>NC_143249.1:119382778-120632778 GCF_984573655.1 Nuphar pumila
TCAACCATGATGGAAATGCTATTTTGAAAAAGAATGTCTTTTGAAATAAAGATTCATATAAAGGAAAGAATTTTATTAAAAGAATGATTCAGAAATAAAATCATGGACAAAAAGAAGGTGGACGGACAATTTCTCACCACTCTAGATAATCAGAAGATATATTAGGTCCAGAAAAGATAGAAACAGTGACAAAAGAGATCCAATTATATTTGGCAGCATGGTATGCCCTGGACCACTGAGCAGACTTCAGATTAAACTCTGGAATGGTGCCCGATAGAAGACGAGTATCAACATGCCTCTGTCTCTATGAGAACAGTCTGACACATCTCTTTGGTTGATAATTGACATAGAAAAATAGCCCAAGCAACCTATAATGCTTGTCGTGCCCATAGGTGTAGCGAGGAGGTGACTCCTGTCAGTTGAAGTAGTCCCAAATGATCTCATATTTATGCAGACTCTCGATCAAGGCTCGGTACTGAGGAGTAGGTTGTGGCTCTTTGCCATTGTATCTGAAGGAGCTGGCTCTTGTTGGCATATGTTGAAGAAACCAAGATTGTAGGTCATAGGTACACCCTTCCACCAAAACTGCATCACTAAGGGTGAAGTGGGTCAAGCCATGGTAAAGAAAGGTCAGAGCAGTCATGGCAATAGAGAGGCAGTTGGTCTACTTATTTCCCCATCTTCACAAAAGCTGAATGGTTCTGATATCCACATATCTTTGCCCGTCCTGAAAGAAAACCAATCCTACGGTGCATAGGATCATAGCATGTTGAATTCTTTCTCTGAATATTCTAAACAAAGTAAGGGCATCCTCATATATCCCATATTGGCGTTAGAGCTCAAACCAATCGACATATTGGCTTCCACATTCTTCAATAAGTGGCCAAGACCTATGTCTTGTCATTGGGGCTAGAGCATCTCAGGGATCAAGTACTCCCATATTGATTAAGAATTGTTGCTCTATGAGATCGTCTGGTTGACTAGCTAGTTCAGATAGTCCCATGATGTCGGTGAACTCTTTCAAAAGCAGGGTCATCTCTCCTCATGGAAACCAAAAAGTGCAGGAATGCTGGTTTTATCTCTTTACTAGGGCTTGGATAAGATTGCCATTGATGGTTTGTTTGCCCACTGCTCGGCCCTTATGAGTTTAGTTGTACAACAGTATTTTATATGAGCATGTATATACCATGATCACTTAGGATCGATTGCTCAACGTATATAGCCGCAATGAATACTTGGTCAAGACGCAACAACTACTCTAGCACATTGGCAATCTTATCCAAGCCCTAGTAGAGAGTCATTCCAGCAACGTTCCGACAATAGGAGTATCATCGTGCCATTCAAACTAGTCCAAGCAAGTCTTGTGCCAGAAAATTCAGCAACACTTCCTCTGCTTAACGGAGGAAGTGTGATGACCCTTTCTACTTATAAAAAGTAGTTATCAAAATTTGGGCAGCACCTCCTCACTTTGACAGAGTATATGTTATGCTCCTTCTAAGCTTTGTTGAGCTTCTTTTAAAAATTTTGCTAGCACTTTCTCTTTTTGATGAAAAAAGTGTTGCATTCTTTTATGTTCGGTGAGCATCTTTTCAAAAAAAAATGGCAGTACTTCCTCTCTTTGGCAGAGAAATGCTATGCTTAACTCGAGGATAGATGCACACTATTGTGCGTACTTTGCATTTATCGTAGGTCATTGAAACCTTAGGCCTTAGCTAGGCCATGAGCAAGTGACTTAGGTTTTTATGAAAAAGGCAGTTTTGTGCAAGAGCGAAGCCTTTTCAATAAGGGCTTCTTTCATCAATTAGAATCTTGATCGGAACGCGGCATATAGAATCACATTGGCAATAGGAGTTTATCTTCATTTGAATGCTCATTTATGTGCAGCTATATGTAATATAAGCAGAAGCTTGTGCAATATAGCGCTGTGGCATAAATGAAAGTATATATAATGTTCAGCAGAAAAAAACTAAACTAAATAACTTGCAGAAAGAAAATACATACATATTTGCAGAAAGCATGAGCCTTGACATCGTTTGATGTGATGACAATCTTAAATGCATAAGCAATATGCAGAAAGCAGGAGCCTTGACATCATTCGACGCGGTGATAATTTTAAATACATAAGAAAATTATAAAAAGCAGGAGCCTTGGCATTGTTCAATGCGACGATAATCTTAAAAGCATAAGCAAATACATATATATGTAATATGTGAAAAGCAGGAGCCTTGATATCATTCGACGTGACAGCAATCTTAAAAGCATAAGCAAATACATATATATGAAATATGCAGAAAGCATATATGTATATATCGAGAAAGGTAGAGCCTTGACACTGATTCGTGCACAAACCTACCAAGAAATGTAGTGGTGCTCCAACGAGGTAGTTGAGGCACTCTTAAGTCATTGCTAACATGTCATTTACATTCGATATGGTCACAACTAAGAGTGTTTATTACAGCGTTCAACGAAACGATGATCCGATGAAGTCTAGACCAAGAACCGGTTTAAACCTAGCTTAGGTCCAACTAGGTTCGAACCTACCTCAACTAGGTTAGGTTTAGTCGAATGGGTTAAGTTTAGGCAAGGAAAGGGTTTAGAAGATCAAGCCAGCAGGACCAAAGGGTCATGTCCAAATTGGTTTCAAATTAGGTTAATTAGGTTCAAGCCCACCCTAACTAGGATAAGTCTAGGTCAAGTGGGTTTGACCTATGCTAAGGCCAAAAGAAAGAGGAGAGAGAAAAGGTAACCTGGTAGGACAAGTGGGTCTTGACCAATTGGGCTCAGCCTGGGCTAAGTTGTTCCAAGCTCACTGCAAGTGGGCTCAGGTGGGGTAGACTAGGTAAAGGAGGTTTTAAAGAGAAAAAGAGGTAGAGAGAGGGAGAGCTGAAATTTTTTCTAAAAGGAGGAGGTCTCCTCTTATTTATAGGCAAAAATATGGATCTTGGATCTACATATGGTATGGATCCGATCAAAAACCCCTTACTTCATCCAAGACCCAAACTTGGGTATAAAGCAACAAAATGACTTCTATATCCCTGTAAAACCCAAGATTTTTTCTTAATAATTAAAATATATAAATGATGAATTATTAGTGCATTCATAACTATAATCATGAATTCTTGATTTTCTTGATTTCGATTAATTATAAACCTTTGTCTTAAGTTATGAAGATTATTTCAAGAATAATTAAAAAGGCTAAAATATATGGACTAAACAAGAAAGTAAATGATTTTAGACTATGAATTTTGGATTTGGTTCTAATCTCATTGGATTAGACTAATAGTGTCAGACGCTCTGAACAACATCATTATTATATTGATAAAATTTTGGTTGATCAGTGACTCACCTATTAAATCAAATCTAACCTTGACATTTCTCATTTCAAGAGCATTAAAGTCAGTTGTCTACATGCCAAAATTGATGTTGATTTGAGCATTTTATTATCGATCGAAGTTCATGCCTAATTATAGGTCAAAAATTAATATTTTTCGACATTGACTAAATTTTCTTGTCAATCCATATGCTTACAATCAAATCTTAGACTACCACATTGATCTACATTTCGAGGGCTATCAAATCGACTATTTAAATGTCCAATTTTGATGAGTCTTTGGGTCTTAAGCTCCCCCAGAAGGTTACCATGTCACTAGAGCCCAAGCCAGGATAAGAAGTCCCCACTTTTCTTTTATAGCTTAAGTAATTTTGAAATTTAATAAATTAGATTTCATAAAAAAAAATATTATTAATAAAAGAAATTAATAAATATTAACTTCTTAGATTAGAGATGGGACTCTTGTCTAAGCCCATTTATAAATAGAGGCCCTCATGAGAAGGATTAATAAGGTTAGTTCTCTCTCTTTCTTTATCTCTTTTTTTTTTTGGGGGGGGGGGGGGGGTCTTCTCTCCTCCAAAAATGTGTAGAAGGTTTGGAGAACCCTTGTGCAGCCATTAGACCTACACTTAGTCATTTGGTGGTGGTGGAATAGGAGTTGGATCGTGTGTTTCTTCTTTTTAACCGCGATAATCGATCGTAGATAGGTAAGATTTATGTAGTTGATGTTCCTTGTACATATAGAACATGCATGATTAGATTATTTTGATTTCCAACAGCATTGATCATATTCTTGATCTGTTCTACATGTTTTCTTGGTTGAAGAAATCAATTCTTGGATCGGAAAATATAAATAATGAGTTTTCCCTAAAAATGATTTTGAGAAACATACGAAATTAAGGCATTATTGTTATTACATATTAGATTTAATTACAATATGATTCTTTATGGTGTTATTCATGTATTAATCCATATTAAATCAAAATAAAGTGAAAATAATAGGATTTTAAAGGTTTCATAATCTTAAAAAAAGGTTTTTATAAAATCATTTTTTGAGAAACTTAAAGATATAATGCCTTATGATAATGCATGAATATGTATTCATCTTATTACATAAATCATGTATTTATGTATATTTTATTGGTTTATATTTCATGCTTATGATGGTTCATGGTTAAATAAGTCACGGTTCAAATCTTGCGGAATTCAGAGTTAAAATGAGGAAGTTATGGTCATTTTACGGTTCTGTACCAGATCCCAAGGCAATTCATACCATGATCTAATTCAAAACACCTTAATTGGATCTTAGATCCAATTCTAAAGTGTTAGCAAACATTTTAAACCAAATCCATTTCAGAGTTTTAGAAAAACTCTTTTTGAAAATCGTGCCTATCTATTATTTTTATTTTAATTCTCATTTTGGAATTTTATAAAATATAGGACCTTAATATAATTTTTATAAAATTTCTTATAAATACTAACTTAGGGTTGGAGTGAAAGGGGTCTTCAGTCCTTTTTACTCCAGCCTTCACTTCTCTCTATTTTTCCTTCTTTGATTTTCACTCTTTTGCGCTTTTGTTTCCCTCTTCTTTCTCTTTTCTTTCTTCTTCTTCTTCTTCTTCCTCCTCTTTTCCCTTTCTTCTTTCTAATTCAGCAATGAAAGAATGATTGAAACCCAATCCGAAGTGAAGTTGCATATCTTTTTTGTTGAAGATCAATCGAATTCTCAAGAAATTGGTGAATCTTTTTTTACCTCTCTTTTTGATCCATGCAAGGAATTACATGGATTTGTATTTATAGTTTCTTTTGATCTTTTGATTTCTTTTAGTTAATCTCATGATTCTGCAATTTTAATTATGTTAGATATTTTAGATTTAGATTAGATAAGTGATTAAATGATTAGATCTCATTTCCATAAATTTCTAATTTCATCCTTTGATCTAATGCAATAGATCAAAGTGTGAAATTCTGAAATTTTGTTTTTCTTGATTTTTTATAGTTTTTATTTTTGTTATATCTAGAGATTTCGAAATCCAAATCATGATCCATAAATTGGATATGATTCATGCATGAGTCTAGTTTCTCTTTGCAAAAATTTAGCATGATCAGAATCTGATTGATGGGTTGTTCTGAGCTTTTTTTTACCATATATTTTGGCATCTCTGTTTTCTGCAACTTTCATTTGTTGCATTTTTTCTAGTTTTGGTTTTTGTTATATATGGAGTTTCTAGAATTCAAATTTAAATCTGTAAAATGGATTAGATTCATGAATGAATCTAATTTTTACTGTAAAATTTTTATTCATTTTTAATTTGTTTTGATATACTAAATCTATTAAATTCTGAAAGTTGTTAAAAGTTTTGACAGCAACTTCCACAGTTTTGAAGTTGTTGTTCATTTATTAATAAATCAAGTTCTACTTTGAATTTTTCAATTCTGTAAATTGGATTCTTTTCATTAATGTTTTGAAAATATATCTGAAAAAAAATTGAGGATTGGAATCAAATTACTTTCTGATTCTGTCAAATTACAGAAACCTATTTTGATAGGAATTTCTGTAATAACTAGTGGCAGAATTATAATTTCATGTAGAAGTTCAAATTAGTGTATATTTTGCATTTCGTGTGTTTTTGCATTTTTTTATAGGAGGTGACACCATTTGTTGATTCTACATGATAGAAATGAAGTAAATTTGAAGTTGAAGTGAATAAGCTCTATTTTTAGTTTTTTTAAGCATTTTTAATTCCTAGTTAATTAGGGCCTTTTTTGCCATATTTGAGTTTTGTAATTAATTTCAATTTTAGCATCATTTGGGGTTTGTAATAATCTTTTAATTCTCATTTTGTAAGTACTCTTAATTAGTTTAACTTTTTTTAAGGCAATAAATAATTTATTTTGAGTGGAATACGAAGTTGAATCAACATGTTCCACGTGTTCGATCCTGGTTCTTACTACTTGTGAGAGTTGGATTTTTAAATTTGTGACCAACTTTCATAAACTCTTTTCATAAAAACAACCTTTAAAAAATATACATTGAAAAAGGGAATACCAAATTTTTGCGCCATTGCCAGGGAACGATAATTGAAAAACAAGTATTCATTTATTGTCTTCTTGCTTGTTTACACTTAATTAGGATTGTTAGTTTCTAATTTTTGAAAAATAATTAGGATTGTTAGTTTAATTCATTGCATTTTTTTAGGATTGTTACTTTGTTTTCGTAATTAGGATTAGATTCATGTTGTTTGCAATCCATAGTGCCAAGTTTATTTTTCTTACACTGCCTACTGAGTAGGATAACCCTTTTTAGGTGACGTGTGCATGATTGGTACCTTGCACTTAGTTTAATTTTGAAAATCTAATTATGTGATTACAAGTGCATGTTTGTTTGATTGTGTTACTTGCTTTTTGCTTTTATTTTTACAAATAAAAGCTTGCTTCGTGGTTTGCGTGGTTTGATCACGTGTGCACACTAGGTTTAGGTAGAAAACCCATTTAGGATGGTTGCCTACACCGGTCTCGATCCAAGTGTATGCAATGGTGTAGGTCCAAAGATCTCAAACTTGTGTTGCCAATAGAGGACCCCAAGTCCTTAATCAGACAATTCCATTGATCTAGCCAGATGGCTGAAGATCAACATCTCAATCGTCCCCTTATGGAGCATTTCATTCCAAACATTTACACTCCTACCTCCTGCATCACGAGACCTTATATAGGAGCAAATATTTTTGAAATAAAGGTCAGTATTATTCAAATGCTTCCATCTTTTTATGGCCTTAGCCATGAGCACATATATCGTCACCTTGATAAATTTCTAGAGATCTGCTCCATTGTGTGGATCTATAATTTTGGAGATGGCGCTATGCGGTTATCTCTTTTCCCGTTCTCCCTAAAGGATAAAGCTAAGCACTAGCTTAAATCCTTAGATACATTTCATATTGCTACTTGGGAACAATTGCAATTGGAATTTCTAAAAAAATATTTTTCCATTGGCAAAATGAATCAATATCGAAAGGTCATAACCAGTTTTCTGCAAATAGAGGGAGAACAATTTCATGAAATCTGGGATAGGTTGAAAGGCCTACTCAGGAAGTGTCCCCACCACCAAGTTCCAAAATGGTAACTTATGCAATATTTTTATGACGATCTTATTGAAAAGAACCGTCAAATAGTCAATGTTGCGTGTGGGGACACATTTATGCTCAAAAATGAAGATGAAGCATGATCACTTTTCAAAACATTAAGTGATAATTCTATGCACCATGTTTCATCTTCTAGATTTGATAGGACCACCTCTAATCCTAGTGGTCCTAAGAAAGGAGGGATTTATGAAGTTGAGCCCAACCAAAACCTTCATATCAAAGTGGACCAGTTGGCTAGAAAATTGGATCGATTGTTAGCCAACCCAACTTCAAATAAAGTGAGTCAAGTATGCAAGCTATGTTCTAGCCCTGCACACTATGTTTCTGATTGTCCTGCAGCACCACTCTATCTGGAATTTATTCAGAAAAAGGTGAATATTACTCAAGGTTTCTCCAATCCTACACATGACCCATATGCACTCACTTATAACCAGGGTTGGTGAAACCATCCCAACTTCTTGTGGAGAAATTCACAAGACCCATCCACTTCCCACCCACAGGCCAGACCTAGTAACTTTTAGCAAAGTTACCAGAAACCCATTTTCCAACAGCCTCCTCAACTAAGTTTACCTTCTCCCCAGAAACCCATAGTGAGTTAGTCTTTTGAGGAGAAGCTCCTTGAGGTCTTTTCTGACATAAAGGCCAACATTTTCTCCCACACACAATCAATAACAAAACTTGAAACACAGATGGGACGGTTGGTTGAAGCCTTGAGTAGGCGTAGCGAAGGGAGACTACCAAGTCAACCTGTGCTTATCCTGAAGGGAAAGGAACCTATGCAACATGGCTTGCACATGGAAAAGTCTCATCAAGAGCAGGCCAACATTGTCATGACCCTTCATAGTGGGAAGGAATTTCACCCACCCCAAAAGCTGACAGTGAACACCCCAAATTTTTTAAAATTTTGTAAAAACTTCCTTTTTGCCTCTGGCCCCCATTTTCTGAGTAGATTGAGTCATATTCAATCTAAATTTCAGTTATTTCTCAGATTTTACTGGAATCAAATTCATTTTATATATCTGACTCAATTTTGGATCTGAATCCAGTGTCCAAACCCAATTCTGAGCCTCGTTATCCAAATTTCAAATTAAATTTACAAAAATACCAAAATAATTTCTAAAAAGCTCAGACAGTCCATCTGGTATCCAATTGGATCCACGGCTTTATATTTCTCGATTTGAGGTTAAAAACTTGGATATTTCCTCAAAACCCAAATCCAAACCTGTTTTCTGAAGAAATTTCTAAAATTCAAACCCAAATTCTAAGAAAACCCTCCTTTTGTAAATATTTTCAAAATCTTGCAAAAATAGTTTAAAATCCTTCATTTTCTCACAGTTTTAGAAGTTTTATTTCAAAAACAAAAAAAAATAGAAAATATAAAGAAAAAAAGTATAAAAAAATCAAAATAGAAAAAGAAAATATAAAAAATCAGTTTTAGAAACCCCTTTTTAAAAGTTTCTTTTTTAAAACCATCTTTTCAGAAAATCCTTAAAAAGGAACCACTTTTTAAAAAGTTTTCAAAATACTTTTGGATCTCCCTTGTAAAAAGCATAACGGCCTCCTGTTATAAAACAGGAGGCGTAGGGGGTCTTCCATCCATCCACACCCGCCCTCTCCTCTTGCATCGCGTTTCCTCCAGCACCCATTTTCCTCTCGATCAAGTCTCCTCCCCTGTTCTTCTCCTTCTTCATTGGAAAAGGAATTTTAAGAAGGCAGAAGGGAAGCTCCCTCGTCCCCTGCAAAAGCGAAGTAATCCATATCAGTTGTGATCCATCCGTTCTGATCTCTCCTCCTGATATCCTCCCGCTTCCTCTTCAATTGGCCGAGGGAAGTGCAGTAGTTTAGAAACCAGCAATATCGCATTTGATTCACGGTTAGTAATCAACCTTTTGTTTTCTTCTTTATCTCATTTTCTCTGGCTTTTCCCTATTTCTTTCTTCTTCTTACCTTCTCAGTTATTCCCATTAACGCACTCTTGAGGTAGTTGGTTTGCTTTTAGCAACAACAACCCCTCTCATGTGAAATATTAAACGGAATTTCTTAATTCCAACACCTCTTTTGTATTGTTGCCGTTATTTCCTTTGTTTGCTTTACAATTTATTTTTGCTCACATTATCAGATTCGATGAATCTCTATGGTTCATCTGAACCCCCAATCTGACCCCCTTACTAATTCCCAGTTTTACTCCTTGTTTATATCATGATCTCTGTTCTCAATTTTCCTTTTATTGATCATTTTATTTTGATTCTCGTTGGCATTACGGTTCATGGCACTTGGATATCTGCTTTTATTTGAATCAACATCATCGTTAAAAGGCGGATCTGCAAGCTTTATAGCTTCAGATCTGCGCTAATGTTATGTTCCAAGGCACTGGTATCCTTGAATTCCCTACACCTTCATTTTGATGATGATTCTGCATATTAATCATAGGTGTCTGAGTGTTGTATTACATTTTCTGCATTTCATCCACCTGATTGTTCTCGATTTCAGCATTTGCGGAATCTGCTCCTTCTGTTAAGATATGTTGAAGGTCGGATTCACCGTGAATCAGACTTGAGATTGATCTCACGGTGAAACGTTGGCTCACTGTGAAGCCCTTCACGTCAGTCCACCTCAGTATATATTGTTTATATTCCAGTATTCCCTCTTGTGTATATTATCGTTCATATAGATTTTAACATTTCTCTTTGTCTTCCCTGGTTGTATTTAATCAATCTGATTTTCTGCATCGGATGGTAAGAGTTCATGGATCATCCATCGCATTTGCTTGGATTTCAGTATCAGCACCTTCCCTTGCATTTGATTTGTTTCTTGTATTATTATAACATTTCCTCTGCACAACTTGCCACAGCCAAGGGATCTGAGGATGGTGGCAATGTAATATCAAGATTACGTCAGAACTCCCTTAACCACTCAGGGTCTGCTTGAGTGATGATGTCGTTAAATACAGGAAATTCGTATGTCTTGGAGAGATGCCCAAAAGATTACCTAGCTGATACTATCAGAATCTAACCCATCCAAGCAGCCTCCATCTTTTGCAGAGCATAGGGTTGAGATCCTTTTTCTGGCAACACGATCCTTTTGGGTCAGATGATTGTGTATATCGTGAAGCCTAAATATCTGTATATTTCCACTCTCGTGATGATACCTAACATGGAGATGTTTTGGTTTTCAGATGCAACAGAAGTTGAGATGAACAGGGTTAGAAAATTGAATATAACATCAACATAGCATAATGAATGTTAACAAAAAAAAAAATTTGTTGTCAGTCCGGGTGATGAAAATGCAGATCATCTTTTCATGGGCAGCAGGCCATCCTCTTGAACTCTCTGATTTCCGATTTCTGTCATAGCATGCTTTCATGATGTCTAAACAGTTGCATATCATTGTTACTTAGGTACATACTTTGTTGTGTAAAAACTCAGATTTTTATATATGTGCTTCATGAATTGATATATGTCATAAATTCAACACATGGCAATTGTGTGTGATCAACCAGTAGGTATCACAAAGTTTGATCTATAATCTCAATAGCTTTGCATTGTAATCACTCTCGTTCATCCCAGCATAGCAGCGCACCATTCCATATGTTCACCTGCATCTCTTTCATCACCGAACACACTTCTAGTTCATTGTAAGCACCACATCACTCATCTATCACACACCTACATCATAGTTGATTCACTCTCTCTATGTTCAGCATTTTGCATGCACATGTTCACCATTGATCTTACACATTTGGCTTTACCTAAAATGGAAATATTGGATGTCTCTATTGATCTTGTCAACCAAGGTCAAGATCTGGATATTTGGTTGAGTTTTTCAGATGATGGCATATAAGACCATGAGCAGGATTGCGTGGGATTTCCAGTGCCTGGGATTTCCAGTGCCTGTAGCAGATTTATCGATGATTCTTTTGACTCTTGGATATACATTATCTTACAGTGCTTTTAGGTTCTAAAAAAAAGAGATATATTTAATGTTGATATTGTGATTTAACCATCTGGTGCAGCCCTCACCTTCACTACACTTTTATAGCACTAGTCCCTCACATATTGTACACAGCTGAAACACATCATCTACACCTCCACCTCTTTATTCCAGGCAATCCTCCATCTGTCATCACGAAATCTTTGCTACAGCCTCCATCTAGCCATTCTTTTGCACCTGCTGCAAAAGGCACTATTCACACTCCATACACCTTCCTACTAACAACATGCAGCATCCTGTACTTTATAGGATATTGTGTTCTTCACCTCATCTTCACTTGAACCCCATAGTGATTCAAATGTTCCTTGCTGTAACTTACAGCACACCAACAGCATTTTTCACAGTCATTACAAGACCTTACCTGCTACAACATATGCCACGGTATATCTGCCCACTGCCTCTAGGCACCACAGCACAGCATATCATATGGCACTTGTAAATTATGCTCCATCCTCTCTACACTATTCATTGCATTGAGTATTTGCCACTGTCTCCTTTTTTTCTCTCTCTCTGTATATCATTCATAGAATTTGCATTCCATTAATCTCCCTTAGAAACATGGAAATTCTGATTTGAGGAAAAGGATAGTCAGTGGTGTTTTCTTGAGGGCTCTAGCTCGATCATTCCATTTTGGGCAAGGTAAATATTATTGAGTCCAAGTTGGCTAGTGGTAGTTCAGCAATATCTATTAATTGTGACATGTTTCATCATCTTAGCATCCTTTGTTGAAATCCCCACTCACCTATGCCCATTCCTTCACCTTGCTTCACCTACACACTTTCATTCACCACCCACAGTCACCTTCTGGCAGCAGCCACCTGCACTTCCCAGCACTATTCACCCATTCACCCTACTCCTTCACTCAAATACATTATACACAACACCCTCTTCCCTGTCCACCCTCCCACTTGGTGTGTTCATTACACCCCAAGAGGAGCCTCACTGCATCTTGCCCATACTTATCACATATCACTTTGACATACCTACAATATGACAGTTGATATGTTTCCAGCGACCCATCCGTTGCTTCTTACTTGTACATGTTTTGCCACATCACTGTTATGCTTCCAGCATGTCATCCATCATGTATATCTTCACAAAAACCCTAAAAGTATGGAATGTGCCTTCTCATATGTATATTTCCATTAGCTCAAGATGCTATGTATATATAGATTGTCCTATTAACATAAGACATGCATATGTGCACTTCATTATCAATACAAGTATGCCAATTTTACACAGGTATTCATCATTAGAATAAAATGATCATATCCATTCCCATTTCCACTTCCAAGATAATATTTTCATCTCTCCCTATATATGGCATCTGGCTAACTCTGTTTTGCAAGAAAATTTAGAGAATGTTAATTTCCTTGTTAGAATTAGGAAGTTTGACATTTCAATCTAATTCAAAGTTGTAATAAGTAGGTATTAATGAGAATTTTACATTCCCTATATTATATTAGAATGTATGAGCATGTAAATATCATGAATTGCCTATTTCATATTATCTTTCTTTCATTTTCAAAAATTCACAAATGGTGAGACACGAATGGCACGTACACAATTCTAATAAGAGGTAATCAATCCTAAGTAAATGATCCACATTTATGGCCATAGTCAAAATGTGGACAATACTTAGGTTTGTTATCTTTTATGGGATAACATTGGATCCACATTGGATCTCCTTCCAAAATCATCATATTTTTTTTTAATATTTTTCTTTTATCAGAGTTTAATTTAAAATTTAATTCAAGATATATATCAATGTCCATAGTCAGGATATATTGAGGGATAATTTCATCTTGAACTCTATAAAGGCATCAAAATGTGTTTTATTCTTCACTTGAATTTAGATATGATTATTATATAATACATTTTATGACCATAGTCAGAAATGTATTATATCTTCAATCTTATTTTAATTCACTCAAAGAGTGAAATATGCTTTTCAAATCCAATTTCAAATTCCTTGATTCATTTCATCATTTAGGATAGAATTACATCATATCTTCAAAATTCTTTTTTTCAAAATTCAAGTGATTTCTGAAATATATTTTCAAATACCTTCTTCACTTCTCAAATCAACCTTTAAATTCAAAATTCATCCTTCTATTCACAAAATTCTATCTCATTTCAAAATTCAAAGATTCAATATCAAAGTCCAATTTGATTTTAAAATTTCGAACTCACCTCTATATTCCAAATTTAATTTCCAATTCAAAATCCAAATTCAATTCAACTTTGAGATTTCAGATTCATCTTCTAAAATCAAGTTTATTCTTTATTCCTCAAAATCTCCATAGTTTTATCTAAAGATTGAGTCTTGATTCTTAATTCGAAATTAAAGTTTTGAGATTGATTCTGAATCTCAAAATTTGATTTTCCCTAAGTTTAAAGCTCGCTTTTAAAATCAAAATCTGGATTTCCAAAATCCAGATCCATCTTCAAAGCCCCATTTAGATTTTCAAAAAACCAATCCCATCTTAGATTCCATATTGCAAAATCCAATCCATATCGGATTTCAAATTTAAGTCCAATTTTGTTTAGGATTCTAGATTTCAGATTCAGACCCATCTTGGATTCCAGACTTTGAGTCCAATTTCATTTAGGATTTATATTTCGGATTCAAATCCATCTAGGACTCCAAATTTCAGATCAAATTCTATTTAGGATTTAAAATCCAATTCCATTTCCAACTTCCATTTCCAATTTCCATTTCCAAAGCCAATTTCAAAATCCATTTCTCAAGTGTAAATTCAAATATAATTCCTGTTTTAGATTCTGAATTCGAAATTTCCTTTTTCAAAAATTGATTCTTGAAAATTGATACAGATTCAAAATCCATTCTAACTTTGAAAATTTATTCTTATTTCGAAATTCCAACGCTAAAATTCCTTTTCTCTTTATCTAAAGGCTTATTTTTTCAAAATCTGATCACTCCAAGACTTGAAATTTCAAGTCTCTTCTTCTAGATCTATTTCAAATTTTGAGATAGATTCAAAATCTAACTTTTTCAAACCAATTTCAAACCTTTGGATCATTTCTTCACTCCTTTATCAAATTCATTTCATAATCACTTGGAAAATCTTAAAATTTCTAAACTATCTTATCAAAAGCATACATCTTTGTATTCGCACAAACATGATTCTTTGTGCATTTTAGACTTAAAATAAATTCTTAGACAATATTTTAGCAAAGCAAAAGGCATAAATTTGATCCTTGGTTCGATTACCTCTGGTAAAGGCGCCAGGAACGGTCGAACCTCGTACCGACGAGCGAATCCTGTCTTTCCCTTTTTTCTGCAAATATTTCAAAACGGAGGCGAGTAATTTTCAAAATCTCTTTAAAATTAAGGTCAAGTGAGACCTTCGCAAAAAAGTTTTTCTCTCCTTTTTCTTTCTTTTCTCTTCTCTCTTCATTTTCTATCTTTTATTTGCTCCTTCAAAAAGGGAAATAGAGGCTAGAAAGGGAAAAGAGAAAGGAAAAGAAAGAAGGATACAAAGAGGAAAAATTTTGCGATGATCACAGAAGTGGCGACCGAGATGGGACTCGTCTTTGTCTGATCGAATTTGTGCCTTTTGTTTTGCTTTGATATTATCTAAGTCTTTATTCTACAAATGTCAGCTTCATTTTTATGCAAACCTTAGGAGCCTAGACTCTGTCCTAGCTGACATAATGTATATAGGATCTAAGTATGTTTTGGTAGGACCATATTGAGGAGATTATTCCATGCTCACTTAGACTTAGGTCTGAAATACAACTCTCCTCAATTCTAGGGATTGAATGCAAACAATGTATGCAAGTGTATGCTTCTCTCTTCATTTAAATTCTATCTCTTTAGGACTTGCATTAGAAACATCTGGTTTTATTGCATGTTGAACATGTTTTCAAAAACATCCCTACCTATATTGTCCTGGTTTTCACATTGCTGGGTTGTCTCACTGAACCACAGTTTGGGAAAGAGCCTCACAACTGGACCACTTATTTGGGTTAGCGCCCCCTACCATGTACCTAAGGGTCATAGTCTGAGGTATATTGGGAGGCGCTCAAGGATGTTGGGAAGCCATTACCTTAGAACTGGAGAAATATTTTTTTATGCCACGTAGTTCGAGCTTCGGCTTGAGTATATCGGCATATCTTGATTGGAATCAGATGATCTAAACCATAGAGTTAGGATTAAGGTCCTATAAGCCATGTCAAATATTGCATTTAGAGTCAGCTTTAGGGAGTGTTGTGTGCGCATCCTTGTTTGTATAAATATGATTATGTGATGTTTATATACTTCTTATATTACCTCATATTTTCTAAAACCCTGGGTATATTATTCAAAATTTCCTCTTTATTTTTGAAACCCAGGCGTATATTTTCTCTATTTGCATTCTTTTCTTTTCTTTTTTAGATCAAATTTTCTTCAAAAACCCTGGAAATTCTTCTAAAATTTCTTAATCTTTTCAAAAAAATTCAAGATTTGTATCCATTCTCATTTTTTTATCCATAAGTTCTGCATTCTATCTAATTCTCCTTATTTTCCTTTGCCCCAGTATTATTCCGATGGCGTCCAATTCCTTCGATGTTGTCTTTCTCAGATATCATGTCTTCTACCAGATAAAGGATGGATCCCCGGATCATCGGGCTATCCAGACTCATTCATTCTTCCTCCGGTGGTATTATTCTTGGTTTGCCACCTTCTCACGTATGTTCTCAGACCACTTGGATGACTGTGGATTGGAAATGGCATCAGCAGTAGGCAAGCAGACCATCAACGGAAGTCTAATTCAGGCTATGGCAGAGTGGTGGGATCCATGTACCTGCACATTTTGGTTTCCATGCGGAGAGATGAGTCTACTTATGGACAAATTCAATGACAATATGGGATTGCCCAAACCAGCTGGTCAGCCAAATGATCCTATCGAGCAGCAGTTCCTGATCAACATCAAGGGGGTAGATGTTCGAGATGCTTTAGTCAGAACAACAGGGAGCAGATCTTGGCCTCTCACTAAGATCAGCGGAAGTTAGTTCATCGACCTATTTGGACTCTATCGCAAGTACGAAGCTTAAGAGGAAGTTGACACCTTGTTTCGAGCAGCAAAAGACAGAATTCAACATGCCATGATCCTATGCATAGTGGGATTAGCTTTCTTTCAGGATGGTCAGAATTTCATCAATGTCAGAGCTGCCCAACTCTTTCAAAGATGGGGAAGCAAGCAGACTCGTCAACTTTCAGTTTCCATGGTAGCCTTAGCTTTTCTTTACCAAGGCTTCGCTCGTTTCGCTCTTAGAGAGAACATTCTGGTGAAAGGATGCACCTATGCCCTACAGTCGTGGTTCTTACGACACGTGTCATCAAAGGCCAGTTCCTTCAGGTTCAACAGTAAGAAGCCGAAGTTTGTCATTCAGTATCAAGCTTTGATCGAGAGTTTGCATCAGGAGGAGATCGTTTGGGATTACTTCGACAGGCGATAATCAGTTCCTCCCTACACTTATGCTCGTAGCAAGCGCTATAGATTGCTTGGTCCCTTCTTCTGTGTCGATTATCAGTCAAAGAGGTATCTTAGACAGTTCTCGCAACGGCAGGTTCATGCCAACATTCCCTTCCCGATGGGTAACATGTCATAATTCAATCTGCAGTCGGATCAGTGGTCTGGGGCATACCATGTAACCAAATACATCTGGGATTCCTTCATTTCTCTATCTGTATTTTTTGGATCCAATGTATTTACTGAATATCAAGAGTGGTGGAAAACTGTCTATCTACCTTCTCGTTGTCTCTGAATCTATTATCAATAAAATATACTTTTGCTCTACTGAAAAGTTGTTTGGGCCAAATTTTGTTCTTTTGATTTTTAACATAAATGGTCACGATTCTTGTGACGACCTCATCCCTGGTAATAGGACATTCCTCGTATTCTTCTTCAAAGTCTTTTATCATGGTTGACGACCTCGCCTAGGTAACAAGGCACATTTTTCCGTTATCATGAAAATAGTAACACAATTATCACAAGTCTGGTGATGACCGGGTAATGGGATAACCTTTAAAAGTGTCTACCAAACCCGCCATTCTTGCTTTTCTCGAAAAAATTTCAAAAGAGCTTCTTCCGCACTCTAACCATTCTCTTATTCTGCATGAAAACTTTGGCACCTCAAAATGGTTTGGACAAGAACTGGCAAGCAAACCGTTCAGCATCACAGTGATAGCGAGATAGAGGAAATGAACTCTCCCAGGTTGTCCACAAGACATGGCCCAGAAGAGGAAGATGATGTTGATCCTGCCATGTACAAGATATTTCATAAGATGATGTCAAAGATGATGTCTGAGCAGGCTGGTGCTGGTCCGAAGAAAGCATTATCTAAAAGCAAAATCAAGAGAAAACCCATAAAAAAGCATGTCAAGATCAGTAAACAGAAAGTCCAGTATGACTGCACCTCTGAGAATACAGAATCAGCAGAAGAGGATTCTGAAGAATAAGAGTAGTTGATGTTTATCCCAAAGCATCTGCGACAGTCTAAGAGGGTGGTTGAAGAGCCTGTATTGGTGAACAAACCTAAATATGGGGGCCCCACAGAAGATCTGATCCAAGCACTGACCAAGATAGTCAAGGATTTACAAATCCGAGACAAAGGAAAGAAAGTATATACCAGGCAGGACTTCTACCTTGGATTGGATGGAGATAATAACTTAAAAAATCTCCTCAGGAAATTCATTAAGTTTGATGGATTCGGCGATCCCAAGGCCCATCTTGCAATATTTTTCGTTGAATGTGCCAGATTCAATAAAGATAATTGTGCTCTTTTCTTGTGCTTCCCTCATAGTTTGGAAGGTATAGCAGCTAAATGGTATGCAGAGCATATCAACCCCATCGAGTTGCGAGATTTTGACAAGGTTGTTAATCTATTCATTGAGCGATTTCTGTTTAACACAGAAGCTCTGCCCACGCTCAATCATTTATACAACCTCAAGCAAAAAAGCAATGAAAAGGCTGGAGATTTCATCCGCAAATGGAGAAGTATTTGCAACAAAATGAGGAATACCATCTCTGAGGAACATGCCCTTCAAATTATCCTCAACAACTTCTCACAACCTTTGAGAAGCCTCATTTCCACATACCCATCAAAATCATTCATTGAGCTGACAGAGTGAGCCGAATGGCTTGAAATGGGAATGAAAAATAGAGTATATGAGGGTATTACTCTAGTCAAGAATGCCCAAGATCAAAAGAAAAAGGCACATTTCACTTACTTAGTCCATACCCCAGGCAACAGTCATGGAAGTGGCAGCAAGAATGGTAATAGCAGTGGCACAAAGTCTGATCAGAACAAATGAAGGAAAAGAAAGTTTTTCAAGAACAATGACAAGCCTCTTTCGAATGGTTCCCAACAAAAAGGGGTTCTTCAGAAAAAAAACCCAAGCACATCAATTGGAGTAGGGATCGTAAATTTACTCCTTTGGATCAACCTCTGGAGAAAGTCCCAGAATACCTATTGTCCCAAAGAATAGTTAAGCTTCCCAAAATCGCAGATCCTCCAGTGATCATGGAAAGGTTCAAAAAACAATTCTGCAAATTCCACAGGACAACAAGGCATGATACAGAGTATTGCTTCGTCCTCAATCATTTGATACAAAACTGCATGGATAAGAATATGCTCATAGAAGATGAGGAGAAAGGAAAAATGGAAATCCTGTCAGCTCCATTTCTGAATCATTCTGCAACAACCATCTCATAATGCTCCTTTTTACCACAAAACCATATATGCCCATGCTCCAGTGAGGACATCAGTCTCCAGCATCATGTCATGATTCTGCATCGAGACCAGCCTACACCCAGAAAAATGAACATCATCTCCATCCTAAGTCAGATGAACTCGTCAGCTGAGAACAAAAGGGTTCCTGGTTTCCCCAAGAAGTTTATTAAAAAGCAAATCCCTACAGAAGAAGCGGAAACCTCTAAAGCAGCTGAAGAGCGATCCAATCTGTTGCAGAAGCCGGTCACAGCGCTCTCCAATGTTTCAATCTTAGAGATGACTCATGATTCCCCAAAGCATCAAGAGATGCTAGATGATTTGTTGAGAAAAATCAAAGTAAAGCCAGGCACCACCCCGGAGGATATGGCATAGATTGTAAATCAGGCGATGACCAATGCGCCTATCATCTTTTCTGATAAGGACTTGCCAAAACCTTATTCTTTTTATAACAATGCATTGTATATTGTGGTGAGGACCAGGGGCATGACTATCCTGCATGTGCTCGTTGATGAAGGCACCAGCCTCAATATCTGCCCAGAAATGACAGCAAAAGCCTTGGGATTGAAAGAAGAAAAATACGTGCGTGATCTGATCACAATCTACGGCTTCGATAACCACGGGCAGACTGCCAAAGGGAAAATCTTTTTAGAAATCTTCATCAACTACTTGGTCCACACGGTCCTGTTTTATGTTGTTAATGTGCCGCCAACCTACAATCTTCTGTTGGGACGAACATGGATCCATAATGCCAATGTTGTTCCATCGACCCTCCACCAATGCATTAAATGGTCCAAGGGAGGGATGATCACCATAATTCTAGGAGAAGATCCTGAAGAGAGGTTGCTGCAGCCTATGATCCCCCATCCGACATTTACAGCGGACATCCCCAGCATTCGAGAAAGTGATGAAATCAACCTCAACGAAAGTTTAGAGTGTTGAGAAACTCTGTTTTGATGTCACATAATATGATACACTGTCTTATTTGATTTCATATGATATGATAATATGTCTTCTTGAAATATGTTATATTATGACTGGATATGTTTTGCCATATATCTAACGAGTATTTGATGCAAGGATATCTCACTCAAAAAGGATGGAGACCTCCTGTTCAGGTACAACTATGGTGCAATCATACTCCTTGAAGAAAAAGCTTGATGAGCCATGCATTTCTAAAGACCATCTAAAGAGATCGGCTACCTCAAGTTGAAGATTTGTTTCTTCTTTAGAGTCATATGTAACAAAACCTTCAGAAGCATGCATATTGCATATTACATACTCATTCATAAAAGCTATTTCATAAAAGTATACGATAGTTTCAAAAAGCTCCTTTTTTTGAAAACCAATAATTGTACCTTCTTACAAACCTTTATGGAAAAGGTATTTTGACATGATATAATTCATGATTTCAAAAAGCAATAATTGTACCTTCTATCATATACAAGACAACTTGAAAAGTAATAATTTCAAAAGTAGGAAAAAGACAAAACATGGAAATCGGCTACACAAAGAAAAACAAATATAATACTTGTTGAAAAGACTTTAGTTACCTTTTTAAAGAAATGATTTCAAATGTGTAGGAAAAAGATAAAACATGGAAATCGACTACACAAAGAAAAACAAATATAATACTTGGTGAAAAGACTCTAGTTACCTTTTTACAAACCCATAGAATGTCGACTTACTTAAAGTCATCATTCTCTTTGTATAGCATTAAATACCTCCTGTAAGAAATCCTTGTTAATATCCTTCTCAAGAATGTCGACTTGTTTAAAGTCTCCATTCTCTCTGTAGACATTGAAAAACACATCATAAAGAAAACTCTTGATATGACTATCTACAAATAAATATCTCAACGCATTTATTGTACTTACACTCATTTAAAGTAAAGAAGTACTTATGTACCACAAATCATTAATTAGGATAAAGACAAAACTACATGACAGCCTACAATCCAACGTTCAATGTACTATTGTAAGAAATAGACTTTTTACATAAAATATATATTACCTAAAATATTACAACGACTATTGTACCCTATATTTTACTTTTATGGAAAGAAGACTTTTTCGAAAACCCATAAAATTGGTTTTTGAAATGACATGACATTTCACATCTCAAAAAGAATACGATTTCAAATAAGTAACGACTACTTTTTTAAAGCTATATAAACACACTCAATTAAACTATTCCAATAAGAAATGGATATGTGAGCTTACAACGAAAAAAATTCCTATTCAATATTTGAAAGAGAGCCTAGAAAAAGAAAGAGAAAAGAAAGAGAAAAGTCAAGAATAGCTCTTTGACAAAGAGTATCTTCTGAGTAAAAAGAACAGAACATTCTGAGAATCCTTTATTCGTGCATTCATATCATTCTGAAGGTTCTATAGGAAGTATTGTAACTTTCTGTTATTCACTGTATTCCTTCTTTGTTGAAAGAAGTAGACCTCTGAGAAAGCGGGTGTTGCCCTTCTCTGTTGAGAGAAGAAGACCTCTGTGAAAGAGGGTGTTGTCCTTCTCTGTTGAGAGAAGAAGACCTCTGTGGAAGAGGGTGTGCCCATTCTCTGTTGAGAGAAGAAGACCTCTGAGGAAGAGGGTGTTGTACTATTTATCTGGTGACTCGGATGTTATAGTGGAAAGCTCAAGTGGTTTGCTTGGGAACTGGATGTAAGTCAGGGTCTTGACCGAACCAGTATAAATTCTGTGTTTATGTGTTGTGCCTTTATTGCATTATATTTTTAATATATCGATCTATATACTATTTCACTATTCACCCCTCCTCTAGTGGAATTTGATAGAGATGTTGAAGCTGAAGGATGTTCAGGAAGAAGAAAATGTTGCAGACATGGTCCAATGGCGAGGACCTCATTTCTTTAAGCTAGGAGGACGTATCAATTGTGCTTCCTTCAAAGATCATCCCTTGTACCCTCAATTTTTCAAAGCCAAAAAGGGATTTGATCTTCTGATGAAGCATGGGTACCAGCCATTCCGAGGCATGGGAAAAAATAAAGACGGCATAGTAGAGCCGATAAATCCTGCTCGACATTCAGCAAGTTCAGGGTTGGGGTTTACCAGCAAAGCCTCCAGCGAGGAAGCCGTACTTGTCAAAGGAACCAAATGAGGAGGATAATGCCTTAGTTTTCCTGCTTTTTGTTCTTGTTTTTTCAGTCAGTCTTGTAGGGACAACACAGTCCCAGTCTCTTGTGTCCTTTGTCAAGTCTTGTAAATATTTGGTTGTTGTTCTCGACTTTATTTCAATGAAAGCTTGATCTTCTCTTCACATTTGAGTGTTTATCATTCTTGCTTATATTTCGTCTATGCCATTATTCCTTACTTTTGTACAAAAGTTTGTTTTGGGCTTGTACTTTCCCTTAAAAAAAACCTTCTTGGCATTTTCAGAACCATCAAAACATGGCTCCTGAATCAATAAAAAGGTTTATTATCAATCCCAAATTCTCCCAAAATAATTCAAAGCTGGCAAAAATTCATAAGATAAAGGCAAGAGCAGGGGTCAGCAAGGCAACAGAACAGACCAAAGAGCTAGCAGAGTTTGATTCAACTATTCAAGAATTGCCAGAATTTACAAATATCCAAAAGCAAGATGAACCATCGTCCTTGGTTCAAGATCCAACTGAAGATATCAACATTGGCTTGGAAGATGATCTGAAAATCCTCAAAATCGGTTCGGGTCTAAATGCATATGAGAAAGCAAGACTCACCCAATTTCTTAAACAGCATCAAGAAGTATTTGCCTGGACTTATGAAGATATGCCTGGATTGGATCCCTAGCTGGTTGAGCATCGACTCAAGTTGAAACCATATTTCAGACCAATCAAGCAGAAACTGAGGAAGTTAGACCCTCGGATTGAGCAACAAGTTAAGGAAGGACTTGAAGATTTGTTAAAAGTAGGCTTCATCCGAGCTATTGATTATCCAGATTGGTTGGCAAATATCATGCTAGTTCCTAAAAAGAACGGCAAAGTTCATATTTGTATTGACTTCAGAGATCTCAATAAGGCTACCCCGAAGGATGATTATCCACTCAACAATATTGATCGTCTGATCGATAGCACGGCGGGCCATGCCACGCTTTCCTTTATGGATGGATATTCAGGCTACAATCAAATCAAGCTGGTCGCTTGTGATCAGTCAAAAACTTCCTTTACCACACCATAGGGGACCTTCTGCTATACAGTCATGTCGTTTGGGCTTAAAAATATCGGGGCAACCTATCAGAGGGCAATGTCTGTTATATTTCATGACCAAATGCACAAGAATATGGATGCATATGTGGATGACATCCTGGTCAAGTCTAAAGAAGAGGAAGATCACTTCGATGCTCTCGGTCAAGTCTTTGAGAGACTCATCCTCTACAAGTTGAGACTTAATCCTCAGAAATGTGCTTTCGAAGTAGAGTCCGGCAAATTGCTCGATTTCATAATCAGCAAAAGAGGAATAGAGGTGGATCCTGCCAAAGCAAAAGCAATCATTGATATGCCACCCCCAACCAATCTCAAAGAGCTGCGAAGCCTCCAAGGGTGTATTCAGTCTATTCGCAGGTTCATCTCTAATTTGGCCATGAGATGTGAATCTTTCAATCATTTCCTAAGAAAATGAGTAAAATTTGAATGGGGATCGAAGTGTCAACTCTCGTTTGAGCGCATCAAGCAGTATCTCCTTAACCCACCAGTTCTAAAGCCACCAAAATTGAGGAAGCCTCTCTTATTATATATCTCCATCAATCAGAATGCATGTGGTGGATTCCTTGCACAGTATGAACAGGGCAGTTTGATAGAGCACGCCATCTACTATGTGAGCAAAACTTTCATTGATTATGAAAAGAAGTATTCTCAAATGGAAAAGACTTGTCTAGCTCTGGTTTGGATGTGCCAGAAATTAAGACATTACTTGTTGGCATCTGAAGTCAAGTTCTTATCAAAGCTTAATCATCTCAAATACATTCTTGAGCAACCATTTCTTAACGGACGGACTGCGAAATGGCAGGTCCTTCTAATGCAATTTGACTTAGAATATGTTTCTCAAAAGTCGATTAAAAGCCAAGCCATCGTAGATCAGTTGGCAGACTTTCCTCTGACAGGATGATTTTTCTGATGAGCACGTCTACAATGTCCAAAAACCTCTAGTTTAGAACCTATTCTTTGATGACTCTAAAAACATGTCTGGCATAGGGATTGGAATCTTGTTGATTACTCCAGAAAAAGAAATGATCCCTTATTCTCTCAAGCTTGGTTTCTAGTGTACTCATAACATGGCCGAGTATGAAGCCCTAATACAAGGCCTTAAAGCTCTGCAAAGTTTCAATGTCAAGAGAGTGCATGCCTTTGACGATTCATTACTTGTCGTCAGTCAAGTTAACATTGAGTGGCAAGTGAAATATTCAAAATTAATCCCCTATCAGAAGATCGTCCTAGCTCTGGTGGACAGCTTCGAAGAATTTTAACTCAATCATATCAGGAGAGAGCATAATCAAATAGCTTATGGTTTAGCCAGCCTGGGCTCCATTTTATCCTTTAAAGGCAGTGAATCATGTCGTTCTTTTGAAGTTGGTAGGCATGAGCAACCTGCCTTCATTTCAACCATGCAAGTAAACCAGGTCAATCAGAAAGAGAAGCCTTGGTATCAAGATATCAAAAATTTCATTGAAACTAGTGAATTTTCACCAGAAATGCCAAAAAGGGAGCAACGTGCGATCCAACGCATGTCAGCCCGCTATTTCATTCTTGCCAATACTCTCTACCGTTGTGGGTTCAGTTCTGAGTACGCCAGATGCTTAGATAAGGATGAAGCTACGGAAATTATCCAAGAGGCACATAAAGGGATTTGTGGTGGCCATGTTGGCTATCAAACTCTCGTCAAACAGATCATCCAGGCAGGGTATTACTGAAAAACCATGCAACAGGACTGCCATTGATTCATGAAGAAGTGTGTCAAGTGCCAAATACACGCACTTTCCATTCATGCGTCGGTCAGATACCTACAATCAGTTGTTTCTCCTTGGACATTTTCTATGTGGGCTTTCGACGTCGTAGGCCCAATTACTCCTTCCGCTTCCAATGGCCACAAGTATTTTCTGACTGCTACAGAGTATTTCACCAAATGGGTTTTCTTTCATTCACAAGAACATTCTTTGCCGCTTCGGCATACCGCATGACATTGTTTCAGACAATGGAAGCCATTTCAAAAATGAGAGGATGAAAACCTTTTATTCCAAATTCAAAATTTGTCATCATTTCTCAGCTCCCTACTATCCTCAAGGGAATGGTCAGGCAGAGGCCACCAATAAGATTTTGAACCGCATTTTGGAAAGGACTGTGAAAACAGGTTGTGATTGGCATGAGAAAATTCATGATGCACTTTGGGCATACCGAACTACCATTCAGACTCCAACCAATGCCACTCCTTCAAAACTTGTTTACGAAACCGAGGTAGTTTTACCTCTCCATGTCCAGAAGTCTGCTCTCAAATTTGCCTCACTTATAGAATTGTCACTTGATCAATATCAGCAGCAGAGATTGGTGCAGCTTGATCTACTAGATGAAAGGAGGCTCAAGGCAGCCGAGCATGCCCAATCCTATCAACAGAGAATCGTCCGGCAATATGCTAAGTCAGTCATTGAGAGAAGATTTCGAGTTAATGATTTGGTACTCAGATCAACAGCTCACATCAAGCATCGCCCGCAGGGCAAGTGGACACCTAATTGGGAAGGTCCCTACATAGTCAAGGAAGTGCTTCCTCGCAATGCATATCGTTTGATCAATGCAGATAAGGTGGAATTGTCAGATCCTATCAATGCTCTACACTTGAAGAAATTCTACACCTAAAAAGTGTCCATGTTACCATTTGTATTCTTCCATAAACTCTTTCAATAAAAATGCTCTTCTATTATCCTGACATTCTTCGCCATCATACTAGGACATTTTTTTTTTATAATTTCATCTTACTTTCATATGCAGGCAAAACCAAATCATTTTCTCTATAATCAATTCTCTTTAAATTTCTTTTTTTACCCATTCAGGATAAGGGAATAATCCTGAAAGTGACCCACATACAGTAAACTATGAGGGTCTAATGAATCCAGAATTTTTCATCAAAAATCTTTATTTTCTAAATTCAGTTTAAAAATCAAGCTCATTTGCAAAACCCAGTCCTCGCATTGGGTATTCTGTAGAATTTTCAATCATATACCAAGCTCATTTGCAAAACCCAGTCCTCACACTGAGAAGTTTCAAAAAATTCAATCTTCTGATTAAAGTTTGTTTCTTCTAAAAAATTCTAGTTCTGACTTGAACTCCCAAATTTGACTTATTTCAAAAGATCCAAACACTCTTTGGTCATATATTCCAAAAGATTCAGCCCTCGCTGGTCATGCATTTCAAAGGTTTCAGCTCTCGCTAGTCATGTATTTTAAAAGGATCCAGCTCTCGCTGGTCATGTATTTCAAAGGTTCCAGCTCTCGTTGGTCGAACTTCTAAATCAATTTACTTCATAATCAATCCTTTAAATTTCAATTTCTCAATTCTATCATTTTTTTAACCTTCGGGTTGCAATATTCTCAAAATTTTATCTTCTCAACCTTCGGGTCGCAATTTTTTGTTTCAAATCATTTTCTTGACCATCGGGTTGTATTCTTGTCAAATCATGATCTTTTCAACATTCTGCCTTAAAACCATTTTCAACTCTGTCCAATTCTTGCATTAGTCAGGATTTCAAAATCTAGTTTCTTATAACTGGTCGGGATTTCAAAATCCAGCGTTTTCACTGGTCGGGATTATCAAAATCTAGTGTTTTCACTGGTCGGGATTTCAAAATCCAGTTTCTTATAACTGGTCGGGATTTCAAAATCCAGTTTCTTATAACTAGTTGGGATTTCAAGATCCAGTGTTTTCACTGGTCGGGATTTCAAAATCTTGTTTCTTATAACTGGTCAGGATTTCAAAATTCAGTATTTTTCACTGGTCGAGATTTCAAATCTAGTTTCTTATAACAGGTCGGGATTTCAAATCCAGTGTTTTCACTGGTCGGGATTTCAAAATCAAATTTCTTATAACTGATCGACATTTCAAAATATAGTTTCTTATAACTGGTCAGGATTTCAAAATCCAGTGTTTTCACTGGTCGGGATTATCAAAATTCAATTTTTTATAACTGGTCGGGATTTCAAAATCCAGTATTTTTCACTCGTCGAGATTTTAAATCCAGTTTCTCATAAATGGTCGGGATTTCCAATGATTTCCACTGGTCGGGATGTCAAAAATCCAATTTCTAATAACTGGTCGGGATTTCCAAAATCTAATTTTCCCCTAAAGCTAAATCAAAGATTCCAGCCCCGCTAGTCGGTCTATCAAAATCCAGTTTCTTATAACTGGTCGGGATTTCAAATCCAGTGATTTCCACTGGTCGGGATAACAAAAATTCAGTTTCTTATAACTGGTCTGGATTTCCAAATCTAGTGTCTTTCACCAGTCAAGATTTTCAAAGTCTGATTTTTATACCATTCCTCTAAATTTCAGCTAAAGGTCTCATCAAAATCTATATTGAGTAGTTGTTTCACAAAGGATTCTCGAACATTGTGCCAATTTGCTAAAAACATCTGTTAATTCTAATATTTTACCGCACAGAAGAATCATCTCATATTACCTCTAGTATTCTTTCCAAAAAGGTGAAGCTTTTTGCGAAAAAGGGTAAAATTCATATCTTTTCTCTGTTAATCAACCAAAAGGATGTAAGAAATATCCTTGGTATGATTAGCGAAAGAAATATTCAATGATGTTGAAAGGCTAGAAGAGAATCGACATTGATCATAGCTATGGCGCATATTTAAAGATGATTTTTTGGCAATCAGGCAGTGGAAATATCCTGAGCGATAAAAAGAATTCACTCAGTCCATATCTCCTCATTCATTTAAGTTGTAATCAAATATCCGCAAAAGGGATCTCTCAATTGTCGTCAAGTTGAAGATGAATATGCGAGGTAGACCCCCGAGGCCAAAGAAGATTCGGATCATCTCCGAGATGAAGAAGTTTTTGACGAATCCTTCCAGGGAATGTTTAGATCACCGTCAAGATGAAGGCGATTGCGCTGACCCTTCCAACAAACCCTAAAAGATATTTGATTTATGCTATCATCAAGAGATTTTTTACCAATGATCCAATATCACTAGTATAATTCCTGAGAGAAAGAAGGATCGGAGCATCTCCAAGATGAAAGAGTTTGTGACGTACCCTTCCCCGAAAAAAAGAAAAGTCAGGACATCTCCAAAATGAAGGATGATGTAATAAACCTCTTCCCAAAAACCCAAAAAAGCTCAATGTCTCAAAAAGATTGCCAGAAAGATCATTATGGGAAAAGCCTCAGGATATCAAACCGCAAAAATTGCCAGAAATCATCTTTTCTTAATGCAAAATTCTTTCATTAATACCTTTTCACTGCTTGTTTTTATGAAATTAAGAATATTCTTCTTTATTCATATCAAGGAAATGGATAACTTCCTTGAAGAAACTCAACAGCATAAAAATTTGAATTCGACTCTGAAAATCGGGGAGTTAACTTCATTTGGAAGGAATACTCTAGGTAAAAAGAGGTAATATCTTTTGCACACATGTGTATGTTCTCAAGCATTTGAATCAACTACGAGTTATCTTATTGGCAAAACTTTCTAGTTATCCAAGAATAAAATAAATATTCAATATCTATTTTTGATGCAACCTAGCGTTGTTTACATTTTTTCAAAAGAGTTGTCTCATTCAAACGAGGTATCTCTTCTAGTCCCATCACGGTTTCTTCATTCGAGGATTCCGTACGATCCCACCCGCTCCGGCTAAGGGTTAAAACCTGAACTTTCTGTGAAAGGTCATCCATTTCAAAAGCTATTTCGGTCTCAACAATGAGACGCTCAAGATCATCCCTTTTCTAAGCTTTAGGGAATCCCATTTTTCATCCTTTCGCAAACCCCTTTCGGATTTGTTTGTCCAAACTCCGAAGGTTCCATCATGGTTTCTTCGTTTGAGGATTCCATATGGTCGTCCCTTTTCAGGCTAAAGGTTAAGTCTGAACCTCGCTCCACGGGGTATTCTCCGTTCAGGTTGGGGTTAAAACCTGAATCTCATTTCAACGAGGTGTTATCCCAGTCCCATCATGGTTTTCCTCATCAAGAAATTAATGCTTTGTATATTCATTCTGTAAAGGATCGTACTTGAGCTTCATATCACAGGGCATCTTTCTCAAAAATGTCCCATCAGGTCCTCATGTATTCCTTTCCCATTCAGGTAAGGGTAGAACATGAAATTCATCTTGCTCTATCTTCGTCCCATCCAAGTTAAGGGCTAAACCTGAATCATTCCAAAAAGCCTATCTTGTCTCACTCATGCAACATGATCAAAATTCCTATTTTCCACCATTTTGGGACCTTCACCCAAAATTCCATCACGATTTTTTCATTTTTGTTATTTAGTCATATCATTTTCGAGGATATCATCTCTCCAGAACCATTCAGGATAAGGTGTTAAGTTTGAGAAATCATGTCTTTCCAAATAAATTCTTCCACATCCAGTTCAGATTTGCTGACTGTGGCATTTTTCAAAATTTGGAGTGTATTCTTTTCCACTAAGCTCGGCTTTCAACCGGCTTAATAGCAAACAGGGGCATCTGTGAATACCCCAAATTTTTTAAAATTTTATAAAAATTCTCTTTTTGCCCCTGGCCCCCATTTTCTGAGTAGATTGAGTCATATTCAATCTAAATTCCAGTTATTTCTTGAATTTTACTGGAATCAAATCCATTTTATATATCTGACTCAATTTTGGATCTGGATCCAGTGTCAAAACCCAAATCTGAGCCTCGTTGTCAAAATTTCAAATTAAATTTACAAAAATACCAAAATAATTTTTGAAAAGCTTAGACAGTCCATCCGATATTCAATTGGATCCATGGCTTTGTATTTCTCGATTCGAGGTTAAAAACTTGGATATTTCCTCAAAACCAGGATCCAAACCTGTTTTCTGAAGAAATTTCCAAAATTCAAACCCAAATTCTCAGAACACCCTCCTTTTGTAAATATTTTCAAAATCTTGCAAAAATAGTTTAAAATCCTTCATTTTCTCATAGTTTTAGAAGTTTTATTTCAAAAACAAAAAAAATAGAAAATATAAAGAAAAAAAGAATAAAAAATTCAAAATACAAAAAGAAAATACAAAAAAACGGTTTTAGAAACCCCTTTTTAAAAGTTTCTTTTTTAAAACCATCTTTTCAGAAAATCCTTAAAAAGGAACCACTTTTTAAAAAGTTTATAAAATACTTTTGCATCTCCCTTGTAAAAAGCATAACGGCCTCCTGTTATAAAACAGGAGGTGTAGGGGGTCTTCCATCCATCCACACCTGCCCTCTCCTCTTGCATCGCGTTTCCTCCAGCACCCATTTTTCTCTCGATCAAGTCTCCTCCCCTCTTCTTCTCCTTCTTCATTGGAAAAGGAATTTTAAGAAGAAGGCAGAAGGGAAGCTCCCTCGTCCCCTCCAAAAGCGAAGTAATCCGTATCAGTTGTGATCCATCTGTTCTGATCTCTACTCCTGATATCCTCCCGCTTCCTCTTCAATTGGCCGAGGGAAGTGGAGCAGTTTAGAAACCAGCAATAACGCGTTTGATTCACGGTTAGTAATCACCCTTTTGTTTTCTTCTTTATCTCATTTTCTCTGGCTTTTTCCTGATTCTTTCTTCTTCTTACCTTCTCAGTTATTCCCATTAACGCACCCTTGAGGTAGTTGGTTTGCTTTTAGCAACAACAACCCCTCTCCTGTGCAATATTAAACGGAATTTTTTAATTCCAACACCTCTTCTGTATTGTTGCCATTATTTCCTTTGTTTGCTTTACAATTTATTTTTGCTCACATTATCAGATTCGATGAATCTCTATGGTTCATCTGAACCCCCAATCTGACCCCCTTACTAATTCCCAGTTTTACTCCTTGTTTATATCATGATCTATGTTCTCAATTTTCCTTTTATTGATCATTTTAATTCGATTCTTGTTGGCATTACGGTTCATGGCACTTGGATATCTGCTTTTATTTGAATCAACATCATCGTTAAAAGGCGGATCTGCAAGCTTTATAGCTTCAGATCTGCGCTAATGTTATGTTCCAAGGCACTGGTATCCTTGAATTCCCTGCACCTTCATTTTGATGATGATTCTGCATATTAATCATAGGTGTCTGAGTGTTGTATTACATTTTCTGCATTTCATCCACCCGATTGTTCTCGATTTCAGCATTTGCGGAATCTGCTCCTTCTGTTAAGATATGTTGAAGGTCGGATTCACCGTGAATCAGACTTGAGATTGATCTCACGGTGAAACGTTGGCTCACTATGAAGCCCTTCACATCAGTCCACCTTAGTATATATTGTTTATATTCCAGTATTCCCTCTTGTGTATATTATCATTCATATAGATTTTAACATTTCTCTTTGTCTTCCCTGGTTGTATTTAATCAATCTGATTTTCTGCATCGGATGGTAAGAGGTCATGGATCATCCATCGCATTTGCTTGGATTTCAGTATCAGCACCATCCCTTGCATTTGATTTGTTTCTTGTATTATTATAACATTTCCTCTGCACAACTTGCCACAGCCAAGGGATCTGAGGATGGTGGCGATGTAATATCAAGATTATGTCAGAACTCCCTTAACCACTCAGAGTCTGCCTGAGTGATGATGTCGTTAAATACAGGAAATCCGTATGTCTTGGAGAGATGCCCAAAAGATTACCTAGCTGATACTATCAGAATCTAACCCATCCAAGCAGCCTCCATCTTTTGCAGAGCATAGGGTTGAGATCCTTTTTCTGGCAACACGATCCTTTTGGGTCAGATGATTGTGTATATCGTGAAGCCTAAATATCTGTATATTTCCACTCTCGTGATGATACCTAACATGGAGATGTTTTGGTTTTCAGATGCAACAGAAGTTGAGATGAACAGGGTTAGAAAATTGAATATAACATCAACATAGCATAATGAATGTTAACAAAAAAAAAATTGTTGTCAGTCCGGGTGATGAAAATGCAGATCATCTTTTCATGGGCAGCAGGCCATCCTCTTGAACTCTCTGATTTCCGATTTCTGTCATAGCATGCTTTCATGATGTCTAAACAGTTGCATATCATTGTTACTTAGGTACATACTTTGTTGTGTAAAAACTCAGATTTTTATATATGTGCTTCATCAATTGATATATGTCATAAATTCAACACGTGGCAATTGTGTGTGATCAACCAGTAGGTATCACAAAGTTTGATCTATAATCTCAACAGCTTTGCATTGTAATCACTTCCGTTCATCCCAGCATAGCAGCGCACCATTCCATATGTTCACTTGCATCTCTTTCATCACCGAACACACTTCTAGTTCACTGTAAGCACCATATCACTCATCTATCACACACCTACGTCATAGTTGGTTCACTCTTTCTATGTTCAGCATTTTGCATGCGCGTGTTCACCATTGATCTTACACATTTGCCTTTACCTGAAATGGAAATATTGGATGTCTCTATTGATCTTGTCAACCAAGGTCAAGATCTGGATATTTGGTTGAGTTTTCCAGATGATGGCATATAAGACCATGAGCAGGATTACGTGGGCTTTCCAGTGCCTGTAGCTGATTTATCGACGATTCTTTTGACTCTTGGATATACATTATCTTACAGTGCTTTTAGGTTCAAAAAAAAAAGAGATATATTTAATGTTGATATTGTGATTTAACCATCTGGTCAGCCCTCACCTTCACTACACTTTTATAGCACTAGTCCCTCACATCTTGTACACAGTTGAAACACATCATCTACACCTCCACCTCTTTATTCTAGGCAATCCTCCATCTGTCATCACGAAATCCTTGCTACAACCTCCATCTAGACATTCTTTTGCACCTACTGCAAAAGGCACTATTCACACTCCATACACCTTCCTACTAACAACACGCAGCATCTTGTACTTTATAGGATATTTTGTTCTTCAACACAACAGTTGCACCTCATCTTCACTTGAACCCCATAGTGATTCAAATGTTCCTTGTTGTAACTTACAGCACACCAATATCATTTTTCACAGTCATTACAAGACCTTACCTGCTACAACATATGCCACAGTATATCTGCCCACTACCTCTAGGCACCACAGCACAGCATATCATATGGCACTTGTAAATTATGCTTCATCCTCTCTACACTATTCATTGCATTGAGTATTTGCCATTGTCTCCTTTTTTCTCTCTCTGTGTGTATATCATTCATAGGATCTGCATTCCATTAATCTCCCTTAGAAACCTGGAAATTCTTATTTGAGGAAAAGGATAGTGAGTGGTGTTTTCTTGAGGGCTCTAGCTCGATCATTCCATTTTGGGCAAGGTAAATATTATTGAGTCTAAGTTGGCTAGTGGTAGTTCAGCAATATCTACTTGCTGTGACATGTTGCATCATCTTAGCATCCTTTGTTGAAATCCCCACTCACCTATGCCCATTCTCTCACCTTGCTTCACCTACACACTTTCATTCACCACCCACAGTCACCTTATGCAGCAGCCACCTGCACTTCCCAGCACTATTCTCCCTACTCCTTCACTCAAATACATTATACACAACACCCTCTTCCCTGTCCACCCTCCCACTTGGTGTGTTCATTACACCCCAAGAGGAGCCTCACTGCATCTTGCCCATACTTATCACATATCACTTTGACATACCTACATTATGACAGTTGATATGTTTCCAGCGACCCATTTGTTGCTTCTTACTTGTACATGTTTTGCCACATTACTGTTATGCTTCCAGCATGTCATCCGTCATGTATATCTTCACAAAACCCTTAAAAGTATGGAATGTGCCTTCTCATATGTATATTTCCATTAGCTCAAGATGATATGTATATATAGATTGTCCTATTAACATAAGACATGAATATGTGCACTTCATTATCAATACAAGTATGTCAATTTTATACAGGTATTCATCATTAGAATAAAATGATCATATCCGTTCCCATTTCCACTTCCAAGATAATATTTTCATCTCTCCCTAGATATGGCATCTGGCTAACTCTGTTTTGCAGGAAAATTTAAGGAATGTTAATTTCCTTCTTAGAATTAGAAAGTTTGACATTTTAATTTAATTCAAAGTTGTAATAATTAGGTATTAATGAGAATTTTACATTTCCTATATTAGATTAGAATGTATGAGCATGTAAATATCATGAATTGCCTGTTTCATATTATTTTCTTTCATTTTCAAAAATTCACAAATGGTGAGACACGAATGGCACGTGCACCATTCTAATAAGAAGTAATCAATCCTAAGTAAATGATCCACATTTATGGCGATAGTCAAAATGTGGACAATACTTAGGTTTTTTATCTTTTATGGGATAACATTGGATCCACACTGGATCTCCTTCCAAAATCATCATTTTTTTTCTTTTATCAGAGTTTAATTTAAAATTTAACTCAAGATATATATCAATGGCCATAGTCAGGATACATTGAGGGATAATTTCATCATGAACTCTATAAAGGCACCAGAATGTGTTTTATTCTTCACTTGAATTTAGATATGATTATTATATAATACATTTTATGACCATAGTCAGAAATGTATTATATCTTCAATCATATTTTAATTCACTTAAAGAGTGAAATATGCTTTTCAAATCCAATTTCAAATTCTTTGATTCATTTCATCATTTAGGATAGAATTACATCATATCTTCAAAATTCTTTTTTTTCAAAATCCACGTGATTTTTGAAATATGTTTTCAAATATCTTCTTCACTTCTCAAATCAACCTTCAAATTCAAAATTCATCCTTCTATTCTCAAAATTCTATCTCATTTCAAAATTCAAAGATTCAATTTAAAAGTCCAATTTGATTTTGAAATTTCGTACTCACCTCTATATTCCAAATTCAATTTCCAATTCAAAATCCAAATTCAATTCAACTTTGAGATTCCAGATTCATCTTCTAAAATCAAGTTTATTCTTTATTCCTCAAAATCTTCAAAGTTCTATCTAAAGATTGAGTCTTGATTCTCAATTCGAAATTAAGGTTTTAAGATTGATTCTGAATCTCAAAATTCGATTTTCTCTAAGTTTAAAGCCTGCTTTTAAAATCAAAATCTGGATTTCCAAAATCCAGATCCATCTTCAAAGCCCCATTCACATTTTCAAAAAACCAATCTCATCTTAGATTTCAGATTGCAAAATCCAATCCATATCGAATTTTAGATTTAAATCCAATTCTGTTTAGGATTCTAGATTTCAGATTCAGACCCATCTTGGACTCCAGATTTCAGATCAAATTCTATTTCGGATTTAAAATCCAGTTCCATTTTAAATTCTCATTTCTAAAGCCAATTTCAAAATTCATTTCTCAAGTCTAAATTCAAATTCAATTCCTGTTTTAGATTCTGAATTCGAAATTTCCTTTTTCAAAAATCGATTCTTGAAAATCGATCATGATTCAAAATCCATTCTGACTTTGAAAATTCATTCTTGTTTCGAAATTCCAACTCTAAAATTCATTTTCTCTTCATTTAAAGGTTTATTTTTCCAAAATTTGATCACTCCAAGACTTGAAATTTCTAGTCTCTTCTTCTAGATCTATTTCAAATTTTGAGATAGATTCAAAATCTAACTTTTTCAAACCAATTTCAAACCTTAAGATCATTTCTTCACTCCCTTATCAAATTCATTTCAGAATCACTTGGAAAATCCCAAAAATTTTAAATTATCTTCTCAAAAGCATACATCTTTGCATTCGCACAAGCATAATTCTTTGTGAATTTTAGACTTAGAATAAATTCTTAGACAATATTTTAGCAAAGCAAAATGCATAAATTTGATCATTGGTTTGATTACCCCAGGTAAAGGCACCAGGAACGGTCAAACCTCGTACCAATGTGTGAATCTCGTCTCTTCCTTTTTCCCGCAAATATTTCAAAATGGAGGCGAATAATTTTCAAAATCTTTTTTAAATTAAGTTCAAGTGAGACCTTCGCAAAAGCGTTCATCTCTCCTTTTTCTTTCTTTTCTCTTCTCTCTTCCTTTTCTATCTTTATTTTCCCCTTCAAAAAAGGAAAATAGAGGCTAGAAAAGGAAAAGAGAAAGGAAAAGAAAGAAGGATACAAAGAGAAAAAAAATTGCGATGATCACACTGACTAAGGATCCCGAAGACCCACCCATAGAGCAGTCGACTTTCTTTTTTATCAAGCCCAAGGAAAGTGGCCAAGGCCCATGGCCTGATCCCCTTATATACATACCAACAGCCTCATTTCTTGAGGCCTTGAACAAACCAAGGGTTTTCAATAAGCAGGAAGCCCAAATGCAGAGAATGCTTGAGACTTTCGAGCATACTCATTCTCACTTTCCCCTGCTTGATGCCATTCAGCTTGGTCATCATCCATAATTAGAAGATGGCATCACAAAATCCTTTGTTTGTAGCTCTAGCATTCATTCACTGGATTTTTAAAAAAATAAGCAATGTTAGCAAAGAAAGAAAAGAAAGAGCATACAAATAGTATTTTCACATCTAACTGTAGTGCATTTAAAAGCAAAGTTCAAGCACAAGTTGAAGTGCTTGCACTAATGTGATTGAATTCCTAATCATTGGGGCTAGACACGAGTTGAAGTATTTGTACTCAAGTGAATGGGGCGGCTAGAATATCAAAACTCGGTTCAATTATCATATGAGGCCTTTTGGATTTGAGTAAGTAAGCCTGAGGGGTGTTCTACACTTGGTGCCCTAAAACCATCTGGTTTGAGAGTCATCGGCCCAAAGCTCGCTACAAGTATCCATTAGAAAGCCTAGCTAGTAGAGAGGTTGCTTAAGCAGAGAGAAAAACTATATATAACTATGAAAATCCAAAATGTAGTGACTCGAGTGACTAAGTCTAAGGGACACTCTGTGTCTAGTGCCCTAAGGTTGTCTGACCTGGGAGTCACTGACTTAAAGCTTGTTACATGGGTTATGAAATCTGAAAATTGACACAGTGCTCAATGAAAGAAAAATAAAATAAAAAGATCTTAAAAAAGAAAAATATTGCTTGAGAATTTTTTTACAAAATAGTGCAAAAGTATTTATGTAATGATAAATAGAAGATAACAAGAGTAAGCAAGTTTTTCTAAAAATAAAACATAGCTAATCTAGAAATCTAGAGAGATAAAAAGAAAATTTTCTATTGTGGAGGCATGGATGATTCAATAAATGAAAAAGAATGTGAATATCTAAAATGTAATTGTTAAAAGGAGATTTTTACTTGCTTAATATTTGAGCAAATTGTAAAGTTATGCATGATGCATATGCTTGTGAGTATCATCACTAGAAACCCTCACAAGACCTTACTCGTACGTTGGGGTAACCCAAGGGTTTAAAGGGCTTGTTGCATATGCTAAATGCAACCGTGATTCCTACAAAAGTGAGTTTGGCAATTTTTTTAGTTTTTGTATTTTCAGGATAGAGTTTTCACCTTAGTTTGAGATTAGTGTTTGCTCGAGGACTAGCAAATAATAAGCATGGGAGAATTTGATAATGCATGAATATGCATTCATTTTATTACATAAATCATGTATTTAAGTGTATTTTATTGGTTTACATTTCATGCTTATGATGTTTCAGGGTTAAAGAAGTTACAGTTCGAATCTTGCAAAATTCAGAGTTAAAATGAGGAAGTTATGACCATTTTAAGGTTCTGCACCGAATCCCAAGGTAGTTCAGACCATGATCCAATTCAAAACACCTTAATTAGATCTTGGATCCAATTCTAAAGTATTCAGCAAACATTTTAAACAAAATCCATTTCAAAGTTTTAGAAAAACTCTTTTTAAAAATGGTGCCTAGCACTTATTATTATTTTAATCCTCATTTTGAAATTTTATAAAATATAAGACCTCAATATATTTTTTATAAAATTTCTTATAAATACTCACTTAGGGCTGGAGTAAAAGGGGCCAGCCCCTTTTACTCCAGCCCTCATCTCTCTCTCTCTTTTCCCTTCTTTGATTTCCAAGCTTTTCCGCTTTTGTTTCTCTCTTCTTTCGCTTTTCTTTCTTCTTCTTCTTGTTCTTCCTATTTTCCCTTTCTTCTTTCTAATTCAGCAATGGAGGAATGTTTGAAGCCCAATCTGGAGTGAAGTTGCATATCTTTTTTGTTGAAGATCAATCGAATTCTCAAGAAATTGGAGAATCTTCTTTTACCTCTCTCTTTTTTATCCATGTAAGGAATTGCATGGATTTGTAGTTGTAGTTTCTTTTGATCTTTTAATTTCTTTTAGTAAATCTTATGATTCTGCAATTTTAATTGTTTTAGATCTTTTAGATTTAGATTATTTAAGTGAATAAATTATTAGATCTCATTTCAATGAATTTCTAATTTCATCCTTTGATCTAATGTAATAGATCAAAGTGTAAAATTTCGAAATTCTGGAATTTCATTTTTCTTGATTTTTATAGTTTTTGTTTTTGTTATATCCGGAGATTTCTTAATCTAAATCATAATCTGTAAATTGGATCTGATTTGTACTTGAGTCTAGTTTCTCTCTGCAAAAATGTAGCACGATTGGAGTATGATTGATAGGCTGTTTTGAGCTTTTTTTGGCTATATATTCTGACATTTCTATTTTTTGTAACTTTCATTTCCTGCATTTTTTTCTAGTTTTTTATTTTGTTATATTTGGAGTTTCCAAAATCCAAATCTGAATCCATAAAATGGATTGTATTCATGAATAAATCTAATTTCTGTTGTGAAATTTTTATTCATTTTCAATCTGTTTTGCTAGACTAAATCTGTTAAATTCTGGAAGCTATCAAAAGTTTTGACAGCAACTTCCACAGTTTTGAAGTTGTTGTTCATCTGTTAATAAATCAAGTTCTACTTTGAATTTGTCAATTCTGTAAATTGAATTCTCTTCATTAATGTTTTGAAAACATATCAGAAAAATTTGAGAAGGATTGGAATCCAATTACTATTTGATTCTGTCAAATTACAGAAACCTGTTCTGATAAGAATTTCTGTAATAGCTAGTAGCAAAATTGTAATTTCAGGTAGAAGTTCAAATTAGTGTATATTTTGCATTTCGTATGTTTTTGTATTGTTTTTGCAAAAGGTGTCACCATTTGTTGATTCCACGTGATAGAAATGAAGTGGATTTGAAGTTAAAGTGAAGAAGCAAAGGCGAAGAAGCTTCATTTTTAGTTTTTTTTAGCATTTTCAATTCCTAGTTAATTAAGGTCTTTTTGGCCACATTTGAGTTTTGTAATTATTTTCAATTTCAGCATCATTTGGGGTTTGTAATAATCTTTTAATTTTAATTTTGTAAGTACTCTTAATTAGTTTAATTTTTCTTTTTAAGGCAATAAATAATTCACTTTGAGTGGAATACGAAGTTGTATCAACCCATTCTTCATGTTCGATCCCGGTTCTCACTACTTGTGAGAGTTGAATTTTTAAATTTGGTGACCAACTTTCATAAACTCTTTTCATAAAAAACAACCTTTCAAAATACACATTCAAAAAGGAAACACCACCTAATAAAATTTTTCCAACCAGTTTTGGAAAAAAATTGGTAACTCTATGAATATCAGTCTAAAAAATCTAAATAAAATCACTACAATTATCTAAATATCTTGATCTTAAATTTAGAAACTTTTTTTTGTTGTTTTAGATCTGTATTGATGCAAATATGCATGTTTTAACATATCCCCAATTTATGGCTTTGTTTACAGGATGATTTTGACCCATCTTTGATAAACATTATAAATGCCTATGAAAAATGATTCTAAATATTTTATAAAAAAAAAATGGGTAAATCTTAATACCTAATATCAGACTGTGTAAAAAGGTTTTTGTCAAAAATATTCTAAAAAAAAATAAAAATACCTTATTCTGATTAAAATCATGTAGATTACAGATTTTGGACCGAAACTCTGTCAGAATAGGGTTTTGTAAAAGATTTTTAATTATTTACGTATTTATTTGTTTTGTGCATGGTTTGTGGGGTTGTGTTCTTGAGAGGTACAGGTAACCATGATAAAAATACCATGAATTTATATAAGCTCAGTTATTCTTGACATAATTTATACAAATGAGTCAAAAGTTATCCAAATTTTTCTTGAAAACCTATGCTTGTAACATGTCAGGAATTTAGGGGTTTAATATGTTTCTGACTTGTATTGCATATTGTTATTGTTTATTAATTATATTATATCATAAATAATATATTTGATATGTTAAAAGATCTGAATAAGGTGTATGTAAATTATATGCGTAAAATATGACTCGATTCGCATTGTCTTGTAAATAAATTATCTTAATTGATTCTAAAGGCATACTTAAATGAGATAGAAATTATTTGGACTTGTATGTCTTGTTTGCTTGAGAACCATATGCGTATAATGTACGTTGATATGGTCAATAAAATTTTGTACCTTTCTTATGCAATTATATCTAAGGTGATATATTGATTTATGTGATGAAATATTGTATATATGACTTTCATCTCGTGTGCACAACTTGAACTACGTAGGAGTTACGTATGTTAAAGTTTAGTTGCTTTGTATTATAAAATGTGCATGTTCACATATGCATGCATAGAACTTATATTTTATTGATGCATGCTTTTAAGTTTAATTTATGAAAATATAATATTTTTTATGGCGATGATTGATGTGTAGGATAATATTCTTCTGTATGATATGATTTAAATGTCACATGATGTAAAATTATGAATGGATGAGATAAGTGTTTAAGTTTAATAGTGAACTATGGTTTATGGAACCTTATTTGGTTAAATGTGTGATTTTATGATTTTAATATCATATGAAGTAATATATGATGTGATGCTTATTGATTGTATACATACTTGTGCCCATGTTTGTGGCTATAAACCCTGAGAGTGGTCAATTATATTTATACATGTACGACCATAGTTTTCATTGAATATGGTACCCATTGAGGAACTGTTCCCAAAGGATTCTCTGTAAGGGTGTGTATGACCAGATCAGGTAATCCGGCTAGAGTGGTAAGTCATTGTGAGGAAGTGCAATGTCCAAGAGCGAGTAGCCCGTGAAGACGGTATATTCCTATGAGGAAGTGCATTATCCAAGACCATACAGGCCATCTATCTAGAGCGGTAACTCCTTATGAGGTTATACATTTTCCAAACCAGGTGATCCGACATGGATCTTGTAAATCTTTATTATGAATAAATAAAATATTGTGATAAATGGTACTGATCTTCTAAGTTGATTGAGATAGCTAGTTATGAATCTATAGATTTGACTTTTCTATTGTAGCATGATTATATGTTGAACTTAGATGTGATAATTAGATCCTTATTGATTTTAGATCTTGATATGAGGTTTTGAATGTGACGTTTATGTTAGCGTATAGGTGAATGATACATCACGCATACAAATGATTAGGTTGACTTATTAGGTAAATGACACATCACGCTTATATAGTTTTGTTGCAAATGATTCCATTATGATTGACTGATTCGAATATATCACACTTATGTATCATGATTAATGTGTATTATGAATATCTAATCAATTTACTTAGAAAGTATATGCATGTCTTTCACGCTTGAATGACCAAATATGATTTGACCTATTGTTTATAAGAATTATGAATGCATATAAAAATAATGCAATGATTTGAATGTATGAGAAAAGAAGTGAGTGATCATGATCATCGTTGTGGTGCAAGCGTCACGCCCCCAAGTAGAGTTCTCTCAGAGCGGTTGTTTCCTTTCACGGTTTTGGGCTCTGTCTTTAGAGGATACGACTCAGGGGGCTACTCGGTTATAATAAATTACCTAGAATAATAAACACTCTAGCTAATCATCCTATTTCGGGTTGGTCTACGTTATACCCAGGTAGACCGAGAAATCAAGATGAAACATAAATTTCTTGCTTACATTACTTTATTGCACGTTGCTTTACTTTACTTTACTTTATATTACTACAAATTATTCTTGTTCCTGAAAGTTGGTGAATTCATGCTCATTAATATATACCTCATTTTCATTTGGAGTTTGATGTTAGCATATTTAAGATTGTTATTCCATACTTGCCTATGAATTTGGAATTCATAAATAACTAGTAGAAACTTTATATTTGCCTTGTTGATAGTTGATACAAATTCTGAGATACTTATATCATGTAAGCTTTATGTGTTGTACATTGCATTAGCTGTGTGAATTTTACTCAGACTTTTCAAAGTCTCATTCTTTCAAAATAAAATGTTTTTTAGGAGACATGTGATGATCAGAGCGATTGTAAGAATCTAGATAGGGTTGTGCACACTCATGTTTTTAATGATCCCAAGGGCTTCTTATTCTATTTAAATTTTAATACTTTCTGAATTACTAAAGTATTATTTAATTAGATATTTGATTATTAGTTAAATTATGAATTTCAGTTACTTTATGCATAGTCAATGTCTATTCGGATATGTGATAGTAGTAGTCTATTAATGTAATGTGTCCGGAGATTTAACCAAGAAACCTGTTTATAAAATTGATTTTTAAAACATCAATATTTTTCCGATGTATTTACTCACCTAATAATAACATAAAAATTTTATTATTTAGATGTTTTAACTTCGAACCTTGTTTTACGGAGCTATTAAACACTGGTGCATGCACAAGCTAACTCCCTAGAGTTTGATTTGATTAAGGCAAAGCCAATGATTAAAAACTTGATATATTAATAATTTATTTTATGTAATGGTTTAATCAGATTCGTTAATGGATGGTTCCATACTAGATCTGGTACTAGGAGGCTAAGACATGCTCGCGCTTGCGCTCAAGCGGGTCGTCTAGTACTTGGTACAGTTGGAACGATTTCATTGATGAGACTATTACATTATTACATTTTAGAAGAAAAAAAACAAAGAAAAGAAATGAATAGATTCAACCTTATAAAAAAATCTGGTATTTTTTGTTTGAAATCGTTTGGGCCGTTACAATCCCTGTGGGGCCCACCTAATTAATTTCATGGGATATTTATGTGAGACCCACAATATGTTTTTGTAGGACTCGTCGGATATTTTTGTGGGTCCTGCAGATTTTTGGGGTTTCATCAATATTTTTTATGAAAAAATTTAAGCACGTCATTTTCTTCGTATCGATAAAACTAAAAAAGTTGGCTCATTGAAATCTTCTAATTTTACTTAAGAAGAAAGTTATGGATTTCTGATTGATTGAGCATATATTTGCGATGATACGAATGGCATAAGTATAATTGGTTTGTTGAAATTTATTCATTTCAGATTTTGGATTCATATACTATTTTTAAATAAAATACCCTTATGAATTCATTCAGGATTTTTAATGAAAAATTATGGATCTTACAATATAAGTTATCTCATAATTGATATATACCACACCTCGTACTTCATCCTTGATTAGGGTACCAAACCATTTTCTTTTCTGAAAAAAAAAACCATTAAAGTCTGAAGTATAATACTTTTATTGGTAAATCAATTGCGAACAAAATAACTTGCTTGCCCATTTACTTACATTCTTTATTTTGTAGTGCATGCACATCCATGTTGGTGAACACGTATTTTCTTTTTTTTTTAGATAAAATGGGGTTAGGTCGACGCCCACCAGTTAGTATTCAATAGTACAGCTGGGGTTTTGAACCTGCAATGTCCCACCATAGGTAGACATGCATGGACAACCCCTACCAACCACACTGGGACAGGTAGAGCCTGCCCAACCACAATCTGGTCAAATGGGAACCGCATCATCCCAGCACCAGTGGTGGTACACTAGCTAGCTGACAGGCTGAGAAAATAAAATAACACCAGCCTGATACTCAACGTGCTAGGCAAAAATTAAAATGAAATCAGATGAATGGTAGGAAGAATACATTTATTTTTTTGAACAACAAGACCCCCAATTAAAGCCTCATGTCCTTACGTATCTGATTATACATTTGTAAATCAAATTCACATAAAGGTTTTAATTCAGCAAACCATGAGCATAAAAGCTTATGCCCAGCCAACTACCCTGTATGAAATCATTTTATTTCATTTATTTATTTATTTTTTCAACCACACTACTATAATCCATTAGTGTATGCTTAGGTACATGATCCACGCTATATTTCATAACTGTGCATCTCACATTAGGGTGCAAGTGTACAGAACGATAATGTTCAGACGGTTGTCAACAGACTTATACAATTCTGAAATGAACAGATTCTTTCACTAACGTTGCCCCCACCATATTTGTGTATGCTAGTTTCAAAATTATTCAGGGGGTCTAGTATGACACTCTCATACCCCTTAATTCCCAAACCTGGATTCATCTAACCCTCAAGTTCGGATCCTTATATTTGAATAGGGTCTGATGGTCAGACCTTTATGATTGGTTCATGACATGATTCAAGCCTTTCACTTGGAATCCGATCGGTGTATGGATGTGGTCTCAACCCACTACCATCTCTAAGTTTAATTAGGGTACTATATGTGGGTAACACAAACAACTGATGACAGTGCAAGAATTCACACAAGTTAAATCAATTCCATAAACAAAAATCACAAAATGCTATTTCAAGAATTCATTGTTTTTTTTTAGATGCATACAATCATGAATAATACAGGGAATCAGACTCGGTTTGCTTTAATCAAATTTTTTGATGCATGGAATGAAATATATGTATTGCCAAATTACCCAAACCTTAATGTGTTCCAGATTAAAATCAATGCTAATGAAACAACTTCTAAACTAATTTACCATATATGTTCTTACACAAAGCAAAGCTATACAAACGAGTGCACCATTCTAAATAAAATCTATTTCAGAACTACTTTCAATAATAAAAATTTGATGCTTACTCGATGGTTTATGATTCTAATCTATTTGATTCAAAAATCACACTATGAACAAATCAAAAACTATAAATGATCTGACTGATTATAAATCTAATCCAACTAATTCATAAATCACTATATGAACAAATCAAAAATCATAAGTGACATGACTGCCTCAATGTTCATCCATAACTGTTGAGATTAAAAATCATAAGTGACATGACTGCCTCAACATTCATTCATAACTGTAGAGATCGACCACTCATCATTACCCCAGATCTCAGAATATAGCACTAGTGGACAGATCCAAAAGTTTTAAAAAAAAAATCCTTCATATCAATATGACCCGATTCTTACCCATTGTGTCATCGCTCTCATTGATCAAGGTGGATTGAGGCACAAAGGTATGCACGTCCAGCATGGTTTTACATGTTGGTCCAACGTTTATGAGTGCTGGTACTATATTTTGGATAGTCTTCCAAATCAATACATGATCTCAACAAAAGAATATATATATATATATATATATATATATATATATATATATATATATATATATATATATATATTCTTTTGTTGAGGTTGGACAGACTCGCAACCCGTCATGATTTGCATCAATTAATGCATATATGTATCGTGATACATATCCTAGAATTGAAATGATAATCATGTATATGTTAATGTGAAATTTGCCATGAATATGCTATATGTATGCACGTAGATTATTTGGGCATGATGGCATATGAGACTGCATATTAAACATAAAAATTAAGCATGATCATTAGACTAAATGGTATGCATGATCATGCATGTGTTATTCTTTGAAATTCATGGTTCATGCTAAATTAAAATGAGTCTCATGCATCATGGAGTGTGGTATGTGGCATGTGATATATTGTAAGTCATGTGAGACATGCATACATGAAGCTTGAATGCAAGTCAGGTTCGATGGAACCAATGAGGTACTTGTGAGTACCTGGTTTGGCTTTGTTAAACATGATTATATATACACACACTTTAACTCGACTCTTGGGTGCTCCTTACTAAAGGGCACATACCTTAAGTTGGGTTCAAATGAGTTATGTTAGGATACCTCAGTGATAGTAGGGGGTGTAGGTTCTTGCCTTGTGAGGCCATAGTTTGAGTTGCCCGTAGTGGAGCTTAGGGTTGTTGAGCCTAGTGTTGAGTGCACCCAATGTTATAGTTGAAATCAATATAAATAACACCTAATAGCTCATTTATTTTAGAGGCCTACATTGGAGAAGGTAGGAGGTACACTCACCGACTGACACGTTTTGAAGGCATTGACATCTCTTGGGCCCCCAGCCATCGGTGTAGAGAGCTAGGGCTGTCAATTTATCTTAGGTAGACAATCAGACTCTGTAGAGTAGGAATTGATTTCCTTGACTACTGTTAAGTTTCTCTCTCAGTTAAAAACTGCTTCAGTGGATGTTTGGTCTGGCTCTTTGAATCGATGGGTTAATTAAAATATATAGCATAATAAATCTTCATCTTATTGTTGAGTCAGGATTAGATCCTGAGTGTTTACCCTTTAAGAAAGAAAAGAAAAATAATGCATTAAATTAGGTTCACCAATGGTTAAATGATTTATTGAGTATTGACATAAATTTCTAAGAATGTCATGTATAATTTATAGTTCCTGCATATGTTGGAATACATGAATCTTTTTTATTATTGTTTTGATTACTAATAATTATGCAGGTACATCACTTGAGGGTAAGAATAAAATATTGTGTAATCCTCCATGGTTAAATTATTATTATTGTGATCTTTAACTATACTAAGTTTATATGTTGTGACTTGCTATGATTTATTTGCATTAGGAAAGATGTATGTTTTATGTACTTGTGTTCTTTTTATGCCTATGTGTAGGGTGTTTTTCTACTGGAGCTTTGGCTAATGCCTATATATTTAACGAATAAGGTAGAGGGCGATGACAGGAAGCTCGGGTTGTCGTCAAGAGGGTCATAGTCCTTTAGGCTGATGGATGGACTAAATTATTTTATTTACTTTATTTTTCTTTCTTTAGTCTTTTGAACTCTGATATTTGAAAAACTAGTATTTGATTTATTATAATTTAATTGATGGTTTGATTCTATTATTCTAGTCTTTCAAGTGTGTGTTGGTAACTGTAACCCGCCTAAGGTTTGAATTAAATAAAAAAAAAGAGTTTTTGTTATGTTCTTAAAAATCGTGTAAAGGAATTTAAAAAAAAATTACTAAAATGTTCGGTTTCAAAAATTAAGGTGTTACAAGGCCTGGGATAGAGTCTTTGTCCAATCAACATATCCTAAATTATAAAAACTCCTATTAAAAAATAAATATTAAGTAAGGACTCTAGAGTCCTTTCTCTGACATTACTCTTTCTCTAAAAAGGACTCCTCAAAAGAGCAAATCAACTAAGGTTTCTTTCATAACTAATTAACTACCTAATTAACTCTAATCGGCTTCTAGGCTGAGAGACATCCCTTAGGACTCTCCAACATGGCATGCCCCCTAGGTGGACAATGCTCCTTAATTTGCTTGCCTCCTCTACTTGAGATGTATTTTGTTTCTCCTTCTCTTGCCCTAGACTATGGATCTCTGACATGTCACCCATTGGAGAATCCATGTCATCAACCTTAGCCCTACTTAGGCCTGGACAACCCTCAATGTCTGCAGAAAAAGGCATGTTGATCTTGGATCTTGAATCCATACCATCTTCTGAAATTCGAGTTGTAACAATTTTGGAAGCAATTATGAAAGTGTGTGAGAAATGAAAAAGCTAACGTAAAGGAAATGAGTGAAAAGAGAAAAAATAAATATTAACATGAAAAAATACAAAAAATAAAGGAAATTTGAGGGGAAATAAGGGTGAAGCGAGTGAGAAACAAATGAGAAGCAAGTGGGTAGCGATTTGAGAAGCGGGTGGGAAGCAAATTTCTCTCAAATGGGGAATACTCTTCTCGTAAATGAGAAGCGAATTTCCCCCACGCTTCCCGCTTAAGAAGGGTGCTTCCCCCACCCCACCCTACCCACCCTATAGGGCACTTCTAGTAAATATGGTCTATAACATATAATTTTATATTTATAAAAATAACACTAAAAAACACAATTATGATGCAATTTTATCAAAATCTTGGGTTTGGACCACATTGATTTCCTATGTTTAAATCCCATACCCATAACCTAGTTTCATATTCAAATAAGAATATCATAATTTGAATCTATTTTATAAAAATTAAAACTAAATTAAGCCCATCCAATTTTTTCTTTTATCAATTTTATGCTTTTCTCTATCAGTAAAATATTGGCTACCCGTGATCATACCATACTTTCTAGTAGAAACACTTGTCTCCATCACATTTTTTCATTCTTTTGTTGATCAAGCTCTGTGAATATGATCTATATGGCTTGTTTAGTTAAAAACATGTTTTAAATTGTTTGATGAAGTACAAAACTTTTTAAGAGCTTCAAAATTTGAACACATTTTAGAGTCAAATTGGTCCAACAAAACTTACAACCACGAGGACAAATGAAAAAGTAGAAGCTTAGAACATAACCTGGATGGACAAAGCAGGTTATATGTCCCCCCCCCCCCCCCCCCCCGATGATTCACTGAATCCCACGTCTGTGTTCGGGGCTTTGAATGAGCACCACGTATACAAGCACATGGGGCTCGTATTCCCGTGTATGTTGACATAACTTTGCATCGGACTCTGGTGTTGTTGCAAAGACTTAAGTACCCTTTATTGCTACTCTTCTCATAAAGTGATGGTTTGAGAAAATGACAAAAATGCCTTTCATTCAAAAAAGAAAAAACAAATAGTTCAAAAAAAGGACAAACATGTCCTCCATCCAGAAAGTTGAGGATGATGTTGACTCTTCAAAGTCTTCTTCTTTTTCTGTTTAAAAAAAGGACAAACATGTTTTCTTCTTCTTTCTCCGTAAAACACTGTAAAACCCTTTCTCTCTCTAGAGAAGAAATCAAGGGAAACAAAGAGTTCTTCCTGGAGAAGGCCATGAACATCAACCCTCTCACTCTCTCTCCCTTCTCTCTCTACTTCTGTGCACATCCAACAGACGATCCTACATTGCTGCATCGTCATCTTCTTCTTCTTCCTTCTTCGTAAAACACTATAAAACCCTCTCTCTCTGTAGAGAAGAAATCAAGAGAGGTAAAGGGTTCCTCCTGGAGAAGGCCATGAACACCAACCCTCTCACTCTCTCTCCCTTCTCTCTCTACTTGTGTGCCTGATTTAGAGTTTTTGCCCTTACAGGAGGGGGGTCCAGGGGCTCCCCCCCGGCGCGGATCCCGCTGCGCGGTCAGCGGGCGGGGGTCCAGGGGGGGCCGCCCCTGGCGGGGGGGGGCTCGGGGGGCAGCGTCCTCCGGACCAAAATTTTTTTGGGCCTTCCAACAATGATTTGTAGTATTATCGGGCTTTCCTACAGCAATTTGTAGCATTTGTAGTGTCTTCCGTAAATCGCGAAATGTTATAGCGATTTGTAGTGTCTTCCGCAAATCGCTATAGCGATTCGCAAATCGCTATAGCGATTTGTAGTGTCTTCCGCAAATCGCTATAGCGATTTGTAGTGTCTTCCGTAAATTAGGACCAACTTGTCAGAGTCATATCTCCTTAACCGGAGGTCATATTCCAAATCCGCGATTTGTAGTGTCTTCCGCAAATCGCTATAGCGATTTGTAGTGTCTTCCGCAAATTAGGAAAGCCCGATAATACTACAAATGCTACAAATTGCTGTAGGAAAGCCCGATAATACTACAAATCATTGTTGGAAGGCCCAAAAAAAATTTGGTCCGGAGGACGCTGCCCCCCGAGCCCCCCGCCAGGGGCGGCCCCCCCTGGACCCCCGCCCGCTGACCGCGCAGCGAGATCCGCGCCGGGGGGGAGCCCCCGGATCCCCCTCCTGTAAGGGTAAAAACTCTAAATCAGGCACACAAGTAGAGAGAGAAGGGAGAGAGAGTGAGAGGGTTGGTGTTCATGGCCTTCTCCAGGAGGAACCCTTTACCTCTCTTGATTTCTTCTCTACAGAGAGAGAGGGTTTTACAGTGTTTTACGAAGAAGGAAGAAGAAGAAGATGACGATGCAGCAATGTAGGATCGTCTGTTTGATGTGCACAGAAGTAGAGAGAGAAGGGAGAGAGAGTGAGAGGGTTGATGTTCATGGCCTTCTCCAAGAAGAACTCTTTGTTTCCCTTGATTTCTTCTTTAGAGAGAGAAAGGGTTTTACAGTGTTTTACGGAGAAAGAAGAAGAAAACATGTTTGTCCTTTTTTTGAACAGAAAAAGAAGAAGACTTTGAAGAGTCAACATCAACCTCGACTTTCTGGATAGAGGACATGTTTGTCCTTTTTTTGAACTATTTGTTTTTTCTTTTTTGAATGAAAGGCATTTTTGTCATTTTCTCAAACCATCACTTTATGAGAAGAATAGCAATAAAGGGTACTTAAGTCTTTGCAACAACATCAGAGTCTGATGCAAAGTTATGTCAACATACACGGGAATACGAGCCCCATGTGCTTGTATACGTGGTGCTCATTCAAAGCCCCGAACACAGACGTGGGATTCAGTGAATCATCGGGGGCGAACATACACAACCCGAAGCGAAGATAGGAGGGTATCATGGAGGGGGAAGAGGCGAACAGATGGAAGTGGAAGAAACAGAAGAAGATCATAGAGGAGGAGACCTTGGAGAATCCGCCTGGCCTCCACTGACCGATCAAGGAGCTTTTTCAAGGATCCAAGCATTGGCTCCGGTGCCCACCCCTGGTGCTAAGTCCTGGGCCAACATAGTCGAGGGTCGCATAGGTAAGGAGTTATCGCCCATAAAGGCTTCAAGGATCTTGATTCCTGAGGAACTCCTAGAGCCACTGCTTCAAGGATCTCGATTCCTGAGGAACTCCTAGAGCCACTTAGATGGTCTGTCATAGGGGTTTTCCATGAGGTAATGGGGATGGGTTTCTTCCTTACAAGATAATGTTCAAAGGCCTTATCAGACAATGGCCACACAAGCCAGTAGTATCCTTCTCTACACAGAGGGACGACTTATTCCTCATCTCTGCAAGGAATGAGGAACAATTCCATATAGTCATGCACAAAAGAGCATGGAGGGTCACTGGCCGAACGCTGGTTACAAACCATTGGAAGCTTGGATCCTCAATCAAATTAGATGTAGACACAACATTACCGATTTAGATTCAGTTGTCCCAACTCTCACCAGAGCTATGGTCTGAAGATATCTTCATAGGCATCACGGGAGCGCGGTGGAGAATTTGTTGGAGTTGATGAATACACTAGGACCATTGAGCTTCCACCCTTAGTCGATTGTTGAAATCGAAATTTAAAGTGGTTTGTTAAATAAGCAGAAAGTCATCTATAAGAGTAGTATTAGATTCTGCTCTACCTACAACTCAATCTCATATTTGGCGAGTCGATGTGAGGCCTCACTACTGGCACCAGAGAAGACAGAGACGGACAAGCAGCAGGGCTGGACCCAGGTTAAAATTTCCTGATGAAATTAGAGGGGAACCAAGGCAATTCCCTCAGAGAAAAACAGGAACCCTTCTGGCATCCTTCATTTTGAAGGAAAGAAAAATTGTGACCCATCGGTTGAGCACCGATCGAATGATTCCCAAGGACCTCCCTCCTTAACCGAAGCTCGAAAGAGAGAATGGTTGTTCTTCATCAACTGCAGGAACCGCTCACACCAGTGGGGTCGCCCCATCCACAACAACGATGACAGAAAACATTTTGATGGCAGATTCCTCAAACAGGATCCTGAAGCACCGGGAGACGGCATCGGATGAGAAGGAAGAAGAACATTGTGACATTGTTAGAGATGACATGGAGAAACGGAACAGGGGAGGCTTCCTGACTCGATCGGTGGAACAAGAGAATCTAGGTGCAAATCTTGAGAATTCTACTGCATGGTCAACAACTAGCACTACAAAGGTCTTAGTTGGATTCACTCTGCTCGAAAATCCAACAAAGGTGCGAATCTCTCATGACCCCCCCCATTCTGGGGCTCCCTAAATCTGGGTCTTAAGGTATGGAAGGAGGGTCACCCCACTTTGGGAGGGGAGGATGGTCATTTACCCCTCCCAACTAAAAACCCTCAGGAGGTTCGGGGGTATGGAAGAAGATGAAACATGGCTGATTGCTCATGAGCACCCCCCGCTTGTTTTAACCACTTATCGGCTGGTGAAAACCTAGTCGAGGAAGGAGTGGTTGTCGAAGGTAATTATGCTGGTCTGACGGGGGAGGATGAAATCCAAAGTCCTCCGGTGACTAGCCCTTCCCCACCTAATATCCCAAATGTGGATAATAACATGGAATGTTAGGGGCCTCGGACGCAAATGGGCCCGTCGTCAGATTTTGGACAACTTAAAGGCGCAAAAAGTAGATTTAACCTCCTTGATTGAGACTAAAATCACTATAAGATAAGATGGATCAAATCCTTAAGGAGTTCATAGGATTCAGTTTTCAGGGGAATTTTGATTTTATGGTACATTGCAGAGGCTTTGAAGAAAATAAAATCAAGAAGGGCAGTTGGCCCAGATGGTATACCTATCGAGGTTTGGAAATGCTTGGGAGAGAAAGGTTTAGAATGGTTGACAAATCTTTTTAACAAGATTTGGCGGACAAATAAGATGCCTAATAAGTGGAGGAAGAGTACTTTGGTGCCTCTATATAAGAATAAGGGTGATATACAAGATTGCACAAACTATCGTGGTATAAAACTCATGAATCATACTATGAAACTTTGGGAGAGGGTGATTGAGTCTAGGTTGAGGAAGGTTGTCATGATATCGGAGAATCAATTTGGTTTTATGCCTGAAAGATCTACTATAGAAGCTATACGTCTTCTTAGACAACTTATTGAGAGAAATAGAGAAAAGAACAAAGATTTGCATATGGTTTTTATTGATTTGGAGAAGGCTTACGATAGAGTACCTAGGGACGTTCTCTGGTGGGCAATGATGAAGAAAGGTGTTTCTCTCAAGTACATTAGTATAATTAAAGATATGTATGAAGGAGTAGTAACCAATGTCCGCACTTGTGGAGGGGTGACAACCAATTTTCCTATAACGGTTGGGTTACATCAAGGATCTGCTTTAAGCCCTTTCCTATTTGCTATAGTGATGGATGAGCTTACGAGATCAATTCAAGAAAATGTGCCGTGGTGTATGTTGTTTGCTGATGATATTGTTTTGATTGATGAGTCTAGAGCTGAGGTTAATGCTAAGTTAGAATTATGGAGACAGACATTGGAAGCAAGAGGTTTTAAGTTGAGTAAGAGTAAGACAGAATACATGGAATGTCGATTTAGTAAGCAACGAAATAGAGATGGGAGTGTAGTGAAGCTTGGTGAGAAAGAAATACCGGTGGATGATTCTTTCAAATATTTGGGATCTATCATTCAAAAGTATGGAGAAATTGATGGAGATGTAAATCATAGGATAAAGGTTGGGTGGATGAAATGGAAGAGTGCAACTGGAGTGTTGTGCGATCGTAGAATGCCATTGCGGTTGAAGGGAAAGTTTTATAGGACGACTATTAGGCCCGCTTTACTATATGGTACGGAATGTTGGGCTGCCAAGAGACATCATATTCAAAAAATGAGTGTAGCTAAGATGCGTATGCTGAGATGGATGTGTGGAAATACAATGAAAGATAAGATTCAGAACGAGGAGATACGTAAGAAGGTAGGCGTTGCACCCATTGAAAATAAGATGAGAGAGAATCATTTACGGTGGTTTGGACATATTCGACGAAGGCCTAATGATGCTCCAGTTAGAAGAATGGAGAAATGAGAAAATATATTAGTTAAAAGAGGTCGGGGTAGGCCTAGGAAGACATGGATGGAGGTGATAGGAAAGGATATGAATGCTTTGAACCTCACCGAGGATATGGCATTGGATAGAAATGAATGGAGGAAAAAGATTCATGTGGAAGACCCAGAATGATTTTCTTTGTTGGTTCATATCGCCGACCCCAATTGTTTTGGGATGAAGGCGTAGTTGTTGTTGTTGTTGTTGGAACCAGAGCTCAAACAAGGTGGGTGTAGTCTTTAGCTCTGGACAGCTTGTGCTAGCAGAGCATCACAACGACATTGTTGTCGCAACTGGAGTTTGTGGCAGTAATGAAGTAGGGAAAGGCATAGATTTATAGCTTCTAATAGAGCAACACCCAAAAGATAATTTGTGGCTGGTGATGGGGGACTGGAACATGACCCATAGTTCGAAGGAGATGATCGGTTCCAGATTAGGATAGTGACAGATTCAATGATATAATGGTGTGTGTAGTTTAATGGAGATTTAGATTCCCACTGCCTCATTTACTTGGCACAACCAACAATTAGGGAAAGGTTTTCATGCAGATCGATTGGATAGATGCTTGGTAACCGAGTCATGGGTCCAAAATCCTCCTCCAAATTCTTTAGGTGTTGGGCCAGTAGAGAGGATTGCTAAAAGGCGATAAAAGAGAACTGGACCAAGGAGGTGTGAGGGTGCCCTATTGTTTGTGTTGTACTCGAGGTTGGATCACACCAAATTACAATTAAAGAACCGGTCCAAAGTTCACATTTCATCCATTCAAGATAGAACCAGAAGCATCTAGAAAGACCTTGAGTTATGTCATCGCCAAATGGAAGAAAAAAATCTTGAAGAAACAACCCCTGATGAGCTTGAGACCCTCCATTTCATGGAGGAATCCATGTGGAAACAAAAATCCTATTGTAGATGGATTGAAGGAGACCACAACACAACCTTTTTCACTCGTTATACAACAAAAACATCAATAGAAATCAGATACCTCTATGCTTTTAGAAAATTATATCAATATCTATGATCCAGATGAGATCAAAGTAGAGGCGACGCGATTTTTCTCCTCTTCCAAAAAGTTATAATCAACCCATCTGATTTTGAAAGAGATAAGGAGGACCTTGGGGTTGATGAGGAAGAGAAGAGGCTTATGCAAAAGGAATTAACTGAGGCAAAGATCAAAGTGACGATTTTTAATATGGATGCGAGAGGTTCCCTTACCAGAAATACTGGTAGCCAGTTGAGAGTGATATTATAAAGGCTGTAAAAAAAAAAAAATCATCACTGGAAAGATGTTGAGGAGAGTCAATTGTACCCATATAGCCTTGATTCCTAAAGTGGAAGGTGCAAATAGTCTCCATCAATTTCGACCCATAGGCCTCTGTGACTTCAAGGGGGACCCATTGTCTCCTTACCTATTCCTCTTAGTCATGGAGAGATTATCCCGACATTTGAACTAGTCGGTGGCCAAAGGCAGCATACACATAGTTACTGTTGGGGACTTTCCACTAGCATCATTGGTTGTATGTAAAATAACACTCTTTTTCATCTGGCATCATAAACAGTCGATCTATCACTTTCTTAGGAGCATGACGCTTTTTGAATTGGTCTGACAGATAAGTAAACAAAAATCTTTCTTTGTTGTCTGCAATATGAACCATAACCAATCTGCTGTGATTTCATGTAGTAGTGGTTGGCAATCAAAGAATCTTCCTTTCACATATTTGGGCCTTGTTGTTTTCAAAGGACGACTGAAGAAGGTAATGTGTGAACCACTTCTCAATAAGTTTATATCTAAGCTGAAAAACTGGAACACATATTTCTGTGGCCGCTAGGTTAACGCTCATCAGGTCAATTCTCCAATCATTTCCTATTTTCTGGATGGGTTTGTTCTTACTTTGAAGGCAGACTACAAAGGCTTTAGAAGGCCTAACTTGCAACATTCTATGGCAAGGTTCAACGGAGGCAAGGCATAGCCACTTACTAAGCTGGGAGAAAATCTGCAAACTGCATGAAGGTGGCTCGGAATCCGTAGTATCAAAGACATGAATATATAGAATTCTTGTTTGACCCATGGTGTACACAGGGTCCTCTGATTAATCTCCTTCCCACTAACACCAAAGTTGTCATGTACCATGCGTTGAGGCATATCAAGGTTTGTGATAAAATAGATAGGAAACTGGATCTATGTTATGGGTCCATTGAATCTATACTCAGAGTTCTTGAATCAATTATAACTACTGTGAATAATCAATTTTGGCACCCAAGAGTTCTTGATTGCGTTACATGGTTATTAGAGGAGAAATTTTCTGTAAGATCTGCCTGAAATGTGATCTGAGTACCAGGTCCCAAGGATTCCATATTCAGCAGTATGTGTGTTAAAAGGCACACCCAATGGCAGCCTTAACACTGAGGTGGGCTATAGAAGATCGTCTCTTGACGTAGGAACAATTGTGAAGCAGGGGATTCCAACTTCTGAGCTGACGTGAGTTATATTTGTGACATCTATCAAAATAGGTGAAATTTTGGTTATATTGTCCACACATATACAAGGTTTTCCCCTTTTTGCTGGTTGTTTCTGCAAAATAGTTTGTGTAGAAGACAAAGAATGGCAGGGGTGGAGTGAAATCTTAATACCAGGTAACCCTTTAGCAAAGGTTATTATCGAGATGGGAAAGGTGAACCTAAAAGTGAAAGTCTTAACATTTTTTTGAAGGCAAAAACCATGGTCAGGACATCCCTTCCGAATTGAAAGAAATTTTGTTAAATTTTGATAAGATTGATAATACAGTCTCTCAAATGTAATTCCAATTATATGGCTAGTTTTTTGGTCAAATTGGAAAAAGGGGAAATCGAAAGTCATGGAAGGATCACCCAGATTGATTCCCTACAGTTGAAAATTAATGATACATGGTAGAGGTATGTCTAACCCGAGCTTGCCTTTAAAAAAAAAAAAACTTGTACCCATGAGTTTTTATCTGGACAGTACAATACTTTCCCTTTTCAATGTCTTTTATTATTATTATAAAACCTTTTTAAATCATGAATTTATTATCTAACTTCACATCTGCTAACTAAAGCTGGAAAAACAAGTCATGAAACAATACATCAACTAGAAATCATCTACATAAGTGAACCATTCGGACGGTATGAGACAACTCATTTAGGTATACATGCTGAGTACGAACAAGGGAAGCTCGGCTCAGCTCGACTCGTATACACTTGTTTTATATATTATATATAAAGAGTAATGCTACGGTGCTTGCTCGGAGAGCACCTACTCTCACATATTAGAAATCATAGTTTTAGGTTGCATCTTCTCAATCAGACCTTATAGATGTAATTAACATATGTTTTTTCAGCATAAAAATATGTTTTTTAAGTTATGAAATTTTGGTACATTGTGAGCAGTTGATTTTTTGAAGATTTTAAAACTTACATATATGCCATAATCACATGTTCCAAAAAAAATAATTTACATTGTAGATCATATCTATATGGTTTGATCAACAAAAAAACAAGCTCAAAATTTTTGAAAATTTGAAGCTTCTATAAGGTGGGAGTAAGTACTCTGGGAGCACCCTATCATTACTAATATATAAATATAATATATATTATATATAAAATGATATATTATACATATTATGTAGGTTTTATACATGTAAAAAACTCTTAAAAAATAACTCTTTTTAGAAAATGTGCCAACTAAGCTCGACTCTTTTACCAGCCTAACTATGGTCCCATGGGCCTATCCTGACTCAATACTATCAACCCAAAGTTCGGATCCGGTTGGTCGCTCGTCCTCGCTTCTCTCGTACGGCCATTTCGCTACAGTAAGTAAAAAAAGAAAAATGGGGGTTCCGTTTGTCTCGTAGGATTAGTTAATGTATGTCAACTTGTGTTGGGGCGTTGCAAGTTCGAATCCCAATGGTATATGGTTGTATAACTGATAGGGGTCCAAAGCAGGTTATATGTCCCCCCCCCCTAAGATGGTTGTTAGCCACAGTGCGTGTTCGGGGGTCCCAATGAGTGCCACATATATAAGCTCTTGGGGCTCGTATCCCTATGTGTGTCGGCATCACTTAGCATCATAATCTGGTGCGATTGCAAAGACTTAAATACCCTTTCTCGTCATTCTTTCCATGAAACGACGGTTCGAAAAGATGACAAAAATGTCCTCCATTCAAAAAAAGGTAAACGACAGATCAAGATCCTTCATCTAGAAAAGTGAAACTCCGGTTCGAGAATGATGTTAAGTCTTTAAAGTCCAAACATTTCATTTTTGCCCTAAGCAGTAAACTTTTACAACATCTGTTGTAACAGGAGCTCCCTTTGACGATGCAAACTTTGTTGTCGTCTTCTACCATCGGACCCTCTTTTGCCATCGCCTGCTGCCGCTGGAGCATCCTTTGTTGTCGTCTACGCAGTTGCACCCTTTGTCATTGTCTGTTGTCGTCGGAGTACCCTTTGTCCACGTCTGCTGTCGTTGAAGCACCTTTTGCCGTCATCTGTTGTCGCCGAAGCACCCTTTGTTGTCATCTGGTGTCGTCGAAGCACCATTTTCTATCGTCTATTGTCGTCGAAGCACCCTTTTTCGTCATCTGCTGCCGCCAGAGTACCATTTGCCATCGTTTGCGTAGTGGCAGCATCGTTGCCACCATCAGCTGCATCTACCTTCTGGGTGTTTCTCCTCCACTGTCGAATTACCAAGGTTTCGTTATGCGAACAAATCGTTTTATAAATATGAATGCTAAATCTTATAATTGGTTTTACTATTTATGCTAAATAACACATATTGTCATGCTGAAACAAATCGATTTGTACCTATCCACCTTCTGAGCGTCGAAAAATAGTCTGCACGATTTGTTCTTACGAAGGCCAAATATTTCAATGATATGTATTTATGAAGGCTATACTTCTACAACAATTTGTACGTTTAATGCAGCAACGATTTATACGTTTGAAATAATAATGATTTAATAAAACTACCACGATTTGTACTTAAGTTTGATAAATCGTACAACAATGTATATGTATGAAGGCAAACGTTACAACGATATGTACTTATGAAGGTTGTGATTTATACAACGATTTGTAAGTTTGAAGCAGCAACGATTTATACATTTAAAGCACTAACGATGTATATTTATGAAATTACCTCGATTTGTACTTAAGTTTGCTAAATCTTACAACGATGTTTACTTATGAAGCCAAATATTACAATGATTTATAATATTGGAGATTGTTTAACGAATGGGATAATTTGTATTATTATATACTTGGGAGGCAGTTGTAACGTATAATGATGCAGTTAAATTTATGTGTTGTGCAGGTTAGCAATGTCTGAAGTTCGTCAAACAAGAAATCCTTCACTGTTCTATGGGATGAATATTAGAGAAGTTATCTGCCAGTCCTATTTATATGAGTGTTATGAAAGGTACTAAAATATAATGAAGATTGAGAATGATAAAGATAGGGATAAAGCGTTGGAATTATATTATGCGGAGGATTATCTATTAGATATTGAGGCTGAAGACCAAAGGAATAACGAGGAAGAACTAAAGATGAAAAAGAAGAAGAAGGATGACAAAGAGAAGAAAAAGCAAAGGAAGAAGGAGGAGGAGAATGAAAAGCAAATAAAGCAAAGGCAAATGAAGAAAGAGGAGGAGAGGGAAAGAAAAAAAAGAATAAGGAGGAGGAGGAGAGGGAAAGGCAATTAAAGAAGAAGAAGGAAAGGCAACTGATAAAGCAGGAATATTTTGAAAAGAAAAGGAGGATAAGGCAAATGAAGAAAGAGGCAAAGGAGAGGGAAAGGCAAAAAAAGAATAAGGAGAAGGAGGAGGAGATAGAAAGGCAATTGAAGAAGAAGGAGGAGGAAGGAGAGAAGGAAAGGCAAATGATGAAGATGGAAGATGAAAGGCAAAGGAAGAAGCATCAGGATGAGAAAGAGAAGGAAAGGCAAAGGAAGGAGGATGAGGAACAGAAGGAAAGGCAAAGGAAGGAGAAGGAGGACGAGAAAGATAAGGAAAGAGAAAGGAAGAAGCAGGAGAAGGAAAGAGAAAGGAAAAAGCAGGAGGAGGAAGAGAAGGAAAGGGAAAGGAAGGAAGAAATTAAAAAGCAGAAGAGGGAGGCGATGGAGCGAAGGACGGAAGAAGTCGAAAAGCAGTGGGAGGTGGCAGAGCAACAAGAAAGGCAGAGGATGGAGGGAGGGGATGAAGAGGAGAAAAGTGTGACCAAGGTATATAAATCGATCTCACGATTTACTGTGATAGGTATTACTATGTGTAGTGATTATTGTGATAGTGATTAATGTATAGCGATTACTATGTATAGCGATTACCGTGATAGTGTGTATGCAACGATTATTATTTATAGCGATTACTGTCTATAGCGAGGTGTAGAAGTCAAATTATTGTAATTTATAATTGATACGAATAATATTCTATTTTGTGTTACACGGAGGTCAGAAGAGAAGTAGAGCACTAGGTGAAAAGCTCGGAGGGCGGTGTCAGTTGTCTGTAGTTCTATTATAGTATGGACAGCTGAGTGAATATCACAAGGATTGATTATGAAATATGCACTTCGGCGGCCTTCTGGACCAGCATTATTTTGAAACGTGTTGGAACACCATGACCCACCTGGTAAATAAGTGGACTCATCAGACGAACACATTCCAATTTGATTCTTTTGAGATCACCATGATCCTAGAAAATGTAGCGCGGATTACTGGCCTTAAGTGTCATGGCAGTGGTTTCCTATTACGGGATTCAAACTATAACGCATAGGAAAAGTGCACGGCCCTTCTAGGAATGTCGATGGACGACTGGAGTCAATGTATTTCTGGTGGAAGCAATTCCACATCGATAAAAGTTTCTTCTTTTCGTAATAAATGGGATAGTCGGTCCGCTACATGTGCATCTGAAATAGCTGACCAAGAGTTGCGCAGCTTCCTTCTATATTTTTTTTGTCTTACTTTATTTTTTGATTGTTTTGGTTCGAGAATAAGTTACTTGTAGTTACAGTTTTTGGAAGACTTAGATGAAGTCGATAACTATGCATGGGGTGCTGCTATGCTCGCACACTTGTACAGTCAACTTTACTGTGCTAGTAAGGGTACAAAAACCGTCAGGGGGTTTTAGCCATTTATTCAGATATTTATTTATTACATATTTAGTACTTATAAACTAAGCTCGTTGAAAGTTGTAGTGTTACTAATATATTGTTTTTGTAGGCCTGGGTGTGGAAGTATATTGTTGCGTTGCGTCCTGAGTGTGGCCCTGAGATTTGTGGTTTTCCAAAGATCAGTCGGTGGCCTAGAATAAATATCAAGAAGGATAATTCTATGTTCATTTTAGATGGTCTGCAACTAAATGAGGTAAATGGTTTAAAAACATTTACAATCGGTTCAGCATTTATCATTCAGTAGTCTAAATCGTTGAAATGTTTAGCATTCTTAAGTAATCATCGTTGCAGAATTTTGTCTTCGTTAGTACAAATCGTTATCGCATTAGCATTTATCTTTTAGTATTGTAAATCATAATAATCGTTTGCATTCTTAGTAACAGTTGTTGTAATATATTTAGCAGTCGTTATTATAAATAATTTTAATATTTAGCATTCATTAGCATGAATAATTGTCTATACCTAAACCATAATCTTCAATGTACAGGTTGTGTGGAGACCATATGGAGATGAGGAGGACGAGGAACAAGAGCTTGTTGCTGAGGGTGCGAGACTGTCTGACCGCGATATTTGGCTGTTTAGCAATTATGAAGCTGAGTTGCAGCATAGTAGTCGAGTTCTTCTACAATCTGGCTTGGGACAGTCTATCCCAAAGAAGCCTGTGGAAGTCAGAAGGAAGATGAATAGTGGTGGAGCCAAGAACGTGAATTGGCACGAACGTTATAGGAAACAATTATATAGTTGGAACAAAGGAGGTGTTTGTGCCATAGCGTATGATTATAAAGAACGACAATATAATCCCAACTATTTCTAAAAATATTGGGAACCCATGTGTTGAAATCTGAAGATTGAGAATATTGGGAACCCATGCCTCCCTCCTGTCCCCCATCATGTCGCATCCCAACATAGAAAATATGTTCATCATCTCCCTCTGGATACAACAATGATTACCTCAGTAATAGTATACGATGAAGAGCGAACACAACTCACAAAAGAGAATATAGTCTCCAGCACAAGGTTCAAGATATTGGAGAGAGAGAATAAGGACTTACAAAAGAAGGTGAGCAATTTGGGGAGACAAATGCAGTCACTAGTAGAAATGATGACCAATGTTTATAATAAGATCGAGGAAACCAAGAGGCCACCGAGGATAGAGAGTCCACCAAGAAAAAGAAAAAGACGATTTATATGTCATAGTCCATCTGAGTCATCAAGTGTCACTGAATAAATGATAGTGATTCTTTTTATCCTGATAATTATTTATTGTAATTCTATAATTCCTTGTTATAATTCTATAATTATTTTTTGTAACATCACATTTTTTAATTTTTTGTTTCTTTTTTTAATAAGTGTAACACACAAGTGTCACTGAACAGATCATTGTAATGTTCGGCCTTCATAAATAAAAGTGATCGCATTTGTTTTTTATAAGAGATCATAATTGGCTTGTAATCAATTGTATATAAGAGATCGCGGTTTGTTTTCTATAGAAGGTGCTCTATCACGATATATACATCCATCCCACCTAAACCCATCAAATAATTAAGCCAATTTTTTTTGAATATCCAATTATGGTTTTTCTTTATGAGCTTTGTCCTAGGGAGTGATACGTTCCATCGTGATTTACACAATGACATTCAAAAATGGTGAAAAAGAAAAACTAAATACATTGACACGATGTTTAGACTTAGTAAATAACAAATCAAGTTAACTTCACTGATACAGACGTCATTGTGTATAACGCTCTAGGGCAATATATGGTATAATGATTCAGATACAATACATGTACAACGATTTGTGTTATCGCGAATTACACAATGAGAGATAAAAGGCGAAAAGTAAAAGAAAAAATTGTTGAAGGTTATAGTATTACTAATATATTGTTTTTTTAGGCCTGGGTGTGGCAGCATATTGTTGTGTTGCGGTCTTATTGTGGCCCTGCGATTTGTGGTTTTCCAAAGATCGAACGGTGGACTAGAATTAATGTAAAGCAAGATAATGCTAAGTTCATTTTAGATGGTCTATAATTAAATAAGGTAAATGGTTTAAAATCATTTAAAATTGTTTACAATTGTTTCAGCATTTATCATTCAGTAGTATAAATCGTTGAAAGGTTTAACATTCTTAAATACTCGTCATTGTAAGATTTTGTCTTCGTTAGTACAAATCGTTATCGCTTTAGCATTTATCTTTCAGTACTGTAAATCGTTGTAATCGTTTGCATTCTTAAGTAATGATCATTGCAGGATTTTGTATTCCTTAGTACAAATCGTTATCACTTAAGCATTTAACTTTCAGTATTGTAAATCGATGTAATCGTTTGCATTCTTAAGTAATAATCATTGCAGGATTTTGTATTCCTTAGTACATATCGTTATGGCTTTAGCATTTAACTTTCAGTATTGTAAACCGTTATAATCATTTGCATTCATTAGTAATGATTGTTGCAGGATTTTGCATTCCTTAATACAAATCATTATCGCTTTAGCATTTAACTTTCATTATTGCAAGTCGTTATAATCGTTAGCATGCTTAGTAACAGTCGTAAGATATTTAGCACTCGTTATTATAAAAAAAAATTATGATACATTACAACTACATTCATTTACATGAGTATTTAGTTACAATACATCATGACCAATGGTTTGGCTTAGATACAATACATGATCATTATCATCATCGAAGAAAACATACATCATCATCAGCATCAACCAACGTCCAAATAGTGATGTACTTTGAAACAGACATCATCAACATCAGCATCAGCACCTTCAGTTTACTGAGTGACCTTCGCTAGTCACTAGGAACGATTGAAGGCAAATCTATCTACCAATGGAGGTCCTTATCGATGTCGAGGAAGGAGATGACGACAACTACACGGCTAGCAATGGCGACGAAGGAGAGGACCACAGCTACACGACGAGCGATGGCGATTCAAGCTTATATTGTATAAACCTCAACACTAGTTTCTGCAATATTTGCCTCTTTTATGACATATATTCAATTTGTGTTGTGTACTATAGAAAGCAATTTCAATGTCGTTTACTGAATATTTTACTCATGTCAGTGGAACATCCACAAAAAAAGGTGGGCAAAAACGCTGCAAAGAGCTCCAAGATAACATCAATCGACTGTAAGATAAATTTTCAGAAGGGAAAACAATCAATAATTTTGTACGTATAAAACCACTGTCACTTATATATTTACGTATGTCATGGGTATGTATGTTAACAAGTTCATATTTGTTGCAAACAGACTATATCTGATTTCCTCATATATATTAAAAGCAACACAATAAGCAATACTATATGCATCGTCACCCCTTATAACATGGTATATCGGTACTCTTATTTGTTTATTTTCTTTTTTAATTTACTCTTGTTGCTTCATATTTTAACCTTACTATTATCACTCTTTCATTCAACAGACTTACGTCCGTCGAAAGCCATATACCATTGGATTTCAAGATGCACTACCATGTTGGGGTAACGATGATCACTGCAGAGACTTTTGGTCAAGTGAAAAGGTAAGTGAACAAACCTATTGTCCAAGGTTTAGGCCTAACATTCTTAACACGATTTTTCTATGGATTTCTAAGATATTGTATCGATCCGCAGATATTGATTCCTACAACCTGACAAACTGTTGAGCATTGGATCTTATACGTGATGGATTTACGGGAAAAACAACTATGGTGCTACAACTTATTGGACTTTCACACTGGTGTACAACGTGACATTATGCATTTGGTAAGTTTTTGTCTATAAGTGTATCGTATCTTTTACGGTGGCCTGGATTTTACTATATTTTGCATTAACCACAGGAGGGATTCCTAAAGACGTTTTGGGTGTCGACATTGGCGAGTGGAGCTTGCTCTGTGCAGTCCATGCTTCTTTATAAAGTAATGGCATCGATTACGGCGTATTTGTAATGAAGTATATTGAAGCAATATACAGTGGATGAGAACCTGATTTCGACATTGTATGCTCTTTATTATCCTCTGTTATTGGGGACTGAATGTATATATTGATTTCACATTACATTTTTGTTGTAGGTTGATCTGCTTGATTCTACACATAACTATGCCAAAAATTGACTGAGTTTCTAATTACGAAAGAGAAAAAACTCAACCGACAAGAGTACTTACAAGGCAACGAACGATGCGACCCCCCCTCCTTCCCTCTCCCAGGATTAATATGATGTACAGAGATTTCTAACAAGTTATGTAGACTGTGTATACCAAATTTTGTATATAAATTTTATAAGATTGTATACAAATTATGTAAATCTCTCTGGGTTGAAATAAAATTTCAATTTTACTAAACACACGAATAAGTTAGACTCTTATTTGTCACCTTTATAGACGACTACTCTCTGTACATGTATCTCTACTTACAATTCGAGAAATCTGAAGTCTTTCAGGCCATTAGTGTAGTTTCTAAAAGAAGAAGGCATTATGCCTCAGTATACCATGCGTAGGTTGGCTCTGACATAGACATCATTTTGCAAATAGTATTTGTACTATCGTGATTTTCTTTTTGCAAAGTTTGTCTATGTGAACAAATCGTTATAATGTTCTCCTTTTGTAAATAAAAATCGCAAAAGGGATTAACAATGTATACGGTGAACAAATCGATGTAATGTTAGCCATTCGTTAATAAAAATTGTAAAAGTGATTAGCGTTGTGTATTGTTAATAAATCGTTGTAATGCTCACCTTCCGTAAATAAAAATCGTAAAGTGATTACCGTTGTATATAGTGAACAAAGCCTTGTAATGTTCGCCCTTCGTAAATGAAAATCCTATAAGTGATTAGCATTGTGTATAGTAGAAATGAGTTATTTTCTGTAGCATGACATTCTATAATTGTAGCACACAAATGCGACTGAACAAATTGTTGTAATGATCGACCTTCGTAAATTTAAATCGAACAAGCATTTATATAAGTCTGAAAAGATTTGCACAAGCATTCATAAACGGCTGAAACGATTTGCACAAACATTGATTGTGCACTTTTACAGCGTTTTGTACTTATGCAAAAACTTTCATAAGTGGTTTAGGGTTTAAGGTTTAGGGTTAGGGTTTAGGTTTTAGGTCATATCGCAATTTAGGGTTTAGGTAGTAGGGTTTAGGATTTTGGTAGCAGGGTTTATGGTTTAGGTAGTAGGGTTTAGGGTTTAGGGTTTAGTATGTAGGGTTTAGGGTGTAAGGTTTAGGGTTTAGGGTTTAGGGTTTAGATAGTAAGGTTTAGGGTTTAGGGTTTAGGTTGTAGGGTTTAGGGTTTAGGGTGTAGGGTCTAGGGTTTAGGGTTTAGGGTCTAGGGTTTAGGGTTTAGATAGTAGGGTTTAGGGTTTAGGGTTTAGGGTTTAGAGTTTAGGGTTTAGAGTTTAGGGTTTAGGGTTTTAAAAAGTTATCGCGGCAACGATATTTCTTTGTTTGTCTTTATGAACAATAGCGATATATAATATCACGATTTGACGAGCTTTGTGTTTTTGGTTTATGGGTTTTTAGTTTAGGGATTTAGGTTTAGGGTTTAGGGTTTAGGTAGTTGGGTTTAGGGTTTAGGATTTAGGTAGCAGGGTTTAGGGTTTAGGTAGTAAGGTTTATAGTTTAGGGTTTAGGTAGTAGGGTGTAGGGTTTAGTGTTTAGGGTTTAGGGTTTGGGGTTTATGATATAGGATTTAGGGTTTAGGGTTAAGGTGTAGGGTTTAGGGTTTAAGGTATAGGGTTTTAGGTTTTAAGAAGCTATTGTGACAACGATATATCTTTGTTTGTCTTTGTGAACGATAGCGATATATAATATCGCGATTTAACGAGCTTTGTGTTTTAGGTTTATGGGTTTTTGGTTTAGCGATTTGGGTTTAGTGTTTAGGGTGATGAGCTTTGTCTATGTGAATGATATATCCTATCACAATTTACAACTTCATGCCGATTTAAGTCATAGTTGCACTGATCATGCATTTATTTTAGCATTTTATCATATTAATTCATGCATGATCCGATGAATAACTGCATTAAATTCCCATAATTATCGTTAGTTTCGAGAAAATGCGTGAAAAAGGTAAAAATTAAAAAAAACATAAATTGCAAGTTAAAATTGGCGATAGTGATATTTTCTTTAAGATCTAGATTTTAAGTAGTTTAGGTTCGAAAAAAAATAAATAAACATGCACAATATTTTTTTAGAAAGTTTAAATAGCTTGGCAAATAGTGTAGCCTTTGAGTTTTTTAGGAAAATGTTTTTTTACTAAGACCCCTTTTTGGAATTTCAAAATATTAATGCAGGCATTTTGGAAAATTGTAACTCGCTTCTCTTCTTTAAATATTCAACGTAGGAGAAGGAAGAGTTGTCCTCTCTTGAAGCAACCAAGTCCCTCTTCCTCTCAACCCCTCTTCTCTATGGTTCCTCTTTCTCCTCTTCTCTTTTCCTCCCTTCTTTCCTTCTTTCTTCCTCTTTTCTTCTTCCTCTAATCCGCCAGAGATTCTTGGATCCTCTCAACAGAAATGGCGATGTCAAGGGAAGGGACACTTCTCTCCTCAACCCAGTCCAATTCATGGTAAGCTCTCATCTCCTCCTTCCCTCTTCTTCTATTCTCTTCTCTCATAATTTCTTGATTTTCTACTGAAGAGTTTATAGAAAATGAAAAAAAAAACATTTGATACGGATTAGTTGATTTTTTGTTTATGAATTTTAGTTTTGCAAAAACTACTTCCCTCTGTTTTGAATTAGAATTTCAAGCATCATAGTGTCTTCATTGCTTTTCATCTTACAACATATACATCACCTCCATTGCATCTTAGCAACACATCTGATCATTTTTTTTGCATCATCAATTGCTTGAGCATCTGAGCATCAAAAGCAATTCTTCATTCAACATCTCAGCTGGAGCCGCTGTGAAGAAATCTTGAGAGCTATTGTGAAATCCAGATTTGATCTGAAATTAACATGAAATCCATAATTGGCACCTTATTCCAATCATTCCAACACATCTGATCTGCCAAAATTTTTGTTCATCTGCCGTGAAAATGAGGAAGCAGATCTAATATGTCGATTTTCCTAATTTGCAATTGCCGTGAAATATGTTCTGAATCCACCTGAAATTCTTCAATTGGTTCACCGTATAATCCACTAATCTAAATTCCCATGCAAATATGTCGAAAACTGTTCAGATCAGCTAAAGGTGTCTGATATGTCGTAAAGTTACAGAAATCTATCGTGACATTCAAGCTTTTCACCATGAAATCCTCTGATTTCACGGTGAACACCTCAGCCAGGCCACGTGGAAGCCACTTTCGATATGCTACAATCATCAATGTCGTCGTGAAACCATCTGATCTGCCAATAGATCTATGTTTTTTTAATCCGACCGAAATCCCTTGTCATCCTGCCGGAATCCCATTTTGTTTGCCAGAATCGCTTTCTACCTACAAGAACCACCGGATGCCCTTCAGTCGGCTAGAGGACCGACTAAAATCACCCTTCATTGGCCATAGCCATTTTTAAACTGATTCACTCCTTTGCCTCGCCGGATTTAGTCTTTGTTGCCGAAATCCCGACATTTCTTCGGTAGCTCTTCACTTAAGTAACAGTGAAGCCACTCTTTCATGGTTTAAAAAAAAAACAATTTTCATGGGCATGTGTGATTTTAAAACCAATTTTCACGGGTGTGTGTGATTTTTAAAGCTCATTTTCATGGACTATGTGTGTTTTAAAACTCATTTTTACAGGTGATGTTCATTTCGCATTGTAAATGTTGCATTTTAGTTTTGTTTGAGTCATCACATTTTATAAATTTTAGGCATTTTAGTTTTGATTTTTACGTATTGCATTTGGTTTTAAGCATAACATTTTATACATTTTAGGCATTTTTAGGTAATTGAGTCATTTTAGTTTTTTTCGTATTGCATTCTTTTATTTTGCACATTTTTACAGTATTTTACATATTTTTTTAGTATAAAATATTTGTTTCATCTTTTTGCTCTGTGTGTTCGTGTTTCACAGGAAAGCGTGGAGCGAAGGCAAGCGAGTGAGATACGTGGTGGCGCACATCCGACATGTGACACGAGGCACAAGGGCAGAAGACACTTTTTGCTTTTCTTTTAGAATTTAGGAATTCAATTCAATTTTTGGGTTGTAATAAAACTATTTTAAACCCTTTGCGTAGGGTATTCATTTGATGTAATAGTTAAGTAGTTTTATTTTCTCATACTTTTTTATTTTGGCAATAAAATGTAGTTTAGTTGCATATTTTGAATACAAGTATCCCTCGTTCCCTGAGATCGACCCGGACTCCACCGCTCGTGCGAGCCAATTTTATTTTTGGTGTCTCGCTTTCACATTATTTTTCATAAAAAAATATCTTTTCAAAAATCATTTTTACAAAAATAGACATCAAATTTTTTGGCATCGTTGCCAGGGAACGGTGAAATACAAGTATTCACTTTATTGCCTTGTGTTTGTTCTCATATTTTAGGTTATTAGTTTAATTAAGTTCTTTAATTAGGATTGTTTAGTTGATTAATTAGGATTGTTTAGTTTGCTTTTTGTACTTAGGATTAGAACCACGTGTTTGCACAACATAGAGAACAATTTACTTTTCTTGCACAACCCACCTATAGGACTCCCTTAGAAGTGACTGTGCACAATTGATATTGCGCTCATAGTTTGCTTTTCGTAAATTTTCTGCTGAGATCAACTGTGTGGTGCTTGTTTATTTCTCATTTTTAGTATTTATTTTTGCTTACTCGCTTGTGGTTTGCGTGGTTTGGCCGCTAACGCGTTAGTGAGGTAGAAAACCCCAAATTAGGATGTGTGTTACATCGGTCTACCTCATGGTGTATGCAAGAGCGACGCTCACTTGACCCTGAGCTTGTTGAGCCAATCGAGGACCCTGAGTCCCTTATCAGGAGAGCCCATAGAGCTGCAACCATGGCTGAGGAACAGTAGATGATTCGTCCCCTTAGAGAGTACTTCATGCCCAATACAAATACTCATGTCTCCTTCATTTTACGATCTTAGCAACGAAGACCCATATCGTCATCTCGACGAATTCCTTGAGATTTGCTCGATTGTGCGGATTAACAAATTTGGAGATGACGCATTAAGGTTGACATTGTTTATGTTCTTCCTCAAAGATAAAGACAAGCACTGGCTAAAGGCTCTTGAGACGGTTCAAATTACCACTTGGGAAGGAATGCAACACGAATTTCTTAAAAAGTACTTCCCAATTGGTAAGACGAATCTGTTTCGTAAAGCTATAACCAGTTTTTCTCAGATTGAGGGAGAATAATTTCACGAAACTTGAGAGAGGATGAAAGATCTTCTTTGCAATTGTCCCCACCACCAGGTGCTTCGTTGGCAACTGGTGGAGTATTTTTATGATGGCATGACCGATAAAGACAGGAAAATGATTGATTCGTCGTGTGGGGGTACTTTCATGCTCAAGAGTGAGGATGAGGCGTGGTCGTTATTTGAAACTTTGAGTAAGAACGCGATGCATCATGCCTTGTCTTCATGGCTCGATAGGACCACATATGTGCCTAGTGGTCCTAGGAAAGTTGGGATTTCCGAAGTAGGATCTGAGCAAGATTTGCAAACCAAGGTCAACCTGTTGATTAGGAAATTAGATCAATTCCTAGCCAATTCTTCGTAAAGTCCAGTATGAAGAGTGTGTGACCTATGCGCTAGCCCTACACACCGTGTTTTTAAGTGTCCGACAGCACCGTTATATCCTGAATTCGTTCAGGAGCAGGTGAATGCTGCCCAAGGTTTCGCTAGACCTGTGCATGGTTCATTTGCACCCACTTATAACCCGGGATGGCGAAACCACCCCAATTTTGACCCACCCCATCAGCCCTCCCAGACACAACATAGACAAAGTAACCCTTCACAAGGTTACTTGTGTCCCATAGTTCCACAGGTCCACCTCCAGTATAGCATGCCTTCTCCTCAGAAGCCCGCATCGAGCACATCATTTCAGACGAAGATGTTAGATGTCTTTTCTAACATCAAGGCCACTTTTTGTTCTCATACGCAGTCGATAGTCAAGCTAGAGACTCAAATGAGACAGTTGGTTGAGGCCTTCAGCAGACAAAGCAAGAGAAACCTATCTAGTCAGCATATTGTCATCCCCAAGGGAGAGGATTTCATGTCATTTGACCTGTACCCCACAGATTCACACCCTGCGCATGTCAAATCTGTTACATCCCTTCAGAATGGGAAGGCGTGTCACCCCATTCTGGAATCAACTCATGAGCCCAATGTCATACCCACTGACAAGTTGATCTCCTCCATTAGGCCTCAAGAGAAGGGGAAAGGCCCATAGTGTGCATTATCATCATATATTCACCGAGCCCTAGTCTCTTAAGCATTCGAACCGTCGATTGCTTTTAGCAAGAAAGAAGTGCAGATGCAAAAGATGCTTAACCTAGTCAAGCAGGATCATAGCCACCCCTTGTTTGATGTTTCATATATCGATAATCGATCGGTCCTAGACTCTACTTTTGAGAGTAGTCTCTCAGAGGAGACTAACCTCCATTCTTCCTGTAGTGAGAGTCATGATACTTCTTTTAGGGGTCGAGTGGGCAGGAACACAGTGCGCAGTATCACAAATGACACTCTTTTTCTCAGAGAGCCCGATTGAACGTGACTTCGTGTCCATTGATCTCATGAACGATGAAGGTTTTTCCAGGGATCCGTCTGGCTGGAGACGTGAAACTTAGCGCTTTATGGGAAGCAACCCATATGTTGTATATTATTAGATTTTTCCTTAGCGTTTATAGATTCTCTTAGTTTTTTTTTCATTTATAAGTTTTCATGTCATATATATCATGTATACATTGCATTCATTACAGTTGTAGAACGTGCATTCATATTTCATATCAGGTTCATTCTACTCTTTTCCCTCATTTATTGTGTCTCATGTGCATTCACATAGTTTCATATAAACATGGGGGAGTGCCACTGGAACAGTGTCATTCAAGCATGGGGGAGGGTGTAGTTTGCTCACCTTGATATTTTTGTTTAAGTTCTTGCACATGTTTACACATTTTTTCATAAAAAAGTAGGTTTTTAAAGAAAGAGTTTGAACTTATATGAATGTTATTCAAAATCTAATGCTTTTAGAGGATTTTTAAGCCCCATGAATTTTTTTCTAACATGGATCTAGAAATTATGGTTGTTTATGTGAATTTCAAAAAAATGATGATAGATACATGTTAGAGTTTATTTTGAATCACAAATATGAATATGCACAGTTTTATTTTTGAAAAACTAAGCAAATGAATAAAAGCGCAAAAATGAGCTTAAAAGTAAAGAGCATGTGTTAGGTTGTTTGGATAGCTTCATAATCTCTAGTAAATGAGACTTAGACGTAAGTTGAAGCATTTGAGTTCGATTTCAAAAAGGAGAGTGGAAAGTTTCATTGACCTTAGTAGTTGAGAACAGACACAAGTTAAAGTGTTTAAGTCTCATGTCGAAAAGGTAAATGAAAGAAGTCACTTTTGTGTCTTAGTCATTATCTTTTGGTATACATTGAAAAAATATAAAAGATATTGGCATTGCACAGGGCATAAAAGCATACCATACGCAAGCCATAAAATAAGAAAAAGTGCGCAAAAAGAAAAAGTGTGAAAAATTAAAAATCAAGAAAAGAAAAGAGCTTAAAAAGAAAAAGTTCACTGCTTAGAAGTGTGATTGAAGAAAACCTGTGCAGAAAACATATGAGTGAGGATAAGTAAATAATAATCTGTTTTTATTTGATTTTCTAAGAATAAAACGTAAATAATTATGATATTTAGAAAAGTGAAAGAAATTCTTTTTCTGTGGTGGTATATAAAAGACTAATTATATTGTGATGTTGCAAATAATGGAAAATATTTGTAAAAACAAACTCTTTAAGTACCTACTACTTGTGAAAATGTGTGATATTATACATACATGACAGAGATGTTTGTGGGTAGCATCACTGCAAACCCTCATAAGACTTTACTCGTCCACTGGGGTAACCCAGGGGTTAAAAGGGCTTGTTGCATATGCTAAATGCAACCATGATTCCTACGAAAGTGAGTTAGTTTGAATAGTTTTGATTCTTACAGTTTTGCTTCAGTTTGCTCGAGGACTAGCAAATGATAAGCATGGGGGTATTTAATCATACATTTATTTTAGCATTTTATCATATTAATTCATGCATGATCCGATGAATAACTGTATCAAATTTTCATAATTATCGTTAGTTTCGAGAAAATGCGCAAAAAAGGTAAAAACCAGAAAAAGCATAAATTTTTAGTTAAAATTGGCGATTTAGGTCATTTAGGAATTAGTTAGTGATATTTTCTTTAAGATCTAGATTTTAAGTAGTTTAGGTTCAAAAAAAATAAATAAATATGCGCAATATTTTTTTAGAAAGTTTAAATAACTTAGGCAAATAGTGTAGATTTTGAGTTTTTTAGAAAATATTTTTTTACTAAGACCCCTTTTTGAAATTTTGAAATATTAATAGAGACATTTTGGAAAATCGTAACTCACTTCTCTTCTCTAAATATTCAACGTAGGGGAAGGAAGAGTTGTCCTCTCTTGAAGCAACCAAGTCCCTCTTCTTCCCTCTGGTTCCTCTTTCTCCTCTTCTCTTCTCCTTTCTCCTTTCTTTCTTTCTTCCTCTTTTCTTCTTCCTCTAATCCATCGGAGATTCTTGGATCCTCTCAAAGGAAATGGCGATGTCAAGGGAAGGGCCACTTCTCTCCTCAACCCAGTCTAATTCATGGTAAGCTCTCGTCTCCTCCTTCCCTCTTCTTCTATTCTCTTCTTTCATAATTTCTTGATTTTCTACTAAACAATTTATAGAAAATGAAAAAAAAAACATTTTATACATATTAGTTGATTTTGTGTTTACGAATTTTAGTTTTGCAAAAACTACTTCCCTTTGTTTTGAATTAGAGTTTCAAGCATCATAGTGTCTTCATTGCTTTTCATCTTATATCATATGCATCACCTCCATTGCATCTTAGCAACATATTTGATCATTTTTTCTGCATCAATCTTCTGTTGCATCATCAATTGCTTGAGCATCTGAGCATCAAAAGCAATTCTTCATTCAGCATCTCAGCTGGAGCTGCCGTGAAGAAATCTCCAAAGCTATTATGAAATCCAGATTTGATCTGAAATTAACATGAAATCCAGAATTGGCACCTTATTCCAGTCATTCCAACAGATCTGATTTGCTAGAATTTATGTTCATCTGTCGTGAAAATGAGAAAGCAGATCTAATCTGCCAATTTTCCTAATTTGCAATTGCTGTGAAATATGTTCTGAATCCACCTGAAATTCTTCAATTGGTTCACCGTATAATCCACTGATCTAAATTCTCGTGCAAATATGCCAAAAACCATTCAGATCAGCTGAAGGTGTCTGGTCTGCCGTGAAGTTACAGAAATCTGTCATGATATTCAAGCTTTTCATCGTGAAATCCTCTGATTTCATGGTGAACACCTCAACCAGGCCGCGCGGAAGCCACTTCCGATATGATGCAATCATCAATGTCGTTATGAAACCATCTGATCTGTCAACAGATCTATATTTTTTTCATCCGGCCAGAATCCCTTGTCATCCTGCCGGAATCCCATTATGTTTGCCATAATCACTTTCTACCTACAAGAACCACCGGATCCCCTTCAGTCAGCTAGAGGACCGGCCGAAATCACCCTTTATCGGCCATAGCCCTTTGCAAACTGTTTCACTCCTCTGCCTCGCCGGAATCCCGATATTTCTCTGGCAGCTCTTCACCTGAGTAACAGTGAAGCCACTCTTTCATGGTTTGAAGAAAAAAAAAACAATTTTCACGGGCCTGTGTGATTTTAAAACCAATTTTCACGTGTGTGTGTGTGATTTTTAAAGCTCATTTTCACGGACTATGTGTGTTTTTAAAACTCATTTTCATTTCACATTGTAAGTGTTGCATTTTAGTTTTATTTTAGTCATCTCATTTTATAAATTTTAGGCATTTTAGTTTTGATTTTTATGTATTGCATTTGGTTTTAAGCATAGCATTTTATATATTTTAGGCATTATTAGGTAATTAAGTCATTTTAGATTTTTTCGTATTGCATTCTTTTATTTTGCAAAAATGAGAGATAGGAAATCGAGGGATCTGGGTATGGTTAGATGTATCAAAGATGAAACACAAAGGGTTTTAGTCAAAGATGAGGAGATTAAGGAGAGATGGAAAAATTATTTTGATAAGCTATTTAATGAAAGTCATGCTCAGGATCTTGGAGACTTTTCCAATCCTTTTCATGACATGAATCGTGACTTCATGCGTAAGATTCAAAAGAAAGAAATTGCAGAGGCTTTGAGGAAAATGAAATCAAGAAGGGCAGTTGGCCCAGATGGTATACCTATCGAGGCTTGGAAATGCATGAGAAAGAAATGTTTAGAATGATTGACAAATCTTTTTAACAAGATTTGGCGGACAAATAAGATGCCTAATGAGTGGAGGAAGAGTACTTTGGTGCCTCTATATAAGAATAAGGGTGATATACAAGATTGCATAAACTATCGTGGTATAAAACTCATGAGTCATACTATGAAACTTTGGGAGAGGGTGATTGAGTCTAGGTTGAGGAAGGTTGTCATGATATCGGAGAATCAATTTGGTTTTATGCCTGGAAGATCTACTATGGAAGCTATACATCTTCTTAGACAACTTATTGAGAGAAATAGAGAAAAGAACAAAGATTTGCATATGGTTTTTATTGATTTGGAGAAGGCTTACGATAGAGTACCTAGGGACGTTCTCTGGTGGACAATGATGAAGAAAGGTGTTTCTCTCAAGTACATTAGTATAATTAAAGATATGTATGAAGGAGTAGTAACCAATGTCCGCACTTGTGGAGGGGTGACAACCAATTTTCCTATAACGGTTGGGTTACATCAAGGATCTGCTTTAAGCCCTTTCCTATTTGCTATAGTGATGGATGAGCTTACGAGATCAATTCAAGAAAATGTGCCGTGGTGTATGTTGTTTGCTGATGATATTGTTTTGATTGATGAGTCTAGAGCTGGGGTTAATGCTAAGTTAGAATTATGGAGACAGACATTGGAAGCAAGAGGTTTTAAGTTGAGTAAGAGTAAGACAGAATACATGGAATGTCGATTTAGTAAGCAACGAAATAGAGATGGGAGTGTAGTGAAGCTTGGTGAGAAAGAAATACCGGTGGATGATTCTTTCAAATATTTGGGATCTATCATTCAAAAGTATGGAGAAATTGATGGAGATGTAAATCATAGGATAAAGGTTGGGTGGATGAAATGGAAGAGTGCAACTGGAGTGTTGTGCGATCGTAGAATGCCATTGCGGTTGAAGGGAAAGTTTTATAGGACGACTATTAGGCCCGCTTTACTATATGGTACAGAATGTTGGGCTGCCAAGAGACATCATATTCAAAAAATGAGTGTAGCTAAGATGCGTATGCTGAGATGGATGTGTGGAAATACAATGAAAGATAAGATTCAGAACGAGGAGATACGTAAGAAGGTAGGCGTTGCACCCATTGAAAATAAGATGAGAGAGAATCATTTACGGTGGTTTGGACATATTCGACGAAGGCCTAATGATGCTCCAGTTAGAAGAATGGAGAAATGAGAAAATATATTAGTTAAAAGAGGTCGGGGTAGGCCTAGGAAGACATGGATGGAGGTGATAGGAAAGGATATGAATGCTTTGAACCTCACCGAGGACATGGCATTGGATAGAAATGAATGGAGGAAAAAGATTCATGTGGAAGACCCAGAATGATTTTCTTTGTTGGTTCATATCGCCGACCCCAATTGTTTTGGGATGAAGGCGTAGTTGTTGTTGTTGTTGTATTCTTTTATTTTGCACATTTTTACAGTATTTTACATATATTTTTTACTATAGCACTATTTTTTCGTATTTCTGCTTTGTGTGTTCGTGTTTCGCAGAAAAGCACAAAGCGAAGGCAAGCGAGTGAGATACATGGTGGTGCATGTCCGACACGTGACACGAGGCATGAGCGTAGAAGACACATTTTGCTTTTCTTTTAGAATTTAGGAATTCAATTCAATTTTTGGGTTGTAATAAAACCATTTTAAACTCTCTGCATAGGGTATTCATTTGATGTAATAGTTAAGTAGTTTTATTTTCTCGTACTTTTTTATTTTAGCAATAAAGTGTAGTTTAGTTGTGTATTTTGAATACAAGTTTCCCCCATTCCCTAAGATCGACCCAAACTCCACCACTCGTGCGGGCCAGTTTTATTTTTGGTGTCTGGCTTTCACGTTATTTTTCATATAAAAATATATTTTTAAAAATCATTTTCACAAAAATAGACATCATGCACATTGATTTCGCTATAACGATTTGTTCTATCGCGATTTGTTTTGATGAGCTTTGTCTAAGTTAACGATTTTTCTATCGTGATTTACACAATGACATATAAAAGACGAAAAAGAGGTTGAAAAACAAATCCACACGAGACGTGCTCCCATGATTTGATTGATATGCCCTATTGCATTGATTAGTTTTTTTAAAGGTAGATAAAACGACATTTTTTAATTTCATTAGTGCCAATGCAATTTATTTGCTCGCGCTCTTTGAAAATTGGCGGAATTTTTTGTAAAACTGGTGGTCTGTGAAACAATGTTTGATTTATATATGAATGACATGGCGTACAAGTTCTGGATGGTGTGGCTTCGCTTTGCTTAGTGAATAAGGAACATACAAACCGATGATTTCTTTATAAACGATGTGTTCGTGAAACAAACATATAATCTGCTTTGTCGCAAATGGGGTATCGATATCGTTGAAGGAGACGAGGAAGGAGAAGACGACAACTACACGACCATCGATGGTGAATCAGGCATATATTATCTCAACATCGTGTTGATTTTCTTCAAAATTTGTCTCTTTTATGTCATTTATGTTGTGTACTGTATAACATAATTTCAATATTGTTTTTTGAATATTCTGCTAATGTCAGTGAAACATCCATAAAAGGCAGTGCCTGAAAACTCAATAAAGAGCTGCAAGATAACATCAAACAGATGCAAAATGAATATGCAGAAGGGAACACTATCAGTAATTTTGTATGTATGAAACCGCTATTAGTTATATATTTACGTATGTTAACAAGTTCATATTTATTGCAAACAGACCATATCCGGTTTCATCAAGTATATTTAAAGCAACACAACAACCAATACTAGACACACCGTCAGCCCTTATTTCATGGTATATCGGTTCTCTTTTTATGTTTATTTTGTTTTTTGATTTACTCATGTTGCTTCGTGTTTTAACAATACTATTATCACTGTTTTGTTTAACAGAGTATCATCCGTCGATTGCTATACTCCATTGAATTTCAAGATGGACTACCATATTGGGGTAACGATGATCATTGTGGAGACTTTTGGTCAAGTGAAAAAACCTCTTGTGCAAGGTTTAGGCATAACAGTCTTAACATAATTTGTACTATTGATTTGCGGATATTGATTTCAACACTCTGGCAAACTAAAGTGCATTGGGTTACGTGATGGATTTACATGAAAAACAACTGTGATGCTACAATTCATTGGACTTACACAGTGGTGTACGTTGTGACATTTTGCATTTCGTAAGTTTCCATCTATAAGGGTGTCGTATCATGTACGGTGGCCAAGAATTTACTTTCTTCAGCATTAACCACAGGTGGAATTCGTCAAAGACGCTTTGGGTGTCGACATTGGGGAGTGGATCTTTCGCTCAACACACGATGCTCCTTTACAAAATAATGACGTCGATTGCGGCATATTTGTAACGAAGTATATTAAAGCAATATACAATGGTTGAGAACCTGATTTCGACGTTGTATGCTCTTTATTACCCTCTATTATTGAGGACTCAATGTATATATATTGATGTCACATTATATTTTTGTTGTAGGTTGATATGCCTGGATTCCACACAGAACTATGCAGAAACTTGACAGAGTTTCTAATTGCGAAAGAGAAAAAAACTCAGCCAGCAAGAATACCTAAAAGGCAACGAACGATGTGATCCCCCCTGGAGTAATATGATGTACATCAACTTCTAACAGATTTTATAGACAGTACAACCAAATTTTGTATAAAATTTTTGTAAGACTATGTATATAAATTATGTAAATATCTATAGGTTAAAATAAATAAAATTTTAATTTCACTAAACACGATAAATAAGTTGGATTGTTATATAGTAAAAGCAAATTGTTATTATGTTCAACCTTCGTAATTGAAAATCGTAAAAGCGATTAGCATTGTGTAAAGTGGAAATGAGTTATTTTGGAACATGGAACAAGCGATTAGCCTTCAACGATTTGCATAAACATTCATAAACGATGATCACAATTTGCACAAGCCTTGACAATGCACTTTTACCATGATTTGTACTCGTTATACCATCACGATTTACACAATGACTTATGTCTTTTAGACAATGAGCTTTGTCTAAGTGAACGATACGTACCATCGCGATTTACACAATGACGTATGAAGGCTACGTGCTGTCACGATTTGCTTTTACAAGCAATGTCTATGTCAACGATATTTTCTAATTGCTTTTACGGGCGATTGGGGTTGAGGGTTTAAGGATTTTGGGTTTTACTTCAACGATACAAAATGACTTAAATTCTTAAATACAAATTGATTTTGTTCGCAAATACAAACAAAGACATATCGTTCTCACTGTAACTTCATAACTACAAATCTACATTATTTACAACCACATTCATATAGAAAAAATATTATTATTTAGTTACAATATCTATGGGAGGATATTTTCGTCGAACACATATCTATCTTTTAAAGATTTCCATTTTTATAGAAGAGATCACCAAAACATCTGTATCGTTCATAGTCGCGTCCTTCTATGCTGCAAAGCGATTCTATGTCCAGTTGAGGATACATCCTCTCCAAGAAAATGAGCTCATTAGTAATGGCAACCCACTGCACCATTTTCCTCAAACTGAGGTCGATTCTTAGAGACTCTTACATTGGTGTGCTCTTGATAATAAGATTCACAACTTAAGGTCAGACACCGTACCCTTGAATGCACCATCCCCTTGAAGGAGCCAAAGGGCTACATGATAAATCGCTTTTACATATTTGTCATGAAGTATATCGAAGATTAGACAAATATTTTTTCAACTGTAAAGTATGGTATACGAACAATGAAGGGTCCGACAGTAGGAATAGATCAAATAGATAGACATTTGCATCACCCCATGTCTATCATGCAGATAACCACCATAATCATCATCAAAGATTATACAAATCTTTTCTCACGACGTGAAACAACTACGTTATCAGCATCAAACCCTATCTACACAGGTAGAAGAAACACAAAAGAATAAAGAAGAAAGAAAAATATAAGAAAGAAGAAGAAAGAGAAAAAGAAGAAGAAGTTGCGTTGCCGCAGAAAAGAAAGAGGAAAAGAGGTTAAATAGATTAGGGTTTTAGACCTGAACAACGGGTAGGGTCCGGTCGGGTCAGGTTTTATATATAGATCTATATTAGGGTTTTACACTTTGCAGGGTTTTACGCACATGTACAGGCATCGACACGATGTTTAGACTTTGTAAAGTACAAATCCAATTAAGTAACAATAGCAAAACATTATGAGTAAATCGCTATATTACATATCGATATGGTTCACATAGACAAACAAAGACGTATCTGCTTTTTTTATACAATTAGACGTCCCGTTAATTACGTATTGGTGATGATATCTGTTTTTTTTTTATGATGATGGTCATGTATTTTATCTAAGTCAAACCATTGTGGTCAAGTAAAAAGGATTAGTTTTTTTTGTAAATGATTATGGTTGTAAATCACGTTGATTTATACTTTTAAAGTTACCGCTACAACGATATATCTTTTGCTAGTCTTTGTGAACGAAAGCGATTTATATTTATGAAGTTACTCTGTTGTTTACTAAGTCTGTACATCGTGTGGCTTTGTTTGTGAACGAATTATTCTTGGATAATACTGGATGTTGTAGAGGCCCTCCCATACAATATGTATGATACAATATATATATATATATATAATGATTTGTATATGTGAAGGCTAGATGAGACAACGATTTTCACTAATTGTATAAGCACTGGTTCACATACAATACCCGATTTTCATACCTGATTTTCATGATTTTCACTAACTATGATTTATACATGTGAATGATACATATTACAAGGATTTATACATGTGAAAGATACATTATTAAACAGAGTTCACACGTGATTCTTTTGTTCCATAGCTTTTTAGATGAAGCCATTTTCATGCACGGTGATCCACAAAAATATAAAAAATATATTTTTGTGGCTCACGGTTCATGAAAATGGTTTTATCCAAAAACTCTTTCTTAATAAGACCATCCATTGTATAAGCATATTCACCTTCTGTTTTGTTAAACTCTTAACAATTTTGACAATGTGAAAATTAGGTCATGCAAAGAGGCATGGCAACTAACTTTATGGTAAAATTTAAACAGAATTCACACACGATTCCTGTGTTCCATAGCTCACTTTCGAATTGATCTGAGCTTATCATGAAACAAAACAATATATGTCATTATATTAAGTTTCACAGGAAATGCAAACATCTTACCAACATTGATTACATAAAAAAAGACTTGTAAAACTGAAGCTATCGTTTCGAAAAAACTGGTCGGGAGGATTGAATGTTACAATATTGGAAATTACGTCTATAAGATATTGTTGCATGTTGAAAATTACACAAGTTACATATTGATAAGCCGCAAATAATGCAATTTACATGGGAAGCAATATAATATATTACTTGTTCATGCAAAGGGCTTGGTTGCTTTTGCTTAGAAGTTGGTTGTTTCTTAGACCTTTTCTTACAAACTAATTATAGTGCACCCTTTGTTCTCTGATGACTGCGATCAGAGTCAGGTTTTCTTTTGATACCCTTCGCTAGATAAATTTTTTCATCACAATCTACAACATTCACTCTTGACTTATTGAAGATGATGTTTACGCTTCGGCGCAACTTCTCATGAGTGTCAAGGGAAGCATGATTTTCACCTTCGCAGTTCGCTGCCATTTTCTTGGACTGGTCTTCATGAACTGCAACAGACTGATGGTGAATTAACTGCACATTTTCAAGTAACTCCCTTAACGTTTTTCTCATGCATACATAGGCTTCTTCACTTTTCGATGCCAAATCTGCAACATGCATAAATAAACTACACAACTGTTGGTAACGGGAGGGTGTGCGACATTTCTCATCAACACCAGAATTATTGACATTATCTGTATCCAGAAGTTCAATCTTTGCTTGTCTCGTCCATCTTCACATTAAATATGATTCAAGTATTTTTTATATCTTCTCTTGATTAAGTGTCTTTAATGCATGACGACATAAAATACCTTTGAATTCATACTTTTTGCACGTACATTCAACTGCTCTGTTGTCAACATTGTACATGACATGTGCTTCTTTCCTTTTCTGTTGTTTTTCGCCCTCCTATACAATATGACATTTGTGCATATTCTCGATTTGCACGTGTCATTCTATGTTGCAATTCATGACATGTATAACCTCCTTCTTAATCCATTCAAATACAGTTAGTATATACAGATCTGCAGATCGCATCAAATTTTTCATGCCTAAAGTTACAGGGCGTGTATTGAAGCATTTCACATCTTGTTCAAGCTCATTCTATTTAAGACCGTCTATAAATAATTTATATTGTTCCATGAAGCAAAACATTGTTAAACATGAATACAAGGTTTTTTTTAGTGCGACATGCATAGATTCTGCTCTTTGTGTGCTTATCATACATGCACAAAAGTATTCTTCCATATGCCAATGCCCACTTCACTTTTTCTGTATATAAATTTTGTAATTACAGACAGTCTTCAAGGTCGTATATCTGAATCATTTTCTCCCAATCAGACATAAAGGTGACCTCATCTATGCTCTTAAGTACACACCTTGTAAACTTTTTGTCAAACCCTATCTTCTGATTAAATATGTATCCTATGTTCTTTGTTGCATTTTAAAAGATATGCCACAAACATAGGCGATGATGTGCATCTGGCCACACATGAGACACTGCAGCCACAATTGCATGATCACCATCTATAAGTACAACTTCAGGTTGCTCCCCATTCATTGAATGTGTAAATACTCTGAACAACCACTTGAAGCTTTCCTCGGTCTTGTCATAAAAAAAAATGTCGCCTAATATACAACTTTGTGAGTGATGGTTTACTCTGACAAACTGCGCAAATAACCATTGTTCAATATTAATCTTCACTGTTGTATAAAAAATAAACACATCATTGAAACATTCATAATCTACTCTTGACTTTGAATCTGCCCAAAACATATTCACAACATATCTATCTTCATCTAGTTGCATTGCACTAAAGAAACCAGGGTCAATGCTTGATTTCTTCTGTAAGTAATCAACCAAAGAACATATTTCTCCATTCTTCATGTTATATGTCATCTTTCTTCTCAAGTAGTTCCTTAGATCCATAGGTGTGAATGACACATTCTCGCGACCACCATCTATGTGCATGAACAAATTGTATGTCTTCCTTGGTACAATGCCGATGCTATCAGCTATTTCAGCAATTGCAACATGCACCTCAGTTACTTTACGATGTCACCTTAATATAGGAGTCATAAATGAAACAGATAAATTATGGTTATGATCACTGATTAAAGTACGAACTACATATTTTCCATTCAGAAGTCTTCTTAACACCATTCTCGTTGGACATCCACATCTTGATTCTGGCATGCTCCTTGTTGGATTTTCACTTGACTTCTTCCAATCTTCCTTAGAACAAACATATGTCTTCGTCACCACGACACCCTGTGCATTTTTTGACCAAGACTATATTCTAATACTGAAGCCAAATTTTAAGGCATAATCATTGTAACATTTATGTGCATCATCCTTATTATAAAACTGCATTCCTTCTACGAGAACCCAATCTGCACCAGAATGGGCTACAATAGTAAAAAAATCTTCTTCCTTTGGCCTTTTCTTATAAAAAATCTACTGCTCGTATTTTTGAGTGAAACCTTTAGCAACTAACCTGACCTTGCATCTTTCAATGCTCTAATCTGATTTATACTTTATTTTATAAAGTCATTTTGACCCCACAACATTCTTATCAGATGGTTGCTTAACTATTTCCCAAGTTTGACATTCATGAAAAGCCTCCATCTCTTCGTTCATAGCCTCAATCCATTTGTTAGACTTCATGGTCTGGTGGAACATTTTGGGCTCTTCTTGCTTCCCAATTTGAATCAAGAACAACTGAAAATCAACACTAAATTTCTCATAGCTCACCCATCTTTCAATTGGGTATTAGTGGATCTTCTTATCTGCGGTAACAGATACTGATTTTCTTCCCTGATTTCTGGCTGTTCATTGTTGTTGTGAGCATCTCTACCCTTTCTAAACACATCCTTCCTTAAATCTCCCTGGCATGTCCCTTGTACCACTTGCTTCGTTCTGCCTATGATTCTCTTCATGTTGCTGATCTTGAAATATTTCTTCTGTAGTAGGCAAGGGAACATCCTGACTTAAGTTTTCATGACTTATGGATGCAAAAGGATCAATGCTCAACCATGGTTGGTAAGTTTCAACATCTTTGCTGCCTTGCAACAATTAATCATTGGAAACACCCAAAAAATTATTTTCAGATCTAACATTTCTTGATATTTTGATTTTCCCTGTCTTGGGATTATAACATCTAAAACCTTTATTGTATGTAGGGGTGGCAATCGGGTCGGGTTGGCGGGTCAGCATACCTCAACACGAACCCGACCCGTTTATTAAACGGGTCGGCTGTGGCAAACACAACCCCGACCCATTTATTAAACGGGTAACCCGACACGACACAGTTAACCCGTTTAATAAACGGGTCGGGTAAACGGGTTGGCGGGTCAGGTAAACGGGTTGGCGGGGCGGGTTTGAGTAAACGGGTTGGCGGGCGGGTTGGGGTCGGGTAAACGGATTGGCGGGTCCGGTTCGGGTAAACGGGTTGACCCGCCCGCCTAATCCGTTTATTAAATGGGTCAGCCGGTTTGGCGGGTTGGCATACCCCTAATACGAACCCGACCCATTTAATAAACGGGTTAGGCGGGTCGACCCGTTTACGACAGGAACCCGTTTAAGCCAAACCCGAACCCGGCTAAGAAGCGGGTTGGCGAGTCGGGTTGGCGGGTTGTGTCAGATTTTGCCACCCCTAATTGTATGCATATCCAACAAATAGAAGATGGGATAAAGAGAGCTGTATGTAAATTATGTAACAAACCCTACCAAACAGATAGCAAGAATGGGACCGGAAATTTAAAGCGTCATATGCTTGCATGTCCAAAATTGAAAACTAAAGACATAAGTCAATTATTCCTTGCAAAGTCAGAGGGAACTATGTCTTTACAAGTTTCTAAGTTTGATCAACAAAAGTATCGAGAATTGGTAACAACGATGATTCTTAAGCATGAATTGCCTTTCCAATTTGTTGATTATGATGGATTTCGTTCATTGATTACCTATGTATGTGATGAGGCCAAACATATTAGCAGAAACACAGCTAAGGCAGATGTTTTAAAGATGTATAAAAAAGAGAAAGACAAACTCAAAGATTTGTTGCAGTCTATTCCAGGAAGGATATGTTTAACATCTGATTTGTGGACATCTATAACTACTGATGGGTATATATGTCTCACTGCACACTTTGTTGATGAAAATTCAATATTGCAAAAGAAAATTTCAAATTTTTCTGCAATGCCAACTCCACACACTGGAATAGCTATATCTGAGAAAATTTATACATTGTTGACTGAATGGGGTATAGAGAAAAAAAAAATTTCGATTACACTAGACAATGCTTCTGCAAATGATGTATCTGTTGAGTTGTTGAAGAGTCAGCTTACATTGAAGGATGTATTATTATGTGATAGTGAATTCTTCCATATTCGTTGTTGTGCTCATATCCTGAATTTGATAGTTCAAGACATTCCCAGTGTCTGCACCTTTATCAAGTGTGTTGTCACGATTGTCTACCTTATTATCGAATTGTATTTCTTCTCCTTGAACATTCAAGTTAAGAGTGAATCTAATGTCTGCACCCTTGCTATCATGTGCATCATTAGTGCTCTAACTTTGAAAATTCATTCTTATTTCAAAAATTCCAATTCTAAATTCCTTTTCTCTTTATCTGAAAACTTATCTTTTCAAAGACTCTGATTATTCCAAGACTTGGAATTTCAAGTCTCTTCTTCTAGATCTATTTCAAATTCAGAGTTAGATTCAAAATCTAACTTTTTCAAATCAATTTCAATCCTTTGAATCATTTCTTCACTACATTATCAAATCTATTTCAGAATCACTTAGAAAATCTCCAGATTTCTAAAATATTTTTCTCAAAAGCATACATTTCTGCATTTGCATTACACAAGCATGATTCTTTGTATATTTTGATTTAGAATAATTTCTTAGATAATATTAAGGCAAAGCAAAAGGCATAAATTTGATCCTTGGTTCGATTACCCCTGGTAAAGACGCCAGGAACGGTCGAACCTCGTACCGACAAGCGAATCTCGTCTCTCTATTTTCCCATAAATTTTCAAAATGGAGGCAAGTAATTTCAAAACATTTTCAAGATTTTGGTCAGATGAGACCTTTGCAAAAGAGTTTCTCTCTCTTTTCTTCCTTTTTTTTTCTCTCTTCTTTTCTATCTTTTATTTTCCCCTTTGAAAAAGGAAATAAGAGGTTAGAAAGGAAAAGAGAAGGAATAGGAAGAGGCCAAGAGGAAAAATTTTGCGATGATCACAGAAGTTTGCACTTCTTCAGATGCGTCATTAGTATAGATGTTCACTTCTCCATATCTTTCAAATGATTGAGATAAATCATCTTCATTACAAACAGATGATAAGCTCACCACTGTTATAAGCAAGATATCAATTTGTGTTAGCAAGCACATATGTTTACTACGATTTATTCAAGATGCATATAACAACGAATACCGATAAGGTTAAGCAAGTCAAAGAAATGATTGAATGAATCACAGTATAAAAGCAACAACGATTTATTATTTGCTTATACTATGCATCAAGTTGTTACTTACTGCCTATAAAAAAATGATTTGTCATATATGTGTGTTGACGATAACGATTTAATTATATCTATGATGATGTGAAGCGATTTTAATATAAATCGCTAAATGAGTAGCGATTTGAATACGAAAATTGCCACCACAAGTAAGTAATAATGTATTTCTGCACGCACACGTTTTAAAAGTCTTTCTACAAATATCTTACAAATCGATACTAGAAAACACATAATATCTTACAAATCGATATACATATCGTATAATATATTACAAATCGATACGACAATTCAACATAATAGCTTACAAATCAACACTACAAAACACATAATATCTTACAAATCGATATACATATCGTAAAATATATTACAAATCGATACAGATATTCAACACAATAGTTTACAAATCAATATTAACAAACAAAACAATATCTCACAAATCGGTAGTATGTTACTAATACCGCGATTTGCGATACATTGCATATACTGAGTGAATGGAGGATACCAGATGGGGTAGAGGCCATTTCTCGCATCTGTAAACAAACATTCTTGTCAACAGGTCCTAGCGTCTTACAAATATTGTTAAGTTTTCAACCATCGAAAGGACAAGATCTACCCGTAATAACAAAACAACACTTTAATGTCACTCATGATGCCATACGTTCTTCAACGATAGCATAATGACATGAAAAGGTACTCACGACGCCTTAATGGCACTTGTTGGAATGTTTGTGCGTCATTGCTTTCTTCCATAATGCCTAACAACAACAAAAAAGAAAAGAAGACTGTAAAAAGAGATAGCCGACAAATGCCCCTATAACGCCCACCAATGATCGAACCAGTCGATTGTGAACCCGAGGATGTTTTGTAACATAAGGCAGGAACGAGAATGCGGCAATGTGTTGTAACACAAGCTAAAAACCAAGGCGGGATCCTTGACTCGAGACAATGACAAAGGCTGCTACTCCGCTGGCAACAGACGACAACAAAGTTTGCGTCGTCAAAGGGAGCTCCTGTTACAGCAGATGATGCAAAGGTTTATTGCTTAGGGCAAAAACAAAACATTTGGACTTTGAAGAGTTAACATCATCCTTGACTTTCTGGATGAACATTTTTGTCCTTTTCTCGAACCATCATTTTTTTTTTTGAATAAAGGACATTTTTGTTATTTTCTCGAACCATCATTTCATGGCGAGAATAGCAAGAAAAGGTACTTAAGCCTTTGCAACCGCACCGGACTTGGATGCTAACTGATGCCGACACACGGGGATACAAGCCCCCTAAGCTTATATACATGGCGCTGATTGTGACCCCCTAACACTCAATTTGGCAAACTGTCGAACTTCCGGGGTGAACACACAACACCCTCCCGAAGGGGTCTGCCTTAACCCCAGCTTTCTCTGTCTAAAAAAAAATACAAAAAAGGAGAAGGAAAGAAATCCCCCGGGAAAATTGAAAAGGCGCAGATTCCTTCATGATTCGCCAAATTTAGGGGCGGGTGGAAAATATGGAAATTCCTTCCCCTACGGGATGAGTTGGTTCCCCGCCTTTCGGGGCGTGGCTGGCCGACTCCGTCTTCTTATTCTCTCTTCTCTTTTCCTCACTCCCACGAATGCCACGAGAAATCAGGAAAATCGATTCCCCGGAATTCCGAGAAAATCCCCTTTCCCGTCCTTCTCTTTTTCATCCCCTTTTTTGTTTCATTCCGATTTTTTTACCTTCGACTTTGGATTCTTTCGGTTTTCAACGGGGGTGGCCGTAGCTAATTCCCTCTGGTTTTTTCCTAACCCTAATTTTTGTTCCCTAACTGTAAATTCCAAATTCCCCCCCTTTTACCTCTTCTGGTGCTTTGCCCTAACACTAATTTTTACGTTTTTTCTGGCCTGAATCTGATTATTTCCCTTTTTTTTTATCTCTTTTGGTGATTTTCTTAAACCTAATTATTTTTTACTGTGATTTTTTTGTCCTAACCCTAGTAAATTTTTTCTTTCTTTTTTTGGGGTTTAGGTAATTTAATTTGAGGGTGGAGGATGGCGGGAAGCATTATTTTAATGAGTTTTTACAGTCCGTTACAGTTCATCCTCTGGCCCCTCTGCCTTTGCTTCGCCTAGTGAGAAGCCCGTCTGGCACCCATCAATTCTCTCTCTCTAGCAGATTGGGTTTCGTTTCGTTCTTTTTTGGGATCGGCTTCAACTTTTCCCCCAGTTTTTTGTTTTTCCGCCTTTTTTTAAAGTTTTTTTTTAGTTGGTTGCGCGGGTTTGGCACAAGGGGGGTTGGAATTTTCTCGAGGGTTTGCTTCGTCGGATTTGGGCGGTGGCGGTTGGTTGGTGATTGAGACAAGCAGCGTCAGGTACGATTTTCCCACCCTTTCTTTCTGCAGAAACTTTTGTTGTTTTTTCTTATCTTGGCGGCAAAGGATGGTTGTTTTGTTATTTTGGTGATGTTGGTGATTCTGTTGAAAATAAATGATCTGATAGGGAGAGGGTTTGGTTTGGTTTTTGAATTCGTTATTGATTTTGGAGGGAAATAGTTGGATTTTATTTGATCAAGATCTGTATTGATTACTTCGAGTTATTTTGACCGAATTCTGAGATGAAGCAACCTCTTTTGGCCCCAAAGGTTGGGGGCCTGCCACGACTTTCGTCTTCTTCTTTTCTTTTTAAAGTTAGAATTGCTTTATTTTTCTCGGATGCATGGCTACCTTTGCTTGATTCGGAAACGTATGCATTTCCCAAGCTTCAATAGTAAAGATTTTGGGTGTTTTGGTGTTGAATTTCATCCAGAATCCTCCAAACTGCCTCTAGGATTGGAGGCTTTCTTGTTTCTTTTTTCCCTTGAATTTTGATATTCAATTGCCTCTAGGATGGCAAGCTATTGAATGTGTTTTTGCTTTTTTTTTTCATTCGCCTTGAATCTGATCCCGTAACGTGGGCAGGATCATGTTAGTTCTGCTTATCACACAGATTGTCTAGTTGGAATCTGTCTAGCAAATGAGGGTTCTAAATTAAATAACATATTCTTCTTTGGTGTATGATATGATCTTCTTTCGAACTTGGTCTATAATATGAATTATGAATTATATTGTTCTGATACGTGGTTTAATCAACTGGATGGGTTGTCAATTGTACTTATAATTTCATTTAGATAGTAATTGGATTATATGTTGGTTCTGTCTCTCATTTTGCCTTGAGAAAGCAAAGCCACAGCAGTTTGGGCATGTAGACTTTTCGGTGAATGCCTCTGCGCCTTTGAATGTGAGACATCATGCCTGCTGACTTTCTTTTGTTCCTCAAATCTATTGACATCTGTTTCACTGCCTGCATTTTTTAGAGGCAATAAATTTTATTCTCACCATCTTTCTCTGTGGGTAGGAGAGACAACTTGGCGCTCATGTACAATTGATTCTGTGAAATTGGTGAGAGGATCATCATGTTTCAAAGTAGTTAGTTTGGATCATGGTTTCCAGCATTAAGGCCTGGTTTTTATCCTTGTTTCTGCTCTCCCAGTAAACATTATTATTAATTTTATTTTTTAACCAGTTTTATGGGCTGCCTTTGGTCTGGTAGGTTGCTATATTCAAATTATATCTTGGTAGTGGGTAACCTTGGGAGTATGCCATGTGGAGGCTTATAGTAGCCTCTTATTTTCATTGTTGGTATAAATTAGTGCTTTTCCAAATTCAATTATGAAAACAAGTTATATTGTGAAGCTCACTCTTGGGACAAATTATATTGCAGGGCACTTCAGCTTCTATTTTTTAGAATAATTTGAGCAATAGTACCTCATACAAACCAAACGTGACCATGTCGGTTTCGATGAGGGACTTGGATTCTGCTTTTCAAGCAGCTGGACAAAAGGCGTATCCTTATTGGAGTTTCCTTCACAAAGTTTCTGTTGGGTTTTCTGCATGATTTTTATGACTTTTACTTTTTAGCTTGCAGGATCTCACACTTGACCTTTGTTGTCAAATAGGAGCAATTTGTTATCTAATTTTGCCATATGTTATATAATTCTAGTCTCTGTTCTGGAGGTGGTAGTTGGGGCAAGAGTTGTAAATTTGGGAAGAGTTGGGGCAATCTCCTCAAACTGTGAATGGTGCCTGGGAGTAGGGGTGGCAATTTCTGACCCGACCCGCCAACCCGCTTCTTAGCCGGGTTTGGGTTTGGCTTAAACGGGTTCGTGTCGTAAACGGGTCGACCCGCCTAACCCGTTTATTAAACGGGTTGGGTTCGTGTTAGGGGTATGCCAACCCGCCAACCCGTTTAATAAACGGGTTAGGTGGGTCGGGTCAACCCGTTTACCCGAACCCGCCCACCAACCCGCCAACCCACCAACCCGTAAACTTTTCAATGTAAAACCCTAAACCCAACCCGCCCGCTAACCCGCTAACCCGTTTATTAAACGGGTTAACCGTGTCGTGTCGGGTTACCCGTTTAATAAATGGGTCGGGTTCGTGTTTGCCACAGCCGACCCGTTTAATAAACGGGTCGAGTTCGTGTTGAGGTATGCTGACCCGCCAACCCGCCGACACGACCCGCCAACCCGACCCGATTGCCACCCCTACCTGGGAGGCATTTGAGGGTCTGAAAAAGTAGCTTAATTTGTTTGTTCCTTTTATGCACACAAAATATTGTTGGCAAATATCTCCTTCTCCACGAGATCTTTGCAAATACCAGGAATTGGATGCTTTCCATGTTTTCAAATCTTCAATTCTTTCCAATGCCTAACTTCCCAATAGAGCTTAAGAATTTGGGATTTGGGGGGACTCTGTATTGAAGAAAAAGGGTAGAAAAGAAAGGGCTGCATTTGCCTACACTTCCACCAAACTTTTGAAGCCATATTTTCTGGAAAAAACTATTCTGTTTGGTACTTTACTGAGTGTGCTTTAGAGAAGTGAGATTGCCTTTCTTTGACTTCTGACAAAATTTTAATTGGGCTGCTTATATTCGCATGGTCCTTACCCACTTTTTTTTACCTCTTGATAAGCACAGTCACATTGCGTTGATGCCCAGGAATTGTATGCTTTCCATGTTTTCAAATCTCCAATTCTTTCCAATGCCTAACTTCCCAATAGAGCCTTAAGAATTTGGGATTTTGGGCCTTTATATTGAAAAATAAAAGAAAGAAGAGAAAAGGCTGCATTTGCCAACACTTTCATCAAACTTTTGAAGCCAGATTTTCTGGAAAAAACTATTCTGGTTACTTTACCGAGTGTGCCTTAGAGAAGTGATATTGCCTTTCTTTGACTTTTGACAAATTTTTGATTGGGTTGCTTATATTCAAATTGTCCTTACCCACTTTCCCCCTTTGATGTCCAGGAATTGGATGCTTTCCATGTTTTAAAATCTCCAATTCTTTCCAATGCCTAACTTCTCGATAGAGCCTTAAGAATTTGGGATTTGGGGGCTCTGTATTGAAAAACAAAAAAAAGGTAGAAGAGAAAGGGCTGCATTTTCCAACACTTTCACCAAACTTTTGAAGCCAGAGATTCTGGAAAAAACTATTCTGGTTGGTACTTTACTGAGTTTGCCTTAGAGAAGCGAGCTTGCCTTTCTTTGACTTTTGACAAAGTCACATTGCTTTGATGTTGTTCTTTGCAGGAAAATTTCCAACTGATTGTCATCTTCATGTATTGTTGCATGTCCTATAATCGTCATTCACTACCATCAATTAACCATCTTTTTTGTGTGTAGTTATAAACTTCTCAAACTGGAATCATTTTTTTCCTAACAATGAATCTACCTATTTTTAGCCCATGTTTTGAATAATTGTTTAGCTGCCTGGCATTTCTGTTAATTGTTTTCTTAGTTTTTTAGATCATTTTCTATATCATCAATATCTGTTGCATTGATGCTCAGCAATGCAGGTTTTGGATTTCTTTCCATGTTGCTCAGCTGCTTGGAAATGGGCTGTGCAATGAGCTAGTATATACTTCTCATGCTGTTGATCCGTCCGACTATGTCTCTTTGGAGATATCCGATAAAATTGGAACGATATTAATGTGTCTATATTATTGGAGAGATGGCATCTCCTTTTCTATGCATCTTGTTATTATCTTATATCTTCCTTCTTGAACTTTCTGCCCTTGACATTTCCTAGGGGAATTGAGATTTGGTGCATTGAGAATTTCCGACCTGTTCCTGTTCCACAGTCTTCACATGGAAAGTTTTTTACTGGAGATTCTTATGTCATCTTGAAGGTAAAAAGCTGTGTTTGATCCCTAGATTGCATGAGCTTAATGTCTTCCAAACATCTACTGTAACACACAGATTCACCCCCCCCCCCCCCCCCCCCCCCCACACACACACACACACACACACACACACACACACACAGGTGGAGTAGCACATGCTTCAACATTCAACTTGTTTGAGTTTCTTTTTTTTTCACATAGCTTTAGCTGGAGATTGTTATGTCATTTTGAAGGTGAACAAATTATCCTTTTCCTCAGATTAGGTGAGCTTGGTGTGCGCTGCCATGTATGTTCAATTGTATTGTAGGTTTTAGCTTGCCAAAGCTCCTTCTTTGTGCATGTGTGTGTAATGTGTTTGCATTTGTGAGCTTGAGTTGCTATGTTGCCTGCTATTTGGCAGGGGGTTGCCTCTAATGTAGGAGTAATGCTAACTACTTTTTTTTTTTGTTTTAAGTGCACAACTTCACATGTACTGTGTTTGCATCTGTGAGCTTGGGTAAAGCTTTGTAGCCTGCTACTTGTGTGGGGGTTGCCTCTAACATAGGGGTAATGCTAACTGTTAAGATTTGAGATTTTAACCTCATCAGGATGTAAGCTATTTGTTGATTCAAATATACAGCATAGTGTTTTTCTATTATTAGATTTTGATACCTTGCCAATGTTAGCATTGTAGCCAGCATGTTCAACATAACTGCTAGAGTTTAATTTTCTTGCTGCAAATGCATAAATTCAAAAGCTTACATTTGACTGTGGTAGCAATTGCTGATCTTTATCTGCCATTATATCATTTAACACTGTGCTCCTTAAGGATAAGTGTTCAGTCAATCAACTATAATCACTATACATTTGTGTGATGTTCTTGTTAATTGTAAGTGCTTAAATTTCTGGACTATCTTACAGTCTCTCATGGGCCTTGTCCTCTTTCTAAATGCTTTCCTGTTTCCCATTCCCTATGTTGCTGAAACTTTAGCGATTTCTTCTATGTTCACTTCATCTCACAACCAATTTCTTATTCCAATTGCATTCTATCAGCTTCTCAGCTTCTGTGTTTGTTTCACTTGTGATGTCATCCAAACCTTAATTTTGTTTTGCTGCAATCCCACCAAGCCAGCTTTTCCACCTAGGTATTTCATTGCCTGAAGGGGAACAACATCCACATATGTTACTGTTTTAGGAATATTTGGTTGTTTTATATAGTCCATTTTTGGTGAGCAACAAAAAAGATCCTCATAACAATTTTCATAATTTGAGATTGTTGCATGTGCTAAGTCATTTCTCTTGTATGCAGACAACAGCTTCAAAGTCTGGTGCTCTTCGGCATGATATTCATTACTGGATTGGCAAAGATACAAGTCGGGTAAGTTGCTAGATCTTATTCCTGCAGCTTTTAGTGACAAAAGTTTCCAATTACTGAGGCATAAGTTTTCTTTGCTTTATCATGTATTGTCTAAGTAGGACGAAGCTGCCACGGCAGCAATAAAGACTGTAGAGCTCGATGCAGCATTGGGAGGTCGTGCAGTCCAATACAGGGAGGTGCAAGGCCATGAATCAGAGAAGTTTCTGTCCTATTTTAAACCATGCATTATACCGCTAGAAGGTGGTGTGGTTTCTGGTTTCAAGCATGTTGAAGAGAAAGAATATCAAACTCGTCTATTTGTTTGCAAAGGAAAACATGTTGTCCATGTAAAAAAGGCAAGTCAACATGTTTGGCTAGTCATATTGAGCATCTATTGGTTTCTTGTGTTTTTCTCTATTTAGGAAAGTATATCCCTGAAACTTTAAGTTGTTCAGGTCCCTTTTGCTCGATCATCACTAAATCATGATAACATATTCATTCTGGATACCAAGTCAAAAATCTTCCAATTTAATGGTTCCAATTCCTCTATTCAAGAGAGGGCCAAGGCACTCGAAGTTGTTCAGTACATCAAAGATACTTATCATGATGGAAAATGTGAGGTGGCGTCTGTTGGTAAGTTGGATGGATTTACTTCTACTTCCAAAGAGATGAATATGAGATAGTTTAATAGATTTATTTCATTTTTACACTAATTTATCATATAGAGGATGGGAAATTGGTGGCTGATCCTGAATCTGGAGAATTTTGGGGTTTATTTGGTGGTTTTGCTCCACTTCCGAGAAAGGCAGCCATAGAAGAAGAGGACATCAATACTGAACCACTACCCACGAAGTTGTCATGGTAAGCATTATTTAGACATGATTATTAGAATGTTGTGCAACAATTTCCTTTACCATATGAAGCTTTTACTGTTTAATCTCAATCATATATTCAAGTTCATGCACTTCATGATGATTAACTCCTTTAGAACTAGAATGCAAAAATTTATTCTGTTATCCTGAAACTTCGTTTGGCCATTTAGCATAGAGAAAGGGAGTGCAGTGCCTGTTCAGACCGATTCCTTGACAAGAGAACTATTGAAGACGGAGAAGTGCTACTTACTGGACTGTGGGATGGAAATTTTTGTCTGGATGGGCAGGAATACTTCTCTCGATGAGTGGAAAACTGCTTGTTCAGTGGCAGAAGTAAAATTCTAATTCCTGGCTCTCAAAATGTTTCTTCGTTTGCCATTCTGCTAATACATCCAGTGCTTTTATTTTTGTTGTGCAGGAGCTCATAGTTGGCCCGGGATGCCCAAAAGCTCAAATCATTCGGGTCATTGAGGGGTTCGAGACCGTTATGTTCCAACTGAGATTTGACAGTTGGCCAACAATCACTGAGGTGACTGTATCTGCAGATGGTAGAGGAAAAGTTGCTGGTAGGTGATTTTTTTGGGTGCATTTGATTCTCCACAGCCTGGCTCTCTTTTGTATGGTTGTTTAATGTCTATGACTTTTTATATAGTAACATTGTTCAATCATGCAGCTCTTTTGAAACGACAAGGATTTAATGTCAAGGGTCTAATGAAAGCTGATCCTGTCAAAGAAGAACAAGAAGCAATCATTGATTGTACAGGAAACCTACAGGTACAGTTCCTATCCATTATCTTTGTCCTCTTAATAGTGTTGATATGTTCTGTTGACCCTCTCAGCGCTCATATCTGATGATTATCTTATTATATTGCACTTTGAATGCCTATTCTATAACTAATAGTTTTTCTTATTTAATTACAAAGGTTTGGCGAGTAAATGGTCAAAACAAGACTCTTATTCCACCAAATGAACAGTCAAAGTTTTATTCTGGAGATTGCTATGTTTTTCAATATACATATCCTGGGGATGATAAGGACGAATACCTTATTGGCACGTGGTTGGGGAAGCAAAGTGTTCAGGTAATGAAACTTTTACAAATTCATAGATGTCTTTCTATTTCTTTTGGAAGTCTTATGTTGGTCATGGTGCTTTTGTGCTGTGGTTATTTGGGGCATATTTGCAGTGCCATGTGATTGTCGAATTTTCTCAAGATCCTGTGATTGTAAATCACAATCGCAACACTTTCTCAAGGTTAGTGAAACATGAGAAAAGTACAAGTTGTGATTGTGATTGTCAGTTATGATTATTTATGCCTTGAATCTTGTGAAAGTTGGTCACAAGATTGACCTTGTGACCAACAATCACAGCTTCTACATTCTCAGCTGTGACCAAAGCAAACAGGCCTTTTTTATTGTTTCATCTGAAATCATGGTGTGGTCATGGAACAGTGGTCTACAATCCATATGTGAAAACACCTAAAGGCTCATTTTTTAGTCCAAACAAATGAACTGAATTACCAAAGAGATTTCATGCTACAATTGTTTGTTAGTTGTTACTATGTTGGTTGAAGCTGCAACCCCTGACCAGCATATGGATACATGAGTCTCTAGCAAACCAACGGGATGTTTGAGAGCCTTGGATCTGCCATCCGAGGATCTGAGGTGGCATGAGGGCATGCTGATGTGGCACAGGCCCCATGCCAAGATTTGAGGTTTCTCAAACGCTATCTTAGATCCCCTCATATAAAGAGGAGCTAGAGGGAAATCCTGAATCTGAGAATGGATGGGGAAGGTCCGTTCTTATATCCTTGAATCTCAAATCCAAAGATCGTCTTCAGATTTGAGATCCTTGGGACTCAAAATGCACCCTGATTTCTTTATATCTACCTAAAATGCTTGATCTGTGATAGACATGCATTGCACATATATTATGTAGCATGTAAATGTTCTTTTTGTATACATTTCTAACAGATCATGTTCTTAAGAGACTGTCAAGAAGCAGAGGAAATTTCTTGGGCAATGACAAAAAAAGTTTATGTAAAATCTTTTAAAAGAAAGAAAGAAGAGGATAGTTCAATAACTATGTCACATAGGTGGGGATGCGGCACTTTAAAAAAACTTGGGTGCAGGGAGTGTGTGTGTGTGTGTGTGTGTGTGTGTATATATATATATATATATATATATATATATATATATATATATATATATATATATATATATAAAACCGAACCCAGCAGGCCTGGGTTCGGTTCTGCTGAACCCAAGCCTGGGTTCATGTATATATATTATGTATATGTATATATATAATATTAGATAAAACTGGACTTGGTTAGGGTTAACCGAATCTACTTTTGGACAGAAATGAACCTCGGTGTGGTCGACTTTACCTGACACAAAGAAACTGTGTCCAAGTGTCGCGGCTGTGTTGACCTGTTAGAAGAGTCCGTGTTACATAGTTCAATAATTTTCAAAAATATTGAAATAGTGCCACAATATCCACATACTAGTTCAAGATCTAAAATCCTACTTTAACTTTTGTCTCTTCTTTTGCTGGGGATTTTGGCACAGATGCTTCTGCAACATCCTTATCAGTTACCGTAGTTTTCATAAACCAATCAAAACTAACCAGTGGGTGTGTCTTATGTATATTTTGTCTTGGTTCGAGTGCACTGCCAGTTTGAATGCTTAGTGATGGTTTTGGACCCTATACTGTCAAAGCATGGCGTAATTCATTAATCATTAAATATTGAGCTGGGGACTGGGGTTAATTTTTAGTAATCTTGTTTTATTTGTGAAAGTTGGAGATGATTCTCTTAATGCAAGACTACTGATATAACTGTCATCAGATTCTACGAGTTTTAATATACAACCAAGTTGGTATAGTTGTCTGTAATTTATGTGGTTACCAAAGATTGGCTAGTTTAAGTTGCTTTGCAATAAATGGTTCAGTGGTTAGTCTCACTTCAGTAGGAATATTTCCAAAAATAGCACCATCAATAATTATAAGTTGCATAAAATTTTTTGTTATGCTTGTCTATGGAAACCATTGAACATTCATTGATTTCAGGAGGAGAAGACAACTGCAATCTCAATCATGAATAAAATGACAGAAGCATTGAAAGGACAAGCTGTTCAGGTGGTCTATTTTTAGCCTACCTTTTTCTTGTAAACATGTTATGTTGACTTCCATGGACTGCGTCTCTGCACCTTTTTATTCATATTTGATTCTTTTCTTGCAGGCTCGAATTTTTGAAGGAAATGAACCCATCCTGTTCTTCTCAATTCTTCAAAGCTTTATTGTACTTAAGGTATGTTGAACTAGTAATCTCCTATGCACTAAATTGATATAGGAATTTCTATTTTTATTGATCACAAATCTTCTAGCTTAATGTTATAAGCTGATTAAATTTGTCAATTTGAACCTCCACAGGGTGGGATTAGCTCAGGATACAAGAACTATGTATCTGAAAAGGACATTGCTGATGAGACGTACTCAGAAGATGGGAGTGCACTTTTTAGAGTTCAGGGCTCTGGACCAGATAATATGCAAGCAATTCAAGTTGAACAGGTACTTTCTACAATCCTTAGTTGCCTTGCATCTCCCATTGTTCATTTTATATAAACTGCATGCTCTTATTCTTTTCCAAATATAGTAGAGGTTCATAGTTTAGCGTTCAATGCAAGATGTATAGGGTATTCATTAAGCATTATCTGAGTCCAACAATGTTATGAGACATATTCTTCAAGAGAAAGAACTATGAGATTCAAAAATTGGTGAACTTACTAAGATCTACTATGAACCTTGGACATTTAGTCTTTCATTAGAAAGGCAGAGACCTTTTCATGTGCCTTTGATGCCTGGTGCCATAAACCTTTTTAATCTTCAAGGTATGCCTCCTTAAACAGTTCATGTGTTAAGCCTATGTCTGGACAAAGATGGTTTGGTCTATCTGGTTAGTCATGAGTGAACCTACATTTTGTTTGGCATACTTTACATGTACCATATTCCTGCCTTGGCAACCAGTATTCAACAATTCCTGCGACTGCTGGCAATATAAACCTTTACTTAATTTCATTTATGCTAGTAATAATGTCACCCTATGTAACATGGGTGCTTATGCACCCCCAAAGCACCCACGATGCACCTGCACTTATGTGACATAGGTCCAAAAATCATCCAAGTAAAAAAAGAAAATGAAAATGAAAATTTAAAACTTTTAATTGTACAATTGTAAATTTATTTTGTGGAATACACGCACACAAGCTCAGTATGCTGAAATAATTTTTTTTTGCTATTCTACCTACGACAAAACTGTAGAAATAACCTATGCTATATGCAATACTAAACATGATTTTATGCATTTGATAAAAAAATCAAATTAAACTAGATGCAACTAATATGCAAAGATCCGGCTATACTATATGCAATGATGATGTAGTATTTATGTATTCTAAGAAATAAACATAAACTAATCTAAATGCCAAGCTATAGAGAGACGGGGGAGAAGAAACACACCTCATGGTCGTTTTCGATAAAGGGATTGAGAAGAAGAGCGGTCTTCCAATGAAATCACATGCGTACCACCACCCTCCGATGACGGGGAGAAGAAGCAGCCGGTGAAAGACAGGGAAAGAAGAGAAGAAGAATAAGAAGAATGAGAAGAAAGAGGGATAGGGATTGGTTGGAGAAGAGTGAGAGGAGAGGGAGAGGATATGAGGGGCATGAATCCCAAGAGGAAGACACCCCTCTCAACCTCTAACAAGACTATTTATAAAAAAAAAAACTAAGGTTCAAGCTTGTTTTAAGAAAATTTTCTAAAAGACTCCACAATTTTTTAAGAAATTCAAAAGACATCCTTTTTCAAAAACTATTTTAAAAAATGCTGTTATAAAAAATTATATTTTCAAAAAAACTCAAATGGGTTCACTTTGCACATTTTTTTTTCTCTTTTTGAAATATACGAAGTGTCATGCCAAAACTCGATTAAACATGGGTATTTAGCCTTGTTTCACATATAATCATATACTTGAAATATATATAATATGAACAATAATTATGCATGATCAAATTCACCCATGCTTATCGTATTCTAGTCCTCGAGTAAACTAGCCCTTAACAAAACAAAACATACAAATCAAACCTAACTCACTTTCGTAAGAATCACAGTTGCATTTAGCATATGCAACAAACCCTTTAAACCCTTGGGTTGCCCTAGTGGACGAGTAAGGTCTCGTGAGGGTTTGCAGTCATGCTACCCACAAACATCTCTGTCATGTATACATAAAGATTCAAATTCAAGAAGCATTAGGTAGTTAAGAAATTTGTCCAAACAAATATTTCATGCCATTACACTTTCACAACGTGTTTAGAGTCTTTACATGCCACCACAGGAGAATTTTTTCCTTTACTTTTCTAAAAATTGTGACCATTTATGCTTTATTCTCTGAAAATTAAGTACACACGCTATTGCATATTTATCCTCAATTTTTTCATAAATTATTCTTAAACAATGAACTTTGTCTTTATGCTCTTGATTTTCTTTTTTTTTTCTTTTTCTATTTTTCAAAATTTTCACACTTTTTCTTCTTTTCTCTTTTTTTGAGCACTATATCAAATTTTTAGTTTTCGTGACCCGTGTAACGAGCTTTGGGTCAGTGACTCCTTGGCCAGACGACCTTAGGGCACCATATACAAAGTATCTCTCAGACTTAATTGCTCGAGTCACTAGACCTTTTATTTTTATAGTTTTATGAATGACTTTCTTCTTGTCATGTGCAATGTCAACATCTCTTATGCTCTCTATAAAGTTCATGTAACGAGCTTTCGCGTTGATGACTTCCTAACTAGATGGCTTTAGGGCACTAGGTGTAAACACTCTTCAGGCTCTACTTGTTCGAACCAAATAGGCCACAGATATTGACTTAGACAAAAAAATGATTTCTTTCATTGTCCTTTTCGACACAGGAATCAAACACTTCAACTTGTATTTGAGCCCAACTACTAGGGAATAACGAAGACGTCAAACAACTAAACATATGCTCTTTTTCATTTTTAAGCTCTTATTTTTAATATTGTTCATTTGCTTAGTTTTTCAAAAATAAAGCTGTGCATATTCATACTTGTGATTCAAAATAAAACTCTAACATGCATTTAATATCATTTCTTTGAAATCCACATAAATTACCACGTTTTTTCTAGATTAGTGTCAGAAAAAAAATTCGTGGGGCTTAAAAATTCTCTAAAATGTTGGATTATGTAAAGTATTCATATAAGTTCAAACTTATTTCTTAAAAACCTAATTTGTATGAGTTTTCATCAGTGCAGATACATGGCCAGAAAAAAAATTTGAGTGTGCAAACTGCACCCTCCTTCATGCTTAATGACGCTGTCCTCAGTGGCACTCCTTCATGCCTACATGCAACTAAATGAATGCGTACTAAGAAACAAAAGACACACAAGGGACGGGATAGATGTCACACTGGAAGCTGTCTTGTTACCTGTAACTCATAAATCATATAAAAAAATGAAATGTGTACATGATCTATCATACATGCTCATAAAACAAAAAGAAGCAAAAACTACTGGATTACTAAAATTACAACTACACTATGGGCTGCCTCTCAAAAAGCGCTAAATTTTATGTCTTCAGCCTGACGAATCTCTGGTTACCCTTCATTGTCCATAAGATCAATGGACTCAAGGTCATGCTCAATCGGGAGGTTGGAGGTATATGGTTTCATCTTTTGCACTGTCCACTATATTTCTTTCAACTCTACCCCTTTAGACCCTGAAATTGCTCTTTTTTTTGCTATGCACGAGATTTGCCTCCATGCATGTTTGAAAATCTTTGTGAAGCTCGTGAAGACGATTCTCAGATGATGATGAGCCATAAACCGAATATTTATTCATACACAATTCCAACTGTGATGGATCAGATTGCTTCCATTGAGGATTAGTGTTCTCCACATGGAAGCATTCGTCATTTTCTGTCGCTCTCATGGCAGTATCAAATATGTTTATTTGCAACCGCTTATTGTTAAAAGAAACATCTATCTCTCCAGTACGACAATTAATACAAGCGTTGGCAGTGACAAAGAATGGTCTGTCGAGAATGATAGGGGTCTGATGAGCGACATCAGAGCCTTCCATATCCAAAACGAAAAAATCAACAGGAAAATAAGTCTTCGACCTTGAATATGTTAGGAAACGACTTTGAATACATTAGGTTCAATAATGAACCAATATACATGCACATGAAGTGCAGATACACCCACTAAAGGGCAAAACACAGGCACATAATGTGCTAACACATAAACCCACGAAAGGGGCAAAAATGCCTATAAGGCATAAGTTGATATTATTGAAGAGAAGAAGGGTGTAAGCTCCTACAAGAATAATAAAATACAAGGGGGAGACCCCTATTTATAACCCTTTTGAGGAGCCACATAGGGGGCTCCCCAACGACTCTTTTGGGGAGCCTCCCTAGGTGGCGCAAACCACAAAAAAGAATAAAAAAAGAAAAAGAAAAATAAAAAATAAAAATAAATTACAATCATATTCCAAATGGAATATGTGTAAAATACATGAAATGACTAAACTACCCCTATGGCTAATAATAGAGAAATATATTATATATATATAATTAGGTAGATACATATACATATATACCATATATGTATATGTATCAACCTTTATATATATATATATATGATTACACTGGTTAAGGAATATATTTTAACACCCCCCTCAAACTTTGCGTGGGGAATGAAAAGATTGAAAAATACAAGAGGAAGAATCTCAAGGCTTCAAGAGTCTTCAGTAAGAATGCCATGGAAATAGCAAATGTCTTCCTCCAAAAGTCTTTCTTGGTGAGCGCCTTCCATGATCTATCCAAAGTACTCCTTTCTATCTCATCTTCAAGATCCTGTGGAACAAACCAAGAAAAGGTTCAAGTAAAAGATATCTTTGCACTTTAATCAAGTGAAATATTTCAAACAAGATGAATTAACCAAAAATCATATCATATGATTCATCCAAAAGTAATGGTGCAAAAAAATATTCTATGCATAGTAAAACACAATTATTTTATTTGAAGCACAGGATTTGATAGAACAAGATAATTACTTATGTATGCAAACTGATTTTAGAAAACCAATTTTCATAATCATATACTATGTTAAAGAGTGAGCGGAAACAAATTACAAGAATGCATAATGCATTCATAAGGTCCAACATTGGACAAACATAACCTCATAATGAGGAATAACATAATGGTCCACTAAGGGACACCACAAGAAGCTTACGAAGAGGCATAAGTTGCACATAATTTATTGAATGAGGGCCTAAAGGCTATAATGAGCATATGCATATAATATCAAGTAATATTACTTGAGCTTACAAGATAAAAAGACAAGTGTTATTGATTTTAGCAATTCTTTTGAAAGCGATTTCAAGAAGGAAATGCTCAAGAGCATAAAAGGAGTGTATAAAGCACAAGAGTTCAAAAGGTTTTAAGTCCACTTAAGAGGCAAAATAATGAGTGTTATTTGAGTAGAAAACCTTACACATTTAAGAACATCTCACTCAAATGATTGCAATTACAAAAACTCATTTTGCATATCAAATGTTAAAGGTGACAAAAAAATCAATTTGATTTTAAAATATGCATGTTAATGATATGATTCACTTGTATCTTTAAAAGACAATATGAATGAAATTTCACAAATTTCAACAATAATTCATCCACTACAAGCCACTACCTCATTAGTCCTCCAAAACCCATAAATCAAGTGTATAAGCTACTAGATCAAGAACATAAATATAATGCCCATTAAAGACCAAAGACACATACAAAGGTGTGCAAAAGAACCTCTTGTCTGCATGTAATAATACTTGAAATGAGTGCATCAACGACAAAAACAAGAGAATACACGCCAACATGGACCAAAAACATCTATTGTCTACGTAAAAATACACTCAAGATCAAGTATGTTCAGCTACTAGAACAAGAGTATCAAGCCAACCATGGGCTAAAACACAATACATCTCTTGTCTACATAAAATGACACTTGAATTGAGTGAAAGAAGCCAACCATGGGCATACATCTCAGCGACTAGAACAAGGGCACAAATGCCAACATAGACTAAAATCACACACCATGATGAGAATCAACGTGCCTTGTCTACATATAATAACACTCAAGACAAGTGTGTTCAACTACTAGACCAAGAGAACAAAGCCAACAAAGGGCTACCAACACACAAAGGTGTAATAAAATTCTTGTCTACATATGATGACACTTAGATAAGAATTATAAAAGGAGAAGACTTTTGAGACAATAAAACTTGTAATGACAAACATATAAATAAAATCTTGAATCAATAAAACAATATTCTTCAAAAAGAATACCCATAACAATAACATTTTGGAATACTTGTGCACAAAAACACAAGACACAACCTTACAAGTGTGCAAATGCACTCATAAGTTACATAAACAATAAAAGAGGATGAGCTACAATCCCAAAACCTTGATTTTAATATACCTTAAAACATTTAAGGTTTCGAACACCATATATCCATCACATTTATATGTAAATAAGAACATCCATAAGATCAATGGCCAAAAAAGGAAAAACGATTGACACACTCATAATTAGAGATCATATAACAAATCATTTTAGAGTCCCAAGGTGCCCATAACTCACCTCAACAACCATCTTTAATACGGCAATTGAACAATCTAAAATGACATAACACAAGATGCCTATAACTCACCTCAACAACCATCTCTAATATAACAATAAGGCCATAAAAAAAGATTGATGCATCATATAACTTGTGATGGATAAAAATAAATGGCATAAAAAGGCAATGAACACTTAGGGAAATCATTTTCCAAATATGTGATTTTACAAAGAGGGCCGATTCAAAGGTCCAACATAATTAATCACAACAATATGCCTTATAACAATAATTTTGCATAAACATGAAATTATGTTCAATCATGATTAATTCCCTTTTTTAAAAGGAAGTCATTATTAAAAGACTTAATAAACACAACATGAAATATTTGAGCAATGTCATGTGTGAGAGCGGATTTGAAATAATCCAAGAATCAAATCAAGCCTTTATAAATTGCAAATATATGCATACCAAGACGTAGAATAACAATAATCTTAAATGAGCAAATTTAGGACATGTAACAAGATATTGCGGAAGCACTTAGAACGATAAAAGAAACAATCTCACAAGTCCACTAAGGGTCTAAACAAACACAAGCCTTAAAGAAGGCAATATAAACAACTCTTATTGAAAATGGAGAGAGAGAGAGAGCTCTCAAACGTTCAAAAAGATGGTAATATTTAAAAAGTCTCATAAAAACCAATATTGTTATTTAAAAGAAAGCTTATAACAATCATGAAATCTTCTCAAAGAGTATATACTCATAAGAAGATTCACAAGGATCGAAAGGCCTCTTAAAGAGAGATCCAACACAAAAAACAATCCCCAAATGAGGGTACATACGAAAGAAAGAGGGAAAACTTCATTAAAGTGGAGAAAATCCCAACAAAAAAGAATACTAGGATTGCGTTATGGCATAAATCTAAAAACATATGACTTAATAGATTATAACCAACTCTTAATGCAATAAGTATGCAACAAACATTAATGAAGACCATAAATTTTATAATAAAATACATTCTTGAAGTTGAATTTGAAAAATGTAAAGAGAATAACCATATTTCATGAGATCATTTTTAAAACTTAATTCAACCGGTATTAGAAAAATGCCTTCTTAATCAAATATCGCTCATATGAAAAAAAACTCATTAGGTAGGAAAATCAAAATTAATAAGGAATTTTTCATAGTTAAAATATGTCAATCATTTTTCAAAGACACATGATATTATGAAAAGCCTCGTATAGGACATTTTAGTGGATAAACACATACCTTTAATACGAACGAACAATTATGATGAGAGTATGTGAGCAATGCTATATATCTCACAAACATTTTACTTTTAACATAACTTTCTTAGAAGACTTATTTTTCATACAAACGGTATTCTTATAAACAAAATTAGGTATAAATTCAAAAATTCCAATGGACCATGTTTTGAGCAATCACATATTTAATTATTCGAGAAAAACAAGTTCACCGGTTTTAGAATTTACCAATAAAAGACTTTTAAGAAAAGACATACGAAAAAGAATAACATACGAAAAAGGTTCAAAGGAATGTTAAGAACCCAAACTCATAATGACAAGGAGAACACATATGCAAAACATATCTAATTCTTCATAATGCACAATACTTAAAAAATATAATGCATACTGAATAATTTTAAGAAACAAAAGAGAGAAATGAGAACTTCACCATTTTTCTTTAAAATTTCTTGAATAGCACGCTTCCCAATGCAACATAGAACAACTCGATCCCAACCTTGCTCTGATACCATGTTAGGAAACGACTTTGAATACATTAGGTTCAATAATGAACCAATATGTAATGAAATGGTGGTCTTCAACAAATGCACAAATAACTCACCAACAAGTGTCTATTGGAGACACTACAAGCATGACCCTTGAAAGGGTATAAAAGGAAGAACACTTGAAAAATAAATAATACTTTATTCATGAACAAAATGCTTAAGAAGCATTGTAATTTACATTGAAGGGGTTCACCCCTATATATACAAAAAAGTGGAAGAGAGAGGAGAGCTCATTTTGAGCTCTCCAAAAAGAGACGTTGGATTCCAACGTCTCTTAATATAGCTGTTGGACTACAGTCCAACAACATTTATTATTATAGCTGTTGGACTATAGGGCAACAACATTTATTATAGCTGTTGGACTACAGTCCAACAGCTATTTGCACAGTCAAATTCCAACAGGAACTTGACTGGATCAAATATCTAGTTTCTATTGAACTAGATGCTAAAAAAGAAAATAAAGAAAATTAGAAAAAGAAAATATAATAATATTAAATAATATATATATATATATATATATTACAGTTTATATTTTAACACTCCCCCTCAAACTTATGGTACAATGAGCGAAAGTTTGTCTAAGAGGAAGTGAAATCTGGGAGCAGCGATAGGCTTGGTGAAGAAGTCTGCTAATTGATATTCTGATGTAACATATGGTAGATCAATGGTTCCATGTAAGTATTCCTCTCTGACATAGTGACAGTCCATCTCAATGTGTTTAGTGCGCTCATGGAATGTCCGGTTGCTTGCAATGTAGATCGCACTTTTGTTGTCAAAGCACATCTTTGAAGCTTGCGTTGCTTTAGCTCCCATATCCGCTAGCAATCGTCTGAGCCAAACAACCTCCATAGTGGTGGTTGCCATGGCTCTGTATTCAGCTTTGGTAGAGGAAAGCGAGACTTTCTGCTGCTTCTTGCACCTCCACGAAATTAAGGTTTCACCTAGGAACACACAAAAACCAGTAGTTTTGTGTCTATTGTTGGGATCACCTCCCCAGTCAGCATCAGTATATGCAATTAAATTTAATGAAGATGAAGCAGATAAGAAGAGTCCTCGTGAAAGTGAGGATTTTAAGTATCTAAAAATACGCAAAATCACTCCCATGTGCACGGAAGTGGGAACATGCTGAAACTGACTGACTGTATGAACCGCATGAGTTATATCTGGCTTAGTAATGGAAAGATAAAAAAGAGCTCCAACAAGCTGTCTATAAGGAGTAGGATCATCAAGAAGTTCTCCATCATCAATTTTCATTTTAACATTGACAACTTCTGGAGTGTCTACTTTCTTATCATCTGTAATTCCAGACCTGGAAACGATATCAAGAGCAAATTTAGATTGAGATATCAAATACCCCCGAGGGGAATAAGCAACTTCAATGCCTAAAAAATATCTTAATAAACCTAAGTCAGTCATTTCAAAGTGAGTTTTAAGAAGAGATTTGATATTTTCAACTCCCTGATTGTCGCCTCCGGTGATGATCATATCGTCCACATAGAGAAGAAGAATAATGATGCCTGCATCAGATTTCTTAACAAACAAAGCAGTGTCAGTTAAACAAGGTTGAAAACCAATATCAAGCATAACATGACTAAATCGGTCATACCAGGCTTTTGGAGCCTGTTTAAGACCATAAAGAGCTTTTTCTAGACGAAGAGCTTTACCCTTAGGGATACTAATACCAGGTGGGGCTTCCATGTATACTTCTTCAACGAGATTCCCATTCAGGAAAGCATTTTTGACATCTAATTGAAAGATAAGCCATGTTCTAATGGAGGCCAAGGCTATTAAAGTTCTAACAGTGGTCATACGGGCCACATGAGCAAATGTTTCTTCATAATCGATGCCATACTCTTGGGCATATCCTTTTGTTACTAAACGAGCCTTATATCTTTCCAGGATCCCATCACTTCTGGTTTTGACTTTGTATACCCACCTACAACCTATAGGTTTCTTACCCAGAGGGATATCTTGTATCGTCCAAGTATTGGCCTTTTCTAGTGCATCCAATTCTATTTTCATGGCTTCTATCCATTCTATATGATTTTTTGCTTGAGAATAGGACGATGGTTCAACATGTGATTGTATTAATGTAATGGCGGCCCTATACGTGGGTGAAAAAGATTCATAAGACACAAATTTTTGTGGAGGTTTAGAGATTCTAGACGTTTTTCTAGGTGAGACTTCAGAGTATTTTTGTAATGCACATGGAAGATTTTGCTCTCTACGTCTTGAATATTGTAGACTAACATCCCTGTGGATTTGCTCTTCATTATCATCATTTTCAACAACAATAGGACTTTGATCATTTTCAAGGTCACATCCAACATCACATTCATTGGATTTTGAAGTTGGATAAATTAAAAACGAGTATTCAGTGACATCCTTGGATTTTTCAAATTCAAAGAAGCTTTCTTTTTCCAAAAAAGATACATTTCTTGACACATATAATTTGTCATTTTGAAAATCGAAACACCTGTAGCCTTTTTGATTATCAGCATATCCTAAAAAGGCACATGGGATTGCACGAGGAGAGAGTTTGTCATTTCTGTTGGTGAAAACAAAACATTTGCATCCAAAGACTCTTAATCTAGAATAATCTGGAGTTAAATTAACAAGCTTTTCTATCGGAGTTGTATTCTTTAATGAGGAAGATGGCATCCTATTAATGAGGTAGGTGGCAGTTAGGACCGCTTCAGCCCAAAAACTTTTTGGAACTTATTTGCAATTAGCAATGTCCTAGTAGTTTCCATAATGTGCCGATGTTTGCGTTCGGCTAGGCCATTCTGTTGTGGAGTGTGTGGACATGATCTTTGATGTGTAATACCATGTAAATTGAGATAGTCTTTGAATTCGTTGGACATAAATTCTCCCCCTGAATTAGTGCGAAAAACAGAAATATCATTTTGAAACTTATTTTTAACCATTTTATGAAATATTTGGAAGTTAGCAAAGACATCAGATTTATGTTTAAGAAAATAAATCCAAGTATGTCTAGAAAAGTCATCAACAAAAATGACATAATATGTATAACTACCTTTGGAAATAACTGGTGCGGGGCCCCAAACATCCGAATGTATTAACTCAAGTGGTCGTGAGGAAACAAAAGTTCTACTAAGAAATGGTAACCTTTTCATTTTGCCAAGAATGCAGTCTTTACAAGAAAAATTTTCAGAATTACAAAATTTTTCCAAACTTGGAAAATATTGAATTTTAGACATATGAGGATGGCCAAGCCTTTTGTGCCATAAATCCAATTCTAATTTCTGAATATTATAACAAAATGCATTCTTGGGTAATTCCAAAAAGTCCATGTAATAAAGTCCTCCTTCTCTATGGCCTTCCCCAATCAGCTTCCCTGACTGGCGATCCTGTACCCAACAACCATGAGAAGAGAAGGAGATATTACATACATAATCAGATATTTGCGAGACAGATAAGAGATTCAAATTAAGTTTAGGGATATATCTAACTTCTGGGATAAAAAATCTTTTGGATTTTTGAAGATTTTCAAAACATCCTATTCCTTTTACTTCAAGAGATGTGCCATCGACTGTAAAAACCTTTGACACACTTGAGTTATTTTTAAGACATTCGGATAGACTATTAACATTTGGGGTCATATGAAAAGAAGCACCAGAATCTAAAAGCCAAGGAAAGTTACCTGGACCGGAGAAAGATGCAACTGCCGCTCCAGTTGAGGCTTCGGTTGAGGAGGATACCCCTTTGAGAAGAGGTTGAAGGATTTCCATCAGTTGAGCCATAGACACAGGTGCATCTTGATCTTTTGATTCAGATTCAGCAGATGCAACTCTTTTTTCTTCTCTTCTTTTTAACTTTGGACATTGAGGCCTATAGTGCCCCGGTTCATGACAATGATGACAAATAACCTTTCTTTTATCAAAGTCGCCGTTTTGCCTTCCAAAATGAGGTGGCTTGTAAGTACGAGTATGATTCCTCGGTCTCGATACAGCTAAAACGGAGTCATTATCAACTTTTGGAGTACTTTTTCTAAGTCTATTTTCCTCCATAGTGAGTTCTTCTATAGTATCAACAATAGAAGGAATTTTTCCACGATGTAAAAGGGCCGATTTGGTGGATTCAAACTCCGGCCTTAGACCATTCACAAATTGATAGAAATGTTCCATATTGAGTTGCTTTTGGCGAAGCTCGATATCTTCGACACAATGCCATTTGGGCTCAAGAAGAGCCAACTCTTCCCAAAGTTCGGACAACTCATTATAATATTCTCGAATAGTTTTATCTTTTTGAGTCATTGTCCGAACTTTATCTTGTAAATTGCATACATGTGCAATATCTTTAAGGGAATACATGTTTTTGAGGTATTCCCAAGCCTTATCGGCATGCTCAAACTTAGCTAGACTAGAGCATTTTTTAATGTCTATGCTATTGATGAGTCATGACATAATTTTTGCATGCCCTATCCTCCATTCTTTCCATTTCTTTTCATAAGTGGCTAACGCCTTACTCTTCTCTTCTTCCGTTAGAGGAACCTCTTTATCACCCTCTTTCTTGGTAAGAGATAATTTAGGTTCCAAATCGGAACCATCCACTATACCCCATAAACCTTTTCCCCAAATGTGGTGCTTCATAATTGAAGCCCACATTACATAGTTAGTATCATTTAGCTTCATTGGAATGATGGTGATCTTATCATTGTCATCCATCTTTTACAAGGGTAAGAGAGGAATAAATAGGAGGAGAGAGAGAGAAAAATAAAAAGAAAAGAAAAAGAGTAGATAAAGGAATAAGAGAGGATACAAAACCAAATTTTTTTGTAGCACAAGTTTGCCTTTCTTCAAACAAATCTTCTTGAGCCAAGAACAAGGTGATGAAACACCTTTTGTAAATGTGGCACGGAAATCGAGGCGGAAGCACTTCAAGATCTAAGGATTTCGTAGCTCTGATACCATGTAATGAAATGGTGGTCTTCAACAAATGCACAAATAACTCACCAACAAGTGTCTATTGGAGACACTACAAGCATGACCCTTGAAAGGGTATAAAAGGAAGAACACTTAAAAATAAATAATACTTTATTCATGAACAAAATGCTTAAGAAGCATTGTAATTTACATTGAAGGGGTTCACCCCTATATATACAAAAAAGTGGAAGAGAGAGGAGAGCTCATTTTGAGCTCTCCAAAAAGAGACGTTGGATTCCAACGTCTTTTAATATAGCTGTTGGACTACAGTCCAACAACATTTATTATTATAGCTGTTGGACTATAGGGCAACAACATTTATTATAGCTGTTGGACTACAGTCCAACAGCTATTTGCACAGTCAAGTTCCAACAGGAACTTGACTGGATCAAATATCTAGTTTCTATTGAACTAGATGCTAAAAAAGAAAATAAAGAAAATTAGAAAAAGAAAATAATAAAAGAAAATATAATAATATTAAATAATATATATATATATATTACAATTTACATTTTAACACAATATACATGCACATGAAGTGCGGATACAACCACTAAAGGGCAAAACACAAGCACATAATGTGCTAACACATAAACCCACGAAAGGGGCAAATATGCCTATAAGGCATAAGTTGATATTATTGAAGAGAAGAAGGGTGTAACACCCATTGCCATGGAGCAAAAGCTCCTACAAGAATAATAAAATACAAGGGGGAGACCCCTATTTATAACCCTTTTGAGGAGCCACGTAGGGAGCTCCCAAAGGAGTCGTTGGGAGCCCCCAACGACTCTTTTGGGGAGCCTCCCTAGGTGGTGCAAACCACAAAAAAGAATAAGAAAAGAAAAAGAAAAAAGAAAAAAGAAAAAATAAAAAATAAAAAATAAAAAATAAAAAATAAAAAGAAATTACAATCATATTCCAAATGGAATATGCGTAAAATACATGAAATGACTAAACTGCCCCTACGGCTAATAGTAGAGATATATATTATATATATAATTAGGTAGATACATGTACATATATACCATATATGTATATGTATCAACCTTTATATATATATAATATATATGATTACACTGGTTAAGGAATATATTTTAACATAATAACACATTTTTCAAAATTCCCTAGGAAAGCTTGGTAGACCTGTCTACCAACCAGTGTTATTAAAAGCGCGCCTTAAGGCGCAAAAGTGTGCCTCGCCTCATGGTGAGGGGCTTTGTGCCTTGAGGCGCAGTTATAAGGCGCAAAAACCCTGAGGCGCACGCCTCATATGCCTTGAGACGTATGCCTCAGGGCGAGGCACGCCTCAAGGTGAGGCGTACGCGCCTCACCTTGTTTTGGTCAAATGGGGTCGCTATCCAAATCTACTGCATCGGCGAGCTCCGAAACGTCGACACCATAGGAAACATCGGCAATGGCCTCATCATTTCGAGTGTAGGGAATGATATACGGATCTAGGCGATAGCTTCACCTCAAAATTAGAAGAAAAAATAAGAAAAAACAGAAAAAGAGAGGGAGCGAAACACTTACCTTCATCGTCAGGAAGTTTCTAGGCCTCGAACCCGAAATTTTCCGGCAAATTCGCCGCGAAGAGGAAGAGGAGGAGAATGAAGGAAGCAAAGAAGAGTCTGGAGAAAGAGCGATCGCCGATTCCCTCCATTTCCTTCACAGACTCCCGACCTTCTTCATGCGAATCGAGCAACAAAGAGAAGGAAAAAACTTTCTTCCTTTTTTATCTTGCTTTGGAGATCAGAAGGGACAACAACGAACTTGGTATGGGTGAAGAGACTACAAAAGGATAGGGATTCGGGATTTGGGATTTGGGATTGTTATAAAGAATGAAGAAAATAAGATTAAATAATGGAAATTAGGGATTGGAAGCCTTCGGATTGCAGACAAAATCTGTTTATAAAATTTTCAGTCAGAGGAAGAAAGCATACGTAACCATGAGTTATGGTGATGGAGACATTGCGGTCCAGAGGAAAGGGGGATAGATCAGGTCATGCTGAACATGAGTGTTTTTGCTCATGCGGACATCGTGGCCGTTTGTTTGCATTTTGGATGAATGCCACGTGGTTTTGTTGACTTTTGAGCTTTTTAAAATGCAAATCGGATGGCCACGATGTCAGCATGAGCAAAAACGCTCATGTTCAGCATGACCCGATCTGCTCCCCTTATTAGACTATCCAGTTAAGCGGGTCTGGTTTATAATGGATCCAAGGTCCAACTAGATATAAGTTAATCGGGTCCATGTCCAAGTCCAGGCACAAATGAAATATATACATGAGGGAAAATGTTTGCTATTCTTTGTTGGTTCCAAACCCCTTAGTTGAAGCTCATGCGGCGAAGGGCGTGTTGGCCAAATATGATTCCATGGATGTGTTCAACATAGTCAAAATAATAAGAATAGACTCTTATATATTATATTTTAATGTAAAAATTATGATTTAAAAAAAAATTAAGGCTTACGCCTTATGCCTTGAGGCTTACGTCTCGCCTCAGATTTTGGTGGAGCGCCTCGCTACGCCTCAACGCTTTTCACAACACTGCTACCAACCGTAGGATGGTCATGGTGGGTTTTAAATCCCCAATATCAAAAATGTCATAAAGGGAACTCGACAATATGTTTACATTGGCCCCAAGGTCGAGCAATACACTATTAATAGTCATGTTCTCGATGACACAAGAGATGATTGGTGCCCTCAGATCCTTAAGTTTATGTGGAGTTTGGTGCCGAAACACGAAGCTCACCTGCTCAGTCAAGAAGAGTGTTGTGAAAATCGTTGAGGCGTAGCGATGCGTAAAGCGGTAAGCCTCAAATTTTATAAGATTAACCAACAAAAGTTAAAATATACTAAGAAACTGATTACATAACTGAAATAACTGAAAAATATATGAGATTAACCTACAAAAGTTAAAATATATGAGATTATCTATGTCACATGGGTGCAGGTGCGGGTGCGGCGCAATTTCAAAAATTTTGGACACGGGGACTCGGCTATATATATATGTATATATATTTTTAACAATAATAAGTCGGCTATAGCTCATTAGGGGACACGACTATAGCCTTGTGCAATGTAGTCGCACAGGCTGTTCAATGCAGACTGTGCACAGTTGGCTATATATATTTAAAAAAAAACATATAAAAAATATTTTTTTAGTTTTTTGTCCTAAAAATGGACCAAAATAGACTCGGTCAAAGTTGACCGAGTCTATAAAGTGGACGAACTCGGTCCAAGTGCGTTGACCGAGTCCGACACCTGTTGATCGAGTCCGCCTCGTGTCCGAAGCTGCACTCGTGTCCGCACCCGTGTCGGGGCGTGTCGACGGGGGTGCGTCGCATCCCCAGCCGAGTCCGTGTGACATAGGAGATTATTCTAAAAAATATGAGATTAACATATAAAATTAACTAAAAAACTGATTACATAGCTGAAAAATATATGAGATTAACCAACAAAAGTTAAAATATATTAAGAAACTAATTACATGACTGAAATAACGAGATTAACCAACAAAAGTTAAAATATATGAGATTATTCTAAAAAATGTGAGATTAATATATAAAAGCAACTAAAAACTGATTACATAACTGGAAAATATATGAGATTAACCAACAAAAGTTAAAATATACTAAGAAACTGATTACTTAACTGAAATAACTGAAAAATATATGAGATTAACCTACAAAAGTTAAAATATATGAGATTATTCTAAAAAATATGAGATTAACATATAAAATTAACTAAAAAACTGATTACATAGCTGAAAAATATATGAGATTAACCAACAAAAGTTAAAATATATTAAGAAACTAATTACATGAATGAAATAACTGAAAATTAACCAACAAAAGTTAAAATATAATAATATACTAATAAACTTATTACATAACTGAAATAATTGGAAAATATATGAGATTAACCTACAAAAACTTTGTTGATTATGTCTTAGAAATCTTGTTGTAAAAAATTTTTTTTTTGTGCCTCAGGCTTGTGCCTTGAGGCACAAAGGGACGCGCCTCAAGGCATGTTTTTGATGACACTGGTGAGGAAGATCTTCTTGGGGAGAGATCTTGATTTTCTCTTCTATGTGCAAAGTTCTTTAATAAACTTTGCATGAGCGGACACTTGTTGGATGACATCGAGCATGAGGAGGTTTATGTGAACATGCTTTAATATCTCTAGCATCTCTTGCATTCTGGCTCCTTGCTTGCCAAAAAAATTCGGTTTCTCAAGAGCTTAAGGAAAGGAGGTCCAGGTATATATTATCTGGAAGGCTCAGTCGGTGGAACCCTCCCACTTTTCTGGCTAAATCTACGGGGACTGACTAATCACTCATATGCCTCTGAAACTCTTTAGTCGTCTCCATGGTGCTACGGAATTCCTTCCCACTCCTAAAGGTAGTAATAGCCTGAACTTGCTCGTGATGAGACTGTGATGTGCATGCCATGGTGCATAGGTTCCTTACCCTTCGGGTTGACAATAGGCTGACTCAGAAGACTCCCTTCGCTGCGCCTGCTCAAGGCCTCAGCTAACTGTCCCATTTGGGTCTCTAGCTTAGCTATCGACTGCGTGTAGGAGTTGAGGTTGACCTTTATGTCAGAAAAGGCTTCGAGGAGCTTCTCCTGAAAGGATTGACTCGATGTGGGTTCTTGAGGAAGAGGTTGGTTAAATTGGGAAGGGGCATGTGGGAATGTAGGTCTTGTATAACTTTGTAGAAAGTTACCCGGTCTGACCTGTGTCTGGGAAGAAATAGAGGATGGGTTGTGTGGATTTCTCTACACAAAGTTGGGGTGGTTTCGCCATCCCGAGTTATAGGTATGTGCATATGGATCATGCACCGGTCTAGCGAAACTTTGGGCAACATTCACCTACTCCTGAACAAACTCAGGATAGAGTGGTGCTGTCGGACGGTCAGATACATAGTGCACAGGGCTAGTGCATAGCTCACACACTTTACTCACTTGATTTATTGAAGTTGGGTTGGCTAGCAGTTGATCCACTTTTTTAGTCAACTGGTCCATTTTGATTTGCAATTCTTGGTTGGTCCCAACTTAAAAAATCCCTTCCTTTTTAGGTCCATTAGGAGCATATGTGATCCTATCAAATCTCAAAGACAAGGCATGGTCCATTGCGTTTTCACTCAATATTTCGAATAGAGCCCATGCCTCGTCCTCGCTCTTGAGCATGAACGTGCCCCCACACGAAAAATTAATCATTTGCTTGTCTTTCTCAGTTAGGTCATCATAAAAGTATTGCACCAACTACCATTTAGGCACTTGGTGGTTGGGGCACTTCCTGAGTAGGTCCTTCAACCTATCCAGGTCTCGTGAAACTGTTCTCCCTCAACCTGAAGGAAACTGGTTATAGCCTTTCGATATTGGTTTGTCTTACTAATGAAAAAATAAATTTTCAGAAATTCTTTTTGCATTTGTTCCCAATTGGCAATTCATACCGTATCTAAGGGCTTAAGCCAATGTTTTGTTTTGTCATTTAGGGAGAATGAGAAAAGAATCAACCTCAACTTGTCATCTCTAAAATTATTAATCTGCACTGTAGAGCAGGTATCTAAAAACTCGTCGAGATGACGGTAGGGATCCTCATTGCTAAGGCTATAGAAAGAGGGTAACATCTGTATGACACTGACTTTGATTTCAAATTGGTTCGCTCTTATATCAGGTTCGTGATGCAGGAGACAAGAGTATATTCATTGGGAATGAAATACTCCCTCAGGGAACGGGTAATCTGCTGATCCTCAGCCATGGGGCCGAAGCTGCAGGCTCTCATAATGATGGACTGGGGGTCCTCTACAGGTAAAATAAGCTCGGGGTCAAGCGAGCGTTGCCCTTGCATATACCTTGGGTAGATACTGGTGTAGCAACCGTCCTAAGGATTGGTTTCTACCTAACTTAGCACACAATCACGATCAAACCACACCACAAAAGCAGGCAAAAAGAAAATAACTAAAAGCAGAAAATAAACAACCACCACTCAATTTAGATATAGAGCAAAAGCTAACTACATGCAAAGTCACCTAAGAGGGTATCCCAATAGGTGGGCTGTGCAATAAAAATAAATTTGCTCTATAGTTTGCAGTCAACGTGGTTCTAACAATCCTAATTAATTAACAAAAGCAAACTAACAGTCCTAAATATCAATAGAAAATTAAACTAGCACTCATAAATAAAGCGCGAAAGCAAACTAACAATCCTAGATAAATACAAAAAAGGCAATAAAGTGGATACTCAATTTTTAAATTGCCGTTCTTCGGCAACGATGACAAAAATTTGATGCAACTTTTCGTGAAAGTATTTTTAAAAGAGTTTTTCAATGAAAATTGCTTGTATAAACCGTGCACCAAATTTTAATTTTTGGCTCACCGGCGAAGTCCGTGTCAAACACAGGGTTCATTTTTAAATACTTTCATACCCCATACATACAATCTTTATGGTCTTGAATAAAAATAATTAAATAAATGAAATGTACCACCCTCTGCATAGGGCTAAAAAATAAACATGCCTTGTTACAAACTCAACTTAAAATAAATGACTCTTTGGTCCTAAAAAAATAAAAGAAAAGTAAACATTTGCACATCTTCTTTTTCTCACAATCTAGCCTTTTTCTCGTAAAATGTGCACGGCCCTTCGCTATCGCGCTCTTATCCTTCAAAGTGAACCCACCTGCAAAACACAAAAGAGCAAAAGCCCGAAACACAAGAAAAAGAAAACGCAGCACACGACTTTCTAAAACACGAGGGTTAGTTATAAAAAATCAAAATCAGTGACAACTTAAATATAGCTAACTAACTACTTTCAAGAAAGATTAAAACAGTCTAACTAATTAACTATGAATTATTGAACTTCAAGTTAACTACTAATAACGTCGAAGCAAACTAATTAACTAATTACAAGACACAAAAGTAAACCAAATCTAACCTAACCGATTATAAGAAAAACTAAAACTAGTCTAACTAATTAATATAAAAATCTTGAACTAACCAACCACGAATTAACTACTGAAATTAAAACAAAATTAACCTAATGCATGCTGCAGCCACTACACGGATCTGGGAACAACTTGGCCAGAGTTAATCACGCTAGCCCACGTGATTCATGCTACTGGTGATGCGCCAGCTGATCAGATTAACCAAGATAGTTAATCTGAAAAAAAAATCTGTGTGATCAGCAATTCACACTGGTTCACGTAATTTCTGAATCCTGCAAATCAGAATTATCGACAGAACCTGATCAAGCCAATTTAACGCTGGATCTGTCAAATCAGAATACAGTCGGTTCCTTCAGATTTGCGAATCGACTTGATCTAGTCTGATCTTTCTTGTGTGCAAACACTGCAAATCACGCAAGTATGCTTGATTTGCAGTTCACAGCATTCGGAAAACAAAATACAGAAAAACGTGATCTGAGAATCACACTATTCTGCGTTTCTCAAAGGCTCTGTCAAGTCGGTTTTGGCGTTGGATCTGGCTAAAGAATACAGGTTCTTGAATGTGCAGATCAACAACACTCGCCTAATCCGAAAAGCACTGCTGTGCTTGTTCAGGTGTGATCAAGAGCCGATCAGACCCGATTTAGCGTCACTATCAAAGAAAGATCAGCAAAAAAAAAAATAAACAGCCTAACTGCGAGAAGAAAAGAAAATCGACTATATGATGCTGAAATAAATATTTTTTTTGCTATTCTACCTATGACAAAACTGCAGAAACTAACCTACGCTGTATGAAATACTAAACATGATTTTATGCATTCGATAAAAAAAAACAATCTAAACTAGATGCAACTAATATGCAAAGATCAGGCTATACTATATGCAATGATGATGTAGTATTTATGTATTATAAAAAATAAACATAAACTAATCTAAATGTGAAGCTATAGAAAGACGGGGGAGAAGAAATGCACCTCGCGGTCGTTTTCGACAGAGGGATTGAGAAGAAGAGCGGTCCTCCAATGAAATCACACGTGTACCACCACCCTCCAATGACAGGGAGAAGAAGAAGCCGACAAAAGATAGGGAAAGAAGAGAAGAAGACGAAGAAAAAGAAGAAAAAGGAGAAGAAAGAGGGATAGGGACCGGTTGGAGAAGAGTGAGAAGCGAGAGAGAGAGGATATGAAGGGCGTGAATCCCAAGAGGAAGACGCCCCTCTCAACCTCTAATGAGACTATTTCTAAAAAAAAAAACTAGGGATCAAGCTTGTTTTAAGAAAATTTTCTAAAAGACTCCACACATTTTTAAGAAATTCAAAAGACATCCTTTTTCAAAAACTATTTTCAAAAAAAGCTGTTACAAATAATTCAACAACAACAACAACAACTACGCCTTCATCCCAAAACAATTGGGGTCAGCGATATGAACCAAAAAAGAAATTCATTTTGGGTCTTCCACATGAATCCTTTTCCTCCAATCATTTCTATCCAATGCCATGTCCTCGGTGAGGTTCAAAGCATTCATATCCTTTCCTATCATCTCCATCCAAGTCTTCCTAGGCCTACCCCGACCTCTTTTAACTAATATATTTTCCCATTTCTCCAACCTTCTAACTGGAGCATCATTAGGCCTTCGCCGAATATGTCCAAACCACCGTAAACGATTCTCTCGCATCTTATTTTCAATGGGTGCAACACCTACCTTCTTACGTATCTCCTCGTTCTGAATCTTATCTTTTATTGTATTTCCACACATCCATCTAAGCATCCGCATCTCAGCTACACTCATTTTTTGAATATGATGTCTCTTGGCAGCCCAACATTCCGTACTATATAGTAAAGCGGGTCTAATAGTCGTCCTATAAAACTTTCCCTTCAACCGCAATGGCATTCTACGATCGCACAACACTCCAGTTGCACTTTTCCATTTCATCCACCCAACCTTTATCCTATGATTTACATCTCCATCAATTTCTCCATACTTTTGAATGATGGATCCCAAATATTTGAAATAATCATTCACCGGTATTTCTTGCTCACCAAGCTTCACTACACTCCCATCACTACTTCGTTGCTTACTAAACTGACATTCCATATATTCATTCTTACTCTTACTCAACTTAAAACCTCTAGCTTCCAATGTCTGTCTTCATAATTCTAACTTAGCATTAACCCCATCTCTAGACTCATCAATCAAAACAATATCATCAGCAAACAACATACACCACGGTACATTTTCTTGAATTGATCTCGTAAGCTCATCCATCACTATCGCAAATAGGAAAGGGCTTAAAGCAGATCCTTGATGTAACCCAACCGTTATCGGAAAATTGGTTGTCACCCCTCCACAAGTGCAGACATTGGTTACTACTCCTTCATACATATCTTTAATTATACTAATGTACTTGAGAGAAACACCTTTCTTCATCATTGCCCACCAGAGAACGTCCCTAGGTACTCTATCGTATGTATTCTCTAAATCAATAAAAACCATATGCAAATCTTTGTTCCTCTCTCTATATCTTTCAATAAGTTGTCTAAGAAGATGTATAGCTTCCATAGTTGATCTTCCAGGCATAAAACCAAATTGATTCTCCGATATCATGACAACCTTCCTCAACCTAGACTCAATCACCCTCTCCCAAAGTTTCATAGTATGACTCATGAGTTTTATACCACGATAGTTTGTGCAATCTTGTATATCACCCTTATTCTTATATAAAGGCACCAAAGTACTCTTCCTCCACTCATTAGGCATCTTATTTGTTCGCCAAATCAAGTTAAAAAGATTTGTCAACCATTCTAAACCTTACTCTCCCAAGCATTTCCAAGCCTCAATAGGTATACCATCTGGGCCAACTGCCCTTCTTGATTTCATTTTCTTCAAAGCCTCTGCAATTTCTTTCTTTTGAATCTTGCGCATGAAGTCACGATTAATCTCATGAAAAGGAATGGAGAAGTCTCCAAGATCTTGAGCATGACTATCATTAAATAGCTTATCATAATAATCTTTCCATCTCTCCTTAATCTCCTCATCTTTGACTAAAACCCTTTGCGTTTCATCTTTGATACATCTAACCATACCCAAATCCTTCGATTTCCTTTCTCTCATCTTTGCAAGCCTATAAATATCCTTCTCGCCTTCTTTGGTATCCAACTTGTCATAAACCTCCTTATATACCTTAGCCCTCGCGTTTCGAACAACTTTTTTAGCTTCCTTCTTTGCTATCATATACTTCTCCAAATTCTCATTATCACGACTCTTACTTAGATTTCTATAACACTCTCTTTTAACCTTAATAGCTAATTTGACATCCTCGTTCCACCATGATGTATCCTTACCTAGTGGTGCACCGCCTTTAGACTCACCCAATACCTCCTTAGCCACTTTTCTCATGCCACCCGCTAACTCGAAAATCAATGAGAGAATAAAAAAAACAGCCTATGATCCAAAGGAAACCAAATGCAACATATATGAGAATTACAATACTCAAAATGATCTAATCACGAACATGTACGAGCCTACGAAAGAAAATCATGAATGAGATCACATTGATATTTACTGAAAGGAAAAAAAAGGAACAGAAGGGGATGAGGCGTGAATGCTAATGCTGGGAATGAATCACAGCATCAATGATGCTATACATAAAATGAAAACAAATAATTGGAGATATCCCTTGTACTACTCCATAAGATATCCCTTGTACTACTCCATCTAAATCTTCCCAAAATTGTTGCTTAATGGAATCATCTAAACCTACTTGAGGTGCATAAACACTAATAATATTAATAATATCCGTACCTAATACTGTTACAAATAATTATTTTCAAAAAACTCAAATGGGTTTACTTTGCACAATTTTTTTTCTCTTTTTGAAATATACAAAGTATCATGCCAAAACTCGATTAAACATGGGTATTTAGCCTTGTTTCACATATAATCATGCACATGAAATAAATATAATATGCATAAGAATTATGCATTGATCACTGGGCATCTCCAGGAGTGCAAGAATATTAATTGAACTATAACACAGATCTACTTTTGAGATTTTTTAACTTAATTTTCATCTCACTTGTCTTCAACAAAACCATTGGCAAAAAAGTCACCACTTAGAGTAAGATATAACATGTTTGATGGCATGTGTAAAGGTGTCGTAGCCTTTCTCAAAAAAGAAAAAGAAAAAGAAGAAACTTCCAATGTTTGTAATTCCAAGACACCCTCATTTGGTGTATGTTTGGCGAGAACTTGCTTGATTTTTTGCTTTCAATATCTAACCCACCTAGTTCTAAGGTAATCAAGTTATGGTCAGTAAAAACAAACCGGACTCATGAAACCAGTTGGTTGACGCATTCTGACCAACCTAAGTTGGTATATGGTCTGGTACAGTTTTAAAATGCAGACCCATTGAGCTTTTGGTCCGGTTCACAACATGGTAACAAATATCGTCAGTATTTTGAAAGACCAACATCATTTTAATATTTATGTTTACATTCACTGTATCTCATAGAGGGGGGTATTTTAGTTTTACATATTTTATTCTTTTGTTATTTTGCAATATTTTTTTCTTGATTTTTAATTTATTTATTTCTGCTAATGTTTTGCCAAAAAAATGCACGAAAAAACAATTCTGACATGATTTAATCAATAGAACCAAATCTTCCCAATAAAACCATTTTCTATTGACATTACACAATGTAAATTTGAAGTGCTGCATGTGTATATGGATAAGATGCTAAAATTATAAAACAGCTTGCAAATTGGAAACATGGCAGAGAAACCAGCCATTGATCTGATATGTGCACATTAGCTAGTGCCAAGGCAAGCGTTTTTACACTTCAGTGTCACAATCAACACCAAAAGAGTGTAACAGGAGAGGCTGTCTATGTGCATGGCATTTCCACACTAAGCTATGCATACTGCTCATAATCGTAACGATTCACCGCAAAATTCTTCTCACGACCAATAAGAAATGGCTGTAACCTTAGTATTTGTTGATGTTGGGAGTGATGACCACTATATATATATATATATATATATATACACACACACACACACACCTTGCCCCCACATCCAAGTTTTTTGAAATTTTCATCTTGCACCTTTGGCACTTATGCAACATAGATGGCATCCATATTAATAATGTGCAGCACTTCTTTTTCTTGTGAACATGCTTTTTAATGCTGTTGTGAAATAACCAGAGATCTTATGTTTGTTTTAAGTCTATTTTATTTTCATATGATATCATACACAATTCCTTAATTTCAGCTCAGGGGCCAGCAAAGGGAATTTTTTGCCTTCAATAATGCAGTAAATGAAATTGTTTATAGACCGATAAAATTAATCTGTTGTATATACGGATGTTTAAAACCAGGTCGCTGCATCTCTGAATTCCTCCTATTGTTACATACTGCATTCTGGTTCCACAGTCTTTACCTGGTCTGGAAGCCTTACCACAACAGAGAACCAGGAGCTTGTAGAGAGGCAATTGGATGTAATCAAGGTTAGTTACATCTCCCTTTCTACTCTTTCATTGCACAAGGTATATCTTAGTGAATTTGTTGCAAGGTGACCTTCAAAAACAGAAAGGCAAAGATCATTGATACATATTTCTTTTCTTAATATTAGCATCAATCCACTCTAAAGTTATAGATGCTACCTGATGCAACTTTTCTTAAAAGTATTTTTAAAAGGGATTTTTCGATATCAGTGCAAACTGTGCATCAAATCTTAAATTAATCGGTTCATACTAGTGGTGAAGTTCGGGTCGAACTCCGGGAATGAGTTTAGAACTTTGAACTCTACGCAGAATAATTTTTATTGTCTTGAATAAACTGTAAATAAAATAAACTGCCTTATTACAAAGGTTCGAGCAAAAATAAAACTATTACAATCCAATAAATTAAATGGCCAGAGGCCCCCAAAAATAAAAATAAAGAAAAGTAAAAACTGCAGGGTTTTGTTCGCTCGCGATCTTGCTTCTGTTGTCCGCACGTGCACGGCCTTCGCTGTCGCGTTCCAATCAACAAGCTTGTACCCACCTGCAAAATGCAAGACCACAGAAAAAACAACTAGACTATGTAATCTAGTTAAAGTTAGTTGCAAGAGAATAATAACTAAATCTAAAAACTAAAAATCTAAATGTATTTAAATCTAACGAAGAGAACAAAATCTAAAAATAAATATACTATCCTAAGACCTAGCACCTATGTCACACGGGCTCTTCTAACAGGGCACCGCACCTGCATCGCACCCGCACCTAGGCGGGTGCGACACTTGGGCACAACTTCCTTTGTGTTAGGTGAAGTCAACCACATTGAGGTCCATTTCTATCCAAAAGTAGATTCAGTTAACCCTAATCAAGTCTATTTTTATCTCTCTCTCTCTCTCTCTATATATATATATATATATATATATATATATATATATATATATATATATATATATATCCTCCCCGCACCCACATCCGCACCTATGTGACATAGCCTAGCACTAGACTAATAAACTAAAGAAAATACACAACCTAATGCAGCCGCACCCTGCTAGGATCTGATCAGAAAATCGGATGTTCAATAAAAATTATTCTGACAAGACTTTAAATGGCAGCAAACTGATTGGCCACAAATTGATCGGCTGATTTGAACAGGCCAGGTATGTTGATCTGGTCGGATTCAAGGCTAACTCGATTTTCACTCAGTTCAACAGATCAAATATATCTATATAAAAAAATGTGTAGATTAGAGTGTTGTTCGGTTGGCAGATCTGTTGACCGAACAGATTGGTCTGGTCTGACTTGGCTGCAGTTGAGTCAATAGGGTTTGATATGGTAGACCAGATCAGTGGGCTGGGTTTGATTTATCCAGATCAGGGTCTGAGCAATGATAGTGGATCAGATTTGTCGCTGATGGCAGATCTGATAAAAATAAATCAGACTTAGCCAACTTGATCTGGCTTGGCAGAACTGTTGGTCAGATCAGGGCTGGCTCGATCCCAGGTTGAGCCTGATGCAGCTCGGCTAACAGATCAAGCGTAAAAAAAAATCGTAGATCAAGTTTGCGCTGGCAGATTTGATCAACGTTCTTGCTGAATTTGGTCTGCTGGCTGGGCTTGCAGAATAATCAGATCTGATCGGAAGATCAGATCGACCGATCTAAGAAAAAGAGTAGCCTGATTTTTTTGTGTTTTCTATTTAAGCAGACTAAAAAAAACTAACCTATGTTAGGAAAATAAATTAATCAGAAATCTAAACTATGCAGCAAATTAATATAAAAAAAACTAATACATGCATCGATGAATAAAACTACCTATATGCAACAATATGTAAAGAGAAGGGGGGAGAAGAAGCACACCTGGGGTTCGCCTCCGATGGATTGAGGAGAACAAAGCAAACTTCCCTTCTTGATTGCATACATCACTCTCTTTCGATGCAAAAGAAAACTCCAAGCCGTTGAGGAAAAGGAAGAGAAAGGAAGAAGAAGAGGGGAAGAGAAAGAAGAAAGCGAGGGATGGGAGGCCGGTTGAGAGAGAGAGGCGTGTTTTTCTATGAGGGAAAGGCGCCCCTCTCTCTAGATCATCATATTTATAAAGTTAATTAAGGTTAGGGGGTGTTTTAAGAAATTTTTCTAAAAGAGTGTCTTAATTTTATAAAACCTTCTCTTTTAAAAAGTTATTTTTAAAAACCTATTAATGAAAACTAAATTTTTCTAAAAAAACTCATGTGGGTCCAAACTTTTTTTATTTTTTTATGTAATTGAAATCAAATGCTACCCTACACGACAATGCACAAATACTAGTTAAACATGTAGTTTTAATGCTAATTTCGCAATATATCAAGCATACAAAATGTATAAAATTATGAATAAATTATGCATGATCAAATTCTCCCATGCTTATCGTTTGATAGTCCTCGAACAAACTTGCCCTTAAGCAAAGCAAAGCAAAGCAAAGCAAAGCAAAGCAAAACATGCAAATCAATAACTTAACTCACTTTCGTAGGAATCACGGTTGCATTTAGTATATGCAACAAGTCCTTTAAATCCTTAGGTTATCTCGGTAGACGAGTAAGGTCTCGTGAGGGTTTACAGTGATGTCACTCACAAACTTCTCTGTCACGTATACATAAGAATTCCTTTAAAAAAATATTAGGCAGTTAAGAAATTTGTCTTAACAAATATTTCATGGAATTACATTTTCACAACATATTTAGAGTTCTAACATGCCGCCACAGAAGGAAAACTTTTTCTTTCACTTTTCTAAAATTTGCAATTATCTATGCTTTTTTCTCAGAAAATAAAGTACAATCATACTATTGCCCATTCATCATCACTTGTATCTGCACAGTTTTTCATAACTATTTTTAAGCAATGAATTTTCATTAAGCTCTTGTTCTTTTTGCTTTCTTTTTCTTTTTCATTTTTTCACGCATTTTTACTTTTTTTTTTCAGTTGAGCACTATATCAATTTTCAGGTTTTCGTGACCCATGTAGCAAGCTTTGGGTCAGTGACTTCCAGGCCAGACGACCTTAAGGCACCAGATACAAAGTATCCCTCAGATTTAATTGCTCGAGTCACTAGACCTTGGATTTTTCATAGTTACGTATAGTTTTCTTCCTATCATGTGCAATGTCAACGTCTCTTAGGCTTTCTATAAAGTCCATGTAACAAGCTTCCGGGCTGGTGGCTCCTAAACCAGGTGTAAACACCCCCTAGGCCCTACTTGCTCGAACCAAATAGGCCACAAATATTGACTAGACAAAGAAGTGATCTCCTTCATTGTCTTTTTCAACATGGGAAGCAAACACTTCAACTTGTGTTTGAGCCCAGCTACTAGGGAACAACCATGACATCAAACAACTAAACACATGCTTTTTTTTTTTGAAGATCTTATTTTTGATATTTTTCATTTGCTTAGTTTTTAAAAAATAAAGCTGTGCATATTCATATTTGTGATTCAAAACAAATTCTAACATTCATATACAATCTTTTCTTTAAAATCCACATAAATTACTACTCTTTCTCAATTAGTTTCAGAAAAAAAATTTCACATGGAGCTTAAAAATTCTCTAACATGTCAGATTATGTAAAACATTCACATGTGCTTAAAAACTTATTTCTCAACCCCTAATCTTATGGGTTTTTATTAGAACAGATACATGGACAGAAAAAAGGTATGCATACTATACCCTCCCCCATGTGTAAATGACACTGTCCTCAGTGACACCCCCCATACTTATATGCAACCGAATGAATGCACACTAGGGAACAAAAGAAACATGAGAGAAATGATAAATACCACCTGATGTATGCGATGAAATCCCGTATGCACTGATTTATGCCTTATCAGTACACCACCATCACGCACACACAAATACATGATTTCCTGTTGAAGTGGCTTTGTAATTGCTCCTTGAAAGGCTCCAAGCTGCCCTATCACCTATAACTCATAAATATTATAAAAAAAGTGGAATGTATAGATGATCTATCATTCATGCTCATAGAACAAAAAGAAAGAAATAAGTAGCAAAAACTATTGGGTTACAAAAAAATGCACCCTATTTTACAATATCACAGGTTTTTGAGTTTCTCAAAAATCATATGGGTTGTTTCTGAAAAAGTGCTAAGTTTTACGTCTTCAGCCAGATGGATTTCTATTTACCTTTCATCGTCTATGAGATCAATGGACTCAAGGTCATGCTCAATCGGGAGGTCTGAGATATATGGTTTCATCCTTTGCCCTGTCCATTATGTGTTCTAAAACTATACCCTGCTGGATCATTAAATGACTCTTTTCCCAACTATGAACAAAATTAGTCTCTATGCATTTTTAAAGAACTTTTTGAAACTTATGGAGGCAATTCTCAATTAATGAGCCACAAACCGAAAAGCCATTCATGCAAATTTCCAACTGTGGTGGATCAAATTGCTCCCATTAAGGATTAGTGTCATCCACATGAAAACATTCGTTATTTTTCGTCGGTCTCATGGCAGTATCAAAGATGTTTAATCGCATTTGCTTGTTGCTAAATGAGACATCCATCGCCCCAGTACGACAATTAATACAAGCATTGGCAGTAGCCAAGAATGGTCTGCCCAGAATGATGAGGGTCTGGCGAACGCTATCAGTGCCTTCTATATCCCAAACAATAAAATCAAAAGGGAAATAAAAATGATCGACCTTGACTAACATATCCTCCAATATTCCACGAGGAATCTTGTAGACCTGTCGGCCAATTATAGGGTGATCGATGTGGGTTTTATGACCCCAATCTCGAAAGTATCATACAGAGAACTCGACAATATATTTACACTAGCTCCAAGATCGAGTAAAGCACGCTCGATTGTTATGTTTCCTATAACATAAGAGATAATCGGTGCCCCAGGATCTTTGAGTTTATGTGGAGCTTGGTGCCGAAGCACTGAGCTCACTTGCCCAGTGAAGAAGATCTTCTTGGGCAGAGATCTTGATTTTCTTTTCTGTGTATAAAGTTCTTTAAGAAACTTTGCATATGCAGGCACTTGCTGGATGACATCTAGCAGGGGGAGGTTTATTTGTACATGCTTGAATATTTTAAGCATTTCTTACATTTTTACCCCTTGCTTGCCAAAGGACTTCGACTTCTCCAGTGCTTCAGGTAAGGGGGCTTTGGGTATATACGATCTAGAAGGCTTTGGTTGTAAGGCCTTCCCACTTTTCTGGGGTAAATCTAAGGGGACCGACTGATCACTCTTCTGTCTCTGAAACTCTTCAGTCGTCTCCTTGGTACCATGAAATTTCTTTCCACTCCTAAGGGTAGTGATAGCCTTAGCCTGCTCTTGGTGTGAGTCAGTCATATGCAGGCCATTGATAGGTTCATTTCCCTTAGAATTGACCATTGGTTGGCTAGGTAGCTTCTCCTCGCTATACCTGCTTAACGCCTCAACAAATTGTCTCAACTGTATCTCTAGTTTCGCTATTGACTGGGTGTGGGAGTTCAAATTTGACTTTATGTCAGCAAAAGCCTAAAACATTTTTTCTTCAAAGGTTTGACTTGAGTCAGGCTCTTGAGACGGATGCTGGCTAAACATAACCTGAGCCTGAGGGAAATTGGGTCTTTGGTAGCTTGATGGATAGCTGCCTGACCTAACTTGGGCCTGAGAAGGAGCAAGAGTTTGCTGTTGTGGATTTCGCCAACCCGGATTATAAGTAGGTGCATATGGATCATGCACCGGTCTGGCGAAACCTTGAGCGACATTCACCTGCTTCTGAACAAACTCAAGATAGTGAGGTGCTGCCGGACAATCTCTTATATAGTGTGCAGGGCTAGCACATAACTCGCACAGTTGGCTCACTTGATTTATTGTAGTTGGACCGGCTAATAGTTGATCCACTTTGATTTGCAGCTCTTGGATGAACCCAACTTGTAAAATTCTTCCATTTTTAGGACCACTTGGATTGGAAGTGGTCCTATCAAACCTTGAAGATGAGACATAGTGCATAGAGTTATCACTTAATGTTTCAAAAAGCGATCATGCTTCGTCTTCGTTTTTTAGCATGAATGTGGCCCCACAAGCAGTATCCACCATTTGACAGTTCTTCTCAGTAATACTGTCATAAAAATATTGCACCAATTGTCATTTAAGTACTTGGTAGTGATGGCTTTTTCTCAAGAGGTCTTTGAGCCTTTCTCATGTTTCATGAAATTGCTCTCCTTCCAAATGTAAGAAGCTAGTGATTGCTTTCTTGTACTGATTTGTTTTAACAATGGAAAATTATTTCTTTAAAATTCTTTTTCAAGTTGTTCTCATGTGGTAATTCGAATCAAGTCGATGGACTTCAAACAATGCTTCACCTTATCTTTCAAAGAGAAAGGAAAGAGCGTAAGCCTTAAGGCATCATCGCCAAGGTTGTGAATTTGCACAATTGAGCAAATTTGTAGGAATTCATCAAGGTGGCGATAAGGATCCTCATTACTAAGGTCATAGAAATATGAAAGCATTTGAATAATGCGGACCTTGATTTCAAAGGTGTTTGCCCCTACATCCGGTCTTGTGATGCAAGAGGCTGAGGTGTACTCATTAGGGATGAAGTGGGTGTGTTGGGACCTCCTCACCCATTGCTCTCGCTTGTGGCGAGCGGCTCCTAAACAATTGTTTCGGATTGGGAAGCGCGGTTTGGAGGTAGGGGTCTTGGGAGCGTTGCCCTTGCATATACCGCAGTTAGACCCGGTTTAGCAAACATTCAAAAAATTAGTTTTGTACCTACACTAACGTGCAATCACGATCAAACCACATCACGAAGCAAGCAAAAAATATAGAAAATAAACAATCACCACTCAAATGCAAGTATAGAGCTTGAAAGTAAATTGCATGATCAGTCACCTAAAATGGTACCCTAGTAGGTAGGCCGTGCAGAAAAAGTAAGTTGGCTTTATGGTTTACACTTAACGTGGTTCTAATAGTCTTAGATAATAAACAAAAGCAACCTAAACCGTCCTAAATATCAGCATAAAAGTAAACTAGGTAATCCTAATAAATACAAAAGCAAACTAGCAATCCTAAATATACGTGAAAGAAAGTCAATACTTAATCTTAAATCGTTGTTCTTCGGCAATGGTGCAAAAAAATTGATGCAACTTTTCTTAAAGGTATTTTTAAAAGAGATTTTTTGATAAAAACTACCAGTGCAAACCGTGCATCAAATCTTAAATTAACCGGTTCATACTAGTGGTGAAGTTTGGGTCAAACTCAGTGAACATGTTTAGAACTTTGTACTCTACGATAACAATAATCTTTATTGCCTTAAATAAAATGTAAATAAAACAAACTACCTTATTACAGAGGTTCGAGCAGAAATAAAATTATTACAACCCAATAAATTAAATGGCCAGAGGCCCCAAAAAAATAAAAATAAAGAAAATTAAAAACTGCAGGGTTCTGTTCGCTCGCGATCTAGCTTCCGTTGTCTGCATGTGCACGGCCCTCGCTGTCGCGTTCTAATCAACAAGCTTGTACCCACCTGCAAAATGCAAGACCACAAAAAAAACTAAGACTATTTAATCTAGTTAAAGTCAGTTGCAAAAGAATAATAACTATATCTAAAAACCAAAAATCTAAATGTATCGAAGAGAACAAAATCTAAAAATAAATATACTACCCTAGCATTAGACTAATAAACTAAAGAAAACACACAACCTAATGCAGCTGCGCCCTGCTAGGATCTGATTAGAAAATCGGATGTGCAATAAAAATTAATCAGACAAGACTTTAAATGGCAGCAGACTGATTGGCCACAAATTGATCTGCTGATTTGAACAGGCTAGGTATGTTGATCTGGTCGAATTCAAGGCTAAGTCGATTTTCACTCAGTTCAACAGACCGAATATATCTATATAAAAAAAATATGTGCAGATTAGAGTGTTGTTTGGTTGGCAGATCTGTTGACCGAACAGATTGGTCTGGTCTGGCTTGGCTACGGTTGAGTCAATAGGGTTTGATATGGCAGACCGGATCAGTGTGGGCTGGATCTGATTTATCCAGATCAGGGTCTGAGCAATGATAGTGGATCAGATCTGCCGCTTATGGCAGATCTAATAAAAATAAATCAGACTTAGCCAACTTGGTCTGGCTTGGCAGAACTGTTGGTCAGATCAGGGCTGGCTCGATCCCAGGTTGAGCCCGATGCAGCTCGGCTAACAGATCAAGCGTAAAAAAAAATTGGGAGATCAAGTTTGCGCTGGCAGATTTGATCAATGTGCTTGCTGAATTTGGTCTGTTGGCTGCCTTGCAGAATAATCAGATCTGGTCAGCTCAGATCGACCGATCTAAGAAAAAAGGTAGCCTGATTTTTTTCTATTTTTTATTTAAGCATACTAAAAAAACTAACCTATGCTAGGAAAATAAATTAATCAGAAATCTAAAATATGCTGCAAACTAATATAAAAAAACTAATACATGTATCAATGAATAAAACTATCTATATGCAGCAATATGTAAAGAGAAGGGGGGAGAAGAAGCACACCTGCGGTTCGCCTCCGATGGATTGTGGGGAGAACAAAGCGGCCTTCCCTTCTTGATTGCACACGTCATGCACTTTCGATGCAAAAGAAGAAAACTCCAAGCCGACGAGGAAAAGGAAGAAGAAAAGGAGAGGAGAAAGAAGAAAGAGATGGTAGGGAGGCCGGTTGAGAGAGAGAGGCATGTTTTTTCTACGAGGGAAAGACCCTCCCTCTCTCTAAATCATCATATTTATAAAGTTAATTAAGGTTAGGGGGTGTTTTCAGAATTTTTTCTAAAAGAGTGTCTTAATTTTCCAGAATTTTACAAAACCATCTCTTTTAAAAAGTAATTTCTAAAAACCTGTTAATGAAAACTGATTTTTTCTAAAAACTTACGTGGGTCCAAACTTGTTTATTTTTTTCTGTAATTGAGATCAAATGCTACCCTGCAGGACAATGCAAACATGAATTTTTAATGTTAATTTCACAGTATATTAAGCATACAAAATATATAAAATTATGAATAAATTATGCATGATCACTGCCAAATATGGAAAAGTTCAATTCTGTCTTTGAAATACGTGTAAAAGCTTTGAGATTAACCTATATTAATCATGGTAAAGATAGGGTTCCTAAATATTTTGAAAAATAGGTCAATGATATTGCATGTTAACTTTACTAGTAAACAAATGAAAGTAGGAGTTTGCACTGGAACTTGGAGTTTTATGCTTATACAAAGATTGAGATAAAAGGAAATATAAAGGGGCCGAAAAGTGAGCTAGAAAATGTATTAAAATGCAGGTTACTTTTTAGGTCTACATTATGGTTGTTATTCTTTTTCAATATCATCAGTGTTTGGTACAAGTTAATTATTTGAACGAATATACCATCATTGTGGAGAATTGTGCCTTGCTTTGTGAGGTGCATGCCTCAACGGTCTGTGCTTATTACTCAACGTTAAGCAGAGAGCCACTGCATACAATTGGTTCATGAATATATTCATTCTAGTTGCTTTGTGCCCAAAAAGGGGTAACTATTTTGAACTTGTTTACAGCCAAATATTCAATCCAAACCACAAAAGGAAGGTTCAGAATCTGAACAGTTCTGGGAATTACTTGGAGGAAAAGGTGAATACCCTAATCAAAAGATATCACCTGTGCCTGAAGGTGATCCTCATTTATTCTGTTGCCATTTTTCAAAAGGTAAGATTAAGACATTAATTCATAGATAGTTTTTTTGTAGTTTTGTTGTCCTATTAATTGTTTTCACTTGTATTGAGACTGATACACTGTATCTGTCATTGGACCATGGATGTTGTTTCGTGCACTGGTATGCAGGAAATTTAAAGGTGTGTGAACAATACCTCGGTATTTTCTATTCGAGTTGACCCATGTAAACTTTAATTCTTATAGAAACTTGAACATTCTTTTTCTTATTCCGTCAGAAATTCTAGTGTAGGTGAGCTATTCACTTCTGCTGGTTAAAAGGATCATTGCTGATGCAGGTTACAGAGATATTTAATTTCAGCCAAGATGATTTGATGACAGAAGACATCTTCATTTTGGACTGTCACTCCGAAGTCTTTGTTTGGGTTGGGAAGCAAGTGGATTCCAAGAGCAAAATGCAAGCACTAGATATAGGAGAGGTATCTATGCACACTTCAAGCTCTTCTTTTATGTAAAATGTCCAGCTTTTAAGATATCTCCTTGTTAAGCTTATCCTTTCTGAACTCCAATTTTTGGAATGAGATTTTTTTACTGGAAGTGTTCATGCTTTCTCAACAGAAATTTTTGGAGCATGACTTTCTCCTGGAAAAATTATCTCATCAGACTCTGATATATATTATTATGGAAGGTATTGAGCCATCCTTCTTCAGACGCTTCTTCACATGGGACACTGCAAAGTCAGCGGTAGGTCAAATGAGCTTATTAGCATTAGTTGTTTTGCTACTTGATGTTATCTATAATTTTGAGTATCTCTTTTAACTTGATAATAAACCTCTCTTGATCAGTGACAAATTAATAAGTTTTTTGTTCTTGAACGACATTCTCTTCTGTTGCAGATGCATGGTAATTCGTTCCAAAGAAAGCTTGCTATTTTGAAGAATGGAGTTACACCAGCTCTGGTTGTACGTGTCTGTCTCTTCTCCCCCCCCCCCCCCCCCCCCCCCCCCCCCCACACACACACACACACACACACACACACACACACCAATGAATTGCTTTTTGGTTTGGCCAGTTGCCCATAGCTCATGTGCAACACGCTTGGTTTTTCATTGATTCTGTTAAAAATACTGTAACTTAGAGAAGTTTCTTTTGTTCATCTTTTCATCATTCCTATATGTGACTGAATGATGTAGCAATTTTGATACATAATTAACATCATACCATAACCAGAAGCCCAAGAGGCGGTCACCTGCATCATATGGAGGAAGGTCTATCATTCCAGACAAATCTCAGCGCACGAGAAGCGTGTCTTTCAGCCCAGACCGAGCCCGTGTAAGAGGCAGATCTCCTGCCTTCAACGCACTTGCGGCTACTTTTGAAAATCCAAATACCAGGAATCTTTCAACTCCACCACCTGTTATGAGGAAAATTTATCCTAAATCTGCAACACCAGACTCTGTGAAGTTGGTCCCTGCCACCAGGTCAACAGTGATTGCTGCTCTTTCTTCTTCATTTGAGACGGCCAAGGAAAATGTCATTTCTCAATCTTTTAAAGGTATATTTGTTTTACAAAATAATTATGTAATGGTAATTTATAAGAGTTTACAAAATAAATATTTGTTTCTTGAATTTAATACTTCCTATCTTTGATGAATAGCTGCAAGCCCTGTAACACCACTAAAAAGTCCACCAGATGTTACTCCCACTATACAGGAAGATGTGAAGGAAGAAGTAGATGAGGAAGGACTCCCTGTTTACCCATATGAGCGCCTAAAAGTGCCATCATCGGAACCAGTTACTGAGATTGATGTAACCAAAAGAGAGGTAAAAGTTTCTATTTTGCACAGGTGATTGCCAGTGTATTTCACTCTGTTGCTTATCATGTATAATTTTTGCAGACTTATTTGTCCAATGAAGAATTCAAGGAGAAGTTTGGCATGACAAAAGGAGAATTTTATAAGTTGCCTAAGTGGAAGCAGAATAAGCTTAAAATGGCTCTTCATCTGTTCTGATTTCTGACCTTAATTGATGCTTTTTGCCGCTAGTCCCCTTCAAACTGCTAGAGGGGATTGAAGAAGCATCATATTGATGAAGAATTGGCATATAACCGTTCAATATCATTTTCTCACCTGTTTCAGTTTGAGTAAATTGTTCTCCCTGTGCAGACGAGTATTCGTGCAACGAGGGCAGATGCAGTGCTTTTTTAGCTGTTTCTCCTCCAGAAGAGCATTTTCTTCAAAAACTTGCCAGGTTTTCGCCCTTTCGTAGTTAATGTTCAAATATCCAGTTTTTTTTTCCAGCTGCTTGGTGTTTTTTTTTGTGAGCATAGGTTTTTTTTCGTGGGGTTGCTTTTCTCATTTTATTTGTTTGCTAATTCTTTTACTCGAAAAAAAAAAAGAAGGGATGTGCAACAGAGTTGTTGTAGGTCGTTTGTGCTGCATTTCGGGGGAATTGTGTGTACAAGAAAGTGTAATATTCGGTGCAACAAGCCATTCCTTTTTTGTAGTATTGGCTAACAATAAAGTCTTAAATGTTTTTTTCTTCCCTTTCAATCTCCCTTTTTTGTACTATTGGCCCTTCTTATTTTCTCTTGACCTGCACCAAGTCTTTTACTGGGCGATCAAGTGGAGGTTGTTGCTGCAGTACTCTGTGTTGGGAGGTCGCATGGAGAGATTCTGCAGTTTGGTGGTTGTCTTCCGAGCTTGCGCAACAGTGTTTCATTCCATTAAAGGAAAAGCTCTTTCATAAGAATGGGCAGAGGTTTCTAGAAACTCCTTCCAGAGCTTTACCATGAAAGCCCCTTTCATGTGGAAGGTATGAAAAGATTTTTACATGAAAAGAGAAATGTGGTGGAACTCTCTTCCCCCTTGTGGAAACAAACAGGTCCTAACATCTAGCACATAACACCAGCACAAAGTTCAGGTATTTTACCATGTCATCATGCATATTAGGAGGATTCTTGTGAGCTCTTTTTGTTGCTGACGTGTTGGTCATGTTGGTTGATTCAGTGTCCATGTGTTCATGTGATATTAGTTAGGACAGCCATAGTTTTTTTATCAGCAGATCGTACCATTCTCTTTTTTTTTTTAGAACATAACGAGGGAGCTCTCTGGTCCCTTCTGCTGTGTGTGTGAACATGTTCATTTGAAGTCGATGAGCATACATTTCCACGAGGGTCTGCTTGTTAAGGAAGTTTCTTTCACAATCCATGAAGTGATTTGTGTTATGGGGTCTCAAGTTTATTAAGAAGGAAGCTTGATCCTTTAAACCTATCATCATTTTGTATTTAGATTTAGATTACGGGAAAACATTGCCTACACTTCTAGAGTACCATATTCTAGTTACAACCCAGTCTTTGATCAATTTGATCTCACGTATGTGTTCAACATGGTCCAGTTACTAGGGAATGCCCTTTTGATTGAATGGTTTTAATTTAAAAACATGATTTTCTCAATCATAAAATTTTGACACATTGCGGGCCGTTGAATTTTTAAGCCCTTAAAAAATCTGCTTGTACTGCGGTGGACAAACTAAAACGTTTTTTTATTAGATAGATCCGCATAGATCATATTCATAGACTTTGATCTGCCAAAGAAAAGCAAGAAATTGTGATGGAAATGTACAGTCAAGGATAGCCAATAGTTTTCCGTAGGTTGCCGTCGTCCAAACAAATGACTCGAAGATACACAGATATTGGCTAATGCCAGAGCTGGGTCCAGTTCCTTGACATTTCTATCCATGCCAGTCTGGCTCAGTTTTGCAAAGAATCAAAATCCTGCCCTTCCCCATACCTCGGTCCAAATCATGTTCGAGACCACACTGGACTAGAAATACACAAGGCCATTCATGATTTAATCAAGTTAATCTTCACCTAAGATCTGATAGGTGAAACTTCACTGCCTAACACCAGCTTTCTCTGTCAAAAAAAAAAAACTTGTATTCAGTCTGTGCCATGTTTGATCTGGATTTGAATCTGACATTCACATCAATGATTCAAATGCGACTTAAGAAAAGAAATATGGATAAAAGCTTTGATGCAACTACGGTCATGAAGTAAATGAGCTGAGCTTGTACTAGCTTGGTAGGCTCGGTTAAGTGTTTTTTGGATATTTCAGACCTGACCAGTAGTGTTTCGCTCCACTTATCTACTCTCTCTCTCTCTCTCTCTCTATATATATATATATATATATATATATATATATATATATATATATATATATATATATATATATATATATATATATATATATATCGGGGAGGAGGATGAGGAAGAACACGGAGTGACCGGTGGGTATGTTCTCTCTCTCCCTGTGTGTCTGCTGAGCCCAGGCCAGCTCGGTCTTATACTTTGTGAAACACTAACCTGGCATGTATAAGCTCAGCTTGACCTGGTTAAGATCGGTTTGGTTCAGGATTGGGACGAGCATGTACATCTTTTGTTTTGGGCGAGACGAGCTTGTACATGCCAAGCCCAATCCATGTGCATCCTGCAAAACATAAACCTGGGATGAGCTCGGCATGAGTCGAGTCTAAACACTAGTGGTTCAGTCTCGGACCAATCTCGAGTTGAGGCTGTACACATGCTTGAGCGAGCTGAGCTTATACATGCCAAGCTCTGCTAGTGTGCATCCCTAGATGCAACTCTCATATCATAAGTTCCTAACACCCGGACTAGCAAGTTTAAAAGCACGTTTTCTGCACAGGCTAAATGGGTTGGATCCAACTTAAATGATTGGTTTGACTCCACCCCAAGTCCAATCCGACCACATCGTTTCAAATCTAACATCTAGTCAGGGATGGCCAAAGTTAAATTAAGTTACCATAGTCATGAATCACAGTGACACTGAATCCAAGTTAGTGTTTCCAACTAAATACAAGGCCCATATCTAGAAAGGACGAAGAATCAGGGCCCACCAGTTGGTCACAAAAATTACCAAATTACGCACACACTCTCGAAATTTTATTGCCACTTTCTAAGGTTACAATTTACAAATCGTCGCTTGTACTTTACCAAACTAAAACTACTACAATGTTACTGTTCAAATGCAGTTTTGTTTTCAGTTTTTCCTCCAACAGAAGACCAAGAGTACTTCTAAATGTGACAATGTAAGTTTGAAAATGCTTAATCTGATAACTTTTATATAAAAAGTTTAAACTTAACCCAAATGTAAAAATTTATTATAAGCGAAAAAAAATCCAACACCTCCTAAAAGCAGTTGATCACAAGAAATAATATAGCATTTGTATCAGTGTCAAAAGCCTAGAGTAGATGTTTTTGGAGCCCAGGCTGGCCAATACCAGGGATATAACTGGGCTGGTTATGGCAAGTCAGTCAAGGGCCGGGCCCACTGGCTGCCAGGGATGGCCAAGTCCTGCCAATTTCCCGCAATGGGTCAGGTACTTGACCCCGTAGGGTGTATCTGAACCCGACCAAATAACAAATCGCGGGGTTCAGCTTCAGGCTTTATCGGGTCATTAAAATGAAATCCCAGACTGCATAATTTAAGAAAACTTTTTTAATAAAAATACTCAGCCCTAAATGCTATATAACAGCAGATAAATATATCGGGATATGACCAATGTAAGATCCAATTAGAGCGGTCAATGGCTGGGTTCCTGAGAGATCCAGGTTTGCTTGAACCCGCACTGCTAAAGAATAAACACCACATAGAAATCAAGAACACATGTTTAACTTGGTGTGGTCTACGTCCATGAATTTTATTCTCTCTTTAAACTCTCTCTCTTGATGTGTTGTTTGAGAGAGCTGAGAGGGTCTCTTTATATAGAAAAGATTACATGTTTTTTTTTTTGGAGTGTTTACATCTTGATTATCAGAAAATGGATGGTCAGGATTGATTCTATAAAAGTCGTGACTCCCTACTGCACCATAAGGCTTCATTAACCATAGAGTCTATTTTATTTTGACTGGGACTCTCTTAAAGATATCAACTCTCACCAGGCTTCTCTTGAGGATGTCGACTCCCACTGAGCTTCATATTCTCTTGGGTCTTGGTCACATCTTGATCATGATCTTTTTTTAAATTAAGCCATCTATATCCTGACGTCTTTGGATATGAACAACTGTTCTAACTAATAGCCCCTCAAGCTCGGCAGCTTAGGTAGGGTGTTAAGCTTGAACCGTAATAGAGTGAATCGAGCACCAAAAATAGGCTTGGTTATAATATCATCAATTTGATCTGTTAGAACAAATATTCAATCCCTTTAGATCAACATGTTGAATCATATAGAAACTTTGATAGAATTCTGTAAACGGAAGCGTACCTGAATCCATAGCAACAATCTCTGAAGGTATGATCTTCTAGATCAATATACTTCATGTTCTGTGCTCTTGTTTTCTATAGCTTCTTCTCTCTCTTAATGGAATGTAGAGGAATGTTCAAGTATATGATCCAGGGACCATGACCCCTTTATCAAAGATGATAATCACCTTTTGGGTAATTACACTTTAGCCCATCATTAAAGTGTAATTACACCTTAGTCTCTACACATTAGAGCACCACACCCTATGGATACATTAAAGCTTAAATAACTTAAACAGAAATTAATCACTTTTAAGAAAGCTTACAAATTGACAGTTTATAACACATAATTATTATACATATAAGTCCAATATTGGATAAATAATCCAATGTAATTGTAAATGTTCCAACAATCTCCCACTTGGACTATATGTGTAACCTTATAATTATGTATTATTAAAATTCCATATGAGCTCAACTTTACTGCATACCTGAATGTATCCAAAAAATCAATCATGCCCATCTATTATATTAACACAGAATCAAGGCGGCCTTTGTTACATTTGTCGTAAATCGACCTTCAATGGTCACTTGTGCCAACACAATCGAATGACAAAGATCATGATGTGGATGTGTAGCATGGAAATTTCATGCAATGTGATTACAACATGTCTATTTCCAACTGGTCCACCTTGAACCTTATTGAGATCAATCATATACCATATTCAAAGTGTGAATAAACTGAATGACTTTAATTTCTGCAGAAAATTAACCTTAAAACATTTTTACAACATAACAAAATTGTGTCTATAATAAAACATTTCAAATGCAAACTCCCACTAAAACTGAATATCTTCAAGAGACTTGACACCCATACGAGCAACATGCTCAATAAACAGTTTGGGTGGCAATCCCTTAGTAAGCGGATCCACAATCATGGAGTTTGTCCCAATATGTTCAATAGACACTTGTCCACTTTGAATTCTTTCTTTAACAACCAGAAATTTGATGTCTATATGCTTTGACTTCATAGAACTTCTGTTGTTATTGGAATACATAACTGCTGATTTATTGTCACAAAATAACTTTAGTGGTTTTGTAATATTATCCACTATACGCAGTCCCGTGACAAAATTACGCAGCCAGATTCCTTGGTTGGATGCTTCAAAACATGCTACAAACTCAGCTGCCATGGTAGAGGATGCTATGAGAGTCTGTTTAGCACTCCTCCATGAAATGGCACCTTCTGCAAGAAAAAAAATGTAGCCCGATGTAGACTTCTTGCTATCTTGGCATCCAGCAAAATCAGAATCGGTATACCCAATGATCTCTAGCTGATCCGATCTCTGATATGTGAGCACGTAATCCTTCGTCCTCTGTAAGTATCGTAATACTCGTTTGACTGCTCTCCAATGGTCCATTCCTGGGTTACTTAAATATCTGCCCAACATTCCCACAATGAACGCGATATCTGGACGCGTACATACTTGAGCATACATGAGACTCCCTACTGCCGAAGCATAAGGGATGTTCTGCATTTCCTTTTGCTCATAATCATTTTTAGGGCACTGATTGAGACTGAACTTGTCTCCTTTAGCTACAGGGGTATCTCCTGGTTTACAATTTTGCATGCCAAATCTTTTCAGAATCCTTTCGATATATCGCTTTTGTGATAGTCCCAGAGTACCTCGAGAGCGATCTCGATGTATTTGTATTCCTAACACAAAAGATGTATCACCAAGATCTTTCATCTCAAAATGCTTAGCTAGAAATTTCTTGGTGTCATGCAATAAGCTCATATCGTTACTAGCAAGCAAAATATCATCAACATATAAAACCAGAAATATATGTGTGCTCCCACAAAACTTATGGTATACACAGTCATCAACCAAGTTCACCTCAAAACCGAACGAGATGATCACTTGATGAAACTTGAAATACCATTGTCTAGATGCTTGTTTGAGTCCATAGATGGATTTCTTAAGTTTGCAAACCATATTCTTTGAGTTATCTGACACAAAGTTTTCTGGCTGCACCATATAAATTGTTTCATCAATGTCACCATTGAGAAATGTTGTCTTTACATCCATCTGATGTAACTCAAGATCAAAATGTGCCACTAATGCCATTATAATCTTGAAAGAGTCTTTCGAAGAAACTGGAGCGAAAGTTTCTTTATAGTCGATGCCTTCTTTATGTGTAAAGCCCTTTGCAACAAGACGAGCCTTATACTTCTCCACATTGCCTTTTGAATCCCTCTTGGTCTTAAAAATCCATTTGCAACCAACAAGTTTCACACCTTCAGGCAATGGGACAAGTTCCCATACGTCATTGTCACTCATGGACTTAATTTCCTCATTCATGGCATCTATCCACTTTTGAGAATTGGAACTTTCCATGGCCTGATGGAAGTTGATAGGATCATCTTCCACCATTCCAATGTCAACATCATTTTCTTGGAGAAATACAATATAATCATCTGGTATTGCACTTCTTCTTTCTCTAGTGGATCTTCTTAATGGTATAGGTTCTTGAGGTTGTAGAGTTTGTTCATCTGGAATAGTTTCTGGAATGAGAGATTCTCCAACATTGTCTTGAGTTGTGTTTTGGACAGGGTCAGAGTAATTCTGATCAATACCAACAACACCTAATGGAATATCAACATATTCTTCTTCAAAGACAAAGTCCTTTACTTTATCACCCCCCGCAAACTCGACATCCTCAAAGAATCAGGCATTTCCAGATTCAAAAATTGCCTTGGTTGTGGGATCATAAAACTTGTATCCTCTAGATCTTTCAGAGTATCCAATAAAATAGCAACTAATTGTTCTTGTGTCCAGTTTCTTTTCATTAGGCTTATATGGCCTTGCCTCAGCTGGACATCCCCAAATGTGCAAATGCTTTAGACTAGGCTTCCTGCCTGTCCAAAGTTCATAAGGGGTTTTAGTAGTTGCTTTAGTTGGAACTCTGTTGAGGATATATGCTGCAGTCTTAAGTGCATCTCCCCAGAGTGAATCTGGTAAGATAGAATGACTAATCATACTTCTTACCATATCCTTAAGCGTTCTATTTCGTCTTTCAGCAACACCATTCATCGTGGGTGAACCGGGCATGGTGTACTGTGGGACGATACCGCATTCCTCTAGGTATCTAGCAAAAGGTCCTGGACGTTGTTCACCTGAACCGTCATATCTACCGTAGTATTCACCACCACGATCAGATCTGACGCTTTTAATCCTTTTGTTGAGTTGATTCTCAACTTCTGCCTTAAAGGATTTGAACACATCCAAGGATTGTGACTTTTCATTAATAAGAAAAATGTAGCCATATCTAGAATAATCGTCAATGAACGTTATAAAGTATTGTTGACCATTCCAAGCAGCCGTAGGGAATGACCCACAAATGTCTGTATGAATAAGTTCAAGGACGCCTAATGTTCTATTGGCTACAAATTTCCTTTTATTGGTTTGTTTTCCCTTAATGCAATGAACACAAATATCATAATCTGTAAAATCTAAGGGATCTAGAATTTCATTAGACACAAGTCTTTCAATTCTTCGTTTTGAAATATGTCCTAATCTCTTGTGCCATAATGCAGCTAAATTCTCATTGGCTAATCTTCTTTTGATGTTATGATTTAAATGCAGGGATTCATTAAATGAAGCAATAATATCAATAGAATAAAGATTATCATGCAAAGACAAAAAACCAGATCCAACTGATTTTGAATCATGAAACAAACTGAATTTTCTATTTCCAAATGAACAAGTAAAGCCTAATTTGTCCAAAGCAGAAATAGAAATAAGGTTACGTCTAAAAAATGGAATAATAAATGTTTCATCAAGATTCAAATAAAATCCAGTTTTCAACAATAATCTAAATTTTCCTATTGCTTCAACTTCAACTTTCTTGCCATCGCCCAAATAGATGTATCTTTCAGCATCACTTGGCTTTCGGCAATGGAGGCAACCCTGCATAGACACACTGATATGAGTGGTTGCACCAGAATCTATCCACCAAGTGTGTCTAGACACCGAAGTTAAATTAACCTCAGAACAAACCAAATTAAGTAATGTACCTTTCTTAGCACGCCAAGAATGATAGTTGGTACACTGCTTCTTTACATTCCTTCAGCACCACAAAAGAAACATCCAGTACCTCCCGGGTTACCCGGTTTCTTTTCTTGTTTCTTGTTGGGTGTTGTATCTGCAGCTTCCTTTTTCCTTTTAATTCCCTTGCCTTTACCCTTTGAGTACTTAGATGTAGAGGCAAAGTGAGCACTTTCAGTCTTATCTTGCTTCAGTCTTTCCTCTTCCTGAACACAATGGGAGATGAGCTCATTCAAAGACCAAGTCTCTTTCTGGCAATTGTAGCTCACCTTAAACTGACTGAATTGTGTTGGAAGAGAAATAAGAACCAAATGCACTAGCAATTCCTTGGAGAGTTCAAGCTTAAGTGCCCTTAATTTTAAAGCGAGATGAAACATCTCCATAATGTACTCCCTGATATTGCCTCTACCCTTATACCTCATTGAGATTAGAGTTGTCAAGAGCGTACCAATTTCAGACTTTTCGTTCTTGGCAAATCTTTTCTCAATGTCAGCAAGGAAATCTTTGGCTGTAGTAATATTTTCAGACGTAGTGCCCCTGAATGATTCTGGAATGGCCTTCTTCATGATCATCATACACATGCGATTTGATCTATCCCACCTGTCCATTTCCCTCTTTTCATCAGAGGTACTATTGTCTGCAATAGGTGAGGGAGAATCGGTCCTTATTGCAAGGTCTAGATCCATGACTTCGAGAACTATCAAGAGATTCTCTTGCCATGACTTGAAGTTTGTGCCATTAAGCATGGGAATAGAATTTATACTGGCAGTAATATTAGCAGGAGCGGAAATAGCTGAATTCAAAATAAAATAAACTAGTCATGCTCACATAATTTAACATAGTAATAATAATGAATTCAAATAACGGTAAATGGCATTTCAAGATATCGACACTCCATTAATATCCCATCTTTGGATAGGATATTAACTTGTAATTGACATCTTGGTGTAGTAATCAAACATTAACAGTAAGAACATGTCGAACAATGACCTTCTTTTGGGCTGATCTATTGCCTACATGTAATCTGAATAACTATCACATGTTTATTACCACAGGTGCTCGTGTAATTTTGTTAAATATTGATCTTCCTTTGGGTCGATCATTATTTACATTATTACACTTGCATAAAATCCTTTTATATTTTGAAATTAATCGATTTCCACAAGAGAGGTCACTTTGGTGACATGATGTTTCAATCAATTAATCTCAAAATACATATGACTTTTCCAATATTTGAATTCAAAATTATTTGGCATAATAAAATTTAACAGATCCAAAAAAAAAAATAGCCTTAAGATTGCAATAAAATTGACTTAAAAAATCAATATATATATACTGTTTATAATTGTTCCCAAAAATTAACCCCTGTTCTGGAAATAAAAAAAATAATAGGGCAATTTTGTAAAATGTAATTCCACAAGAATGCAGAAAGGGGGTTAAACTGATTCCCGATTTTTTTTGCTGTGCACGTCTCCTTTCCAGCGGAAAATCAGCAGGAAACTGAAAAAGAGAAATCCGGTCATCGGTCGCCGATCACCGGTCACCGTGAGGCAGAAACGGCAGGACACAACTCGCCTGTGAGGCGACGCCGCCGGTCGCCGGTCACTACTCGCAGAAGAGCTCGAGGCCGACGGTCTATGAGCCACCGGAGAACCGATGGAGCCCATGGAGTTCCTGGCGAGGTCGTGGAGCGTGTCGGCCTTGGAGGTGTCGAAGGCCATCACCTCCCCCGCCGCCGCCCTCTGCAAGTCCAAGAAGGGCTCTGCCATCCCTGAGGAGGCCACCGGGTAATAATAGGACCCCTCGCAGTTTGTCGCCGGAATCCCTTTCTCCATCTGAATCGAATGAATAGGATTTCAATAGAAAGGGTTTCAGGAAATCAAAAAAAATTTCCGTCTGTCATCGACTTCTTCGCCAAAAAAAAAATTAGAGTTTAATGGCGACAGAAAGGGCATAGAAAACAAAACAAAAAAATTTGAATGCCCAAATAAAAAAAAATATACAATGTTGTTGTTCTTTGTCGATTTCAATATGAATCCTTCTACTATTGCAGTTTCCCAAAAAACAAAATATTATGTATGAAGTTGCAGAATCTAAAAAATATGCTTAATCTCAAAATGTATAACATTTTAATGTTTCTAAATGATTCGTTCATGTATGGCTTTGATACCATTTGTTAGAACAAATATTCAATCCCTTTAGATCAACATGTTGAATCATATAGAAACTTTGATAGAATTCTGTAAACAGAAGCGTACCTGAATCCATAGCAACAATCTATGAAGGTATGATCTTCTAGATCAATATACTTGATGTTCTTTGCTCTTGTGTTCTATAGCTTCTTCTCTCTCTTAATGGGATGTAGAGGAATGTTCAAGTATATGATCCAGGGACCATGACCCCTTTATCAAAGATGATAATCACCTTTTGGGTAATTACACTTTAGCCCATCATTAAAGTGTAATTACACCTTAGTCTCTACACATTAGAGCACCACACCCTATGGATACATTAAAGCTTAAATAACTTAAACAGAAATTAATCACTTTTAAGAAAGCTTACAAATTGACAGTTTATAACACATAATTATTATACATATAAGTCCAATATTGGATAAATAATCCAATGTAATTGTAAATGTTCCAACATGATCAACAAAGGAGACATGCTTTATGTGACTGTGCATAATAGGATCTGCAGCCAGATATGTGGCACCAATATTTGGTGGGGAGAGAACAGGAACATGCAAATCACGAAGAAAGTGATGCAGGCAGAGGACATCAACAACCGGGTTGGATAGAGAACGATATTATGCCCCAGTACTGAAGTGGAGAACAATGCACTATTTTTTAGCTAACCAAGAGATAAGAGACTTGCCCAGAAACACCACAAAGACACCAATAGACTTTCTATCATCAACATTTTCCTGCTCAATCAGCATCAGAGAAAGCAGGAATATGAAGATATGTGCACTTTGAAATATGCAGGCCAAATTGCAGAGTATTTTTGACACATCTGAGAATTCTTTTGGCAGCTACTCAATGGGTGGTAGACTATTTATGCATAGACTGCGATACTTTATTCACAGCAAAAGCAAGATCTGGCCCGATTAACGCACCAACAACCTTCCTGTACTATATGAGATCCTAAAATGGTTCTCCATCATCGATTGATAATTTATTGGAAGACGTCATAGGTGTGGTAACTGGTTTTGCATCTTTCATAAGTGTCTTGTCTAGTAAATCCAACATATATTTTTGTTGGGCCAAGCATAGACTAGAAGGTGTGAAATTAGCTGCAATTCCAAGAAAATAGTGTAAAGGACCCAAATCCTTAATCGCAAACTTAGTACCCAGTCCTGAAATAATATTCAGGACATAAGAAAGAGAATTGTTAGTAATAACAATACCATCCACATAGATAAGAATAAACACTGTTAGCCGGTCTTGCAGACAAACAAATAAAGATGTATCCAGATAAGAAGCAATGAATCCAATGCTCTCGTGGCGCCTATTTGAGGCCATACAAGGCCTTAGTTAATTTGTAGACATAATCATGATAACGAAAAATTATAAAGCCTTGTGGTTGAGACATGTAAATATCTTCAGATAAAAGACCATGAAGGAAAGCATTATGAATGTTCAATTATTGAATTGGCCAACGCCAAGTCACAATTAAAGTAAGAACATTACGAATAGTAGGAGGTTTTACAACGAGATTAAAGGTCTCAAAATAGTCTATGCCTTTTTCTTGACTGTAACATTTAGCAATCAGTACCTTACTAAGGAACCATCCGCTCATCTTTTGATTTTATAAATCCACTTGTTGCCAATGACATTAATATTAAGCATAAGAGGAACAAGGGTCCAAGCTGCATTTTTAAGCAAAGGCATTAAATTCATCCTCCATGGCTCTACGCCAACGAGGTTTTTTATTGGCCTGTGAAAAGCAACTGTGTTCATTGTCTCTTGAAAATTCAGCAAGAAAAGCCGAAGGAATGGGATATCAGAAAACATTAAAGGTGTTTGGTTTAAGGGACCCAGTTTGAAAATGAGTAACCATAGGATGGAAACAAGAAGGTACAGAGAGGAGAATAGAGGAAGGATGAAGAGGGTCCAGTACAACCGTGAGGAGAGTCCAGTACAACCGGGTCCTCAACAGACAGATCTGATGTAAGTGGAGGGTCAGGAGGTGTGGGAGGTATATTTGGAGGTGTGTTAGGTGGTTCCAGTAAAGGAGCAGGGAGAGGTATAGGCAAAAGAGACATAGGCGGAGGAGGGGGGTGAGGCACCTAAAAGGGCTCTTTTTAAAAGAAAAGTCATGTTCAGCAAATTGAACATTATGACTAATAATTATTTTCTAGGTCACATAATCAAAGCAAAAATACCCTTTGTGTTGAGAGACATATCTTAAAAATACACATTTGGTATTGCCGAAGTGAAGTTTATGATCATTAAAAGGACATGTGCAAGGATAAGAAGCACACTCAAATACTTTTAAAAACATATAATCAGGCACGGTCTTAAAGAAAAGTAGGAAAAGAGATTTGTTATGGGTGACAGAAGAAGACAATCTATTAGTGACAAAGGCATAATCCCAATATTTATAGGCTAAACCAACCTGAGTCACATGAATAAGGCATGTTTCCACAATATGTCTATGCTTTCTTTCAACACAACCATTATACTTGTGAGTGCGTGAACATGTAACACAATGTTCAATACCACATGCCTTTAAATACACTGAAATATATCAATATTCACCACCCTAATCAGACTGAAGAGATTTGATCTTCTTATCATACTTATTTTCTACCCATTTTTGAAATGATCAAAAAATAAGTAGAACTTGAGATTTTTGCTTAATGAGAAAAATCCATGTAAATCTAGAAAACACATCAATAAAGTTCACATAATAAGTGCATCCTCTAACACTGAAAACATAAGAAAAAATTAGATCAAATGGTCCATCAACTGTATGTGTCAACGGCTCAAAAGGTAAATTATGACTTTTACTCATTTGACACGCCTCACAGACACTATTGAATTGTGTGTTAATAAATGGCAAACAATGTTTATTTAAAAGAGACTATTATATGAAAAGAAGAGTGTCACATTCGTTTGTGATACTGATCAATAGTAGTTCGCTCTCCAACATACACAGTCGCATTAGTCTATCATTAAACATCTTTTCACATGTCCAAATTATAAAGGCCATGATCACTAGTACCTTGCATTACTACTTTTCCCGTTTGCAATATTTAACACAACAATGGTCATGGTGAAATTAAAAAAAGACATCATTGTCTTTAGTAAACTTTTAAATAAATAAAAGATTTTATGTAATCTCAGGAACATGCCGAATTTCTTTCATAAAAGAATTTAGAATTTGAATTCTTAAAAATTGAATCACAAATATGCTTTATTTATAAAGAATAGCTTACCAATTTTCATGTGGTTACTGCCTTGGTATTCAGTTTGGAGTGAAAGGTTATTCAGATCAGCTGTGACATGATGCGTTGTTCCAGAATCTAGAAACCAAGAGCCCTCTTCCATCATGGCCTAATGAACTTTAGGTATAGTAGTTCTTTTGGAACTTGAATGTCTTGCACTATAGTGCACCGTGCCACCCTTGTTTTCTGCATGCCTGACAAGTGGTACGGCATTGTGTGACCATATGTCCATGATTACCACAAGTAATTGGAGCAGAAGATTGATCTCTCTTGGTTTGTCTAGTTCGGCCAGACTAGCGTCCAACCCCTCTACATTTCCCATATAGACCCTTGATTATTTGGTTTATATACAAGGTTAGCTATGTGAGCATCATAATCAACACTTTCATAAAGTTTTGCTCCATGTACAAGAAGCATGCCGAAAGAATAGTATCTTCTCTAGTATCCAGCACAATCCTCAAAAAACCATATTCACCCCTAGGGAGTGACAAATATATGCATGGACAAATCTTAGAAACAGGTTTCTCGGTCATAACAAGCTGATGAGCCATATTCTTGGCCCTAATATTATCCATGCCTTTTTTCAAACTTTGCAATTGTGACTTGAGTTGTTGAACTCAGGCTTTACAGCATGTGTTCCACTGATGTGTTAAGACCAATAACTTGATACTAAACATTGTCCGTCAAAGAGGAGAGGATCCAGCTTATTCTCACTTTATATATTCAAAATTTGCTATATTTCTTGATTCTATCAACGTAACCCGGTTATAGCTTTTGAGTAAAGAAATAAATTGAGATTCCCGTAACAAATTTTCTTTTATTAATAACTTGACAGACGAAAGGTGTTGTAAAGTATTTGGAACAGGAATAAGAGGAAAGGAATTATTGAAACCTGGTGCTTGTTTAAGAGGCCATAGCAACTTCTAGGAAGATTTCAGTGGCAAGAGCTGGGATCAATGAACGCATGATACTAGCAGTCACAGTAGCTATGGAGGATAGTTGGATCAGAGGGGTTTGACACCATGTCATCATGCTAAAGAATAAACACCACACAGAAATCAAGAACACAGGTTTAACATGGTTCAACTAGTGTGGTCTACGTCCACGAACAAACCGAATTTTATTCTCTTTAAACTCTCTCTCTCTTGATGTATTGTTTGAGAGAGCTGATAAGATCTCTTTATATAGAAAAAATTACACTTTTTCAAGAGTGTTTACTTCTTGATTATCACCACATGGACAGCCAGGATTGATTCTACACAAATCGTGACTCCCTAAAATAGTCCTACTGCGTGAGGCTTCATTAACCATAGAGTCTATTTTATTCTGGAACTCTCATTGGGCTTCTCTTGAGGATGTCGACTCCCACTGAGTTTCTTATTCTCTTACGTCTTGGTTACATCTTGATCTTTATCTTCTTTAATTAAGCCATCTATATCCTTGTCTTTGGATCAGATCCAAATCAAGATTTGGATCTGAACCAGTATTTCCACTAATACACCCAAATTTCAGCCAGTCAGGTTCACCAATTGACTGAGAATATCTTGGGTTATGAAAACGAATCCCCAACCCAAACTGTATAATTTAAAGAGTGCTTACAATGTATATTTAGACTACAATACTTACAATATGCCAGGTTGAGTCCGATGTGCAAAATTACATCCCAAACCCAAGTAGTATGTTGCTCGTGTTGGGCTCAGGTCAAGTTTTCATGCCCGAACCCAGGTATTTGGGTCGGGCAACCCGCACAGACCTCACCATTGACAGCCGTAGATCCAATCAGAAGTCTTGATCACTCCCCGTCGGTTCAACTTTTCTTTTATTCTCAACAGACAAGACTTGGCTTTTTGTAGCTGATACATAGTCGCCTTGATCTTCCACCTTTGATTCAGTTCCCAACTAACAAGACCAGTTTTTTTTAGCTGATACTTTACCTTATGGTTTTGTACAAAAATTTTTGAGGCACCTCTTAGCGCATCTGCTGCAATGAACTCTGGTATCATCTAATCCTGGAAACTGTCCTGCGGGCACACTTCCAATCCTCTTCTCTCAGTTAATAACCAATTAAGAATGACTCAAAGAAATCAGAAAAGAGCACAAATTGATAATATTTAACAAATTAAGCACAGGAATTTGCATATAGATTTGAATTTCTTAGAACTATTAGACAAGCATAGTCATGTCGAGATCTCCTATAGCATTATATCTGGACGGCTTGTGCATGTGCACACAACACGCAGACCAACGAGCAAAGGGCACAGACACATACATGCACCAATTTCAGCCTTGTGATGATTTTGTGTCATACAACCTCTAGTGATGATTTTATGCGGCATACGATTCAAGCAGCACTCCACCAGTTTCAGCCTCAACCAGCTAAATCGCTCACCTTTAGAATGGTGCAACAAGCAATAGAGCTGCTCCTCGATGCATCCTATTTCAATAAAACTGCAAAACTATCAGAACATGGAGAAACCCTAAGAAAGAAGAAGGTTAAGAACTGCACAATCTACGCAAAATTAGGCAGCACCCGAGAAAGTGACGATATACAGGACACAGCAAAAAGCATAGACAAACTGGTACAGAAAAAGGTTACCAAAATTGAGAAATATTTAAATACCTCTCACCTTATCCCACTTGTATGAGTAATGTATCACCACCAGAAAGAGGCACCGGATTCTCTACCAGGTACCAATTTAGGCCGAGCCCAATCTGGGGAGCTGTCAAGCCACAGTGCTTCACCACTTTCCTTGTGCTTGAAATCAGGAGCTTTGGGATTGGTCTACAATTCAACAATACAGCAAGTTCACAAAGAAATAAACTATATATACGTGTGTCCGTGTGCATGTTCATGTGTGCATCCATGATGGACCAACTTATGAGTCCATGTTGTTGGAGAAATCAAAGTCCTTTGAGAATATCCAAAACATTTTAAAACATTGTCTTTGCAAAGCTAAGGAGCTTTAGGAAATAATTTACAGTATTTTCTGACCACGTGATATGAACATGGAATATGATTCAATCCCTTATTGTCTGCCAAAATCATGATAAACAATTTGCTCTGCCCCTACAGGCTTGATCTCCAATGATTTTTTTCCATGGGAAAAGTGATGCCTATTTAGTAAATATTAAAGTCAATTGAGCACCACTGATATTTATGATGCAGAAAGCGCTCTTTGTATCACACATACCCTTACAAGAATGGTGCATGTTGTGCATCTGTGTGTGTATCCGCACTTGGTAGCACAGAGCTGGGTGGGAATAGAAGGAAAGACAAGCATGCAGCTACTTTCTTCAATCTGTTGTGCATCTGTGTGTGTGTGTGTGTTCCACACTTGGTAGCACAGACTTTGTAAAACACATACCCTCAAAAGAATGGTGCATGTTGTGCATCTGGTGTGTGTGTGTGTGTATCTGCACTTGGTAGCACAGAGCTGGGTGGGAATAGAAGGAAAGACAAGCATGCAGCTACTTTCTTCAATCTGTTGTGCATCTGTGTGTGTGTGTTCCACTCTTGGTAGCACAGAGCTGGTTGGGAATAGAAGGAAAGACAAGCACGCAGCTACCTTATTCAATCTGTTGTCATACCACTTGTCTGGGTTAGCAATCAAGTCCTTCCAGGAATTCTCCTTGTCTTTTGTCTTTGCTTCTTTTTCCACTACAAGTATATGCCAAGAATTTCTGAGCATTTTTTTCTAAAAAAACCAAAGAAAGTAATCATGCTAGTTCATATAACCCCCCATATCCTAAACCCCCACCCATAAAAGGAAAAAACAACAGATCCAGCCAAAATTATTCAGCTAGAGCTGCAGAAACATTTATTATGGGGAAAGAAGAAAAACAGTGACTTAAGAAACACACACACACACACACGAGAGAGAGAGAGAGAGAGAGAGAGAGAGAGAGAGAGAGAGAGAGAGAGAGAGAGAGGCCAAATTTAGCACCATTAACCTGATGATGATTATCGATGAAATAATCCAGAGAAAAAACAGGGAGATTAAATTTCTCAGACCATTATACAATCATATCTTGGAAAAGCATGAATCCAAGGAATTGAAAGACCAAAAACCATCCTACAGCTAGTTCGATTTACCTGTTCTCTTGTTCAATAATTTTTGGCAAGTAGTAGGGGATTTCAGAGCTAACAAAATCGGTGCTGGAGTGGATTTATTGATCCAAAGTGCTTCTCCAGTTGATTTGTGTTTGAAGTCTGGCTGGTTGGTTTTTGTCTGGTCACAAGAATTATACAATATCATAGAAAAAGATGAAAGGAAAAACATCACACTAATAAGTAGGAAGGAGTCCATAAGCTGCTGAACCATTGTAAATTCACATACTGATTTGAAGCATTACCAATTACCAACCTTGCTCTTTCTGTTGTCCAGCCAATTACCAGGATTGGCAAGAAGATCATCCCAGAGTGGATTGGGCAAATTGGAGCCCTTTCCCTCATCTGTATGTGAGATTAAATAAACAGATTTATTAACATGTAAACATTATTAGACAAAACGAAAATGCACACTAGACAGAAATTACAATTCACACAGTGATGCACTGTATCTGAAAAGCACAAATTTGCAATTTGATAGTTAAATGAGGGGTAGTTTATTGGAAAAAATGAAGTGTCTTTTTCCTGTAAATTGCTTATGAATATAATCATTGTATAGGTCTTTGAAACTCTGATAAATAAATATTGTTTTTTAATGGATTTCCAAACCTCTCTCTCTTGAAAGAATTATAGCACATTCTGCAAACTTTTTTGTTCTAATCTTTTCCTTGTGGAGCAAAAATGAGAGCTTCTTCCTAATAGACATATCCAATGTCCAACGAAGTTTTAAATTCTCAATCTTCCTCTCTTTGGGTGGATTTCAGAGACCAAGGTGGTTTTCAAATTGTAAATAGCTTTTTTTTTGCAACTCCAACTGGGATCAATTATTAGAACTGTCATGCTACATATTCCCTTGGATTGCACAAACTATCTTGATTCATGAAGAGAAAACCATGGAATATCAAATGGCTACTCTAGTAAATACCACTCTTTCATGATAAAATAAAACAAATAGACTATCAATAATCACCTTATTAGGTGAAACTTGATAATGGATATCTGCTCGTCGTAATACCATGGACTATTTGTCACCTGAGTGATGGAAAAACCCCAGGCTTCGATGTGACACATATACCTAACACAAGAATTTTGACCATCCCCAGGCTTCGATGTGAAACATATACCTAACACAAGAATTTTGACCATCCGATTGACCGTTTATTCATTAAATAATTTTGCTTAAGCTACAACTTTCTCACAACTGGGGCTAGCCATGTATCGTTACACTACCTGTTAAAATATGTGTACTCGTACACATATGTTGAAATATAATCCTTAAATGTACATATATATATTTTATATATATATATATAAAAAGATACGTATACATATATATATGTATATATAAATATATATATTTTATCTTCCTAAAATACCCTCAAGGGTATTCTTGTAATTTGTCATTTTACACATATTCCAATTGGAATATGCATTGTAATTTTTCCCTTAATTTTCTGTTTTTTATTTTCTTAATTTTCGTATTTCGTACCACATTGAGGGCCTCCCAATAGAGACGTTGGGAGCCCCCAACGGTCACAAATGTGACCGTTGGGGGCTCTCCAACGTCTCCCTTGGGAGCCCCCAAGGTGGTCCCTTTTATGCTTATAAATAGGGGCTTTCCCCCTTTGTATTCTTAAGATTTGGAGGAGCTCTTGCTCTATTGTAAGGGGTTTTTACCCTCTTCTTCCTCTTCTTCAATAATATTCAACTTATGACTTTATGTCATATTTTTGCCCTTTGTGTGGGTTTATGTGTTAGCACATTATGTGCTTGTGTTGTTCCCTTTAATGGGTTTATTCGCACTTCATGTGCATGTGTATGGGTTCATTATTGAACCTAATGTATTCAAAGCCACTTTCTAACATGGTATCAGAGCTCGGTTACGATGGGGTTGTCTCTGTTAAAATGTATCTCTCTTTATGTAAATATTTACATATATATATAAAAAGAGATACATATACATATATACATGATGTATATGTATATGTATCTATTTATATATATATGTAAATATATATGTTTCCTGTTTCTTGTAAAACCTGCAAGGGTATTTTAGTCATTTCTCTTTTGCGCATATTCATAATTATGAATATGTTGTAATTCTTTTGTATTTTTTACTTTTCTTCTTTTTCCTTTTTTTCTTTTCATTTTTTTGTCTTTTTGATTGTTGACTCAAAGTCAACCTTGGAGGGCTCAACACTAGCTGTTGAGCCTCTCCAACTGTGAGAATTCTAACCGTTGGAGGGGCTCCAACAGCTAGTGGAGCCCCTCCAAGGCTCCTTTTTCTCTTATAAATAGGGGAGTTCCCCCTTTGTAAAATGCACTTCTTGGAGCTTTTGTTCTCCATTCCTCTCAATAAAATTCTTTATATTTTGTATGCCTTTGTGCATTTGAGTTTCTTTATTGTACCTTTGTGTACATTTGTTCTAAGTGTTCTTGTGCATTTGTGCACATTGGTGGTGTTGTGCTTATCGCACACTTTATCTCATTTTTGAGATATTTTCACAGTCTCTTGGCGCAACGGAAAGCGTGGTGCTCAAGAAATGGTGAAGTATTCGTTGTTCCTCTCTTTTTTTAAAAGTTTTCGGTATGTATCTCTTTTCTTAACATATTATGCATTATGAAACTATTTTTCATGCACATTTAGTGTTTTTGATAGTTGAATCATTTCCTTTCACATTTCGCGTGTTCGTATATTTTAAAATATCTACTTTTAAATTTGGTAAATTTGTTTATTGTTCAAATATATAATTCTTGGTTATATAGTTATCGATTTCTCATCACATATAATAGTAATTTATGTTTTGCAAAATTGTTTTTCAATTATGTGAGATTTATGATTTTTCATAAGAATTTCGTGATTAACCTATAAGTTAACTTTTTAAATACGATTTCTTGCTAGATTAATGATCTTTGTTTAAAAACTCTTTAATCTCATATAAAGTCTAATTTGTTTTGAGTTCCTCTCTTGTTTATGGATTTTAGTGCATTTGTTGGAAAATCTTGATATAATTCTTGTATAAGAATCTCTCACATCTAAATCCTTGTTATGAATCCTAAGTAGTTCTCGTTAATAATAACTATTTATGAGAACTCCTAAAGATGTTTCAATGATTTTGGTTTATTTAAAGGTTTTTTAAAAAATTGTTTGTGATAAATAGGTTGTTCGAACCGTTGTAAAAGATCTTTTAAAAGAATTTCTCACACTATATAAAATGCATAGTGTATCTATTACATCTTTTTGGTATAAAAGATTTCATTAAATTTATTGATGCAACTTTACAAACTTGTTGGTTTGTAATTTTCACATAAGATTTCAAAACCTCTTGATTGTATCTCTAAGGATGCCTACATTGGCCATAATATGGTCTTCTTTTAAATTGCATTTATCAAGCATAAAATTGCATAATTGAAGCTTGAGAGTCTCAAGCATTTGCATCTTTTATGAAATACATGCATTATTGCATGTTTGATATTATTACGCTTTTTGCGTATTCTTTGTTCAAGTGTTGTGAGAGTGCCTTTGTGTACATCTTTTCTAAAGTATTTGTACTCATATACGTATTGTCTCTTCGTAGACATTTTTACATTGTGGAGCTTTTGTGCACATTTCTTTTGGTGAAAGTGTAATGAATTTAGATATTGATTCTTTTGTTGAATCATTATAAAACATTGTAAGTGCTTATAGCACTTTGTACGTTTCCGCATATCTCAATCAAAGAATATTAAAACTTGTTGTATGGGATTTAATCCCAATTCTATAAATTTTCAAGTATTTTTGAATATCTTTTCTTGGGTATTGTGTTAAAGCTCTCCTTGCGAACCATTACGGTTCTTGTGATTTCTTTGTTAAAAGCTTGATTTTCTTCTCTTGATTATCCCAAGATGATTTCTTTATGTCATTATGTTCTTTGAAAAAGTTTTTTTATGGTACTTATCTTATCCATCACAAGTTATATGATGCATCAATTCTTTTATGGCCCTATTGTTATATTAGAGATATTTGAGGTGAGTTATGGGCACCTTGTGTTATATCATTTTAGATTGTCCACTTGCCATATTATAGATGGTGGTTGAGGTGAGTTATGGGCACCTTGGGACTCTAGAATGATTTGGTATATGAGTATGACACTCGTTTGATGTTGGCCATTGATCTTATGGATGCTCTTATTTATATATAAATGTGATGGATATATGATGTTTGAAACCTTAAAATGTTTTAAGGTATATTAAAATCAAGGTTTTTGGGATTATTGCCCAACCTTTTATTGTTTATGAATCTTATGAGTGCATTTGCACATTTGTGTTTTGTGCTTTTGTGCACAAGTGTTCTTGGTGTGTGTATATTCACACATTTATTCCAAAATATTGTTGTTATGGGTATTCTTTTTGAATAATATTGTTCTATTGATTCAAGGTTTTATATATATGTTTGTCATTACAAAGTTTTATTACCTCAAAAGTCTTCTCCTCTTATACCTCTTATCTAAGTGTCATCATATGTAGACAAGACATATTATTACACCATTGTGTGTTGGTAGCACTTTGTTGGCTTTGCTCTCTTGGTCTAGTAGCTAAACACACTTGTCTTGAGTGTTATCATATGTAGACAAAACACGTTGATTCACACCATGGTGTGTGATCTTTAGTCCATGTTGGCATTTGTGTCCTTGTTCTAGTCGCTGAGATGTATGCCCATGGTTGGCTTCTTTCACTCAATTCAAGTGTCATTTTATGTAGACAAGAGATGTATTGTGTTTTTAGCCCATGGTTGGCTTAATACTCTTGTTCTAGTAGCTGAACATACTTGTTTTTTAGTGTCTTTTTACGTAGACAAGAGATGTTTTTGGTCCATGTTGGCATGTATTCTCTTGTTCTTGTCGTTGATGCACTCATTTCAAGTATTATTATATATAGACAAGAGGTATTTTTACACACCTTAGTGTGTGTCATTTGGCCTTTAATGACATTATATTTATATTCTTGATCTAGTAGCTTATACACTTGATTTACGGGTTTTGGAGGACTAATGAGGTAGTTGCTTGTAGTAGATAAACTACTTTTGAAAATTTCTTGTGTTTTTTAGATACAAGTGAATCATATCTATGATATGTTTTTAAATCAAATTGATATTTTAGCATTTAATCTATATATTAAGTGCTTACAGTTTTTTCGACGACTTTTGTATTTGATATGCAAAATGAGTCTTCTGTCTCAAATGATATTCATTTTTTGAATCTTGGGTGGATGTTTTAATATACTTAGTCAAATCATGCTTCTTATTTATGACATTTGTTTGACATAGATCTTCTCCCTAAAGATGTGAAAATCTCTATTATGCGTTTTTAAATATACCTTTACAAAGCCCCTCTTATTGAAGATCATATTCGTCATGCCTTTGGACATTTGTATCCGTGTTCTTTTAAACACATTTTGAACTCTTTTGTTCTTTTTGACTAAAGTATGTTTGGAGCATGTTCATTAATGATTTCTTTAAGTGTTAATTCATTTTATGATAGTATATGCATATGCTCATTATGGCCTTTTAGGCCCCCATTCAATAAAACATATGTAGCTTATGCCTCTTCGTAGGCTTATTGTGGTGTCCCTTAGTGGACCATTTTGTTTTTCCCCATTATGGGGTTGTGTTTGTCCAATGTTGGACCTTATGAATGCATTATGCATTCTAGCAATTCGTTTCCGCTCACTCTTTAATATGATATTTGGTTTTTGAAACTTTGGTTTTCTAAATTTTATTTTCGTACTAAAGTAGTTATCCTATTATGCATAAATTTTGCACCTTGTTGGGAATGTTCTATTTGAGTAAAGTGCAAAGATATTTTTTACTTGTTCTTTGTTGTTATTCCACAGGATTTTGGAGATAGGACAAAGAGGAGTACCCTGGATGGTTCAGAAAATGTGTTCACCGTTAGAAGACAATTGGAGGAAGGCATTTTCAATTGCATCCTTGCCGAAGCCTCTTGGAGTCTTGCCCTTATTGTTCAATCTTTTCATTTCTCCGCAAAGATTGAGGGGGGGGTGTTAAAATATGTGTACTCGTACACATATATGTTGAAATATAATCCTTAAATGTACATATATATATTTATATATATATAAAGATACGTATACATATATATATATGTATACGTATCTCTATTTATATATATATATATATAAATATATATATTTTATCTTCCTAAAATACCCTCAAGGGTATTCTTGTAATTTGTCATTTTACGCATATTCCAATTGGAATATGCATTGTAATTTTTCCTTTAATTTTCTGTTTTTTATTTTCTTAATTTTCGTATTTCGTACCACATTGGGGGCATCCCAATAGAGACGTTGGGAGCCCCCAACGGTCACAAATGTGACCGTTGGGGGCTCTCCAACGTCTCCCTTGGGAGCCCCCAAGGTGGTCCCTTTTATGCTTATAAATAGGGGCTTGCCCCTTTGTATTCTTAAGATTTGGAGGAGCTCTTGCTCCATTGTAAGGGGTTTTTACTCTCTTCTTCAATAATATTCAACTTATGACTTTATGTCATATTTTTGCCCCTTGTGTGGGTTTATGTGTTAGCACATTATGTGCTTGTGTTGTTCCCTTTAATGGGTTTATTCGCACTTCATGTGCATGTGTATGGGTTCATTATTGAACCTAATGTATTCAAAGCCACTTTCTAACACTACCATGTATACTAACATCATGAACTTCCTTGGAAGCAAATATAAACTTAGACATATTCATGGGGAGACACTGTAGACACGCATCCTAAAAGAGCAACAATGTATGTCCAGATGCCATTTTTGTGGGTCCCAATGAGGTAGTAATAAATACTGTTACAGAGAAAGCGGATTTAGTAAACACATATCAAACCCAACTGATTTGTAATAGAACTCAATGCAAGATGGCGAACACAGTTCTGATTTTCGAATGAAAACTGGAACCTGCTTGATCCCAACAAAATCCAAACTAGAACCTGATCCTGATCCAGATCCAGATAAAATATATGAGAGGGTTGGAGGCAGTACAATGTCTGCATCTAACAATAAATGCCAATCAGACAGGTTCAGTTCAGATATCAAAGGTCAACCAAAATCCATTTATTTACAGTTCATAAGCCCCCAAACAGACGTGATTGTATTTGGTAAGGATTTTCAAAACCAAATTCAGAAAAAATACAAGAGTGCTACATCTCACAAAAGTTCTAATTGGCCATCTTAATTTACACTAAGGATGGAACAGAAAAAATGAAAACTAGAGAGGCAAATGGAATTGTATAAAGTAAAATCCCCCAACCTGATAGGAGAATTAAATAGTACAGACTCAGTAACGATAGACCCTATGTCCACGCCTAGATCTCAACTGAATTCAACCAACTCAGATCCCTAAATTTCCCCTCTCATGTCCTCTCCCTTCCCAGTCTAGGTGAAGTGGGAACAATTCCTTCCTTAGATATCATTGCCTACAGATAGAGAAGTAGGAATAATTCTTTGTTGCATTTTCACACATTTTCCGAGGATGAACTGTCAAAAAAACTACTCATAACTTGCAGAAAAAGCAAATGAATAATTTTCACATTTTCAAGCAGTACCTTGAATGCACTTTCTGAACTGCCAAGAAAGCAATAAGAACAAATCTTCAAAAGTTATGACACTAGAAATTAAATGAGAAAACCACCTAAACAGAAAAGTAACACATTCAAAACATAGAACAACAATTTCCAATATTATATCAAAACTCTTGACTTGCCTGACTTCAAGCGCTTCAGTTTATCAAAAAAGACAGGATTTTCAAGTGCTAACAAAACCTGAGCAGCAGTCGAATTGCCAAGCCAAAGTCCTTCACCAGATTCCTTGTGTTCAAAATCAGGCTGTTTAGGATTAGCCTAATTACAAGAAAAAAAAGAGCAAAATAAGCCAGAGGATCACCAATTGTCCATATGATATGAAAAAGAAAATAAAATTAAAGTCACAAATCATTCCTACTGTCACTAACCTTGGAATATCGTTTGTCCCACCAGTTATGGGGATTTGCAAGAAGGTCATTCCAATGAGTTTTAGAAGAGCTGGATCCTCGGATATTATTAGCTTCTCACAAAAGAAAACCAAATTTAGATGTGAGGCTGATTCTAGAAGTGGGACATGTGGTAGCATTTTAAAGATCAATGAGAGAGAGAGAGAGAGAGAGAGATTCTTGGTGGAGTAAGAAGCAAGATTGCAGAGTCCAGAACAGATGCTACATCCACAATAAGTACATGGACAAAAACCAAATACCCTATGAAGATAGGAATTCAAAAGTTCCCACGATGCTTAAGCAGTTACAGCAAATCTGGCCTTGCAAGTTGCAATATAAGACTGAAAAGTATGCATGTAATCATTCTTTAATTTGAAAGAAGACTATCAATGAGGAGCACAAATTGATTTTTTTCTACGTCACACGGATGTTAAGTTGTATGTATTTCTTGTGTACACACACACACACACACACACACACACATATATATATATATATACCCATTAGGGGTATTTTTGTTATTTCACTGCATGTAATTAGTTGTATTCATTAGGGGCACTTTAGGGCTTTTTACTTTTTGTATTTTTTGTAAGAAAATAAGCGGAGGTGCAACCCAAGAATGCACAAGCATTCACAAAGTCCAATAATGGACAAACACTATGGCATTCAAACAAGTCCATAGAGACAATATAAAAGCCTAAAAGGCTATACAAGCATGAAAAATAATGGAATGTTTATTGGATTGAGCCTTGAAAAGGCATAACATATACAAGGGGGGATGACCCCTATTTATACAAAAAATGAAGCAAAAAGGGAGAGCCATTGGGGGCTCCCCATAGAGACGTTGGGAGACCCCAACGGTCGCATTTGTGACCGTTGGGGGTCCCAACGACTCTATGTGGGACCCCCAATGCGTGTACAAAAAAGGGGAATTAAAAAAAAAATTACAAAAAAATAAAAAGATAAAATAGCCTAATTAAAAAATAATTGTTTTTATAAACAACTATGTAAAAAGACAAAAATACCCCTACAGGTATTACAAATGAATTACATTATATATATATATATATATATTTAACACTCCTCAAACTTGACGGAAAAAGATATCCGAAAAGTTTGGAAATACAAAAAGAATCTTGGAAAGCAGTCTAAGTCTTCAAGGAAAATCTCCATCTTTATGGCATCTCAGAAAAATCTTGCAAATATAAGTCTTCAAAACGCCTTTATTGGTGATCATCCCCAAGCACCTTCATTGGTTATCTCCATGATGTATCGAAGGTATCACATCTTAAAGATCCTGCATAGAAAGAACAAACCAAAAGAAGACTCCAAGTACTTAAGAAAAATATTTTAGCGCAACAACAACAACTACGCCTTCATCCCAAAACAATTGGGGTTGGCGATATGAACCAACAAAGAAAATCATTCTGGGTCTTCCACATGAATCCTTCTCCTCCAATCATTTCTATCCAATGCCATGTCCTTGGTGAGGTTCAAAGCATTCATATCCTTTCCTATCATCTCCATTCAAGTCTTCCTAGGCCTACCCCGACCTCTTTTAACTAATATATTTTCCCATTTCTCCATCCTTCTAACTGGACATTAGGCCTTCGCCAAATATGTCCAAACCATCGTAAACGATTCTCTCTTATCTTATTTTCAATGGGTGCAACGCCTACCTTCTTATGTATCTCCTCGTTCCGAATCTTATCCTTTATTGTATTTCCACCATCTAAGCATACGCATCTCAGCTACACTCATTTTTTGAATATGATGTCTCTTGGCAGCCCAACATTCCGTACCATATAGTAAAGCGGGCCTAATAGTCGTCCTATAAAACTTTCCCTTCAACCGCAATGACATTCTACGACCGCACAACACTCCAGTTGCACTTTTCCATTTCATCCACCCAACCTTTATCCTATGATTTACATCTCCATCAATTTCTCCATACTTTTGAATGATAGATCCCAAATATTTGCAACAGTCATCCACCGATATTTCTTGCTCACCAAGCTTCACTACACACCCATCACTACTTCGTTGCTTACTAAACCGGCATTCCATATATTCTGTCTTACTCTTACTCAACTTAAAACCTCTTGCTTCCAATGTCTATCTCAATAATTCTAACTTAGCATTAACCCCAGCTCTAGACTCATCAATCAAAACAATATCATCAACAAACAACATACACCACTGACACATTTTCTTGAATTGATCTCATAAGCTCATCCATCACTATAGCAAATAGGAAAGGGCCTAAAGTAGATCCTTGATGTAACCCAACCGTTATAGAAAAATTGGTTGTCACCCCTCCACAAGTGCGGACATTGGTTACTACTCCTTCATACATATCTTTAATTATACTAATGTACTTTAGAGAAACACCTTTCTTCATCATTGTCCACCAGAGAACGTCCCTAGGTACTCTATCGTATGCCTTCTCCAAATCAATAAAAATCATATGCAAATCTTTGTTCCTCTCTCTATTTCTCTCAATAAGTTGTCTAAGAAGATGTATAGCTTCCATAGTTGATCTTCCAGGCATAAAACCAAATTGATTCTCTGATATCATGACAATCTTCCTCAACCTAGACTCAATCACCCTCTCCCAAAGTTTCATAGTATGACTCATGAGTTTTATACCACGATAGTTTGTGCAATCTTGTATATCACACTTATTCTTATATAGAGGCACCAAAGTACTCTTCCTCCACTCATTAGGCATCTTATTTGTCCGTCAAATCTTGTTAAAAAGATTTGTCAACCATTCTAAACCCTTCTCTCCTAAGCATTTCCAAGCCTCGATAGGTCGATAGGTATACCATCTGGGCCAACTGCCCTTCTTGATTTCATTTTCTTCAAAGCCTCTGCAATTTCTTTCTTTTGAATCTTGCGCATGAAGTCACGATTCATTTTATGAAAAGGAATGAAGAAGTCTCCAAGACCCTGAGCATGACTTCCATTAAATAGCTTATCAAAATAATCTTTTCATCTCTCCATAATCTCCTCATCTTTGACTAAAACCCTTTGTGTTTCATCTTTGATACATTTAACCATACCCAGATTCATCGATTTTCTATCTCTCATCTTTGCAAGCCTATAAATATCCTTCTCGCCCTCTTTGGTATCCAATTTGTCATAAACCTCCTTATATACCTTATCCCTCGCGTTTCGAACTACTTTTTTAGCTTCCTTATTTGCTATTATATACTTCTCCAAATTCTCATTATCACGACTTAAATTTCTATAACACTCTCTTTTAACCTTAATAGCTAATTTGACATCCTCGTTCCACCATGATGTATCCTTACCTAGCGGTGCACCGCCTTTAGACTCACCTAATACCTCCTTAGCCACCTTTCTAATGCCACCCACTATCTTATTCCACATTGATTCTGAATCCTCCTCGAGACACCAATCAGCTTCTTACCTGCTTTATAAACATTCATTGTTTAGCTCCTTTCAGCGCCCACCACTTAATTCTAGGATCTATCCTATGTCTATCCCTTTTGCGGCATTGTCTAATTCTAAGATCTAAAATTAAGACTCTATGTTGTGTAGCTATACTTTCTCCCGGTATAACCTTACAATCGATACAACAACTCCTCTCTCTCTCTTTTTAAGTAGGAAAAAATCTATCTGACTCGTATTAACCCTACTTTTAAATGTTACTAGGTGAGACTCCCTCTTCCTAAACCAAGTGTTTGCTAAGATCATATCATAGGACAAACCAAAATCTAAAATCCTTTCTCCACTTTCGTTTTTTTCTCTTATACCATAGCCTCCATGGATACTCTCAAATCCATCCCTACTAATGCCTACATGTCCATTAAGGTCACCGCCGATGAAAATCTTTTCTCCATAAGATATCCCTTGTACTACTCCATCTAAATCTTCCCAAAACTGACGCTTAATGGAATCATCTAAACCTACTTGATGTGCATAAACACTAATAATATTAATAATATCCATACCTAATACTAATTTAATAAGTAAAATCCTATCACCCTTCCTACGGACCTCAACTACATTATCTATAAACTCACAATCCCTACTCCATTCCTATTCCTATTTATTCCTGTATACCAAATCTTATATCCCCAAGGTTCTATCACTTTTGCCTTCTCACCTACCCATTTGGTCTCTTGTAGACATAAAATATCAATCTTTCTCCTACACATAACATCTACTAACTCTGCCAACTTACCAATTAAAGACCCTATGTTCCAAGTGGCTAACCTAATTTTATGGTCTTGGACTAACTTCTTTACCCCCACCCGTCCAACAAAGTGAGGGAACCCTTGCCTATTTGACACCACACCCGGGCGCCGGTGTGACACGTCGCTTCCGGGCGACGACCTAGCAACCCTTGCCCATTTATCACTGCATCTGGGCCTATAGAGTACAGCGCGTCGCTACGCCCCCAACGAAATTCTCATATTGGTTCATATTCATAGGATATGACTAAGTTTTTATGCTGTCTGTCACTGGCCTACCGCAACCCTCCTCCTTTATCCGGGCTTGGGACCGGCAATGTATAACTAAAATATTTTAGCCCAAGAGTTATAAAATTTGTAACAACAATATATTGTAAAGCAAGAATAACATGGTTTAAACAAAATAGTAAAAACACCAATTTGTGAAAAATTACATTCTCACAAATATCAAGGAGTGATATTTTGCAAACTTTAATAATGCAATGCAAGATGCATGAAATTATTTCAATCAATAATTTCTCATAGAAGAGAAAATGAGTTAGACAATTTTGAATAGATTAAAAATTCTCAAACATTTGTATCAATAAATTAGAGCATCGGTTTAATCATCACAAGCAATCACCATGTAGTCCTCCAAACCTCAAATACAAGTGTATCAGCGACTAGACCAAGAGCATAAACAACATGCCACTAAAGGGCTAAAGACACACATGAAGGTATACAAAAACATCTCTTGTCTACATATAATGACATTTGAAACGAGTGTATCAGCGATTAGACCAAGAGCACAAAGCCAACAATGGGCTAAAAACCGCACACGAGAGTGTGAATAAATGTCTCTTGTCTACATATAGTGACACTCAAAATCAAGTGTATCAGCAACTAGAACAAGGGTGTAAAGCCAACAATGAGGTAAAAATCACACACGAAGGTGTGAATCAGCATCTCTTGTCTACGTATAATGACACTTAAAACAAGTGTATCAACTATTGGAGCAAGAGTAGAAAGCCAACAATGAGCTAAAAAACACACATGAAGGTGTGAATAAACATCTCTTGTCTACATATAACATGGTTGCAAGTTGAGGAAGCGAGAGCGGGAAGCGATACGGAAAGCGGAAGCGGGAAGCGATACGGAAAGTGGGAGCAAGAAGCGAGGCACTTTCAAAATTTTAGAAAGCGGGAAGCATGGAACCACTTAGGAGCGAACCGGGAATCGTCTCGAAAGCGAACCGTAAGCGACCTAGGAAGCGAGGGGAAAGCGAAAAAAACAAAAAAATAAAAATAAAAAATAAAAAAATTGAAAAAATTAGAGAAGCATGATGAAAAGCGCGCTTCCCATAAAAGAGAAGCGCGCTTCCCCGCGCGTTTTGGAAGCACGACGTTTTGCACTTCCGAAGCGCGCTTTCCCACTTACCTAGGCGCTTTTGGTAACTTTGACATATAATAACACTTAAAACAAGTGTATCAGCTACTAGAGCAAGAGTACAAAGCCAACAATGGGCTAAAAAACACACATGAAGGTGTGAATAAACATCTCTTGTCTACATATAGGTGAATACTCACGAAAATCATTTTCCAAATAGGTGAGTTCATAAAAAGAACCGATATGAAAAGATAATTTCAAATAGAAAAAACCAATAATGGTAAATGACCAATCTTAGAAAAAGTGCAATCATATGCATAACAATATGTCTTATGACAACCTTTTGAATAAACAAGAATCATGCTTAACATAATCAAATTTTTAAAATAAATTCACCGATCAAGGGATAGATGCACTAGGGCACGTTATATACAAAATATCTAATAATTTTAAAGAGAAAACAAGAACATATTATCTTAAAAGGAATTCTTTTAAATCAAAAGTCTACTATTAGACAAACAAAACATGTAATATATTAAGGAAATAATACATATAAAGTTTTTAGAAGAACCTTTTACAATCTCAAAAGTAAACATAATTACTATCAATCATGAATACTCGAAGCAATAAGATGATCTAATAACTCATAGCCACATAAGTTATATAGAAGCTATGAAATTATACTAAACATAATTCATAATGCAATCTATTTTTGTGTGACTATGACACATTTTTAGAGAGAACGAGTTAACATTATAAAATGCATTCAAAGCATCTAATACAAGATTTACTTTCTATATAAAAGCCAAATAGAGATGAACACAAATATCGAAGATCATTCTCAAGCATAATCAATCAAGAATGTTTTTCAAAGAATTAATTTTGCATAATGAGAAAAACATCTTAAAATTAACTATTGCGAAAATACAAATTACAAAGGATAACACAAGAGGAGTTCATAAAGAACCAAATATCACAAGCACATAAAGTGCAAAATACACAAAAACACACTAAGAGTTCAATGCTAAAAAGCAAAAGAAGAATATTATTGAAGGGAAAAAAATGAGAGAATCGTTGAAATTGTATAAGTATGCAAAAATATCCACGATATTACCAAATAGTTAAAGAAAACATGATGACATAAGGTGTAAATCATACAAGTGCCTAAAATTTTAAGGAACTCCTAAAACTCATAATGATTACCAATAATTATTATGATAAAACCAAATGCATACAAGGGAATTAGCAATATGAAAAGCATAATATTTAAGATTTTAAAGGAAAAGCATATATTCTTGTAAAATATAATTTTTATGACAATATGCATAATTAAAACAAATATTTTATGGAAATATGCTTACGCACAAGACTTAATAATTTCTTTAAAGAACTATTCATTTTTAACATATTTAGCAAGAGGCTACTACATTTTAAATACATTTTCAAATGCATACCGTAAATATTTAAAGTAGAGAATACAAAGAAAATAACAAAAGCATTCATATATATATATGTATATATATATATATAATGATCAAGAAAATAAGTATTTCTCATGCACAATGCATGAGATAAATAATACAAGAGACACCTTTTAAAAGGTATGCGATTCATACCGAGTAAATTCTTTCTTTGAATCCAAACTTTGAGTGGCATGCTTTTCAAGCCGACCACCGTGCTGAAGCAACACACGAGCTATTCTTCTAGAGACCATGCTCTGATACCATGTAAGAAAATAGGCGGAAGTGTAACCCAAGAATGCACAAGCATTCACAAAGTCTAATAATGGACAAGCACTATGGCATTCAAACAAGAAGTCTAAAGGGACAATATAAAAGCCTAAAAGGCTATACAAGCATGAAAAATAATGAAATGTTTATTGGATTGAGCCTTGAAAAGGCATAACATATACAAGGGGAAATAACCCCTATTTATACCAAAAATGAAGCAAAAAGGTAGAGCCATTGGGGGCTCCCCATAGAGACGTTGGGAGCCCCCAACGGTCACAATACAAAAAAAGAGATTTAAAAAAAGAAATTACAAAAAACTAAAGAGATAAAATAACCTAATTAAAAAATAGTTGTTTCTATAAAACAACTATGTAAAAAGACAAAAATACCCCTATCGGGTACTACAAATGAATTACATAATTTATATATATATATATATATATATATATATATATATATATATATATATATATATATATATATATATAGAGAGAGAGAGAGAGAGAGAGAGAGAGAGAGAGAGACATGTATATATATACATATGTATATATATACATATGTATATATATTTTTAACATTTTTATCTTTTTATCAAGGGCATTATAGTCTTTATAATGCCCTTGACACAAAGAGCTCTTGGGAGTGCTCCCAACGACTATATTTCTAGTCGTTGGGAGTACTCCCAATGGTCGGTTCCTTTTGTGTATAAATAGGGGATGAATTCCATCTTGTTTGTAATGCTTGTCTCAAGCAATAATCCTCAATACGATTTATATTTTTTACTCTTTGTCTCTCACCCATTTGTGGGTTGTGCTTGTATGCTTGCATTTGACCCATAAGTGGTCCTTGTGTTTACACATTTTTGCGTGTTTGTGAAGCCCATAAGAGGCTCTCTATTATTCTTTTTTTTTGTATTTGAATACAACAGACTAGTTAAAAAGGCCGCCACACCCACGTTGATGCGACGCGGGTGCAGGTATGGTCAAATACCCCCTGGGTGCGGGGGTTATATTTGTCAAAAATTTGACCAAGTCCATTTTGGTCCAATTAAAAAAAAAAAGAAATCAGGGGGTGGCAGCATGATCACGCCACCACACCTCCCCCGACCCCGACTCATCCTCCTCCCCTCCCTGACTTGACGAGGTGAAATAGGTACGTCTCTCTCTCTCTCCCTTCTTCCTTCTTCTCCTGTCTTCTTTTTCTTTCCCTGCCTCCTCCTCCTGTCTTTCTTCTTCTTCCTTTGTCTGCTCCTCTTGCCTTTCTTCTTCTTCCTTCTCCTCATCCCTCTGTCGCCGTCTCCTCCTCTCTTTCTTCTTCTTCCTTATTATCCTCCTTCTTCCACCTCCCCTCGTTGGAGCAAGGGCCGAACCCAGTCCCGCTGGGTTCAACTCTGGTGAGCCTAGGCCTAGGTTCAGCACAACCGGACCCATGCTTGCTCTGGAAGAGGCTTTGGTGAACCCAGGCATGGGTTCACCAAAACCAAACCTAGACCGACTGCATTCGGCTTTGGTGAACTAAGGCATGGGTTGGGTTCTGAGTTCGGCCATTTTTTTTTATAAACTTTATTTTAATAAAATAATTATTTTTTTGGCTTTGATAAAGGAAAAGGACTCGCAAATAAAGAGAAAGGAATTACGTCATCCTCATCACCACATGCAAGTTTGTTGCTAGTGCTAGTGTTGCTTCTTTTATTAGTATAATTTACTTCTTTTTTGTTCGACTTGTTTGATTGTTTTTTGTTTTCTTAATTCACTTAGCAGAGCCATAATATATTTAGGTTGATTTAATTGTGGTGTTATTTTTTATTGATGAAGAATAACAATTTTAGATTGTTAATTTGATTTATTGTATGAATTTATGCATGATGAATTGATGACATGATAATTGTTTTTATTTTATTAGAGCTAGATTAAAACTGTTAAAAATGATATATATATCCTTCTTGCACCTTCTTACACAAGTTTTTTTAAAGTGCCTCATCGCCGCATCCTCACTCGCATCTATGTGACATAGAATTTATTCATATTTGGTTATACAACTATAAGAGTAAAGTGCACCATTATACACAGAAAAATAGCAAACTTGTCCACAATAGGCAGTCTGAGACGAATATATAGACCATAGTCACCATTTGCAATCTTTAAGGATCTTAGTTGTCAAAGGCGGTGCCTAAGTGGCCTAGGTGCAACCCCACCGCCTGGGCAACTGGGTTTAGGCAAGGGCCCTATTTTATCGCCTAGGTGCTACCTAGCTCGCCTAGGTGTCGCCTAGGCTGGAACCACCTAGGCTCTAAAGCCTTTTGTCATTTTTTGTTTTGTTGACGTAGACCACAAGTATAAAAAGGGGAAAGGGGCTTTCCCTTTCCCCTTTTCGCTTTCTCTCCCTCTCTCTCCCTTTTCACACTCTCTCTAGGGTTTTTGCAGCAGCAAGAAGAAGAAGAAGAGGTATGACCTCTATCTCTTTGTTTCTCTCTCTATATATATATATATCTCGTTCGCACTCTTTGTCTCTCTCACACTCATAGTTGGCAAATCCGACGAGTCGACTCGGGAATCGCCCGAGTCAACCTAGATCGGACCCCAACTGGGTCACGATTAAGGACTGTCGATCCAACCCATTAAATAAAATTTTTTATCATGCATTTTATTATTTTAATGCATAATTATTATATAGTCACTTGTTATGAAGAATCTAATATTGTTCAATGAAAAAAGTTAATAATCATGTATAATTATATGTTTTTGCAACTTATCTAATGACATATTAGATTGAAGTTTAGGTATTTCCATATCTTATTCATGTGCTTACACTATAAAATATAGTCCTGACTCGTCCGAGTCAACCCGCTGACTTGGTGACCCAATAGGGGTTTGATTCGAGCCTGAGTCATGAGTTTGCCAATGCTCACACTCTCTTTGTCTAGTTCTCTCACTCCCTCATTGTCTCGTTCTTAATCTCTGTCTCTCTCACTGTCTCGTTTTAGCACTCTCTCGATGTCTCATTCTCACTCTCTGTTTCTCTCACTCTCTCTGTCTCGCTCTCTCACTCTCTCGTTGTCTCGTTCTCACTCTCTTTGTTTCATTCTCACTCTCTGCTTCTCTCACTCTCTATGTCTCATTCTCACTCTATATTTCTCTCACTCTCTCTCTTTGTCTCGCTCCTCACTCTCTCTCTCTCTGTTTCTCTCACTCCCTCATTGTCTCGCTCCTCACTCTCTTTGTTTCTCACTCTTTAAATTTGGACTTTTTATTGGATTTATTAATTTCTGTAAATAGATTGAGTTTTCTTAGGTTATTAGCTAATGCATCACATCAATAGTTTATGGTTGTGATTTTGTTGATTTACATTAATATTCTGATCAACTATGCATTTTCTGATTTCTTGAGAATCATTGATTTATCTGAATTTCCTATTGTTATATTTCTTGGACATTGTTATTGTCTTGAATAGTGGTGGGAGTGTGTGTGTGTGAGTTATATATCTACATGACTCTGGCATTGTGCGTAGTTCATATGATCGGTTTACAATGTTCAACCACATGTTATTATTTGTCTATTGCTTTTCGACCACATGTTATTATTTGTCTATTTCTTATTGTTGATTGATTTATGTTGTATACATGTTTGTTATTAATTTTAGTAGTTTGCTTACATATTTTGTATATTTAAAAAAAAAATTATTTAGGGTACCGCCTAGTCCACCTAGGCCCCCGCCTAAACCCCACCTAGTCTTTTTAGGGGCTCACTGCCTAGGCTCCGCCTAGCACCTTTGACAACTAAGGTAAGGATTCCTATGTTGTATCAAACCAACTGCATCTTATATACTAAGCCAAATATCCCATGTATTATGTTTACAACGATTCATAGACCAAGTCATATATTCACATGATCGTCATCATTCACATGGCTATTATTGTGTGAAATCAAATAGGGAAACCCCATGTCCCAAGAAGACACATGAAACATTTTTACATCCCAAGTCAAGCTTTTCAGTTCTACATAACTAGTAGTCCAAACATTGAAATACTTTTCTGTTGTTGAAGTAAAATTAATAGCTATTATTCAGCATAAAATCTTTTTTAGACCTCTCACAAACTCTAGTTTCTCAATTAATATTAAAAAAGTCAAAGACTAATTTCAGGGTGAAATAGTAATATGGGCTTTAATTAGTTAGACGTGTCTTGATTGAGGTGTAGACAAATTTCATGAATCTTCTTCTAAAAGTATAGTAGAAAAGGTCTTATTTACAACATATCTATGAAAAGATTTTGTTTTGGTAAAGCCACTGCTTAGATAGAATTCCTTTTAAAATACCATGAAATTTAGCCCATTCAACCATCCATACTGTTTTAAACCATCTATCTGCAAGAAAAAATATCAAATTTACCTCGCAAGTGAGTGGCATGAGGCAATCGTTTATGGAATGGTTCAGTATTTTCTTCTTGAGATTTTGGCTGGACAAAGCTTAGACTGTGTGCCATCACCTGACATAACCAGATGGTGGGGAAATCAAACCAACTGCCATAACCAGATGCTAGGGAAATCCAATCAAATATGAAACCACATTTACATCTAAGCAAGTAACTGTATTCTGTGTAAATTATAGACTACTCATAATGGAAATAGGCCATTAGTCCAGATTACAAAATGAAGATGCAAAATTGAGTGAGTAACAAGAATCACCCCTAGTAATGGAGCAGCCAAAATTCAAATAGCAAGCTGATTAAGCTTTTCAAATGGCTTCATTTCATAGTGAACAAGAAGACTAAAAAATCGGTTTCTGAATTAATAAAAAAATTAAGGAAAAGTCAAAAACTTAGCTTTTACTTATTAAGGAGACTAGGAAACTTCAGATTAAGATCAAGTCAAACTTAATCTACCAGGGTAATTTGTTGGTTTTCTTAAAGGAACATTATAATGCATAATGAAAATAAAAAATAAAAAATAAAAACGAAAACATGATAGAGCACCTAATTGGCACCAAGGAGTAAAATCTCCTTGAGCTTCTGGGTCCCAGAGTAGCAATAAAGAATGTTTTAAAATATTAGCAAGTCTAAGAACATTTTTTCTTTCTACCACTAAATGAGGGTGGGAGGAGTTGGATTCTCTATTCCTCTTTCATGTCCCTTACACCAATCCAATGTGAGTTATGTTCCTATAAAGCTTGAATACCCTAGTTCATGGGGAAATGAAAAAATAATTGACACTAAAACTAGACAGACTGACTTGCCATTTTTCAAATTCTTATAAAACAAATACATTTACACCAAACCATCCCTACTTCAACTTTAACAGGTGTTAGATACATGGTTTTAAGACGTTTATAGACAATAAGTTAGCAAATCAAACCCATGTCAAGAAAATGAGTAGTCGCAGCTACAAAGAACAAGGGCATCCAACTCAACATGACAAGAAAGTGCATTCACAATAAGGGACAAAAAGGTAAAACTGCTGATAAACCTTACGTATTCTGCAACTTCAAAAAGTAACCAAGTTGAATTACAAGGATATGTACTCAAGGATTTTTCTTCTCACTATCAAAAAATTCTCTCAAGTGCCCTAATTATCATTTATTATGGTGAATAAATATTGTATTGCAGCACAAATAAAGTGCCTTACTTAACTAGGGCTTCCTTTTGACAGTCAAGCTGGGGGATACCCCAGTGGGATCCAAACCCTAGAACCCTCAGTTACAGTGTACGATCTAGCCATCTCATTCAATCTCAACTAGGGACATTTATTTTATTGCTCAAGTAGCCTAACTAAAGTTTTTTGTCTTAAGTACGGGATTTTATATCATAATTACAGCCCAATAAAATTTGTTGACAAGGAACTGGTGTTCAAATCAGTGTTATCAGTATCGTACAATATGGCGTATCGCAGTATCACTGGTTCATGCGATACAATATATCCCCTTGAATCTTTAATGTGATACGATATGATATTCAGTTATTTTAAATTGTATTTTATTTTTGTATTATGTGATTGTTATAATTTGTTTACTTAAAACCTTTTTCTTTTGTTTGATATCTAATGTGACTCTTTAATAGTAAACCTTTTATTCTTGTTAATTGTTTGTTTGATATGACATAGTTTCACATGTTATAGTAGTACACGTGTATGTTTAATTGTTCATAATGCTTAAATTTGAATTCTTTTTTCTATTTTATTCTATGATTTTTTTCTTTTTGGAAAATTTTTCTGATTTTTTTTGAGTTTTTTTTTTGTAATTTTTAAAATAGTTTTTTTCCTGTATCTTACTATATTGTATGATACACCTGTATCTATCGCCAGCCCTTCCGATACAGGTTTGGATACGATAATTACAACATTGGTTCAAATGACCATATGCACTATGGAAAAAACAGAATTTCTGTAACATTTTATTTGATCATAAGAAAAGAGTTCATCCCTGCACTGTAAAAAACTGAACCAACAGCTAACCTGGACGGTGGAATGACGATTCTCAATAATAATTTGTGGTGAATCTGCACTAAGCTGTCCAGAAACATGGATGCAGTCATTTTCCTTAAGATGGCAAGCTGCAATTCCTGCCAGGTCACCTTCAAAGACTACAGGAACCCTGTTCCAATCAAGAGAAGAAGCATAAGATTCCATGTCTCCGTCAGTAACGGTGCACGGAAATCCATAATGAGGAACAGGAAAAAAGAACAAACTCTGTTGAAGTATACAGAAGCAGAAAAGCTTAATTCTGCTTAACGAGAGGAGCTGCACAAATGTGTGTTGAAGCAGCACATCATACAAAGAAAGCAAAACGAGAAACACAAGGAGAATATGCTATTAGAGGGCATTTAGACGCAACCAAGCATGCAGAAAACTAACGGGGATGTTGCATTATGGAATACCATGAGATATCACAACATATCCCGTTTTTTCGTATAGGCGATGCATTTAAATCCCCATTTAAGTACATAGTAGGAAGCCTTGCATTCTGCCAATGAAGCAAGACAAAGGAGTTCACGGCACCATATACACATACAGAAATGAAACCACGCAGATCCTTCTCAAAGTCAGAATGTACACACATCAATAATGAGAAGGAGCTAATAAACATTTTGAACTGGCACACAGGATCAATAACGAGAAAGGGGAAAAAACGCTCACAATGTGTATGATAGCAGGGAAACACTGCCTTCTGTCGACGAAAACAAAGCATCATCATCATCATCAACAATAACAAGAAACGGAAAAAGAATCCTATATCGAAGCATACAGTTGGGAAGATGCATCGCTTGTCTAAAAATGACCGCCACATGTTTTCATTGGTGCATGAAACCAATCAACAGTTCAAGAAAAGGATGCTCTTTGATTCTTCATTCCAATTCAAAGTTGAGAAGCAGAAGAAACGTACCACAGTTGAGGGAAATTCATGCTCCTATTCTGCTCGAGAACGATGACGGCGCAGGTGGAGCCGTCCGGAAACGTCTCGAAGTGGACCGGTATCCCTACGCGGCCGATCAGGCTCACCGAGTTCACGATCTTCGACTGCCACGGGATCTCCGTCGGCCGCGGCCTTTCTTTCGCCTCGAGGCGAAGCTCGTTCCGTGTCGCCGCGACGGGAGACACGATCTCCGAGCCGGACGACACGACGCGGAGGTGCTCCTCATCGTTCACGCGACCCGGTAACCCTCGAGTCTCGGAAGACTCGCCTCCGGGCGCTCCCTTCGTCGCCCTATCGGAAGACCCTCGCTTCCCCTCGTCGGAATCGGGAGGGATCGCCCGCTTTCGAGTCGCGTATGAGGAGCGAATGATCGCGAGAGACGGAAGGAGGCGACCGCAGGAAGCATGCCGGTGGGTGAGCGTCTGCCGGCAGATTCCGGCGACGCCCCGCCGGAAACTCATCGACGTCGAGAGAGAGAGAGAGAGTAGGTTTTCGCAATGGGAATCCCGCCGTCGCCAGAGATGCGTTTAAATACGAACCGCCATGGCCGTCGTGCTCAATTCTACGATTGGGTGACCAGAAGTTGAGCCACAGGTCAAGCTCGTATTATTTTTAAGACAACATTAAGGACATTTATGTAATTAATGAGGAACTTTAAAAGTTACTTGGGGAAAACAATGTTAATACCAGACGTGGCAGCGACAGATGAAAGAACTTATTCTTTTAACAACACAAAAACAAATAAAATTCTTTCCTTGAAGTCTTGCATCAGTTCGTTTTTGTGCACTTCTGGTGCATGGAGAGAGAGAGTTTCTTAAAGTCCAGACACAGGTCTGACAAGACAAGATCTTTCGTAGGAAAAACCATACCCAGGTGTAGGGATGTAAAAGAATGGGATCTGAAACAGCTGAAAACATGAGGAATAGGATTCGGATCAGATCCGGAACAGACAAAAATTGCAAAAGATACATTTTTGGACCTGACCCATTTGCATCCCTACCCACATCCAATAAGGATTAGATTCAGCCCATACCTGGTAAAATAATATTGTTTTCATGTGTGTTTTCTGTTGAAATTTTGCAGATCATAATCGAAACCTGGGTAAGACCTGCATTTGATATGAAATTTTACAAACTACACCCAGCACTATATGCTAATTGGAGCTCATGAGCGACTCTGATAATCAGACCCCTTCCTTTGTTACTAAACCCTGACCCTACTAGATCTAGTATGGATCAGGATCGGGTCATACCTGACCCATTGTCTAAGGTTGTTTTGTTCTTAACATATAAATGGTTTGGATTCTGTTCAGATCTAAGTACCATAACCAAATTCGACTAATAAAATCTGGCATAATCCGGTTCAGTCTTGGACCCATATTGAGGGCCCCTTACCATATCCAGACCCGAATAACTCTATACCTTTTAGGATCTATATTATTTGCATGTAAAATTGACTGATTAATATGCCTGATATATATATATATATATATATATATATATATATATATATATATATATATATATATATATATATATATATATATATATTGAACTAGGTCCCTAGATTATTGGATTTGAACTTAAACATTTCAAATCATAACCTTTTCCTTTACAACCAAAGAAAAACCTTCTCGCTCAGTCAGTTCATTGGCATAAAATCCTAGGTCCCCCTTGGCCACCAAGGAGCACATCCACCTATGGGTTTCGAACTCCTGATGCCCTGACATTCATGAGAGGTCTTTATCAGATGTTTAGAGCCCTCATAGGCAATCATAATCAACATTTATATAATCAGATCTGTGATGTAGATAATAGGATGCCAACGAAGTAAGGCTTGGTTGGGGTATTTGGCTCACATATTTTTCCTTAGTAGGGGTGTCAATGGGTCGGATCTTGTTTAGACCCAGATGGGGTCCAAACTCGAATCTGACTTTTAGGTGCTGGTATGAGTTTGGACCTAGGTCCAATTGGGTCCACCATAAAAACCATAGCTGGGTCTTATAAGATTACATGAACCAGACCGGGTCCATACCCAGTAACATGGTACTTTTTATCTTTTTTACATTGAAAAACCCTAGATCTTAATCAGTACTCAGGTTAGACACAGGTCTGGTATGAAATTTCACAAACCATACCCTGCTCCATATATTAACCAGTCCCTTTAAGTTCGACCGAAGTTCTAATTGGACTTTCTTTTTTATCACCAAACTCTGACCATATAGGGTTTGGTACGGGATGGGTCTAGGTCAAACACAACCCATTGACACCCCTATTCCTTGGTCAGATTTGGTAAAGCATTTCCAAATCTGATTAACTAAGAGAGCTGGGTTCTGATAAGAAATTCAAGATTGCAATGTTACATGGCCTATAGCTCTTAGGCAATGTTTGGACCTGTTGAGAATGGAATGCGACTCTCCTTCCCACCCTCGTCCCTTTGCGGAGTGCGATGAGAAGCACTAAAGCATATTGAATATCAATATGCTTTCCAAGAACTTCCTTCTATGTGAAAGTTCGCATCTCCTATAAGTTCTTTTCTCTCACTTAAGGCCTCTTTTTGGAGAGGGTGGTGCATGTTCGCCCCTGATGATTCACTGAATCCCACGTCTGTGTTCGGGGGGTCGAATGAGCGCCACGTATTTAGGCACACGGGGCTCGTATTCCCATGTATGATGACATAAGTTTGCATCGGACTCTGGTGCTATTGCAAAGACTTAATCACCATTGCTTTTCTTGCCCAGAAATGACGGTTCGAGGAAATGACAAAAATATCCCGCATTCAAAAGTTGGGAAAATATGGTTCGAGCAAAGGACAAAAAACTCCTCCATCTAGAAAGTTTGATGTTAACTATTTAAAGTGGAGACATTCCCTATTCATGAAACTCATGTGTCATCTGTTATAACAGTAGCTCCCATTATCAACCCAAACTTTCCCTTCGTCTCCAGTCGAGGTTTCCGCCTTGTTTTTTATCTTGTTTTACAACACATTGTCGCCTTCTCGTGCCTGCCTTGTGTTACAAAACATTCCTGCGTTTTCTCTTCATTTTGTGCGGTCGTTAGGCAATATGGAAGAAAACAATGATGCACAAACATTCCAACCAGTGCCATTAAGTTGGCGTGAGTAGCTTTCCATCTCATCACGCTATCGATGAAGAAGACACGTCGTCTTGTGTGTCATTAAGGCATTGTTTGGTTATTGCAGGTAGATCTTGTTTTTACGATGATTGGAAACTTATCGATATTTGTAAGACGCTGGGACCTGTTGACAAGAATGCTTGTTTACAAATGCTAGGAAGGGCCTCTACCCCACCAGTTGTCCTACATTCACTCATTATATGCACTGTATCTCAAACCGCTGTAATAGTAACATACTCCCGTTATTGTGAGATATATCTTTGTTAGTTAATATCGATTTGTTTGCTATTTTGCTCGATTTCTTCCGTATCGATTTGTTATTTATCGACCTTTTAGATATTATGGTTTTGTATTGTCGAGTTGTAAGTTATTATGCTGAACTGCCGTATCGATTTTCAATATATTATTCGATATTCATATCGCTTTGTAAGATATTATATGTTTTGTAAGATGTATTTCTAAGATATTTGTACACAGACTTTGAAAACGTGTGCGTGCATAAACACATCGTTACACGATTGCGGGGGCGATTTTCGCATTCATACCGCTGCTCTGTCAGCGATTTCTATTGAACTTGCTTTACAGTATCGTGGATATAATAAGAGCGTTATCGTCAACACACATGTACGACATGTATCTTTTATTGGCATGGTAAGTGACAACTCGATGGTCAGTATAAGCAAATATCAAAATGCACTTGCTTGAATACTGTCATTCATTAAGTCGTTGCTTTGACTTGCTTAACCTTATGGGTATCCGTTGTTATATGCATCCTGATTAAATCACAGTAAACATATGCGCTTGCTAACGCAAATTAATATGTTGCTTACAAAACATTCCACTTTCTTCTCTTCTGTTTCGTTGTTGTTAGGCATTATGGAAGAAAGCAATGATGCACAAACATTCCAACCAGTGCCATTAAGGCGGCGTGAGTAGCTTTCCATCTCATCATGCTATCGATGAAGAAGGCATGTCGTCTTGTGTGCCATTAAGGCATTGTTTGGTTATTGCAGGTAGATCTTGTTCTTACGATGGTTGAAAACTTATCGATATTTGTAAGACGCTGGGACCTGTTGACAAGAATGCTTGTTTACAAATGCTAGGAAGGGCCTCTACCCCATCAGGTATCCTACATTCACTCATTATATGCATTGTATCTCAAACCCCTGTATTAGTAACATACTTCCGTTTTTTGTGAGATACATTGTTGTTAGTTAATATCGATTTGTTTGCTATTTTGTTGCAAACACCAATTGATATATTGCTTAAAACTTTGTTGAGCTTATCATCAGGTTGTAATAAAGATGATGTAGCTCAATCAATTGAAAGATCTGGAGAATTGAACATCTGTACTAATGACGCAACTGAAGAATTGAACATCTACGCTAATGATCCACATGAAAAGAAAGGTGCAAGCATTAGACCCACTCTTGACTTGAATGTTCCAGTAGAAGAAATGCAATTCAATAATGAGGTAGATTACCATGACAGTAGACATAATAAAAGAGTAGGCACCGGGAATTTAAATGGAAGCACACTAGACTTGAATGTTCTAGTAGTGGAAATGCAATTCAATAATGAGGTAGATTTTGATGTCAATACACATAATAAAAGTGTAGGAACCGAGAATGTAAATGGAACTACACTTGACTCTGTTCCTGTAGAAGGAATGCAGTTTAATAACGAGGAAGCTGCATATAAATTTTACAATGATTATGCCTTAAAAGTTGGCTTCAGTGTAAGAAGGTTTTCTTGGTCAAAAAATGCACTGGGTGTCTTGGTTAGAAAGACGTATGTTTGTTCCAAGCAAGGTTGGAAGAAATCAATGGAAAATCCAACAAGGAGCATGCCAGAATCAAGATGTGGATGTCAAGTGAGAATGGTTTTGAGAAGACATCCGAATGGAAAATTTGTAGTTCGTACTTTAATCAGTGATCATAATCATGATTTATCTACATCATTTATGACTCCTATGCTAAGGTCATATCGTAAAGTAACTGTAGCGCGTGCTGCAATGGCTGAAATAGCCGATAGTGCCGGCATTGCACCAAGGAAGACATACAATTTGTTTGCCCACATCGACGGTGGTCGCGATAATGTGTCATTCACACCTTTGGATCTAAGAAACCACTTGAGAAGGAAGATGACAGATAACATGAAGAAAAGAGAAATATGTTCTTTGGTTGATTACTTACAGAATAAATCAACCAATGAACATGGTTTCTTTAGTGCAATGCAAGTGGATGAAGATGGATATGCTGTGAATATGTTTTAGGCAGATTCAAAGTCAAGAGTAGATTATGAATGCTTTAATGATGTGCTTGTATTTGATACTACAGTAAAGATTAATACTGAACAGTGGCCATTTGCGCAGTTTGTCGGAGTGAACCATCACGCATAGAGTTGTATATTAGGCGAGGGATTTTTGTATGACCAGACCAAGGAAAGCTTTGAGTGGTTGTTCAGAGTATTTACACAGACAATGAACGGGAAGCAACCTGAAGTTGTACTTATAGATGATGATCACGCAATTGCAGCTGCAGTGCTTCACGTGTGGCCAGATGCACATCATCGCCTATGTTTGTGGCATATCTTTCAAAATGCAGCAAAGAACATATGACACATATTTAATCAGAAGACAGGGTTTGACAAAAAGTTTACTAGGTGTGTGCTTGAGAGCGTAGATGAGATCACCTTTATGTCTGATTGGGAGGAAATGATTCAGACATACGACCTTCAAGATTGTCCGTGGTTACAAAATTTATATGCAGAAAATGAGAAGTGGGCATTAGCATATGGAAGACAATACTTTTGTGCTGGTATGATAAGCACACAAAGAGCTGAATCTATGTATGCCACGCTGAAGAAAACCCTGTATTCATGTTTGACAATGTTTCGTTTCATAGAACAATATGAATTATTTGTAGACGGTCTAAGACAGAATGAGCTTGAACAAGACGTGAAATGCTTCAACACACAACCTCTAACTTTTGGCATTAAAATATTGATGCGACCTGCAGCTCTGTATACACTAACAGTATTTGAATGGATCAAGAAAGAGGTGTTACATGTCATAAATTACAAAATAGAAGGACTCGTGTAAACCGAGAATATGCACAAATACCATATTTTATGGCAGGGCGAAAAGCATCACGAAAAGCGAGAAGCACATCTCATGTACAATGTTGACAACAGAAGAGTTGAATGTTCGTGCAAAATGTATGAATTCAAAGGTATTTTATGCTGTCATGCATTAAAGACACTCAATCAAGAGAAGATACAAGAAATACATGAGTCCTACGTAATGCGAAGATGGAGGAGACATGCAAAGATTGAAACCATTGTTATGGACAATGTGAGTAAATATGGTGTTGACGAGAAGTGCCACATACCCTCCCATTACCAACAACTGTGTAGGTCATTTATGCATGTTGCTGATTTGGCATCGAGAAGTGAAGAAGGCTATTTATGCGTGAGAAAAGCTTCAATGCAGTTACTTGAAAACTTGGAGTTAATTCACCTTAAGTCCGTTGCAGCCAATGAATACCAGTCGAAGATAATGGGATCGAACAACGTAGGTGAAAATCATGTTTCGCTCGACACTCCTGAGAAGTTGCACCGAAGCATAAACATTATCTTCAACAAGTCAGTAGTGAACGTTGTTGATTATGATGGACATATTTATGAAGCGAAGGGTATTAAAAGAAAACTGGCCTCTGATCGCAGTCGTCGGAGGGCAAAGGGTGCACTAGAATTGGTTGGCAAGAAAAGGACTAAGAAACAACCAAGCTGTAATAAAAAATAACAAAGCCCTTCGAGTGAACAGGTATGTAAGACATTATATTGTTTTCCATTACGTGAAGCTTGTCAATATCTAACCCGTGTAATGTCCAACATGCAGCAATACCCTATAGAAGTAACACCAAACGTTGAACCCTTCATTCCTCCCGACCAAATTTCCGGCAACGGTAACTTCAGTTTTACAAGTCTTTTGGTATGTAAGCAATGTTAGGAGGAGGTTTGCATTTCTTGTGAAACTTAATGCAGTGTCTTATATTTTCTATTTCATGACAGACTCTGATGCATTCGACAGATAGGTATGAGACACAAGAATCTCGTGTGGGCTATTAATTTAGCTGTCATGCCTCTTTTCATGACCCGATTTCCACATTGTCGGATTTGTTAAGAGTTTATAGTGATTTGTCAGTGAGGACTTGTGGTCCGTGGTTGGATTTGCTTAAACCGATAGATAGCGATTTGTGGCTTCTGCAGGAAGTTGATTCATGGCATCACTGAATGACGATTTGTGGTTATCGTTGAATAGCGATTTGTGGCATCGCAACATAGTGTTTTACGGGTATTGTTGGAGTGTCAATCCAAGCGGGTTGAGAAGGGTTGTTCCAGTAAGCTTTTTTGGGGCATTGATCATGGTTGCGCTTAATTTTATGATGTAAGAAAGCTTTCACCTGCATTTTCCAGCTAAGTGGTTGCACAATGTTGGACTTGTGTAATGATAATAAAACGAAATCATTTTATGATCTGAGTTTTTGTGGTTGATTTAAACAAGTCCTTTATTTATTGAATTGCGATTTACATCCAATAAATACAATGTGTCCCAACATAGCTGCCAATCTACTTCCAAAATAGTGTCATGTCCACATGCTACGAGTGCCCTTCTTTTTCTTTGTACTTATACGTATAAACATCTTGTAAAATTGATTATTATTTTATTTATCGTAAATTGCGCTTTAGAAGTCTTTTGGTATATAATCAATGTTGGAGGAGGTTTGCATTTCCTGTGAAACTTGTAGTATGTGTCTTATATTTTCTATTTCAATGTTGGAAGTAGATTGGCAGCTTTGTTGGGACACATTCTATTTATTGGATGTAAATCACAATTCAATAAATAAATAACTTTTTAAATCAACCAAAAAAACTCAGATCATAAAATAATTTTCTTTTATTAACATTACTCAAGTCCAACATTGTGCAACCACCTACCTAAAAAACGCAGGTGAAAGCTTACTCAGATCATAAAATGAATCGCAACCTTGATCAATGCCCCAAAAAAGCTTACTTGAACAACCCTTCTCAGCCTGCCTAGATTGACATTCGAAGGACAACCGCAAATCACTAAGCTGCGATGTCGCAAATCGCTATTCAACGATAACCACAAATCGCCATTTAGTGATGCCATGAATCGACTTCCTGCAGAAGCCACAAATCGCTGTCCGGCTCACAGCACAAACTATCCAGCGATGGGTGTGCCATCCTTCTACCGGCGACTTGTTGACAAATATCAAAAGATAGTTGTGGCTGTTAAAGAGGAGAGGACAACAAAGGATGAAAATGGAGTTGAGTTCATAGACACAGACATACCACTACTACAAATCGTCATTCAGCTGATGATCACTACTACAAATCGTTGTCCAGGGAATAGAAAGGACAACCTCAACACGATCAGGCGACGCACTTGGAATTCTGTTGCGGAATTGAATAAGGAAGGAAACTAGTCACAAACAACTTTGAATGTAACACCATAATTGTTTTCCATTAGGCGTTGCATACAGACATGAAAGAATGTCTCGTAAATTTTTTGATTATTCGTACATTATTCATTTATCACGGTGGTTGAGCAGTACATTTTTTGGCTCATATATAGTCGCACAAGCACTGGACGGTGTGATTATCTTCTACTTCGTGAACCAACAATAGTCAAAACGATGGTACCTTTATAAACCCGGTGTTCCTCTCTCGAACATGTGAGGCAAAGGAAGACAACTACACAACCAACAATGGCGAATCGGTACGATATTGTCTACACATCGTCTCCATTTTCATCAAAATCTGTCTCCATGCCGTATTTGCGCTTTGTGTTGTGTACTCTATAATGTAATTTCAATACCGTTCATTGCAATGTGCTTGTTCATTTCAGTAGATCATCCACCGACGAAGTTGGGCGAGAACTTAGTCAATCACTCCTGCAGAACATCAAAAGAATGCACAATGAATTCGCACAGTGCCACATGATCAATAATTTTGTTCGTATGAAAGTAGTAGGAGTTGTCTATATACGTAAGCCATGTGTACGTACGTTAACAACAACATATTTGCTGCAAACAAACTATATCTGATTTCGTCAGTTATATTAAAAGCAACACGCCAAGCAAGACTATAAGCATTGTCAGCCCGTATTTCATGGTATATCAGTTGTATTTTATGTTGCTTTTGATTATTGATTTAGTCCAGTTGATTCGTATGTTAACATTGCTGTTAATAAGATTTCAGTTTGCAGACTATCTTACGTTGTTTGCCATACTCCAGTGGATTTAAAGACAACCTACCTTATTGGGTTAACGGTAATCATTGCAGAGACCTTTTGTCTAATGAAAAAGTAAGTAAACACCCCTAGAGTGCAAGGTCACAACATAACAGTGCTAACATCATTTTTTATGATCCATTTGCAGATATTGATTCCTACACTCTGGCATGCTGAAAAGCATTGGGTCTTATACGTGATAGATTTACACGAAAAACAACTATGGTGTTACAATTCGTTGGAAGTCGACAATGGTTTACGGCTTGACATTTCTCATCTCGTAAGATTTCATCTATATGAGTATTGTGTCGTGTACTGGGATCATGAATTTACTTTCGGCCGCTTTATTCTCAGATCGGTTTCGTCAAAGCCATTTTGGGAGTCGACGTTAGCGAGTATGGTGCAGAACCCTGTTTCGACGCTGTATGCCATTTCTTGTCCTCTGTTATTAGTGATTAAATGCATGTCTATTGGTTCTACATTACAATTTGTTTTTGCAGGTTGATATACCTGGATTCCGTGAAGAACTCTACCAAATATTGCGTCCTTCCTAATTGCGGAGGCGAAACTGACCGAGCCGCCACGAGGATGTAAAAGGCAGCAACCAGCGGTGCCCAACACACATGATTGACAGTCGTAGAATTAGATTGTGATGTATGTAATGAACGAAGCATTGTAATGTTCGAAATGATAATAGTCAACATCGTTATGAAATGTTTGATGTTTAAACATCGCCTTATTGCTGACACGCACAGAATGAAAATCGCAGAAGAGACTCGAGATGAATGCAGTGAACAAGAGCCATTAATGTCGCTTTCGTAATTACAAATAGTACACAGCGATAAGACGAGTTTGTTGTTCAGAAATGGTGGTCTAACGTCAGCTTCACTACTACTACCATGAAATCTTGTTTAAGAATTTGTAAATTTTTTGAATTTTAAACGACTTTTTCTTTAATTATGATATTGCATACATATGAAAAAAGTCTACATGGATACAACAACTGCGTCAAAGCGCCTATACACTCGATTCAAGAACAAGTTGCTTTTGCAGGAATTGTCGGTTTGTCAGTTCCTTATTCGCGAAGCAAAGTGGAACACATCCTTAACCTGTGCGATGTGTCATTCAAATATTAATGAAACGCCCTATCACCCTCCGTCAGTTTTCAAATAAATACGATAGTTTTAATAAACAAAGAGCAAATCTCAAATAAAATATCCTCCGCATTAATGAATTTGAACAATGGCATGTCAGAGAGCTATTCTCAAAACTAATCAATGCGATGGGACCTGGTAGTTCAAATCACGGTAGCACGTAGCATGTGGGTTTGATTGTAGAAATATTTTTTGGTCTTATATAAAACCACAACTTTGTTCAAAGCGAACATTACGTGCCTTTGTTACTAGGAATCGCGGTAATCCATTTCCGCACTTTTCGTTCACGGAATGCCTATACAACGATTTCGGAACAACAACAAAATATCTTTCACTGTACAGTGTTTTCAATTACCGAAGAGCAACATTACCAGCATTGGTTAAGCGCATACAACATAAAACTATGTCTCGATACGATTTAGTTTTCGTAGATGAAGCAGTACAATGATTTACAAGAGTGTGTTGTAATGTTTAAATTATATTTCAACGGAGATAGATTTACAATATTTGTAGTCCTACAAAATTTGCCTACCGAAAGATGAACCCCCGTCACCGGAACCGGGTTAGATGAACCCCCGTCACCGGAAAGACCGCTCCTCTGAAACCTCCTCCTCGCGAGAGGAAGAGGACGCGGTGGAGCTCCTGATGGCCACCTTCGGCGAGGCGACCGCGTCCCTCGCCACCGCTGACGACCGCAAATTAAGTGCTCGTGACTGCACCGCCGGCAGCTCCACGTCAGCCAACTCCACCTCCGCCGACCGCTCCTCACCATGTTGCGACTGCATCGCCGTAGTTGGGCGAGAACGGTGATGGCGGAGCTCGTTAGGTTGTACAAAGAGAGCAATCGATAGGTTTCACATTACATATTTTGTCTCCCGTTCTTTTTGAACTCAATCAAATTTTTGCATATTTCCTCGCGTAAATCTGGTATATCTTCCTGCAACAAAAATATGTAATATGAAACCAATATATAACAGGAATCCCCAATAACAGTGCATACAAAGCTCATACAACGTCAAAAAAAAGGTTCTTCTCCTTTGTATATTGCTTCAATGTGCTTCATTACGAATATGTCACAATCGATCCCATTACTTTATACATGAGCATCGTGAGCACAGAGCAACATCCACTCGGCAATGTCGACACCCAAATACTCCTTCAGGAATCCCGCCTGTGATAAAGGGAAAATATAGTATAGTCTGGTCCAACTCAAATAGCTATGCTTCACATATGGGCAGAAGCTTACCAAATGCATGGCGTCACGTTCTACACCATTGTGGCAGTCCAATGAGTTGTAGTACCATAGTTGTTTTTCTACAAAATTCATCTCGTATAAGACCCAATGTTCTGGATTTTGCCACAACGTAGTAAGTAAAATCTGCGAATCGATACAATAATTTATAATTTCATAGACAGATCCTGATGGGGATGTAACGACTAAACCTTGGGGAAGAGGTTTGTTAACTTACCTTATCAAAATTCGCAAAGTCTACGAACTCTTCACCGTTGTTCCAACAAGATAGTGCATCTGCGAATCCACTGGTGTATGGCTTTCGCCGGACATATATCTGTTGCACGAAATAGTAAAGTTTAACCACCAAAAAAAGTGAGTAAGTCATAAAAGCAAATAAAACAATGACAGGCCAGACATACCATGAAATAAGGGGTGATGATGCGTACTGTATTGCTCGTTGCGTTGCTTTGAATATAATTGACAAAATCACACATTGTCTGGTTGCAAAAATTTACAAACTTCAAAACATACAAACCGAAGACCTAGTAAATGATAGTGGTTACGTACGTACAAAATTACTGATAGTGTTCCCGTCTGCAAATTCATCTTGCATCTGCTCGATGTCATCTAGGACCTCATTAGGGCATTGCCGCCTACCCTTATCTGTGGATGTTGCACTGAGTGCACCATGAGCGTAGTATTCAAAATTCGCCATTGAAATTATTTTTTACAGTAAACAGCAAAAGACGAAATACGACATGAAAAGGCAAAAATATATGTCTTAAGCGCTAAAGCTGGTACTGTGGGAGTGGTTGTCTTCTTCGTCGGCGCCATGGCTGGTCGTATTGCTCCTATCGTGCTCTCCTTTGGCACCATGACTGGTCATATTGCTCCAATCGTCCTCTCCTTTGGCGCCATGCCTGGTCGTACTGCTCCCATCGTCATCTTCTTCGGCGCCATGCCTGGTCGTATTGCTCCCATAGTCCTCTTCTTCGGCGCCATGCCTGGACGAAGATATTGATGCCACCTTTGCAACGCAGATACGGAATCGACGTCGTCAGTCAAATATAAAGGAAACGTCCTTTAACATGCCACCCTTTTTTGAAAACCGCCCGCAAATTAGATGATTGCATTTTAAATAATTAATAATACGTCATTTCACATGCCGCCCTTGCTCGATAAACGCCCGCAAATTAAATGATTGCGTTTTAAATAATACAAAATACGTCTTTTCCCATGCCGCCCTTTTTCAAAAACAACCCGCTAATTAAATGATTTCGTTTTAAATAATTAAAAAACCATCGTTTCGAATACCGCCCTTTATCGAAGACAACCCGCAACTTAAATGATTGAGTTTTAAATAATTAAAAAACTATCGTTTCGACTTCATATTATAACAATGGTTGAATGGGAGATTGACCCGACCCGAACAAACCTGTTTTCCAGGTATGAATAATCTTTGACGATTACTCAATTGATTATCAAACATGGATACATCGATATATTCATGCCACATATCTTAGCCCTTGTCGGTTTTTTAACAATGTTCATTGTCGCTTTATACTAGTATCATTTAACACCGCAAATCCTTGTTGACTTACAACGTTTACAAAGGGACAAGCCATTGCCGTTTGCGTTGTTCACCTCATGAATTGCAATCTTATTTCGCGGTTTGCATTGAAGGTGTCCCCGCAAATGAGCGATTTCTGACAGAGAACAATATTGTACCGATTTTGGCTGGCTGACATCCTATTGCGCGATTGCAATTTACTTACAGTTTACTTATGATCATCAGTAGCGATTTCTGAGCATCAAACTTCTCTGATCGCTATTCACTGATATCATTTACGACGTCAGAACTCGTTAAATTATTGTTCACGGCCTACATCACAAATCCTTTTTGTGATGTATTTTCGAGGGGGAGACAAATACAGCGATTGCTGGGCAGAAATGCTCTATCATAACGATGATGACCTTATTTAATGCCACACATTCTGAACAATAGACATCTATTTTCGATTAAAGTTTATTTATTTACGAGATCCACAGACGAAACGTGTCTGTTACATGTAATAATAAAGAATTAAACAATAAAAGAATGTCAAGTTACGATAATTAATTATACAATTACAACAAATAGCTATCGTGATAAAAAAGAATGCCCAGGGTTTATTACTAGGCACTTGATGAATCAGATGAAATATCATACACTTGTCTCTCTGTTTTTATTGGTGGACTCTTTATCCTGGGTGACCTATGGGTTGCGTCCATCTTACTAAAAAAGTTGGTCATCATCTCTACAACTGAGTTCAATTGTATCCCCATATTGCTAACTTCTGTCCTTAATTTCTTATTCTCCCTCTCTATAAAATCGAACCTTGCGGCAGAGACAATGTTCTCTTTTGTAGCAAGTGTTCGCTCTTCATCGCGCTTTGTTATTGAGGAAATCGTTGTTGTAACAAAAGAGAGACGATGTTTTGGTTGTAGAGGCTGGGTCGCAACATGAGAGGGGGCAGTTGGGATGCATGGGTTCCCAATTTTATCAATCGACAGATTTCGGCGCATTGGTTCCCAATAGCTTTCGAAATAGAAGAGATCAAATTGTCGACTGTTAGAATCATACGATACGGCAGGGACATCACCTGAGTTCCAAATGAATAATTCATCCCTGTAGCGTTCGCGCCAATTCACGTTCCTTCACTCACCACTATTCATCTTCCTTCTCACTTCCAAAGGCATATTTGGGATAGACTGCCCCAAGCCAGATTGTAGGAGAACTCGACTACCATGCTGCAACTCGGCTTCATAATTGCAAAACAACCATAAATCGCGGTCAGACAATCTAGCAGCCTCTGCAACAACGTCTTGGTCATCGGCCTCCCCATCTCCATAAGGTCTCCACAAAACTTATACATTGGTAATTCTTTTTAATAACGAGTGACAAATATATTACAATTTACTTAAGCATGATATGGCGACAACGATATGTACTACGGAAGACAATCCTGCAACGATGATTACTTAAGAATGCTAAACATTACAACGATTTATAATACTCAATGATAAGTAAACAATTTTAGAACGTTTACCTCATTCAGTTGCAGCCTATCTAAAATGGACTTAGCATTATGCACTGTGATGTTTATTCTAGCCCAGCGACTGATCTTTGGAAAACTATAACTCGCAGGGGCACCACGTGGACGCAATGGGATAATATGTTCTCACGCTCAAGCCTAACAGAAACAATATTATTAGTAACACTACAACCTTCAATGAAATTAGTCTACAATTACTAACTATGCAATCAACAAATACCTGAACAAATGACCAAAATCCCCCAACTGTTTTCGTACCATTACTCACACGATAGAGTTGACTGTACAAGTGTGCGAGCATAGCGGCACCCCAGGCATAGTTGTCGACTTCGTCTAAGTCTGCCAGGTACTGCAGCCACATGAAACTTATTCTCGAACCACAACAATCGGAAAATAATGTAAGACCAAAAAAATAAAGAAGAAAGTCGCGCAACTCTTGGTCAGCTGTTTTAGATGCACAAGTAGCGGAGCGACCTTCCCATTTATTACGGAAAAATAAAACTTTCATTGGTGTGGACTTCATTCCACCAGAAATACATTGACTCCATTCGTCCATCGACATTCCTAAAAGGGTCATGCATTCTTTCCATGCGTTATAGTCTGAATGTCGTAATAGGACAGCACTGCCATCACACTTAAGGCCAGTGATCCTCGCCACATCTTCTAGAGTCATGGTGATCTCAAAAGAATCAAACTGGAATGTGTTAGTCTTATCATTCCACTTATTTACCAGGTGGGTCATGGTATTCCAGCAAGTTTCAAAATATTGCTGGTCCAAAAGGGCACCGAAGTGCATATTTCGTAATCGGTCCTTCAGATATGCACTCAGCTGACCATACCATGACAGAACTACAAGCCATTGACACTGGCCTCTGAGCTTTTCACCTGGTGCTCTACTTCTCTTGTGACCTCCCTGTAACACAAAATAATATATTATTTCTACCAATTGTCAATTAGTTCCATTTGTACTTATAAATACTATTCTACTGACCACTATAAATAATGTTGGTTGCACACAGACTATTACAGTAATCACTATACATATTAATACCTAACACAATAATCGCTATATCAAAATCGCTAAACATATTATTAAATCTTCAAAGACAAGACAAATTTATTTACCTTGGTCGCTCTTTTCTCCTTCCAACCTAGGCCTTTCTGGTGGGTCCACTGCCTCCACCTGCCTTTCCCTTTCCTTCTCTACCGGCTCCACCATCGCCTTCCTTTCTCTCTCCTTCATTTTCTCATCCTCCTTCTCCTTCCTTATTCTCTCCTTTCTTTTTTCGAGCTCCTTCTCCTTCCTTTCCTCGTCCTCCTTCTCCTTTCTTATTCTCTCCTTCCTTTTCTCGTGCTCATTCTCCATCCTTTCCTCATCCTCCTTCTCCTTCCTTTCTCTCTGCTTTCACTCCTCCTCCCTCTCCTTCCTTTTTCTCTGCTTTCTCTCCTCCTCCTTCTCCTTCCTTTCTCTCGCCTTTTTCGCCTCCTCCTTCTCCTTCCTTTCTCTCTCCTTCCTTTCATCGTCCTCCTTCTCCTTCCTTTCTCTCTCCTTCTGCGCCTTCTCCTTCCTTTCTCTCTTTTTTTTCGCCTCTTTCTTCCTTTCTCTCTCCCTTTTCTCGTCCTCCTCCTTCTGTCACCTTTCTTTCTCTTCCAAATATTGTTTTCTTCTTTTCAGCACTTCCTCCTCCTGCTTCTTCCTTTCTCTTTCCTTTTCTTCTTCCTCCTCCTTCTCCTTCCGCCACCTTTCTTCCTCTTCCAAGTCTTATTTCCTTCTTTCCTGCACTTCCTCATCCTGCTTCTTTATTTTTCTTTCCTTTTGTTCCTCCTCCTGCTTCTTCATTTCTCTTTCTTTTTGTTCCTCCTCCTCCTTCTCCTTCTGTTGCCTTTCCTTCTTCTCCTCATCCTCCTTCTTCTGCCTTTGCATTTCCTTACCCTCCTCAAACTCCTTCTCCCTCCTTCGCCTTTCCTTTTCTTCCTCATCCTGAGTCTTATTCCGTTCTTCCTCCTCCTTATTCATTTGCCTTTGCCTCTCCTCCGCCTCCTTCAGTAGCTTTGCCTTGTTTCGCCTTGCTTTATTCTCCAAGATCCCCTTATCAATTTCCGCTTTTGACTCCATCATTACCTTGTTAAAATACCTTTGCCAATCCTCCTCATTCTTTTTTTGCCTTTCCCTAAGCTTTGCCTCCTTCCTCCGTCTTCTCTTCTCATTATCCTTCTTATTTCTTTGCTTTGCCTTCTCTTCGTCATCCTTCTTCTGCATCTTTCGTTCTTCAACATTCTTCCTTTGGTCCGCAGCCTCGATATCTGAGGGATAATCCTCCGCATAATACAATTCCAAAGCTTTCTCTCTGTTTTCATCATTCTCAATCTTAAGTATATTTTGGTACCTCTCAAGAACCTTAGATAGATGAGACTGGCGAATCATTTCTCTAATACACAAACCATAGAACGACGAGGCATCTCTTCTCTGATGAGGCGCAGACATTGCTAACCCGCACAACACATTAAACGATCATCATGATTACAAATCGTCGCAATATTTGGGTTCATAAGTACACATCTTTATAAGATTTCTCAAACTTACAAGTCGTTGTATAAGAAGAAACCTACATATTGAATAATGAAACCTTACACAAAACTCACCGAAACGATAGGATTTTGGATATTCCAACTGTAGAGTAAGCAACAGTAACAACTAATACGCAACAGAAGGTGGCAACGATGCTGCGACTGCGCGTAAGATGGAAACGGATGCTCTGGAACAAAGGAAAGGATGCTCCGTTGTACACAGATGAAAGCAAAGTATGCTCCGGTAAAGTTTTCTGCTTAGGGCGAAAATGAATTGTTTTGAACTATTTAAATCCTACAACATACAGCTTGCTGCATACGCAAACTTTACAGAACGTTTTGGCGCGATAACGATGGAGGGCATTTTTGTCCTTTTCACGAACTGCCAATTCAATTTTCTAGATAGAGGGCTTTTATGTGCGTTCGAGGAAGAGGAAGAGAATGATGGTAAAGGGTACTTAAGTCTTTGCGACGACACCACATTACGATGCAATATGATGTTGACACACATGGGGATACATGCCAGTCTGCATCTTATACGTGGCGCTCTTTGGGAACACCCGAACATGAGATGGAGTACCGACCCTGTTCGGGGGGGGACATATAACCTGCTTCGCTCTTTTTGATTCGCTTGAACAATGTAGAGGAGATGTCCGGAATCCTTCACGGGGGACCATAGAAAGTGGCAGGGTGCATACTGAACAATGGACCTCAGGCATCAACTCCAAGAGACGAATTGGATTCCGTTATGGATCGACTTCTCAGTCTCTTAGCCAAATGATGGACAAGAGATGTTTTTGAGGGGATTGTTACATTCCTACAGGGCACTCTTTTGGATGTGGATAGTCATACGAGGGCGATGGAGCGATGTGCATTCACTCATATATGCATATCAGTTCCATTAAACTTTGTGCCAAAGGCTGACATTGAGATAGCTATCTTGAATCAAAGATTCTTCATTCAACATATTGTCTATTGAGTAGAAGATTCATTTTTGCAGACTTTGTGGTTCAAGGAATCATTCGACGAGCTCATGCCCAAAACATTAGACTCCTGTCGGCGAAAAAAATATAGAGAACGAAAGCATACTGAAAGTCGCCATAGTCGATCTGGTCAAAGCTTGCATAGACATAGGTGCTCGGTGTTCTCCTCGGCCTATTGACGCCCACGATGAGCTCAAGACGTCAGGTCGAAAGGTGAGCAGGACCCTGAACTCAAATGAGAGAGAGAGAGAGAGCTCCTTGAATGCACTCATCAAGCAATCATGCATCTCTATTTATAGTGGCAGGAGAGTAGGGGTTACATGCATGCCATTCATGCATGTGAACCCTTCATATGCTCATATTGAATGTGAATCATTCACATTCACGTAACCCCCTCCCCACTTATGCATACCATTAAGTGTGCTCTGTGTCAAACCGGGTCACTCATGGTTGGACCCGATCTAAAATGTCCAATATTCTCTCACTTGACCTATTGACACAAAAATACACATAATAGTTCATTACCGTTATCTTGATTCAACTTCCATGTGGGTTCACGTGTTATCCTGTATCACAAGAATGAATCATATGAGTCATGGAGATTAACACATTTATATGAGATGTCATATTTCAATACACTACAATATTATTCGAGTCATTTCTTATATTTCAGGCAATCCACCTATTTATGTCCCTTATTCTTGCAGAAGAAACACTTTATAGAAGAACCTTCTGCCCAAGATTTGTCTTTCGCCTAAGAGTCGAAACTCTCTCCAAAGGTTTTTTTCTTGTTCTTCTTCTTAAAGGAACCCTTCTTGGTCCTCAGCTTATATTTTCCTTGATAAGAAGCCATATGTGCGCTCGACACCCTCTCACCCTTCAGTCTTTCTTCATCTTCAACACACTTGGTCAAGAAGTCATTAAAGGATCACTTATCATTATGTGTGTTGTAAAATATTTTGAAGGGTCTGTATTCAATAGGCAATGAGGTCAAAATCAGATGGAGTAGAAAAGAGTCTGAAATGAAGAACTTCATGTCATTCAACTAAGATGCAATGTTTCTCATTTCCAAGAGTTGTTGTCGGTTGTGACTATCACCAGAATATTTTATAGACACCAACTTGGACATCAGGGTACTGGCTTTAGCCTTATTAGAACTGACAAACTGAGCCTTAATGGGTCCAAAGAATTTCTTCACTATCCTGTAGTGAGGGATGGCACCTCGAATGTTCTTAGACACTCTTGATTGCAAAAACAACATACTAAGTATATTCGAGCACTCCCACTTCTCAGAGATAGTCTTATGTTCAGTTGTACTCTGCTCTGTAAGAGCAGGAGGTTCGTCAATTCTAAGAGCCAAATCTAGGTCTATGTAACCCAGAGTGACTAACATTATATCTTTTCAATCTAAAAAAATGGATCCGTCTAAAATTAAGATATTACTAGAACCGTCAATGATCAAAGAACCTGGTACTGCAATAATGAAAAGAAAAGACCTTATAAATGCTCAAATATGACTCATGTTGAAAAGGTAAAAAATTGAGACCCTTTATTATTCACCTTTTCTGAGACAAGCATAATAGGGTCATTATTATTCCACTTTGGTGAAAATGACAATACTCAAAGCTATTTTGTCTTCTCAATTTTTAAGGAATTAACTTCAGTTGATTAAACTAGCATATCATGTAATTAAATGCAATTCAATATTGTATCATTGTGTACGAACATGCTTCATGGGCTGAGATACACACATACTATTACACCCTGTGTGAATTTGGAATACAATGACCCACCTTTGGGTAGAATCATTATTTCATAAAGTTACACATAATCATGATATTGAATCTTAACACGGTATAAAAAATCATCAATCAACACAACTCAGATAACTTTGGTGATTACATGAGTCAGTTATGTAAAACCCATAAAATTTCGATAATTATCAAACTAAATAAAGGATAAAATCCTTTGAAAGAAATACGATAAAATGATATAGAGTCGATCCAAATGGATCTAAAAATTCAAACTGAATCAACTGGATCCAGTATTTGGATTCGGGTACGATGAATGAATTCGGATCCTGAATGGATCCGAAACCCAATTAGAATCCAATTGGATCTAAAGGGATCCAAATAGGGTCGAACCATAATTAAGATCCAGAAATGTAGTTAGAAAGTTCATAAGATTGAAAATATAATTATTATCCAACTCATATTTGAGATTCATCGAGAATCAATACGTATATAAGAGAATTTTAGTTGCAAGAATAAGCAACTAAAGAGGAGTTGGTGTATTGGTCAAGATGATGTACTCACATGGAAAAGAACCTTGGTTCAAATCCCTCTGTGCGCCGAGCCATTTTGACAAAAATATTTTTGTTACTTTTGCTGAAATTCGAAAAGACCTTAGAACTTCTCATTTAAGAGGGCTTAAATGAGGAATGACATTTTCAAGAGGGTGGTGGCTGACCGATTTCCCAAGTTGGAAACCTAATAAAGGACATTGAAGAGGGTGAGAAAAACGTTTTGGGAAGATCACCATGCCCACGATTTTAGAATTGGGAGGAGTCTTAAATGAGAATGGTGGTTCCAAGAAAAAAAAATAAATATCATCAGACGTCTATAAGTGGTTAAATAAAATTTTGTTGCAAAGATATGCAACGAAATTTAATATGGTGCACTGGTGGGGCTCGTTACCCCTTGCAAAAGAGGACCCCAGTTCAAATCCTCTAGTGTGCCAAGAATTATTTTTTTTCCGAAAATACTTTATAACCAACGGATTTTTTTTAGTAACTCCTCATTAAAGTGACTTAAATGAGAAAATGCATTTTTCAAGGAGCGAGGGGGCTGGGCGAATTTCCCAAAAAGGAAACCCAAGCATTTTCTTTGGGAAGGTTTCCATTCCCACGAGTTTTGACAAGGAGGGGGGAGGTTTACATGGGGCATTGAATGGGAAGGACAATTTCAAGAAAAAAAAAACGGACGGAGAAGGGACTTTACAAAAAAATCATTTTTTTGGATTCATCTTCATCCTTCTTCACGTTTTTTTTCATCTCAAGCGTGTGACCATTTTCATCCTCTTTCTTTCATATCTTTTCCTATTCCAGCCATTGACACCATTATCTCTCTCTCTTAACGTTTTTGGCTCATCCATCATTCTCTTCCATCGTGGTGGTCGACCATCGTTGCTGGACGTGTCGACCTCCCTTGCTGATCATGTGGACTCCATTATTGAGGTGGTGTGCCGCTCCAACGAAGGAAGGAAGGGGTGCAGCCATTCCATCGCGAGACTTCAAAGATGTAAGGGCATATTCTCTCTACGTATGTGCACAGAGCCATGGGGTACCTATGGGTGTTTGATTACTCAAATATCTATCAAATACCTAAGACTCCTCTTGTTTTTATTTCCATTGCATATAATGGTGTTTTCATTATTCTGCTGAACAAAAATATACATGTATATCTAATACTGGTGTGAACATGATGATGTTGCCATCATAGCATGTGCATACAAGCATGAAAGTTCGACATACTGTTGTTGTTGTTCTTCTTTTCCATACAGTTGATTTATCAATTAAGTAGAAAAAAAATACATATATATATATATATATATATATATATATATATATATATATATATATATATATATATATATATATATATATATATACAAGGGATGATTTGATTAGTTATGCATACAACCATCATAACTGAACTGCATGTCTTTTAAGAGTAAATCGATCATATATTTTGCTGTTATATGTCTTGAAGCATAAAATCATACTGACATCCGATCTTAGATCGGTATCACCCAGTTTACGTATCTTGATAAGTATTGTTTTTATTTTCTTTGTTTCACATACGGAAGAATTCATCTATTACAATGCAAGGAGGTTGCTCGCTGACCTGGGAAGGCACAAGTCGAACCAATTGACCTGTACACATACCCTAAATAGCATGTAACCACCACTGTGACATTTCCCACACACATGCACTTGACGGTTTGCATCCAACACTATGACATTTTCTACACACATGCTTGATGAACTGTACCCATCACGATTATATTGTTAATTCCAGAACCTTATAGGTGGATGAAATCATAATTTTTTTTACTACGTGAACCCAATCTGATGGTATGAGGTTCACCATAATCATTGAAGTAGTACAACTTAAGGCTTAGATGGGTTATTTATATAGATTGGCCTGGGCATGGTTGATGCAGCAGGTATGCCATACCTTGATGGCATAACCACTACTTGCTGAAACCAATAGGAATTCAGCTGAACTGATAAGGAACCAACTTATGTATGTCATTAGGTGTTGGGACGTTGCATGTCCAAATCACTATGGTCTACATGTACAATTGGTATGTGTCTGACTAAGTTATTAGGTGATGGAGCCCTATGAAAACCACTAATCTAAATGGTATGCATAGTCTAGTATAGACCAAAAATTTTGGTCAACGGTTTTTGCTAAGTCTCGATTTACACACATGAGCTGGGGATACATTGAAGAGTTGAATAGGTTTTAGTAGGCTTGAGTATTGAAGGCATGACCAGCTACGCTGCCACATTAGTAGATCGGCTATGGGTATGGGGCTGCCATCGAGTTCGTGACCCTAAACCACCATCATATACCAAGGGGCTAGGGAAATGAATCTACGATTATCAATCACACTACCCCATTGGCACACCTTTCTAGCCTATTCAAGTATGATCTTGAAACCACACGGAAGCATTTATGGGCTGCGTTGAACATGAAGGTGCCACGGATTGTAAAATTGTCAATGACTCATCGCGACCTGACTATAGTCTCAAGAGAATATATATATATATATATATATATATATATATATATATATATATATATATATATATATATATATATATGAAAGGAAAATCTTTGTCTATGACATGGTGAGTAGTTGAGCTTATAGTGTTTACACAAAATATTGACAAAACATTTCCTAAGGCATCGATACACTCAACAGATGAAGTTTTACATCAAAGCAAAATTAAAATACCATATATCATACCCTAAAGGATTTCTATGTTAACATGGGTAAACTATACAATTTAGCTCACTACCATCCGTTTGGTATAATACACAAAGTAATAATGATAATAATGTAATATTAATAAGGGCAAAATGCATTGTACACTTAGAGTTTGGTTATATGGGCCACAGAGATTATTGATGGCAGGGTTACTTCTTTCTTGCTCATTCTGAATATGCAAATCCAGTTCAGACATAAATTTGCCCTTGAAATCATGACAGTCATATTGAAGCATGATGAGATATGAGATGAACACCAACCCACTAGTTATATTATGATGATCATATCACAATGGTTGTGAATCCACTACAAACCTGAAGATATAGTCGCTTATGATATATGTGTACCTATGAAAGTCACTTTTTATGCATACCCGCTTAAGAATGTTACGTATTAATGAAGGTGACAATGAATGAGATTTCAATGATGTATTCTTATCGCATAATGGTTTGTATGTGACTTCTTGTAAATACATATGCTAGCTATAAATTACCCAATCAATGAGAATCTACAGTGACATGGTGGTCAGATATTTAAAATTATGCTTCCACCTACATTAGTCATGGCAAAATCACCATAGTGTTCATGATTAAATAGTATGATGAAGTGCCTTATTATATATTTATGAATAAAATGGTACATATTGGTAAATAAGCCAAATGAATGGGAGGTTAATGACGTAATCTTGTTGCACATTATTTTGGGGTGTGGTTGACATAGGAATGTTGGAACCCAGGTTAAATGCAGAATTCACCTATGGTTAAATATATGATTTTTGTTATAAAATAAATATATATAGGGGCATGATGGTCCAAGGTTGAAACTAAGCACGCATAACTCTTGTGGTGTCGTATGGGCATTCATGATGCTAATCAAGTTGCATATAAAATGATTTATGATTTTATACGTAAGGGTTACGACATGTTTTGTGTGAGGTGATCTATGTTTGTTTTACAAAAATTTGCCAAGTAAAGGACATCTTTATTTCATAATCATGTGAAAGCTTAAAATTGAGCTTGCAGCTTCGCTGAAAGCTGATAGTGCCATACGTGCACATATGAATTGGTAAAGTTGGGTTATGCCATGTTGCAGCATAACCAATAGGGTGCGATTTGTATACTCTAGCACCAAAATCAAAAGTTAAATTCATACATGATGACATAAATGAAAATTCTAGACTCTGGGTATACCTGAAAGACGGTATATGTTACCAGTTTCTATTGGGGGGTTCGGGGTACATCTGAAAGACGATGTATGTTACTAGACCCAATCAAACAAGAATGAAAATATATGCACACCTAAAATAAAAATATGGGATTCTGGGTATACCTGAAATGATATATGTTACTGGTTTCCCGGGATACTGGGTATACCTGACAACGGTATATGTTACTGGTTTCCCAGGGCTCTGGGTACACCTGAAAGACGGTGTATGTTACTGGACCCATGGTCTACCTTAGAGAGGGTAGATGGTACAAGCTCCGTGGGACAATTTTTGTTTTGGTGAGAGCGAGGCGTCTCACCCGGTCCCCAGTCCTCGGAGTTAGGGGGCCAGGACTACCAATTTGTCCTAGGTGGTAGATCCAAGTCTTCTACAGAAGTACAGGGTGCATCCTAATTCTAAGTTCTAGCCATTGGGGAGTACTCTCTCGGTCGTGAACCGTCCCTTTTGGATATCCGTACGGCTAGTCACACGGGTTATAAAATAATAGACCCTCGTGTGGTCTCGGTCCGCTACGATGTTGAATGCCTGTGCGTACCCACATGGTAATTAACAAGATGAAACATAAAGTAGTGCATTAAGAAAAATCTTCAAGTAATTGCATACTGCTTGAGGTTGAAAATGTCGGAGTAAACTGTGACTCCTGCAGGGCATGATTCAAATTGGTTTTCCTTTACATGGAAACTGTGATAACTTATGAATGATGTATTGAACATTGATATTTGTGCTTTATGCACACTTTACATGAAACGCTTTAGTTAAGTCAGGTGTACATCCACATTAGTTTTAAAGTTGTTATTACTTACGTGAATATGGTTTATGCATATGATGGATCGTGCTTGGATGTGATTGAATATATCATGAAATGCTTGACTTTAGTAACATGTACATTTATCAATTGTTAAATGGTTATTAATTCTATCTAAACATGTTGCACATATACTTGTACACATGACACTGTGCACATTCATATGGATATTATGCTTCTAACTCAGACGTGGTAGTCTGACCCTTTCTGAATTAATGTTTTTCAGGAAACTGAATGACGAGCAATTGCGGTCGTCGCTGCGACAGTGCCATGTGACCATATCTTCTTCGGATGTCCTGAGGAATATGACTTGTAATAAATCATTAATTGTAAATGATAACTTGTAGTATTTCAATGCCAGAATTCATTTTACTTAAATGCCTTGAGTCTGTGCTATTACTTGTAACCCACCCAAATAATTTGACGAAGGATTTAATAAAGCTTTTCCGCTGTTGTTTAGAAAAAAAAATTATTCCAAAATTTTCAAGTTAAATATTTGGGACGTTACAAGTTAACCGAGATCTTTTATCACAAATATATTCATATTGTAGAGCATGCTCATGCAGACATGATAATTCATGTATATTCATGACAAACTATGTATTATATCATCAAAAATATAAATTCATGCTTCAACTCATATGCACAAATAAATTTTTAATGAAACACATCACATATGTCATGAATTTATTCGTAATTCATGCTTAAATATAATGGATAACTGAAAATAACATAAAATACATACATGAGTCATGCATCTATGATAATAAATACACAAATCATGCAAAAATGACAAAAACATGCTTTGATAAGTAATACCCAGAGTCTTCATATTAAAACAGACAAAAAAGTACTCTGAACCGGTCTAAAATATTCCTGAACCCATCAATCAAGGCCTTGAATCAGTCCAAGAACAACCAAACTAGTCTGAAACATGTACTAAAGCCTATAAACTCCTAAAACCGAATGAGAAAACCCATGTTCCTTCACTGATTTATGAAAGCAGGGGTCACAAAACTGGTTTAGTTCTTTAAAAGGGGTAAATAGTGTCTGGACCCTACTTCAAACTTGATCTAATATGGTTAAGAACCAGATCTAGATCTGTTTAAAAATGAATCTCTGGTTGGATTCTAAGATTCAGACCCTATCTGGATCTAAACTTGATCCAAACTGAATCTCGGGTTGGATCTTATGAGCCAAATCCAGACCCAATCCAAGCTGGATTTTGGGTCAGATCCGAATCCTAGATCCGATCTGAATCTAGTTTTGGTTTAAACTAGATACCAATCATATCTGGATCTTGGATCACAATGGATTGGGTCAGATTGAGACCCGAAACTCCAAATGAGTTCGGGTCTGGATCGGGTCCCTGAGATCTGGTTCAGACCCGATCCACCCTATCCTTAACGGATTTGGGTCTAAATCGGGTCTGCACCAGGACAGGCGCAGACCAGATCCACCCAGAACCAAGAAATGATTATGGATTTAGATCGGGTCCCCGACCCAGTCGGGATCCACTGTAATTGCTATAGTGGAATCCCGACATCCACCCTCACCGATTTTTTTTTGGTTGCAAGTGACCTTCCTTGACTGCAGTCACCACCAGTGACTGGCCTTTGCATCCTACGACGACAGTCGGTCGATGGTGACCAGTCATCGTCGATCACCACCGTCCATTAGAGGCTGCAGCGATGGAGGGCTGTTGTGCGGGAACAGGGCTTGATTCCCTACACCTGCCATTACAGCCACCACTGCCAGCTGCCATCTTCGACGATCAGTCCCGGATGTCGTTGGCGACGACCAGTCATCGACTCCTTGGGTCGATTGTCGGTGGCTACAGTTGTGAAGGGTTGTAACGGATGGGGTTTCACCCTCGTGGCCCTGCTATCCCCACCTTCGACAGTCGATCTTGGATGCCACTAGGGACGACTGGTGAGCGGCGACCAACCGTCAGCACCCTGGGCTGACCATTGGCGACTGCAATGGTAGAGGGCTGTGAAAAAATGGGGTTAAACCTCTTCCCAACTGCAACCAAGCAGTGGCTTGCTACATACCTTTATGAATGGCTTGTGAGGCACCTTGTAGGGGGTAAAAAAAAACACGACGAAGAAGTTAAAATTCCAGCGAGCACCGCATAAACGTTGACACACCCTCACGCATAGAGGATATGAGGTGTGGGCCTATAACCCAATGTCGACAGAAAAAAATATGAAGAACGAAAACATACAAGAAGTCGCTATAGTCGATACGATTAAAGCTTTCGTAGACGTGAGTGCTCGACATTCTCTTCAGCTTATCGATGCTCATGATAAGCCCATGTCGTCAAGTTGAAAAGTCAGGACCCTGAACCCAAATGAAAAAGAGAGCTCATTGATTGCACTAATAAAGCAATCATGCCTCCTTATTTATAATGGGAGGAGATGCTTATATTTAATATGAACCATTCATATTCACGGAACTCTTTCCCCACGTATGCATACCATTAAGTGTGTCATGGGCCTATTTCTTCAACAAGCCAGTGCAGTGCGACGGTCTTTCCTTACCGTTGCAAGCCTATTCGATCACTTGCTTGCCGCGCGAAAGATTTGAGTATAGAGAGTGCAAGAGAGCAAAAGAGAAGAGAGAGAGAGAAATTGCAATCACTTGAAGGCAATCACAACGAGGGTGAACAAAGAAAGCTCAACGTATTTGTATTCATTCACTATTTTGTCCTCAAGCTCATTACAGTTTAGATCTATGGGCTAACCCTTCAGGGTATTGATCAACCTGAATCAAAGTACAAGGGTTTACATCATGACTCAACCAAAGCAAAACAAACTCTAGACACAACTATACAAAGTAGGTCACAAGAGAACATGTTCTCCCCTTCAAATCATGTGTTGCCCTCGGCACCATCTGTTTCATGGTAAGCCCTGACTTCATTTGGATAGCGGCTTTCATCCGGAATGCTGGCTCCCACGTCAGTTCTGTTGTCTCCTCCCACTGCATAAAATACTTCTTTGCTTCGCCCAAGTAATTGACCTTGTGATGAAGGATCTTGCTGAGATGCTTCTCGGCTCGTTGTGTTGTCGGGGGCCTCTGCGGGATAGGAGCACGTTGTGAAACGCTACATTCTGGACCCCCCTCATCCGCATAGAACAGTTTTAGGTTGCACACGTGAAACACCGGGTGCACCTTGAAGTCTGGGGGCAGGTCCAGCTTGTACGCCAGCTTGCCCACTCTCTTGGTGATAGTGAATGGTCCTTCGTACTTCTTGATCAGTTCGCGGTGCGGTCCACAGAAGATGTATGTGCGATCAGGATAAAGCTTCACCAACACTTGGTCCCCAACACAGAACTCAGCAGGTCGACGACGCTTGTCTGCCCATTTCTTCATTCTCTTAGCCGCCTTATGCAAAAACGTCTTCTTCAACTCGGTCTGCTTGTGTCAGACTCGAACAAATTGATAGGCAAATGATGACCTTCCCTTCTCTTGTGTGGCTAGAGTATGCGGAGTCAGCAGTTGTTGCCCCGTGGCTATCTCGAACGGGTTGTGGCCTGAAGACTCACTCTTCTAAAGGTTGTAGTAGAATTGGGTCACACCCAGGAGCTTCACCCAGTCTTTCTGATTGGCACTAACAAAGTGCCTGAGGTATTGTTCTAGCAGTTCATTAATGCACTCTGTCTGCCCATCCGTCTGTGGGTGAAAACATGTTGAAAACAGCAGATCAGAGCCGAGTAGCTGAAACACTTCACGCCAGAATTTGCCCGTGAAGCGAGAAACATGATCACTCAAAATATTTTTTGGTACACCCTAGTGCTTCACAATATGCTTGACGAATAGTTTTGCAGTCTTCTCTGCAGGGCACTCCTTGGATGAAGGTGGCATATTTAGATAAATGATCCACCGCCACCAGGTTGGAACTGAAGCCATCTACCTTCGACAGACTAACAATGAAGTCCATAAAGATGCTCTCCTAAGGACGTTCTGGAATAGGTAGAGGCTCAAGGAGGCCGACAATCTTCTGGATGGTCCCCTTGTCTTGCTGACAGATGAGGCACATTTGCACATACCCCTCCATATCTCTGGCACTTTGGTTGGCAGACTCCATTTCTGAATGACTTTTATCTCCTGCCCGTCCATGTGCAGCAAACCACACCCCATAACGTGACCAAAGAAGCTGATCTCCTCCTGTTCGAAGAGATACTTTTTCCGTTTGACACAAAAGTCATTCTCCTTTAGCACCTGAAACACTATTCGCAAGTGCCCTACATGTTCTTCTATGCTGCTGTTGTAGATCATGATGTCATCAAGATAGACTACCACAAACTTGTCTAAGGGTAGAAAATCTTATTCATAAATATCGTGAACGTGGCTGGAGCATTCGTCAACCCGAATGGCATCACCAGAAATTTATAGGCACCATAGCGAGTGACACAAGTGTTCTTTGGCTCGTCACCATCTGCAATCATCACCTGCCAGTAACTCAATCACAAATTTAGCTTTGAAAAAACTTGGGCACTGCCTAACTGATCGAACAAGTCCGCTATCAGTTGCAACAGATACTTGTTCTTCACCGTGACTTTGTTCAATACACGGTAATCCATACATAACCTTTTGGAACCGTTGTGTTTCACCTGAAAGAGCAAAGGGGCACCAAAGGGTGGTTTTGAAGGATGAACGATGTCTACTTCTAACATCTCATCCAGTTGCCTGTGCAGCTCCTTCAATTCAGTCGGTCCCATGCGATAAGGGACCATGGCAGGGGGCTTTGCTCCTGAGGTCAACTCAATCCTATGATCGACCTCTCGCCTTGGTGGTAGACGCTTCGGCAGTTCCGAAGGCATCACTTCTGGAAACTCCGCCAACAGTGGGGCAAGGGTCGATGACACTACTACTTCCACCTTTCCTTATTCGGTGCACACAACTAGGAATGTCTGCTCTTCCCGCTTGACACCATTCTTTAGTTGCATCACAAATAGCATTGAAGTATTGCCTCCAAGAGCGAGGCACTACACCGTGTGAGAAGAATTCGGTCCCATGATTGTCTATGAATTCACCTTCAACAACATCATTACATTCTAACTGCGAAGAAACTCCATACCCAAAATCATCCAAAAATCGTCCAGGGACACCAACGAGAAGTTGGCTTTGCCGGCCCAACTCCCAATTTGGATAGTCACATTTATTGCTTCACCAAGGAAGGGTTTGGCCTCAGAGTTCACCGTCTTAATGGTCCTATGCTTTGACCCGTGTTTCAAGGCCAACCGCTCCTCCTCTTCCCGTGAGAAGAATTTATGTGTGGCCCCAGAGTCTACCATTGTCATAATAGACTTCTCATTCGCAATGACTTCCAAGTACATGAGTTCTTTGCTGACTAGTATACTTTTTACTGCACAGTTTCTGACCACATTTATGGTCTGCATGGCCCCCATCCTAGGTTACACGACCTCGGTATCACTACTCTCTGCTTGTACCACATTGGCTTGTCTGTCATCGTTCACGAAGCACTTTAGATATTGCCTTATGATATGCCTATCGCCACAAAACCAATAAGTCACAACCCCCCTTTGTTGTCATTGTTGTACTTCTTGAAATTCTGCTTCTTGTCAAAGTGGTGTTGGGTTGACGCCTCACCCTTGTTGTCGTGTCGATCATCTTTCTTGCATCTATGATCTAGCTTCTTCCCGGCCTTGGTTGATGGAGTGAAGGTCGTGCGTTGAGTATCCACTAAGCGCTTGGTCGTCACATATACATCTTTCAAAGTCTCGGGATTGCTCCTTTCCACTTCGGACTGTGCTCACAGTTGTAGTCCCAAAATAAACCAATTGAGTCTGTCTTCATCTGACATATTGGGTACGTCCAACATGAGCTTTTAGAATGTCCTAATGTAATCTATCAAGGCTCCATTATGCTTCAATTCTGACAGCATCCGATACGTTTGATGTTGTATATTTCGTAGCATAAAGTAGTTTTGTAGCTCAATTTTGAAAGCCTCAAAAGTATCAATGACGCAATGCCCTCTTTCCATGTCACTTTGTTTCCTTCTCCACCAGGCTATAGCATCTCTATCAAGCAGAGTTGTTGCAACTTTCACCCTGAGGTCCTCAGCCAGTACATTCTAAATATCCAGATAGTCTTCTATCTAGAACAAAAAAATCTTTATGGCCTTGCTGTGTCTGAAACTATTGAACTTCGCTGGCCTCGGTACATCTATCTTTGATGGCCTATTGTCATTTCCACCATTTAGGGTCACTATCCGCTGCAACGTGCAGTTCTTCAACTGAAGCTCCCCCTACTTCAGTTTGCAGGGCGATTATTGTCGTGGTCAGCAATGTAACCTGTTCCATCAACAAGTTCATATGCTCTCCTAGACTATTCACCTCATCGTCCAGTCCTTCGAACAACTCCAATGCACGTGAAATCACTTCATCATGCAAAGTCATATCAGCCACCAGTCTATTGACAGTCTCAGCCATCTTCTCATAGTCCCGAGGTGAACCCATCTCCTCGGTCTCAGGACATATTTCTTTAATAAGTCAGTGCAGCGCGATGGTCCTTCCTTACCCTTGCAAGACTATCCGATCATTTGCTTGCCGCTGCGAAAGCTGAGTATAGAGAGTGCAAGAGAGCGAAAGATAAGAGAGGGAGAGAAATTGCAATCACTTAAAGGTAATCACAACGAAGGTAAACAAAGAAAGTTCAACGCATTTGCATTCATTCATTATTTTGCCCGCAGGCTCATTATAGTTCAGATCTATGGGCTAGCCCTTCAGGGTATTGATCAACCTGAACCAAAGTACAAAGGTGGCCCGAAGAAAGTTACAAGTGACTCAACACTTACATCATGACTCAACCAAAGCAAAACAGCCAACTTTATAAAGTAAGTTACAAGAGAACAATGCCCTGTGTCAAACTGATCCAAAATGTCCAACAACTCTTAAAGAAAAGACAGATATTCTTCTGCAAGATAACTGGGATGCACGTGAAAGTGCATCGACGTAGCAAAGCTCCCCCGAATCGAAACCCTAACACAGTGCACAACAACAAATTTGACAAGAGGTCAGTCCCCCTGTCAACCACACTGCCATGAAAACTGAATTCAGGCCCACTATCCAAGGACCTGAATTGTCGCAGGACTCGGTTCCCCATCAGGCTGTTTGGGCCGACAAAGTTTCTTTGGAGATCAATAAGGATAACAACAGCCACATCATCTGCCTGGACTTATGGCCGGTTCTCCTTCCATGCCTGAGTTGACAGTGCAGATGGACAACCATCCAACAAACATGGGATACAGGGAGAAGGCTGAGTCAGCAGGAAACCACCTTCGGGCTGACGTGGACAAATTTTCCCCGTCCACATTGGAAGTCAAGGACACGTCTCCAGCTCCAGTCAAAGACCTCCCAATGCTTCCATTTCCGATCTCTATCCATGGCGAATTAAGGAAAATGTCTAGAGCATCCCAATCCACGGTGCAACAAGGGGGGGGGGGGGGGGGGGTGGATTCCAAAAATCATAGACGTAAAATTGGTGCCTTCGACAGTGTGCGAGACTCCCTTTGCGTGAAGTGGGGTCCTTACGACCTACCGTCCGAGGGGAGCGGCTTCAACGCAGAAGACGAGCTGCAGCAACGGGTCCTGTGATCGCGGTGGATACTTCCACAGGTCCCTAGACCCACTGTGCTGAACGTAGAATAGACGTAAGTGGGTTAAGGACAATCAAATACCATTCAACATCCATTACAAAACAAGATTTCATTATGTTAACTAAGGATGCCAGCTTGTTTAGAATTCTGATCCAGTCCAAATTGGACCCAATCCAGATTTTTGGGTATGGATAGGATAGGATATATCTGAATTTTGGTCATATTTGGAACATGCATGTCTGGATCCTGTCAGTTCATATCCATATTTGCGTACTCAATAGGATCCACACAGAATCAAGCCTGCTTGACCCACTTACATCTTTTCCCAATTAAAATAATGGTGCTTTACCCAATTTTCACAGGAATCAATATCACAAGTACTCAAATAAGGCCCGTATCCGAGATTCTGTCGTGAAAAAGTCCAGGACGACCGTTTGTGAGACTCAGATTTGTCACTAAAACATAAGACGAACTAAAAAAGAAACTTGATAATAAATCAATTAACTAGAAAGAACCATAAAAAAAAATACAAAAATAAACAAATGGTTAAATTCCTAAAAGTCCTATGTAATCCTCTATTTTACAGAAAAAGGAACCATAAGACCCAAAATTTTAACTGTAATCTAATATAAATCTAATGTCCAAATTAAATTTAAAATCCAAATAAAAAATGAAAATAATAAAACTGAATCCAAACAGATCCAATGAGCCCCAGTCACAACATGCATCAGGCCGGATGTAGAACTAGATATGTATTAGAAGTTTGGATAACTATTAGGCCAAACATGGCCCATCAACTACTAGCGTCTCCCAACAAGGGTAAGCATGAGTTCAGCCACCTGAGCTTCATAACAGCCTGTGTGCTCTCTGGATTTCCCAGCCCAGAATGGTACAAGCTCGGGCCCAAAATCCAGTCCCAACCCATTCTTAGGCCCTAAGGGCATGTTCGATGGTTTGTCCATGAAATTATGGAACAGAAGAACAGCAATTGTTCCAAGTCTAAAGTTTGTTTCGACCATTCTCCCTATCTGTGTTCTAAAGTCCAATGTTTGTTACGGACAACATGAACAAGCCATCAAACCAAAAAAAATGTTTAAAGAAAATAAAAAAGGAGAAGAAAAAGAATACCTTAATCAAGATTTTAATAAAGAAGAAGAAGATCGAGGAAAATAAAAAAAAGGGAGAGAGGCCCTAATCAAATCTAACCTAATAAAAAAAGGGAGAGAGACCCTAATCCAATAAAACATGCATGGAAAACCCTAACCACAACGAATAAAACAAGCATGGAAAACCCAAAATCGAAGGCCACAAATAATTTTAGTGTTAATCTCAATCCTATCTCATCCACCAAATAAAAGATGGAAGAAAAACAACGAAACAGAGAACCACGAAACCTTAACCATAAACCTAATAATTTAATCGGATAAATAAAGTAAATCCCGAACGGATCTCATCAAATCCTAAAATCAAAGATCAAGATAAAAAAAAAGATGTAGCGACGATCGAAGAAAAGAGAGAGAGGAAGGAAGAAGGAGATAGGAGTCATACCTCTGGAGCTTCGGTGAGCCATGACGAAAATGAAGAAGAACGAAACTGAACAAAGAGAGAAAAAAAACCCACAGACTCCAAACTTCGTCGGTGGCCTCGCCAGTCGCCTCTCCAAGCTACCTCTCTGGTCGTCGGTGGCCTCACCCAACCTGCACGTGTGTGTGTGTGTGTGTGTGAGAGAGAGAGAGAGAGAGAGAGAGAGAGAGACCTTCCCTTCCCCCCTCCCCAACTCCCTACTTTTTTTTTCCCGTGTAACACCTCCCCTTGTTCCCCGCATCCAAATCTTTTCGTAATAGGGGATAGGGTGTTACAAAAATTACGTGCTTGTTTGAATGCAGCGAACACATTCCGTGCATCCACCGCATTCAACGTTTGTTGGAATCCCTGTTCCCAGCAGAATTTTCATCCAAATCCCACTGGGAACGGTGCATAAACAAGACCTAAGGGCACATTTGATGCAAAAAATATTTGTAGCTCGGACAAGCCGACTGGCAAATGTTCTGGATGCAATGTGATTCTTGTATCCCCTTAATTACAGCCGAGTGAGATTTGTTTTGTCCTGCGAGGACATGCATGGGAGGTGAATCAAATGCAGGATGCGATACCCGCACGGGGGCGACAATTTCCCTGCACACGATTGTCCTGCAAATCAAACAGACCCTGAGGGTGCAAACACAGAGCATATGGATTGGATCATGTGTAAAACCAAAAAAAAATTCTTGATAATTAAAATGAATAAATGATGAATTATCGGTGCATTCATGACTATAATAATGAATTCTTGATTTCGATTAATTATGAACCTTTGTCTCAAGTTATCAAGATTATTTCAAGAATAATTAAAAAAGCTAAAATATGTGGACTAAACAAGAAAGTAAATGATTGGTATATTTTTAGATTGTAGATTTTGGATTTTGGATTTAGATCTAATCTCATTGGATTGAACCTATAGGGTGAGACGATCCGAACAATATCATTATTGTTTCGACATAAATTTTGGTTGATCAATGATTTATCTATTAAATCAAATTTAACATTGGCGTTCCTCATTTTGAAGGCATCAAAATCGACTATTTACATGCCCAAATTGGTATTGATTTGAGCGTTTTATCAGTGACCGAAGTTCATGCCTAATTATAAGTCAAAAATTAACATTTTTCAATATCGACTAAATTTTTTTGCCAATACGTATACATATGATTAAATATAAGACCACCACGATGATTTACATTTCAAGGGCTATCAAATTGACTATTTAAACATTTGATTCCGATGAATCTTTGGGTCTTTAGGCCTCTCGAAAGGTTATCATGTCACTAGAGCTCAAGCCAAAGTAAAAAGTTTTTACTTTTCTTTTATAGCTTAAGTAATTTTGAAATTTAATTAATTAGGTCTCATAATTTGTTTTTTTTTTATTTTATTAATAAAAGAAATTAATAAATATTAACTTCTTATATTAGAGTCGAGACTCTCGTCTAAGCCCATCTATAAATAGAGGCTCTCGTAAGGAGGATTAACAAGATTAGTTCTTTTTTTCTCTCATCTTTTCTCCGCGCCCCTTAGAGCCTTTCCTTCTTTTTCTTGGATTCAAGAAAGACCTCCACGTGATTCTAGGGGGTGTATTAGATCCTTCTCAAGCTAGTAGAAGGTGTGGATCGTCCGAATCATGCAAAAAGACCCGCCAAAATCTTCAAAAAATATTTTTCCAACACGAGGTAGGTGATTTATGCTTTTCTTGCAAGAGCAGAATTCTTGACATGGATTCCAACAATTTTTCATGAGTTTAGGCCATGATCAAATCCTCCTAACCGTGGGTTTGACCCAGATCTAAAGATCCATGAAAAAAGAACGATTTTCTCAAAAGAAAACCCTTTTGGAAATCAAGTTTATCATAAAAACCTGGTTTCTCAGAAAAGAAATCTGTAAAATTTATAAATGCTTGTGCTATGCTATTATTTTCTTGCAAGTAATGATTTGTATGGGTAAAATAGGTTGTTGTAGACATTCTGTAAAAAAATTATGAATTTTCATAATCGAAAATTGAAGATATTGCTATTTTAGCAATATTGGGTTTTTTTTTTCAGAAAATTAATCGATAAATATTGAAAGGATGTGGATATCAATGGTAGTTGATAGACCATATTAAAATAGATATTCTGTAATATTTGTGGATTTTTTTGAGTTTTTATTTCATTAATATTCCATAATTTAGTTAATTTATTGTGTATTTTACCGAATTAATTTATGAGAAAATAAAGCACGTGCGACACTAGCATATTTTTTCGGCCAAACGGTTGAGAAAAAGTATGATTTGTCTCAATTAAAATATATTAGACTAAGCTTATATTTAATTTTGGATTTTATTTAAATTTATGCAAGAAATAGTGGGTGTAGGGATTCGGGTGACCCAATTTGGTCCAACCCGAATGCATAGACCCAGAATTTTAGCTTTTCGGCAAGACATCTGACCAATAAAACATTTGTATCCCCCTTGTTCGAAAGAATTTTGACGAACAATTTATTGCGTTGGAAAGATAACAAAATTTTGCATATACTGTGAAATTTTGGACTCTGTTCATGGACTGAGTACGACCTTGTGACAGTCGGAACAAAATATGTCATGTCTGTAGTAAAACGTTCATAACTCCCGCATACGAAAGAATTTTTATGAAAGGTTTGCGGCTACGGAAAGATGACAAATTTTTTTACATGCTGTAAAAATATTAGCTTTGTTCACTAGATGTAAATTTTTCTGTTAACTCTGTAACAATCGGATAGAGTTGAAGATTTCGCTAATCGAGACTGGTCTTTGGACCAAGGGTCGACTTTTGCGCAGTTTGCACATATGTTGTATAAATTTCTTCATATCAAATAGCATGAAACATGTGAATGGGTATGCAATTCTGATTTTATGCAGAAGTTTATATGTCTAGCTTAAAACATGAATTGCCCTAAGAAAAAGCCTACACATAAAGATAAATAATCGAAGGGTCCAATGAATGCAAGTTTATGGTTTAATTTCAAATATTTTGTTGACTGCATGTATGCCCATGTTGTAATGAAGAGGATGATAATATTGATATTGCAACAATATGAATACGCTAATTCATATTCCTTATTGCATTGGCCATGTACATGCATATGTGCTAACTAAAGCATGAATATGAATAAATTTTTTATTTTCGCATATGCTCAAGTTTATGTTAAAAGCATGATTGAATAAATATTTTAATGCTTTATAAGAATGCATTCATTGCCCATAAAGTGACCAAAGGTTTTGATGTTGCATGAAAAATATAAATATAATTAAGTAACATGTGACATTAAAATCAAGATACTTGCTGGGAGAGTGGCAGGTGATACAAAACTGCGTAAGGCAAGTATGTTTCGGGCACAGAAGGTTGCTCCTCCCTTCTCACGATTTTATAGGAAAACCTCTGCATTAGATTGCAGCATATAGGGCAATGTACTCATAAGGAAATATGATGCATCAGGTTGAAAGGTGTTGTGAATCTCTCTCATATTATCATCCTTCATCTCATCCTGGTGAAAGAGTTTGGCCAGGCCAAAACCACTCATGTATGTAAAACACTGCCTGAGTCATGGTCCTGATCTGAAAGTCAAGTCTGTGTCGTATCAGTAGGTCTAAGAAGTGATAACTTAAGATGTATATGCATTAGTTAATCATTGCATGCATCATTTAAGAAAGAGAATGTAATTAAAGACAAAAATATATGTACGCATCGAAGGGTTTCTGCATATGGTAAGTCATGCATATTAACAGCTCATGCATTTTACTTCTTGAATGTATGAATTGATGCTCTCTTATTTAATTTGGTAGATTGAATATGCATGACTAGTTATATAATTATTTCAGTAAATTTTAAATGCTAAACTATGAAACTGTTGTTGAAACTCATGTTTTGTATTTTTGTCTTACGAGTTTAGTATATCTCACTCTACTGAGACATGTGTTGTCTGACCCTATACGGATTAATATTTTTCAGGTGATGAAAAGTAACTTAGATGCGAAGGTAGGATGTTGCGACGGAGACTGAGCCTACCTTTCCTTTGCATTTACAAGATTTTCGGACTCTGATTTATTATTTGATTATTATGTCAATAGACTAAAGTAATTAATTTTTTTTTTTGAATGATTGTGGATATTGATTTATTTTATGCAAATTGAAATCTATTTCTTTTGAATCTCCACAATCATATGGTTACACATGAATAAGAGAAGTAGCACCCCAAATTTTAGACCCGATGAATTTTTTGTTGTATTTGTTAAAATATTTTTAAAAGGGTTTAAAAAAAATCATCATTTTTTGGGTTATAAAAATTGGGGTATTACATCATCGCAGATCTAAACCATACCTGAATCTTGAGCAGTAAGCCATTCAAATACAAATCCAAAACAAATCTGATGAAACATAATCCTAATTTCATATGGTACTATGATCTGATAAAAAGAGGTTGAAAACATTTTTTTTGTGTGTGCAAAATGTACAAAATAGGATTTAATTAAATATAAAAGTAAAGACCCAGCAGAAAATACTAATCCTAATCTCTTCTCAAGAGAGCCCAACTATAGAAGTCAATTTTAAGATAAATATCCAATAACAACGCGCGGAGGTTGAAGATAGGAAACCTCATTCAATCTGCTTTCACGCCTACTAGCTGGCCCAGACAGAGCCAAGCACCATCCAGACAGAAAATTATGAACCAACAGCACCATGCTTGGTCCAAGTCAGAAACCCTGGGGCTTAGCCTGAAAGAACCAGGATTAGGCCTGGTCTGGTAGGGGAATTTCAGTTGAGGTTTCAGAGTACCTAATTGTTTCTCAGGTTTTAGTAAGGTCAGCTTTTTATTTCTAGCTCAAAGAAAGAAATCAAATTTGGCAAACATGAAAGGATTTGGAGCATATATCAATGGTTGTTGATCTGGCTGATTCTATAGAAGAGCAGAAGTGCACAACCATTGCTAGTCTGAAGAGACATCACAAGCATGCACGCACGCACATGTACCATGCATAAGTTGAGGTTCAACACAATTTCTATCATGTGACTCGTGCATGTGAACAAGCAAGCAAATGTAATTTTCCAATTCCAAAGACTCCCAAAAGAACAAAGTTCCAAAGAGGACAGCTGAGAGAGCAAACTGGTGACATGCATTAAATAGCCCAACTTGCAACGTAAACAGAATGTATGTGCACATCTAGAGAATGATTGAGTTTTATTTACCTGGTCAAGTTTGTGCATTTGAAAGATTGATCGGCCTAACTATCATCCAATCCCACACATGTACATTCAAGGGAATTTGCACATAATAGCAAAACTAAGATATTAATGATTGTGATACAATCCTGATTTTGACAGATTTACTTTATATGACATCTTACGCATTACAAGAAAAGAAGCTCAAGGTAACAGTCACGTATCACACAATACTTACAACTAAGAATATTATTTCAAAACAAGGCTACTTAAGAAGGCTCAACACTAGAAGGTATAGAGTCCGTGGAAGCTGCTAACCAACTTGAGATGCTGCAAATGAAACTGATCGTGGTGTTTTTGCTTGAGAGAAGTTTTCACTTGTATTGGATACACAAATAACAGTAATAGTGATCAAGTCACGATCCTTATCCACGAAATCTGCGAATCCAATCCCAGACGCCACAGCATTCTTGGAAAGAAGCTCTTCTACAGTTCAAGATTCCAGCAGAAGGTTTATCCTGAGAAGAAAGAGCAGAGCACTCGTGTTATTTAGAGTTGATAACTTGCCAATACATGTGTGGTTGTGCAAGCGCTCCCAAGTCCAAACAACTGAATGGGGAAATTGCAGCTCAAGCCAAGCCAATCAGTTCTAAACCTAGGCAGATCAGCAAATAGTACTGTTAACAGATATAGACTGGCTTATTCCATTCATTACTTGGTCAAGGTAACTGGGAATATATCATCCAAAAATTTAGTAATTTCAGCAAAAAATATCTCATTTTATGATTGGATGACTAGGAACAACTTGACCACCAGGTCGCCTCTACCGGATTGTCTTGCAGATTAATTTGACTCAAACCCTCCAAGTTCAGGACAAAGTCCTGGCTTTGAAGCTTTTGCATGAACACGCCAATCTTATAACAAATAAACAAATGTGAGATCAGTAATAAACCAGAATGACAACTCCCAGTGGACGCCTGCCATGGACATATGCAAAAATATCAACAACTGCAACAAGCAGATGTAAACATGATAGAACATAATATAAAGATATAAAGCTTTTTCCTCTTTTACCTGCTCATACTGAATTTCATCTTTCCTAGCCTCTTCTGCTTCCTTCGCCAGGCACTCATCAAATTGGTCTACTAATTTCCTCACTCCACGAAAATTAAAATCATAGCCAACAGATCTGGAGACCATGACTTGATGGGCTTCTTCCTGTGGTCCATCAATTCCACTGGAGGTTGAACCATATTGAATTTGAGTACTTGATACAGGTGAACTTTCATGAAATGAGGAATACTGTTCCGGCAAAGGGAACGAAGAATCTTCATCAACAGATCCAGTAGATATTTCTCTCTCATCCCCAACAATTTCATCAGTACAAACATCATCTTTTTGATCTGATTTAGCTGCAACTGTTTCCCCCACACAAGAGTTTGCTTCATACCTCTCACCAGTTGAATCCTCAAGAACAGAACCATATTGAACTCGAGTACTCAATACAGGCGAAGTTTTGTTATATGAGTACTGTTCTGGCACAGGAATGGAAGAATCCTCATCAACAGATCCAGTGGATATTTCTCCCTCAGCCCCAACAGTTTCATCAGTACAAACAATATCTTCTTGATCCGATTTAGCTGCAGCAGTTGTTTCCTCAACAGAAGAGTTTGCTTCATGCTTCTCATTAGTGTCAACCCTATTTGCTTTACTGGACTGAGCTTCTGCAAGTTCACTCAGCATGTGATAACCATTTGAGTCTGAACTATTGCCTTGAGGATTTGCACCATCTTGGGAACTAAGCCAAAAAGGAACAGCAGCTGACTTTGACTGCATTTGGTAATCAACGAATGAGTTATTTCCCACAAGAGGCTCCCTCTGATTTCCATCCACTCCAGATGAGAATGATGATGAAATGGATCCATCATTTTGCAACTCACTTGTCACAGCTGCAAGTTCTGTAGCAGGGCTGCCACCATGCTTCTCACAAGGACAGTCTGTTAAGCAGTACTCGTCATGTCCTACATCAGTAAAATGCAAACATATAGAGCTCCCCATGTCAGCTTGCGCATAACTTTCACTTCCTTTCACAATGATATTAACCTCTCCATCCTTCCTATCAAGGTTTGCACACATATTATCTGTGGTGCGGCTGGTGCCATGCATGGGACTCTCATCAAGATCCATGGAGAAAGGTGCAGACTCTTGAAGGTCCATCTCCTTGTGCACTTCAGAGTAAGATAACTGCAATAGATCTTCAGTGCTCAAGCTTGGATCACATTCAATTCCACCATCCCTTTGTTGAAAACGGTAACTATATGGAGTGAAGAGATCATCTGACAGAAAGTAGGATGATATATGATCACGGATAGCAGTACCCACATTGCATTCAGCCTTTTCCAAGATTGGCTGCCCTTCAATTCTTAAATCAGACTCATACCACTTTTCTTGTTCAGGGTCAAAAGATTGATTCTGATCAGTGTGTTCCTCAATAGAAACAGAATCATCTCCCTTATCACTACCCTCCAACCTAGAAACCTCAACAAGTGAAGAGTGATAAAAATTTCCAGAATCAGTAAACAGTTGTTCAGAATGAATTGTCCCAGGAGGCTCACTGACCTCTGAACAACTTTGTGGTAAACGATTGAATTCCCCAAAGAAACCATGACACTCATCAGATGATCCAGATTGTTCCAGTAGATTTATTTCACTGTGCACTTCTTCCATAATAGTAGTGGTAGCTCCAATGCCTACCGAATTTGTGGCACATGAATCAGATTTATGAACCAAGGTAATGCTACCAGAATGATCCTCAATCTCCACAACAGTGGCATGTTGATCCCTGTCATCCAACCAATGTCCTGTATCATGTTGCACAATGGAATGTTTCGATCCCAAACAGGTTCCAGCTTCAGGGCTTTCCAGAACATCCAATACTTCAAAGCAATCTTCTCCAGTTCTTATATTTGTCTCTTCCATCAACCCGTTTTCTGACTGTCGCGCTACCGAAGGCATCTTGGTAAATCCATTCAAATTTATTTCCTCAACTGTGCAGTTAGTTTCATCAAGAACACCACTGAATGCGGTATCTGCATTATCAAGAACAGATAATTTTTCAACAGAGTCTAAACATGACAAACAGGCCTCCTTAGGATTTTCATCTGCATTTTCAGATTCTTGACACCCTTCATCTACTTTAGAATTTCCATGGCATTTATAAAGATCACCAGAACTTGAGGATTTTACTTCTACCATCTCAGGATCCAATTTCTCATCAAAGACATTGTCCTCAACATGATCACCCATCAGCAAACTTTGACACTTGGTGTCCTCCATAAATTCTTTATCTTTCTCAGAATTTTCATGGTCCTCACAAAGTTCCTCAGAAACAGAAGAGTTTACTTCTACCATCTCAGGATCCAATTTCTCATCAAAGACATTGTCCTCAACATGATCACCCATCAGCAGACTTTGACAGTTGGTGTCCTCCACAAATTCTTTATCTTTCTCAGAATTTTCATGGTCCTCACAAAGTTCTTCAGAAACAGAAGAGTCTACTTCTACCATCTCAGAATCTAATTTCTCATCAAAGACATTGTCCTCAACATGGACACTCATCAGAAGACTTTGACACTTGGTGTCCTCTACAAATTCTTTATCTTTCTCAGAATTTTCATGGTCCTCACAAAGTTCCTCAGAAACAGATGAGTTTAATTCTACCATCTCAGGATCCAATTTTTCATCATGGACATTGCTCTCAACATGGTCACCCATCAGCGGACTTTGATACTTTGTGCCCTCCTCAAATTCTTCATCAGTCGCAGAATTTTCATTGTCCTCATGAAGTTCCTCAGAAACAGACGAGTTTAATTCTACCACTTCAAGATCCAATTTCACATCAAAGACATTATCCTCAACATGGTGACCCATTGGCAGACTTTCACACTTGGTGTCCTCCTCAAACTCTTTATCTGCCTCAGAATTTTCACGGTCCTTGCAAAGTTCCTCAGAAACTGATGAGTGTACTGCCATCTTAAGGATATTGATTTCATTGAGATGATCACTTCTCAGCAGGATTTCACTTTTGGAATCATCCCCAGATTCAGACATTGATGAAAGAACATGCATCATGTGATCATCATCATTAAACATTTCAGCAGTATCTACATGTCTCTTATGAGAATTGTCACACTGGAATACCATCTCAAGGGTCTGAACATGGTCTTCTTTGTCTACATCCACACACTGATACCCACTACCAACTTCAGCCTTTTCTCTGCCACCCAAATCAATACCGGATGTTGGGAAGATTGCTATCGATTGGGTTAAATCAAATATTCCATCTTTTGCACATGGATTTGTATCATCTGGCTTCGAGTATTGCTCCATAGCAGGAGAAAGGTGCCTACTACCATTGCTTTCATGCAAATCAGTTGCACCATCACCTATGACAGTCAGGACAGTCACTGATTCGTTTGAAGCAGATCTTCCATCTTCTGCATCTGCATTCAACTCATCTGTCGGCATGGGTGACTCCTCATGAGGGGAAAGATGCTGGTTTCTGTGAAGTCCTCCATCACTCACCTCCTGAGACCAAGCATTGGAACCTGAGCTCAGGAACTTGAAAGATTCTATGGGAACAGAGACACCATGATCTTGGTATAATTCAGCCCGAACAACTTTGGAATTTGGCTGCACATAAAGCTGTTCTGGATTCACATCATTGTCAGCAGTAGTTACTGATAGAACTATTGTTGCTTTGGTTGAAGAATATCCAATATTTTCAGCAACTATTGCATCTGGCCCAACTGATGGATCCGTGGAAGGGGTAAGAAGCCCATTCCTATAAACACCCTCACTGCCCACCTCATCATCACAAGCACCAGAAGTTGGTTTCAGCAATTTCAAAGAGCCTGACAGAAGAGGGTTGCCAAGGTTTTGATCTAGTTGGGCACCAACATCTTCTAACTTTTGCTGTAAATTGAGCTCCGCCAGTTCAACAGTGGTATCCAAGTTTTCAATGGGCAGTTGAGATGCTGAAAAACCAAAACCAGGATCTCTAACATCCTCCTCAGCAACAACCATGACAGTTGCCTGTTGTTGAAAACAAGAAAATAAATGTTAACATGCAGATAATATCAACAAGAGACATGCAAAAACCGGTTAGAAATCTAAAAGAGAACAAACCACAAGATAATCATCTCTAACAGAATCAAGCATGCTTTTTTAAAAAGTGCATATGCAAACTAACATGACAGGATCCAATTATGTCATAATGTATTAACGAATAACAAAATTATAAGTTTACATACCAAAAATATGTTTTTCTCAGTTAACGCACTCATAAAATCAGATACTTGAATATTAAATATTTATAATAAATAATGTACCTTTGATAGACCAAAAAAATGGTCTTTATGTTTAAGCCATACAAACTTGGGGGCACATAAAGATATTTCACATGATATTCTAGTAAACTGATACAGCTAGCAACTATATCAAATGGGATTCTCGGCAATGAACCACAATTCATGTGATGTGGTGGAGATCAAGCAGCTGCTAACCAATTTTAAATAGTAAACCCATATAGAGTGTGACAGGAAAATGATGCCACTTAGAGAATAAACAATAGCTTACAGCAGGTCAAAACATAAATTAGTGTGAATTGTTGTATCTTCCGGTCAACACAGAAAGTTTATATAGAACAGTGACACACACATTAACACATAAAAAGAAAGCATCAAATTCTAACTAAGACTTAATCAAGATAATCATGATTGTAACCAGGAAAAAGCTGGTTTGGTTCTTTTTCCCTTAAACATGTGTTTGGATCCATGGAATTGAGTGGACTTGGAACTCAAGGAACTGGATTTAAATTCCACCCCACGAATCCAAATGGATCCTAAACGAAGAGGGCAATAACTTTTTTACGCATGGATTTGAATGATGCCATAATTCTTTTTCGAGGCAACACCGGAAATCAAATAAGGGTAGAAAGATCATTGTATCAGAAAACAGCTAGGAGAAACAAGAACTCAATGAATAAACTAAATTATTAACGAATAACATCCACCAAGTCAACGATTGAAAACTCATAAAGAATAGTATCTTAAAGAATGCGATTGATTTTGATGGGCTTTTACTTCCAGTTTTGACGAGCAAAAGAAATATACTAAAATGAAAAGCCACCCCATTGACAAGTAATTAAGGCTTAATCAACGCCATCATGATTCTGACAAGTAGACCGTCCTCCTTTCAGAAAAAGGCTGTGTCGACTTGTTGGCGTTTTATGGTAATAAAAAAATGTGTAAATTAAGAGTAATTTAAATGACAAATTACGTCTATAGACTGCTAGAGTTAAAATTCCAGGGCAGATGTTTTTTCCATCAGTTTCTCTGATCACAGAAACATCTAATGATGAAACTATACGGTTAATTAGGCGCGCGGGCGCGCGCACACATACACACACACACGCACGAATATGAACCACGCACAAGCGTTCATTCGGATCAGAAACAGGAGGCATTTCTTCAATTTAAATATCTGATTGCTTCACGTTAACTAGCTCGGCGGCCATCAACTGTAGATGCAAAGCAATATCACCAACAAAAGTAGAAAAACCAACAAATAAACGAGAACCAGAAGAAATTTGAGGACATTGTTAAATAATGGAAAAGAAAAGAGAAGATAATTAACAAGAGATCGAAACTCAATTTTTATTTGGCGAACTAAGGATGAAGACGAATTCAAACAGAAAAATATAATATCATGAGAAAACAACGTAACAGAAATCAAAATTTCGAAGAAAAGAAAAGAAAACCATCTGGAAACCCCCAAAAATCCTGAACCTTCGTATGAAATCTAACAGATCAGTGCAAAATTTAAAATTTCTCAAAAACAACTCCGACCAAATGAACGAAGATCTTTAAAAATAAGAAGAAGCCATCGAAGCCCTAATCCCAAGTAAGCAGCAAGTCAGACGATAAAGACTTCTCTGTGAACTAAATTCCACAGAAAATACTGCAATCTATAAGATTTTAGAAACTGAAGTCGGAAAAAAATCCCGAAATTTCCAGAAAATACTAAATTATACAGAATCTGCAGAAAAAAGGAAAACAAAAGCAGCTATTCGAACTCACCATTACCGAAAACTCTCCAAGCAAAAGAAACGAGGAATTCGCTCCTCTGTGAGATCTCGATCGCCTTTACACTGAATCCGAAGAAGGATACCTCAAAAGAATAACAAAAAAACTAATCTGAACGGCGAGAATCCCGAGCTCTGCAGGAAATGTCCATCGGAAGGCAACAGAAAACAGAAGGAAGAGATCTCAGACGAATGAGAGATGGAATTCTTTAATGGCGGAAGGATCGGCGAGAACGACGATGGAGAGAGAGAGTCCACGAAACCGAAGAAAAACCACAGCGAGAGCGCGAGGATTTGTTCCTTTCTCACAAAGCGTTTTCCTCGAGTCGAGGCGCTCAAAGTAGAGAGAGAAGCAGACAAATCTATTATCTAAATTGCCCTTGATATTCTTCTTTAAAGACAGAAAAGTCCCTCTTTCGAGACGTTGGAATCGGACGCTCTACGCTGAATTGGATTACAAATTCGACCTAAAAGATTACTGAGGGTTTAGTGCCAAGTTACGGGGCCAAAGTACCTAGATTACCGAAAATTAAATTGCTTTACCAAATTCAAATTAGTTATAAAATAAATTTTTTATATTTGAAAAATAGTTCATAATTGATTCATTGCTGATTATAAAAAAAATATCAATTGATAAAAATCATGGAACGTCTATGCTAATTGATATAAAAACAAAAAAGCAAAATCCCTAATATTCTAAATAAAACCAAACATTCATTATTCATGGGTTCATGCTTAATGTTAATTGAGAAATAAAAACACATAAAAAACTTAAAACCATAATTAAATGTAAAAAAAAAACCTAATTTGTACAAACATCATAAATTATGGATTTATGCATTGATAAAAAAACCTTAATATTCTACTAAAAATAAACATTTGTGATTACCTAGTGTTAGTTTTAAAAAACTCTAAAACTATAACCAAACATTTATGTTATTATGAAAAAACTAAATCAAAACCCTAAATTATAACAAAAATCATTCACATATATATTAATTAAAAAAACACAAAACCACTACAATTCTAACCAAAATCAAGCATGTATCCATGAAATCATGTTTAATGTTGATTAAAAAATATACAAAAATACCTAATTAAATATTTATTTTATTTCAAAAACCAAAATAAAAAACTTAAATCGTAACAAAAAACCATAGATTTAGGGGTTTGATAAGTGATAACTAAAATCAAGCATTTCACTAATAGAATCATACTTAATGATAATTAAAAAGTAAAAAAACACAAAAAAACTAGACCCTAATAAAACTTTCATGTTATCAATACCAAGTCCTAAAACATTCATAGATTTATGCTAATTGAAAAAGAAACACAAAACCCTTAATATTTTAATCAAAATCAAGCATTCATTACATTCTTAATGTTAATTAAAAAACATAAAATCTTAATTAAACATTCATGTTATTTAAAATTAAAAAATAAATAAAGACTTTAAGCTTTGACAAATATCACACATTATGATTGTTGAAAAAATAAATAAAACCCCTAAAATCAAAACCATGTAAAGCATTCATTCATGATTTATGAAATAATTTGAAAAAAACAGAAAGAAAGAAAGAAAGAAAGTGATGATAACGAGAAAGAAGTAAAAGATGACCCAACGGTTAGTTATCAAGGGCATGCAGCTAAGAGGCCCAATGAATGTCAAGGCAAAGTTGAGAGAGAGAAATAAGGGTAAAGCATGAGCCATAAACAAGTGGTTGGGGGTGGGTGAGACCCACCCCAACTCGATCTTTCATGAGAGTGAGCACTAACCCGGTTTCACTGGATCAGGGTGGGCACTGCACACCCTAACCTTAAACCTCATGTTGGTGGGGTTTTGCGGGCCTCAATGTGGCTCTGAAGCAGGGTAATTTGTTTGCTTCAAAGTGTGGCCAACTTAGCTAGTATAAAGGAAATTTGTTTTGATACTGGACTCACATGAGCGGTAATTTGCCAAACACAGGAAAATTATTGGAAGGGTTCTTGTTGTCAAATGATTTCCAAAAAAAAAAAAAAAAACAATCATTCAACTCAAACAAGTGGGGAGATTTAGTCACAAGAAGAACCCTTCCAATAATTTTTCCTGTGTTTGGCAAATTACAATAATTTGTGGCTCCCGATTTCCCGCCACCTGAAAAATCATATTACGAGCCAAATTACAATAATATTCTGAATTTTCGTAAAGAAAAAGCTTTAACTTGTAATCTTATTAGGCTACGAACTCGAACAATCACAGGGGTAATTTTGTAATTTCTATGGTGTAATAGTTGTCCACCCTGGCGTTGTAGTGAAATAACGTGGTCTCCGTCGTAATTTGCGGGTGGAAAGGGGACGACCTGTACAATGAAGGGTAGAAAAGTAATTTCCTGATATACAATTTTGTCCGAGACTATTTTGGCCAATACTAGGCGGGAATTCCAATGGTAACGCGCCTTTTGAATGTGACTGTAAAAACACGGAGCAACGGTAATAAGGCTGAAATTGGAAACCTACGGATGGATATGCTTCGGGTCAAGTTTGACCGATGTTGGATCCGAACATTAAAGAGTGGTCCAGTTCCTGATCCCAATCTCAAAATTCTTCGGGATAGACACGACTTAGACGCAGACCAGACAAGTTTTGCTAAATTAATTCGGGTCCGATTCGACCCATACAGATTCCTTCCAAATCCAACTGGAACCGGGATTCAGATGTAGACTGACTGTATCTAACAATATGTGTCGGGTCAGGTTATGGAGCTCCAACTGATTTTCATCCTTACCACCAGTAGCTATTTATTTGAATTGGGTAAACAGCGGACCTGGATCAGGTTTGAACCCAGGCGAAAGAACGGTCTGATTTTTCCTCCTTACCACATCAAACTATTTGAATTGGGTCCAACTTCTAGGTCCAGATCCTTTTGGACCTGGGTCAAACTGCTGACTGATTTGCACTCCTACACATTTCTCATGTGCAAACAAATGTTACATGCAACCTCTTATGCCATTCCACATGGAGTTAGAGTCAGGGACCATTTTACTGATTTCTTATGTGATTCGAAATCGCATTGTCCACTGTGTGATTAGGGTACCTTTGGTTGAATCTCATGTAATATTAAATCACGTAAGACTTAGAAATGAAATCTCATTTGAACAATACCTCAAAAGCAACCAAACATAAATTTTTTGTCACATAACCCCTGACAAAAAACTCAAAAGTGAGATTTAGAGAGTGGATCTCATCTGTGTGATTCATTTTCTCATGAGATTTTGAAAATAAATCTCTCTTGAACAATATTTTTACTTTTTAAAAACACAACCAAACATAACCAATTGAATTGCAAGCAACAGTGCCACAGGTTATCAATTGGGGGCTCTGCTTGTCCAGCGGGAGGAGTTGGTGCACGTCACCTTTACTGGGACATTGCAAGTTCGAACCCCAAATGGTATGGTTGTATAACTGGTAGGGGTCTGCCTAACCCCAACTTTCTCTACCAAGAAAAAAACAATGCCACAAGTTAGTTCTACATTCTAACCACATATGCACACATGATTATGAGCATGTGTTTACTCATAGTTAATAAAAACAAAATAGATATGAGAAGTGATGTGTGGAAGTGTTCAATCTTGCTTATTTCCTAAAGTATGAAAGAAGCAAAAAGATGCAAGAGTTTCTTGATCTACAGTAGAAATGATTAACTCCACTAGATTTCGTGGCATAGAACGTTACTACCCCAATGTCTACATGACAAAGGTGGAACGCGCAATGAAGTTCGCCCAAAGACCAACTTTAACGACCAAGGTTTACACCTAAGGTCCCAAGTCCTTTGATGATGCCATTGAGGTGGCCACACTGTTCGATGATGATTGGGTGGAAGCACATAAAGCCCAACATAATCGATCTTTGTAGCGATCAGGCGACCAAAGGAGCATGCCTATAAAATCTATAAAATTTGAAAGTTATAAATAAATAAAATAAACATCATTATGATCAAGTTAGAAATTTGTTTCTAGCCTTTAAATTCTATTTATTGATGAATTACATGTTCATTTACTCATTTCTGGCCGGGTATAAATGACATTTATAGAATTATTTTAGGTAATTAACTATTTAAAAATATTTAATTTATACTTAAATATATGTAATTGAGTGTGTTTGCAAATTTTTGAAATAATTTCAAAGTGTTTTGAGCTTAACTAGATGTATTTAAGTAGCTTGCGAATGAATTTTCATCAAAAGGGTATTTTGGTTAAAAATAAATTAAACAACCATTTTCAAGTGATTATGAATATCTAAATATTCATAATATAATGAAAAGAATATTTTGAAAAAAGTTTGGACACAAGCTAAATGGGGATCAATGTGGGTCGACCCATCAAGTGAAACTGGACCTATTTTTTGAGGCTCAATAAGGAACCAACCTGCATGGAGATTAGCACCCAAATTGGATGGGTTTCAACCCATTTGGATATGGGTTGGACCCGACCCAACCAAGGACCCAAATGGGTCAAGGGAAGGGTGCATAGAGGGTTTAGAGCATTCCTTTATGCCCATCCATTTTTGCCTCTTCTCTCCTTCTACATTGGAGATTGCACCCAACCAACTGAAGCTATGTGCATTGAGATCCATGCCAACCACCTCCCTCCATTGGGATTTGCACCAACCTTCATCTCCATCATCTCCTTCTTCCCCATCATCCTCTTCTTCTTCTTCCATTTTTATTAGCCGACTACATAGGGGAGGAGCTGTGCAATTTTGGGGAAGCATGCTCAGTGTGGAGAACCCCTCGATTTGCATGCCAGCCACCATAGAGAATGCCTATCAGCACGAAAATAGCTTCAACCGACCAGCCACTTTTTTGGAGAGAGTTGTGATTTTGAGGATTTTTTGAATTAGGAAAAATTGCCTAACCCTAATTCTTTGGACATTGTCTTGTTGGGGAAGCATGCTGCAGCAAGAGGAGTGCCTCATACTACGTGCAGACTGTAGAGGGCAGCCAGCTACAATGACTCTTCCAGGCGACCCCCTTTGTGCCCATAGAATTAGGGTATTTGGGCAATTTTAGGGAAATCACCCAACCCAATTGTTGTGGATTTTTTGTGAGAGGCATTTCTAGTATCGCCTCGATTTTTGTGCAAATATAGTGGCCTCTGTCAATGTGGAAACACTCTAATTAAACTTAATTGTGCACCAATTTTGAGGTTTCTTGGTGTTGACATTCAAACACAAAGTGTTCAATTGTTTTGCCAAGCATTGCGGTTTTTGCGGATTTTGAAACCCCAAGGGATTTTGGGTTTTATAGCATTCATTTAGCAGTTCTACGAGGGTAGAAACCCTTAACTGAATTTCTACAATACTTATCTAGGTTGTTTTGTTGCAATTATATGTGATTTGTCGCTAAATTAGTTATGCATGTAGCGTAATCTAATTTCAGTGAAATTAGGTTTTATACATGCCTAATTGTTAGAAATTGCTAATGTTAGACTAATTACTGATTGAATCATGTAATTAAAAATTTTTAGTTTATATATTAAATTCTGTTTTATATGTTATAAAGTTTGAAATTTCACAGTTTGCCTTGGGAATTTTGTTGCACGCTAAGTTTTCTGTAAAATGCCTAAGAGGAAAAATTTTCAAATTCAATTCAGTTTTAAACGGGTTTCAAAACTACTTTTTAAATGTTGATTAGGTGAATTTAAAACTCAGTTTTGAAGTAGTTTTTATACATATTTACATCATGGTTTTGATTATGCCTTATGTGCATCATAAATGCATATGAGTAAGTGTGAAAGTGCATAGTTAACTAGGTTAACATTCACTTTGTATTTTCAGTTTTGTGCAAGTGCTCATGTATTGTTGATGTTTGCATTTGAATGTACATATATGCACGTGTTAATTCAATTTTAGATTTGTATCAAATGCTTAAATGCTTGCACCATTCTTATATATGAATTGCCATGCATGTGCTAAGTACCACAAAGAGGCTATAAGCAAGTGTATTCGACAAATGCAAACACCTATGAAATCAAATAAACTACCCATGGTAAGTGTGTATGCTGCAATACATCATGCAAATATTGAAAGAACTTTGACAATCACGCGCATCATGATTTGAATATATGAAAATTGAAGCATTTTTCTTGTGGTACGAAGATCATGCTTGACATGGTTTTAGAATAACGGAATATAGAATGCTTTTAAAGGTATATGTTGTGAATATATGATTAAATACATGAATATATGATTGAAATGAGTGCATGAGTAAAATGAATGCATATGTGAAATAAATGTATGTGAAACATGCCATGTATGTTATAAATGTATTATGCATGAGAACATGAATTAAATATGACTTGTATCATGCATCAAAGTATAAATGAAGTGTATCATGTATCATGCATGAGGGCATAAGTAAAATGATGATGAGTCATACTTAAGAGCATGGACTAATAAATCATGCATAGGGGCATGAGAGGGTTATCATATAAGATAATGACATTGAGAGTGTGGCTTAGACTTTAATAAAATATAACCCTGGGACCACGGGTCCACTTAAGGCACTAGTGAAACCAGGCTCTCTAAGATGGCTGGGTCTGTCTTGATCTAAATGAGATGGCTGGATCCATCCTAATCTCATGTCTACATTAGAGAGAAAAAAGCAGTACAAACCTCGTGACATATAAAAATGTTGGAGGACTATGGGTGTCTCATCCCTGCCCCACAATGGTTAAGGGGACAAGCCTATTCGGGGATTCACAGGGCAGGACCAGAAACTCTTCAGAGTTAGAAAAGATGTTCTTTATGTTTTTAGCTTGAGCGGCATACATGGGCATAGGCCGGTACAAGGACTTCGTGTCCATATCTCAATCGCTGTATTGCAGGATTAATCATCTGAGATAGAACCAATTAAGCCATATGAGAGAAATAAAAAATACATGGCATAATAAATACCCTTATGGTTGTTTATAGGCGACTATACCCTCTTTTGTACCAGATGAGTTCAAAATAATCAAGTGAAACAATGCATTAGATTATTATAATCACTTTTGTCATGTGTATAAACATAATGATGTATACATGTAGTTTACTAATGTTTACCAATGTCATTGCATATGAGCTTACATGTGAATGAAAAAAACATGTATTGAGTCATGAAATTAACCAGATGAAGTAAGTCAATGAGCTGACTGAAATGTATGTGAGATGTATATGTGTGTGTGATACACATTGGAAAAATCATGAAAATTAACTTGTTTCTCTTTATTAAAATGCAAGAATGCATAGTATGGTCATGAGAATTGACCTGTGGGCTACATAAATGCATGAATGCATATCATAGTCATGTGATTGATTTGTTTATTCTTTTATGAAAGAATGAATATGAATGTCATAAATGGTTATGACTTATGTCTTGTTTGTTTGTAAAGCATGCACGTATGATAAATGTTAGAATGATCAAATGAGATTTTGACCTATCTATTATATGCAAAATTGTGAATGTATATGTTATGAATATGAGGGACTCATATGTCATGAATTATTTAAAAAGCATGTGCATGTGTTTTATGGTGGACACAGTCAATGAGACTTGATATATTTGCTTTATAAAATTGTATGTGATGTGTGTTAATTGCTTTTTCATTTATTTAATCATTGACCCTCATGTTATAAATGATGAGAATCACACAAATTTCATCTTGGCACCAGTGAAGGAGGTTGTTAAGTCATCTGATCCATTATGTAACCGAAAGATGCAGTGTAACTGCTCCCACCGTAACCCTACGATCGTAGTTGATGCATTTAGGGGAGGATGCCAAGCACGTCACCTGAGAGTCCTCCTCAGCAGAGAGTTGTGTCTCTCTAGGCTCCCGATTGCCCAGTTGGTTCTAATATGGATCAAATGGGATCCAATCTGGGAGAGCAGGAGCAATGTGGGTTTCATTTCAAGGCCAGATCCTAGTTAGATAAGGAGAACATTCACCTGGGTTCTCAGAGGAGCCCCATCTTGAACCTTCGAGTAGCAGAGATCGAGCTTGCAGAAAGTACAAGGCCAGTGTCTTCGATAGTCAATGCACTCATTTACGTTCTATCAACGATGTTGGCCAAGGGACTTGAGTGGAGCATCTTCAGTGGCATTGCCTTTCCAGTCTTTCTCAAAAGCTTGCATCCTCCTCAATTAGCTAAGATGGTATGCTCCTCTATACCCTCTGATTCCTTCTCTTATGTGCATCAAGTTGAGTCCTCGGCTTTGGCTACAAACCACAATTTGTTTCAATATGAGAGTGCTTAGTTGGGCAGACAATGGGCCCATCGGTCGATAGCAAAAACGCTACCCCAATTCCAGCAAGAGGTGATTTTCTTTATGGAAATGAAATTCACGAGGATGTAGTTTCTTCTCTCAAAAATAGCTTTTTATCATATGAATTGGTGGGTAATTTTGATAACACTTCGTTTAGTCGTATCCTTTGGTTGTGGAATCCCACTCTACTAAAGGTGGAAAATATGTGGAGTTCATGCCAGTTTTTTATGGTTCTTGTGGAAAATAATTTGGACATAATGCTGATATCTAGAATTTGCGGTCATAACTCATATATTGATTGCTGTAAGTTGTGGCTAGGCCTTCTTCAACATCAGATGTAATGCCCTTGGTTTCTTACTAGTGACTGGAATGCTATTTGGTCTCCTTCCGAACGGTGGGGTTCCACGGTATACCATTTGGGATGTAAAATTCAAAAATTTTAAGATTTTTTCAGATAAAACAAAGTGAGAATTTTTGCAAAGAGATATGATTATATTAGGTCCGATGAAGTTCCACTAGATCCAAATTGGACCACGTGGGTCCAATGAAGAAAATACAGTTTGGAAATCGGATTCTGACTCCAGGAGATCCGAAGACCCAACCCAATTTGCAAGAGAATCTCAATAAATTCAAATATTTCATGACTCTTATGTGAGATCCAAAATGTAATAAATAAAATTTAATGCGAAGATAAGAAGAATCAGGGAAAACCACTTAGAAACAGGAGATCCGTCAAGAAGAGAAACGTCAAACGAAGGCTTATATAAATTAATTTTGCCAAAACAAGCAACAAAAGAGAGTGTGATGTAGTGGTGAGGCTCGTTACCTCCTGAGGTTTGATGCATGTTCAAAACCCACTATGCACACACGTGTATTATAAAGGGAAACACATTTCCTTTTTAACATAAAAGTCAGAAATAGGCCTAGATGGGTTTAAAGGAAATAAAAAATTACACCACTTGCAACGAAATGCAATATGGTGCAGTGGTGGGGTTCGTTGCCCCTTTGGGAATGGACCTTAATTCAAAACCCTTGTGCACCTGATTTTTTACACGGGTTACTAGCATTTTTACCTTTTTGAAAAAAATAGTAAAAACGTGGGGCCAAAGAACCCCTACATTTTAGCCCTTCTCCATGAAAAAATGTGAGAGGAGATTTGCTACTCCTCTCACTTTTCCACGTTTTTAGAGAAATCCCACCACAAGTGGTAGAGGGGTACCACTAAAATGAGGAAAAATGTAGTTAAAAAAAGAAATGTTCAAAAGGGAGGAAGGGGCATCAAGGGAAGTGAAATAAAATCACAAAAAAAATCATGGAAGATGGGGGTCGGTTGCTTGGGTTTCAAAAAGTTTTGAAAACCTATTTTTGAGGGAGATTAAGTAAGGGGAGGATCCCTTGAGAAAAAATGTGAAAACCCATTATCGTTTCTCTCTCTCTCTATTCCCTCTCTTAGTCTTCAACGACCCCTCATTGTTGCTGTGAGACCATCTTCTTCACTCTACGTGGAGCTCCAACCGAGAAGAAGAAATGCCACTTACGGGCTCGATGTTTTGAATAAGGTAAGGGGTATTAGATTCTTATGCCTATGCATGGTGCCATGGTGTACTCATGTGCTGAATACCATCGAAATATGTAAGAAAATACATATATTCTGTCCTCACATAAATTTTTGAAATCAGACCTAGTGAATCTTTATGTTGATCTATACAAAAAAAAAATATGGAAGAAAGTCTAGTTGGGAACCATGGTGTATATAAAATATGTGGATCAAGATGTGAGGATTTGCATATTTATAAGCACGGTTCAAACATGAACTTGCGTGTTCATGGATAGCTGATTTCAAATCAGGTATGTACGTGTATAAAAAAAATGATGAAATGAATCTGCCAATATTCTTGGGAAAAAAATCCAGAATTAATGATGTGCACATACCTGTATTCACGAATAAATAATATGCATATGCTGGCATCCTTACAATTTATTTCCATAGTCATTTGCTCAAATGTTGAATCTGCATATGCTAGTATGCTTAAAACTTGTTATAGCATGTAGCTTTATCATATAGTTATTTTGGAGATTGTATAGGAAGCATGTTATTTTTTTTGTCATAAAGGAACACATTCACGCATATTGAAGATATTCATATGGAACAGTATAAATCTTTTTTTTTAGGGATAAAGCTAGACGTCATGCTTATTGATTTGGTGCACATAGCAAATTTCTTTGAATAGGTCTGGATGGACGGATGTATTTAGCTGTCACACATACTGATTTGCTTATATGGCAAAGGATGCTCCTTACTATTTGCAAACATGCAACATGATTATGTTATGAAACACATTATTTTCTGGGTATGAAAGCATGTACACGATTAATATTTTTGCAAGATCGTGCTTGCTAAAACCGTGTCTCAAGTGAAGAGGTAGTTCCCTATGCTACCTTAACCTTTGTTCTAATCTGGACGTGGTTCCAGGAAATGCATAGAAAAAAAATACAGACAGTTAAGCATGAGTCCATGCGATTTACTCATTGTCCTTGTTGCATTGTTCTCGAAAAAAAAATACATGTATATAATGCCACCTTGATTCAATCACCTGACTAGTTCTATCTAACCTATTCAAATAGGTTTTTAAATTGTCCTATTTATAAGAACTACATTCACGCATATAGATTTATGCACAGAGAAATATTGATTAGGTTTTGACAGGCTGGTGGTGTTGGCACCACCGGCTGCAGACCGATAAAGGTTTGCTGAAGTCAGTCAGGACTGGTCACCCTCCTTCGTGTGCACAAGAATGGGTGTGGTCTGAGGTTGGCTGGACCCCAGCCTGGTTTTGGTAAATTTCAAACCCCAAAGTTAACCGACAGCAACCGGGGCAGGGTGCCACGGGATTTGGATATGCTGCAGCGGTGGCGCATGCCACTGCTTGTGGTGGTCAGTCGACCCATAGGGGTCTGGCATGACCTGCAGGATCAGATGGTGGCGTTGCACCACTAACATGGGTGCAATAGAGGGGGGAAACCCCATTCGGGTGCTAGCTGAGCCCTGCACACACAGGTGTGGCAGGCGGGACCGGTGAGTCTAGCTCCTCACCGAGCAGTTGGCGGCGGGTAGTACACTACCCTGATGATATTACCTGGTGGTGGCAGCCATACAACCATGGTAAGCCGGAGGCTCATTGTAGCCTGAGCACAGTTACACAAACCTTGCACTAGGTGCGTGGAAAAAATATATATATATATATATATATATATATATATATATATATATATATATATATATATATATATATATATATCAGAAGAAAAAAATAAAGACGTGATATGATTTCATGAGGTTTCGGTGATTCTAAAGAAAAAATATATCAAGCAAACTATGCCACATGGATGACACAGTACGTGGGGTACGGATGCGTACACCCTAGCTCAGAAAATAAATGTTTAAAATATGGGCTCCGGGATGAGCCGAATTTTGAGAAATATATATATATATATATATATATATATATATATATATATATATATATATATATATATATATATATATATATATATATATATATATATATATATATATATATATATATATATATATATATATATATAGACGGTGCATAATAGGCACCTGGTGGTAAGATGCATACAATGTGATTGTAACCCGGGGGCGGGTTTGGGATTTTAGAAATCCCTCCTGGTGCAATAAATAAACAAAAACTTAATGTATGCACATATATCAAAAAATTTTTGAGACTCTGGGTATACTGGAAAGATGATATATGTTACCAGATTCTCTGGGCTCTGGGTACACCTGAAAGATGGTGTATATTACCGGACCCGTGTTCTACCTTGGAGAGGGTAGATGGTACAAACTTCGTGGGACAGTTGTAATTTTTGTGAGAGCTAGGCGTCTCACCCGATCCCTAGTCCTCAGAGTTAGGAGGTCAGGACTACCAATGTATCCTAGGTGGTAGATCCAAGTCTTCTATAGAAGTTACAGGGTGTATTCTAATTCTAGTTCTAGCCATTGGGGAGTACTCTCTCAGTCATGGACCGTCTTCTTTAGATATCCGTACAGCTAGTCATACGGGTTATTAAATAATAGACTCTTGTATGGTCTCGAAAATTTGTTTTTTTTTTCTTGTATAGTTTCTGAGTGCAATTTTCGTAGTCCTCGTATCAATTCTTAAAAATTTACAGTAACAAATTATTCCTGTAAGAATGAGACTGTATCGGGTACATTTTTGTTATTTTATAGTAAAGTAGAAAGCATGCATGTCTTAGTAGTAATTTTCTTCTTAGCAAGTTATATTGTCTGAAATTTTATATTCATGACACTTGAAAATGTTACACATATCTGTACACAGGATACTAAGAACAAACATATGGATATAATACTTTTTACGCAGACGGAGTAGTCTGACCCTTTATGCATTAATATTTTTTAAGTAACAAATAAGTGGAGCAATCGCGGGTGTCACTGCAGGAGTAGCCATGGGATCTCATTCTTCATTGATCTTGCTTAGAACTCTGAGCAATTTAATTAATTCTACATTTATGAGTTATAATAAATGAACATAATGCTCTGTTTAATATATTGAATGTTTCTTTAGTGCTCTTCTGTTTTGTTTTACCTTGTAATTCGCCTTACTCTTGGACCTGTTATTTCTGTTGTTTCAAAAAAAGAAAAATTTACCAAATTTTTTTGTCCAAATTGTTGGGGCATTACATGGGAGCTGACAACTTTAATGGTTTTCTTGAGTCTGCGGGTCTTATGGAAATCGAGGATGGATCCTCTCGATTTACTTGGAAAAATAAGTAGAGTGGTGCCAATTTTTGAGCCAGTCGTATTGACAGATGCTTCGTTAATGACTTTTGGATGAATAGCTTCCCTTCCTATGGCCTCTCTATTCTGCCTAGAACAATATCAAATCACAAGGCATTGTTGCTGTCAGTATGTCCACGACTTAAAGTTCCCAGACCTTTTAAGTATTTCTCCTCCTAGGCCCATCACCTTGACCATCATAAAGTGGTTCGAAGAGCTTGGTTGGTTCAAGTTTCTGGATGCCCAATGGTCTGGGTAGTCACTAAGTTGGGTAATGTGTATCGCCACCTTCGTGAGTGGAAAAGGACTGCTATAGGTGGGTTGAAGGCTCGTAAGGAGATGATCGGCTTTGAACTCGAGGAGATCCAACCTCAGATTGATCAGGGGATTCCCTCTGCTCTTCCAAGGGAACTCTACATCCATGACGATATTATCAAGTTAGAAGAAGCAGACTGGAAACAAAAATCCCAGTGTCATCGGTTGTCTGCAGTGACCATAACAGTAAAATTTTCCACCTCATGGTCAACCACAATATTCAGCGTCATCAAATCCATTGGATCCAAAAGGAAGATGGGTCCAATCCAGTGTAGTGGGCAGGGAACACATTTTTTTCAGGAAGCCACATCTTTTTTTCTTGACTCTTCCCTAGGGACAAGGTAAATCAACGCAGCTTCGATGGGGGCCTGTAACCGTTGGTGACTATTTAGGAGAATGTTTCTCTTTCTCAGACTGTGTCAGATGATGAAGTTACTAAAGTTGTCTTTAGCCTAGATGGAGACAGTGCTAGACGGGTTCCCAGGTAACTTTTTTTACTGCCTTTTGGTCCATAATATCCAAAGATATTTGTTTGGCCACTAAGAGATTTTTTAGACAAAGGTAAGGTTCTATTCATCTTCAACTCTTCCTATATCATTTTGATTCCTAAGAAAGAAGGGGCCCATTCATTCACCAAATTCCATCTAAGTTTGTGTAATTTTTTGTACAAAATTATTACCAAAATTATGGTTGCCATGATATCTCCCATTCTTCAGCGCATTATATCTCATAATCGACAAGCTTTCTTGAAAGACCATAATATTCAAGAAAGTATCTTAATGGCACATAAGCTGGTGGCTTCTATGCAGGGTATTAAGGTGACCTTTGTCTTGTTTAAGACAGACTTGGCCAAAGCCTATGATAGAGTTGTCTGGTTCTTTTTAGAGGACACTTTGTGCAAGTTTGGCTTTGCAGATTCTTGGATCCATCACATTATGAGATGCGTGTCCACTCCTAAATTCGTGGTGGTAATTAATGGCAAGCCCAGACCTGAGTTTCATAGTATCAGGGGAGTCCATCAGGGAGACCCTCTCTCCCCTTTTTTTATTTCTATTGGCTATGGAGAGGTAGAGTAGGCACCTTCATCAATTAGAGAGCCTTGGATCTATCACAAGGGTGTCTATGAAGGGGTTTTCTTGGAGTCACCCGTTGTTTGCTGATGATGCTCTGTTCTTCATTAAAGATAAACAACAATCCATTGCCAACTTTTTTGAGGTTGTTAGGGACTTCGACGATAAATTAGGGTTGTGGGTGAGCCCTGGTAAATCCCTTTTTATCCCTTCCAACATGACTCACAACGGTATCTACTCACTACAAGGATGAGGGTCAATAGCTGTGACTCATTAACGACGACATGAAAAAGTTGCCGCTGTTGGGGTTGAATTGCCATAATAATAGTGACTTTATATATATAACCGTTATAGATATATTTATAATGACAACTTTATATGTCACCATTAAAGATATGTCTCTAACAACGATTAATAAATATCACTGTTATAGATTATCTTTAACAGTGACATATGTGGCCATTAAATATTGTCGTTAAAACACTTTTGACAACAACATTTAACGGTCATTAAATATTGCCATTATTAATAAATAATGACAATATTATGACATCATCTTTATAGGGTTTTACTCTATAACGATGACCTTGTATGTAGCCATTATCGATATGTCATTAACAGTGACATGTGCGACAATTAAATATTATCGTTAAACCACTTTTACGGTTATATTTAACAGTCAATGAATGCTGTCGATATAGGTTTTACTCAATAACAATGATATTCAGGTGTAACTGTTATAGGGTTTATAATTAGAGCTTAGTATTGTGCCTTAATTCTATTTTTTTTCTCTCTCCCTTTGTTGCCGGACCACCTCCTCCCTCCCTGCTCGGGTTGCACTGCCTGATCGTCGTCAGACCAAGGATCAATCCTCTCTTTCTCTATACGATTTCTCTGGGTGACACCGCCGGCCACCACCTCTGATCCCTACACAGAGTGACACCGCCTGACCCTCGTCGAAGAATATCCTCACTGTATGCAATTTCTTTGGGTGACACCACCGACCATCACCTCTGATCCCTGCTCGGGTGACATTATCAGACCATCGTTTTTCTCTTTGTCTCTGCGATCTCTCTCCTCTTTGCTCGGGCAACGCTCTCTGATGAGCCTCTCTCTGCTCTCTACGAGCGTGTGTATCTTTCTCTCTCTCTGTTTGTTCAATCTATATTTTTTAAGGTTTTTGCGAGCCTCTCTAATGCAGAGCATCCTGAAGATCGGAGCTTTGAAGATGAATTGGATCCAAATTCAATTCCCAAGATCCAATCTATGATGCGATTCAATCATGCTGGACTATCTAGGTCCAATTGGATCTCTGCCAACCCAAATCCATATTGAATATCATACTTCAAATTCTGAGATATTTGGCAATTATCTTCTCAGAGATTGTATTTTTGTTTTTTTATTCTATTTTGTCATATTAAGGAATCATATTAAATATGTTTTATTTATTTATTTATTTAGGTGTCAGATTCTACTAATCCGGATAGTTCTGGTTCCCTATAGGATCTCTTTTGTGGCACTAGAGGGTGCATGGGGGTATTCAGATAGTTTATATTTTTTATCGACATTTTATTTTAATGCATTTTTTAGCAAGATCTGGATTATAGGAAGTTTGGATCTTGCCCAAGATCCAAACCACGTTGGATCCATTTGGCACCACTTTAAGTGGACAATCTTGACCCTCATTTGAATCCCAATTTGACTCAGAAAGTCAAATGGTGGTTAGAGGGTCATAATAACCTTTTTCAAATATTGCAAACTCATTGGTCCAAGAAGAGGTGGCACCTCATTGGCTCAGTGAGAGGTGAGCCTATTGTCCATATGCATTTTCATTGGGCCAACTTAAGGTGTAATGAGAGTTAAGATTTGTTTGTAATATGGTCTCTCGTTGACCTCAAGAGAGGTTGCCTCTTATGTGTCCAATGAGGATCCTTGCTCCTTTTTGAGCCCCTTAAATTCCAGCAGAAAAATGGTGGAGGGGGTATTCGAAAATGGTGTTGGAAGATAATGTTTGAAGGGTGACACAGTCTCTGTATTTGACCGTATATCCCTAGATACTAATCCAAATTACATGATATTTAGCTTGTTGAAAAGCTAAGATCCTACTCTACAAGTTTGATGTTTACCATTTGACTTGGTTTGGCTCGGTTAAGCTGCTAAAGTCCTTGACAAGTTGCCTACTGATGACATCAAGGAAGAAGGTGATGCAAAGCCTTGTGTGGCTGTGCGTGTGAGGGTGCTGTTGGTCGTGTGATCAAGGTTTAGAAACCTTGGTATTGGTGTTTGAGACATTGAAGACATCAAGCTGATCGTGGTCTGCCATTGAAGCTTGTGTTCGTTTCATAGCTGCAAAGGAGATAAACAACTCTACTCTTGTTTTTCTCATGTTTGAGTTTTGCGATTTCTGCAACTTATGAGTGATTGTTGTTCCTGATTATTGTAGCCTGCAAAAGAAACTTGTTATGTTTATTGAATGAAAGTCTTGAGGTTTTATGTTAGTAAAAGTTTTCAAAACTCGTTTTAGGGTTCTGCAACTTGTAGTTTGCTTATACTCGATTTCTGTTGAGAAACAAGTTGTCCTGTTCTTGAGTTGTCTGAGATGACTTCAAAGAATCCACCATATCAGCCTGAATACTTGTCTGATTCTAGTGTTCTTTGGTTTTATAGAAACCTAGGACACCTACCTTCAACTTTGCAGTTAAGGTCTTTGCATGATTCGTCCATCTGTGTCCTTTAAATTTGCTGTGAAGTTTTGGATAGATAGAACCCTTCTGTACCCTGTCCAATACATGTTCCGTATTTGCTGGTTATTTTCCTATTTCCTACATGAAATCATGATTGATTTAGTTTTTTGGAAAGTTAAGACGCGGGTCTATAATTTTCATGTTTAAGGTTTTTGGTGAATCATCCCTAAAGTGGCTCAAAAGTTTCATTCTTTCTGAGTGTGCAAAAATCCGTGACTAAAAGAAATCCTGTTATAGTTTCCTGAATAGGTTTTTGTGTTTTTTGAATATCCTGATATTCTTTGCGTTATTTATAAATCTGAAACTTGATCTGATTAGATAACATCTTGTTAATTCATATTACTGTTTTGAGGTTTGCATGATTCCATCTTTTAATTGTTTGAAAATCAATGTTAGTTTGATTACATGCTTAGAACCATAGTTCACATTTTACAACAGTTAGAACAAACTATATCTAGAATTCAAAAATTTGTAGATACCTGTAGGTATATTCAAAAATTTCAATCTTTGGCATTCTGAATAGATCATAAAGTGATCTATGAATCGTTTGTTTGGAGTTTTCTGAAACTCCTTCGTCAAAGGGGTCAAAATCCCTCTTGAACTGACTGTCTGCCTTATTCAGTCAATTTGTCAAAGACCAGTCTCACTGGTCTAGACATTCGTCCATGGATCAGATATCTCAGATCCAATTCCAGTGTTCTCATGTCCGTCAGGAATGTGTATGTCGTGCAACTTTCTTGTGTTGGCTACCTCTGTCGAAACAGAGTGCTCAGGCCCCGAATCTCCATTTGTTAGAGTCCTGTTTAGACTCAGCAGAATATCGTTAGCTTTCGCGTGTGTCGAGATCAAGTTAGATCTTGGATCATGGACCGACTTCTATGCCGAGTCTGCATCATTTGGTATCAGAGCGAGTTTGTCAGATTTCTTAATCTGATATGATTCCCGGTGTTGTGGGAGGTCAATATTTTTTTTGAGATACCATTCACCATGGTGGGTCGAATGGGAGGTTGAGGTCAAAATAACTTTAATAGGAGAAATGATGATCGTGATCATTGTTATGAGGTTCGAGATCTACAAAGACAAGTTGCTGAGGCTAATCGCTGAATCAAGGAATTAACTTCCCAAATGGCTGAAAATGCGAGAGTTCAAGAACAACGAGCTGAGCGAAGTCCACGTGGTTCCTGAGGAACATGTGAGACCCAATCTTTTGATTCTGACGATGACTTCGAGTCAAATCGTCATAGTCTAGAAATGAAAGATAACTTCCAGTCGAGGAGATCTCATTGGGATTCTGGCTTACATTTTGATATCTCCGAGTTCAAGGGAACTAGAACTCTCGAAGAATTCTTAGACTAGATTAGAGAAGTTTGCAAAGTCATTGAATTCAAGTAAGTCCCCGAGGATCGTCGAGTGGGATTAATATCCCTCAATCTAAAGGGTCGAGCTGTAGCCTGGTGGCGCCAACTTAAGCAATCGCGCACATACAAAGGCTGTGCCCCAATTAAGCGCTGGGAGCACATGGAGAAAAAGTTGCATGCTCAGTTCCTGCCTCTGAATTATCAACATAAACTATATCAGAAATATCAGAGTCTGAAGCAAGGAACCCAATCAGTGGATCAGTACATCGAAGAATTTCACAACCTCGTTGCACGAAATGACATCCGTGAAAGTGATGAACAACTCATATCAAAATACATTGGAGGTTTAAACTTTTAATTGCAGGATATGTTAAATTTTGTTGAGTGTTGGACCGTTTCCAAGGCTCATCAAAAAACACACCAATGAAAAAGGTCTACTCAGTGAAAGACCTTGGCGAAATTGAGTCAGACTATTAAACCCTCAGTGCGGGCCCCTGTAGTCCCAAGTAGGAAGGTTTCCCCACCCTACTGACATCCCAATGTGACTAACCCGTCTAGGGTTACGAGTCAGAATGCTTCGATAGGAACCCAAGCTCAAACTTCTAGTTTCAATACCCCATCAAGTGTTACACTTATGGAAAGCTGGGTCACAAGTCCACTGAGTGTCGTGGCAAGGCCCTATTCATTGAAAGATCACATGTTGAGGATGATTCTAGATTGAATCCCGAATCCAATTTTGTTTATGATCAAAATCTTGAAGATTTTGAGGAAGAACCCGAAGAAGAGTATGTGGAGGAGGTGTTGCTGCCAGATAGAAGCGAAGCTCTCATTTCTAGGAGAATCTGTTTAGCCCCACGTCAATAAGGGAATAACCATTGGATTCAAACTCACATATTTGAGTCTTCCTATGCCATCAATGGGAAAATATGTTGATTCATCATTGACTCTGGTTGCTGTGAAAATGTGATATCGATCAAAGCCATGACCAAGTTAAACTTGAGTTATAAAATTCATCCCCATCCATATCAGATGTCGTGGCTCCAGAAGAGCATCAACGTTCATGTCAACCAGCAGTGTTTGGTCAATTTCTTGATAGGCAACACCTACTTTGATCAAGTTTGTTGTGATGTGTTTTCTATGGACGCGAATCACTTGATTTTAGGAAGACCTTGGCAATATGACAGAAATGTCATGCATAATGGTAAGACCAATGTATATTTCTTCACTTTTGAAGGCAAAAAGATAAAGTTGCTTCATTCAAAAGATCTACCTCCATTATCTTTCGCCTCATCATCCATTGTTTAATCCACTATTCTCACTATTACTCCTCCATCTCATCCTGTTGTCCCCATTTGTCCTCATGAATCTCTTAAGATTGCTGCATCTCAAATAAAGGGACCCATTGTGTTCATCGTGAGGCATGAACTTCAAAATCAACCAAAATTCCGTTTTGTCATGAAGGATTCCCTAGCAGAACCTTCTCTTGAATTCGGTAGTGATCTTATCATTGAAGTTAATGAGGAAATCGTGAAGGAACCCTCACCTGAATTTGAGGATGTTCCTATGAGTGCGTTCATTTATGATCCAGTCTTTGAAGAGATGAATGCAGAACCCACCCTCGTTAGAGAGACCGACTAGTTGTCCGATCTTTATTCGCTTTCTAATATAGAAGATCATGAAGAGTTGTCTCACAACATTTTTAACAACCCTTTATTTATGGAGAATCCTGAAGGTTGTCCAAGTTGGTTCGAGGACAACTTCATCTTTGATAATCCGCTCTATGGCGATGCTGATGAAGACACCAAAGATGAAGAGACATTTGCGTATGAGGATGTCATCGATGACTTCACACTTGTCATTAATAATCCCATTTTCGAGGCTAATGTCGAAATTGAAAATCTCAATCCAAGTATTAGAGAGTCTATAGAAATTCATGTCAATGAATCCTTAGAAATTGGAAATTCTCTCAGTGAACCATTAGAAAGTTTTGAGCCTCATGTGAGCCCTAAATACGATATGGGTAAAGCTGAAATAACAATCGTTCACACTCCAAAGTTATTGTGGAAACATCAAGATTTAGTCGATAATATAGATTCCACATTCTTAATAAATCCAAATAGTAAATATGAATTATTGTTAGATTGTATTGCTTGTGAATTGCCGTATAATTGCCAAAATGTTAGTGAAAAATTTGAATTATTGAACAACATGATCTATAGGCAATTTCTATATGTGGTTGATCCAAATTTTGAAACTATCTGTAAAGCCTTGATGCATGGTAAGATCATTAAATATAATGTTTTACATGATTTTGAGCTTCAATTCCATAGTTCTGCATCTCATCTATCTGAATTTCATTTTGCTTAGCACATTGCATTGCATCAAATATTCTTGTCATTCTTATAGAGAATTTCCCGCCCTGTTTAGTCCCCTTTTATTTGCCTTGGACAGATACTGCATTGATTTTATTTTGAATTTGTGCAGGGATTATAGAGTTTTACATGACAAAGACAAGGCTCTGAGGATGAAGCCTTTTGACCCAGAGGGGAATGATGCAGAGCATCCTGAAGATCCGAGCTTTAAAGATGAATTGGATCCAAATTCAATTCTCAAGATCCGATCCATGATGCGATCCAATCGTGCTAGACTATCTGGGTCCAATTAGATCTTTGTCAACCCAAATCCATATTGAATATCATACTTCAAATTCTGAGATATTTTGCAATTATCTTCTCAGAGATTGTATTTTTGTTTTTTGATTTTATTTTGTCATATTAAAGAATCATATTAAACATGTTTTTTTTAGGTGTCAGATTCTACAGATCCGGATAGTTCTGGTGCCCTGTAGGATCTTTTTTGTGGCACTAGAGGGTGTAAGAGGTATTCAGGTAGTTTATATGTTTTATCGATATTTTATTTTAATGCATTTTTTAGCAGGATCCGGATTGTAGGAGGTTTAGATCTTGCCCAAGATCCAAACCACATTGGATCCATTTGGCACCACTTCAAGTGGATAGTCCTGATCCTCATTTGAATCCCAATTTGACTCAAAAAGTCAAATGGTTGTTGGATGGTCATAATAACCCTTTTAAAATGTTGCAAACTCATTGGTCCAAGAAGATGTGGCACCTCATTGGCTTAGTGAGAGGCGAGCCTCTTGTCCATATGCATTTTCATTGGGCCAACTTAAGGTACAATGGGAGTTAAGAGTTGTTTGTAATATGCTCTCTCATTGGCCTCAAGGAAGGCTGTCTCTCACGTGGCCAATGGGAAGCATTGCTCCTTTTTTAGCCCCTTAAATCCCAGTAGAAAAATGGTGGAGGGGGTCTTTTGGCTTCTATCTTTAGGAAAAGAAATTCGAAAATAGTGTGGGAAGAGAATGTTTGAAGTGTGACACAATCTATGTATTTTGATTGTATATCTCTAGATACTAGTCCGAATTACATGATATTTAGCTTGTTGGAAAGCTAAGATCCTGCTCTACAAGTTTGATGTTTACCATTTGACTTGATTTGGCTTGGTTAAGCTGCTAAAGTCCTTGACAAATTGCCTACTGACGACATCAAGGAAGAAGGTGATGCAAAGCCTTGTGTGGTTGTGTGTGTGAGGGTGCTGCTGGTCGTGTGATCAAGGTTTAGAAACCTTGGTACTGGTGTTTGAGACGTTGAAGACGTCAAGCTGATCGTGGTATGCCATTGAAGCTTGTGTTTGTTTTATAGCTGCAAAGGAGATAAACGACTCTACTCTTGTTTTTCTCATGTTTGAGTTTTGTGATTTTTATAACTTATGAGTGATTGTTGTTCCTGATTGTTGTAGCATGCAAAAGAAACTTGTTATGTTTATTGAATGAAAGTCTTGAGGTTTTATATTAGTGAAAGTTTTCAAAAATCGTTTTAGAGTTTTGCAACTTGTGGTTTGCTTATACCTGGTTTCTGTTGAGAAACAAGTTGTCCTATTCTTGAGTTGTCTGAGATGACTCCAGAGAATTGGCCGTATCGGCCTGAATACAAGTTGGGTTATGGTGTTCTTTGGCTTTCTAGAAAGCTAGGACACCGACCTTCAACTTTTTTGTTAAGGTCTTTGCATGATTCGCCGATCTGTGTCCTTTAAATTTGCTATGAATTTTCAGATGGATTGAACCGTTCTATACCTTGTCCAGTACAGAACACTCCTGATAGTGTTCCGTATTTGCTGGCTATTTTCCTATTCCCTACATGAAATTATGATTGATTTAGTTCTTTAAAAAGTTAAAACGTGGGTCTATAACTTTCATGTTTAAGGTTTTTGGTGATTCATCTCTGAAGTGGCTCAAAAGCTTCGTTCTTTCTGAGTCTGCAAAAATTCGCGAGTAAAAGAAATCTTGTTATAGTTTTCTGAATAGGTTTTTGTGTTTTCTAAATATCCTGATATTCTTTGCATTATTTATAAATTTGAAACCTCATCTGATTAGATAACATCTTGTTAGTTCATATTGTTGTTTTGAGGTTTGCATGATTACATCTTCTGATTGTCTAAAAAACAATGTTAGTCTGATTACATGCTTAGAACCATAGTTCGCATTTTACAACAGTTAGAACAGACTATATCTAGAATTCAAAAATTCGTAGATACTTGTAAGAATATCCAAAAATTTTGATCTTTGGCATTCTAGATAGATCGCAAAGTGATCTACGAATCGTATGTTTAGATTTTTCTGAAACTCCTCTGTTAGAGGGCTCAAAATCCCTCTCGAATCGACTGTCTACCTTATTCAGTCAATCTGTCAAAGACCAGTCTCACAAGTCTAGACATTCATCCATGGATCAGATATCTCAGATCTGATTTCAGTGTTCTCAGATCTGTCAGAAAGGTGTGTGCGTCACACAACTTTCTTGTGTTGGCCACCTCTGTCGAAATAGAGTGCTCAGGCCGCAAATCTCCATTTGTTAGAGTCCTGTTCAGACTCGCCAGACTATCATTAGCTTCTGCGCATGTCCAGATTCAGTTGGATCTTGGATCGTGGACCGACTCCTGTGCCGAGTCCACATCACTCTCTCTGCCCTTCTGCGATCTACACAAAACTTTAAAAGTAACATGAGGCTTGTTGTAATGATAGATGTACATCTTGGTATGCTTTTGAATATTGGATTATTATTTTATTATTATTACTATTATTATTATTATTATGATTTTTTTCATTTATTACGTTCTACAGAGATGTAGAGAAAATTCTTGTTTTTCTCTATAGATCAATACATAATTATGTTTTTTTTTGTTTAATAGTTTAGTTGAAGTTTTTTATGGTACAAATAGTTTTTTGCAGCTAGCAGTGATTGAATACTATATGCACATTCTATAAATTCAATAAAGAAGTCATGTTCTTCCACCATATAGCTTTGATTCCTTTAGAAACTTTGCTTTCTTGATTGGGAACTCAAGATCATGGTTTTGGGATCTATATGCCAATTTGCTTTATGAATAACATTATGATCTGTGTACCGATTTGCGTTGTGAATAACCTGCAAATTTAACTCATACCTAGGTCAAAAACTTGGTTGTCTAGGCATCGACTGACAATAATAAAAATGTGTATATAAAAACATTAGTTAGTGAAGCATTCAACAAACTACTATTGAGTGTGTTGGGCTTAAGCTATACGACTACATGGAATTAACTAGGAGAAGAAACTGTATATTGGTAAGGTGAACCACTATAATAAGGTTGAGATCCTACAAATTGGCCATCCACGCCAATGACAGCTCCAGTTATGTAGGGGTTGAATGGGTTGTAAGTGGATTGTGCATATCTATAATTAAGTGAATAATATACATAAGGCAAACTTTTAGCTTGCAAATTCGGCAATATATATATATATATATATACATATATATATATATATATATATATATATATATATATATATATAGAGAGAGAGAGAGAGAGAGAGAGAGAGAGTAATGAGTCCTTGCTAAATGAAATATGCTAAATCAAATGTGCTTTCATATTTATATTTACCATTATGTTAAGCTACTTGTCTTCTCGGAAAATACATGAACCCACCACCTCCTGTTGCTTGCTCATCAAGAGAGATGACCTTCTTTGACGATACTGAGAATGACCCTCGTCATCTCTCTCTCTCTTTCTCTCTCTCTCTCTCTCTATATATATATATATATAGAGAGAGAGAGAGTAATGAGCTTGTGCTAAATGAAATATGATAAATCAAATATGTTTTTATATTTATATTTATATTTATATTTATATTTATATTTATATTTATATTTATATTTATATTTATATTTATATTTATCATTGTCTTCTTAGAAAATAATTAAGTATGAAATAATGTTACCTAATTTGAGAATAGAACTGAGTTTTTTAAATACTCTTATATACTTATTTATTTTTTTTGGCATTCTTATGCAACTGGTAAATGAGCCACATTTTTCTCAGGGCATGTTTAACTTCGACTAAAAGGTAAGCCTCTATAAAGTGCTTTGTTGGTATATCTTAAGTTCTTGTTAATCTATAGCAAATGGATAATATTGTGGTGTGTTTTTCTTTTCCTTTGGCACCATAAAATTGAGATGGTAAAACATCGAAGCCTCATATTTACTTGAGTGTTTGTGATTTTGAGCATTATATTTTTAATATTTGTCATAGGTACTAACATGCTATTTTATTTTTTTATGGTAGGAAAGTAGAGAAAAGTAAGATTAGTTCGTTGGCATATGAAGTTGATTGATTAATTAATTCACTATTGAGTGATTTCATTGGGCCAATGATGAAAAAGATTTCAGCCAATCATGTCAATGATTGGGTAACTTGAACTTCTGTTTCTGTTAATCAATATTAAAAGCTATCATATACTTTCATTTGACTGTGTAATTGTTATTGTTTGAGTTATTTCATTTGCATTGTTATTGTTTGAATTTTGTTAAATGTAATGTTTAAAGTTGAATGTGTGTTTTATATGCAAATTTTGTATATTTTTTTAAACTAATATAAAAATTTATTGGTGCAGGTTTAAGGCCTATAACGATGACATTCTTGTGTCACCATTATAGGTCTTAACCCCATTAAAGCCTATAACGATGACTTCATTCTTATCATTACAATCTATAACAAAATTTAATTATCATCGTTATCTCCTATAATGATGACTATGAAGCCACCGTTAAAGACTTAGTTGCTGTTATATGCTAAGTTATCGCAATTGGGATATATTCTTTAATAACAATCTATAATTGTCTTCGTTATTACTTAACAGTGACCAAAACTAGATGGCCACATTTTGTCACCATTCTAGGTTTATAACGACGACAAAGAAAGTAATAGCGGCGACTTTCGTCACCACTATTGACCCTTGACGGTTTTCGATAAAGTAGGAGGTATGAACCATGAATTTAATCAACATTGTGGATAAGGAATGTCCAATAGTCCAACTTTTCTTTCCTTTGATTATTTTTTCAAGATGTACATTGTAACATAAATCTAGTATACTTGAATTAATTTCATTTAGAAAAATTGGAACTACATATTGGCAATGTTCCTAGTGTGCAAGTGTGAGAGCCTGCTCTAGACATGTGTGTGTCCTCGTGTGAGCAACCGTTTTCCTGCCCATCACATGGTCACAATTTCTTTATGCGGTACTGGATCTGCTAAAAACAAGCAAAATATGTTGATTCTCAAGTGAGTGAGTAGCTCAATGGTTAGCTCACATTAATATAATTGATGAAGGGTCTCACACTCAAATCCCATTAGGGTTATCCTCCAACTTTTCTATTGAAAAAATATAAATTTGGTTGGATTAGAGCTGATTTTGCCCCAAAACAAACCAAAGTTGTCTTTCCTGTTCTGACCCAAGTCCAATAGACCTGACCCTGTATGCACTAGAAGATACCCTACATACTATTTGGATCCAACAATCTAGATTAAATCTAGTTAAGACTTTGAGACCTAGGTTGGTAGTCTGGCCTGTTTACACCCTAGTTCAAACTTTGTTAGATTCATATTCAAGCTTGGGGCTGTATAGAAGAAAATCAAGTCATTGGATATCCGATTTTTGTAATTTCAATATCATACCTGATCCAAACATGCAATTTGATGAATACAATGGGGGTCTAACTGAAGGAAAATATTATTTGCAAATTTAATACATTAACATCATCATAGGATTCCATATAAATAGCTTTCTAATTTGTCTCTACTTAAAGTCTCAATAGAATCCCCATATAGATGGCTTCTTAATTTCTCTTTAAGTTAACTAAAAGACATTTTAACAAAAAACAATTTAATAAATGACACTACAAACTACAATATATTCTTTGCCATTTTATCAACAGTAGCGTGATGAGGGTATATTTTATAAAAACAACTAAACAATTATGTTAATGACATTTAGCCCAACTAATTCACCTTTGTCATTTTGAAAAAGTTAACACAACTAATTTTTTGTGCACTAATTCCCCTATCCTTCCGTTTAAAGTAGAATAGATAGGCTCACAAGGGATCTGGATTCTCAACAACTTACTACATGGGTTGGCTTGATGTGTTTCAGTTGAAGGACGTCAACAATTCAACAACTAAAATTTTATCTTCTTTCTTTAAATAACTTGCCCATTTCATGAGTCCCCTTTTAAAATATTTTTTGTCAAACTTTTTCATCTATATAATCCATTAAATATATTATGAAAATCCACCAAACTTTTTAATGTGCAAAAGGTTATATAGATAATTGAAATATGAAAAAAGCGAGCCACTTATGGTTTGGTTCATGTTTGGCTTGTAAAAAGATCATTCAAACATGCAAAATAACTTTGAGAGCCAATCATGAGGCTCAGCTTGTATAAGTTTATTAAACAATAACAAATATAATTTAAATATATTTTATGTTATATAGTGTGGTGTGGAACGAGGCAAAGTACTTTCCACATTCATGAGTAAGAAACCCCTTGGAACTCATAGAGAGAAGTTGGTTAGACTAAATCTGACTCACTTGATGTATTCAGCACAGTCTAAATAGTAGGAATAAATCTTTGAATTGTATCTTTTGATATAAAAATTTAATTTTTGAGAGTTGGAATTTTGATATATGGAATAGCTGTTGATTTTTCAGACTCTAAAAAAATCTTACATACACAATGGAAAATATGATCCTAGGCGGTTTATACTAAACCAAACACAAACACACACACACACACACACACACACACACATATATATATATATATATATATATATATATATATATATATATATATATATATATATATATATATATAACATATAAAGGGTCGTGTAAAAAATAAAAAGTTTATAGTTTTTTTACTAGGAGTTCCTTAACTACAAGAATAGCAAACCATTCATGGCCTTCTTTTAGCCTCTCAAAAAAAAAACATGAGATTTGGTGAATGGTGGTACAAGTGGGTCAAGGAGCTTGTCGAGTTGGCATTGGTTGTAGTTAGCCTCAATGGAGAATTTGGCCAGCCTTTTGACTTGCATAAGGGACTTTAGTAGGGTTGCTTGTTATCCCCTTTACTTTTTTATATCATAGCAGAGGATCTCATAAAGTTGTTTCAGCAGGCTGTGATGATTGACTTCATCAATCCAACATATTTTTTTATTTTGATTTCATGCTATTGCAATTTGCCGATGATTTCATGATTTTTGGTGAAGCCTCCACTAAGCCGATGATGAGGATCTTATGCATCCTAAGGTTATTAGGGATGTTGTCCAGTCTACAAGTAAATGAGCTAAAAAAGTGAAGTCTTCGTGTAATGCCCTGGCTTTCAAAATTACAAGAGATATATTTTTTAAAATACAACGGAAGACTTTTTAAAACAACTTCAAGATCCAAACACGTTACAAGCTAGAATCAAACCATTGCAATTCAATTATAACCAAAATTCAAATAATTCATCACAAAGTGAAGTTCAAGGTTTACAATCCAAAAAGAACAAAAAGACAACAGAATAATCCAATCCAGTCCATTCCACACACTATAAGTCCTTGTGTTATGCTATCCATTCATCTACATGCACGAATTTGAAAAAAGTAAAGTATGAGTTGTAAGACACATCATGTCTTAGCACGATTCCTCAGATCCTTACTAGGCTGAAAAATAATTACATACGAATAGTTACGATTTACAGTGTAACCCTAACATCATCATGAGATAATATAGTAAAAATATGAATAATACATAACCTTATGCACGGATAATCTTTCAATGCACTCATATAGTTTATGCATCCATAAGTAAACAACTTATGCATGTCTTTATGCATAAGTAAATATATAAATCACATGTACTTCGATACGCATAAAGCAATTTAACATATAATCATAGAAATATATTCTAGCGCCTACACTTATGCGTACATGTCATTAAAATATACAATTATGCTCGCATATAATTCACGCATACAATTATCTTGTATTTTATTCCAACCTGCCATTAGGCTCATAAATCATTCATGTATACAATTATGCCCTTCATTTAGGTATACAAACCTACTCGCTAGCAACTCATGTAGGGATGGCAGTGGACCGGGGGAAAGCGGGGCCCCGCCCCGCCTCGCCCCGTTTGGACCGGGGATGAAGGGTATGAAACGGGGATGGAGGCGGGGATGAAGGTTAAAATCCATCCCCGTCCAGGGGTGGAGGCGGGGATGGACTGGCACGTTCCCCCGCCCCGCCCCATCCCCGCCCTGGCCCCGCCCCGGCCCATCCCCGCCCCGCCCCCGGCCCATCCCCGTCCCGGCCCCGCCCCATCCCCGCCCCCAACTCAGATGAACTGTTTACTAACCCTAACTCCCTTCCCTAATTTCCTAACCCTGGAGCCGGGCGACGTTACTGTGCACGTAGGACGCCGGGTTCTCGATAGCGTACCGGACTTCGGCCTGGGCGGCGAGGTGCATCACGTGGGTGAAGGCGACGAGGTCGAAGAGCTTGGCCAGGAGCCGGGCGTCGTTGATGTCGCCGGCGATGACGAAGACGCCGTGGTCGCCGAGGATTCGACGGCGGGCCTTCTTGAGCGAGGGGTCGTAGTAGTCGTTGAAGTTGTCGAGGCCGACGACACCGTCACCGCGCTTCCGGAGGGCGAGCGAGACGTGGGTGCCGACAAAGCCAGCGGCGCCGGTGACGAGCACGCTCATCCCGCGGGGTCGGGGACGGGGGCGGGGTCGGGACGGGGACGGGGCGGGGGCGGGGATGGGGACGGGGCGGGGACGGGGACGGGGACGGGGCGGGGGTGGAGGACATGAAACGGGGATGAAGGCGGGGGTGGAGGATAAAATCCATCCCCGCCGCGGAGGCGGGGCGGGGGTGGAGGATAAAATTTTGAGGCGGGGCGGGGGTGGAAACCTTGTCCCCCGCCCCGCCCCGCCCCACTGCCATCCCTAAACTCATGCATGCCACCATCATATTCACAACCAACTCAAACAAAGAAATATAATTTCGTAGAAAGAAAGAAAAAAGAGAAAAAGAAGAGGGAGAATTTTTGCAAACGACACAACAGAAATGACTTTCATATACATTCTTTCATTTACCATGTGGTTAGTACTGCGTAGGTTCACATTTGACTCACTTGGTTGACCTCAATAGTATGAGCCATTATCATCCTATATTTGAGGGTGAGACTACTACGGGACTTTAACTTGATCGTAATTAGTGCAGCTATGACAAGGACTCTAACCTGATTGAAATTCAATTCATAAGTGCAGTTTTGGTGGGACTCTAACCAAACCAAAATTCAATGCGATAGGACTTTTACTTGATCGTACAAAGCGCAACTACAACAAGACTCTAACATGACCGAAATTCAATGCACTACTACAAAACTTTTACCCAATTGACACTAATGCAACTACAACAAAACTCTAACCGGGCCATAATTTAATGCACTACTATTGGGCTTTTACCCGATCGTAGATAGTGCAACTAAAACATGACTTTAATCTGACCATAATTCAATGCACTACCGTTTCTTATGAGAATCTTTTTCTCGAGTCATGTCATTTCACAAGGCATACCCATGGCGAAACAATAAAATATCCCAGTTACACTAGAGTCAATATCTGCAATTTATCACACTATCAAATTATGCATCTCATGTATATCATAATTTATTCGCCAAATTTGTGAATATCAAACACGAAAGGTGAACCTTCGCATTTGAGAAAATATCGGATCAATGCCCATCACTTTCACATTTGAAAGTACACAACCATACACGTATCTTATTTATGATCCACGGTTTACTACATTTGCGCAAATGTCAATCACGAATAATGAAACTTCACCTTCGTAGAGATGACATAGGGTCAATACTTTTGAATTCACAACATACATCATAATACATTCATAAATATACATTCACTCATTTCTACGCAATCCATAATAAACGATTATCTTCTAATGAATGCAATACATCCTCTGCGGTTCAATTGTAATATAAGTAATACATTCTATGCAATAAATGTAAGTATGAATGTAATGTAGTCTATTCCATGTAATCCATTAAACTAAATACATTACATTCATACTTACGTATGTTAGATACATACAATCACATAAAAAACATTCAAGCCTATCCCTCTATTGCATATGCTCACAAACAAACAAACATTTGTATTTCGCTCTGGCACAAGCACACAATTAACAATGCAAATGTTCGCACGTATACTCGATTGTGGACACATATTATTATTAGAATATTCATATGTATGCTCGATTTGATACATATATGTTGCATATCGATGTTAATAATATGTTCATACGTACTTTATCTCAATATACGTGCATACACATCAACATACACTTTTAGTATTTTAACCTACAAACCATGCAATTATATTTATAATTTTTATTTTTATTTTTTAATATTTAACATTCATCAACACACACTTCTAACATTCCAAATTAACTCAATTCTAATATTTTGTTCACCAATTTTCCAACTTTGATTAATTCATAAATTATAAATATACATTATGAGCCCTAAGAAGTAAGAAGTAACGTTCAAGGTTTACTTATCTCGCCAGAGGTGAGGCTACATGTTGCCTTATTTTTTGTGCAATTATCATATAAACACTCGCAGAGGTTGGGCTATATGTTGCCTTATTTTTCGTGCAATTAGCATATAAACACTATAGGCAAAGAACTGAAGAATCATAAATCTCTAGTCGTGTCTTTTTTAGGGATCTTCTTAAACTTTGGTAGCATTTCGACCATGTGAGTGGTTGATGGCAACAAAGATGCGAGTTGACGGTAGTGGTGTACTTCCTGAGATAGAATGCACGAAGCCCAAGGCTAGATCCATAGGTAGAGGCGAAGGGTGTTGTGTGTTCTCCTCGAAGATGTAGGGTTTGCTACAGTGTATGTTCGAGAGTCCAAATGAGCGCCACGTATATAAGCACGTGGGTCTTGTATTCCTGTGTGTGTCAGCATCACTTAGCATCAGAGTCTGGTGTAGTTGCAAAGACTTAAGTATCCTTTCCTGCCATTCTCACCATGAAACGACGGTTCGAGAAAAGGACAAAAATGTCCTCCATCCAGAAAAGGACAAAAATGTCCTCCATCCAGAAAAGGGAGGATGATCTTAACTCTTCAAAAAGTCCAAATGTTCCATTTTCGCCCTAAGTAGTAAACTCCTATGCTTCCAGCGGATCACCCTTTGATGATACACCATCTGTTGTAACAGGAGTTCTCTTTGACAACACACCCTTTACCGTCGTCTACTGCCACCGGAGCGCCCTTTGCCGTCGTCTCGAGTCCAGGTTCCCGCCTTGGTTTTTAGCTTATGTTACAACACATTGCTGCCTTCTTGTTCCTGCCTTGTGTTATAAAACATTCCTGGGTTTGTTCCTACCTCGTGGAGATAACTATAAATTGATCGACTGGTTTGATCATTGGTGGGCATCATAGGGGCATTTGTCAACCATCTCTTTTTACAATCTTCTCTTCTTCTTCGTTTTCATTAGGCAGTATGGAAAAAAGCAATGACACACAAACATTCCAACAAGTGCCATTAATGCATTGTGAGTACCTTTCTATGTCATCATGCTATTGTTGAAGAACGTATGTTATCGTGAGTGCCATTAAGGCATTGTTTTGTTATTGCAGGTGGATGTTGTCTTTTTGGCGGTTGAAAAATTAAAGATATTTGTAAGACGCTGGGACCTGTTGACAAAAATGCTTGGTTACAAATGCGAGGAAGGGCCTCTACCTCATCCGGTATCGTTTATTCACTCAGTATATGCAATGTATCACAAATCATGGTTGTAGTAACATACTACTAATTTATGAGATATTGTTTTGTTTGTTAATATCGATTTGTAAGCTATTATGTTGAATTTATGTTTCGATTGTAATATATTATGCGATATGTATATCGATTTGTAAGATATTATGTGTTTTGTAGTGTTGATTTGTAAGCTATTATGCTGAATTGCTGTATCGATTTGTAATATATTATGCGATATGTATATCGATTTGTAAGATATTATGTGTTTTCTATTATTGATTTGTAAGATATTTGTAAAAAAAATTTTAAAACATGTGCGTGCAAAAAAACATTATTGTGCGTTTGCGGTGGTGATTTTCGTATTCAAATCGCTGCTCATTTAGCGATTTCTATTGAAATCTCTTCACAACGTCGTAGATATAATTAAATCGCTGTCACTTGAATCACTATCGTCAATACACATATACGACAAATCATTTCTTTTATGGACATGGTAAATAACAACTCAATGCATAGTATAAGCAAATAACAAATCGTTGTTGCTTTTATATTGTGATTCATTCAATCATTTCTTTGACTTGCTTAACCTTATCGGTATCCGTTGTTATATGCATCTTGAATAAATCGTAGTAAACGTATGCGCTGGCTAACGCAAATTGATATCTTGCTTATGACAGTGGTGAGCTTATCATCTGGTTGCAGTGAAGATGATCTATCTCAATCATTGAAAAGTTATGGAGAAGTGAACATCTGTATTAATGACGCACCCGAAGAAGTGAACATGTGCACTAATGATGTACATGATAAAAAGGGTGCATTCATTGGATTCACTCTTGACTTGAATGTTCCAGCAGAATAAATGCAATTCGATAATAAGGTAGACAATCATGACAGTACACTTGATAGAGGTGTAGGCACTGGGAATGTATATGATAGTACACTTGACTCTGTTCCTGTAGAAGGAATGCAGTTTAATAATGAGGAAGCTGCATATAAATTTTACAATGATTATGCCTTAAAACTTGGTTTCAATGTTAGAAGGTATTCTTGGTCAAAAAATGCACAGGGTGTCATGGTGAGAAAGATATATGTTTGTTCTAAGGAAAGTTGAAAGAAGTCAAGTGAAAATCCAACAAGGAATAAGTCAGATTCAAGATGTGGATGTCCAATGAGAATGGTGTTAAGAAGACTTCTGAATGAGAAATATGTAGTTTATACTTTAATCAGTGATCCGAACCATGAATTAGCAGCTTCATTTATGACTTCTATGTTAAGGTCACATCATAAAGTAACTGAAGCATATGTTGTAATTACTGTAGTATCTGATAGCATCAGCATTGCACCAAGAAAGACATACAATTTATGCACGCATATAGATGGTGGTCGCGAGTATGTGCCATTCACACCTATGGATCTAAGAAACCACTTGAGAAGGAAGATGACAGATAACATGAAGAATGCATAAATATGTTCTTTGGTTGATTACTTACAGAAGAAATCAAACATTGACCCTGGTTTCTTTAGTGCAATGCAACTGGATGAAGATGGATATACTGTGAATATGTTTTAGGTAGATTCAAAGTCAATAGTAGATTATGAATGCTTCAATGATGTGCTTGTTTTTTATACGACAGTGAAGATTAATACTGAACAATGACCATTTATGCAGTTTGTTGGAGTGAACCATCACTTACAGAGTTGTATATTAGGTGACGCTTTTTTGTATGACCAAACCAAGGAAAGCTTTGAGTGGTTGTTCAGAGTATTTACACAGGCAAGAAAAGGGAAGCAACCTGAAGCTGTACTTACAGATGGTGATCATGCAATTGTGGTTGCAGTGTCTCATGTATGGCCAGATGCACATCATCACCTATGTTTGTGGCATATCTTTCAAAATGTATCAAAGAACATAGGGCACATATTTAATTAGAAGACAAGGTTTGACAAAAAGTTTACAAGGTGTGTACTTGAGAGCGTAGATGAGGTCACCTTTATGTCTGATTGGGAGGAAATGATTCAGATGTACGTCCTTAAAGATTGTATGTAGTTACAAAATTTATTTGCAGAAAAAGAAAAGTGAGCATTGACATATGGAAGACAATACTTTTGTGCAGGTATGATAAACACACAAAGAACTGAATCTATACATAACACACTGAAGAAAACCCTGTATTCATATTTAACAATATTTCGCTTCATGGAACAATATGAATTATTTGTAGACGGTCTTAGACAGAATGAGCTTAAACAAGGTGTGAAATGCTTCAATACACACCCTGTAACTTTGGACATGGAAATATTGATGTGACCTGTAGATTTGTATACACTAACTATATTTGAATGGATTAAGAAGGGGGTTATATAGGCCATGAATTGCAACATAGAAGGAAGCATGTAAACAGAGAATATGCACAAATACCATATTATATGGGAGGGCGAAGAGCATCCAAAAAGGCAAGAAGAACATGTCACGTACAATGTTGACAATGGAACAATTGAATGTACGTGCAAAATGTATGAATTCAAACGTATTTTATGTCATCATGCATTAAAGACACTTAATCAAGAGAAGATACAGAAAATACTTGAGTCATATTTAATGCAAAGATGGACGAGACAAGCAAATATTGAACAGCTGGATACAGATAATGTCACTCAATCTGGTGTTGATGAGAAGTGCCACATAGCCTCCCGTTACCAACAACTATGTAGGTCACTTATGTACGTTGCAGATTTAGCATCAAAAAGTGAAGAAGCTTATGTATGCATGAGAAAAGTGTCAAGGGAGTTACTTGAAAACGTACAGTTAAATCACCATTAGTTCGTTGAAGCTCATGAAGACCAGTCCAAAAAAATGAGAGCGAACAACGGAGGTGAAAATCATGCTTCCCTTGACCCGCATGAGAAGTTACGCTGAAGCCTAAACATCATCTTCAACAAGTCAAGAGTCAACATTGTAGATTATGATGAAAAAATTTACCTAGTGAAGGGATTAAAAGGAAACTTGCCTCTAATCGCAGTCGTTGAAGGACAAATGATGCATTAGAATTGGTTGGCAAGAAAAGGTCTAAGAAACAACCAACCTCTAAGCAAAAGTAACAAAGCACTTCACATGAACATGTATGTAATACATTATATTGTTTCCCATGTAAATTGTATTACGTGCAACTTATCAATATCTAACTTGTGTAATTTTCAATATGCAACAATACCCTATAGACGTGCACTATAACATTGGAACCTTCAATCTGCCCGACCAGTTGTTCTGGAATGATAGCTCCAGTTTACAAGTCTTTTGGTATGCAATCAATGTTAGGAGGATGTTTGCATTTCTTGTGAAACTTAATGTAGTGTCTTATATTGTTTTGTTTTATGACAGACTCAGTTCAATTCGAAAGTGAGCTATGGAACATAGGAATCACGTGTGAATTCTGTTTAATAATGTATCATTCATATGTATAAATCGTTGTAATATATATCCTTCACATGTATAAATCATTGTCTCATCTAGCCTACAGAGCTATAATTTTGATATCATAGGTAAATTGGTTGAACTTTTTGCAGTTGTATTTTAAAAGATATTTTTCAATAAAACATTTGGAAACTCGTTAACCAAAAATATAAAAATTTGATTTTTCACAAATATGGCAAGTACGAGTCAAATCCACAGGGAACGGGACAATATTCATAATTATCTCTAAAAATTTTACTTTATTAATATAATAGATGTTTACAATAAATTCAAACAACTATAATTAAGTTACACACGATTAAAACTAAAAACTAACTAAAATAAATTCTAAAGGCGACTGCTTCAGCCTTCTCCAGATCACAGAGGCATTTTCATCTTTTCACCATATGTGCATTCACATTCTAAACATGAATACACCTTTGACCTGTCGTACTTTTATCGACCTAAAACATCATAAAATAAAAAGTCAGTAATGGAAATAACTATAAATAATTTTAAAATTACAACTAATTCTAATTCTAAACTTAATGAATAACTAAATTGCAATTAAAATAAAAATAAACAAAAATAGAGATTCTAATTAAACTAACTAAGGTATGCTAGACTAACTAACTAAACTATTGTAATTACACTGACTATTATGCAGAAAATTAAGAAAAAATACAGAAAACTAACAAATTTGCAAAATGTCTATTTTGACCTCACGTTAGTACACGAAACACTCTCTGACATGTTTATGAAAATAGAGTGTTTGAAAGCCCAAACGGAGTCTGAATCAGATGATTTTTATTTTGTTGGATTTCTGACACGTGTAGGAATCTGTCAGATTTTATGGATCTCAAAAACTCAGTCGGGAGCTCCGGATACAAGCGTTTCAAAACTGATAAAATTTTGGAACAAACCTGTCCCGAAATTTGAAATCTCGAAAAACTAGATTTTGAAAAACGCTTTAAACCTCAACCAAATCAGCTCTGATTGAGCTGATTTTTGGTCTGCAGGCAGTCAACACATCAATAAAGAGAATAACACCAGTTTTTAGACGAACTTTGAAAAGTTCACATGAAACAATGACGGCCAAAAACAACAAATTAGGGTTTCAAACTTCAATTCAAATCAATTCAAAGGCATGTGATTCACGCACTATTGAACTTAGGCTTTTACAAAATAGACCTAACAGACCTACTACCAAACTAAATAACAGTAAATAAAAATTAAATAAACTAACAAAATTAAATCTACAATTAAAACCTAAATTACTTTCTAGAAACTATGAATTAATTCTAAAACAACAAGGAAAATACTAAATGAATTACAATGATAATCTAATACTAATGCACCTAACTTAGGATAACTAACTAACTTAACTTTAATACAAAACTTGAACTTAAAGTAATTTAACTTAAAGTTAAAAACTAATTTAAGACTACTAAGGTTAATTTATCTAATTAGGGCCCAAGGGCGATTTGGATTTGACTTAAGCATGGAAGCTCACGCCCCCTAGTGGACCCCACTAAGGAAAAAATACAATACTAATTCACTAATACTTAAGAAAGTAATTAAAGACTATGACTAAACTAAAGCACAATTGAGAAGGCAAGGACATGAAATAAATGTAAAACATCTACTTATGCTATCCCTTACCCTACTGACACAATACACAAACATGGTAACTACCTAAAAATTCAAAACAAACATGCAATTGAGACTTAATGAAATAACTAACTTACCTGAATTGACACCCCTCACGATTTTGGCTAACTCAATGCAAAGTCTAAACATACTAAAAAATGACATTCAAACATTACCTATACTACCCTACCAAAAATTACTATATACCAAAATTAAACCAAAGACTCAAAATGTAGAAATCAACCTAACACTTTTAGAATATGTAAATTCCTAAAGCTACACAAAGCAACCCAAGAAGCTTAACTAAAATACACTCTACGGTTTTGAAAAACCTATAAGTAAATATGCTACTTTAGTCAAAATAAGAATCTACCTTACACATTAGAAATAGAAAGTAAATTAAGGCTCAAAGAATCATCAATTACCTACTTAAAATAACACTACATGATTTTGAAATCCAAACTCTAAATAAAAGTCAATTCCTACTAAAACAATAAAATGCAACAAAAATGGAAATGCTAACCTACTAGAATCTAACATGCACTCAAATTAATACAGGGCATTAAAATCCAGCAATTAACCTAACAAATCAACGTATAAACTTTACCTAGGCTAAATTAAACAATCCAACAAACTACCTAAAATACATACACGGTTTTGAGAATCCTAGCTAAAAGTCAAGACTCACTAAAAACAAAAGATATTGCTTTATATGCCAACTTACCTAATGATTATTTTAATTAAAATACACTACATTGCATCTAGCTGCCTATCCTAAGTAATTTTATAAAATTTTCCTAAGCTACACAAAGCATTCAAAACTTTCCTACATTACATTCTACGATTTTTAGAAGCCCCAATTAAAAGTCAACCTTGCTACCAATGGAATGCAACACAAATTTTAATGCTGACCTAATAACTAGCTGTACTAACTTACGTTACCCTAACAAACTCTCCTTGACCTTAAGCTAACCTAATACATAGAATAGACATTGACGGTAGAAAATAATTAGAAGACATAACCTACCAAACTCGATTTTATCTAAACTACCTACATGAAAGATTATACTAACTATCACTACTTACGTGAAATTAATTTGCCTACTTACAACACACACCAAAATCTACTTAAGTTATTGTTATAATGTTGTTAAAAATCAGAGTCACGATTAATAAAATTAGTATTAGTTCCTATTGAATTACCACTAGCATAACGACTAACCTAATGTAATATATTACATCAACTATCTAACATTAACCTAAATGAATGATAAAATAGATCTAATTAAACTGATACTGATTTACTATTACGAATCAAACCTACTGAAAAACATTTATCAGAATTAAAGATGTTAAAATTAATATTGTGACTAACCTAATCTAACTGAATTACTAACCCTAAATCGATTCACTCTAACCTTAACCAAATAACTAATGACCGGATCTAGCTGCGGCTAGATCACGGCCAGACCTGTCAACAATATTCATATACCAGAATTCAGTTAACTATAAACAATTTGAAAATACATAAATAACAATAAAAAAATAAAACTATGTACTCTATTCAACCAGTTGATTCATAGAGAGTCAATCTAGTGGTTTGATTCAACCGAATGAATATCGGATTCGAACTCGATTCTTGCTCAAGCAAGAACTCAATCAAACCAGCATTTAGACACTAACAAATATGACATTTGGACTAACACGACACTCTAAGGACATACCCACAACCGACCCTAAGAACTAACCTGACCCGACTCGATAGCTAGAAGAAAAGAGGAAGAAAGACATACCTCATGGCTTGTCCGATGAATGGGGGAGAACATGAGTGGTCTTTGGAGTTGGAGATATGCCCAGCATGTCTTTGGATGTCTGCAACTTACTTCCAGCTGCTGCAATCTACCGGGAGCCGAGTTGCGGAGAGGGAGCTTGATGTTGGAAGCAAAGAAGGAGGCCCAGTTGAAGAGAGAACACGACCGGATCCTTGGTGATGGTAGACAGCACATCGAATGAGAGGAGGAAGCTTTCCGAACAGATCTACAACATCTGCAAAATAAAACACAGTAATCACCAAGAAAAACACAATACAAAATGGAGGAAAGAAAGGAAGAGGGACAAGAGAAAAAGAAGAAAAGAAAAACTAAAATGAAGGGGTGAGAGAGTGGAAGGGGGAGAGAGAAAGGCATAAGTGGGGGTCTCCAAGAGCCAAAAAATGTGTGTTAAGTTTTTTTCAAACTTTTTATACTACCTAAACTATGCCCTAATTCAGAAAACCACCTAAATAAGAAATTAGTTTTAGCTAAATGCCAAGATTCTATGTTATTTGCATTTAACTACCAAAATGAGTTAGAAAGAGGGTTTTTTTAGAAAATACTATTGAAAAACTCTTTAAATCACGTGGGTTTGGGATATTTAAGGTTTGAATCCAGTTCAAGATTCAAAGTAGAGCTCTTGGGTCAGAACTGGATCCAGTATACCTCAAAATCTGATCCAAAACCCTAAAAATGCGATATTTTCCTTATTTTAACTCTGATTCAAGTAAAATTCGAACTGAGACCTCTTTGAACCTAAATACATCAATACATGGGTTCTAAACCATTAAAAATATGTGAAAATGCATGAATTTGATATAAAAATGATGTGCATTTCATGCATCATTAAATACCCCCATGCTTGAATGTTTGTTAGTCCCTTAAAAAGCTAAACTAAACTATCTATGTCATGAAACTAAAAAATAACAAATATGCAAATAAAAATAAAATGCAAATCCTAAATGGCCTAACTCACTTTTGTAGGAATCATGATTGCATTTAGCTCATGCAACAAGCCCTTTAAACCCCTGGGTTACCCCAGTGGACGAGTAAGGTCTCGTAAGGGTTTGCAGCGATGCTACCCACAAACATCAATGTCATGCAAGAAATAAAAATTATTTTTCAAAAATATTAGGCAATTAAGAAATTAGTCTAAGCAAATATTTCATATAATTTACATTCTTTTGACATATTTAGAATTTTATTGCCTCCACAGTAAAAACTTCTTCCTTTCACTTTTCTAAAATTGTAATTATCTATGATTTTTTTTCTCAGAAAATCAAGTATTGTCATGTTGCTCTTGTTTGTCATCACTTGTATATTTTTTGCACAGTATTTCATAATTACTTCTAAGCAATGAATTTTTCCTTAAGCTCATTCTTTTTCTTTTGATTTTTAATTTTTAAATTTTTTAATTTTTCAGTCGAGCACTATTTTAAACATCTAGTTTCGTGACTCGTGTAGCGAACTTTGGGTCAGTTTCTCCTAGGCCAGATGACCTTAGGGCACCATATACATAGTATCCCTCAGACTTAATTGCTCGAGTCACTAGACCTTCCATTTTAATAGTTTACGTATAGTCTTCCTCTTATCATGTGCAATGTCTCTATTTATTAGGCTTTCTATAAAGTCCATGTAATGAGCCTTTCAAGCCGATGGCTCCCAAACCAGATGGCTTTAGGGCACCAGGTGTAAAACACCCTTCAGAGTCTACTTGCTCGAACCAAATAGGCCACAAATATCGACTAGACAAGAATGTGATTTCCTTCGTTATCCTTTTCGTCATGAGACTCAAACGTTTCAACTTGTGTCTGAGCTCAGCTATTGGAAATCACAAAGACATCAATGACTAAACGTAAGATCTTTTTCTTTTAAGCTCATATTTCTAAATATTTTTCATTTGCTTAGTTTTTCAAAAACATATTGTGCATACTTATACTTTAGTGATTCAAAACAATTCTAACATCCAAATACTATATTTTCTATGAATTTTACATAAATAACCATTCATTTTAGATTAGTTCAGAAATTTTTTTTCAAATGGGGCTTAAAAAATTTCTTGGGATGTCTGCAACTTACTTTCAGCTGCTGCAATCTATCAAGAGTCGAGTTGCAAAGAGGGCGCTCGATGTTGGAAGCAAAGAAGGAGGCCCGGTTGAAGAGAGAACATGGCCGGATCCTCGATGATGGTAGATGGCATGCTGAATCCGAGGGGGAAGCTCTTTGGACAGATCTACAACATCTGCAAAATAAAACACAACAATCACCAAGAAAAACACAATACAAAGTGGAGGAAATAAAGGATGAGGGTGAAGAGAAAAATAAGAAAAGAAAAACTAAAATAATAAAGGGGTGAGAGAGTGGAAGGGGGAGAGAGAAAGGCATAAGGAGGGGCGTTTTTCTCCAAGAGCCTTCACATATATACATCATTGTACATATACTGTAGTTGAATCGTTGCACAAAAAAGTTGTTCTAATAAAAGCTCTTTCTTAATGGGGGACTGACAACAAAAAATGAAAGGCACTCTAATACAACTCATTGACCTCCTTGCAAAATCTTTATAAGAGAATTCAGTTGGTGATCAAAGCGGTAAAGTGTTTTGAAGTTAGGCATATATGGGTGTTTGTAATGATTTGGCCAAGGAAAGAACCCTATGAATGTAGCCCACTTAATTTATATTACTATGTGACTTTATCAAGCCCAGCCATTGTAAGCAAGCCCCTAGTAATATAGCTCAGTCCACTCGTTTTTCTTTTGATTCCCACTCGTTTCCCCTCACTTCTTCTTGTTTGTGTTTTTCATGTTATTATTATTATTAATATTATTATTTAGCTTCCCACTCGCTTTCCCCTACTTCCCACTTGTTTCTCCTTCATTCCCTCATGTTTCCTTTTATTAATTAGATTATATATATATATATATCTCACAACCATCCCAATCCAATCACTCCCCCACCTAAACCCATAAATACAAATCAACATGAAATTGAACGATAAAAAGCGAGGTAAATTCAATGATACATATCAATTTACAACATGATATCGATTTACGTTTTATATAGAAACAATATTTTTAGTCACAATTGCAAATCAATATGAGTAAATCATGATATTACATATCGATATCGTTCACAAAGACAAACAAAGATATATCGTTGTCGTGGTAGCTTCTTAAATACAAATCGATGTTATTTACAACCGCATTCATTTACCAAAAATATGAGTATGCAACAACGATAAACAATGACTGATTAATAAATGGCCAAAAAGAAAAACAATAAACAAAGCGACACGATGTTTAGACTTAGTAAAGTAAAAATCGAGAATAATTCAACGATACAAACCGAGGTAACTGAGACAATGATATGTCTTTGTTTATCTTTGTGAACGATATCGATATGTAATATCATGATTTACTCATATCAATTTGCAACTATTACTTAAATCAATTTGTAAATCGCTATAGAACATATCGTTGACATAGAAAAAGCCTGTAAAAGCAAATTGCGATAGGACAAATCGCTTCTGCTTTATGTTTGTGGCTGTACATGTCGTGATCAGACACTTTCTCTATGAAAAACAATTCACGATATGTTATAGAAAGAATTATATAATCATAGAATATTATGTTACAAAATGAATTATAATTGGTTGCAGACCAATCAGTGTCAAGCAAATCACAATAACACGTAGCCTTCATACGTACAAATCATAATTTCCACTATAAATCATTGTGTAAATCATGATAGGAATACCGTAAAAGCAAATCATAATTTTCATTGTACACAACGCTAATTGCTTTTACGATTTTCATTAACGAAGGCCGAACATTACAATAATTTGTTTATGAGAGAACCGATATACCATGAAATAAGGGTGACGACGTGTATAGTATTGGTTGTTGAGTTGCTTTGAATATACATGACAAAATCATATATAGTCTGTTTGAAACAAATATGCACATGTTAACATACATACCCATGGCATAAGTAAATATACAACTGATAGTGGTTTCATATGTATAAAATTACTGATAGTGTTTTCTTCTGCAAATTCATCTTGCACTCGGTTGATGTTATCTTGGAGCACTTTGCAGAGTTTTTGGACACCTTTTTTTGTGGATGTTCCACTGACATTAGCAAAATATTCAATAAACAATATTGCAATTCCTTTCTATAGTACACAACACAAATTAAATATACCCCATAAAAGAGACAAATTTTGAAGAAACTCATCACAAGGTTTAGTCAAAGCCCGTAAAAGTAAATCACGATAGGACAAATCTTTTCCGCTTTATGTCCGTGGCTATACATGTCATGATTGAACACTTCGTCTATGAATAACAATTCTTGATCTGTTATAGAAAGAACTATATAATCATAGAATGTTACGTTATATATTGAATTATAATTGGTTGCAAGCCAATCGGTATGAAGCAAATTGTGATAGCACGTAGCCTTCATACGTACAAATTATTTCAACCTTTTATCAACCGTTTTCCAGGTCTAAAACCCTAATATATTTAACCTCTCTTCCTCTTTTCTTCGATATACTTCATGAGAAATATGCTACAGTCATGCATGCTCCATCTTCTCTGCCTCTTGAAATCCATACCTTATGTAGCTTCGTCAGCTCTGCCTCAAAGCTTTCTACACTATGAGTGTTTCCTTTTGCAAATTCATCTTGCAGTCGTTTGATGTTGTCTTAGAGCTCTTTGCTGAGTTTTCAAGCACTTTTTTTTTATGGATGTTCCACTGACATTAGCAGAATATTCAATAAACAATATGTCACATTATATTACAATTCTTTTCTACAGTACATAAAATAAATCAAATATACGACATAAAAGAGACAAATTTTGAAGAAACTCGTAACGTAGTTTAGAAAATATATGCCTGATTCGCTATCGCTGGCCATGTAGTTGTCGAAGTCTCCTTCATTGCCATCGATACCCCCTTTGCGATGAAGCAGGTTATATGTTCAGCCCACAAACACGTCATTTATAAAGGAAATGTTGGTTCATCGATTCCTTACTCACGAAGCAAAGCGAAGCAACAACCTCTTGAACTTGTGCGACATGTCATTCATTCATAAAGAAAACGTCGTTTCACATACTGCTCCTTTTCAAAATTCATGTGCAAAGTATATAATTGTATAAACAAATAAATTACATTGCGCATTAATTAAAAAACATCATTTCATTTGCAAATTGCTATAGAAAATAAATTAAAAAATGTCATGTTGATTTGTTTATTATTGTGGTTTTATGCCTTTTATGAATCAGTAATTGTGTGTTACACTTTTTAAAAAAGAATTTATACACTTATAGAATGTCATGTTATAAAAAGGTAAATCAATTTCTATCTATGAAGTTACCTCGCTTTGTAGTTTACTAAGTCTAAACATAATGTCAATTTGTTTAATGTTTTTCTTTGCCGCCTTTTATGAATCAATGATTGTGTAAATTGCTTTAGGACATATCGTTCACATAGACAAAACTCATAAAGTAAAATTGCGATAAGATAAATCGTTTCTGCTTTATGTATGTGGCTTTAGGGTTTAGGGTTTTAGGGTTTAGGGTTTAAGGATACATATCTACATACATATTTTTTAATTAAATTTATTTGGTTATCAAATGAAAATAAATACTATTTATTTAAGAGGATCCATTTGGAATTTAGATAGAACCAAAACTTAGAACCCAAACCCCAAACCCCCAAAACCCTAAACACAAAAACCTACAACCCGTAAAAGCCAAAAACCTAAATCCTAAACCTAAACCCGTAAAAGCCAAAAACCTAAACCCTAAACCAGTACTTTAATAATTCTAAACAGGATGTCGATTTGTACCGTTGAAGCAATCATTGTATAAATCACGATAGAACATATCATTGACATAGACAAAGCACATAAAAACAAATCACGATTGGACAAATCGGATACTTTTTCTATGAAAAATAATTCGTGATCTGTTATAGAAAGAATTATATAATCATAGAATGTTACGTTACATAATGAATTATAATTGGTTGCAAGCCAATCGGTATCAAGCAAATCACGATAGCACATAGCCTTCATACGTACAAATCATTTCAACCTTTTATCAATCATTGTGTAAATCGCTTACGCAGAATATAACGACCATAATCATGTTGTTTTGCCTCAATCATTATGCAAATCACTTACATAGAAAAGGAAGCTAACAACTAAAACTATCAATATGTGCTGGAAAAAAAACTTGCAATCATTGTCATCATTATTTATGAAGTTACCTCAATTTGTATCGTTGAAGTTATATCAATTAGTACTTAACTAAGTCTAAACATCGTGTCGATTTATTTATTATTTTTCTTTTCATCTTTTATGAATTAGTCATTATGTAAATCATTATAGGACATATCGTTCACATAGACAGAGTTTGTAAAAGCAAATGGCTATAAGACATATTGTTCACAATGACAAAATTGAACACGTCGTTTATAAAGGAAACGTCAATTTTCAATTACTGACGAAGCAAAGTGAAGCAACACCCTCCTGAACTTGTGCGATGTGTCATTCATTTATGAATCAGAATTATGTAAATCATGATAGGACATATCGTTCACATAGATAAAGCTCATAAAAGCAAATCATGATGGGATAAATATTGTTATACTATGAAACTTAAAGACTTGTGGTTGTAAGTCAATTTGTATTTATCAAGTTACCTAGATTTGTACTTTACCAATAAACATCGTATCGTTATACCAGATAGTGTCCCATAGCGATTTACACAATGACGTCTGTATCGTTGAAGTTAACTTGATTTGTACTTTACTAAGTCTAAACATCATCTCGATTTGTTTATTGTTTTTCTTTTCCTCTTTTTATGAATCAGTCATTGTGTAAATCATGATGGTACATATTGTTCACTTAGACAAAGCTTGTAAAGGCAAATCACAATAGGATATTCAAATGGATGTGGTTTGATTGTTTGATGGGTTTAGGTGGGATGACTGTATAAATCGTGATAGAATACCTTCTACAAAAAATAAATCACGATCTCTTATATTACTGATTGCAAGCCAATCAGTATCAAGCAAATCACGATAGCATATAGTCCTTATATGTACAAATCATTTCAAACTTTTATCAATGTTTGTACAAATAGTTTCAGCCATTTATCAATCATTGTGTAAATTGCGATAGGAAGACAGCTCGTAAAAGCAAATCATAATTTTCACAGTACACAATGCTAAACGCTTGTTCGATTTTTATTTACGAAGGTCGATCATTACAATGATTTGTTCAGTGGCATTTGTGTGCTACACTTATTAAAATAGATTTATACACCTATAGAATGTCACGTTGTAGAAAAGAATTATAGAATTACAACAAAGAATTATAGAATTCCAACAAATAATTATCAAGACGTTGATTTGTATTTATGAAGTTACTACGACAATGATATCGATATGTTTGTAAAACCCTAATATAGATCTATGTAAAACCTTATTTTATGTAAAACCCTACCCGACTGGACCTGACCCATTGTCCAGGTCTAAAACCCTAATCTATTTAACCTCTGCGGCAACGTAACTTCTTCTTCTTCTTCTTTTTTCTCCTCTACCTTCGTCTTCTTCTTCATTGTATTTTTTTTCTTCTTTTGTTCTTCTGTGTTCCTTCTACCTATGCTTGATAGATGTGGTTCGAAGCTTACACAGAATATAATGACCATAATCATCCTCAATCGTTGCTGCCATATTGGAGCAAACACAAATATTCTGCATGATAGGCAAGGGGTGATGCTGATGACCATCTATTTGATCTATTCCTCCTACCTAATCTTCGATATACTTCAAGACAAGTATGCTACAATGGTGAGGGCTCCATACTTCTCTCTAAAGTAGTGCATAATAGTTTTTGATATACTCCATCTTCCACAAACCATAGTTCACAGTTGAAAAAATATCTGCCAAATGGTGCAGTGAGCTGCCATTACTAATGAGCTCGTTTGCTTGGAGAGAATGTATCCTCAGTTGCACATAGAATCACTTTGTAGCAAGAAATGAACTCGACTATGAATGATATGAATATTTTGGTGATCACTTCTGTAAAAATGAGAGTCTCTAAAAGATAGATATGCATTTGACAGAAATGTCCTCCCGTAAATGGCTTTCCACATCTGGATTGCATTAGAAGCACATCATGATTTGGACGTGGGTTTCATACTGGTGATTATATTTGTCTTCTTTGATGATGATGGTCATGTATTGTATCTAAGCCAAACCATTGGTCACGATGTATTGTAACTAAATACTAATATTTTTTGTAAATGAATGTGGTTGTAAATCATGTGCATTTGTAGTTATGAAGTTACCGCGGCAACGATATGTCTTTGTTTGTCTTTGTGAACGAAATTGATTTGTATTTAAGAAGTTAACTCGATTTGTATCATTAAAGTTATCTCGATTTGTATCATTGAATCAGTCATTGTGTAAATCGCTATAGAACATATCATACAAATTACTATAGCACGTAGCCTTCATACGTACAAATTGTTTCATCCTTTTATCATTTTTTTTGCAAATCGCGACAGGAAGATCGTAAAAGCAAATCATAATTTCTACTGTACACAACGCTAATCGCTTTTACGATTTTCATTTATGAAGGGCGAACATAACAATGATTTGTTCACATAGACAAAGCTCGTAAAAGCAAATCACGATAGGACAAATATTGTTATTCTACGAAACTTAAAGAATATTGGTTATAAGTCGATTTATATTTATCAAGTTACCAAGATTTGTAGTTCACCAATAAACATCGTGTCGATTAGATTTTCTTTATCTTTTTTGCCTTTTATCAGTCATTGTGTAAATCACAATAAGACAAATCCTTGTACATATACTATATTTAAATCGTTATACAAGACAGTGTCCTATAGCGATTTACAAAATGATGTCTATGTCGGAGACACCGATTTTCCTTTGCTACAAATAATAGTCCAACTTATTGGTGTGTTTAGTAAAATTGAAATTTTATTTCAACCCAAAGAGATTTACATAATTTGTATACACAGTCTTACAAAATTTGTATACAAAATTTGTATACAAAATTTGTATATAAAACTTGTATACAAAATTTGTATATAAAATTTGTATACAAAATTTGTATATACAAACTACAAAAATCTGTTAGAAATCTCTGTACATCATATTACTCCGGGGGGGGGGGGGGGGTCACGTCGTTCATTGCCTTCTAGGTATTCTTGCTGGCTGAGTTTTTTTCTCTTCCGCAATTAGAAACTTCATCAATTTTTCGTATAGTTTTGTGTGGAATCCAGGTATATCATCCTGCAACAAAAAGGTAATGTGATACCAATATATAAATTGAGTCCCCAATAATAGAGGATAATAAAACATGTTTAAGTGTAGAGCATACAACATCGAAATCAGGTTCTCATCCATTATATATTGCTTCAATATACTTTATTACAAATATGCCACAATCAATGTTATTATTTGATAAAAGAGCATCGTGTGCTGAGCGAAACCTCCACTCGCCAATATCGACACCCAAAACGTCTTTGACAAATCCCTCCTGTGGTTAATGCAGAAGCAAGTAAATTCTGGGTCACCGTACAAGATACGATACACTTATAGATAGAAACTTACCAAATGCATAATGTCACATTTTACACCAGTGTGAAAGTCCAATGAGTTATAGCACCATAGTTGTTTTTTATGTAAATCCATCACATATAAGACCTAATGCTCAAAAGTTTGACAGAGTGTAGGAATCAATATCTGCAAATCAATACAATATCTTACAAATTGACAATACAAATCGTGTTAAGACTGTTATGCCTAAACCTTAGACAAGAGGTTTTTTCACTTACCTTTTCACTTAACCAAAAGTCTCTGCAGAGATCATCATTAACCCAGCATAACAGTTTATCTTAAAATCCAATGGAGTATGACATTCGACGAACAAAACTCTGTTGAACAAAACAATGATAATAGTAAGGTTAAAACATGAAGCAACAAGAGTAAATAAAAAAAGAAAATAAACATATAAGAGAACCGATATACCATGAAATAAGGGGTGATGATGCGTCTAGTATTGGTTGTTGTGTTGCTTTGAATATACATGACGAAATCGGATATAGTCTGTTTGCAACAAATATGCATGTGTTAACATACATACTCATGACATACATAAATATATAACTTATAGTGGTTTCATACGTACAAAATTACTGATAGTGTTTCCTTCTACAAATTCATCTTCCAGCCGATTGATGTTATCTTCGAGCTCTTTGTTGAGTTTTCGGGCACCCTTTTTTTGTGGATGTTTCACCGACATTAGCAGAATATTCAATAAAAAAAATATTGAAATTCCTTTCTACAGTACACAACATAAATCAAATATACGCCATTAAGTGGTGATTCCTGGTGATGCCAGCGATGCCGTTAGAGTAGTGATTCTCTGACAAAGTCGTTAGGGTGGTGATTTTCTAACGATGCCATTAGAGTGGTGATTCTCTAATGAAGGTTGTTGAAGTAGTGACTCTCCAGTGATACTGTTAGAGTGGTGATTCTCTCATGATGCCATTAGGGTGGTGATTCCCTAACGATACCATTAGAGTTGGTGACTCTCTAATGAAGGTTGTTGGAGTGGTTATTCTCCATCAATGTTGTTAGAGTGGTGATTCTCTAACGATGTCATTAAAGTGGTGATTCTCTAATGAAATGGTTGAAGTGGTGACTCTTCAACGATATCGTCAGGGTGGTGATTCTCTAACGATGCCATTAGGGTGATGATGCTCTAATGATCCTGCTAGGGTGATGATTCTCCAACAATGCCATTAGAGTGGTGATTATCTGACGATGCCATTAGGGTGGTGATTCTCTAATGAAGTTGTTGAAGTGGTGATTCTTCAACAATGCCGTTAGGGCGGTGATTCTCTAACGATGCCATTAGGGTGATGATTCTCTAATGAAGTTGTTGAAGTGGTGATTCTTCAATAATGCCGTTAGGATGGTGATTCTCTAATGATGTCATTAGAGTGGTGATTCCCTAATTGAAGTGGCTGGAGTGGTGATTCTTTAGGAATGTCGTTAGGGTGGTGATTCTCTAACAATGTCATTCGACTGCTGACTCTTTGTTTATGATATCAGAGTGGGGATTCTCTGGATAGTGTAGTTAGCGTGGCAATTCTCTAACGTTGGTCGTCTAGAATGGTGATTTTCTGGCGATAGCGACCTTATATGGTGTCGCTTGAGGTGATTCGAAGAATATATTGAGATGTTGCATAAATAAATTGTATTGTGGCACCATTGAGTTGTGCATTGTGCCCTCAAGAATTTTGAAAGATTGCCAGGGCATATCGCCAAGTTTGGTCCGAAGAAGTCTACAAGAGACTTAGTTTATACTGATTAGACTCTATCGAAAGAGAAAGTGTGACAATGAACGAGAAACCTGTCGAGATCGTTGATCGTCGATATCAAGTTTTGCGTACCAAGACTATTTTGTTGGTCAAAGTGTGTTGGCAACACCATGGCATCGAAGAATGCACATGGGAGCCTGAAGCGCATGAGAAACTATCTCGACCTTTTTGTTGTTTGAGGTTGTGATTTCGCAGACGAAATCCTTTTTAAGGAGGGTAGGATGTAAGACTCGCAATTTTTTTGAGAAAAATTCAATGCGAGATGTAATTTTATAATGCAATTATCTATATATTTGTATATATATATATATGTATATTCATATGCATGCATGCATATTCATGTATGTATACATATATATGTCGAAAACCCTAGAACGGACGTATATATATGTATATATATATACATCATAAGGATATTACATTGAGTCCCTACATTTTATTCAAAATACATAGAATTACTTGAATTGCTCCATCGAGAATCACTACAAGAAACCTATGGATTAGCGACGACCTAAATCTGTCGCTAATCTGACGCTAATCCATCGCTAAATAGTTTAGCGATGTATTAGCGACAAATAACTTTCATCACGATTTTTTCGACGCTAAGTAGTGCTAGAACTTATCCGCCGCTACTTTCATCGCTAATTTACGACAGATTAGCGATGGACATGATCCGTCGTGAGTCCTTCACTATTTTAAATTAGCGGTGGATAATATCCGTCGCTAATCCGTCGTTAAATTTAAAAAAAAAATTAAAAAAAAATTGCTCTCTGCCGACGCGTTCTCCGGCAGGGAGCAATTTTTTTTTCACAGAACCGGCGCGTTCCGACATTGGGACGCTCTTCCGCATCGAGTCAGTCACAGCGGGAGAAGGGATGCGGGCAGCCACAGGTGGCCTCTTGCGGCGGCCGATCGGGAGGGAGAACGACTCCCCCCTGGAAGGAGACTGACAAGCTCCGTGTCGACGGCCAAAGGACCATCTAGCGGAAATTGGTGGGGTCGGCATTGATGAACGTCGTCGGCGTCTTCTTCGACGCCTGAGACTTCCTCTTGGAGATCCGTCCGGTGGGCAGAGGGGCGACGGTGGTCTAGCGGGCGGGAGGGAGGAGGGGGCCATCCGTCTCGGAGCTGGTGGCACTCGTGGTGGTGAGGGCGTTCGGCTTGGGAAGGTAGGCGAGGGAGTCAGAGTTACATATTTCAAGTTGGAGCACCCGAGTGAGGGCGTCGGTCTCACGGCTCATGAATGCCTCCAAAAATCAGGAATCGACGGTCAGCGAAGGTCGGAAGGCCCACGTGTCGAGGCTTGAGCAATTTTGGGACGCCATTGATTTCTTCTCTCTTCCTTTCCTGTCAGAAACTTCACGGCCAAAGTTCCAAAAAAATTCTCAAAATTTAGTTAAATTAGCTATTGGAGAACCAATGCACCTATGCTTCCTTCCTGATAAGTAGATCGCAGTTCAGAGTTCGAACGGGGGGAGGAAAAAATGGAGGGAGGGAAACTTTCGAATGGGGGGAGGGAAAATTTCGCGCCTCAGGTGGGAAGATTTAAATCGAAAATTAGCGATAGAATTAGCGAGAGAATTTTTCTATCCCTAATTCGCCGCTAATTAGCAGCGGATTAAGGATGGAAAAATTCTCTTGCTAATTAGAAATTTTTTGTAGTGTTTTGACGACAAAAAAATGTTGTCGCTAATCCATCGCTAATTAGTGATGGATTTAGTGAGGGAGATATTTCCATCGCTAATTTCGTAAATATTTCGAATGTTAGCGACAAATAGTTTTCTCTCGCTAATCCGTCGCTAATTTGCGACAGAAAAAATCAATCATAAATTACCGTCACTAATTAAGATTTTTCTCGTAGTGAATTTTAAATGCCTAAGTTCAAAGTATTCTAGGAAATTTTGACAAGAATATGGGTTTTAAGAAAAGTTTTAGGTTTTACCGGAATTTAGAAAGAGCTGCTAAAAAACCCTAAGTGTAAAATATAATAAAATAGAATTCGAATATGTGTTGTGTTTGGGATTGACCTGGAAGGCTCGAACCTAGCCATGACTCGACCTCACTGGGCACCACCCATGTGAGGGAGCCTAGCTGGTCAAGTTTGACCAAGCTGGGCGGTGGCCCCTTTGTAATTAAAAGGTAAGACTTTTTAAGGATTAAATTCGATTGGCCATGTGGGCGGCAGCCCCATGGCATTTTTGAAAGAGAATTAAGTTAGCAAAAAGGGCAAGAGCCTATTGGTCACAAGAGGCGTCAACCGTGTGACATGTTTTGAAAGTTTTCTAAAACAAAAGGGCATAAGAGACTTTATTTAATGGCATTTTTGAAAGACTTTTTAGAGAGTTCAAATGCTTGAATCCTATAGGGGGCGTGGGAGGCATACTTGAGGTATTTCAAGTATGCCATTGCATGGATGGGTGTGCAACACATCCCATCCATTTCTTTCTGAGATTTAATCTCAGCCCTACATTATAAACCTTAGGCTTTATAACCTTTTGAGAAGGAGGAGAGAGAAGAACAAGGGGCGATTTTGCTCCCTCTCTCTCTTTCTCCCCTCTCCTCTTCCACCAAAATTTGGGTGTGGTGTGTGTGTGTGCTCTAATTGGTTGTCTTCTTCAAGCTAAAGGAAGAACTGTCTCCTCCTCTATCCGAAAGCAAGGTGAGATGTTCCACTCCTTTTTCTGTTTTTGAGTTAGATGAAATGTTGAATGCATATTCGATTTGAGAATGAAGCCTTGTACTCTACATGCATTTGATAAAATGCATAGGAAAGGCAGATTAGTTGATGTTTTAACATTTCTTAAAATTGTTCTACTTCACTTTCCACTTCTATGCACACACACACACACCATGTACCTCTTGTATGCACCATTTTTTATCAATTTCCAAAGTTATCAGAGATGACACTAAAGAATTGACTGTATCTCTCTAGATACTGGTTGGTTTTCGGTTTTCTTAGACATTCTGGAAAGCTTAGATGCAGTCCTCCAACTTTGTAATTGAGAACTTGTCTTGATTTGGTCTGAATAGACCTTAAAAATCTCTATCAAAATGTTGAACAATTGAATTTTTTGTCAGACCCTGTTCAGTCCAGAATGCCCTAGATAGTGTCCCGTATTTTCGGGATTCCTCCCAATTCCCTGCAAGAAAATTTAATTAGTTTGATTTTGTGGAAAGCTAAGACATAACTCTACAACTTTTATATTTAGCATCGTGGTTGAATCTTCTTCTAAGCATCTCTAAAATATTGATCTTTTGGCTGTTGAGCGCTCCAGCTCTTTGAGCCTGGATAGACCTCTTTTGCAAAGCACGAGGGACTGCACCACCCTCTTCCTTTTTTTTTGGTCTGGCAGCATCACACCAGGTCTGGACGCCTCAGTCCAGACCCTTTTTTAGGGCCCGAGCATCCCGACATAGGTCTGGACCGGTTGGTTTAGACCTAGGCTGCTCGTTTCAGCTGCAACCTGACCTGGGTTAGAGCTAGGTTGTGGCTGCCGCATGTGGTAGTGCCACACCAGGTCTGGACATCCTTGTCCAGACCATGTGTGCTGTCAGCACAACCCAGCATAGGTATGGACCAGTCAGTCCAAACCTGGGTTGTTCGTTTTTGCAGTGACCTGCACCCAGTTCGGGTAAGGTCATGGCTGTCGCTCGTTGGCCCTAAGAAAGGTGCAACGTGCTAGCCTTTTTTCGGGCCCTTGTGCCAGCACCCTGCTGCTGTATCATAGTAGCAGAGAGGTGGTCGGTGAGCTGCAGGTTGCGGTTCATTTTGGGCACCCCATCCACAACATGGTCATGACTCCCATTTTGCTGAAGCCGTGGATGGTGATGTGCTCTCGCTGCTACCCATGTTGTGGCTGCAACATGTGGTCCCTCCCAACAACCTTGCTTGGGTGTCATTGGAGCGTGGCCTCTAATGATTCAATCTTTGTGAAAGAAGATGTGCAATGTGAGTCGCAAATGCATTGCTTGCTACGAAGCAAATCATAAAAGAAAATGTAAACTGTGATAAATCAACATTATCATGTGCATTGAGTTATATCGCCAAATGCTTATGCTCACTTGCACATATTAACACAATTGCGAGATAGAACATATGCAATATATGTAGTTGATGTGAATGACATCTTAGCATGTGCGTAAAAGAATAATAAGAGATTATTGCATAAATTAGAAGCCTAGCGTGTATGGTTGAATCACAAGTGCCTTGTGATTTTGGTGGTTTTAGTTTTACTTAAAATCGGGTGTCATCCAAACACACAAAATCATCTGTTTGCTTTCACATAGGGATGGCAGTTGATCGAGGCCAGTGCAGGGGACAAGGTCTCTGTCCCCTCCCCATCTCAAAATAGTGACCTCTATCCCCGTGACAAGGGGAACTTTGGACCTCCACCTCCACCCGGTCTCAAATTTACCATCCTCATCTCCATCTCCACCCTCATTGTGTCCTTGTCCTTGTTGTCGTCTTCATTTTCGTTCTTATTTTTTATTCTTGTTCTCGTTCAATATTATGAATATATATATATATAATTTTATTAAATAACTAAGAGTATTTTAATCATTTTACTAACAAGAATCAGGGACAAGGTGTGATCATCGCAAAATTTTTTTGTCTTGTATCCTTCTCTTCCTTTCTCTTTTCCTTTCTAGCCTTTATTTCCCTTTTTAAAGGGGAAAATAAAAGACAGAAAAAGAAGAGAGAAGAGAAGAGAGAGAGAAACTCTTTTGCGAAGGTCTCACTTACCTTAATTTTGAAAAGATTTTGAAAATTACTCGCCTTCGTTTTTGAAAATTTGCGGAAAAAATTGGGAGACGGGATTCGCTCGTCGGTACGAGGTTCGACCGTTCCTAACGCCTTTACCAGAGGTAATCAAACCAAGGATCAAATTTATGCCTTTTGCTTTGCCTAAATATTATCTAAGAATTTATTCTAAGTCTAAGAATGCACATTGAATCATGCTTGTGTAAATGCAAAAGATGTATGCTTTTTAAGAAGAATCATTTTAGAAATTTTGGATTTTTCTAAACGATTTTTAAAATAAATTTGAAAATATGGTGAAGAAATGGTTTTTGAAAGTTGAAGTTGATTTGAAATGGATATAAACTCAAAGTTTAGAATCAACTTGAGTTTTGAGAAAGATAACTTCGAAATTCTAAAGTTGGAATCATATCTGAGATCACAAGACTAAAAAAATGGCTTTAAGCTTATTTTTGAAGGAAGATTCGAGATTGAAGGTAAGAATTTAAATAGAACTTGAAAATGAGAATGGGACTTGAAATTGAGATTGAATATGAAATTTTGAAATTGAATTTGAATTTTTAAGAAGGAATTAGAATCATTGAAGAAAATAGATTTTGAAAAACAGAGTTTTGGGATTTGAACTTGAATTGAATCTGGATTTGAACTTGGATTGGAATTTTGATTTTGATTTCAAATCTGGATTTGAACTTGGATTGGAATTTGATTTTAAGAAATCCAAATTGAATTTGGAATTTGATTTGAACTTCGAGAGCAAAAATGAATTTTGAAAATAAAGATAAAAATAAGGAATTTGAATGAAAAGAATGAGAATTTAAGATAGAATTTGAAAAATATGAATTTGAATTGAGAAATAGAGAGCGAAAAAGGATTTGAAAAGATATTTTGAAAATTTATCTTAAAATCATTTGGGTTTTTGAAGTAAAAAGAATTTTGAAAATATGATGTAATTCTATCCTTCATGATGAATGAATTAAAAGAATTTAAAAATTGCATATTGAAAAGCATATTTCATCCTTTAAATGAATTAAAATAAGATTGAAAATATAATACATCTCTGACTATGGTCATAAAATGTATTCTAAAATAATCTATATTTAAATTCAGATGAAGAATAAAATATATTTTGGTGCCTTTATAGAGTTTAAAATGAAATTAATTCTCAATATATCCTAACTATGGCCATTGATATATATTTTGAGTTAATTTTAAATTAAATTCTGACAAAGGAAGAAAATATTTAAAATATGATGATTTTTGAAGGAGTTCCAGTGTGGATCCAGTGTTATTCCATAAAAGATGAAAATCATAAGTTTTGTTCACACCCTGACTATGGCCATTGATGCAAATCATCAACTTAGAATTTAATCACCTTTTATTAGAATGGTGCATGTGTCATTCATGATTCCATTCGTGAATTTTTTGAAATAAAAGAGAAAATATCACGAAACAAGTAATTCTAGGGGATCTGTATGCTCATACATTCTAATCTAGTGCTAGAAAGCAAATATTCTCATTGATGTCTAGTTATTACAAGTTTTGGATTGAATCAAAAAATCCTTAAAGAAAAGCAATATCCTCCATGTATTCCTGAAAAACACTGAGTTAGTACAAAAATAGAGAAAGATTGAAAATAACACATTAATTTTAGAAATGTGAAATGATGAGATACTCATGCTTATGCTAAAAGAAATGTGATGCCTCATTCGAAACTTATATCAGAATGGTGTATTGGGCTGATGCATATATGATATCTTAAGGTAGTAATGAATATTTAAAACATACAAATGATATCCTTAAGCTAATTGAGTATATATGCTTGATGTATTATCTAGATGGAGAATGCAATGCTTGTATTGGATGAGGGGAATGGATGCTGAAAATAGTTAAGTGATTGTGAAGTGATGCTTAGTGTGATGGTGAACAACAATCGGGAAGGGTAAGAAGGTTGTATACAGTAGGTGAAGCAAGGTGTGCATAGTGGTGGTGAATGGATATGCACAGACAGTGTACAGGAAGTGAAAGTGTTGTGCAACATACAATATTAGTACCCAAATGATGAGCTAATATATAAGTAGTGGAGTGATATACACAAGTGGTATAAATATGCTAATGGCTGATATATGAATGCAGACATATTGTGACACAGGACATAGGAATGGAACCAAGGCTATGATGCAAGAATAGTCGTGGATTGAATGTTCAGTGAAAACACCTTGATGAATGTGGTTGTGTACTCACAGTGGAGGTGAGCTTATATCTGCTGTGGGTGAAAATGTACAGGTGTGCAGGGAATGGTTCAGTGAGAATGCATTGTGGGATGTAGGTATGCTGAAGAGGTAAATTCACAAAGAGGTTTGGATATACTGTAGCAGGTGCATAAACAAATGATGAAGTGTGGCTGGAAGCATAGTGCAGGAGGGCTAAATGCAAAAGTGGTAGAAGGGACATGATACAAGGTTTAATTGCATATATATGTTACATTTTGCAGCAATGAGATCCCATTTGGCAGGGGCTGAGAGAATGATATAATGTAAGTAATGAGATGGGATGATATTATAGACAGGGGATGCAATGAGGCAGGGTTATAGTGAATGTCAAACAACAATGAACACAGAGGGTTGTTGGCGTGAGCTGTAGCAGGAAGTAATAACGGATAACATGCTGAAGAGGGATGAAAGGAGTAGGTCATTACTGTAGATGATGTGGACAGGTGACTTTTGAAACCATTTGCAGAAAGTCTGATCCTCCTAGTAATGAAGCTGGTGCAACGACAAACTATCAAATAGTACTACATGAAGATTATTAACAATATATCACAGCTGCCTAGAATTCTGGAGGAAAGAAAAGAAAACCTTTCTATATAAGACACTTGGTCACCATGATATGAAGTATAAAAACCTCCAATGATCTTTCTGCAGTGATGCAGAAAGGGTGTAAATGGTGTGAGGGATGAGTGTACGCTATGAAAAAAAAAAAAACTGATATATAATGTACGATGAATGTGCAGGGAACACAATATGTAACAACAACAAAAAAACTTAATCAGTAAAACATGTCTCACGATACATCAAAACCTAGTTTAAAACTAACACTCCAATATATTTTCAACGAGACCCAAAATCTGATTTGAAACCTCAATGAATCAGATGATCAATGTGTCACAAAGCAAATAAAAAAGAATTCAAAACACATAACAAATTCTCCTTAATAAAGAGATTTTAGCAGAAATGGCATCACTAATTTGAAGGCTATGTGAGGTGATCTCACCTTTTGGATCGGACATAGTATCCTTACTCGAATCTGATTAAGACAATATAGGCTTTTGAGGTTAAGATATATCCAATAAATAATCCTTCATCACTCTTTGCATCAAATTTTCTTGCCATTATTCAATACAAAATATTTACATCCAAATGGCTTAAAATATAAAATATTTGGTTTTCTACCCTTGTAAAGCTCATATGGAGTTTTCTTGAGGATAGGTCTAACCATAGCCCTATTCAAGATGTAACAAGTTGTGTTTACAACTTCTCTCCAAAAATATCGTGGAAAATTATTATTACAAAGAATTGTTCTTGTCATCTCTTCCAATGTTCTATTTTTTCTCTCCTTAACTCCATTTTGTTAAAGGGTTTTAGGGGCCAAGAAATTATGTGAGAATCTATTTTCATCACAAAATTTAGCAAACTCTAAGTTTTTGAATTCGTCACCATGATCACTTCTTAAATTTGTAATTGAGTATCCTTTTTGAAATTATATATGTCTGCAAATTTTGATAAATTCATTTAAAGCATCACTTTTACTTGCAAGAAGGATAACCATATAAATATAGAGAAATCATCCACGATTACATATCCAAATCTTTTTCCTCTAAAACTACTAGTTTGAGTAGGTCCAAAGAGATCTATATAAATAAGTTCTAGTGGTCTAGAGATGAAGACAATGTTTTTGGATTTGAAGGATGAATTTACATGTTTGTCTTTAGCACAAGCATCATATACTTTATCTAGTTCAACTTTTAGCTCAAACAAACCATTTACAAGATCATGCTTAATTAATTTAGAAATTACACTAAAGCTAGCATGACCTAATCTTCTATGTCATAGCCAACATTCATTATAGCCATTAGATATAAAATATACATTTTTATCATGCAATTTTTCTAGTTTAAGCACATATACATTTCCTACTCATTTTTCATAAAATTTTATAATGTTAGAAGATTTGTCCATTACTTTGCATTGTTAATCATTGGAATGTATTTTATGTCCTTTATCATATAATTGGTTAATGCTAAGAAGATTATATTTTAACCTATCTACAAAGAAGACATTTTCTATAAGTGTAGAGCTTTCATTACCAATGGTTCCTACCCCAATGATCTTTCCTCTCTCATTGTCTTTATAGATGATGATTCTACCATCTTGCATTATAAGAGAGTTGAAGTGGGACTTGTCTCCAGTCATATGCCTTAAACAACCGCTATCCAATATCTAAGAATTTTCATCATTCTTGGCTCTAATACATACCTACAGGAAAGACAAGTTCATGTAGATGATTTTGATACCCAAATTTTCTTGGGTCCATGAGTGTTAGTCCAAAACATGACTTAACCCTTAGGGATCCATATAAGCTTTGTTTTGTTTTCATTCTTTCTAAACCATCATTCTTTAAATACATGACATTTTTTGCCATAAAAATTGCATATAATAGATTGAGAACTAGTTGGTTTGGACTTTGTAATGAAGGTTTTTGAAAATTTATTTTTACAACCATATCTCAAACCTCTTGTAAATTGCTCCTACTTGGGATCCAAGTATAGCATTCAAATTTTTATGTTCATCAACAATTTTTTCAAAGGATTCATTTAAATCAATAATTTTCTTTTCAAGTATCTCTCTTTCAATGAAAAATTTAGCTTTTTATTTTGACAAATATTTTATTTCTTTTTGCAAGCTATCATTTTGATTTGTCAAATACTTGATTTCCTTTTTAAGGCTTTTGTTTTATTTTTAAGACAAAACAAAATTTTCTAACAATTCATCGAAAGCCTAATTGAGTTCATCAAAAGAAAATGAATCATGATCAAGATCATTTACTTCCTCATGGTCGTCTTCATTGTCCATGAGACACAAGTTTGCATTATCTTGATTGCTTTCTTTAGATGAAGACTCATCTTCATCACTCCATGTCGCATCATCACTTTCTTTCCTTTCTTTTTTCGTTTGAATTTCTCATTTTTTTTCAATAAAGGACATTTCATCCTTATGTGTCTCAGTTTCTTGCATTCGAAGAAAATTACTTCTTCTTTGGGCTGCCCTTTTCTTGGTGAAGACTTTTTTTATGAATCTTCTTCCATTTGTTTTTTCTCTCTTTTGATGTCTAAACAATTTCTTGATCTTTCTTGACATCATTACAAACTCTTCATCTTCGCTTTGATCTTCTTCGCTACTTGACTCATTTTGAGTTGAGGACTTCGCCTTTAAGGCAAAGGTCTTTTTCTTCTTTGCATTGACCTCTTTATCTTCTTTTTTTAAAGAAATTTCATGGGTCCATGAATTTTTTAGAGAACCCATGAATTCATCAATAGAAATTTTGTTGAGGTCCTTTGCTTTCTCAATTGTCGTTACTTTTGGACTTTAAGCTTTAGGAAGAGACCGGAGTACTTTGCTCATGATTTCCGGCATTGAATACTCCTTTCCAAATGCCTTGATTTCATTGATGATATTGGTGAATCATGTAAACATCTTTGTAATTGACTCTTCGGTCTTCATCGTGAAGAGCTCATAATCATGCACCAACATATTTATCTTTGAATGCTTCACTTGAGTAGTTCCCTAGTGGGTGATTTTGAGTTTATCCCAAATTTTCTTGGCACTCCTATAAGTAGAGACACGGTTAAATTTATTAGCATCTCATGCACAAAACAATAAATTTATGGCTTTGGCATTGAGGGTGAGTTTTTGGAACTTGGATTTGATCCATTTTGATTCATCCTTTTCACTAGGTGTGAATGGACCATCTTTCATAATTTTTTACACCTCGTAGTCAAGGAATTGAATAAAGATACTCATTTTAACTTTTCAATAATTGTAGTTTAATCCATTGAATAGCGAAGGTCAGATAGAAGAAGCTCATTCTCCATGAGGAGTTCCTACTATGTTTGACATTTAGATTTACTTCTTCAATATGTTAGGTTCTTAACAAAAAAGCCTAGCTTTGATAACAATTGTTGAGTCTCTAAATGGAAAAACACCTAAGAAAGGGGTGAATTTGGTATTTAGAATTTTTTTTGATGCATAACCACAATGCTAGAAAAGGAAAGAGAAGCAATGAATAATACAAAAGAATTTATAGAGGTTCGGCCCAACCCGGCCTACGTCCTCTTGGCTTCTTGCTAAATCCACTAGCTTAACGGTGCTAGTAACCAACCACTAGCTTCACGATACTAGAAACCAATACAACTAGCTTTATGGTACTAGTAACCAAACCACTAACTTCATGGTGCTAGCAAACACTTGTTTCACACCCTTTGTGAAACTCATAACGTGAACCTCCTTGGTTCACTCAAACTCAACCTTAGAGCTTTTACAAATAAGTTAACAATAAAAAGATTCACTTTTTTCTATACAAGTTGTGCTCAAAGCAATTCTTAAGAGTGAAATTCAATGACCCAAAGCAAGAATAACACAAATAATCCAAAAATAATAAGTAAAACAAATGAAGTTGCTTGTTAGAGATCATTGAAACTCATAGATGTTTGAATGCTCTTATCTTTGAAGCTTTTCTTGATTGATCTTTTGTATGCACTTATTCATCAATCATTTAAGCTATTCTTCACCTTATTCTTATAGTTCTTTGAAAATAGATGTTGGAAAGCCGTTAGATTTGAAAATATGATCATTGGCAATGGCTAAAAGTCTGTTGGAAACTTTTGGCTACTACAGGAGTCGACAGTTGAATCTCAAGTGTCGACACCTATGTGTCTTGGTGAGAACTGCTTCAAGACTTTTACATTCAGGAGTCAACACTTTGTGTTTTAGAGATTTAAGCTTTTACATTCAAGAGTCAACACTTTGTATCTCAGAGATTTAAGCTGCATTCGGTTTGTCCATGAGTTGACATTGCCTTTTCAGTAGTTGACTCTTTTGTACTTTCCTCAGGAGTCGATACCTTGTTAGAGGAGTCGATACTTGCTTTTCTTCTTTACTTGAACTTGAAGCACAATTTGAAATTCTTCAGGAGTCAACACTAACTTCTCAGAAGTCGACTCTTTTTCATTTTAATTCTTGAATTTTTATGAAATTTCTTCACTAATTTGGCAATCTTTTGTGTGCCTCTTGGGAAGAATTTCTTCACTTAAATTTAGTCTCTCAGGGTATAAAGATGAGTCTAAAATGCCACTTGAAATTCAAACATTACTCCTTGGATAGTTTTGTATTCATCAAAATCATACTTGGGAGTTCAACAAAGTAGATTTTCACAACAACCAATGTGAAACTCTTGACGAAATTTGCACTCTAATGGCCTATATATGTACACGTAAATTCTCATGCTAAAATAAAATTTTGTATCAACAAAAGTCTGTAAATTTCGCAAACTTTTTATGAATTCCACATCAAAAGCCAGAGTTTCGCAACTACCAACATGAAACTCTTGGCAAAATTCGTAAGTAACATATTTTCACAAGCAGTGGGAAATGATTTGGTATTAATTCTGATAATATTCCATCTAGTGAATAGATGTATGGGTTGATGTCTCTCTTGTTTAATGAAAAAATATCATACTCAATGTATGTTATTTGAGCAATTTATGCTATAGATAGAAATCATTTCAATCATTTTACAACCACTTTATTAGATCCAAACTTAAGCCTAAATGTCTGTCTGATTCATGTTGCATTAAAAATTCATGATTAAATCATTTTTTAATCTCGTAAATCCAAAAAATCATAATTTATTTAAAACCGCTTTATTGATTCCAATCACTGAATTCAAATATGATAAACCCAAACCATGATCCAATAAAAATCCATGTATAAGTCTATTCAATCTAATTCAAGATCAAAAAAATCTATTGATACAATCTATGGTCCATTGGCAAAGTAAATCCAAAAAATCCATTGACAATCCATGGTCTATTAGCATGTTAAGATTACCTTTATAAATAAGTTGGTCTCTAACCCATTCTATTGGTCCTTTAATATTGTTATTCTGTTATTTTGTTATTCTTTTTAACCAAATGAAAGATCCTTTATGCATAATCAACAATACATAAAGCCATAGAGAATCAATTCAGTTTCACAAATGTGATCACATATAACAATAATGTATTGTCTTATATCAGAAGAAATCAAACAGACCCATCCCCTCTACATGTTGGAAATATAATTCTGGTACTAACCGTTCAGTAAGGGGATCCACAATCATTTCCTTCATACCGATTGTATCAATACATACTAGATGATTCTTAGTCATTTCTTTAACAATAAAGTACTTTAATTCCATGTGTCAACATGAGGTTGACCTCTTGTTGTTATTTGAGAATAACACAGTTGCTTCATTATCATAAAAGATCTTTAGTGGTCTCTTAATAGAATCCATAATTCTAAAACTCATAATGAAGTTTCTTATCTAAATGGCCTGAGATGAAGTCTCGTATAGAGCAATGAATTCCGCCTCCATGGTATAAGCAGCAGTTGTAGATTGTTTTTCGCTTCTCCATGAGATGGCACCACTTGCTAGTAGGAAGATTTATCCAGTAGTGGACCTTCTACTATCGAGACATCCTCTTAAATCTGCATCAGAGTATCTAATGACCTCTTGGTGGATAATCTTTCTGTAGGTCAATATATAGTCCTTCTTTCCCTGTAAATAGCGCATGACCTTCTTTATTGCCTTCTTGTGTGAAATACTTGTATTTGACTGATATCTTATAAGCATTCTCACAATAAATGTGATATCTGGTCGTGCAGAGGTCTGTGCGTACTACAAGCTCTCAACCGCTGAAACATATGGGACAATTGTTATTTGAGCATTTTCATTATCATCCTCAGGACAGTTCTTTAGGCTCAATTCATCCCCTTTTACTATGGGTGCCGAAACAGGAGAATAATTCTCCATCTAATATCTTTTAAGAACCTTACAGATATAGGATTTTTTAGAGAGGCCAAGGACACCCTTAGTTCTATCACGATGGATCTCAATTCCAAGAAGATATGTGACTTCACCCATGTTTCTCATGTCAAAATAAGAGGAAAGAAAATCTTTTGTCTCATGTAGTATGCTCAAATCATTAGTTGCAAAAAGAATGTCATTAACATATAAAACCAAAATTATGAACTTACTCACACTAGTCTTAAGGTATATACATTGATCAACAATGTTTTCAGTGAATCCAAAGTTCAAAATTACCTTTTTAAACTTTTTATACTACTGATGCGAGGCTTGTTTAAGACCATAAATTAACTTCTTCAATTTGCAAATTAAATAATTTTAATCATCTATACTGAAACCAGGAGGTTATTGCATGTATACCTCCTCTTTCATATTCCCATTCAGAAAAGCAGTTTTCATATCCATTTGATATAGCTCTAGATCAAAATGATCTACGAGGGTCATGATTATCCTCAATGATTCCTTAGTTGAGACAGGAAAAAAAATCTTATTATAATCAATGCCCTCCATTTGTGTGAAACTCTTTGTAACGAGCCTAGCCTTGTACCTCTCCACATGACTTTTGGAGTTTGTTTTGGTCTTAAAGACCTACTTGCAACCAACAGGTCTTACTTCATCAGGTCGAGGTACAAGATCCTACACTTGGTTCTTTGCCATAGAGTTAAGCTCTTCTTTCATGGCATTGATCCAATGTATTGATATTTCACTTTCAATGGCTTCTGCAAAGGTTAAGGGATTATCATCAATGTCCATGAAATCATTGGGCTCTTGCAAATAGTCTGGATGAATAGTAGATTTTTTTTGTCATTGTAGGCCTTAATACAGGTGCTACAGGTGGTTCAAAATGAACCTTTGCATCCTATTGTTGTATATCCTCATCAACAACTTGTTCTATTTGGGATTGATGTTCATTGATCGGATTTTTCCTGATATTATCCAACTAGACAATAATAAGAAAAAATGGGTCTTTATCCTTCGCAGGTATGGAACCTAAATCTTGTAATTTCTCAAATTCAATACTTTAAGATGCATTTATCCCAATATAACCATTTTCAAAAAATCTTGCTTTATCTGTTTCCACTATTTGTGGTATATGAGATGAACAATAAAACCTAAAGCCCTTTAATCTTTCTGGATAACCAATGAAAAATCCACTAGTCTTTATAGGATCAAAGGCTTTTATATGTGGGTTATACAATTTAGCTTCAGTTAGACATCTTCATATGTGCATATATAACAAAAAAGGTTTTCTACCAGTCTATAACTCATAAGGAGTCTTTTGGACAACTTTCGTAGGAACCTTATTCAAAATATGCACTATTGTCCTAAGAGCTTCACCCCACAAGGTCAAGGAATGATTTGAGTGATTCAACACCGCTCAAACCATTTCTTTAAGCCTACGATTTCTTCTTTCAGCTACACCATTTTGGTATACACTACCATGCATGGTATATTAAGGTACAATACATTTCTCTTTTAGAAATCGCGCTAATGACTCTTCCTTTTGTTTCATCTTAGTAAAATGACCATAATATTCGCCACTTCTATCAGACCTAACCACTTTAATAACTTCACCAGTTTGTTTCTCTACTTCTTTCTTAAAGTCCTTCAAAACTTGAAAGACTTTTGATTTTTTAAATAATAAATAGAGATATATATACCGTGAGTAATCGTCTATAAAGGTAACAAAATATTTTTCATCTGTATAACACAGAGAAAAAGGCCTGCAAACATCTATATGCATGATTTCTAATTTTTCATTGTTGTGTTTGATATCTTTCTTATATGTGTTAGATTGCTTAGCCTTTATGCAGTCAACACATGGTTCTGCATCTGTGAAATCAAGGGATCTAAGAATTTTTTTTCCACAAATCTTTAGACTCTCTCTTTCAAGATGTGTTCTAACCTTCGATGTCAAAGCAAATAGGATTGATCCTCCTTTAAACCATCTTTATTATCAATCATTGTGTTCTCAACGAGTGAGATTCTCAAATTTAGAATTTGGCTTTCAAATGATACAAACTATCACACACATTTGCAAAACCTACATGAATAAAATTTTTATCAATAATAAGCTTGAAGCTTTTAAATTTAAAAATAAAATCAAACTTATCAAGTTTTGAAATCAAAATAAGGTTCTGACTATAGGATGGAACATAAAATATATCGACCAAATCTAAAATGAATCCTGACTCTAACACAACTTTGCAGGTCCCAACATTCTTGACATACGAACACATCTTATTTTCTGAGAAAATATTTTTTTCATGCTTTGTTGGTTCCCTTTTGTTTAGAAATGCCTGCAAAGAGTTAGCAATGTGCACCATGACACCAAAATCAATCCACCAACTATGCAATAGAACATTGATCAAATTACACTCATGAAAAATGAAGAAACACTTTATAGAAGAACCTCTTGCCTGAGATTTGGCTTTTGCCTAAGAGTTTGAACTCTCCCCAGTGGTTTTCTTCTTGTTCTTCTTCTTAAAGGAACTTTTCTTTGCCTTTGGCCTATGTTTTTTCTTATAAGAGGTCATATGTGTACTCGACAACCTCTCACCCTTTAGTCTTTTTTTCTCTTCAACACACTTTGTCAAGAAGTCATTAAAAGATCACTCATCATTATGTGTATTGTAGGAGATCTTGAAGGGTCTATATTCACTAGGCAACGAGGTAAAAATCAGATGGATCAAAAAGGGGTCAAAATGATGAACTTCATGCCATTTAGCTGAGATGCAATATTTTCCATCTCTAAGATGTGCTGTCAGATGTGACTCTCACTAGAATATTTCATAGACACCAATTTGGACATCAATGTATTGGCCCTTGCCATATTAGAACTAACAAATTGAGCCTCAATGGCTCCCAGAAATTTTTTCAATATCCTGTAGTGAGGGATGGCACCTTGAATGTTGTTAGCCACTTGAGATTATAAAAGCAGCAGATTAAGTCTATTCAAGCACTCCCACTTCTCAGAGGTAGCGTTCTGTTTGGTTGTACTCTCCTCTGTAAGAGCGGGTTGTTGGCTAATCCTAAGGGCCAAATCTAGGTCCATGTAACTGAGAGTGAATAACACTATTTCTTTCTAATCTGAGAAATTTGATCCGTCTAACAAGGGGATGTTACTAGAATCATTAATAATGAAAGAACCTAATACAATAAGGAATGAAAGAAAAGACATTATTGCTCAAACAAGACTCATGTTGAAAAGGTAAAAAAGTGAGACCCTTTATTATTTACCTTTTCTGAGACAAACATAATTAGGCTATTATCATTCCACTTTGATGGAAACAATAATACTCATAATTGTTTTGTCTCCTCAATTCATAAGGAATTGACTTCAATTTGTGAAACTAGCAGATCATGTAACTAGAGGCAATTCAACACTGTACATTTGGGTATAAACATACTTCATGGGCTGGTTTACACATCTACTATTACACCCTGTGTAAATTTAGAACACAATGACCTACCTTTGAGTAGAATCATTATTTCATAAAGTCACACACAATCTATACTTAATCTTAACATGGTCTAAAGAATCCTCAATCAACACAACTCAGATCACTTTGGTGATTGCATGAGTTAATTAATCGAGACCTTTTACTGCAAACATATTCATATTATAAATCATGTCCATGCAAACATAATAATGCATGTATATTTATGACGAAACATGTATTATATCATCAAAAAATATAAATTCATGCTTCAACTTATATGCACAAATAAATTTTGATGAAAACACATCACAAATGTCATGAATTTAGTCATAATTTATTCTTAAAACATTATCAATAACTTATATAACATAAAATGCATGTATTAGACATGCATAAGTCATGATTCCTTAACAATAAACACTTATAAAGTATGAAAAATAACAAAAACATACTTTTATGAGTAAAACCCGAGGTCCTCAAGTTGAAACCGGTCTTATAATACTCTGAACCTGTCAACCAAGGACCTGAACTAGTTTTTGAACACTCGAACTGGTCTGAAACATGTACAAAGGCTCATAAACCCCTAAAATCGAATGAGAAAATTCTTTTTTCTTCATAGATTCATGAAAACAAGGTTTTTACATTAAGGAACTAGTCAAAAATGACTTTCAACTGGTCTTGAAACTCCTTGTATCGGTCACAAAATTGGTTCAAGTTTAAATGGGTTTAAATAGTAGATGGACCTTATTTCAGACCTGATCTTATGCTATGCAAATCCTGATCCAGTTCTAATGGATACCGAATCAGATCCCTTTAGTCTGGATCCAGACCCACAATGACCAGGTCTCGGGTTGGATCCCATAATTCAAACCTGATACAGATCCAGATCTGTAACAAATTCAGGTCAGATATGGATCCTAAAACCTGTCCAGATCTAGACCCAATCCAAACAGGACCTAGGTTGGATCTGGACCTCAACCCGATCTCGATCCGGACTCTGTCTATACAGGACCTGGATCGGATCCAGGAACCCAACCCATACCAGACCCAGACTCGATCCAATCAGGGCCCAGGTCAGATCCATGAACCCAACCTGATCCAAACCCAAACCTAATCCATATCAAATCTAGGCCTGATCCATATCCATTGGTCAGGTATAGAGCGGGTTAGACCCAGACCCGATATCTAAAATGGGTCTGGTTCCGTCCAATGTATCGAGTCTTGACCCGATTCACTTGGTTCCTTAATGGATTCGATACGTGGATTGGGACCGACCATAATGAGATGCAGACCCGATCTACCCAAAACGGGTCTGGATCGAGCCTACCATCGAGTCAGTATACCTGATCCGACCTGGGTCTCAACACCAAAAAATCAAAGGCCCAATGGCCTTTCGGTTTCTGAGAAAACTGAAGGCTTTTGATTTTCTCAGAAACTAAAAGCCATGATCAACTCTCGTTAAGGCCTCTGCCCCCATACTGTGGACGACACTAGTGATGTTGCCGATGACGGGAATGGCGACCATCTCACCAGCACATCCTCGACAACAGCAGTCGAATATCCGGTAGAACCGGTGCAGGTTAGGGTTTACAATTTTTTTATATACATCTGTCGCCAGGGCTGCGGACATCACCAGCGGTCAACCAAAGCAGCTGGCGACGATAGTTGGTGGATGGCGACCAGTCGTCGTCTTCCATCATCGTCCATCGGTGGTTGCAATGGCTGGAAGCCAGCAAAACAATAACCCTTGTTTACCTTTTTTTTATGCTTCTGCCACCAGTTTCATCTACCTGTGGTCACTAGCATTGGCGGTCGGTCGAAATGCCTTCGGCGATGGTGAGCCCCACCTTGGTCGACGATCGCAAGGTTGAAGGGCTTTGGGGTGCTGTTGCCTGCCGAGCAAGTGACGAAGTTGCCCTGCTCTATCGTGGCAAAGGCAACCATGGTGACGGTGTCGTAGCAGTAAGGCATGGCGCTGCCGTCGAGCGAGAGCAAGAGCACGTTGATGTCGTCGTCGATGGTGCGGTCTATCCCGACGAGGATGTCGAAGCTAAAGCACCCGCTGGACCAACAGACCTTGTAGACCGTGAGGTGGGCACGGGTCACCATGCCCCGCATTGTCCCATGGAGATGTCTACGAACGGTCTACGGCATCACTATGTCATGGGCTGTGAATAACCACAACCCACTGTCAGTTCCGGTGTAAGGTGAGTCCGAGTGGGGTTGATCCCCTCCCACCTCAAACCAAAACAATGGCGATCGCCTGATGGCCAGCTTGCTGAGGCGATGGGGGATTCTGACGAGTGCCGCAAGAATGTCAGCATACCCACAGTTGTGGGCCTATAACCCAATGTTGGCGTTCATGTGAAACCATAACCCAAATGTAAAAACAAACAGCACATACCGGTATTTGCCATGGAAGAAACAAACATTAGTGCGGGTGCACAACATTCTCCTTAGCCTATCGATGCCCACGATGAGCCCAAGTCGTCAAGTCGATGGTGGTCTGGACCCTGAACCCGATAAGAAAATGAGGACACCTCTCATTAAGCAAACATGCCTCAACTTATAGGAGGAGGAAAGTGGGAGGTTACATACATGGCATTCATATATGTGAATCCTTCACATGCCATATTGAATGTGAACCCTTTCACATTCAAGTGACCCTTTCCCCACTAATTCTCACTAATTCCCTACTAATACCTTCATTAGTGTCAAACCGGGTCACATATAGGGTTGGACTTGATCCGAAATATCCAACAACAACTTCTATAAGTATTATTCAGATTTGGATGTAACAATCTAAATGGAGACCAAATGGATGTTATTTTTCTTTGTCCAATTCGATAAAATGGATTTGGATTATTGAATTGGATACCAACCAAAATCTGAACTTTCATACTCACCTTCTACGTATTATTATAGATGTTAATCAGTCAAATTTTGGATCAGGGACTGAGCCGAACCAAGCTCAATTTACCTGATTCAGTTATTACGTATAGGAATTTAGATGGGACATATTTAAACAAATAGTGTCATTGTACAGTGGGATTCGGATCAGAATCACTACACAAATGGTTTGAATGGGGTATAACCTCACTTTCCTTTTTTACAAATAATAAGAATGTAACAATTTCAGCTGATCTAGTACCATGGATAGTCTAACCATAACCGAATCCAAGACTTCATGTATGGTACACGATAAACCGGCATCGGGAACTAGACCTCTAACTAATTCAAAATTCAGATGCAATCTCGGATCAACCATGACTTGACGTCAGACAAGTTTGATTTGGTCTCGGGGGGGGCGGTCATTGTCTTTGCAAGAAGAAGCAGGTTGTTACATAACATCGGTTTGCTGCCCGGTTGAGTTCAGTTAAGGTTATGCTGATTCTTCTCTTCAGAGGGTTCTATTTCCTTTGTTGCTACAAAAACCGAATAGCCCCGTTCATTACAATGGATCTAAACTGGTTGGATCCAGTCATTGTCGAGTCTGACTTAATCAGATCTAACATAATCATATTCGGATTCGGAGTCAGACGGGGACCAGAGAAAACTGAATCCAGATCTAACTTTCTTAAAATCAGACATTTACAGGGAGAAACCGCCCTCCGGATCAGAGACCTAGCAGCGCTTGGCTCAGCCCAAACAATACTTTTGAGTCGGCAACAGTGATTGTAAGTACTGCAAGTAGAGCCAGGCATAGGTTATGATCCTTATTCGATATCCAACCTAACTTGGCTTGTCTCAAGTGTTCTATATGTACTTTTGGTGAATATAAGCTCTTTAAATTATGCAAATCTGGGTATGAGATTTTATTTTCTTGACCCGACAAAACTCTAATCCAATAACTAGTTAGTTTTGGGTGGGTCTCCGTACATCTTGATCGGTCAGATACCTGACTAGTTGACAGCCCAGCCTAATATGTATCCATTGATTTAAGGTTGCAAATCCGTTTTAATAATGCATTTAGGGCATATTCATTAGAAGCTCAACAGCATGCACAAGATGGTAATCCTGGGAATATCACATGCCATGATGTCCGAGACTTTTCGCTATTCCACTTTGATGGCCAAGATGCAGGGTCTGCTAGATTTCCCCTGAGTGCACTCTCTTTAAAGACAAAGTTGTTGGTGATTTTCATTCACGTTCACATATTGTGGTTCCTGTGCAACTTGATGTTGCACAAACAAATTAAGAAAGAAGGAATTATAGAAGATCTAGTATAGCCTGTTTGCAGCAAACTACAGGATCCGTTTTGCATTTTTTCGATCACTTTGCATAGATATGAAGAATGCCTTTTTACCTGCTAGAAGTTGCAGCATTGTGGAGTCCTATTCCATGAAGTAATTTCAGCTGCATGTTGCCAACCTGTAATTAGGTATAGAATATTGTCAAAGCTATTCAGTTTTTCTGATTTCTCTTTTGGATTTTTAAATGGCATCCAACCTTAATGTGACCCAGACCCATGAACATCAAGGGATAAAGTGCCTCGGGCTTTTCAGTTTTGAGAGTTTTGTTGGTTACTGGACAGTTATGAAAATGTGAAGAGAGATAACTGTTAGGTGTAAGAAAGAAGGGAGAGAAATTTAAAGAAGAAATGGGTGTTTATAGATAGAGGTCTTGATAAGGTGGAATAGTCCCATATTGCTTTTGCTTGAGTTTTCTGAGGGCTTTATAAGCAACTAGTGAACTCATACACTTGTTCCTAAGAACAAGGGAGTGGGATGACCACCACACACACACGCGCGCGCCCGCCCGCCCACCGTGTCGTGCCGAGCCGAGCCGAGCCGAGCCGGGTTCGGGGCCGGGCTCGGGAAATTGGCCCTTTAGGGCCATATCCAATCAAGACAAGTATCTTTTTACCCAAAGTTTCTTTGGATTTGGTAACGGGTTATGGATGGATAACGAGTCACGACTCCTCGTATTCTGTGCCCGTTATGACGCTTCGGATTCCGTAACGGGTCTCGATCTTTCGAAGACCGTTAACGGATCACGTCTCCTCAGAATCCGTAACGGGTCCTTCCACGTTTCATAACCGTTCGTGGGTTATAAAAGCGTGGTGAGGGCTGGGGTTACGAAGGAGGTTGAGACAGGCGATTTCTGGCCGAAGCTCTGCGATTTCCCATCTCTCTCTCTCTCTCTCTCTCTCTCTCTCTCTCTCTCTCTCTCTCTCTCTCTCTCTCTCTCTCCTTTTCCTGAGATATCCCGAAGAGGGTTGTTCTGCAACTTTGGTTCGAAGAGGCTGTTTTCGAAGGACGACCCGCCGGAGTGGAAAGAAAAGGACAGTATATGCCGTGGTTGCATATTGTTGGCTCTGTCCAACACATTGTTCGATGTGTATTGTTCTTCCTCTACCACTGCTAAGGGTTTATGGGACCAACTTGACAAGAAGTACAATACAGAAGACCAAGGTCTTGAAAAGTACTCTGTTGCCAAGTTTCTGAAATATCAGATGGTAGAAGGCAAGTCGGTCACTGAGCAGGCACACAAGTTTCTGCTACTGCTCCATAGTTTGGCTGAGGCTGAAATAAAACTTCCTAAGAAGTTTCAGGTTATGACCATCGTAGAGAAATTTCCTAAGTCTTGGGTAGACTTTGGTATGTCTCTCAAGCACCGTAGAGGGAAAATTTCTCTAGATGATCTTATGGTAGCCATTGCCATTGAAGAAGAGCATAGAAGCCAGAAATAGATCGTAATGCCAACTGAACCGCCTAAGGTGAACATGATGACCGGAGCTTTTAAGGGCAAAGGACAAAAATCGAAATCTGCAATGAAAAACCAGTTTAAACCTAAGGCCAAAATCCAGAAAAAGGCAAAGAACAAACCGTGCTGGAACTGTGGGCAGGTTGGGCACTGGGCTAAGGAATGTCCTTCCAAGAAGGCCAAAGCTCATAGGACTACAGAAGGAACGCCTCAAGTCAACATGGTGACTGAGGTCGTTGGGACCAGTACTGGGTATGTTTCTGTTAACCCGCAAATCTATCACGTCTATGAGCCAACAGAGTGGCTGGTTGACACTGGGGCTAATGTGCACGTTTGTGCTGATAAGTATGTCTTTGTCTCATACCAGGCTGCTGCAGGCAGATCCGTGACTATGGGCAATTCAACGGCTGCAAAGGTGTTAGGAATTGGACGCGTGGATCTGAAGTTTCCTTCAGGACGAGTTCTATCTTTACACAGAGTGCACCATGTGCCTGTAGTTAGAAGGAACATTCTTAGTGGTTCATGTCTTGTTAGAGAGGGTTATGAATTTAACTTTAAATGTAATAAAGTTGTTATTTTACATTCTGGAACGTTTATTGGCAAGGGGTATTTAGATGATGGTTTATTTAAAATTCGTGTTGAACATGTTTGCAGTGATAAATTAGAAAATGATGTTTCTTTTGACTCATTGTCTAATGTTGCTTATAACATAGAATCATCTGACTTATGGCATAATAGATTAGGTCATGTGAATTTCAATTCTGTGAAACGCATGATGAACTTGAAAATGATTCCTGAGCATTCCATTGATAAAACTAAAAAATGTGAAATTTGTGTGCAAGCAAAACAATGTAGGAAACCATTCCATACGATTGTTAGAGATTCTGAAATATTGGATCTGGTGCATACAGATATCTGTGAGTTTAATGGAGTGTTAACTAGAAATCATAAAAAGTATTTTATCACTTTTATAGATGATGGCACTAAATACTGTTATGTGTATCTGCTAAAATCAAAAGATGAAGCTTTTGATAAGTTTCTTAACTTTAAGAATGAAGCAGAAACACAAACTGGTAGAAAACTTAAAAGATTGAGGTCTGATAGAGGAGGAGAATATACCTCTAATAAACTCGATGAATATTGCAAATCTGTTGGAATAGTTCATGAGTTTACTGCTCCATATTCTCCTCAATCCAATGGGATTGCAGAAAGAAAGAATAGAACCCTAACTGACATGATAAATACTCTACTTGGGAGTTCTGGATTACCTACCTATATGTGAGGGGATGCTCTGAATACGGCTTGCCATATTCTGAATAGAGTACCTCAGAAGCATAAGGATAGTAGCCCTTTTGAACTCTGGAGAAATAGGAAAGCTAGCTTAAAATACCTTAAAGTGTGGGGGTGCCTTGCAAAGGTACTTGTCCCAGAACACAATAGGAAGAAGCTGGGTCCTAAAACAGTAGATGTTGTCTTTTTGGGTTATGTAGAGAACAGCTATGCCTATAAGTTCTTAGTAATTAAGTCTGAGATATCTGGCATAGATGTTAACTCTATTGTAGAGCTTCGAGAAGCTACATTCTTTGAGGATGTATTTCCCATGAAAGTTGGTGTACCTCAAAATCTGTCTTCTTTAGATATACCTTCAACTTCTGGTTCCATTCCCGAACATGTGGAAAGGATGACAGATGTGGAAGTAGAACCATCTTGTTCCCATCCTAGACCCAGTGAGTCTGAGGAAGTGGTTGAACCTAGAAGGAGCAAGAGACCAATGATTACTAAGGATTTGGGAAGTGATTTTATCACTTACCTTATCGAAGATGATCCTCCCACTTTCCGAGATGCAATGGCTTCACCTGAAGCAAAGCATTGGAAAGATGCCATCAAGAGTGAAATGGACTCCATTATCTCTAATGGTACTTGGGAACTGGTTGACCTCCCTCGTGGTAGTTCTACAATTGGGTGCAAATGGATCTTTAAGAAGAAGTTGAAACCAGATGGATCCATTGACAAGTACAAGGCGAGACTGGTTGCCAAGGGGTTCAAACAAAAGGAGGGAATAGACTATTTTGATACCTATTCTTCGGTTACCCGGATGACCACTATTAGAGTGCTTATTGCACTGGCTTCCATTTATGATCTCTCGGTCCATCAAATGGACGTGAAGACCGCTTTCTTGCATGGCGATCTTGAAGAAGAGATCTATATGGATCAACCTGAGGGTTATGTGGCTCCTGGTAATGAAGATAAAGTTTGTAGACTTGTTAAGTCATTATATGGACTAAAACAAGCTCCTAAACAATGGCATGAGAAGTTTGATAATATTATATTATCATTTGGCTTTGTTGTCAATGAATCTGATAAGTGTGTTTATTGTAAAGTTAAAAGTGATGGTTGTATTATTTTATGCCTGTATGTAGATGATATTCTACTGTTTGGTTCCAATATGGGAATTGTTAATGAGACAAAGTCGTTTCTTAGTAGTAAGTTTGATATGAAGGATATGGGTGTTGCAAGCGTGATCTTAAGCTTAAAGCTGACTCGTTCAGCTGAAGGGTTAACCATTTCTCAATCTCACTTTGTCGAGAAAGTACTTGTGAAATTTGGTTATAACCAAGGGAGATCTGTAGCAACTCCATATGACCCTTCTATCCCTCTTCATAAGAATACGACTGGTGTTCCTGTGTCTCAATTGAGGTATTCCCAGATTATTGGAAGTTTGATGTATCTTGCAAATTGCACTAGACCGGATATTTCGTTCTTTGTGACAAAGTTAAGTAGATACACAAGTTGTCCAAATCGCACTCATTGGAAGGCATTGGACAGGGTACTTAGATACCTGAAAGGAACCATTTCCTTGAGTTTGCATTACAAGAGATTTCATGTGGTTCTTGAGGGATATAGTGATGCAAGCTGGATAGCCATGAACTCTGGCAATTATGGCGTGACAGGGTATGTATTTACCTTGGGTGGCGGCGCAGTCGCCTGGAGATCAGTAAAGCAGACCATCTTGTCTCGGTCTACTTTTGAGGCTGAACTCTGTGCTTTAGATGTTACAGGATTGGAAGCTGAATGGTTAAAGGGACTTCTTGAGGAACTTCCTTTAATGTGCAAGTCAATTCCTGCGATATCTGTGCATTGTGACAATATGGCCACTATTGCAAAGATTAAAAGCACAAAATATAACCAAAAGCAGAGGAGACACATCCAAGTCAGAATAAAATCTGTAAGGGAACTGGTGTCTCAGTTAGTGGTGGTTGTGGACTATGTTGGATCCAAAGAGAACACAACTGATCCATTAACGAAAGGACTAGATAAGTCTTTAGTCTTAAAATCCAGAGAGGGGATGGGACTGAAACCCATCAGTAGTTCATCTACAGTAGCAACCCAACCTATCTGAGTGGAGATCCCACAAAGTAGGTTCAATGTGGTAATAACAAGCTGTAGGGTGAACTGGATAGCACCTTATTAAAGATGATACTTTGTATCTGTGTCTGTTCCCCTCTTTACTCTGGAAAGGTGTTGTAGCTGCAAGTTAAGGAAGAGTTAAAACTCTGAATGGGTTCAAAGCCTTCAAGGCGAGATGTTAGCGGTGCATCTTTGGAGAAGCCCACCTATGTGAGTGTGACTGTGTGGCCGCAGTTCAAGGAATTAGGTTATTCCTGAAGTCACTCATGAAACAGGATTCGGGCGCATGGCCTTTAACGCGCCGCCCTTAAAGATTACAACCAGAACCTTTATCATGTTGTTGCTGATGGACACTCCTACACCAAAGGTTCAAGTTCAAGACTTCAGTTCACTTCGTTCCTGTGGGGGTAAAGTTAGTCAACTAAGGTAGTGGTTCAAACCGGAAGGTACCATTGCTGAAAGCATGATATGTCCTGTTGCAGATTGTCTCATCTTGCATCTTGGTTTCCTCCCGTTTCGTTCTTTGAATTTGTGGGGGAATGTTAGGTGTAAGAAAGAAGGGAGAGAAATTCAAAGAAGAAATGGGTGTTTAGAGATAGAGGTCTTGATAAGGTGGAATAGTCCCATATTGCTTTTGCTTGAGTTTTCTGAGGGCTTTATAAGCAACTAGTGAACTCATACACTTGTTCCTGAGAACAAGGGAGTGGGATGACCACCACACACACACGCGCGCGCGCGCGCCTGCCCGCCGTGCCGTGTCGTGTCGTGCCGTGCCGAGCCGAGCCGGGCCGGGCCGGGCTCGGGTTCGGGTAATTGGCCCATTAGGGCCATATCCAATCAAGACAAGTATCTTTTTACCCAAAGTTTCTTTGGATTTGGTAACGGGTTATGGGAATGGATAACGGGTCACGACTCCTCGTATTCTATGCCCGTTATGACGCTTCGGATTCCGTAACGGGTCTCGATCTTTCGAAGACCGTTAACGGATCACGTCTCCTCAGAATCCGTAACGGGTCCTTCCACGTTTCATAACCGTTCGTGGGTTATAAAAGCGTGGTGAGGGATGGGGTTACGAAGGAGGTTGAGACAGGCGATTTCTGGCCGAAGCTCTGCGATTTCCCATCTCTCTCTCTCTCTCCTTTTCCTGAGATATCCCGAAGAGGGTTGTTCTGCAACTTTGGTTCAAAGAGGCTGTTTTTGAAGGACGACCCGCCGGAGTGCACCGTTCGGTTCGTTGTGGCTATTGTATCCTGGGGGAAGGACGTCGGACCCTGATTTGCACAGTATGTGGGGGCGAATCTTCTCTAAGGGGAGTACTTTCGTACGCCTTAGCCTATTACATAAACTAAACATGTTCCTGTTGTTTTCTTTATGTTCTATGCATCTGTTTAATTTTATGCTGTCGTCTGGATTTTGGTCTGATGCGGAAAATGCCATACTTGCTCCCTGTTACTGTTTCGGTCGTCTGTTAATCATGTTATTTACACTGTTGTATTTCTTGATTTATTTCGTGTTTTATATCATGATGACGATTGTGAAACCGTGTGATCTGAAAAATGATCCAACAATAACCACCTATTATGATCCTCCCACCAATTCCCAGCTGTAAGTAGGCCACCATGGGAGCTTGATGGGAGTTATGTGGTGTGATAACTGTTTCTCATTTTCTTTGGGTTCAAGGGTCATGCTCACCTCTTAACATAACAGCCTGGGCTCATCGAGGCTGGGCTCGTAACCCAATGTTAGCATAATATGACGAGAGTGCCACCTACCGAAAGCAGTCATGACCGATTCGAACGAAGCTTCAGTAGAAGTGGGTTGTCGGTGTTCTCCTCAACCAATCAACGTCCTCGATGAGCACTGACCATTATGTCGAGAGGTGAGTAGGACCCTTGAACAAAGATAGAATTGAGAAACCGGATTCACTCTCATCAAGCTCCCATGGTGGCATACTTATAATGGGAGATTGGTGGGAGGCTCGTAATGAGTGGTTATCATGCATGGACAGTTATGAGATCTCTTCACATTCTCATAAATATTTTGTAACCAACAAAACCTCAAAAACTGAAAAGCCGCTGCTACTTTGTCCTTGTCCCTTGATGTGCTCGAGTTAATATGGGTCACACTTAGGTTGGATCTGATCCAAAAATCCTGTATTCTCATCTAATTTCTATTCAATTTAGTTTTTTTTTCTTTTTACTGTAAAAAACTGTGAGATTGTTGATTTTTTTTTAAATATAGTTTTCCATTATCAATGAAATATTTATTGATATTGATTTGATCAGTATAAAATGATCTATTCAATTTATAAACGGATCAGTTGATTGCTATTCAATTGTATTTTTTTCTCTTTTTAATGTGACAATTTTCGAGATTGTTGATGTTTTTTGTGTGAGCTTTCTATTGCCAGTGAAATATTTATTGATATTTTGTCAGGATAAGCTGATGACATGGAAATTTTGCACATTAATCAAACGTTATGCCTATCGTGACCATTCCTATAGACCAAGCTGATTTTAGTGTTGAATCAATGGACCAAACACATAGTTATCTCAAACATTCTATGTGTTTATGGATGAAATGTAGATAAACCAGGAGGTGATCTCATGGAACGTTGATCTATTTGCATTTGATGGAAAGGGAGTTCGTTCCATTTCAATTTAGCATGGACTGTATTAATGGATCAACTGACACAACGTAATTGAGTAAACATTTATCTTCAGTTCAAACAGAAAGAGTTAAAACTGATACAATGAATTTTATATTTTGTTCACTTTTACTGGCGCACACAATAAGTGCGCCAGTGAAAGTCGTGTCACGAAACCCCTTTTCTTCCTGTTAATTACAAATACTTTTTTTACATATTTGTAAAACATAAAGACATTAATACAAAATAGCAAAACTTTATTGGCAAGCAACATTTAGGTGTTGACAAAAGGAAATCTATTGAGTTACCTAAGTACATGGTAATTATTTAGGGAAAAAATGAGATTTGCTTAAATATGGACAATAAAGGAGAGAGAGGGGGGAGAGTTACATGGTAAGTATTTAAGATTAGTAGAGATTTATTTTAATTTTTTATTAAAAGGATGAGAGAGACTGAATTATTTGGTAAGTATATATGGTAAATATAATATTTATAGTGGAGATAGGGTGATTGGTTGTGATTATTTATTATTTTATCAAAAAATTGCAAGACTAATATATATACTATTTTTTAGGCAAAAAAAACACCCACGAAAAATACTTAGTGGAGATTGGTTGAATTTCTGATTTTTGCATGTCTTGATGCTACAAAAATGCACCAACTAGGATGCCTGAAGGCATCCTTAACACTTCGAGGTTCAAGAGGAATTGTTAAGGCCAAGAAATATTTTGGATTGGGTTTGACAATTTCTGCTTTAGACTTGGTGAGCATAGAATGTTCACTTGTAGTACATATTTCCTTGTTGATGTCATATTCATTTTTTAGGATCAAACTGCATATTAGATTCATCTTGCAACTCATTTTTAGGAATAATTGGACTATTTGATTCATCATCAACGACATGAAACACATATTCAGTTTAAATTGTATTCTCAACCAGGTGAATATCAGATTGCATAAGTGCGACAAGGCATGAAAAAAAAACATCGTTGGCATGTTGGTTGTGTTGGAGGTATTTATTCCTTCATTGTACCTAAACTTTTGAGTTATTTGACATTGTTGATGTACTATACTATGTATTAATCTATGTTAATTCTTGTATTGATCCTTTTAGGTTTGGATATTGGAACAAATATCCATTAGAAGACCCATGAGATGTGATTGTCTTCTTGAATTTTCATGTGTTGTAATATGGAGTCTGTTATGCAAAGAAGATGAAGAGAATTATCAAAGAGCAATGGATCCTCACATGGGAAGGGTATGTTGTACTACATCGTTGTGTATGCTAACCAGGATACATGTAAGTATTCATGAAATAATTTCTTATATTTTTATAAATAATGTGATATATGACTAACTATGAATCAAACTTCGTTTTGTAGGTAAAGTGGTGCCCCTACAAAGACGTAGAAGACGAGAAGGAGAATCAAGACGTGGTTGTGCAAGCAAAAGACATCATGATAAGAGACATTTGGTTGCACAACATGAATTAAGTTGAGTGCTAAATGGCCAACTGAGTGGTCTACAAATTTGGTTATGCGAACTTTATACTATATATGTGAAGTTTGTTTGCGAAGTTTTGATAGGTTTTAGTTATAGAAAGTTTGCAGATATGTTATGCGAAATTCATACTATATATGCGAATTTAATGAAATATTTATGAAGTTACAACAAATTTCAGTTACAAGAAGTTCACAGATTTAGTTATGCGAACTTTATACTATATATGCAAACTTAGTAGGATATTTATGAAGTTTCTAGGTTTCAATTATAGAAAGTTTGCATATTTGATTATGCGAACTTCATACTATATATGCGAAGTTAGTTTGTAAAGTTTTGATTGGTTTCAATTACAGAAAGTGTTACGACCCGAATTTTAGAAGATGGTGTAGATCTAAGCTCTAGGTCCATGACCCCTCTCTCTCACTAGACCTTCCATGTTGGCCACGAGTGCATTGCCACCTCCCTCTGGTCTGCTCTCCCTCTGACCCGCAATCCTCTCTCTCATTCTCTTTCCCCCCCCCCTCTCCTCCTCTATTTCTACCATGAAGAAGGAAGAGGGAAAAGGGAGAAAGGAGAATAAGAAGAGGAAGGAAGAAAAGGAAAGAAAAAAAAAAGAAATAAAAGAGATGAGGGGAGTCATGACCCCCTCCCTCTCATCTCATTCTTTCTCTGCATGGGTGCACTACCACCACCGTCGTCGCCACCGGGTTGGGTGGGCTCTATTGATGCCAGATAGCAATTCATTGTCATCATCATCACTGTCACCATACTGTTACTACATTACATGTTATCTCGTAAATTGTGTCATGTGTTGCCTCATAAAGTGTGTCACATGCTGCCTTAGGATTCATGCATGCTACCTTAGAAACCGTACCACTACTGCCCTAAGTGTGTATTGCCTCGCGGTCCATGCTGCAATCACGCTCGTCATCGTGTACCCTCTCACGTAGTTGATCCTACACCAGAGTTGTGTCGTATTCAAAAAGTTTCCAAATGAATGATGCATCTCTAGAGGTATAATTCTTAAATCCTTACCGGGGCTCAAGTATGATTCCCCTACGCTTATCGAGCTCCTGATTACACAAGGAGTGCATAAATAGTTACATGTCGATGCTTTTAAAACCTGAAAATGGTCTTTTTTGGGTTTGTATATTTATTGAAATATTTTATTAAACTAAGTAGACTTGGGCTTGGTGGATGGGATATATAATCGTAGAACTGGGTTTATCCAGAATATTTTGAAGTGTTTTGTTTTGCAGGTTAGACTCTTAATATAAAAAGTTAAAATCATCGCATATTGTTAATTAATTGTAAGTGTATATTGTGAGAGCATATGCCCTCGAGGCATACTCAATGAATGTTTGTGATGTGTATTGATACGTATACAATTATGGCATAGTATGTGAATGTTTGTTTGTGTGTATGTGCCTGGTGTGTATATCTCTGGTGCACTCATTTTCTGAGGTTGAGCTCTTGTTATGGCTCATTTTTTTTGTGAACTGTCATAGTAGGATAATATCCACTCATGCTTGTGCTCGGATAGGCCCTCTAGTTCTAGTTTGGTTGGTGTGTCGCCATAGATAAGGCTCATATCATCGAAGAAAATTGAGTGAATGGAGATATTCATGAGGTATATGTGATTGGGTGGTTTGCAAATACGAATATCATTGTGATGTGATATGTATGTATGCACGTGAGGCATATGTATGAATGTTGATGTGGTATGATTCGTGCATATGCAGTTGAAGCATACGTACGAATATTGTTGTGTTGTGATTTGTTCATATGTAGTTGAGGCATACATATAAATGCTTACATATTGTGATGTATACATATGCAATCAGCTTGTGTACAAATAAATGTGATGTATATTTATGATTATATGCAATATATGGAATGATGTATGAAATGAGATAAAATGTATGAATTCATGTATTAGAAATAATTGCATAGTATTTTTTGCACACATTAAAAGGTATATGTTTAGGATATATCATATCTATGGGTGGATGATATATCCATATGGTTTGACATTTATATATAACAGGCATCGACCCCTTACAATAGTTTCAAATATAAAACCTTGTGATGTGTGTTTAACATTTGAGAATATGACAAATGGTGGATTACAAATATGATGCATGTTTAAATGACAATTTATATTGGGTATTGACCCAAATATTTGTTTTGTATATTGAATTGTGATCTATGTTTTAAATCTTACAAGTATGGCAAATACAATCTATGCACGATGTATGCAATCGAATAATATGAATTTGATGAGCATTGATCCAAGTGTTTGTTTGCGTGTTATAATTTATATCATTTAAGTTAAAATGTACATGTGTGTCAAATATGATGTGATGCATGAAGTGCATGAATGAATTACATGAATTTATTGTGTTAAATTTCTACTATTTGTGATTTAATCTACATTATGGCATATGTGATGCATGATATACATAATTGAATAACATGAAATTTATAGGTATTGACCTGAGTGCAACTGTTGATGGGATATTGCCTAGCATATACGTTTACTATGTGAAATGATATGCATTAAGAAAAAGTTTTCAAAAATTAAGAAAATTGCATTATGTGTTATTCTGAAAGATGAGGTGACATTGGATTGTACTATTGAGGTTGAGCAATTAAGTAAAATATGAACCTATGTCTACACCAACCTCATGAAAATTATGGTTCCATTAAATGTGTATTATGGTAGTCCCATAGGGTCAAATGTTAACTCTTTCCCTACCACAGCAGTTTAAGATGACTTTGTGATCTGATACATGTGACAGAGTTTGAGTTGCAATTGTATGCTGATAGCAGTGCACCTATGATGTTTTAGTCTGAGCGACAACGTGATGATGTGTCCGAGACTCTAGTACTAGTCTCTTGTTCTCTTGAGGATTAAAACATGAAAAATACAAATTGTATGAATGAACACTTTCAAAGAGGCCTGAGTACCCATAGTTTACTATTTGTGTCCTGAGATAACATGATGAAATTTAAGGTTTGATGTTTGCAAGCATAGCATGAATTGCAAAAGAAAGTTAAGTAAAAAAAAAATACTCATGCATGAGGTAAGTCATGACATGACTTTATAGTTGTATGTATTTAAATTGTTTATGATTATGTTTGTATTTTTAATTTGATATCTGCATAATTGTATGCATGAAATAAATATGAGCATGATTGCATGCATAAATGGAATTGGTGTTTAACTATATGCATGAATTTGCATGTAAGCGTAAGTGCATGCTCGAATATTCTGTGTGCATAATTGTATGCATGAATAAAGGTACATATAATTATATGCTTGAATTATATGCACACATAAGAGTATGCATGAATCGTATGTGTGCTTACGCATAAAGATATGTATAAGTTGTATGTTTACTTACGCAAATGTGTATGTATAATTGTATGCTTAAGTATGCATAAATGTATGTGTGTATTGTATACTTGATATACGCACATGAGTTTGTTTGTTGGGACCTAGTAAGGGTTCGCGGAGTTATGCTGAGACATGATATGTCTCACACACTATTTCTTTTCTCTTTATAGCTTCGTGTGGATGGTACTCTTCTATTTTTTTTGTACAAACTCTAAAATTTTATTTATGATGTAAATGAAATCATTTTGTGATATTCGAATTAATGGTTTGATTCTAACTGGACATGCTTAAGTTTGGAGATGGTTTTGAATTGGTTTAAAAAAGTTTTCCGTTGTATTTTAAAAAACAAATTCCTTGAGTCGAGGCGGGGCATTACAGAGATTCACCTTCTAAACTTTTTGGAAACCATCAGATCAAAGCTCGGTTATTGTTAAGGTTCCCAATTTTGTTGAATTTTATAAACTTTTAGGAGATTAGACCTAGAGGTTTCGTGTCTTGGCTTAAGACAAAATCCTGAATTTCGTAGGATCTTCATTCTCCTTTGGCTCCACACACTTGTCGAGTCACATTTCTCAACTCCTTTTCGAGATTGCAGACCTGTTCCCCATACTCATGGGGTCAGGAATTTGTTCTTCTGGCAATTGAATTTACTAGCGATTCTAGGATCCAAATGGATCAGACCTTTCTGATCGGCACTTGTTGTTCCTTACGCTTCTGAATTTACTTATAGCTTTGTAATTTGGCTTCATTTTCTAATAATTTCTATTATAGCCCTTGCATATGGCTTTCAAAGCTACATTGAAATTTTCAACTTCCTCCATGATAGATTGATCCAAGAATTTATTTGTTATTCTTTTTCCCTTATTGTCTCTTCGACCTAAATGTCTTCCTCATCCTTTTCTTCTTTTGGATATGACTGATTCAGTTCTTCCTTAACAGGTTTGTTGATAGATATCCCACCAAATAGAAGTGCTCCCAAATCTTGGAGTGGAGTTCCGACTAACAAAGATCTTAACTCCTGAGTACCTCTCAGTAGTTTTCTCGGATTCCTAGATCAATTTTGGATCCTAGAATCAGTTTGATTAGGTGGGTTAGGGTTCTCAAAACCCTACCCCAACTAAAAGGTGAATTGGTTCCTTGAAAGATCCATAAAATCCTTTTATGGAACCATGGTTTATGATCTAATACAATCAAGGGTCCAAATAAGTCAAACAAAACACAAATCAAGATTTTGAAAATAAGTTTCTTATTTCTCCTCGAATGCTCCACGGATCAGTGAGGTCTACTCTAGATAAGTTCTAATAGAATGAGCTTTTCTTCATATTGGACCCTTTACAATATACCCAAACTAAGGTTTTTAATACTGTGAGGGGTTTACCGATCTCCTTGGTTTGCAACCAATATACCCAAGTTGCAAGCTTCTGGTACTAGTTGGGGGATCTGAAGATCCAAAATGATAGGATAGATTGGGGGGTTTGAAAATCTAAGTAATATACTGTAGGCTCTACAATCAGAGTTCTAAGAATTGAGAATAAAAAGTAGAGAGTATAGACAAAGCATGGATTGTTTTCCAATCAAGGTGTTTTTTTAACTTATTCGAAGTTTGATATTTTTCTAGAAAAATCTAGATGACATGCAATTTTTCAACAAAGTTTTCAATATTATTTTTCAAAATTAAAGCAAGAAAAAATAAACATTGTCTACCTAGTGTTTTTACTCAAGAAAACAAAAAGAAAACACATAAGAAAATTTATGATGGAATATCAAGATCCATGCCTCACATGCAAAGAGTGGGAACAAGATCCAAATCCAAAACTTTGATCCAAAATGCAAACTCAAATATACCCAATCCAATTTCGATCTATTTGAGCCAATTCAGTATTCAAGGGTATTTTAATAAATTTTTGTTGTAACTTTATGAGAATTTTGTGTAATATATCTCAAAAAAATCATTTTGATATTTGATTCCTATTTTGCGAATTTGAAACATCACACAATATTGTATTATTTTTATTTTATATTTTATTTTTAGTAGGAGTCAGATCAATAGTTTTAGTATTTGGTTAGATTTTTTTTTTAGTACTAGATGTTGTAGTGGGTTCATGGGTAGATTTTTTTAAGTCCAAATCTCAATTCAATTTTGTGAGAAAGCCCCATACAACAAATAGATATTTTTTATTGGCTCTTAAGGGAGGTAGCCATTTAAGTGGCCAACCATGGCTAGCTACCTTCCCTCAAGCTACATTGGGTTAGAGTGGAGGTGCCACCAAATGCCACCAGTCAATTCTCCCTTGGTGGCTCTTCATTGGCCAGCCAAGAAGAGAATAGGACAAACATTTTGAAAGGAGGCTTATCATTGGCCTCAAGGGGGTGGCCTCCCTTGTGGCCAATGAGAGGCCATGTTACTTCTCATTCTCATATAAACCAGAAAATGTTGGAAGGGCTTTTTGACTTATTTCTGAAAAAATTTAGAAACCCTTGAAAGTTTAAAGAACTCCCCAAAATTATGAACCTGTGTTTATTTTGTTGAACTTGCTGATCTTGGTGAGCTTGAGGAGCTTGTGTTTGACGTGTAATGAACTTTGGAGACGTCTAAGCTTGAGAAGCTTGGGGATGCCACTTTAACCTATATTGTGAGGTCTGCTACATCTTTTTTTGGTGTGATCTCGTGGAGACCAACCTAGTGGAGTTTGTTGGAGAAGCTAGACGTGAATCTTCAAATCAGTTGTGCCGATTGTGGCTAGTGTGATTTAGGCCCCATTCGAACCAGTATGCAGTAACTTATGACGGGCGTGACTAGAATCCTGTCGACCCAACCAAATTATTTATTGATATATTACATATTTATTTACTCATTTTTGGCCAATAAGGGCACAATAGAATTATTTCATACAATTTACTATTAAAAATAATTTAATTTATACTTAAAACTATATATTTAAGTGTGTTATGACTTATCAAGGTGTTTTTCAAAGTGTTTTGAGCTTAACTAGATGTATCTTGGTAGTTTGCAAAAGGTTTTTTAATCAAAAAGGTATTTTGGTCATAAATAATTTAAGTGAATATTTTAATCTAATTTAATTAGTAATTAATAAGTTGCTAAAAGAATGATTTGTTCAAAGATTAGATAGTGCATTTTGTTTTAGCAAAATATCGGATTTATTTAGTAAAAGAAATGGATTTTCACATGGACTTGTAGTTCATATGCGTTTGGACCCAAATAGGTCTACCCAAATTAGAGTCTTTATGGTTATTAATTAAGTAAAAAGTTTTATATGTTGTTTTACTATTTGTGAGACACATTATGCATGAAATGCTTGCTTTGCATATCGATTCATATGATAAAAAATGTATATGTGACTTGGATCTTGTGTACATAACTCAAAATACATAAGAGTTATGTATGTTGAGGTTTAGTTACTTCATAGTATGGAATGTGCATGTTCACATACATATGCATAAAATTTATGTTTTGTTTATGCATGCTTCGAAGTTTCATCTCCAAATGTGTGGATTTTGATGAAACTTGATGATTACATATGGCTATGTTATGATGAACGTTTATATGTTATTAAATGTCATATTATGTGAAGTTGTGAAGGCATGCAATAAATGTTTAAGCTCAATAGTGAGTTATGGTTCCTGAACATTGTTGGTGATATCATGTATGGGATGATATGATTGAAATGCCATATGAAGTGATGTATGATGTGGCATATATTGAATGATGAATGAAATGAAATATGTGTTAGATCTGTTTGAGATCGATTAAATGTTCAAGCCGGATAGTGGCTCGCGACCTTGTATTCGGTTGATTAAATTGATATGTGTTGATGCCCCAAAGTGGTGGCTGATAATCTTGTGATTGCATTGTCATATGACTGTAAATTATGATGTGATACATGTTGAATGTATACATGCTTGTGCCCATGTTGGTGTCCTTAGACCTAGTAAATGGCCAAGTGTATTGATGCATGTATGACAATAGTATTCATTGGATAAGGTACCTATTGAGAAATTGTTCCCGAAGGATTCTTTGTGAGGGTATGCATGACCAGATCAGGTAATCCAACTAGAATGGTAAGTCTCTATGAGGAAGTGCATTGTTCAAGAGCAGGTAACCCATGAAGACGATATACCTGTGTGAGAAAGTGCATTATTAAATGAAATGCTATGATTAATTTTAATGATTTTGTGAGTTGGTTGAGATGGTCAGTTATGAATCTAGAGATTTGGCTTTTCTGTTGTAGCATGATTATATGTTGAACTCGGATGTGAAAATCAAACCCTTATCGATTTTAAATCTTGATATGAGGTTATGATTGAGATGCTTATGTTAGCATATAAGTGAATAATATATCATGCCTATAAATGATTAGGTTGACTTATTAGGCGAATGACACATCACGCCTACATAATTTTATCGTAAATGATTGCATTATAATTATCAAATTAATTTGAATATATCATACCTATGTATCATGATTGATATATATCATGAATATCTAACTGATTTACTTAAAAAGTGTGTGTGTGTGTTTCATACTGGAATGATCAAATATAATTTGACCTATTGTTTATAAGAATTATAAATGCATATGAAAATAATGCAATTACTTGAATGTCTTAGATGCATATATATTTATACATTGATTTGTATGTCTTCAATGCATATGAATTATGCTTTATGATGTGAGTTCATGTTGGATGAAATATTAAGTGATGGAATGTTTTTAAATGCCTTATGTTTGAATGCTTGAATGAATAACTTATGGAACGTTGCCCCTTGTGTATCACTTAATGATTGATGAATGATACATCATGTCTTTACCTTTGAATGTTTGATATGTTTTCTTCAAAGTTGGGATTGGTTGTCTTACTAGGCTTTAACGAGTTTGACCTTGTTTTATGGGGCACTGGTAATGCAGGTAAAGAATGATGAGTAACGGAAGCGAAAGATTGGTCGAGTTGTATTCTCAAGAGCCCACTCTTACCTTATGATCTTTGGAGACATGATCATTTTGTTTTAAGTACTTGATCGTGTAAAGATTGAACCATTGTTTTTATACACTGGTTTTGAATGAAATTAACAACTCTTTGTATTTTAGTTTTAAATTGTACATGGTTTGAAATGTTTACATCCCGTACATCTTGGTTTGAATTTATCTCTAGTGTGACACTACCAAAAGTCTTAACCGTTTTGAGAAAATCATTTTCGCATTAAAAGAATTGATTTACTTATCAAATATAAAAAAAATTTAAAAATAAATAAATTGGCCTTAAATTTTCAATATTGAGAAAGTAATTAAGGTTAAATTTTAGGGGTGTTACAAAATATCTAGGTAATCATACACCCTCGTCTATTGTCGTAGTCTTAGAGTACTTAGTATAGTCCTATCTAATATTCTAAATATCAAAATTCCAAAAAACATTAGTTTTGAAATTTTATTTCACTTAAAATTTAGAGTTTTTGCATCATACTCCTTGGTGTGTACTCGTGAATTGACTTTTCTAGTTGGTACATAAAAAACACTATGGTTTTGTATCAAAAATAGTTTTTACGCAGGAAAAGAAGAGTTGATTGGATCTTGGATGAAAACACGAGTTTTAGGAATTAGGGCTATGAAATCCAAAAGAAACAAATTCAATATGCAAAAAAGGGTGTTTTTTACATAAAATTCTAAGTCAAGAAACAATTGCAAACATTGATACTAATGTTTGCCCTAGAAAAATCATGAATTCAGGAAAACCCAAAACAAAAGGATGGACAATTAAAAGATCTTTTTGATGGTGTATGAGATGTCGAAAATTGACATACGGGTGCCTAGATATGACCCCAAAAGTGTTCCTAAAAAAACAAGTGTTAAACAAGTGCATACTGCTAGAAATAACATATTTACTAGCACACCTTCTTGGCGTGCGAGTAAAATTACCTTTCTCATCTCTGCAACCCTCTAGTAAAATTACACTATGGGATTTTTCTTACCACAAGTGAAAAAGTGAAATTTACTGTCGAATTATGTACACGCCAGAAAATTCATTTTTTCTGGCGCACTATAAAAGTGAGCTAGCGAAGACTAAAGCAATTTTATATTACTGGCGCACTGTAAAAGTGCGTCAGTGAAGATCTGGCACAAAGATTTATGACTTTCACTGGCGCATTATTTACTCACATGTCAGTGAAAATCTTTCCTAAATTGCGCGCGGGGAATTTTTCCCTCTTCCTGTGTTTTTCCTTTCTCATCTCTCTCTCTTTTGTTTCCCACCCACATCGGACATTGCCGGAGGAGCTCAGCACCGCCGGAGGCCTTAACCCTCGAAGGTCTCTCTCTCGAGCTCGCCCTCTCTTTCCCTCTCTGCAACCCTCTAGTCTCCCTCTCTCTCATATCTGGACGAGGGAGGGAAGGGGGGGGGGGAGAAGAAGGGGAAGAACAACAAAACTCGGGAAAGAAGAAGAGGAAGGAGAGATCCAGAGGAACAGAAGGAGAGATGGGGAAGTACGTGGAGATGTTGGACATGGGGGTGAGGATCGCTGCAAGGTTTCATTCTCACTGCCCGCAAACGGCTCGAATGTACTACAAACCACCGCGCACAGACCACAACGATGCCTGGGACCATCAACCCACCGACGCCAATTCGGTCATTAGCTGCCGGAGCAAAGCCGCCGCGTCTGCTGCCTCTGGGGATTTTCCTGTGTCCGAGATCATTCTTCGTATCGTTGTTTGATTGAAACCTTTAGTAGTTGATTTTTTTTCTTTTCTTATTTTTTGACGGGATCTCTCTCTCTCTCTCTCGTGTCCGTGTTGTTAATGGTAATGATGTGGGTGGTCATAGCAATGTGGTGTTTTTTTTATAGGTGATCCCTTGATTCTTACCATAAATCATACATCCTTTTTCTTTCTAAACAATATTTGTTTGCAATACTTCTCTTTTTTTTCTTTTTTAATTCAAGTTTTACACAACCGGCATGACGACCTTTAAGTATAGCAGGCTGAGCCATTACATTGGTGACTTGCACAAACTGCTCCTACCAGATGATGGGAGCTTCCATTGGTAAAAATCGTTATGGTTTGGGCATCCTGTCATTGGGCGGAGAAGCGTGACTTCAACCATGACCCTATTTCCTCAATGTAAAACTCTACGGGTACTTTTCTCTCGCTCATAGGAGATAATTTCTCATTGTCTTCAACCTTGTGATAAGGAAGGCACATCCGATGGAAATTCTCAACATTCTTCAATTGAACATTTTAAGCTAATCCACCTAACCAGGATGCAAAGCGTGAAAAATAACAATCACTCTTGGCATAGAGAGGTGTTACAAGTACATCATGCTTCATTCTTGTATATTTTGAGTCCAAATTAAAATAGCGCAATGATGCACCTTGTGAATGAGGCTAAACTGAATAAGATATTATTTTGATCTTTGAGTGAACTTGTGAACTGCAATGCCATCAATTAATCAAAATTTATACTTCCCTATTTTTTTATTTATGTAACTATCTGGATGTCGAGTTTTTCCAATTTCTTATTTATAATTGAATTTGATTTTAAGACTGCTCTTACATTGAAAACTTTTTTTAAGGGAGATGTCTTAACGCTTGATTTTGCTGTATGCTTGTGTCCTTGGGTTTTCTTCCTTGACTTCTCCCACTAGATATAATTGTTACATTCGATTTTATATCCTTTCTTCCTTGGTTAAATTAGTATAATGATTTTATTGTTGCATTTATGCCAGAATGAGGATTGGTTTTGCTTTCATTCAGGCCGGATCAACTGAATCCTTGTCAAGTTTAGCTGGTTCCAGCAATTCTTTGGTTTATGTTCTATGCTTATTCATAACATTATTGTTTAGTCAAACTTTAAAGACTCACTGGTTAACTATATTCTCATGTTGTCTTTTTTTTGTTGGCTGTTGACTCCAGTTAAGACTCTTATAAGTTTATGTGCAAGCAGATGCATGACTCTGAAGTGTCTAGGAATCCTTCAGTTTATGATTACCATGAGTGATAAATTGGTGACTGGACTTGGTCCTCTTTTCCATAGTTCAGATCAAAATACACTCAGGCTCAGAAATTCCTGTCATCTTTTTTATTTAAATAATTGACAACCATAGCTAGCCATCAAATTGGACTGTACGTGCTTAATGCTGGACTTAGGTCATGGGTTTTTGTTGTAGCATGTTAGTGACCTGAAGAAAATATATTTACATTAGTAAGAGATTCTCTAGTTTAACCCTTTGATGTGTGGGTGAGAGAGCAAAGTTTCAAGTTCTTTAGAAATGCATTGTACTAAGAAAAATATTTTGTATTATTGAAAACTAAAAACCTATCTGTGGTTATTATGTTCACACCTTTGATGTGACATTAAAGATAACACTTCGATGCCCATCATGCCAGCCCTGAAACATTAATATTTGATAAGGACAACAGATGGCATTTTACCAAGTGGCATTAACACTAATGTGCACATCCACAGGTAGAAAGACATACCCATATGTGCATGCACACACTTTGAAAAGTAAAAAGTCAAATTGCTGCTTAATAAATAGCCACTTTGCAAATTGGTTTGTGGTGACAATTACATGGTGGTTGCATATGCAGTGCAACTTTCATATTTATGAAATAGGTTTTTCATAGAAAAAATTGCTTAATGTTATTCATTGCGGGAAAGCTGGTTGTTGTTGAGGATTCGCTCATACTTTGCAAGGATTCTCGTAGAAGTTAAATCTAATGTAGAGGTCTCTTATTCGATCCTCATTATCTTGAGCAGGTTATATAAAAGAGATATTCACATTGAAGCTGAATTGGATGTGTATATTTGTGAGGTATGTAAGGCAAGATCGCATGCCACTGTATATTGCTTGTGCAAAAATCCAGCATCTAATGTGCCTGATCTTAGCAAAGGATGGTAGCAGTAGAAGCGCAAAGTTAAAAAGGTATAGGTTTCGAAAGTCTCATCTGAAAATCATAATTCTGTTAAGACTCTTGAGGAGAATAAGGAAGGTGAAGAGGCTGGTACTCCCTCACAGCAGCCAATTGAGGATGTTATTGCTCTTGATGATGCCTCACATTTAGGAAATAACATCCCTACAAGAAAAGATGTCATTACCAACCATCAAAACGGTGATGATAAATTATAATGGTTAATAATAAATTAATCTCTATGATAAACAATGTCATAGTAAAAATAGCTATAACTGATGATATAATGTTGTCACTCTTATCCCGTTGGTTATATGAATATGAGCACGTGAAAGATGGTCGAGATTAAATATTGCCGACGATATTATTGTCGCCTTTCAAATACGATGATAAGTAATTGTTGCCAATTATCCTTTATATTTTTCAGAGTATAGATGACGATAATTATCATCACATGTATTTTTAATTATTTTCGACGCTAATTATCATCGCAACAAATGCTATTATTTGTAATCTAATAGTGATGATAATTATCGTCGTCCATATGTTGGCAATAGATTATAAATGATCAACATAATGATAATAATATATATGATCGTCAATATGCCAATTATTTGTAATCTATTGATGATGATAATTATCATCGTCCACACTATAACATCAATTATGATAAATATCGCCGTTGATGTTAAACTTATCCCTAATATTTTTTATGATGATAATTATCATCGTTCATAGTGTAACTTAAACTTGTCCCTAATTCTATTGGTGATGATAAATATCATCGCCAATAGTTAACATCAACGTCGTGGTGACGGTAATCATCATCATCCACAGTGTTTAGCCCTAATCCTATTGGTGATGGTAAATATCATCGTTGATGTTAAACTTATCACTAATCTTATTAACGATGATAATTATCGTCATTGATAGTGTAACTTTATCCTATTGATAATGATATGTATCATCGTCAATAGTGTAACATCAATGACGATAATGATTATCATTGATATAAAACTTATCTCTCTTATTAATGATGGTAATTATCATCGTTCATAGTGGATCATATTGACGATGATAATTATCGTCGTCAATAGTGTATCATCAACAATGATAAATATCATCGTTAATGTTAAGCATATCCCTATTCTTATTGATGATGATAAATATTGTCGTTGATGTTAAACTTATTGTTAATCTTATTTATGACGATAATTATTATCGTCCTTAATTTTATCAGTGACGATAAATATTATTGTAGATAGTTTATCATCAATGATGATAAATATCATCGTCTATGAAACTTATAACTATTCTTTTTGCAGGAGGTCTCCCTCCCTTTTCTTTTTGTTCTCTCCTGAAACCCCCTCCTCTGCCTTCTCCTTGCCCTCAGTCATTGCACTTGCCTCTACCCTCTCCACTCTCGGACAACTGCGTTCTCGCCCTTTGTCGTACACATGTCATTGCCGGATACTCGCCCCTACCCTTAGTTTGCAGCCATAAAGTTGAGATTTATCTGAGCCAATTTCCTTGGATACTTGGGTAACTAGCTCACCCACTTATTCCTCTATCTTTTCTTCAGATTTTGATACACAGATAGGAACATAACTTCCTCTATCTCCTTTTTTTTGTTGGTTATTGCTGAATGCAGGTTTTCCTTGATCTTTTTCAAGCTTATTTGCTTTCTGCATTTAGTTATTGTTATGATCATGCATGAAGAAAAATTAAAAATACATGCTTGCAAGAATGATTGTGTGTTATTATGGAAGGAAAATGCTCGAAGTGCCAAACTTCAAGATGGTACTATGAAGAATGTTGTGATGGTAAACATAAAAGTTTACCTTAAAAGGTTTTGTGATACTTTTCGATTAAGCTCAGGTTGAGACCGTTGTTTATGTCAAAAGATACTACAAAGGCAATGAGGTGGCATAATGGTATCACTTGCTCATTCTATTGAGGCAGAATCTTCATTCTTAAGAGTGCTTGAAGGTGACTTATGTGCATTTCTCTGTAGAGAGATGATGATAGCTTAGTTAAAGTAGCAATGTATTTTTATATTTGTGGGGTATTGCTCTTATACCGAGTACTTTGCTTCTATTACCAATTAGATAGCGTTTTTTTTGTTGCATAGGTATGCATGTTTGACACCTATTGTATCGAGTGCATTCTTTAAATCGTCATAGTTTGCTAACTCTATATTATTGCCAACAAAAAATGACTAGTACCTTCTTATCTCAAAATTTGCTCCTTATTTCTTGCTTCTAGAGTTTGTGTCTTGAAAATGACCAGTACCTTGTCATCTCAAAATTTGCTTCTTATTTCTTGCTTCTAGAGTTTGCTTCACCATCGATATTAAATATACTCCATAATATTTATCGTCAAATTTAATTGCTATATCCGACGATAATTATAGTTAGCCATTTAAACATATATGATTTTTGATATATATACAAACGATTATTATTGTCGACTTTTAATGTATATTGACAATATTTATCACCGACATTGAACAATAAAAGGAAACAATATTTATCGTCGCTTTTAAGTATCATAGTCGACGATATGTATCGTCGGTTTAAAATAATATAAGAGATGATATTTATCATCGGATTTAATTAGTATAGTCGACAATAATTACCGTCGCCTTTAATTTATATTATCAATGATATTTTAGAGCCGATCATTTTATACTGATGATATCAAATCATCAAATTTATTTTTATTAAAATGACAATATCATCGAAAAGAGTAATAAAATTGACCATAAAAAGCCAATGTTTGTGGCGACGATATTTATCATCGTTTATATTATTGGCCACCATAAATCATATATTGTCGGCGATAAATATTGTCGGTAATGTCATGTTTTCTTATAATACGTGTTTCTTTTCTTGTTTAGATTGAAGGTTGTCCTATTTCGAAGAAAGAAGTTGATGCTTGCCTCTCTGTCTAAGACATTGATAGCCAAACTTCGCTTCCCTCTACGCTTGTGCATCACACCAATGAAGATGCGTTTGAAAAGACCTTTTTTGACAATCTTTTTTATTCTAACCTGGCTTCTCCTAAGAAGCAAGAGATTGACTAAGGTTGGTAGCGGAGACCCTTTGCATGATCTTGGTCCACTGCCTTCAAACATGGTCTTTAGACCATCGATCAAGGAGACTCACCGTATATTTACAGAGACGCTTTGAGATGCCCAAATTAGTTGCATAGGTGTTTCTCTCGTGCCCTCTTTCAAGTTAGTACTAGAGAGCACTAAAAAGGTGTGCAGGGGAAAAAAATAAAATAGAGATACTCAGAACTCCAATTAATATACTTGAGGTGTTCAAGTAGAAAGATCAAAGAAGTATATGATTGTTAGCTTCATCTTGTTGGCCATTTACTGATGGGATGTGTCGGAATCTTCTAATGTAATCACCATCCCTTCCCCAGTGATATTTCATGACTTAGAATCTTTGATGTAATTCTTTTCATAATCATATTTTTCTTTAAATATATATATATATATATATATATTAATTCAAATGTTAAGTGTGAACTACCATCCAAAATATGAGCATGTGAAAAGCTGGCTAGGTTTCCAAATGGACTGCACGTCCATCTTGGCCAAAGGCATGGTCAAATTGTTTCAAATACTACTTTGTTTTTACTTTGAAAACTCGAATTGTTCTAAACTTTTGACTGGTGTTGACTCCAAAATATTACGCTTGTTCGAGAGCCAACGCCAATTCAATCAAATGCCAAAACCGCCTGAAATTTAGAAAGAGCTCCCAAACAGTTTCTGGGGTTGGCAACTCTGTAAATTCTAAAACTTTGTATTAGCAATACATGGAAACCCACGGAGGTTTATGCTGTCAGGATAGCGACTATAAGTACATCTGGCAGAGCCAAGTGGCATTTCACAAATCATACCCAGATCCTTATACCAATCCGATCCTATAGGTCCAACCCAAATTCTTAATTGGACTTGCTTCTTTATTACCCAACACAAATCCTTTCAGATGATCAACTACTGCTGGGATTGGATCACAATTAGGCTCGTGACTCTAACGGGCTAGGTATGAGCCACGTGCTGACCCGAACTGGGCCTAAGCCTAGGCTAATTAATTGATAGGTTGGGGTTAACCCTAAACAATGTGGGAAATTAGGCAGCAAATAAATGTGGTCCATTTAGAGTGATAAATGGGATGTTGATGTTGCAATGAATGCGCCTCCAACTTGTCCACTGGTGATTTAAATTTTGAAGGATGATGAATGCTCCATGCCTAGCATTAATTCTATGCATGTGGAAATGGAAAAGATGAAAGGAAGAATAAGTGATCTTACACCAGCTATGCAAATATACAAACCTTATAATTCAACCTTTGGATCAGAGACAATACAACAAGATGTATATCAGCCATTCTTCCCTTCTCACGCAGATAGGTTAAACATACATAACTAGTGGGAGTTAGAAGATTATTGTCCATGACAAAGAGCACCTCCCAAGTGTAGGTCTGGGAAACTAGATATTGAGCCGCTCATGGCTTGGCTCTTATTCAGCGTATAAAGAGCTCATTCGATAGGCTCGACTAGTGGGACACATAAAACAAGTGTTTGGCTTGTCTTGGATCATATATGTAGGTTCTTTTAACTGGTAATAAATACATTTTAAGTGTTTGAAGTTTAGAGTTTTTTTATTTTTTTGATGAATACAAGCAATAAGTTTACATTGAGAAATCACTCTCCGGCTCCGGATCAGAGACTTAGCCACGCTGGCTTTGCCTGTCATGCTTAGGGTCACTGTCCTGGCAGCGTAAAACTCTGTGGGCTTACCCCTTGCCCTCAGAAAGTCGCCACGCTTCAGCTTGTGCAGGGGTTGATGCCCATGAGATCTGAACCTAGACCACCTTCCTAGTGGCCTAGGTCCCATCCCACTACGCCAAACCCTTTTGGGGCATAAAATCTTATTACTTGGAATTGATATAATGTATTTGCTTTTGTAAATGAGTCAGCTTGTCTATAGCTCAGTACATTTAGAGTCTAAATTCTATTTATTTATTTTGTTTTGTAAACAAGCCAGCTTGAACTCAGCTCATTTAACTCAGACATGCTATGAGCTCAAGATGGGCTCAGCTCCCCACAAATACAAGCCACACTTGAACACCCTGTCTGGTTCGCCGGGCTCATTTACTAGCCTACTCAAGTGTCAATGCAATCAAACCCCATTAATTAGGTACTAGAGTCCATGTACCAATGAACATATGCACTGATCTGATACTACCAACTTGTTATGCCAACTTGTTATACCTAACGAGTTGGTTTAGGCTTCATCTCTTGGTGAGATTCTCTGTATTTTTATTTTTTCAAAACGAAGGGGTACCATCCAATTAATTGCATGCATGCACTTTGGAATGCGTGGCAATTCTTTGGAACATCCAAGCATATGCGGAGCAAGTTATATGTTACCCCCCCCCCCGAACAGGGCTACCCAGACCGGCTAGTATCCCCATGTGTGTCCGCATCACATAGCATCGTAATTTGGTGTCGTCACAAAGACTTAAGTACCCTTTACCGCCATTCTCTTTTTCTTCCTGGAACGGACATAAATGCCCTCCATCTAGAAAATGAAAACGGCGGTTCGTGAAAAGGACAAAACTGCCTTCCATCGTGATCGCGCCAAAATTTTCAGCAAAGTTTGCGTATGTAGCAAGCTTTATGTTGTAGGATTTCAATAGTTCAAAACAATTCATTTTCGCCCTAAGCAGAAAAGTCTATCGAAGCATACTTTGCCTTCATCTGTTGTCGCTGGATCATCCGTTTCCTTCATATGTTGCCTTCTTCTGTTGCCGTCGGAGCATCCTTTCCTTTGCTCTGCTACCGCCAGAGCATCTGTTTCTATCTTATGCGCAGTCGCAGCATCGTTACCACCATCTGTTTTGTATACGTTCTGACTGTTTCTTACTCTACAGTTGGACTACCCAAAATCTTATCATTTCGGTGAGTTTCGTGTAAGGTTTCGTTATGCAATTTGAAGATTGCGATTTATATAACGATTTGTAAGTTTGAATCTGCGATGATTTATACATTCAAAGAAATAGGGATGTGTGTTTATTAAGATACCTCAATTTGTACATAAGTTTGCTAAATCTTACAACGTTGAGTACTTATGAAGCCAAATATTGCGACGATTTGTAATCATGATGATCGTTTAACAAATGGGATAATTTGTATTATTAATGTGTTGTGCAGGTTAGTAATGTCTGCAGCTCATCAGAGAATAAATACCCCGTCGTTCTATGGGTTGTGTATTAGAGAAGTGATCCGCCAGTCCCATCTATCTCAGTTTTTAAAGATACAAAAATATACTTAAGATTGAGAATGATAAAGACAGGGAAAAAGCGTTGGAATTGTATTATGCGGAGGATTATCCATCAGATATTGAGGCTGCGGACCAAAGGAAGAATGCTGAAGAACTAAAGATGCAGAAGAAGGATGACCAAGAGAAGGCAAATCAAAGAAATAAGGAGGAGAATGAAAAGAAAAGGCAAAGGAAGAAGGCAGAGGAGAGGGAAAGACAAAAAAAGAATGAGAAAGAGAGGGAAAGGCAATTGAACAATCTAAAGGAGGATGCTAAGACGGAAGCGCGAAAGCTGTTGTTGGAGCATATAGCAATGCGAAAGAGGGTAAAGCTACTGAAGGAGGCGGAGGAGAGGCGAAGGCAATTGAATAAGGAGGAGGAAGAGAAGGAACGAAATAAGCTTCAGGATGAGGAAGAAAAGGAAAGGTGAAGGAGGGAGGAGTTTGAGGAAGAGAAGGAAAGGCAAAGGAAGGAGAAGGAGTTTGAGGAAGAAAAGGAAAGGCAAAGGAAGGAGAAGGAGGATGAGGAAAAGAAGGAAAGAGAAATGAAGGAGAAGGAGGAGGAGGAAGAAAAGGAAAGAGAAAGGAAGAAGCCGGAGGAGGAAGTGGAGGAAAGAAGGAAACAACATGAGAAAGAGAAAGAAAGGCGGCAGAAGGAGAAGGAGGACGAGGAAAATAAGGAAAGAGAAAGGAAGGAGAAGGTGGAGGAGGAAGAGAAGGAAAGGGAAAGGAAGGAACAAATTGAAAATCAGATGATACCGATGATGGAGCTAGGGACGGTAGAAGTGGAAAAACAGTGGGAGGCAGTGGACCAACCAGAAAGGCCTAGGTTGGAGGGATTGGTTGAACAGGAGAAAAGTGCGACCAAGGTAAATAAATTTGTCCTGTCTGTGAAGATTTAATACTATGTTTAGCGATTTTTGTATAGTGATTACTGTGTTAGGTATTAATATGTATAGCGATTACTGTGATAGTGTGTGTCAACCAATATTATTTATAGTAATTAGCAGAATATTATTTATAAGTACAAATGGTACTAATTTACAATTAGTACGAATGCTATGTTATTGTGTGTTACAGGGAGGTCAGAAGAGAAGTAGAGCACCAGGTGAAAAGCTTGGATGTCAGTGTCAGTGGCATGTAGTTCTGTCGTTGTATGGTTAGCTGAGTGCATATCAGAATGACCGATTACGAAATATGCACTTTGGTGGCCTTTTGGACCAGCAATATTTTGAAACTTGCTTGAAGACCATGACCCACCTGGTAAATAAGTGGAATGATAAGACGAACACATTCCAGTTTGATTATTTTGAGATCACCATGACCCTAGAAGATGTGGCGTGGATAACTGGCCTTAATTGCGTTGGCAGTGTTGTCCTATTACGGGATTCAAACTATAATGCAAGGGAAAAATGCATGGCCCTTCTAGAAATGTCGATGAACGAATAGAGTTAATGTATTTCTGGTGGAATCAATTTCACATCAATGAAGGTCTCATCTTTTCATAATAAATGGAAATGACGTTCTGCTACTTGTGCATCTGAAATAGCTGACCAAGAGTTGCGCTTCTTCCTTTATTTTTTTGGTCTTACTTTATTTTTCGATTGTTCTGGTTCGAGAATAAGTTACATGTGGTTGCAGTACCTGGAAGACTTAGACGCAGTCGACAACTATGCATTGAGTGCCACTATGCTCGCACACTTGTATAGTCAACTCTACCATGCGAGTAAGGGTACGAAAATAGTCGGGGGATTTTTGTCGTTTGTTCAGGTATTTGTTTATTACATACTTAATACTTGTAGACTAAGCTCATTGAAGGTTGTAGTGTTACTAATATATTATTTTTGTTAGGGTTGGGTGTGGGAACATATTATCCCATTGCGTCCACATTGTGGCCCTGCGATTTATGGTTTTCCAAAGACCGGTCGCTAGACTAGAATAAACATCACAGTTCATAATGCTAAGTCCATTTTAGATGGGCTGCAACTAAATGAGGTAAATGTTCTAAAACTGTTTACAATCGGTTCAGCATTTATCATTCAGTATTATAAACCGTTGAAATGTTTAGCATTCTTAAGTAATCATCGCTGCAGGATTTTGTCTTCCTTAGTACATATCGTTGTCGCCATATCATTCTTAAGTAAATTGTAATATATTTGTCACTCGTTATTAAAAAGAATTACCAATGTACAGGTTTTGTGGAGACCGTACGGAGATGGAGAGGACGATGACCAAGACGTTGTTGCCAAGGCTGCTAGATTGTTTGACCGTGATTTGTGACTGTTTTGCAATTATGAAGCCGAGTTGCAGCATGGTTGTCGAGTTCTCCTACAATCTGGCTTGGGGCAGTCTATCCCAAATAAGCCTTTGGAAGTGAGAAGGAAGATGAATAGTGGTGGGGGCAGGAACGTGAATTGGTACGAACGCTACAGGGATGAATTATTAATTTGGAACACAGGTGGTGTCCATGCCGTAGCGTATGATTATAAAGGACGACAATTTGATCTCTTTTATTTCCAAAGGTATTGGGAACCTATGCGGCGAAATCTAGAGATTGAGAAAATTGGGAACCCATGCCTCTCAACTGCCCCCTTTCATGTGGCATCCCAGCATCTACAACCCGTCCGCCGTCCCCCTCCGGCTACAACAACGATTTCCTCAGTAACAAATCGCGATGAAGAGCAAACACATGTTACAAAAGAGAACGTTGTCTCCGCCGCAAGGTTCGAACTGATGGAGAGGGAGCATAAGAAATTAAGGACGGATATAAGTAATATGGGGAGACAATTAAACTCAGTGGTAGAGATGATGACTAGTTTTTTTAATCAGATGGACGCAACCAAGAGGCCACCGAGGATAGACAGTCCACCAAGAAAAAGAAAGAGACGAGTTCTCTATCATATTTCATTTGATTCGTCAAGTGCCACGGAATAAACCCTAGCTATTCTTTTTTATCACGATAGTTATTTGTTGTAATTCTATAAGTAATTGTCGTAACGTGACATTCTTTTATTGTTTAATTCTTTTTTATTACATCTAACAAACATGTTTCGTCTATGGATCTCGTAAATAAATAAACTTTAATCAAAAATAGATGTTTGTTGTTCAGAAATCATGGCATTGCCTAACCTCCTTGATTGAATGAAAATCGCAATATAACTCGTAATATAACTCATCATTTTTTAATGAAAATAGCAATAGATGTCTGATTGGCATGAGTAATATTGTTCACAAATCGCAATATAACTCATCATTTTTTAATGAAAATCGCAGAAAACATGTGATTTATGCGGTCAACAAGGTCCCGTAATCGACGTTAGGAAATGATTAAGGTCAGCATCGATATAATAGATCATTTTTGTTCAGCAATCATTGTATTTGTCTTTGTCTTGATAGAAAATCGCAAATAGGATTTGCGATGTATGTTCTGACGTCGTAAATGATAACAGTCAACAGCGATAAGAAAAGTTTGATGCTCAGAAATCGCTATTGATGATCATCAGTAAATTCAAATCGCGCAATAGGTTGACGGCCAAAAGCGGTAAGATATGGTTCCTGCTTAGAAATCGTTCATTTGCAGGGACACCTTAAATGCAAACTACGAAATAGGATTGCAATTCAGGAGGTCAACAACGCCTTATAATATTCGGCTTTCGTAAATGAAATCATCGATAAGAAGATTTTGATGATCGCAAATGGCAGTATTGCTCAACAACGTGCACAAAGCAGTAATCGAGGTCATAAGGCATTCTCATCCAATCGTCGTACTACTGACACGCCTCGCATGTTCTAGAGTACACTAAGTGGAAAGGGATATAGGTCATCAATAGGCTGGCCATGTAGGAAATGGAACGTTTGTTGTTTAGAAATCGCAATTTTCCTCGTCGCCAATGAATAAAAATCGCAAAACTCATACGCGATTAATGGAGCCAAAAATGGTTATTATAGCTCAACCTCCTTGAATGTGACGTATATTGTCAACAATCGTTGTATATGTTAATTTCAATTATATGCAATTAACAAAGGTTACTAATGTTTGGTGGTGTAATAGGTTAGTGATTCATGCAACCGCCAATGGCTTGTAATAATCGCCCTTTGTAAACGGTGTAAGTCAACATCGATTTGCGATGTATGCGGACAACAAGACGGAACAATTTTGTCGGTGTTAAATGATAATAGTCTAAAGCGATAATGAACGTTTGTTGTTAAAAAAGTGATAAGGAACGTATGTGTCATGAATATATCGATGTATCCACATATGATAATCAATACAATAATCATCAAAGATTATACATACCTAGACAACGGGTTTGGTCGGGTCGGGTCAATCTCCCACCCAACTATTATTATAATATGCAGTCGAAACAATATTTTTTTATTTATTTAAAACGCAATCAATTAATTTGTGCGCGGTTTTTAAAAAAGGACGGTATGTGAAACAACGTTTCCTTTATATTTGACTGACACGTCAATTTCGTAGCTGCGTTGCAAAGGGGTCATCGATATCTTCGTCCAGGCATGACGCCAAAGAAGAGGACGATGGGAGAAATACGACCAGGCATGGTGCCGAAGAAGAAGACAACAGATAGACAGTCAGCGTCGACGAAGAAGAAGACAACCACATCTACAGGACCAGCACTAGCACTTAAGGCGTATATTTTTTGAACCTCGTGACCGGTTTAGGCAACATTTGTCTTTTTATGTTGTATATTTGATTTGTGTTATTTACTATAGAAAATAATTACAATGTTGAATTCTGAATATTATGCTCATGGTGTACTCAGTGCAACATCCACAAATAAGGGTGGGCGACAACGCCCTAAAGAGTTCGAAGAGAACATCAATCAGATGCAAGATGAATTTGCAGACGGGAACACTATCAGTAATTTTGTACGTATGTAACCACTATCATTTTTTAGGTCATCGGTTTGTATGTTTTAAAGTTCATAAATTTTTGCAACCAGACAATGTGTGATTTCATCAATTATATTCAAAGCAACGCAACAAGCAATATTGTACGCATCATCACCCCTTATTTCATGGTATGCCTGTTCTGCTATTGTTTTCTTTGCTTTTATGACTTACTCACGTTTCTTGGTGGTTAAACCTAAATATTTCGTGCAACAGACGTACGTCCGGCGAAAGCCATACAACAGTGGATTCGTAGATGCACTACCTTGTTGGAATACCGATGATCACTGCGTAGACTTTTCGAATTTTGAAAAGGTAAGTGAACAAACATCTTCTTCAAGGTTTAGTCCTAACATCCTCATCACGATATCTCTATGGATTCATAAAATATTGTATCGATTCACAGACTTTACTTCCTACACTCTAGCAAAATCTCGAACATTGGGTCTTATATGAGATGAATTTATGGGAAAAACAACTATGGTGCTACAACTCATTGAACTGTCACAGTGGTGTAGAACGTGACGCTATGCATTTGGTAAGCTTCTGTCCATAGGTGAATCGTATCTTTTTACGGTGGACCAGATTTTACTATATTCTCCATTTATCACAGGCGGGATTCATAAACGATGTTTTGGGTGTCGACATTACCGAGTGGATGTTGCTCTGTGCTGACGATGCTCCTTTACAAAGTAATGGGTTCGATTATGGCATATTCGTAATGAAGCATATTGAAGCAATATACAATGGAGAAGAACCTTGTTTCGATGCTGTATGAACTTTGTATCCGCTGTTATTGGAGAATCCTTTTATATATTGGTTTCACATTACATATTTTGTTGCAGGAAGATATACCAGAATTACGCAATGAACTATGCCGAAATTTGATTGAGTTTAAAAAGTCGGCTGACATAAATAATCAGCCAACAAGACTACTTACAAAGGAAACGAACGGCACGATCCAAAAAAGTTTAAAAGGATGTAAATAGATTTCTAACATATTTTGGAGACTGTCTACACCAATTTTCGTAGGCAAATTTTGTAAGAATACAAATTTTGTAAATTTGTCTCGATTGAAATATAATTTGAACTTTACTAAACACACTTGTAAATCGTTGTACTGCTTCATCTACTAAAATTAAATCGTAATGAAAAATAGTTTTATGTTGTATGCGGTGAACCAATGCTAGTAATGTTGCTCTTCAGTAATTAAAAAAATTGCACAACGAAAGATATTTTGTTGATGTTCTGAAATCTTTGTATAACTCACACTCTGTGAATGAAAATCGTGGAAATAGATTTCTGCTTTATGTGGTCCACAAAGGCATGTAATGTTCGCCCTTAACAAATGACGAAGTAATTATCGATAAGAAAGCTTTGTTCCTCAGAAATCGTTGTATTGCTGAACTTACGAGAATGAAAATCGTAATATATATGCCCCATCGTGAATGAAAATAGTGCATAGCTAGAAGAGATGCTTGATGCTTAGAAATCGTTCTATTGCTCAATCTCATTGAATTAAAATCACAAATGGCGAACCAGTCTGAATAATGTCTCATTTTTTGTGATGGGTTTAGTTGGGAGAGTGACTCGGGCCAACCCATTATCGAGGTGTAAATTCATAATCTACACCTAAGGCGATTTGTTGGGACGAGGGTGAACAAAGTTGTGGATTTTTATAAGACCAAAAAAGATTTCTATAATCAAACCCACACGATACGTGCTACAGTGATTTTAACTACTATGTTCAATCGCATTGATTAGTTTTTTATACAGCTATATGAAATGACATTGTTTAATTTCATTAACGCGAAGTGTATTTTATTTGAGATTTGCTCGCTGTTTTTGAAAATTATTGTATTTATTTGAAAACTGGCGGAGGGTGATAAGACGTTTCATTTATATATGAATGACACATCACACAGGTTAAAGATGTGTTTCACTTTGCTTTGTGAATAAGGAACCGACAAACCGATAATTTCTGCATAAACGACTTGTTTGTGAATCGAGTGTATAACCAGCTTCATCGCAATTGAGGTATTCGTCTAGACTTATTTTAGATGTCCGCAAACTCATAATTAAAGGAAACGTTGTTTCACAGTCCAAAATTTTTCAAATTATTACACAAGATTTCATGGTAGTAGCAGTCAAAATAACGTTAGACCATGATTTCTGAACAGCAAACCTGTCTTATCGTTGTGTACTATTTCTAATTATGAATGCTACATTAATGGCGCTTGTTGACCGCATTCATCTCGAATCTCTTTTGCGATTTTCATTCATGGAGTGTGAGCAATAAAGCGATGTGTAAACATCAAGCATTTTCTATCGATGTTGACTATTATCATTTCGAACATTACAAGCCTTTGTTGATTGCATACATCGCAATCTAATTTTGCGATTGTCAATCATGCGGGTTGAGCGTATATCTTTTATCTTAAAAATTTTCATTACTTGCGCATGCTGACCGTATAAATCGCATATTTTCCTTGCGATTTGTATTCAATGATGATGAAGAATATTGCGATTTCTGAACAACAAACGTTCTTTATCGCTGTTGAGTATTTTTATTTTAGAGCGAACATATACATGTTTTTTTAGAGCATGCATAAATCATGTTTGTTGTAAGATATGCGCTCATGATAAAGGTCAAAAGCGGTAAGATATGTTTGTTGTTAAGAAATCGCTATTTTGCTGAGACACTTTAAATGCAAACTGCGAAATAGGATTGTGATTCATGCGGTCAACAACAACTTGTAATATTCGGTCGAAATAGGATTGATTACACACAAGTTAGTTGTATTGTCTCTAAAATCTACTTGAAATAGACGAACATGAAATTACTCTAGCGTGGTAGGCACCGTTGTTCGTTGCCTTTTAGATCCTCATGGTGGCTGCATTATTTTCTCCTCCACAATAAGAAAGGCCATCAATTTTTGACAGAGTTCCTCACGGAATTCAGGTATATCAACCTATAAAAAAAAACTGTAATGTGGAACCAATAGACATGCATTTAATCCCCAATAACAGAGGCCAAGAAATGGCATACAACGTCGAAACAAGGTTATGCACCATTGTATATCGCTTCAATGTACTTCATTACAAATACGCCGCAATCAACGCCATTATTTTGTAAAGGAGCATGGTCTGTCGTGCGATAGATCCACTCGCTAATGCCGACTCCCAAAATGTCTTTGACGAAACCGATCTGAGAATAATGCGGACGAAAGTAAATTCATGACCCCAGTACATGACACGATACTTCTATAGATGGAATCTTACAAGATGGGAAATGTCAAGTCGTAAACCACTGTTAACATCCAACGAATTGTAACACCATAGTTGTTTTTCATGTAAATCCATCACGTATAAGACCCAATGCTTTTCAGATTGCCAGAGTGTAGGAATCAATATCTGCAAATGGATCGTAAAAATGTTGTTAGCATTGTTATGTTGTAACCTTGCAATCTAGGTTTGTTTACTTACTTTTTCACTTGACAAAAGGTCTCTGTAATGATTATCGTTAACCCAGTAAGGTAGGTCATCTTTAAATCCACTGGAGTATGGCAAACGACGTACGATAGTCTGTAAACCGAAACATTGTTAACAACAATGTTAAAATACGAATCAACTGGACTAAATCAATAACCAAAAAAAATATAAAATAGAACTGATATACCATGAAATAAGGGCTGACGATGCTTATAGTTTTGCTTGTTGCGTTGCTTTTAATATAACTGACGAAATCGGATATAGTCTGTTTGCAGCAAATATGATGTTGTTAACGTACGTACACATGGCTTACGTATATAGATAACTCCTACTAGTTTCATACAAACAAAATTACTGATCATGTTGCATTGTGCGAATTCATCGTGCATCCGTTTGTTGTCCTCTAGGAGTGATTGATTGAGTTTTCACCCAACTTCCTCGGTGGATGTTGTACTGAAATGAATAAGGAATTTGCAATGAACGATATTGAAATTACATTATACAATACACAACACAAATCGCAAAAACGGCATAAAAGAGATGGATTTTAATGAAAATGGAGACGATGTGTAGACAATATATGCCTGATTCGCCATCATTGGAAGTATAGTTGTCTTTGTCAGCCTCATCGACCACAATTTGCTATGTAGCTGGTTACATGTTCAAGTGATGAACTCGAGGTTTATAAATGAACCGTTGGTTTGACTGTTGCTCGTTCATGAAGTAGAAGATAATCACACCATCCAGTACTTGTGCGACTATTTATGAGCTAAAAGATCTATTGCTCAACCACCGTGATCAATGAATAATGTACGATTAATGAAAAATTTGTCAATACATCCTTTGTTGTCCGTATGAATCGCATATGTGTCCTGCGATTTACATTCAATGACGATGAGAAAAATTGTGATTTCTGAACGACAAACGTACCTTATCGCTGCTGGCTATTATCATTCAACGGAGAACATTACCATGTTTTTTTCACAGCATAAAACGCAAATATATTTTACGGTTTTTAGTATAGGAGGGAGAGAATTACAACGATTTCTGAACATCAATCATTTCTTATCGATCTTTACTTTTATCATTTCCGAACGTCGATTACATGTCTGTGTTGACCGAATAAATTGCAAATGTTTTCTGCGATGTTCATTCAGTTTAGGGTATAGGGTTTATGTTACAGGGAATCAGGTTGAGGCTTCATGTTCAATTTTTGTCTCAATTTATACTATATTATGCTATATATACATCGATTTCTGTATTAAAATCGTTACTTTGTTATAAATTTCTCATAAAATCGATGCACAGTATTTGAACAATGAATCGATGTAAATATGTATTAAGCGTATACGAATGACTGTTATAGATTTCTCATACAAATCACAGCCGAATAATTGCACAAATCACTATACAGCGAATACAAAATCGATTCACGCACCACCAAGCATGGACCATAAATCGTTACCGACAAATCAAAATCCAGCGAATACGAAAGACATCCTCGGCAAGATCAGTGGATGTTAGGAGTTCTGCTGCGGTCCAAATAAGAAAGGAAACCCAACAATTTCTCAGTAAACGAGCTCTGCTGTAAACCCTAAACTCTTAAGTTCTTAACAAATCCGACAATGTGGAAAACGGGTCATGCAAAGATGCATGACAAGTTAATTAATAGCCCAAACGAGATTCCTGTGTCCCAGTTTTCTCTTTCGAATTCAATAGAGCCTGTCATGAAACAGAAAATATAAGACACTGCCTTAAGTTTCACAACAAATGCAAACCTCATCCCAACATTGATTACACACCAAAAGACTTGTAAAACTGAAGCTATCATTGCCGGAAATCTGGTCGGGAGGAATGAAGGTTAGCACGTTGGGTATTACGTATTTAGGGTATTGTTACATGTTGGACATTACACGAGTTAGATATTGACAAGCTTCACGTAATGGGAAGCAATATAATGTCTTACATACCTGTTCATGTGAAGGGCTTTGTTGTTTTTTATTACAGGTTGGTTGTTTTTTAGACCTTTTCTTGACAACCAATTCTAGTGCACCCTTTATCCTCCGACGACTACGATCAGATGCAGGTTTTCTTTTGATACCCTTCGCTTCATGAATATGTTCATCATAATCAACAACGTTCACTACTGAATTGTTGAAGATGATGTTTAGGCTACGGCGCAACTTCTCAGGAGTGTCAAGCGAAGCATGATTTTCAATTACGTTGTTCGATCACATTATCTTTGACTGATATTCATTCACTGTAACGGACTGAAGGTTAATTAACTGCACATTTTTAAGTAACTTCCTTGACGCTTTTCTAATGCATACATAGCCTTCTTCACTTTTCGATGCCAAATCAGCAACATGCATAAATGACCTACACAGTTGTTGGTAATGGAAGGCTATATGGCATTTCTCGTCGACACCAAATTTACTCACATTGTCCATATCAAGCATTTCAATCTTTGCTTGTCTTCTCCATCTTCGCATTACATAAGACTCTGGTATTTCTTGTATCTTCTCTTGATTAAGTGTCTTTAATGCATGACAGCATAAAATACCTTTGAATTCATACATTTTGCACGAACATTCAACTCTTCCATTGTCAACATTGTACGTGACATGTGCTTCTTGCCTTTTGTGATGATTTTCGCCCTCCCATAAAATATGGTATTTGTGCATATTCTTGGTTTGCACGGGTCCTTCTATATTGCAATTCATGACATGAAACACCTCTTTCTTGATCCATTCAAATACAGTTAGTGTATACAAATCTGCAGGTCACATCAATATTTTCATGTCAAAAGTTAGAGGTCGTGTATTGAAGCATTTCACATCTTGTTCAAGCTCATTCTGTCTTAGACCGTCTACAAATAATTCATATTGTTCTATGAAGCAAAACATTGTTAAACATGAATACAGGGTTTTCTTCAGTGTGGCATGCATAGATTCAGCTCTTTGTGTGCTTATCATACCGGCACAAAAGTATTGCCTTCCATATGCCAATGCCCACTTCGCTTTTTCTGCATATAAATTTTGTAACCACTGACAATTTTCAAGGTCGTTTATCTAAATCATTTCCTCCCAATCAGACATAAAGGTGATCTCGTCTACACTCTCAAGTACACACCTAGTAAACTTTTTATCAAACCCTATCTTCTGATTAAATATGTGTCCTATGTTCTTTGCTGCATTTTGAAAGATATGCCACAAACATAGGCGATGATGTGCATCTGGCCATACATGAAGCACTGCAACCGCAATTGCGTGATCACCATATGTAAGTACAGCTTCAGGTTGCTTCTCGTTCATTGCCTGTGTAAATACTCTGAACAAGCACTCAAAGCTTTACTTGGTCTGGTCATACAAAAACGCGTCGCCTAATATACAACTCTGTGAGTGATGGTTCACTCCGACAAACTGCACAAATGGCCACTATTCAGTATTAATCTTTATTGTAGTATCAAATAAAAGTACATCATTGAAGCATTCATAATCTACTCTTGACTTTGAATCTGCCCAAAACATATTCACAGCATATCCATCTTCATTCAGTTGCATTGCACTAAAGAAACCAGGGTCATTACTTGATTTTTTCTGTAAGTAATCAACCAAAGAACATATTTCTTTATTCTTCATGTTATATGTCATCTTCCTTCTCAAGTGGTTTCTTAGATCCAAAGGTGTGAATGACATATTATCGCGACCACCATCTATGTGGGCAAACAAATTGTATGTCTTCCTTGGTGCAATGCTGACGCTATCGGCTATTTCAGCCATTGCAGCATGTGCTACAGTTACTTTACGATGTGACATTAACATAGGAGTCATAAATGATGCAGATAAATCATGATTATGATCACTGATTAAAGTATGAACTACAAATTTCCCATTTGGATGTCTTCTCAAAATCATTCTCGCTTGACATCCACATCTTGATTCTGGCATGCTCCTTGTTGGATTTTCCATTGATTTCTTTCAACTTTGCTTGGAACAAACATATGTCTTTCTCACCACGACACCTTGTGCATTTTTTGACCAAGAAAACCTTCTCACACTGAAGCCAACTTTTAAGGCATAATCATTGTAAAATTTATATGCAGCTTCCTCATTATTAAACTGCATTCCTTCTACCGGAACATAGTCAAGTGTACTTCCATGTTCATTCCCAGTGCCTACACTTTTATTATGTGTACTGTCATGATAATCTACCTCATTATTGAATTGCATTTCTTCTACTGGAACATTCAAGTCAAGAGTGGGTCTAATGCCTGCATCCTTCTTATCATGTGCATCATTAGTGCAGATGTTCAATTCTTCAGTTGTGTCATTAGTATAGATGTTCAATTCTTCATATCTTTCAATTGATTGAGCTAGATCATCTTCATTACAACCTGATGATAAGCTCAACAATGTTATAAGCAATATATCAGTTTGTGTTGCCAGCAAAATAGCAAACAAATTGATATTAACTAACAAAACAATATCTCACAAATCGGTAGTATGTTACTAATACAGTGGTTTGAGATACAATGCATATAATGAGTGAATGTAGGATACCTGATGGGGTAGAGGCCCTTCCTAGCATTTGTAAACAAGCATTCTTGTCAACAGGTCCTAGTGTCTTACAAATATCGATAAATTTTCAACCATCGTAAGAACAAGATCTACCTGCAGTAACAAAACAATGTCTTAATGGCACACAAGACGACATGTGTTCTTCATCGATAGCATGATGAGATGGAAAGCTACTCACAACGCTTTAATGGCACTGGTCAGAATGTTTGTGCGTTATTGCTTTCTTCCATAATGCCTAACGACAATGCAAAAGAAGAGAAGACACGAGAATGTTTTGTAAGCAATATATCATATTGCGTTAGCAAGCGCATACGTTTACTACGATTTAATCAGGATGCATATAACAACGGATACCGATAAGGGTTAGCAAGTCAAAGAAACGATTTAATGAATGACAGTATAAAAGCAAGTGCGGTTTGATATTTGCTTATACTGAGCATCGAGTTGTCACTTACCATGCCAATAAAAGACACGAAATGTCGTACATGTGTGTTGACGATAACGCTGTCAGTAGATCCAAGGGGTTGTGAAGTGAGTTCAATAGAAATCGCTGACAGAGCAGCGATTTGAATGCGAAAATCGCCACCGCATGCGTGTAACGATGTGTTTCTGCACGCACACGTTTTCAAAGTCTGTGTACAAATATCTTATGAATACATATTACAAAACATATAATATCTTACAAATCGATATACATATCGAATAATATATTGAAAATCAATACGGCAGTTCAGCATAATAACTTACAAATCGACAATACAAAACCATAATATTTAAAAGGTCGATAAATATATCGCACAATAAATTACAAATCGATACGGAAGAAATTGAGCATAATAGCAAACAAATTGATATTATCCAACAAAACAATATCTCATAAATTGGTAGTATGTTACTAATACAGCGGTTTGAGATACAATGCATATAATGAGTGAATGTAGGATACCTGATGGGGTAGAGGTCCTTCCTAGCATTTGTAAACAAGCATTCTTGTCAACAGGTCCCAGCGTCTTACAAATATCGATAAGTTTTCAACCATCGTAAGAACAAGATCTACCTGCAGTAACAAAACAATGCCTTAATGGCACACAAGACGACATGCATTCTTCATTGATAGCATGATGAGATGGAAAGCTACTCACGACGCCTTAATGGCACTGGTTGGAATGTTTGTGCATCATTGATTTCTTCTATAATGCCTAACGACAACGAAAATGAAGAGAAGACACGGGAATGTTTTGTAACACAAGGCAGGCACGAGAAGGCGACAATGTGTTGTAAAAAGGGATAAAAAATAAGGCAGAAACCTCGACTGGAGACGAAGGCAAAGTTTGCGTTGACAATGAGAGCTACTGTTACAGCAGATGGCGCAAGAGTTTAATGAATAACGAACGTCTACACCTTAAATAGTTAACATCAAACTTTCTGGATGGAGGACTTTTTTGTCCTTTTCTCAAACCGTAGTTTCTCAACTTTTGAATGGAGGATATTTTTGTTATTTCCTCGAACCGTCATTTCAGGGCAAGAAAAGCAAGTAAGGGTGATTAAGTCTTTGCAACAGCACCAGAGTCCGATGCAAAGTTATGTCAACATACACGGGAATACGAGTCCCATGTGCGTAAATACGTGGTGCTCATTCACCCCCCCCCCCCCCCCCCCGAGCACAGACGTGGGATTCAGTGAATCATCGGGGGAGAGCATACACCACCCTCTCAAGCATATGCATTGAAAAGGGAGGTGCCAAATGAGTCCTCTCTCTATCTCTACATTGCCTAGAAAGTAAGCAACGGAGAGGATGGAGAAGGCAGCAGTAGCCATGGACGTTGTCGGGGATGGCAGGGTGGCAGGCTTTGTATCAACAGAGCCAGAGCCGCAAGAAACAGGGAGAATATTGCGCACAATTGAGGTTCTGCTCTGGATCCTTCCCATGGCCCTCAGCATGGTAGCTCTCTTGGTTATGCTAAAGAATCGTCAGAACAATGATGAATTTGCACACGTTGCCTACAGTGACATTGGTGGATTCAAGTAAAGCTCTCTCTATATATATATAATGGTGTATAATGTTGAATTAATGATCTTGATACGTAGGTACCTCGTATATGCCAACGCTGTATGTGCTGCCTACTCGCTCGTCTCTGCTCTCTGTGTTACAGTGCCTGCTCGTTGCGCAACCAGGTCAAGTAGATGGACATTCTTCCTTCTCGATCAGGTATTCATCTTCATGCATATAAAGAGAAATCTCTCTCTCTCTCTCTCTCTCTCTCTCTCTCTCTCTCTCTCTCTCTCTCTCTCTCTCTCTATCTATCTATATATATATATATATATATATATATATATATAAGAAGCCAAGGGGGCACCATCTTAGGGATGTCAATGGATTGGATTTTTTCTGATACCCAGCCGACTTCGTTTAATCGGTTTTGGTGATCCAAAACCATACCCAGTTATAATGGGATGCGAATATGGTTTTCATTTTTTGCTACCAAATCTGACATATATTTACATTTGATGAATATCCAAATCCATTTACATTAAAAAACCAGAATATGCACCATTTACATCCTTAGGACACCCCATGTGTAGAGGGCAGATCTGGTACTGGATCAGCCCAGTGAACAGATGCCATGCATCCATTCATTGGAATGCCACTCCCCATGATTGGATGCACCATGTCCAGTGATTTGACCGAGTACCTTGCAATGTACTCTGTCCCAGCATTAGATTTCTTCTCTCGTGCAAAACATAAGCAGAGTTGCCGCTCTTGTTAGACGTGAATAGAAAAGATCATTTCTCTTCCAGTTCAAATCTAATTTGATTCTTAATTTCATTGTTTTTTCACCTCTTTTCACATTTTTTGCTTCGTGTGCCCATATATGTAAATGATGTGTGATACATAATTCATCATGTATCTTTTGATTGTTGATAACGGCTCCACCAAAGGAAATGTTTGATTGAAATAATGAGTCGCCCATTTTATGAAGAGTAGATTCAATGATGGGAGTTGAATACTTGTAAGGTGTTTAGCCCCACCCATGTAGTGGCTGCCTCCGACCATTAAGAATGGAGGCCTCATGCCTGGTGGTTGAATACTTAAGCCTTAGTCTACTCGCAAGGAGGAGCAAAATTTCAATAGCAAGATGAGAAAATGTAGAAGATACAAAGCTCTCAAAACCCTAATCTCTAAATGCACACAAAACTCTCATACCCACTTCTCAAAAAGATTTTATATATATATATATATATATATATATATATATATATATATATATATATATATAGAGAGAGAGAGAGAGAGAGAGAGAGAGAGAGAGTAATGGGTTGGTGCCAAACCACATGCTAAATAAGTTTTTGGGGCTTTTTTCATTTTATTTTTAAATTCTAACCTTATAGATGTGATCTATCTACTTAATTTTATATAGGGATCAGCTCTTGAAACGGTTGATTCCAGCACATGGGTAGGTTTTTATAAAGTTCAAAAAATCAACGGTCCAATATCTTTGTAATATTTTGAGGCTCCAAACATCATTTTTTTCATCAAAAACACATGATCCAGGTGTAGATTCTTAGTAAATCGACCATGCCCAACACATTTATAGGGCTGGAACTGCATAAAAAGCACCGGAAAAGTCCAAAAAAACCATTTAGCACACCGTTTAGCACCAAATTAGTTTAGTACAGACTCATTTTCCTATATATATATATATATATAGAGAGAGAGAGAGAGAAGCTACCCGATTTTTTCCTTAACAGTATGATACCTTATTGCTTGGGACCGTCAATTTTTTATATTTTTTCAAAATTTTGACCTTACAAATATGGTAGGTTGATTTACTAGAAATTGACACTTGGATCATTTGATTCTGATGCATGGATATGTTTTTATGAGGTTCAAAAATCAATAGTCTACAATTTTCATAAAAATTTTAAGCATCAAATACCATTTTTTCATAAAAAATGCATGATCCAAGTGTCAATTTCTAATAAATCAATCATGCTGAACACATCTCTAACATCAAAAATTCTAAAAAACACCAATTCTTATTGGGTAGGGTTTGTAAGTTTTCTATCTGGAAAGATTTCATCTCTCTCTCTATCGGGTAGTGGGAAGCTACTTGACTGCATCCCTACAAAAGAGAAAATTACAATACTGGATAGGGTCGAATCCCTCTCCTTTCACAACAAACCCTATTGAAAATTCTGATTTTACCGTGAGCAAAATATTTTTGGATTGGCTCATTGATCTGGACGGGGCTAGAATTGAAGACACCCACAACGAAGATCTTGTTCAATATGTAAGAATCAAATTGAATAGGCAATCGAATCAGTCCGCTCGATTTTTTCTTGAAACTCAACCGAACTGTTTTTTTTTTAATTTGTTTTTGTGTTGGCTATTTTTAGAATTGGATTAAACCTTATAAGGCATCATTTAGTTTATTTCTATATTTTCATATTTTTTCTTGATATTTTAATATTTATTTTAAAAAACAAAAATTAAAAAAGGCTGATTCAAAAACAGTTTGATTCAATTCTGCATGGTTGGCAAACTCGGCGAGTCAACCCGTGACTCGCCCGAGTTGCCTGGCATCCATGCCTAACCGAGTCAAAAAACATTAGGACTCGATTAGGTCTAGACTCGACCGAGTTCATACTTTGACTCGTCCCAGTTGATTGAAACTCGGCCGAGTTGACTGAGTTTCAAGAGACTCGGCCGAGTCAGCAGAATGCCATCTACTTTTTTTTCAGCAACCAATTTAATTAATTTTTTAATATGTTTAGCCACCACCTTTACACCCAAATCAGAGATATATTCTTTTAATGACTTCACTTAATCCTTTGCACGCTGTTCACACCTTTTTAGAAAGATTGAACTTTTAATTAAATATAATTAAGTCCGTCTCATTTTAAAACGTTAGGCACTATCCTTAGGCCCAATTAAGGATGGCTTAATGATTTCAGTTTTGTGGATGCAAGAAGAGTTTTTCTTTTAAATTATTGTTTTGAATAGGCACTGTCCCTATACCGAATTAGGCATGCTTCCTTCAATTGCTTATTAAATATCCACCACTCCATAGGCCAATCATAATCCTCAACTTTAACTATTTTTTCTTTTTTCAATCACGATTTTTTTTCTTTTTCTTTATCTTATTTTTTTCTTATAAATATAGGTTACTCTTTTTCTATAAGTGAAAAAAACATTGAAACTTTGAAATTGCATATGTTATATATATATATATATATATATATATATATATATATATATATATATATAAGAAATCTGTATTTAAAATTAATATACTCAGTTTTTATGTTTATAAAATATGTGTTTATATAAATTATATATATATATATATGCATATAAATGTATGCACACGTACACTTCTATAATCTATATAAAAAATTTGAGAGGATTGTTAAACATACTTATATGTTAATTTTAGTAATAATGCATATATTTTTTTTATAAATTGCATATTTATAATTTATTTTTAATAAATTATATGAAAATCATGGCTCCTCCCGTTCATAGAGTTGACTCGCTTGAGTGATCGAGTTGGATATGGCCGATCCGATACCGAGTTCCCAGAATGCCAATCATGCAATTCTGAAGCAGCTGATTCTCTGTATCATTTTGAAAAACAATTCGGTTCCTGACAACATTGATCTTGTCAAATGCTAGGCATCATCACGTAACAGCCACCTGCAGCCCAAAAAAACTAGTAAAGATGGCTCTATGTTTTGGCGCTCTGCCTCCCATGAGGGCAGATTAGGTCATATTGAATCACCCCATTGAATATCACACTCGAGAAACTATGCATCACACTTGGAATGCAGATAGAAAGGGGCCACACACATCTTGATCAAGTGGGATATACGGTGGGGATTGAATATAACCCGAATCGGTCATATGCAGTATAACCTGATCTTCTCTCTTTGCTTACTGTGTTTTCTTTTATATCAAACCAAGGATCTCCACCCCAGTGCACCAGACCCCTTGGGGCACCAGCCAGCCCTATCTGCATACAGTAAGAATTCTCAGGAGAAAATGAGAAAAGCAACTCCTAAAAGCTACTCTCTTATCCTGTCTAGACAAGCATGAGAAAGACAGATTGGTGAATGAGATTGTAGGGATTCAGCTCAGGGATCCCTTATGACGCCAGCCAATGACATACCAGCATTTTGAGTGGGGACCTGCATTGGGCTGTTGTGGAGTCCATGGAATGCTGTCATGTGATTGGCTGGTGTCACATAATGGATCACTTAAGAGATCCCTGGTTCCCAAGCTTGAGGATGGTGTGCTCCATTTTGCTTGGCTCCTAACTGATTGAAACATGCAGGTACTCGCCTACTTGATGCTAGCAGCAGGCACCATCTGAACAGAAGTTATGTATCTGTCCTTCAATGGCGACCTGACCATGACATGGAGTGAGACCTGCAGCACCTTTGGCAGCTTCTGCAGAAAGGCCACTAACTCTATAATTATCACATTTGCTGTTGTTCTGTTCTACATCCTCTTGTCACTCCTCTCCTCCTACCGCCTCTTCAGCACCTTCCACGCTCCGAGCAGCAGTTCGATTGTCGCATCGAGGCAGCAGCCTCTCCCTTAACTGGTTAGGTTAGCAGTTAAAATGACATTTCTTTAGTTCCACCCTTTTTACATACAATAAGATGTCAAGCACTGAAGCAACAGCCATGTGCATGCTTATAGTTTCAGAGTCTGTTTATTGGCTGATGTATTATGTAACTATCTTTCAATGGTATTTGTTGTATGATGATGTAAAGGTGTCCCTGCTAGTACACTCTGGATTCACAGGAACTGCAGTCTCTAGCACCTCCACCTTTAGTTCAGAGGTACATATACATGAGTACTGCAGAAATTAAAAGAAATGCCTTTCTTTCATGTGACTTATGTGCCTATTGCAGGCTCTGCAGCACTTTGGTGCATGGGGGAAAAAAGATAAAAGGATATTTCACAAAATTCCAGATTTTCTATGATATCATTTTTCTCACGTCAATCCAGCAACCAATAAAACCTAATTACCAATTACTTTATGAAGTTGAGGATGAACTTTTATTTTTCCCCAATACCAAGTCCAAAAACTAAAAAAGGGGCTGCAGTGCATCTTATTTTGTTTTGCAATTGCATGACAAGCGTCTTAAAAACAGGTTGGTCTCGCTTTTCCTAGTTCCATAGGTTACCTGAGGCTTTATAGAGATTGGAGGCAAGCATGTAGCCTTTACATAAAAATGCCAAGACTTCACATTTAATGGAGTGTCACTGCATGGTGGGCACCTGCCTGACAGTCATTCATCTTGGCCTCTCTCCAAATAGGTGTGGTGTTGGTCTCAAGAAATGATAAGTTGAATGGTAAGCAGCAATGGAGCTACATTAAAAAAATTACCTCAAATGCCAATGCCACCGCATAAAAAAAACTAGGAGATATTTACTGGATTTAAGGACCAGCGTTAAAGAATGAGACATACCTCACTTTAAGGACCAGCGTTAAAGAATGAGACATACCTCACTTTAAGATGGTAAAACCAACTTCCAAGAAAAATAAAACTGTAATGGCAAAATTATCTCCCTGTTAAAAATCCCAATTGAAATGGTGACAGAGAGGAATGATGCGAGCATTCTAGCGGGTTCTATTATCACTTGAATTGCAGAATATTATCTGTTGCATGCCTTTATGATGCATGATCCAGAACGTAAATGAGCTATTTCAATTACTATCTCATCTTTCAAGCAAATGTACCCAAATCAAGTCAAAGCAAGGGAAGAATGATTCCAAATCACGGGCATGTTTTCAATGCCCTGGGATTCTTCAATTTTCTCAAGACCCTGTGATTGTAAATCACAATGGCAACATTTTCTCAAGGTTAGTGAAACATGAGAAACGTCCAACTTATGATTGCAAATAACTGTGATTGTTTCTACCTTGAATCTTATAAAAGTTGGTCTAAAATTGACCTCACCGCACTTATATAGGTGTTCTGCCCAACTAGAGGGAGCCACGTAGTGGCTGACCCCTTATAAAAAACAGAGGAGCCCCAGTGTCACAGTTTTACTTTTTTTAATAAGCCATTGTGGCGCGATGGTCCATCATTACCGCTGCAAGCCTTTCTATCACTCTGTCACGGGCACAAAATGCTTCGCAAACCCGCGACGCATCAAGCTGCCCAAGTTGACCAACCTAACGGCCAAAGGTGCAACCAACACATTTTCGTGTGCTGAATCATTTTCATTGGCTTTGTGCACCACCATGTGCGCAGCTGCCTAGCGAAAGCTGATCAAGCGTATTTTCAAATGTACATTTCATGTAGTCAATGTCGCTTAGTGCATAGTTGTCTCATACTATCTATCACTTTCAAAAGAAGCACAAACTTTGTTTTAGCCTTGCGTGCCATGAAACGTATTGCAGCTTCATGTGCACGACATAGTAAAACCTCACCACCAAAGGAACAAGACTTTGCAGCCCCCAGTCCGAAGACCAGTTGATGATTGAACACCATAGCAAATAGCACCACCCAAACTCATTCGCTGGCACCTAGGCATTCACTCGCCTAGCCCCGAGTCACCATACTTGATTGGAATCACCTAATGTGATCCCTAAAAGAATTAGCCCTAACCCACATGCACCTCCGTGGGTCCAACCACTACGCGTGGAACGCTCTTGCAAGCCGAAAGGTCCTTAATCAAATCCCCAAAGGAAACATCCTTTGGTCCACTTGCACTGCTTAACCGAACAACTCTCCACGTCTATGCCGCCATACAATGATGTACTAACGACGATACTGATGCCTATCGCATATTGTGCCAACACTGCATGTCACCGATCAAGCGAACGCATACCGCGCGTTCCTACACTCGATGCATTTTCTACTCGGTAGAGCTTAAAATCGGCCCAGGACATTCTCCCTCACCTAAAACCATTGTCGTCCTCGCCAATACTGATGTAGGTAAGAACACAGTCTTCACTGATATGCCAATTTTCCTTTGTACTTATCTTTGATTTACTCTTTTTCTTCAGCCTAGTCAACTTGTTCTGGATTACATCCACCATCGCCACAACCTTTAACACGTCAAGTCTCATTTCTTTAACGCATCTTTGATCACTTAGACAGTGATCTTCTGCTTTATCAACATTGAGCATTCTCTACTCGTGAGACCCCAGTGCAGTCTCAAACACAAACGGGTCATCCTCGCCCGCACGACAAACTTGTCGTCTTTATGCTCATGACTAGGGTGCCTTCCAACCCCAGCAAGGAAAATTCCAAGCCCTTTGTGGTCCTCGTAGAGAAAGACAGCCTCCAACATGTACTGCAGGGATATCAACTCCTTTAAGCATCAACTTGTGGTTTTTCAACGATCCAAACTAATCCTTAAGTGGGAGACACCTCCTTGCATATCATCCCAAAGTGGTCCTTCAAAGCGTCTTCCTGGGTACTCGTCCTTACATGGGCACCTTTGGCCCAACGCTGGAACTCTTCTTTCGAAGTGAGCATGGTGTAACTCTCTCTTAGAGTTAACAAAATGTTTTCGTAGGAACCAACGATCCACGCACAACAACTTTTTTCTGCACATACAATCCATTGAGAATCTACCAACGCAAGGGATTAAAACAATGAGCATTCTTCTCAACGTGGGTACTCCGCTAACCCATAATCTTGGAAGAGAATCTAAAGGTTTAATTGAGTCTCACATACCCAAAGGTACAAATCCATCCAACCGAATTCAACATGCATTCTCTGCATGCACAAGGCAAACGTCACGCTCCACCTGTGAGCCTAATGCACAACTGGTAGAAATATTTGGCTTATCTATATTCCCTTAGCCAACTAAACAACAACCTTACACTTCTACTTGTCATCGACAAGATGTCCCATACCATCCTGCCAATATCTTGCTTCTGTACTCGGTCAACCATACTTCAGCTGCGAAAATTTATGTAACCAAGATAAACCATTGTTGTTGGTTAATCTTTTTGCAATGGTATTTTTAAAAGATATTTTTCACTAAAAGATTTGAAAAATCGACAACCAAATAAATAAAAACCGACTTTCCATGAATGTGGCGAGTACAGGTCAAATCCTCAGAGAACGGGAAATATTCAAATTAATTCTAAAAATTTTAATTTATTAATATCAGACATGTTACAACTAAGTCAAACAATACAATTCTAATTAAGTTATAAACTAAAAACAAAAATTAACTAAAAACATGTTTCTAAAGTCCTCTTTAGATCGCCAGAGGTATTTTTGTCTTTTCACCATAGCTACATTTATGCTATCATTCTGAATACACCTTTGACTTGTTGTAAACTTATCAACCTAAAACACAATAAGATACAAAATTAGTATACAATTATGATAAGTGATTCAAAAAATTACACTAAAACTAATTCTACAAAGAATTACTAAAACTAAATTACAATTAAAAATAAAAAATAACTAAAATGCAATTTCTAATTAAACTAACTAATTAATTGAAATCTAACCAAACTAACCATTGCAACTATACTAACTAAAATGCATAAAAACAAGAAAAACTATCAAAAATCAACTAATTAGCTAAATAACTGTTTTGCCCTCAATGTAGTGCAAAATTGAAATCTGACAAGTTTTCAAAAACAGACTGTTTAGATGCCCAAACAGAGTCTGCATTTGATGATTTTTCTTTTTTTCTTTTTCTGACAGATTCAAGAATCTATCAGATTTTATGGATCTCAAAAATTCATCTGAAAGCTCAGAATTTAAGCATTTCAAGTTTGGAAAAAATCTGAAAACACGGCTGTCTCGAAATTGGAATTTCTAAAAATCCAATTTTTGCAAAATACTTAAAAAATAGACCAAATCAACTTCAATTAAGCTTATTTTTGCTCTGCTGACAGTGAACACACCAATAAAGAGAATAGAACAAAAAATTTAGAAAAACTCAAAAAAATTGCACATAAAATAACGAGTGCAAAATTCGGTTTTGAAATTCAGTGCACTATTCACTTGAAAGAGTTTAATTTATTCACTAATAAATTAAAATAATTGCAAAACAGTCATTTACAAATCTAATAACATTAACTAACAGTAAAGACAATAAAGACTTCAATCTAATCAAGAAAATCTAAATTACTTAAAAACAATACAAGTTAATTCTAAACTAAATTTCTAAACCACATGTAATTGCTAAACTAATTTAACATACAATACAACTATGGATTCAAGTAACTAAACTAATGAAGTTATCTAACCTAATTCAACTAACTTAATGTAAACTAATTAATTAACTTGAAAAAGAAAATTGAATTTAATACTAACTTTAAATTAAAGTTAAAGACTAACCTAAACCTAACTAGGGTTAGTTGAGGTCTAAAGGTGATGGTTATGGGTTTGACTTGACTTAGAGGTTCATGCCCCCCTAGGTGGACCACTATGGTTAGTCACTAATTAACCAAGGTTAGACTTGCCTAATAGAACACTATACACAATTTTTAATTAAGACCTAACCACTCTACCTAGTTACTAAAAATAATCAAAGCAATTAAATTAAAACATGGAAAGAAAGGAAAGAAGATTCAAATAAAAATCTAGCCTAAGAATAAAATGGAAAGTAAATCAAGACAATTGCAAGACACCCTTTACTTACCAAAAATGACATGAGCCCACCACACAAATTTTGAAAACTCTACTTACAAGTCAATACTTACTAGAAAAAGGTCATTTCTATGTTAACTTATTTAAAATCTATGACTTCCTAAAATTATACTAAAAATCTCACTTACCTAAAGGGTTGGACAAGAATTCAAAATTTTCCGAAAACACCATTCACGATTTTGAGCATTACATAAAAAAAAATCTACACTGGTTAAAAAATTCACAAAGACACCTATTTACCACTTGAGACTTACTCACAACACACAATGGACTAATTTAGTAATTACTCTACACATGAAATTTTCCTAAAGCTAACAACAATCAAGTAAACTTTCTAAAGCACCTACATGGTTTTGGCTAAAGAGACCTAAGTAAAAGTCAACACTCAAAAAAAGAAAAATAAGGAAATGCTATCCTACCATACCTTACGATTTACCAAATCTAAATCAAGGACTTATATTTAATTTACCTACAACTAAATAAAGAACTCACAAGGACTTACCTAAGGTAGCATCACACGGTTTTCCAAAATTCTAATCCAAGTCAACCTTACCAAAAAATGACGTGTGACACTAACTATGCTATACTAATATACATCTTACAATAAAGTACGTAGCCCTAAATCTATTTAAATTAGCCTAACTTAAGATGGCAACCTATATAGAAATTAACCTAACATACACTTACTCGATTTTGAATGCAATCTAACAAGTTCAACTATTACTAAAAAATGAGTTTCAAGAAAAATTTATGTGTTATCCTAATGATTGTAATAGCTAACAGATATGGACCTACTCTGGATTAGTATAACCTAATCTCATAAATTAACTAACAATTGATGCACAAAATCAATACAAGAAAGCCCTAACTACACGCCTAACACATTAATTGTATTAATTCTAAGTATGCAAACAACAAATAAAGTCAAAGAGCTATGGTTAACCTACTGTAACCTATTGCTGGAAATCAGAATTACAAGTGACTGCTGAAGTTAATACTGACAGGAAAATCATGATCAACCTAATATAATGACCGACCCTAAGTTAATCAATCAATCTCTCATATACTCGGCTAGCATTAAATTGTAATGTTAATGGTTAGATCTAACTGCAGCTAGATCATAACCAAATATGCCAAAATAGTACACAAAACCAGAAACAGGAAAATAAAACAAAAAATTTAGATTACAATTGACACTATTTACAACATCCAGCCGATTTCCTCATAGATATGGAATTAAGCGATTTGACCATCGGTTGAACAAGAGATCCAAAGTCGGTTCTTGTTCATGTAAGAACTCGATTTTGACACAACTGTAAACTGTAAATAAGATGGGTTTTGGATTGATACGACACTCTAAGGTTGAACCAAAACGCAACACAACACAACACACAAGGGTAGACTCAATTTACCTAGAAGAAGGGGATAGAGAAGACCAACCTCAGAGGGTCGTTCGACGAAGGAGCGGGTGAGGTAGAGCAGTCAGTTGGAGATGGTCCACACGCCCAGCACATTCCTTGGCTGCTTGCACGGTAAATTTTGGTTGTTGCACCCGTCCGGAAGCCGATTTCGAGAAGGTTGAAGAAAGGAGAAAGAAAGTCGCAATGGAGGAAGAGCATGGCTACTCCTCGTGATGTAGACAGCACACCATAGAGGAGAAGTGCCTTAGGTCTGCAACACCTGCAATAAAATGTCACATATAGCCAAGAAATACACAAACACAAAATAAAAAAATAATGTGAAAAAGAAAAAGAGGTGAAAGAGGAGGGTGTGAGAGAGAGAGAAGGGAAAGAGGAAGAGAGGAGATAGAAGAGAGAGGGGCAATTTTCCAACTTCAAAAATGTGTTGACCTAAAAAATTATGCTATTTATACTCTAAGTTAATCCTAATTCTAAAAATCTACTTAATTCTAAAGTTAGCTTTCAACTAAATGCCTATATTCTATGTTATTTGCATTTAACTACCAAAACAAGTTTGAAAGAGGGGGTTTTCGAAAAATACTATTGAAAAACTCTTTAAATCACATGGGTTTGGGATATTTAAGGTTTGATTCCAGTCCAAGATCTAAATTAGAGCTCTTGGGTGAGAACTGGATCCAGTCTACCTCGAAATCTGATCTAAAACCCTAAAAATGCGATATTTTCTCATTTTAACTCCAATTCAAGTAAAATTCAAACCGAGACCTCTTTATACCTAATTGCGTCCATACATGAGTTTTAAACCATTAAAAATATGTGAAAATGCATGAAATTGATATAAAAATGATGTGCATTTCATGCATCATCAAATACCCTCATTCTTGAATGTTTGTTAGTCCCTTAACAAACTAAACTAAACTACCTAAGTTATGAAACTAGAAAATAAACAAATATGCAAATAAAAATAAATAAAACCTAATTCACTTTCGTAGGAATCATGGTTGCATTTAGCTCATGCAACAAGCTCTTTAAACCCCTGGGTTGACCCAGTGGACGAGTAAGGTCTCGTGAGAGTTTGTAGAGATTCTACCCACAAACATCAATGTCATGTAGAAAATCAAAATTCTTTTTCAAAAATATTAGGCAATTAAGAAATGAGTTTAAGCAAACATTCCATGTAATTTACATTTTCGTAACAAATTTAAAATTTTTATACCTCCACAGTAAAAAAAAATCCTTTTGCCTTTCTAAATTTGTAATTATCTATGAATTTTCTCAAAAAGTCAAGTATTATCATGCTATTATTTATTTATCATCACTTGTATGTTTTTTGTACAGTATTTCACAATTATTCCTAAGCAATGAATTTTTTTCTTAAGCTCATTTTTTTATGGTTTTCAATTTTCTCATTTTCCAATTTTTCTCAATTGAGCACTATTTCAAATATCCAATTTCATGACTCATGTAGCGAGCTTTGGGTCAGTGACTCCCGGGCCAGATGACCTTAGGGCATCAGATACAGAGTATCCCTCAGACTTAATTGCTCGAGTCACTAGACCTTTCATTTTAATAGTTTACGTATAGTCTTTCTTCTGTCATGTGCAATGTCTCTATCTATTGGGCTTTCTATGAAGTCCGTGTAACAAGCCTTCGAGTCGATGACTCCCAAACCAGGTAGCTTTAGGGCACCAAGTATAAAACACCCTTCAGACTCTACTTGCTTGAACCAAATAGGTCACAGATATTGACTAGACAAGAAGATGATCTTCTTTGTTATCATTTTCATCATGAGACTCAGACACTTCAACTTGTGTCTAAGTTCAGCTACTGGGAATCGTGAAGACATCAACAACTAAACGTAAGCTCTTTTCTTTTAAGCTCATATCTCTACATTTTTTTTAATTGCTTAGTTTTTCAAAAACATATTGTCCATACTTATACTTTAGTGATTCAAAACAATTCTAACATTCAAATACTATCTTTTCTTTGAAATTTACATAAATACCTACTCTTTTTAGATTAGTTCAAAAAAAAATCACATGGGGCTTAAAAATTTCTAAATTGTCAGATTATGTCAAAAACATTCATAAATGCTACAAACTTGTTTCTTAAAGACCTAATTTTATGAGTTTTAGCTACCTGAACAGAAAAAAAATTTAGTGTGCATCTAAACCATCCCCCCATGCTTCAATGACATTGTCCCTAGTAGCATACAAAAATGCAAACATGTAATGCAGATGCACACTAAAGAATAATAAAATAAATATGGAAGAAAAGATAGATACAACCTGATATGTGCAGGACCTCTTGAGTTGATGATTGACTGGACTTTGCACCACGACTATGCATATATGAATGCATAGTTTTTTGCTAATCTGACCAATGGTCTGCTTCTGAAGTCATGTCATGTGTCGGGTAAACTGCAACTCATACATTAAAGCATCAAATGCTAAAGTATATTTGCATGACAAACATAAAATTCAAGTCAAAATAAAATCAAAATAAATAAAATCCTATTCCTACTATGTACATATAGTACATTGTCTCTGCTCAGATGTTGGAAGCTTACAGTTCTTTGCCCTTGGAATTCAGCACAGGTTGGCTCGGTAGACTACCCCTGTTTCTCCTCATCAAAGCATCTACTAACTAGCCCATCTGCATTTCAAGCTTAGCTATCGAGTGGGTATGGGAGTTAAGCAATTGGTTACATTTCTCTATAGCATTATGACTTGAGGTTTTCACCTCCTGCAATGCTTGAAGAATCTTCTCCTTAAAAGACAATTGTGAAGCAGACTCTTGAGGGGTAACCATGGGAAACGTAGGAGAGGGTTGGGGGTAATTTGGCCTATGAAATGTCTGAGTGAAAGAGTTAGGCCTAACCTGGTGAGACTGAGGGGCAAGGACTGGGGCTTATTGATTTTTTCATGAAAAATTAGGGTGGTTTCGCCAACCCGGATTGTATGTAGAAGAAAATGGGTTATTTGAGGGAATGGTGAACCCCTGAGCAGCCTGAACTTGTTCATGAACAAATTCAGAGTATTGAGTTATCGAAGGGCAGTCAGTGACAAAATGTGTCAGACTATCACAGGGAGTACACACCTGATGGATGGGGAGTGGGCCCGTGAGAAGTTGATCCAGCTTCTGCGAAAGCATATCCACTTTGCTTTGCAGTGCAGCAGTCAGACCAATCTCGAGAACACCACCTTTCTTGGGAATGTTGGGTGTGGGTCTCTCAGAATGAGAGCTAGAGGCATGATGCAACGAATTTTTTGCTAAAGTATCAAATAATCTTCATGCCTCATCTTCACTCTTCAACATGAATATCCCCCCATAATAAGAGTTGATCATCTGACGATTCTTGTCAAACAATCCATCGTAGAAACTCTGCACCAGTTTCCATCTCAGCACCTGATGGTGGGGACATTTCCTCAGGAGATCCTTCATCCTCTCCCAGGTCTCATGAAATTTCTCACCATCTAGTTCTGATAAACTAGTGATGGCTCTTCTAAACTAGTTTGTCCTACCTATGGGAAAGTATTTCCTTAAGAACTCCTGTTGTATCTAATCCCAGGACCCTATTTCTTTAGAATCTAAGGATTTTAGCCAATACTTGGCCTTGTCCTTTAATGAGAATGGGAAAATGGTCAATCTCAAAGCATCGTCCTTAAAATTCTATATCTTCACTATAGAACAGATTTCGAGAAACTCGTCAAGGTGCCTATAGGGATCTTCATGACTAAGGCCATAAAAGGATGGGAGCATCTGAATGACACTAGCCTTAATCTTATAATAAGGTGCTCCTATATCGGGTCTTCGAATACAGGATGTCTGGACATACTCTGTGAGAGTGAAGTACTCCCTTAGAGCATGGGGAGGAACTGGAGCTTGAGGATCCATGTCATCCATTGTTCTTGAACTTCGAGGAGAATGTAAATTTTTCTTTGGATCGTCGACAAAAGGATGCAATGGAGTACCTAAAGCTCTTCGCCTCTGCATACACTGGTGCTAAGACTAGATGTATGGGAACGAACCTAAATCTAATCTAAACTAAACTAAATATAAAAATAGAATCACAAAAGCAAAGAGTAAATATCAGTAAACTACTCTAAACTATGTCAGAATTACTCTATGAAATTAAAATAACAAAAATAAAACTAATTCTAAATTAGCAATTTTAGCAAATATAGAAAATCACAAACTATGTTCTTTAAACTCACTTGTCTATTCGCTCCTTGAGGCATGTAATCCAGTGAATCCTAGAAAAATAGTACATGAATCCTATATTTACTAACTATGTTAATCCTAGTAACTAGAACAAATAAAAACAATTAACTAAACAAATATTAATAAACTGAAATATCAGAAATAACATAATATAGTCGTTGTTCCCTAGCAACGATGCCAAAATTTGGTTGATATTTTTGCAATGGTATTTTTAAAAGATATTTTTCACTAAAATATCTGGAAAATTGACAACCAAATAAATAAAAACCGACTTTCCATGAATAAAGCGAGTACGGGTGGAATCCTCAAGGAATGGGAAATATTCAAATTAATTTTAAATTTTTTAATTTATTAATATCAGACATGTTACAACTAAGTCAAATAATACAATTCTAATTAAGTTACAAACTAAAAACAAAAATTAACTAAAAATAGGTTTCTAAAGTCTTCTCCAGATTGCTAGGGGTATTTTTGTCTTTTCACCATAGCTACATTTGTGCTCTCATTCTGAATACACCTTTTGACATGTTGTAAACTTATCAACCTAAAACATAATAAGATACAAAATTAGTATACAATTATAATAAGTAATTCTAAAAATTATACTAAAACTAATTCTACAAGGAATTACTGAAACTAAATTATAATTAAAAATCAATAAAACCAAAATGCAATTTCTAATTAAACTAACTAATTAATTGAAATCTAACTAAGCTAAATATTGCAAATATAATAACTAAAATGCAGAAAAACAAGAAAAACTATCGAAAATCAACTAATTAGCTAAATGACTGTTTTGCCCTCAATATAGTGCAAAATTAAAATCTAACAAGTTTTTGAAAACAAACTATTTGGATGCCCAAACAGAGTCTGAATTTGATGATTTTTCTTTTGTTCTCTTTCTAACAGATTCAAGAATCTTTTAGATTTTACGGATCTCAAAAATTCATTTAGAAGCTCCAGATATAAGTGTTTCAAGTTTGGAAAAATTCTAAAAATAGACCTGACCCAAAATTGGAATTTTTAAAAATCCAGTTTTTGCAAAACACTTAAAAATCAGACCAAATAAACTCCAATTGAGTTGATTTTTTGTCTGTGGATAGTGAACACACCAATGAAGAGAATAGAACAAAAATTCCAGAAAAACTCAAAAAAAATGCACATAAAATAACGAGTGAAAAATCTGATTTTGAAATTCAGTACACTATTCACTTGAAAGATAAATTAAAATAATTGCAAAACAATCATTTACAAATCTAATAACATTAACTAACAGTAAAAACAATAAAGACTTCAATCTAATCAAGAAAAACTAAATTACTTAAAAACAATACAAGTTAATTCTAAACTAAATTTCTAAATCACATGTAATTGCTAAACTAATTTAACATACAATACAACTATGGATTCAAGTAACTAAACTAATGAAGTTATCTAACCTAATTCAACTAACTTAATGTCAACTAATTAATTAACTTGAAAAAGAAAATTGAATTTAAAACTAACTTTAAAATAAAGTTAAAGACTAACCTAAACCTAACTAGGGTTAGTTGACCTAATTAGAGTCTAAAGGGGACAGTTATGGGTTTGACTTGACTTAGAGGCTCACGCCCCCCCTAGGTGGACCCACTATGGTTAGTCACTAATTAACCAAGGTTAGACTTGCCTAATAGAACACTACACACAATTTTTAATTAAGACCTAACCACTCTACTGTGAACACCCCAAATTTTTCAAAAAAATCAAAAATTCTTGTTTTACCCCTGACCCCCATCTTCTGAATAAATGGGTCAACTTCTAATCAAATTCCATTCATTTCTCGGATTCACTGGTTGAAGATCCGAAATCCAAATTTCATTTCCATATATGACCCAATCTCAGATCTAGATCTAATATCTAAATCCGATTCTGAGTCCGAATCTTTTATTTTTAAAAAAATCAAAAAAATCAATTCTTTATATTTTCTTAGAGGCTTTATCTGGATCCAATCTCAATTCAAGATCCAAACTCAATATTTTATCAAAATATCGGATCCAGACCCGTTTTGAAACCCAATTTCTGAAACTTAACCCTATATTTTCTCAAAATCCTCTTTTGTAAAAACCTCAAGTTTTACAAAAATACTTCAAAACCCTTGTTTAGATCCCATTTTCTTAAAAATCCCTCATATTTACCTCTTGGTTTTAGAATCTTTCTCAAAAAATATAAAAAGATTTCAAAAAAAGATATTAGCTTAAAACCCCTTTTTCTAAAATAATTTTGTAAATAGAATCACCATTTTGAAAAAACCCTTTCAAAAAACCACCTTTTTTAAAATTCCTAAAACCTAAAGGACCATTTTTGAAATGAGCCTAATGACCTTCTGTTATAAAACAAAGTCGAAGGTCGATGCATTTTCCATCGCCTCTTCACCTCCCTATCCGAGTTCCACCATTGCTTCTTCGTCTTCCTCTTCTCTCCCCTTTTCCCCTTCTCTTTCCTTTTTTTTTTTATTGTTTTTCCCCCTTTGATCGACTGAAAGAGCTTCAGTCCCAACAACAACAGCCAAAGGAAAGTAGTGCATCTTCTTCCCTTTTCTTCTATATTATTTTCCCTTCCATTTCTTTGTCGCATCTTCTCTGGTTCTTCACGATTTTTTTTCTTTTTTTCTTTTCCCTTCTTATTTGTCACTATTCACTAAAGGCAATCCTATATCATCGACCTGCCTATCGCAGCCTCGATGATACATATTGCAACAACTTCGTTATCTTTATGTTTATCCGATGTTTCTATTGTTGTTTTTGCAACTTGGCTATTGTAATTAGTTTTCTCTCTGTTTCAATTCAGTTTTATTTCCTTCTGTATATCTGTTTGAATGCTGCCATTCGTCATGCTCCCCTCTTATTTCTTGTTCCAGCATATGCAACACTGTCTATATAGATTTGGAAGTGACCCGCATAGTAGCATATGATCTGATCCAGTATCATATCGGATCTTCTTTGCAGCAATACTTCTTCATCTGTAATTATATCCCATTTGCGGTTTTGAGTGTCCTTTTTTTCCTTCTTTTTCTTTCTCTTTTCAAATTAACGCACTATGTATCCTCTTTTTCACAAATGCTAGTGTATTAGCTCATCTACAACCTTAATTACATTCCATTCAACATTTTTATTTTTATCATTTTGTGTAATTGGCATATGCTTTTATTTCATCTTTCTTTATAGTCTAGTTCAAATATGAATCGTCGTCCACTGTAAGTTTGAAGTCAAATCTTGCAGTCTCATGTTTTCATTATGATGATTCATTTTAGATTTGCTGTAAAAATCAATAACAGACGTTGATCAGTTGTGTGTCATTTGCATGGCAACCAACCCAGTCTCCAGCATCTATACAGTTTGTTTGCTACGAACATTTTAGACTTCATATTAATTTTCATTCCCAGCGTCTTCGCCTCAACTGTATTAACTCCCTGTTTCAGCATAGTAATGGTGTTAATATTCTGTAAGTTGATTTGATACATCAAATTAAACTGAGTTACTGCCTTTGATTCATCACCCTGTTGACAAGGCCACCATAATCCCTATCCCATTTGTTTCATTGCTGACACCTTCTCTCTGCACCGTATATTTGTACGCATTCGAGTCACTTTAGAATACTTGGTCAGACTCATTCAGAATGGGTTTTCAATGTAGAATTTGTTGATAATGCCAGGGAGGCTAATGTAAAAAGATTGGACATTCCCATTGAATCCATGTATTTGAAGGGGGATGACCATCAGATTCCTGTGTTATCACTTGTAGATGATGGTTGTGGCATGTCACACAATGAGGTTGTGAGAATGCTTCTTGTGGGATGTAAGCAACCTGAAATGGATGATCCAAATCATATAGATTCGGTGTCGGGTCTAAGATTGAAGCAATGAGATTGAGAGGGAGTACTCTTGTTTTAGCCGAGCATCGAGCTCAAGATTAGTAACCTTATTGTTACAATCTCTCAATCAGAACAAAGATTTTTGTTTCAGCAAGTATTTTACATGTGAAAAATTGGCACTGCTAGGGGGAAATAGCGCAGGGTCTGATTGTTGTTTCTATGAGCAATGCTTACTCATCATTCGATTAGTAGGCTACCATCTCAGCAAATTGACATGAAAAGGCCTTAAAATGACTTTATTCCATGCCCTATTGCATAAACATTTGCATTTCCTATATATTGTTACAAACTATGAGTACATCATCTGCTGCTCCATTCATTTTCCCCACTTCAATCCATGTGTTGCACAATATAACATCTATATACCAACGCATACCTTCCTCACTGTTGTACCTACCACCTGCCCAGCACATCACTCGTTCTATCTCCACATCACAACACTTCATGATGTGCAGCATTGCAGCAACTTCATTATAGTCATATAAGGTATCATTTTAGCCTTGTTTTCTATATATAATCCACTCCCTACATGATTTGCACCTCATTACACTTTGCTTCTTGTACTTCTACCCTTCACCACAGCACCCTTGCTATAACTACACATATATGACACCTTCATTTTTTTTCTGTTGTGGTTTCCCTATACTTTTCTATAATAGTATCTACACACCACTTCAACCTTCAACCACCCGTTACACAACATCTATCACATCTTGTACAACACACAGCAACACAGCATGTCACACTCCTACATTCACCATCCAACACTACCATGCTTACACTTCATTCATTGTTTTCACAAGCATTACCTGTGCACATGCTCATTGTGCACACCCTTACACTTCACCCTCTATCATAGCACCCTGTGTAACACCTATTGCACTCACTTTCTACACTCCCAGCACCCTTCACAGCTACATTCACCAACTATCTCTCCACCTTCACAGCAATGCCAGCATTGCTGCGCCTACATCATTATCACTCCAGCACACCTTACCATTCCACTTACTATCCACTATTACACTTCCAGCACCCTCATCTTCCCCTGTCTATAACACCATTCCCCTGTGTACAGCCACTACAACATCCCGCCCATCATCCTCAGCAAAATGATCACTTGGTGTACATTCACTTAGGCATATTATACACTTGTTGCATACTCATCTACCTGTTACACAACACATGTACCCTGCAATTACATTCACAGGCTATACGTTCTTAACAGCCACCTGCTAGCCGCCCTCTTCATCACCTGTTGCAATCACAGTAGCATTGCACTGTAACTCCCCCAGCATACAGCAGCTATACCCTCCAGCACTTACACAACACTCTGTATATCACACTACACAACATATAGCAAACCTCCATCTACTGCACATGCCTCCTCATCCCCTACAGCAGCACTTATGCTATACACTACCTGCTCTATCTTCACCACAGCACTCTTATACTTGTTGTACACTGCGGTACTTCCTTTTATAACACTTGTACCCTCTTCATCACCAGCACAGCACCACTTACATTTCATAGGATTTTTTTTTGTTGTTGTAGCTTTATTAAGATGCATTCCTCTACACTTCCAGCCACTTTCACACACTTTCCTTCTTCATCTTCTGCACTAGTGATGTTGACCATCTCATTACCAGCCACCTGCTGCATTCATATTGCTACACCTTTTTATATTACTTGTTTCCTTTGCACCTCAGTATATCTTCACATCATTTTCCCACACATTGCTTGCACAGTGTAATGGATCAATAGGGTTGCTCAGCTATTATATACTTAGGCACATTAAACCACTTGTATGTCACTTTCTTGCACATTCATTAATATAACTCATGTATATTTCCTGCAAACCATGTGCCATTCATCTTGTAGTTGATAATGCTTGAATCTATATTAATTAGCTGTCATCTAATCTTCATCCATCATGTTTTTATACATATTATCATCATTTTAGTTCATGTTTCACCCTCATTAATGTCTCTAGTCTCTGATTTACATGTTATATGTGTTGTAGCCTTATTTATTTAGCATAAGCACTATATTTAGGTAGATGCATCTGCATTTTATCATTAGCCTAGGCATGACCATATGCATGTTGGTTTTTAACATAGTATTTTTCGTTTTCTTCTATATGTTGCTTTGTGCTAACTCAGTTTTTGTAGAAAATATGTGAAAAATGTTGATTTCCCTTCCTAGATTAGGAATTTTGATATTTCAATTTTAATTTAAGTTTGTAATAAGTTGACATTAATGAGAATTTTATATTTTCAGCTTAGAATAGAATGTATGAGCAAGTAGATCTCATAATCGTTTGTTTCATCTCATCTTAATTTTACTTTTATTTCAAAAACCAACAATGGTGAAATACGAATGGCACGTGCACATTTCTAATAAGAGGTAAATAATTTTAAGTAAATGATTCACATTTATGGCCATAGTCAAAATGTGAACAATACTTAAGATTTTTATCTTTTATGGAATAACACTTGATTTCATCATATTTTCCTAAAATATTCTTTTTCTTTCTTTTATCATAATTTAACATGTGAATTAACTTGAGATATATTTGTGGCAATACTCATGGATATATTAAAAGTTAATTTCATTTTAAATCATATAAAGGCACCAAAATTTATTTTATTCTTTATCAGAATTTAAATATAGATTATATTATAATATATTTGTGACCATAGTCGTGAGTATATTATAATTCTAATCTTATTTCAATTCTATTAAAGAATGAAATATGTTTTTAAAATCCTAATCTTTAAATAAATTTCAAAGCATCCATCATTTAGGATAGAATTGCATTCTTTTTCATATTGTTTCAAATCATCTTCCAAAATCCAAGTGATTTTGAAATAAACCTTCAAAAACTCAGTTTTTATCTTCTAAATTCAAAATCATTTTCAACTTTCATTTAAAAATTCATATTTATCATTTTATTCTCAATTTCTATCTTATTTCAAATTCCAACTTTCAAACTCCTTTCAGATTTCAAAGTCAAAATTCTATTCTCAATCCAATTTCAATCTTAATTTCGAAGTCTAAATTCAAATTTCAGTTTCCAAATTCATTTCTAAGTTCAAAATTCAATTTCAAAATCAATTCAATATTCCAATTTCAAAGTTCAATTCAACTTTGAAATTTCATTCTGATTTCAAATCCTATTTTCAATTTCATTTCAAAGTTCAAATTTCAATTCTAGTATCAATTCCAAATTCAACTCTCATTTTCAATTTCCGTTTCACTTCAAATTTTAAGTTTGGATTCGAATTCCAGTTTTCCAAATCAAGTTCAACTTTTTGAACCATATCTTTAAACATGTTTTCAAATTTATTTGAAAATCACTTGGAAAATCTAAAATTTCTGAAGCATTTCTCAAAAGCATATATCTTTGCATTTTCATTGCACAAGCATGATTCAATGTGTATTTTAGGATTTCAGAATAATTATTTAGACAAATTTAGGAAAAGCAAAGGTCATGAATTCAATCCTTGGTTCGATTACCCCTAGTAAAGGCGTCAGGAACGATTGAACCTCGTACCGATGAGTGATTCTCGTCTCTCCATCATTTTCCTGCAAATATTTTAAAAATAAAGGCGAGTAAATTTTTTAAATATTTTTCAAATAAAGGTCAAATGAGACTTTGCAAAAGAGTTTCTTTTCTTTTTTTCTTTCTCTTCTCTCTTCTTTCTTTCTTTTTTTCTCCTTCAAAAAGGAAAAAAGGGCAGAAAGAAAAAAGAAAGAGAGAAAAAGAAAAAGGAAAAATTTTGCAATGATCACAGAAGTGGCGACTGAGATGAGACTCGTCTTCGACCGGTCGAATTGATGCCTTTAATTTGCTTAAAATTGTCTAAGTCTTTATTCTACAAATGCCAGCTTCATTTTCATGCAAACCTTAGGAGCCTAGACTGTGTCCTAGCTGACATAATGCATATAGGATTTAAGTATGGTTTGGTAGGACCATATTGAGGAGATTTATGCATGTTCACTTAGACTTAGGTCTGAAATACAACACTCCTCAATCTAGGGATTGAATGTAAACAATGTATGCAAGTGTATGCTTCTTCCGATTTTCAAAATTCTACCTCTTTAGGACTATGCATTAGAGCCATCTGATTTCTTGCATGTTGAGCATATTTTCAAAAACATCCATACCTATATTATCCCGGTCTTCACTTTGCGGGGCTGTCTCACTAAACCATAGTTCGGAAAAGAGCCTCATAACTAGACCACTTATTTGGGTTAACACCCCCTACCACGTACTAAGGACCATAGTCCAAAGTATATTGATAGGCACTCAATGATGTTGGGAAGCCATTACCTTAGAATCGAAGAGAATTTTTATGCCATGTACTTCGAGCTTCGGCTTGAGTATATCGACATACTTTGATCGAAATCAGATAATCTAAACCCTAGAGTTAGGATTAAGGTCTTACAAGCCTTTTCAAATATTGTATTTAGACTCCGCTTCTAGGGTGTGTTGTTCTGTAGATCATTGTTTGTAAAGTTTTGCTTCTTTTGTGGATATTATCTTGTAAATCCTAATTTACTTAACCTTTTCAAAACCCTGGATATTTTAATTCCAAATTTCCTCTATTTTTCAAAATCCAGGTATGTATATTTCTCTTTCTTTATTTCTTCAATATAATTTTCTTAAACCCTGAGTATTCTTCAAAATTTTCCTGTATTTCTCAAAATCTAGGTATATATTTCTCTTTCCATATTTTTTTCAGAATTATTTTCTAAAAAACCCTAGATATCTGTTTTGAAGTCTTCTTCTGTTTTTCAAAAAACAAAAGTCCAAGTATATTTTTTTCTTTTCTTCTTCTGATTTCTTTAATTCTTTTGATCCTGCCTGCAATTCTTTAAATTTTGAATCTTTGCCATCCTTTTTAAACTTCTCTTCTTCTTCATATCTCCTAGTATATCGTCCAATTCTATTCAAATTTTCTGCCTTCTCACATAAAATCTCTTTCATCAAGAGATCTCTTTTCAAATCCTTAGATATCTCCTTCATTATCTCTCTTTCTCCCAAACATTCTTCAGTCTAAAGCATCCATTTATTCTGCAGAAAGCATTGGCAATTCATCATGGTTCAGACAAGGACAGAAAAGAGGACATTTTAGCGCAGTGACAGCGAGATCGAGGAAATGAACTCTCCCAGTTCGTACAGAGGACGTGGCCCAGAAGAGGAAGACGATGTCGATCCAGCCATGTACAAAATATTCCAGAAGATGATGGCAAAGATGACATCCGAGCAGGCTAGGGCAGGTCCAAAGACGGTATCTTCTAAAAGCAAGGCCAAAAGAAAACCCGTGAAAAGGCTTGTCAGGGTCAGCAAGAAAAGAATCCAGCAGGACAGTACCTCTGAAGGTACAGAATCGGTAGAAGAAGATTCTGAAGAAAAACAGGTTGTGTTCATCCCATAACATTTGCGACAGTCCAGAAAGGTGGCAGAAGAACCTGAATCAGTGAGCAAAACCAAATATGGGATCCCAACAGAAGATCCAATCCAAGCACTCACCAAGATAGTCAAGGACTTACAAGTCCGAGACAAAGGAAAGAAAGTATACACCAGGCAAGACTTCTACCTCGAGTTTGATGGGGATAATAGTTTAGAAGATCTCCTCAGAAAATTCATCAAATTTGATGGATCCGGTGATCCTAAGGCCCATCTAGCAATGTTTTTTGCAGAATGCATCAGATTCAGTTAAGACAACCATGCTCTTTTCTTGTGCTTACCCCGCAGTTTGGAAGGCATAGTTGCTAAGTGGTACGCGAAGCATATCAATCCCATTGAATTGCGGGATTTCGACAAGGTTGTTAATCTGTTCATTGAGCGATTTCTGTTTAACACGAAAGTTCTACCCACGCTCAATCATTTGTATAACCTCAAGCAAGAAAGCAATGAGAAGGCCAGAGATTTCATCCGCAAATGGAGAAGTCTTTGCAACAAGATGAGTAATCCCATCTCTGAGGAGCATGCCCTCCAAATCATCCTCAACAACTTTTCACAGCCATTAAGAAGTCTTGTTTCCACGTACCCATCAAAGTCATTCATCGAACTGACAAAACGAGCTAAATGGCTCAAAATGGGAATGGAAAAAAGAGTATATGAGGGCATTACTCTGGTCAAGAATGCTCAGGATCAAAAGAAAAAGGCAAATTTTACATTCTTCGCTAACTCTGGCGACAATAGCAGTAAAGGTGGCAAGAACAAACATATGGGTCAGCAACAGGAGTTCTTCAAGCAAAATGATAAGTCGGTTCGGTCCAAACAAAAAGAAAAGATAAAGTGTGACGGTTGGGGTTATGACCACTAGTTCACTCCTCTAGATCAGTCCCTTGAAAAGGTACTTGAATACATGTTGAGCAAAGGAATTGTTAAACTTTTGAGAATTGTTGATCCTCCGGTCACCCTAGGAAAATGGAAAGACCAATTCTGCAAGTTCCACCGAGCTATGGGGCACGAAACTGAGCGATGCTTCATCTTCAAAAATATTGTTCAAGACTGCATTGATAAGAATCTTCTGGTAGAAGACGAGGAAGAAGAGCAGCCAACCATCCAAACCAAGCCTTTCCCGAACCACTCAAAAAAATTATGATGACAAAATTTTCTACTTTCTTCCTTTTTGCCAGTCACCTTCTGGGGGCAAGTCAGCCCCAGTCTTTTTGTGACCTTTGGTTGAGTACTTGTAAATATTCAGTCTTTGTTATCAGCTTTGCTTATCAATGAAATGTCAGTCTTCTTCGTATCTTTGATGTTCAATACTTCTTTCTTTTGCAACACTGGGGCATTTTTTATTGTTAAATTTTATTTCATTTCAAAAATCTTTCTTTTAGTGATCTTCATTAAATTCCTATTCTTTTTTTCGCTCAGGTTAAGGGATAAACCTGAATCATTTTCCATGATTTCTTCAAAATCCTCTTCAATCTTTATTCATTTCCCTTTGAGGTTAAGGGATAAACTTGATGCCTCCTTCTAACGAGTTATTCCTTTTCAGTTTCTCCGTTCAGAATAAGGGGTAAATCCTAAAAACCAGGCCACATACAATTAACTATGATGGTCTATTAAATTCAGAATTTTCATCAATCTTTGTCAAATTCTCCTCAATTGTTGTTCATCTTCCCATTCAGGATAAGGGATAATCCTGACATCTTTCTCGAGAGAAATAAGATTACCCATAAGGGTTTATCCAAAATCGTGAAATTTTGAAAATTTCTACAAAACCTCTGTCATGATCACTGAAAGCTTTCTAAAGCAACAGTCATTTTTAAAATCATGAGTTCAATATTTTTGTCAAATTTTTGCCAATCTTTTTCAAGTCAACCCTCATGTTGATCCTTCCTCAAAATCAACCCTCGTGTTGATTCTTCCTCAAAATCAACCCTCATGTTGATCCTTCCTCAAAATCAACCATTATGTTGATCCTTCCTCAAAATCAACCATCGTGTTGATCCTTCTTCAAAATCAACACTCATGTTGATCCTCCCTCGAAATCAACCCTCGTGTTGATCCTTCTTCAAAATCAACACTCGCGTTGATCCTTCCTCAAAATCAACCCTCATGTTGATCCTTCTTCAAAATCAACCATCGTGTGTATCCCTCTTCAAAATCAATCATCGTGTTGATCCCTCTTCAAAATCAACCCTCGTGTTGATCCCTCTTCAAAATCAACCCCCGTGTTGATCATTCTTCAAAATCAACCTCTCGGTTGATCTTCTTCCCAAAAATGAATTTTCACTTGTTTTTCAAATAAACATTCTCGTCTCACTTTAAAGATCCCATATACAGGTAGGATCAAGCAAAACCTTTTTGTCAACAATTCTTCATCAATTTCCAATAATTCTCATCAATCTTCTTTTCGTCCCCATTCAGGATAAGGGGTTAATCCTGAAAATTAGCCCACATACATCTAACTATGATGGTCCATTTAAATCATAAATTAAAGAATCTTTCATCAAGAAATTTTCTTCCAAATTCAAGTCTCAGGTTTACTCTCTTCAAAATTTCTTCTTTCCCTTTAGGTTAAGGGATAAACCTGAGCTTCCCATTCAGGATAAGGGATAATCCTGAAACCATTCATAGAAGCAACCCAGTCCTCTATAATGGTCGTTCCAAACCCAGTTTAGCACTGGTCCTTCCAAACCCAGTTTAGCAATTGGTCCTTTCAAACCCAGCTTAGCACTGGTTCTTCAAACACTACAAGAAACATGTGGATTAGCGACGACATAAATCCGTTGCTAATCTAACGCTAATATGTTGCTAAACAGTTTAGCGACGGATTAGCGTCGGATTAGCGATAGAGAACTTTCATCGCAAATTTTTTGACGCTAAGTAGTGCCAGAACTTATCCGCCGCTAATTTTGTCGCTAATTTATGATGGATTAGCGACGAACATGATCCATCGCGAGTCCTTCGCTATTTTAAATTAGCGATGGATAATATCTGTCGTTAAATTTTAAAAAACAAAATTTTAAAAAAAAAATTGCTCGTTGTCGGCGTGTTCTCCGGCAGGGAGCAATTTTTTTTCATAAAACCGGCGTGTTTCGGCGTCGGGATGCTCTTCCGCAGCAAGTCAGTCACGACGGAAGAAGGGGTCATAGTGGAGACAGGATCCAGGGAGGAAGAGGCGGGACAGGCGGTGGAGACTGGCGAGGGGCACCGCAGGGAGGAGCGGTCAAGGCAGGCGGCGTAGCCAGGGTTGACGGGGGAGAACTTGCAGGAGGCATCGGGCTAGACGATGACGTGGAGGATGGAGGTGCCATTGGTGCCCGAGCAGGAGGAGACGGGGATTGCTGCAGAGCAGCACACAATCTAAGACGGAGCAGGGCCTGTCGGAGTCGGTAAGGATGCTGGCATTAACGGCGATGATGTAGGCCATGGTGAGGAACGAGGATGGAGGAAATATTCAGTCTTTGTTATCAGCTTTGCTTATCAATGAAATGTCAGTCTTCTTTGTATCTTTGATGTTCAATACTTCTTTCTTTTGCAACACTGGGGCATTTTTTATTGTTAAATTTTATTTCATTTCAAAAATCTTTCTTTTAGTGATCTTCATTAAATTCCTATTCTTTTTTTCGCTCAGGTTAAGGGATAAACCTGAATCATTTTCCATGATTTCTTCAAAATCCTCTTCAATCTTTATTCATTTCCCTTTGAGGTTAAGGGATAAACTTGATGCCTCCTTCTAACGAGGTATTCCTTTTCAGTTTCTCCGTTCAGAATAAGGGGTAAATCCTAAAAACCAGGCCACATACAATTAACTATGATGGTCTATTGAATTCAGAATTTTCATCAATCTTTGTCAAATTCTCCTCAATTGTTGTTCATCTTCCCATTCAGGATAAGGGATAATCCTGACATCTTTCTCGATAGAAATAAGATTACCCATAAGGGTTTATCCAAAATTGTGAAATTTTGAAAATTTCTACAAAACCTCTGTCATGATCACCGAAAGCTTTCTAAAGCAACCGTCATTTTTAAAATCATGAGTTCAATATTTTTGTCAAATTTTTGCCAATCTTTTTCAAGTCAACCCTCATGTTGATCCTTCCTCAAAATTAACCCTCGTGTTGATTCTTCCTCAAAATCAACCCTCATGTTGATCCTTCCTCAAAATCAACCATTATGTTGATCCTTCCTCAAAATCAACCATCGTGTTGATCCTTCTTCAAAATCAACACTCATGTTGATCCTCCCTCGAAATCAACCCTCGTGTTGATCCTTCTTTAAAATCAACACTCGCGTTGATCCTTCCTCAAAATCAACCCTCATGTTGATCCTTCTTTGAAATTAACCCTTGTGTTGATCCTTCTTCAAAATCAACCATCGTGTGTATCCCTCTTCAAAATCAATCATCGTGTTGATCCCTCTTCAAAATCAACCCTCGTGTTGATCATTCTTCAAATCCATCTCTCGGTTGATCCTCTTCCCAAAAATGAATTTTCACTTGTTTTTCAAATAAACATTCTCATCTCACTTTAAAGATCCCATATACAGGTAGGATCAAGCAAAACCTTTTTGTCAACAATTCTTCATCAATTTCGAATAATTCTCATCAATCTTCTTTTCGTCCCCATTCAGGATAAGGGGTTAATCCTGAAAATTAGCCCACATACAGCTAACTATGATGGTCCATTTAAATCATAAATTAAAGAATCTTTCATCAAGAAATTTCCTTCCAAATTCAAGTCTCAGGTTTACTCTCTTCAAAATTTCTTCTTTCCCTTTAGGTTAAGGGATAAACCTGAGCTTCCCATTCAGGATAAGGGATAATCCCGAAACCATTCATAGAAGCAACTCAGTCCTCTATAATGGTCGTTCCAAACCCAGTTTAGCACTGGTTCTTCCAAACCCAGTTTAGCAATTGGTCCTTTCAAACCCAGCTTAGCACTGGTTCTTCAAACACTACAAGAAACATGTGGATTAGCGACGACATAAATCCGTCGCTAATCTAACGCTAATATGTTGCTAAACAGTTTAGCGACGGATTAGCGTCGGATTAGCGATAGAGAACTTTCATCGCAATTTTTTTGACGCTAAGTAGTGCCAGAACTTATCCGCCGCTAATTTTGTCGCTAATTTATGATGGGTTAGCGACGAACATGATCCATCGCGAGTCCTTCGCTATTTTAAATTAGCGATGGATAATATCTGTCGTTAAATTTTAAAAAACAAAATTTAAAAAAAAATTGCTCGCTGTCGGCGTGTTCTCCGGCAGGGAGCAATTTTTTTTTCACAAAACCGGCGTGTTTCGACGTCGGGATGCTCTTCCGCAGCAAGTCAGTCACGACGGAAGAAGGGGTCATAGTGGAGACAGGATCCAGGGAGGAAGAGGCGGGACAGGCGGTGGAGACTGGCGAGGGGCACCGCTGGGAGGAGCGGTCAAGGCAGGCAGCGTAGCCAGGGTTGACGGGGGAGAACTTGCAGGAGGCATCGGGCTAGACGATGACGTGGAGGATGGAGGTGCCATTGGTGCCCGAGCAGGAGGAGACGGGGATTGCTGCAGAGCAGCACGTAATCTAAGACGGAGCAGGGCCTGTCGGAGTCGGTAAGGATGCTGGCATTAACGGCGATGATGTAGGCCATCATCTTTTATATTTTGCATTTTGTTTTGTGCTAACTCAGTTTTTGCAAAAAAATCTGGAAAATGTTGATTTCCCTTGCTAGATTAGGAATTTAGATATTTCAATTTTAATTTAAGATTGTAATAAGTTGACATTAATGAGAATTTTATATTTCCAGCTTAGAATAGAATGTATGAACAAGTATATCTCATAATTGTTTGTTTCATCTCATCTTAATTTTACTTTTATTTCAAAAACCAACAATGGTGAAATACGAATGGCAGGTGCACATTTCTAATAAGAGGTAAATAATTTTAAGTAAATGATTCACATTTATGGCTATAGTCAAAATGTGAACAATACTTAAGATTTTTATCTTTTATCGAATAACACTTGATTTCATCATATTTTTCTAAAAAAAAAAATTCTTTCTTTTATCAGAATTTAACATGTGAACTAACTTGAGATATATTTGTGGCAATAGTCATAGATATATTAAAAGTTAATTTGATTTTAAATCATATAAAAGCACCAAAATTTATTTTATTCTTTATTAGAATTTAAATATAGATTATACTATAATATATTTGTGACCATAGTCGTGAGTATATTATAATTCTAATCTTATTTTAATTCTATTAAAGAATGAAATATGTTTTTAAAATCCTAATCTTTAAATAAATTTCAAAGCATCCATCATTTAGGATAGAATTGCATTCTTTTTCATATTGTTTCAAATCATCTTCCAAAATCCAAGTGATTTTGAAATAAACCTTCAAAAACTCAGTTTTTATCTTCTAAATTCAAAATCATTTTCAACTTTCATTTAAAAATTCAGATTTATCCTTTTATTCTCAATTTCCATCTTATTTCAAATTCCAACTTTCAAACTCCTTCCTGATTTCAAATTCAAAATTCTATTCTCAATCCAATTTCAATCTTAATTTTGAAGTCTAAATTCAAATTTCAGTTTCCAAATTCATTTCTTAGTTCAAATATCAATTTCAAAATCAATTCAATATTCCAATTTCAAAGTTCAATTCAATTTTGAAATTTTATTCTGATTTCAAATCCTGTTTTCAATTTCATTTCAAAGTTCAAATCTGAATTCCAATATCAATTCCAAAGTCAGCTCTCATTTTCAATTTCTGTTTCACTTCAAATTTTAAGTTTGGATTCGAATTCCAGTTTTCAAAATCAAGTTCAACTTTTTGAACCATGTCTTTAAATATGTTTTCAAATTTATTTGAAAATCACTTGGAAAATCTAAAATTTCTGAATCATTTCTCAAAAGCATTTATTTTGCATTTTCATTGCACAAACATGATTCAATGTGCATTTTAGGATTTCAGAATAATTATTTAGACAAATTTAGGCAAAGCAAAAGGCATGGATTTGATCCTTGGTTCGATTACCTCTGGTAAAGGCGTCAGGAATGATTGAACCTCGTACCGATGAGCGAATCTCGTCTCTCCATCATTTTCTCCCAAATATTTCAAAAATGAAGATGAGTAAATTTTCTAAATCTTTTTCAAATAAAGGTCAAGTGAGACCTTGCAAAAGAGTTTCTTTTCTTTCTCTTCTCTCTTCTTTCTTTCTTTTTTTCTCCTCCAAAAGGGGAAAAAGGGCAGAAAGGAAAAAAAAAAGAGAGAAAAAGGAAAAGAAATTTTTTTACAATGATCACATCTACCTAGTTACTAAAAATAATCAAAGCAATTAAATTAAAACATGGAAAGCAAGGAAAAAAGATTCAAATAAAAATCTAGCTTAAAAATAAAATGAAAACTAAATCAAGACAATTGCAAGACACCCTTTACTTACCAAAAATGACAGGAGCCCACCACACGAATTTTGAAAACTCTACTTACAAGTCAATACTTACTAGAAAAAGGTCATTTCTATGTTAACGTATTTAGAAAAAGGTCATTTCTATGTTAACGTATTTAGAAAAAGGTCAGAATTTTCATCAATCTTTGTCAAATTCTCCTCAATTGTTGTTCATCTTCCCATTCAGGATAAGGGATAATCCTGACATCTTTCTCGAGAGAAATAAGATTACCCATAAGGGTTTATCCAAAATCGTGAAATTTTGAAAATTTCTACAAAACCTCTGTCATGATCACTGAAAGCTTTCTAAAGCAACAGTCATTTTTAAAATCATGAGTTCAATATTTTTGTCAAATTTTTGCCAATCTTTTTCAAGTCAACCCTCATGTTGATCCTTCCTCAAAATCAACCCTCGTGTTGATTCTTCCTCAAAATCAACCCTAATGTTTATCCTTCCTCAAAATCAACCATTATGTTGATCCTTCCTCAAAATCAACCATCGTGTTGATCCTTCTTCAAAATCAACACTCATGTTGATCCTCCCTCGAAATCAACCCTCGTGATGATCCTTCTTCAAAATCAACACTCGTGTTGATCCTTCCTCAAAATCAACCCTCATGTTGATCCTTCTTCAAAATCAACCATCGTGTGTATCCCTCTTCAAAATCAATCATCGTGTTGATCCCTCTTCAAAATCAACCCTCGTGTTGATCCCTCTTCAAAATCAACCCCCGTGTTGATCATTCTTCAAAATCAACCTCTCGGTTGATCTTCTTCCCAAAAATGAATTTTCACTTGTTTTTCAAATAAACATTCTCGTCTCACTTTAAAGATCCCATATACAGGTAGGATCAAGCAAAACCTTTTTGTCAACAATTCTTCATCAATTTCCAATAATTCTCATCAATCTTCTTTTCGTCCCCATTCAGGATAAGGGGTTAATCCTGAAAATTAGCCCACATACATCTAACTATGATGGTCCATTTAAATCATAAATTAAAGAATCTTTCATCAAGAAATTTTCTTCCAAATTCAAGTCTCAGGTTTACTCTCTTCAAAATTTCTTCTTTCCCTTTAGGTTAAGGGATAAACCTGAGCTTCCCATTCAGGATAAGGGATAATCCTGAAACCATTCATAGAAGCAACCCAGTCCTCTATAATGGTCGTTCCAAACCCAGTTTAGCACTGGTCCTTCCAAACCCAGTTTAGCAATTGGTCCTTTCAAACCCAGCTTAGCACTGGTTCTTCAAACACTACAAGAAACATGTGGATTAGCGACGACATAAATCCGTTGCTAATCTAACGCTAATATGTTGCTAAACAGTTTAGCGACGGATTAGCGTCGGATTAGCGATAGAGAACTTTCATCGCAAATTTTTTGACGCTAAGTAGTGCCAGAACTTATCCGTCGCTAATTTTGTCGCTAATTTATGATGGATTAGCGACGAACATGATCCATCGCGAGTCCTTCGCTATTTTAAATTAGCGATGGATAATATCTGTCGTTAAATTTTAAAAAACAAAATTTAAAAAAAAAATTGCTCGTTGTCGGCGTGTTCTCCGGCAGGGAGCAATTTTTTTTCATAAAACCGGCGTGTTTCGGCGTCGGGATGCTCTTCCGCAGCAAGTCAGTCACGACGGAAGAAGGGGTCATAGTGGAGACAGGATCCAGGGAGGAAGAGGCGGGACAGGCGGTGGAGACTGGCGAGGGGCACCGCAGGGAGGAGCGGTCAAGGCAGGCGGCGTAGCCAGGGTTGACGGGGGAGAACTTGCAGGAGGCATCGGGCTAGACGATGACGTGGAGGATGGAGGTGCCATTGGTGCCCGAGCAGGAGGAGACGGGGATTGCTGCAGAGCAGCACGCAATCTAAGACGGAGCAGGGCCTGTCGGAGTCGGTAAGGATGCTGGCATTAACGGCGATGATGTAGGCCATGGTGAGGAACGAGGATGGAGGAAATATTCAGTCTTTGTTATCAGCTTTGCTTATCAATGAAATGTCAGTCTTCTTTGTATCTTTGATGTTCAATACTTCTTTCTTTTGCAACACTGGGGCATTTTTTATTGTTAAATTTTATTTCATTTCAAAAATCTTTCTTTTAGTGATCTTCATTAAATTCCTATTCTTTTTTTCGCTCAGGTTAAGGGATAAACCTGAATCATTTTCCATGATTTCTTCAAAATCCTCTTCAATCTTTATTCATTTCCCTTTGAGGTTAAGGGATAAACTTGATGCCTCCTTCTAACGAGGTATTCCTTTTCAGTTTCTCCGTTCAGAATAAGGGGTAAATCCTAAAAACCAGGCCACATACAATTAACTAAGATGGTCTATTGAATTCAGAATTTTCATCAATCTTTGTCAAATTCTCCTCAATTGTTGTTCATCTTCCCATTCAGGATAAGGGATAATCCTGACATCTTTCTCGATAGAAATAAGATTACCCATAAGGGTTTATCCAAAATTGTGAAATTTTGAAAATTTCTACAAAACCTCTGTCATGATCACCGAAAGCTTTCTAAAGCAACCGTCATTTTTAAAATCATGAGTTCAATATTTTTGTCAAATTTTTGCCAATCTTTTTCAAGTCAACCCTCATGTTGATCCTTCCTCAAAATCAACCCTCGTGTTGATTCTTCCTCAAAATCAACACTCATGTTGATCCTTCTTCAAAATCAACCATTATGTTGATCCTTCCTCAAAATCAACCATCGTGTTGATCCTTCTTCAAAATCAACACTCATGTTGATCCTCCCTCGAAATCAACCCTCGTGTTGATCCTTCTTTAAAATCAACACTCGCGTTGATCCTTCCTCAAAATCAACCCTCATGTTGATCCTTCTTTGAAATTAACCCTTGTGTTGATCCTTCTTCAAAATCAACCATCGTGTGTATCCCTCTTCAAAATTAATCATCGTGTTGATCCCTCTTCAAAATCAACCCTCGTGTTGATCATTCTTCAAATCCATCTCTCGGTTGATCCTCTTCCCAAAAATGAATTTTCACTTGTTTTTCAAATAAACATTCTCATCTCACTTTAAAGATCCCATATACAGGTAGGATCAAGCAAAACCTTTTTGTCAACAATTCTTCATCAATTTCCAATAATTCTCATCAATCTTCTTTTCGTCCCCATTCAGGATAAGGGGTTAATCCTAAAAATTAGCCCACATACAGCTAACTATGATGGTCCATTAATATCATAAATTAAAGAATCTTTCATCAAGAAATTTCCTTCCAAATTCAAGTCTCAGGTTTACTCTCTTCAAAATTTCTTCTTTCCCTTTAGGTTAAGGGATAAACCTGAGCTTCCCATTCAGGATAAGGGATAATCCTAAAACCATTCATAGAAGCAACCCAGTCCTCTATAATGGTCGTTCCAAACCCAGTTTAGCACTGGTTCTTCCAAACCCAGTTTAGCAATTGGTCCTTTCAAACCCAGCTTAGCACTGGTTCTTCAAACACTACAAGAAACATGTGGATTAGCGACGACATAAATCCGTCGCTAATCTAACGCTAATATGTTGCTAAACAGTTTAGCGACGGATTAGCGTCGGATTAGCGATAGAGAACTTTCATCGCAATTTTTTTGACGCTAAGTAGTGCCAGAACTTATCCGCCGCTAATTTTGTCGCTAATTTATGATGGATTAGCGACGAACATGATCCATCGCGAGTCCTTCGCTATTTTAAATTAGCGATGGATAATATCTGTCGTTAAATTTTAAAAAACAAAATTTTAAAAAAATTTGCTCGCTGTCGGCGTGTCCTCCGGCAGGGAGCAATTTTTTTTTCACAAAACCGGCGTGTTTCGACGTCGGGATGCTCTTCCGCAGCAAGTCAGTCACGACGGAAGAAGGGGTCATAGTGGAGACAGGATCCAGGGAGGAAGAGGCGGGACAGGCGGTGGAGACTGGCGAGGGGCACCGCTAGGAGGAGCGGTCAAGGCAGGCAGCGTAGCCAGGGTTGACGGGGGAGAACTTGCAGGAGGCATCGGGCTAGACGATGACGTGGAGGATGGAGGTGCCATTGGTGCCCGAGTAGGAGGAGACGGGGATTGCTGCAGAGCAGCACGCAATCTAAGACGGAGCAGGGCCTGTCGGAGTCGGTAAGGATGCTGGCATTAACGGCGATGATGTAGGCCATCATCTTTTATATTTTGCATTTTGTTTTGTGCTAACTCAGTTTTTGCAAAAAAATCTGGAAAATGTTGATTTCCCTTGCTAGATTAGAAATTTAGATATTTCAATTTTAATTTAAGATTGTAATAAGTTGACATTAATGAGAATTTTATATTTCCAGCTTAGAATAGAATGTATGAACAAGTATATCTCATAATTGTTTGTTTCATCTCATCTTAATTTTACTTTTATTTCAAAAACCAACAATGGTGAAATACGAATGGCAGGTGCACATTTCTAATAAGAGGTAAATAATTTTAAGTAAATGATTCACATTTATGGCTATAGTCAAAATGTGAACAATACTTAAGATTTTTATCTTTTATCGAATAACACTTGATTTCATCATATTTTTCTAAAAAAAAAAAATTCTTTCTTTTATCAGAATTTAACATGTGAACTAACTTGAGATATATTTGTGGCAATAGTCATAGATATATTAAAAGTTAATTTGATTTTAAATCATATAAAAGCACCAAAATTTATTTTATTCTTTATTAGAATTTAAATATAGATTATACTATAATATATTTGTGACCATAGTCGTGAGTATATTATAATTCTAATCTTATTTTAATTCTATTAAAGAATGAAATATGTTTTTAAAATCCTAATCTTTAAATAAATTTCAAAGCATCCATCATTTAGGATAGAATTGCATTCTTTTTCATATTGTTTCAAATCATCTTCCAAAATCCAAGTGATTTTGAAATAAACCTTCAAAAACTCAGTTTTTATCTTCTAAATTCAAAATCATTTTCAACTTTCATTTAAAAATTCAGATTTATCCTTTTATTCTCAATTTCCATCTTATTTCAAATTCCAACTTTCAAACTCCTTCCTGATTTCAAATTCAAAATTCTATTCTCAATCCAATTTCAATCTTAATTTCGAAGTCTAAATTCAAATTTCAGTTTCCAAATTCATTTCTAAGTTCAAATATCAATTTCAAAATCAATTCAATATTCCAATTTCAAAGTTCAATTCAATTTTGAAATTTTATTCTGATTTCAAATCCTGTTTTCAATTTCATTTCAAAGTTCAAATCTGAATTCCAGTATCAATTCCAAAGTCAGCTCTCATTTTCAATTTCTGTTTCACTTCAAATTTTAAGTTTGGATTCGAATTCCAGTTTTCAAAATCAAGTTCAACTTTTTGAACCATGTCTTTAAATATGTTTTCAAATTTATTTGAAAATCACTTGGAAAATCTAAAATTTCTGAATCATTTCTCAAAAGCATTTATTTTGCATTTTCATTGCACAAACATGATTCAATGTGCATTTTAGGATTTCAGAATAATTATTTAGACAAATTTAGGCAAAGCAAAAGGCATGGATTTGATCCTTGATTCGATTACCTCTGGTAAAGGCGTCAGGAATGATTGAACCTCGTACCGATGAGCGAATCTCGTCTCTCCATCATTTTCTCCCAAATATTTCAAAAATGAAGATGAGTAAATTTTCTAAATCTTTTTCAAATAAAGGTCAAGTGAGACCTTGCAAAAGAGTTTCTTTTCTTTCTCTTCTCTCTTCTTTCTTTCTTTTTTTCTCCTCTAAAAGGGGAAAAAGGGCAGAAAGGAAAAAAAAAGAGAGAAAAAGGAAAAGAAATTTTTTTACAATGATCACATCTACCTAGTTACTAAAAATAATCAAAGCAATTAAATTAAAACATGGAAAGCAAGGAAAAAAGATTCAAATAAAAATCTAGCTTAAAAATAAAATGAAAACTAAATCAAGACAATTGCAAGACACCCTTTACTTACCAAAAATGACAGGAGCCCACCACACGAATTTTGAAAACTCTACTTACAAGTCAATACTTACTAGAAAAAGGTCATTTCTATGTTAACGTATTTAGAAAAAGGTCATTTCTATGTTAACGTATTTAGAAAAAGGTCAGAATTTTCATCAATCTTTGTCAAATTCTCCTCAATTGTTGTTCATCTTCCCATTCAGGATAAGGGATAATCCTGACATCTTTCTCGAGAGAAATAAGATTACCCATAAGGGTTTATCCAAAATCGTGAAATTTTGAAAATTTCTACAAAACCTCTGTCATGATCACTGAAAGCTTTCTAAAGCAACAGTCATTTTTAAAATCATGAGTTCAATATTTTTGTCAAATTTTTGCCAATCTTTTTCAAGTCAACCCTCATGTTGATCCTTCCTCAAAATCAACCCTCGTGTTGATTCTTCCTCAAAATCAACCCTCATGTTGATCCTTCCTCAAAATCAACCATTATGTTGATCCTTCCTCAAAATCAACCATCGTGTTGATCCTTCTTCAAAATCAACACTCATGTTGATCCTCCCTCGAAATCAACCCTCGTGTTGATCCTTCTTCAAAATCAACACTCGTGTTGATCCTTCCTCAAAATCAACCCTCATGTTGATCCTTCTTCAAAATCAACCACCGTGTGTATCCTTCTTCAAAATCAATCATCGTGTTGATCCCTCTTCAAAATCAACCCTCGTGTTGATCCCTCTTCAAAATCAACCCCCGTGTTGATCATTCTTCAAAATCAACCTCTCGGTTGATCTTCTTCCCAAAAATGAATTTTCACTTGTTTTTCAAATAAACATTCTCGTCTCACTTTAAAGATCCCATATACAGGTAGGATCAAGCAAAACCTTTTTGTCAACAATTCTTCATCAATTTCCAATAATTCTCATCAATCTTCTTTTCGTCCCCATTCAGGATAAGGGGTTAATCCTGAAAATTAGCCCACATACATCTAACTATGATGGTCCATTTAAATCATAAATTAAAGAATCTTTCATCAAGAAATTTTCTTCCAAATTCAAGTCTCAGGTTTACTCTCTTCAAAATTTCTTCTTTCCCTTTAGGTTAAGGGATAAACCTGAGCTTCCCATTCAGGATAAGGGATAATCCTGAAACCATTCATAGAAGCAACCCAGTCCTCTATAATGGTCGTTCCAAAGCCAGTTTAGCACTGGTCCTTCCAAACCCAGTTTAGCAATTGGTCCTTTCAAACCCAGCTTAGCACTGGTTCTTCAAACACTACAAGAAACATGTGGATTAGCGACGACATAAATCCGTTGCTAATCTAACGCTAATATGTTGCTAAACAGTTTAGCGACGGATTAGCGTCGGATTAGCGATAGAGAACTTTCATCGCAAATTTTTTGACGCTAAGTAGTGCCAGAACTTATCCGCCGCTAATTTTGTCGCTAATTTATGATGGATTAGCGACGAACATGATCCATCGCGAGTCCTTCGCTATTTTAAATTAGCGATGGATAATATCTGTCGTTAAATTTTAAAAAACAAAATTTAAAAAAATTTTGCTCGCTGTCGGCGTGTTCTCCGGCAGGGAGCAATTTTTTTTTCACAAAACCGGCGTGTTTCGACGTCGGGATGCTCTTCCGCAGCAAGTCAGTCACGACGGAAGAAGGGGTCATAGTGGAGACAGGATCCAGGGAGGAAGAGGCGGGACAGGCGGTGGAGACTGGCGAGGGGCACCGCTGGGAGGAGCGGTCAAGGCAGGCAGCGTAGCCAGGGTTGACGGGGGAGAACTTGCAGGAGGCATCGGGCTAGACGATGACGTGGAGGATGGAGGTGCCATTGGTGCCCGAGCAGGAGGAGACGGGGATTGCTGCAGAGCAGCACGCAATCTAAGACGGAGCAGGGCCTGTCGGAGTCGGTAAGGATGCTGGCATTAACGGCGATGATGTAGGCCATGGTGAGGAACGAGGATGGAGGAAATATTCAGTCTTTGTTATCAGCTTTGCTTATCAATGAAATGTCAGTCTTCTTTGTATCTTTGATGTTCAATACTTCTTTCTTTTGCAACACTGGGGCATTTTTTATTGTTAAATTTTATTTCATTTCAAAAATCTTTCTTTTAGTGATCTTCATTAAATTCCTATTCTTTTTTTCGCTCAGGTTAAGGGATAAACCTGAATCATTTTCCATGATTTCTTCAAAATCCTCTTCAATCTTTATTCATTTCCCTTTGAGGTTAAGGGATAAACTTGATGCCTCCTTCTAACGAGGTATTCCTTTTCAGTTTCTCCGTTCAGAATAAGGGGTAAATCCTAAAAACCAGGCCACATACAATTAACTATGATGGTCTATTGAATTCAGAATTTTCATCAATCTTTGTCAAATTCTCCTCAATTGTTGTTCATCTTCCCATTCAGGATAAGGGATAATCCTGACATCTTTCTCGATAGAAATAAGATTACCCATAAGGGTTTATCCAAAATTGTGAAATTTTGAAAATTTCTACAAAACCTCTGTCATGATCACCGAAAGCTTTCTAAAGCAACAGTCATTTTTAAAATCATGAGTTCAATATTTTTGTCAAATTTTTGCCAATCTTTTTCAAGTCAACCCTCATGTTGATCCTTCCTCAAAATCAACCCTCGTGTTGATTCTTCCTCAAAATCAACCATTATGTTGATCCTTCCTCAAAATCAACCATCGTGTTGATCCTTCTTCAAAATCAACACTCATGTTGATCCTCCCTCGAAATCAACCCTCGTGTTGATCCTTCTTTAAAATCAACACTCGCGTTGATCCTTCCTCAAAATCAACCCTCATGTTGATCCTTCTTTGAAATTAACCCTTGTGTTGATCCTTCTTCAAAATCAACCATCGTGTGTATCCCTCTTCAAAATCAATCATCGTGTTGATCCCTCTTCAAAATCAACCCTCGTGTTGATCATTCTTCAAAATCCATCTCTCGGTTGATCCTCTTCCCAAAAATGAATTTTCACTTGTTTTTCAAATAAACATTCTCATCTCACTTTAAAGATCCCATATACAGGTAGGATCAAGCAAAACCTTTTTGTCAACAATTCTTCATCAATTTCCAATAATTCTCATCAATCTTCTTTTCGTCCCCATTCAGGATAAGGGGTTAATCCTAAAAATTAGCCCACATACAGCTAACTATGATGGTCCATTTAAATCATAAATTAAAGAATCTTTCATCAAGAAATTTCCTTCCAAATTCAAGTCTCAGGTTTACTCTCTTCAAAATTTCTTCTTTCCCTTTAGGTTAAGGGATAAACCTGAGCTTCCCATTCAGGATAAGGGATAATCCTGAAACCATTCATAGAAGCAACCCAGTCCTCTATAATGGTCGTTCCAAACCCAGTTTAGCACTGGTTCTTCCAAACCCAGTTTAGCAATTGGTCCTTTCAAACCCAGCTTAGCACTGGTTCTTCAAACACTACAAGAAACATGTGGATTAGCGACGACATAAATCCGTTGCTAATCTAACGCTAATATGTTGCTAAACAGTTTAGCGACGGATTAGCGTCGGATTAGCGATAGAGAACTTTCATCGCAAATTTTTTGACGCTAAGTAGTGCCAGAACTTATCCGCCGCTAATTTTGTCGCTAATTTATGATGGATTAGCGACGAACATTATCCATCGCGAGTCCTTCGCTATTTTAAATTAGCGATGGATAATATCTGTCGTTAAATTTTAAAAAACAAAATTTAAAAAAATTTTGCTCGCTGTCGGCGTGTTCTCCGGCAGGGAGCAATTTTTTTTTCACAAAACCGGCGTGTTTCGACGTCGGGATGCTCTTCCGCAGCAAGTCAGTCACGACGGAAGAAGGGGTCATAGTGGAGACAGGATCCAGGGAGGAAGAGGCGGGACAGGCGGTGGAGACTGGCGAGGGGCACCGCTGGGAGGAGCGGTCAAGGCAGGCAGCGTAGCCAGGGTTGACGGGGGAGAACTTGCAGGAGGCATCGGGCTAGACGATGACGTGGAGGATGGAGGTGCCATTGGTGCCCGAGCAGGAGGAGACGGGGATTGCTGCAGAGCAGCACGCAATCTAAGACGGAGCAGGGCCTGTCGGAGTCGGTAAGGATGCTGGCATTAACGGCGATGATGTAGGCCATCATCTTTTATATTTTGCATTTTGTTTTGTGCTAACTCAGTTTTTGCAAAAAAATCTGGAAAATGTTGATTTCCCTTGCTAGATTAGAAATTTAGATATTTCAATTTTAATTTAAGATTGTAATAAGTTGACATTAATGAGAATTTTATATTTCCAGCTTAGAATAGAATGTATGAACAAGTATATCTCATAATTGTTTGTTTCATCTCATCTTAATTTTACTTTTATTTCAAAAACCAACAATGGTGAAATACGAATGGCAGGTGCACATTTCTAATAAGAGGTAAATAATTTTAAGTAAATAATTCACATTTATGGCTATAGTCAAAATGTGAACAATACTTAAGATTTTTATCTTTTATCGAATAACACTTGATTTCATCATATTTTTCTAAAAAAAAAAAATTCTTTCTTTTATCAGAATTTAACATGTGAACTAACTTGAGATATATTTGTGGCAATAGTCATAGATATATTAAAAGTTAATTTGATTTTAAATCATATAAAAGCACCAAAATTTATTTTATTCTTTATTAGAATTTAAATATAGATTATACTATAATATATTTGTGACCATAGTCGTGAGTATATTATAATTCTAATCTTATTTTAATTCTATTAAAGAATGAAATATGTTTTTAAAATCCTAATCTTTAAATAAATTTCAAAGCATCCATCATTTAGGATAGAATTGCATTCTTTTTCATATTGTTTCAAATCATCTTCCAAAATCCAAGTGATTTTGAAATAAACCTTCAAAAACTCAGTTTTTATCTTCTAAATTCAAAATCATTTTCAACTTTCATTTAAAAATTCAGATTTATCCTTTTATTCTCAATTTCCATCTTATTTCAAATTCCAACTTTCAAACTCCTTCCTGATTTCAAATTCAAAATTCTATTCTCAATCCAATTTCAATCTTAATTTCGAAGTCTAAATTCAAATTTCAGTTTCCAAATTCATTTCTAAGTTCAAATATCAATTTCAAAATCAATTCAATATTCCAATTTCAAAGTTCAATTCAATTTTGAAATTTTATTCTGATTTCAAATCCAGTTTTCAATTTCATTTCAAAGTTCAAATTTGAATTCCAGTATCAATTCCAAAGTCAGCTCTCATTTTCAATTTCTGTTTCACTTCAAATTTTAAGTTTGGATTCGAATTCCAGTTTTCAAAATCAAGTTCAACTTTTTGAACCATGTCTTTAAATATGTTTTCAAATTTATTTGAAAATCACTTGGAAAATCTAAAATTTCTGAATCATTTCTCAAAAGCATTTATTTTGCATTTTCATTGCACAAACATGATTCAATGTGCATTTTAGGATTTCAGAATAATTATTTAGACAAATTTAGGCAAAGCAAAAGGCATGGATTTGATCCTTGGTTCGATTACCTCTGGTAAAGGCGTCAGGAATGATTGAACCTCGTACCGATGAGCGAATCTCGTCTCTCCATCATTTTCTCCCAAATATTTCAAAAATGAAGATGAGTAAATTTTCTAAATCTTTTTCAAATAAAGGTCAAGTGAGACCTTGCAAAAGAGTTTCTTTTCTTTCTCTTCTCTCTTCTTTCTTTCTTTTTTTCTCCTCCAAAAGGGTAAAAAGGGCAGAAAGGAAAAAAAAAAAGAGAAAAAGGAAAAGAAATTTTTTTACAATGATCACATCTACCTAGTTACTAAAAATAATCAAAGCAATTAAATTAAAACATGGAAAGCAAGGAAAAAAGATTCAAATAAAAATCTAGCTTAAAAATAAAATGAAAACTAAATCAAGACAATTGCAAGACACCCTTTACTTACCAAAAATGACAGGAGCCCACCACACGAATTTTGAAAACTCTACTTACAAGTCAATACTTACTAGAAAAAGGTCATTTCTATGTTAACGTATTTAAAATATATGACTTCCTAAAATTATACTAAAAAACTCACTTACCTAAAGGGTTGGACAAGAATTAAAATATTTCCTAAAACACCATTCACGATTTTGAGCATTACATCAAAAAAAATCTGCACTTGTTAAAAATTTCACAAAGACACCGATTTATCACTTGAGTCTTACTGACAACACACAATGGACTAACTTAGTAATTACTCTACACATGAAATTTTCCTAAAGCTAACAACAATCAAGTAAACTTCCTAAAGCACCTACACGGTTTTGGCTAAAGAGACCTAAGTAAAAGTCAATACTCAAAAAGAGAAAAAATAAGGAAATGTTGTCCTACCATACCTTACGATTTACCAAATCTAAATCAAGGAATCATATTTAATTTACCTACAGCTAAAGAAAGGACTCACAAGGACTTACCTAAGGTAGCATCACATGGTTTTCCAAAATTCTAATCCGAGTCAATCTTACCATAAATGACGTGTGACACTAACTATGCTGAGAGGGTGTTGTGTGTTCTCCCCATAACACAAATTCGTGTGTTCTGGTGTGTACGGAGGAATATCTTGGGACCCATGATAATTCATATGCCAATGTTTCCCATGATGACTTTATAATAAAATAACATATAAAAAAGGTAGATATGCTTTTGACAGAAATGTCCACCCGTAAGATAGATATGTGTTGGGCAAAATTGTCCTCCCGCTCCCTGTATATAGATTTGCATGTTCCGCCTTTGTTTTTAGCTTGTGCTACAACACATGGTCGCCTTCTCGTTCCTGCCTTGTGTTAGATAGAAAACTTTTTCTGGTTTGTTCCTACCTCGTGGAGATAACTATAAATCGAACGACTGGTTCGATCATTGGTGGGCGTCAAAGGGGGATTTGTCGGCCATCTCTTTTTACAGCCTTCTCTTCTTCTTCATTTTCGTTAGGCAGTATGGAAAAAAGCAATGATGCACAAACATTCCAACAAGTGTCATTAAAGCGTGGTGAGTACCTTTCCATGTCATCATACTATTGTTGAAGAACATATGTCGTCATGAGTGTCATTAAGGCATTGCTTTGTTATTGCAGGTAGATTTTATCATTTCGACGGTTGGAAACTTGAAGATATTTATAAGGCGGTGGGATCTCCTGAAAAGAATGCTTGATTACAGATAGGAGCAAGAGACTCTACCTCATCCGGTATCGTCCATTCACTCAGTATATGCAATGTAACCAAATTGCGGTTGTAGTAACATGTATATCGATTTGTGAGATATTATTTTTTTGTTAATATCGATCTATAATATATTATGTTGAGTTGACGTTTATCAATTTGTAAGATATTATGTGTTTTCTAGTGTCGATTTGTGAGATATTGTTTTGTTTGTTAATATCGATTTGTAATATATTATGTTGAATTGTTCTATATCGATTTATAAGATATTATGTGTTTTCTAGTGTCGATTTGTGAGATATTATTTTGTTTGTTAATATTGATTTGTAATATATTATGTTGAATTGTCGTATATCGATTTGTAAGATATTATGTGTTTTCTAGTATCGATTTTTGAGATATTGTTTTGTTTGTTAATATCGATTTGTAATATATTATGTTGAATTGCCGTATATTGATTTGTAAGATATTATGTATTTTCTATTATCGATTTGTGAGATATTGTTTTGTTTGTTAATATCGATTTGTAATATATTATACTGAATTGCCGTATATCGATTTGTAAGATATTATGTGTTTTCTAGTGTCGATTTGTGAGATATTGTTTTGTTTGTTAATATTGATTTGTAATATATTATGCTGAATTGTCGTATATCGATTTGTAAGATATTATGTATTTTCTATTATCGATTTGTAAGATATAGTTTTGTTTGTTAATATCGATTTGTAATATGTTTTGTTGAATTATTGTATATCGATTTATAAGATATTATGTATTTTCTAGTGTCGATTTGTGAGATATGGTTTTGTTTATTACTATTAATTTGTAATATATTTTGCTGAATTGTCGTATATCGATTTGTAAGATATTATGTATTTTCTATTATCGATTTGTGAGATATTGTTTTGTTTGTTAATATCGATTTGTAATATATTATGTTGAATTGTTGTATATCGATTTATAAGATATTATGTGTTTTTTAGTGTTGATTTGTGAAATATTATTTTGTTTGTTACTATCGATTTGTAATATATTTTGCTGAATCGCCGTATATCAATTTATAAGATATTATGTGTTTTCTAGTGTCAAATTGTGAGATATGGTTTTGTTTGTTAATATTGATTTATAAGGTATTATGTTGGATCTTTGATATTGTGATTCATTCAATCATTTCTTTGACTTGCTTAACTAATCGGTAGTTGTTGTTATATGCATCTTGAATAAATCATAGTAAATGTATGTGTTAGCTAACGCAAATTGATATTTTACTCATGACAGTGTTGAGCATATCAACTAGTTGTAGTGAAGATGATGTATCTCAATCATTGGGAAGTCATGGAGCAACGGGCATCAGTACTATCAACGCACCTGAAGAATTGAATATGTGCACTAATGATGCACATAATAAGAAGGGTGCAGGCACCTCAAGTCTACATGATAGTATACTTGAATCTGTTTCTATAGAGGGAATGCAGTTTAATAATGAGGAAGCTGCATACAAATTTTACAATGATTATGTCTTAAAACTTGGCTTCAGTATTAGAAGGTATTCTTGGGCAAAAAATGCACAGGGTGTCGTGGTGAGAAAGGCATATGTTTGTTCTAAGCAAGGTTGGAAGAAGTCTAGTGGAAATCCAACAAGGAGCAAGCCAGATTCAAGATGCGGATGTCCAGCGAGAATGGTGTTAAGAAGACTTTTGAATGGAAAATATATAGTTCATACTTTAATCAATGATCATAACCATGAATTAACTGTTTCATTTATGACTCCTATGTTAAGGTCACATCGTAAAGTAACTAAAGTGCATGCTATAATTGCTGAAATAGTTGATAGCGTCGGCATTGAACCAAGAAAAACATACAATTTATGCATGCACGTAGATGGTGGTCACGAGAATGTACCATTCACACCTATGGATCTAAGAAACCACTTGAGAAGGAAAAGGTTAGAAAACATGTCTTTGTGGACCACATGAAGAATGGAGGAATATGTTTTTTGGTTGATTACCTACAGAAAAAATCAAACATTGACCCTGGTTTCTTTAGTGCAATGCAACTGGATGAAGATGGGTATGCTGTGAATATGTTTTGGGCAGATTCAAAGTCAATAGTAGATTATGAATGCTTCAATGATATACTTGTTTTTATACGACAGTGAAGATTAATACGAAACAGTGGCCATTTGCGCAGTTTGTCGGTGTGAACCATCACTCACGGAGTTGTATATTAGGCGACGCTTTTTGTATGACCAAACCAAGGAAACATTTGAGTGGTTGTTCAGAGTATTTACACAGACAATGAATGAAAAGCACCCTAGAGTTGTACTTACAGATGGTGATCATATAATTACGGCTGTAGTGTCTCATCTATGGCCATATGACATCATCGCTTATGCTTATGGCATATCTTTCAAATTGCAGTAGAGAACATATGACACATTTTTAATCAGAAGACAATGTTTGATAAAAAGTTTAGACTGTGTGTATTTGAGAGTATAGATGAGGTCACCTTTATATCTGATTGGGAGCAAATGATTCAGATGTACAACCTTAAAGACCGTGTGTGGTTACAACATTTATATGTAGACAAAGAGAAGTGAACATTGTCATATGAAAGGCAATACTTTTGTGCAGGTATGATAAGCACACAAAGAGCTGAATTTATGTATGCCACACTGAAAAAAAACTTGTATTCATGTTTAACAATGTTCCACTTCATGGAACAGTATGAATTATTTATAGACGGTCTTAGACAGAATGAGCTTAAACAAGATATGAAATGCTTCAACACCCGCCCTGTAACTTTGGGCATGAAAATATTGATGTGACCTGAAAATCTGTATACACTAACTATATTTGAATGGACTAAGAAGGAGGTTATATAGGTCATGAATTGCAATATAGAAGGGCGTATGCAATATGAGAATATGCATAAATACCATGTTGTATGAGAGGGAGAAGAGAATCCAAAAAGGCAAGAAGCACATGTTACGTATAATGTTGACAACAGAACAGTTGAATGTACGTGCAAAATATTTGAATTCAAAGGTATTTTATGTCGCCATTCATTAAAGACACTTAATCAAGAGAAGATACAAGAAATATCTAAGTCATATATAATGCGAAGATGGATGAGACAATCAAAGATTGAACTGTTGGATACAAATAATGTCAGTCCATCTAGTGTTGATGAGAAGTGCCACATAGCCTCCCATTACTAACAACTATGTAGGTCACTTATGCATGTTGCAGATTTGGCATCGAAAAGCGAAGAAGCCTATGTATGTATGAGAAAAGTGTCAAGAGAATTACTTGAAAAAATGCAGTTAATTCACCATGAGTCCGTTGTAGCTCGTGAAGACCAATCTAAGAAAATGGGATTGAACAACATAGGTGAAAATCACGCTTCTCTTGACCCTTGTGAGAAGTTATACTGAAGTGTAAACATCATCTTCGACAAGTCAGGAGTAAACATTGTAGATTGTGATGGAAATATTCACCTAGCGAAGGGTATCAAAAGAAAACATGTTTCTGGTCACAATCGTCGAAGGACAAAGGGTGCACTGAAATTGGTTCGCAAGAAAATGTCTAAGAAACAACCAACCCCTAAGGAATCAATCCCTTCGCATGAACAGGTATGTAATACAGTATATTGTTTCTCATGTAAATTGTATTACGTGCAACCTATCAATATCTAACTTGTGTAATTTCCAATATGTAGCAATACCACACAGACATGCATTATAATGTTGGAACTTGCAATCCACTCGACCTATTTGAGTGAAACGATAGCATGAGTTTCACAAGTCTTTTGGTATGTAACAATTTTGGGAGGATGTTTGCATTTCTTGTTAAACTTAATGTAGTGTATGATATTGTTTTGTTTCATGACAGGCTCAGTTCAATTCAAAAGTGAGCAACGCAACACAGAAATCGCGTGTGGATTCTTTAGCTACAAAATAGTTATAGCATTTAACTTTCATATCTTACAAATCATTGTAATGTTTAGCATTCTATAATTCTTTGTTGTAGTTCTATAATTCTTTGTTGTAAATCGATAATTCTTTGCTGTAATTCTATAAATCTTTATTGTAAATCGATAATTCTTTATTGTAATGTTATAATTCTTTGTTGTAATTCTATAATAGAAATTATACTACAAATATCATAAAATCGACATTAGAAAACACATAATATCTTACAAATCGACATACAGCAATTGAGCATTATATATTACAAATCAATACAGAAATTCAACATAATAGCTTACAAATCGATATTAACAAACAAAATCATATCTCATAAATTGATACTCAAAAACACATAATATCTTATAAATTGATATACAATAATTCAACAAAATATATTACAAATTGGTATACGGCAATTCAGCATAATATCCTACAAATTGATATACGGGTGCACTGGAATTAGTTTGCAAGAAAATGTCTAAGAAACAACCAAGCCCTTTGCATGAACAGGTATGTAATACAGTATATTGCTTCATCTGTGTGGTTTTTAGAACATGGTCTGCTTAATGCATTTGTTTATCTGCGTGGTTTTTAGTTTGTAGTGTATCGTCAACCTTTTCTATCTTTTGCTTTAGCTAATGTTCAGTTTGAGACAAAGGAAAGATGATGATTTTGAATACGAAGTGCCATTGGCGCGATCACAGGTAAGAATCGAGGAACCTCCATCTTCTCCACCCTATGTTTCGTTGTTGTCTTATCGCAACACACCAACATCATTGAAGAAACCCATGCTGGAGGAGCCAACCCCACCAAGAAGGCAGCTGCAATTGAAATTGGAGCCACCATCTTCCCCACTTCAATCTTCTCCTTCAAGATTGTCGTACAATGAAGCCTCGTTGTCGAGGAGACCCGTGTTAGAGGAGCCTTCAAGAAGGCGGTCTGTGAGATTGCAAAAGCCCCACGTTCACCATCAGCATCTCTTTTGTGCTTGCCATATCGATAATTCTTTATTGTAAATCGATAATTCTTTATTGTAAATCGATAATTTTTTATTATAATTCTATAATTCTTTGTTGTAAATCGATAATTCTTTGTTGTAATGTTATAATTCTTTGTTGTAATTCTACAATATAAATCATACTACAAATATCATAAAAATCGACATTATAAAATACATAATATCTTACAAATCGATATACAGCAATTGAGCATAATATATTACAAATTGATACAGAAATTCAACATAATAGCTTACAAACCGATATTAACAAACAAAACTATATCTCACAAATCGATACTAGAAAACACACATTATCTTACAAATCGATATACGACAATTCAGCATAATATATTAAAAATTGATATTAAGCAATTCAACATAATATCTTACAAATAGATATACGGTAATCGATATTAACAACCAAAACAATATCTCACAAATCGATTCTAGAAAACACATATCATCTTACAAATCGATATACGACAATTCAGCATAATATATTATAAATCAGCATACGTCAATTCAGCATAATATTCTACAAATCGATATATGGCAATTCAGCAAAATATATTAAAAATTAATATTAACGAACAAAATAATATCTCACAAAATGACACTAGAAAACACATAATATCTTACAAATCGATATACGACAATTCAACATAATATATTACAAATTGATATTAAGCAATTCAGCATAATATCTTACAAATTGATATACGGCAATTCAACATAATATATTACAAATCGATATTAACATCCAAAACAATATCTCACAAATCGATATTGGAAATCACATATTATCTTACAAATCGATATACGACAATTCAGCATAATATATTACAAATCGGTATACGTCAATTCAGCATAATATCCTACAAATCGATATACGGCAATTTAGCATAATATATTACAAATCGATATTAACAAACAAAATAATATCTCACAAAACGATACTAGAAAATACATAATATCTTACAAATCGATATACAACAATGAGCATAATATTTTACAAATCAATTTTAACAAGCAAAATAATATCTCACAAATCGATACTAGAAAACACATAATATCTTACAAATCGATATATGACAATTCAGCATAATATATTACAAATCAATAATAACAAACAAAACAATATCTCATAAATCGACACTAGAAAACGCATAATATCTTATAAATCGATATACGGCAATTCAGCATAATATATTACAAATTGATAGAAACATACAAAACAATATCTCACAAAAATCGATATAATATCCTATAAATTATAAGATGTGTTGATTTGCAAGATATTTGTATTATGATTTTGAAACGTGTGCCTGCGAAATTTACAATGTTGCGATTTGAGCGCTTGAAGTGGCGATTTGCGTATTCAACACACGTGTGCCAGGTTCATAATTTTGGTTTATGGATCAATGTGAATTTTGTATAGTCTTACAAAATTTGTATACACAATCTACAAAATCTATTACAAATGTCTGTACACAAAAAAATGGAAATTAAAAGTTGAACAAAAAATTGCTATCTCTCTCTCTCAGCAGTAGAACGTTACCCTCTTCATGTTATCTTTGAGAACAGGTAGACATTTAAAAGGACTTCATCTTACTTCTGGGGACCTCGCGTCCTTCATAGCTTTCTAGGTAATCTTGCAATCTGGGTTTTTGTATCTTTCTCAACTAGAAAATCCTTCAATTTTTTATATAGTTCTGTGCAAAATCCAGGTATATCATCCTGAAAAAAATAAACTGAAAGTCAAACCAATATAAAAATGTAGTCACCAATAATATAGAATAATAAAATATGTTTAAGTGTACAATATACAACGATGAATTTTGGTGCTCGCCCATAGTATATTGCTTCAATATACTTCATTACAAAGATGCCATAATCGACGTCATTATTTTGTAAAGGAGCATCCTCTGCAACGTCAAGCCTCCATGGGCCAATGTCGACACTCAACATGTCTCTGAAAAATCCAACATGTGGTTTATGCAAAAGCAAGTAAATTTCGGGCCACGGTACAAGATACGGTAATCTTAAAAATAGAAACTTACCAAATGCACAATGTCATGGTCTACACCAATGTTATAGTCCAAGGAGTTGTATAACCATATTTTTTGTTCTCGTACATCCAACACGTATAAGACCCAATGCTTTTCCAATTGCCACAATATAGTAATCAATATCTGCAAATCGATTATAAAATATCTTAAAAAATAGATATGAAAATGTGTACTGATACCATAAAAATTGATGTTAAAAACAACATAGAAATCGATATTAAGAATCAGAATAACATCTTAAATCGATATGGAAATTCCTATTGATAGCTTAAAAATAGATATTAATAATCAACATAGAAATCGATATTAAGAATCAAAACAGTATCTTAAATTGATATTAAGAATCAGCATAGAAATCGATATTAAGATTCAGAGAAATATCTTAAATCGATTTAAAAATTGATATTAAGAATCAAAATAATATCCTAAATCGATATTAAGAATCAAAACAATATCTTAAATTGATATGAAAATTTGTATTGATATCTTAAAAATTGATATTTAGAATCAAAACAATATCTTAAGTCGATATTAAGAATCAAAACAATATCTTAAATCGATATTAAGAATTAGCATATAAATCAATATTAAGAATCAGAACAATATCTTAAATCGATATATTGATAGCTTAAAAATAGGTGTTAAGAATCAGCATAGAAATCGATATTAAGAATCAAAACAATATCTAAAATCGATATTAACAATCTAAACAATATCTTAAAAATTGATATTTAGAATCAGCATCGAAATCGATATTAAGAATCAAAATAATATCTTAAATCTATATGCAAATTCCTATTGATAGCTTAAAAATCGATATTAAGAATCAAAACAAGATCTTAAATAGATTTAACATCTTACAAATCGACATGGTCATAAACCTTTTCACTTGAACAAAAGTCTGTCATTTGGTCATCGTTACCTCAGTATTGTAGTCCATCTAGAAATCCAGCCGCGTATGGCATTCGGCGGACAATACTCTATTGAACGGAACAGTAATAATAGTAAGTTTAAAACACAAACATTAGTAAATCAAAAAAGAAAAAAATTATATAAGATAATCGATATACCATAAAATAAGGGGTGACGACGCGGAATGACACGGTTGTTCCCTTGCTTTGAATATACATGACAAAATCGTGTATAGTCTGTTTACAACAAATATGCACTTGTTGATATACATACCCATGACATACGTAAATGTATAACTGATAGTGGTTTCATACATACAAAATTATTGATAGTGTGTCCTTCTACAAATTCATCTCTCATCCGGTCGATGTTCTCTTCGAGCAATTTGCTGAGTTTTCTGGCACCTTGTTTTGTAGATGTTGCATGTACAAACATCATGTCAATTTGTGTACACGTGCGTAAAACCCTGCAAAATATAAAACCCTAATATAGATATATATAAAACCCTACCCAACCCGACCCATTGTCCAGGTGTAAAACCCCAGTCTATTTAACATCTCTTCCTCTTTTTTGCGGCAGCGCAGTTTCTTCTTCTTTTTCTTTTTTCTCTTCTGCCTTCTTCTTCTTCTTTTTCTCCTTCTTCAACATTTTCGTCAAACGCATATCTATCTTTTAGAGACTCCCATTTTTATAGAAGAGGTACTCGAAAGATCCATATCGTTCATCGTCAAGTTTATTTTCTGCTGCAAAGTGTTTCCATGTGCAACTGCGAATACATCCTCTCCAAGAAAATGAGCTCATTAGTAATGGCAGCCCACTGTACCATTTTTCTTGGGCTGAGGCTGAGGCTGATAGAGACTCTAGCATTTGTGCACTCTTGAGAATATGCTTCACAAACTTCACCTCAGGCACTGTCTCCTTGAATGAGCCAATGGGTTACATCATAAATCACTTTTACGTATTTGTCTTCGATATAATTTATGAAAAATACGTAAAAGTGATTTATGATGTAGCCCATCAGTTCTTCAAGAGGACAGTGCTTGAGCTGAAGTTTGTGAAGTATATTCTCAAGGTGCACCATTGCTAGAGTCTCTATCAGCCTCAACCCGAGGGAAATGGTGCAGTGGACTGCCATTACTAATGTGCTCATTTTCTTGGAGAGGATGTATCTGCAGCTGCATATAGAATCGCTTTGCAACAGGAAATGAACTCGACTATGAACGATACAGATGTTTTGAGTACCTCTTCTGTAAAAATGGGAGTCTCTAAAAGATAGATATGCGTTTGACGAAAATGTTCTCCCATAAATAGTTGTTCGCATTCTTGCACCTGGATTTCATTAGAAGCGCATCACTATTTTGGACGTGGGTTTCATACTGGCGATGATATCTATTTTATTTATTGATGATGGTCATGTATTGTATCTAAGCCAAACCATTGGTCATGATGTATTGTAACTAAATACTAATATTTTTTGCATATGAATGTGGTTTTAAATCATATGGATTTATAGTTACGAGGTTCCGGCGAGAACGATATGTCTTTGTGAATGAAATTGATTTGTATTTAAGAAGTTGACTCGATTTGTATCATTGAAGTAAAACCCAAAATCCTTAAACCTAAACCCCAATCGCTCGTAAAAGCAATTAGGAAATATCGTTGACATAGACATAACCCGTAAAAGCAAATCGCGATAGCACGTGGCTTTCATATGTCATTGTGTAAATTATGATGGTACGTGTCATTCACTTAGACATAGCTCATTGTCTAAAAGACAGACGTCATTGTGTAAATTGTGATGGTATAACGATTTACACAATGACATCTATGTCAGCCACATCTGGATAAAAATCGTAGTGCATGAGTACAAATCATGTTTGTGTAAATCGTTTCAGCCGTTTGTTAAAATTTATGCAAAGAGATTCATTACTAGTATATTGCTTTTATGTTTCAGAATTCACCATTTCAGACGTTTATCAATCATTGTGTAAATTGCGATAGAAACACAGCTCATAAAAGCAAATCAGTAGCATTTTCACTGTACACAACGCTAAATGCTTATTTGATTTTTATTTATAAACACTGATCATTACAACGATTTGTTCAGTGACAACAGTTTAGTCAATTTGCCTTTGTTACAAAAATATTGTCTTAGTGTAACACAATTTGATGATCAAACATCATACAAATCGATATAAAAAATCCTGTTTATAGCTTATAAATCGATATACAGAATCAGCATATAACTTGATATTTAGAATCAAAACAATAGCATATAAATCGATATTAAGAATGAAAACAATATCTTAAATCAATATCAAGAATCACCATAGAAATTGGTATTAAGATTTAGAACAATATCTTAAATTGATTTGAAAATTTGTATTGATATCTTAAAAATCAATATTTAGAATCAAAACAATATCTTAAATCAATATGGAAATTCCTATTGATATCTTAAAAATCGATATTTACAATCAAAACAATAGTATATAAATCGATATTAATAATCAAAATAATACCTTAAATCAATATCAAGAATCAGCACAGAAATCAATATTAAGATTCAGAACAATATCTTAAATCGATTTGAAAATTCATTTTGATATCTTAAAAATCGATATTTAGAATCAAAACAATATCTTAAATCGAAATTAAGAATCAAAACAATATCTTAAATCGATATGGCATTTCCTATTGATATCTTAAAAATTGTTGTAACGTTTAGCCGATTTGCCTTTGTTACGAAAATATTGTCATAGTATAACGCAAAGTGATGATCAAATATCATACAAATCGATATAAAAATTCCTATTGATAGCTTATAAATCGATATACAGAATTAACATATTAATCGAGGGTTTAGGTAGAGAGTTTAGTGTTTAGGTTTTAGGGTTAGGGTTAGGGTTAGGGTTAGGGTTTAGGGTTAGGTTTAGGGTTTAGGGTTTAGTAATATATTAAGGGTTTATGGTTTAGCATTACGGTTTATTAAGATATTAAGGGTTTAGGGTTTAGACTTGGGTTTAGGGTTAGGGTTTAGGTTTTAGGTTAAGGGTTTAGGGTTTAGGGTTAACAGTTGAGGTTTAGGGTTTCGAGTTTTAGGGTTTTAGGGTTTAGGGTTAGGCTTTAGGCATTAGGGGTTTACGGTTTAGGGTTTAGTAATATATTATGAGTTTAGGGTTTAACGTTAGGGTTTAGTATGATATTAAGGGTTTAGGGTTTAGGGTTAAGGTTTAATAAGATATTAAGGGTTTAGTGTTTAGGTTATAGGATTAGGTATAGTAATATATTAGGTGATATGTATATCGATTTGTAAAATATTAAGTGCTTTCTAGTGTCAAATTGTTAGATATTTGTAGTATGTAATTGAAACCTGTGTGTGAGGAATTTACATTGTAGATATTTGCGTGTTCAAATCGTTGCTCATTTAGCGATTTCTATGGAAATTGCTTTAAAGCGTCGTACCTGTAATTAAATAGATGTCACGTGAATCGCTATCGTCAACAAGTATAAATCGCTATTGTATCAAACGTATAAATCGTTCTTGTTTTAAACGTACAAAATGCTACTTAAAACGTACAAATCGATGTAGAAATTGCACTCTTCAGAAGTACATATCGTTATAACGTTTGGGCTTCAACAGTAAACATCGTTGTATAATTTAGCAAACTTGATTACAAATCTTGGTAACTTTATAAATCCTAAATCGCTACTGCATTAAATGTATACATTGTTCCTGCTTTAAATGTGTAAATCATAAATCATAAATCGCCACAATGATTTGCCTTTGTTACGAAAATATGTGTCATTCATTTATAAAAAAAACATATACGATAAGTCGTTTCTTTTATTGGCACGGTAAATAACAACTCGATGCATAGTATAATGCAATGCAACTGACGATCATGATAGATAACATGAAGAATGATGTGCATGTAGATTTAATTTTGCATGGTTGGCAAGAAGAAATCCTTTTGCTTCATAAGTGCACGCAGTTTTCATTCTCCTCCTCCTTCGTTTGCTTTTCCTTCTCTTCGTCATCCTTCTTCTTCTTTTTCTTCATCTTTAGTTCTTCCTCATCTTTCTTCTTTTGCTTTTCATCTTTAATATCTGATGGATCAGGCTCCACATAATAAATATCCAACAATTTGTTACTGTCTTTTTCATTCTCAATGTTCATTATATTTTGGTACTTTACATAACCCTCATATATATCGGATTGGCAAATGATTTCTCCAAGAGTCATCCCCCCCAACAATGAAGGCTTTCTTGACTTGGGAATTGTAGTCAATGCTAACCTGCACAACACATAAATTTAACCGTATCATTGTATGTTACAACCGCCTCCCTAAGTATATATTATTACAATTTATCACATTTGATACACAATCACCAACATTATAAGTCGTCGTAATATTTGGCTTCATAAGTAAACATCATAGTACGATTTAGCAAAATTAAGTATAAAGTGAGGTAACTTCATAATTACACATCGCTACTGCATCAAACATATAAATCGTTGCTGCTTCAAATGTATAAATTGTGGTATAAATTGCACCCTTCATAATTACATATCGTTGTAATGTTTTGGCTTCATAAGTAAACATCGTAATACGATTTAGCAAACTTAAGTACAAATCGTGGTAACTTCATAAATCATAAATACACATGACTACTGCTTCAAACGTATAAATTGTTGCTACATCAAACCCTACATAAGTACATATCGTTGTAAATCATAAATCACTACTGCATTAAATGTATAAATCGTGGATGCTTTAAATGTATAAATCATGAATCATAAATCGGCTAAATCGCTACTACTTGAAATGTATAAATCGTTGCTGCATCGAACAAATCGCTATTGTATTAAATGTATAAATCATTGTTAAATTCAAACTTACAAATCGTTGTAGAAATTTAGCCTTCATAAGAACAAATCGTGCTAACTATTTTTCGACGCCCAGAAGGTGGATAGGTACAAGTCGATTTGTTTCAGTATAAAAATAGGTGTTATTTAGCATGAATAGTATAACTAGTTGTAAGATTTAGCATTCAGATTTACATAACAAAAATCGATTTGTTTACATAACGAAACTTTACATAAAACTCACCAAAAGAACACAAGTTTTGCTAATTCGACAATGGAGGAGAAACACCTAGAAAGTAGATGCAACCGATGGTGGCAACGGTGCTCCAACTACACTTCGACGGCAGTAGATGACAAAAAGGGTTGCTCCAGTGGCAGTAGACAATGAAAAGGGGTGCTCCGACGGCAGCAGACGACGACAAAGAGTGATCCCGCGGCAACAGACGACGTCAAAGGCTGCGTCGTCAAAGGGAGTTCCTGTTACAGCAGATGGTGCATCGTCAAAGGGTGAGACAAAATGTTTAGGGCGACATATTGCGAGGAGCTTCTGTTAAAGCAGAATCGTTTACTCCTTAGGGCAAAAACGATGATGATTTTAACCCTTTCTCTCTTCTGGTGGGAGGACATTTTTGTCCTTTACTCAAAACATTGTTTCATGACACTAATGGTGAGAAAGGGTACTTAAGTCTTTGCAAACAAACCGGACTTCGATGCTAAGTGATGCCGACACACACGGGGAAACGAGCCCCACGTGCTTACATACATGGCGCTCATTCAGACTCGAGAACATGCACCTACGTGTTCCGGAGAACATATAACCTGCTTCGAACTATGCTATACTAATATACAACTTACAATAAAGTACGTAGCCCTAAATCTATTCAAATTAGCCTAACTTAAGATGGCAACCTATATAGAAATTAACCTAACATATACTTACTCGATTTTGAATGCAATCTAACAAGTTCAACTATTACTAAAAAAATGAGTTTCAAGAAAAATTTTTGTGCTATCCTAATGATTGAAATAGCTAACAGATATGGACCTACTCTGGATTAGCATAACCTAATCTAAGTAAATTAACTAACAATTGATGCACAAAATCAATACAAGAAAATTCTAATTACACGCCTAACACATTAATTTTATTAATTCTAAGTATGCAAACATCAAATAAAGTCAAAGGGCTATGGTTAACCTACTATAACCTATTGCTGGAAATCAAAATTACAAGTGACTGCAGAAGTTAATACTGACAGGAAAATTATGATCAACCTAATATAATGACTGACCCTAAGTTAGTCAATCAATCTCTCATATACTCGGCTAGCACTAAATTGTAATGTTAATGGTTAGAACTAGCTGCAGCTAGATCATAACCAAATATGTCAACACAGTACACAAAACCAGAAATAGGAAAATAAAACAAAAAATTTAGATTACAATTGACACTATTTACAACATCCAGTCGATTTCCTCATAGATATGGAATTAAGCAATTTGACCATCGATTGAACAAGAGATCCAAGGTCGGTTCTTGTTCATGTAAGAACTCGACTTTGACACAACTATAAACTATAAATAAAATGGGTTTTGGACTGATATGATACTCTAAGGTTGAACCAAAACACGACACAATGCAACACACAAAGTAGACTCGATTTACCTAGAAGAAGGGGATAGAGAAGACCAACCTCATAGGGCCGTCTGACAAAGGAGGGGGTGAGGTAGAGCGATCAGTTGGAGATGGTCCACACACCCAACACGTTCCTTGGTTGCTTGCATGGTAAATCTTGGTTGTTGCATCCGTCTGGAAGCTGATTTGGAGAAGGTTGAAGAAAAGAGAAAGAAAGCCGCAATGGAGGAAGAGCACCGCTACTCCTCATAATGTAGACAACACATCATCAAGGAGAAGCGCATTAGGTCTGCAACACCTGCAAGAAAATGTCACACACAACCAAGAAATACACAAACACAAAATAAAAAAATAATATGAAAAAGAAAAAGAGGTGAAAGACGAGGCGTGAGAGAGACAGAGAGAAGGGAAAGAGGAAGAGAGGAGAGAGAAGAGAGAGGGGCAGTTTTCCAGCTTCAAAAATGTGTTGACCTAAAAAATTATGCTATTTATACTCTAAGTTAATCCTAATTGTAAAAGCTACCTAATTCTAAAGTTAGCTTTCAACTAAATACATATATTCTATGATATTTGCATGTAACTACCAAAATAAGTTAGAAAGAGGGGGTTTTCAAAAAATACTATTGAAAAACTCTTTAAATCATGTGGGTTTGGGATATTTAAGGTTTGGATCCAATCCAAGATCCAAATTAGAGCTCTTGGGTCAGAACTGGATCCAGTCTACCTCAAAATCCTATCCAAAAGCCTAAAAATATGATATTTTCCTTGTTTTAACTCTGATTCGAGTAAAATTCGAACCGAGACCTCTTTATTCCTAATTACATCCATACATGGGTTCTAAACCATTAAAAACATGTGAAAATGCATGAATTTGATATAAAAATGATGTGCATTTCATGCATCATCAGTTGTCCTCTTCAGTGTTGCACACAATGAAGAACAAGGTCATCGTGAATCTTTCTGCTCTGATGTCAATTTGTAACAGGCTTACTTTTTTCAATAAGCAGTGTGTTGTGACAGTCCATCCTTACCGCCACAAGCCTTTCTATCACTTTGTCACAAGCATAGAATGCTTTGCAAACCCGCAACGCACCAACCTATCCAAGCTGGCCAGCCTAACGGCCAAAGGCCGCGTACCAACATCTTTCTATGTGTTGAATCATCTTCATTCACCCTGCGCACCACCCCATAAGCAACTGCCTAGCGGAAGCTGATCAAGCGCATTTTCAAATGCACATTCCATGTAGTTCATGTCGCTTAGTGCATAACTGTCTCATACTAGCTATCACTTTCGAAAGAGGCACAAACTTTGCCTTAGCTTTGTGTGCCATGAAGCATATTGTAGCTCTATGAGCATGATATAGCAAAAACTCGCCACCGAAGGAACAAGACCTTGCAGCCCCTCAGTACGAAGACCAGTTGATGATTGAACACTATAGTGAAGAGCACCACTCAAACTCATTCGTCAATGGATAAGCATTCACTCGCCTAGCCCTAAGTCACCATACTCGGTTGAAATCACCTAATGTGATCCCTGAGGGAATTAGCCCTAACCCCCACACACACCCGTGCGTCAAACCGCTGCGCGTGGGACGCTCTTACAAGATGAGAGGTCCTTAACCAAATCCTCAAAGGCAACATCTTCTGATCCGCTGACACTGCTTAACCAAACAACGCTCCACGTCGGTGCTGCCACACAACGATGCACTAACAATAATACCAATGCCTATCGCATGAGTTACTATCATCACATGCATTTTGCGCATTCCTATACTCGATGCATTTTTCATTCTGTAGAGTTTCACACTGCACTTGTCCTATCTTGAAAGATCGACGTGGGACACCTAGAGCTTGTTGGTTTAATAAAAAAAAAGGTACTAAATTACAAATAGGTCTCATGTATTTATAAAAATTGCTCAGTTGGCCACCTGTGTTCTATTTATTCCTCTCTTTTTCTCTCTCTATATATATATCTTGTCAAGCTAAAGATGGGCAGTACAATTTTGAGAACAAATCAAGTGCAATTTGGTCGCACACATTTGTTGTGCTGCTGCAACGGTGTTCAAGTGCAGCAGCACACTAGAAGTGTGCAATCACATCGCACACGATCTTCTCTTCTATAATCTCTATGTAGCAACTACTCAGAAAACTAAAACAACTACTTTCATTCTTTTAAAAACTATTGTCTTAATTTTTTTTTTAAAAGGAAAGAAGAAAATTACTCTTAATTGCTGAAAGAAAAGGTTAGAACTGTCATTTTAATAGTTAATAGTGTTTGCTGAATAGAAATTAACTCACGAGTTGTCTGCTCAATTTTTCAGAAAGTTAGACATTTGTCCTAATTATTAGAAACCCGAGGCAGCTAACAACAAATTTGTGATGTGTTGGGCTCGAACATGTAAATTATCCAAAGAAAAGTGATGATCAACGTCGATTAATACTCATGTTTTTTTGAGGTTGAGGACTCTCGATGCTTAAAGGACATCCTCAGTTTCTGCCTAAAATGATTACTTAAACCGAGAATCTACATAACATATGACAAATATGACCAGGAAGTGCATATATATACGGGCCAAGGTCTGATATAAAATTTCATAAATTATATCCAGGTCCATGTATTAATCGGACCATCGGATCAGGACCCGGGTCTTATTGGAGTTTTCTTATTTGTCACCATACCCGAACCCTATAGGGTTCGGCCTTAGCTACAACTGGTAAGTGGAGGTGGTTATATTCAAGGTTCAAATCTTATTACTTGTATCTTTGAAACACAAATTTTCACACGAATCGGCTCGTCCAGCTCAGGGACGAGCTGAGCCCCAGCTGAGTCCACTGGTAAACCAATCCTATATATTTGAATGCATGTGCAAGAGAGAGAGAGAAATGCAAAACACAGTTGGATCTATCTGGATCCAACATCAACTTGGGTTTTGTATATAAAATCGTAACTTTCTAAACAACTAAGAGTATATTGCAATGGTTTTTAAGATATTTTGGAGAACACCACAATGATTTCACATTTGATATGAATAGTATAGACTAGGTTCACTTGAGTTCTTGTTTTTTATTTTTTATAGTATATAATAGTATAGACCTAAATCCGACGCTAATCCATCGTTAAACAGTTTAGCGACGGATTAGTGTCGGATTAACGATGGATAGCTTTCATCATGAATTTTTCGATGCTAATTAGCGACAGAATATATTTGATGCATGTTCCGTCGCTAACTTGCGATGGATTAACGAATGCCAAAATTTGTCGCAAGGTCATCGTTACTCTGCGAAGGTTTGGTTTTGCGACGGATTTCTAGCCGTCGCTAAATTCAACATCTACAGTAATTAGCGACGAATATATCCATCGCTCATCCGTCGCAAGAAAAGAAAAAAATTAAAAAAAAATTATTTGAAAATTAAATATCGAGAAAGAATTTCTAGTGATACAATGTATATTTTCTGTGAATAAAAAACAAAGTACACATCAAAATACATGTAAAAGGAAACTGAAACAATTAATCGATCCACTATAAAATTCGCAAGTTCTAATTATTTACAATTCAACATTTACATTTTTGAAACAAAAAGAAGGTAGAACAAATTCAACACATAAATCTAATCATCACCAAGATTTTGTGCATCCTCCTGTTCAATGTCTCGATCTGTCCCTTCAGCTCCACTATGTTGATTATTGCCAGCAACCTACACGAGAAAAGAAATGTCAGTATTGATAAACAAAATATACTGAAATAAATTATACTCTATATGTGATTCTATCATGCTCATATGTGTTCTAAGGCAGTAAAAAACTTTATACATGATTATATCATGCTCATGTGTTATAAAGCAGTAAAAAAAACTTTATATGTGATTCTATCGTGCTCATATGTGTTCAAAGGCAGTAAAAAAATTATATATGTGATTCTATCATGCTCATATGTGCTCTAAGACAGTCAAAAAGTTGTATATGTGATTCTACTATGCTCATATGTGTTCTAAGGCAGCAAAAAAACTTTATATGTGATTCTATCATGCTAATATGTGTTCAAAGGCAGTAAAAAAACTTTATATGTGATTCTATCATGCTCATATGTATTCTAAGGCAGTAAAAAAACTTTATATGTGATTCTATCATGCTTATATGTGTTATAAAGCAGTAAAAAAACTTCATACGTGATTCTATCATGCTCATATGTGTTCTAAGGCAGTAAAAAAACTTCATACGTGATTCTATCATGCTCATATGTGTTCTAAGACAGTAAAAAAACTTTATATGTGATTCTATCATGCTCATATGTGTTATAAAGCAGTAAAAAAACTTCATACATGATTTTATCATGCTCATATGTGTTCTAAGGCAATAAAAAAACTTCATACGTGATTCTATCATGCTCATATGTGTTCTAAAGCGGTAAAAAAACTTTATATGTAAATCTATTATGCTCATATATGTTCTAAAGCAGTAAAAAAACTTTATATGTGATTCTATCATGCTCATATGTGTTATAAAGCAGTAAAAAAAACTTCATACATGATTCTATCATGCTCATATGTGTTCTAAGGTAGTAAAAAAACTTTATATGTGATTCTATCATGCTCATATGTATTATAAAGCAGTAAAAAAACTTCATATGTGATTCTATCATGCTCATATGTGTTCTAAGGCAGTAAAAAAACTTCATACATGATTTTATCATGCTCATATGTGTTCTAAGGCAGTAAAAAAACTTTATATGTGATTCTATCATGCTAATATGTGTTCTACGGCAGTAAATAACTTTATACATGATTCTATCATGCTCATATGTGTTATAAAGCAGTAAAAAAACTTCATACGTGATTCTATCATGCTCATATGTGTTCTAAGGCAATAAAAAAACTTTATATGTGATTTTATCATGCTAATATGTGTTCTAAGGCAGTAAAATAACTTTATACATGATTGTATCATGCTCATATGTGTTCTAAGGCTGTAAAAAAACTTTATATGTGATTCTATCATGCTAATATGTGTTCTACGGCAGTAAATAACTTTATACATGATTCTATCATGCTCATATGTGTTATAAAGCAGTAAAAAAACTTCATATGTGATTCTATCATGCTCATATGTGTTCTAAGGCAGTAAAAAAACTTTATACCTGATGGGCACCAGAGCTCATGTTGAATGCAAACGAAGTTCATTTGTCCTGAAAAAAGTTGCACAACTCATTATGGACAATGTTGGGAATGACTTTATTTAAAAAGTACTATATTTTGTCCTCAAGACGCTGACAGACACCATCCCAAGACATAGCAGGGTCATTAGGACGTTGAGAGCAGTGTTGTGAGAGGCGTACGCCTCAATACCTGAAGCGTACGCCTCATAGGCGAAGCACACGCTCAAGGTATTGAGGCATTGCATTGAGGCGTTTCAGGCTTGAAACGCACGCTTCACTCATGTGAAGCGCACGCCTCAAGTCGAAACGCGCTTCGCTTCTAAAGCGTACGCATCTGTGTAGTCCCTACAAACCACCCCTTTCCAGCCAAAATCCGCCGCCAGGGACATTGACGAGCAGGTTGGCGCCGCGAAGCCGATGGCGAAGAGGGCAAGGATCTCGATGACGACAAGGACCGCGATAAGAACCCCTGAGGAAACCTCCCTTGCACTTGCGCCGCCAGAGGAGCACCACCGGAGTGTTCAGGTTAGGGAAGGGTCGGACGCGCAGAGTTGGGGGTTCTGGAGGAAGCTCTGGTCGAACGCCGCGGTGTCGAAGACGCTGGGGATCTTTCCGGTGAGGGCATTGCCGGAGAAGTTGAGGTAGGTTGTGTTCAGTCTGCCAAGCTTCGGCGGTATCTCGCCGGAGAGGTTGTTCTCCGAGAGGTCCAGACTGTTTAGGGACGACAGGGAGGCGAGCGACGTGGGGATGTCGCCGTTGAGTTTGTTGTGGCTCAGATCCAGGATAGATAGCCCTTGCAACGAGCCGATCTCCGAGGGTATCTGGCCGGAGAATCGGTTGCGGTCCTTCTGGGAGCCGGTGAGGCAGAACTGGGCGAGGGAGCGGACGGTGCCGAAGACCTCAAGAGAGAGAGAGAGAGAGAGAGAGAGAGAGAGAGAGAGAGAGAGAGAGAGAGACGGATGAGGATGCCCTAGAGGTCCGTGATCATGCATATAATTCAGGGTTTATTAACATTAAAATATGCATGATTTTATGAAATAATGTTTCAAAAACCCAATTTTATGTTAGTTTTTGAGTAAAAGTGCTAAAATGATTTAAAAATAGAAAATGCATGAAAAATAGTTTTATTTTACATTTTTATACATATTTTAGTTTTTGTTATATTCATAGTAGTCTAGTGTTAGTTTTCAATTAAAAATAAATAAAAAATAAAAAATAGAGAAAATAGTTTTATATTCATTTTAAGTGTTTGTTTTTTTTAGAAAAGAAAAAAATATATAGTTAGATTAGTTTTTGAAGTTTCTTTATAAATAAATAGTTTTGTTATTGAAAATTTTCATAATAAACCGATTTATACGGTTTTCTTGATTTTTGAAAATGAAAAAAAAAATACTAATAAACACAAACCATTACATGGTTTGTAATTTTTGAAAATTGAAAAATAACTGAAAAAAAAATAATAACACAAACCGGCTTGAACCGGTTTGCATTTCTGAAAACTAAAACTATAATAAGCAAACCGGTTCTAGCCAGTTTGGATTTTGTTAAAACAAACAGCAAACCGGTTCAAAAACCGGTTTGCTTGTTTATAAAAACCAGAAAAAACGAGAAGGGGGCGTCTCCCCTGTACGCCTGAACCTTGCCCTCTTTCCCTTCTTTCCCTCTCTTTCCCTCCTTTCTCCTTCTCCTCCACCAACACCGGCTCCTTCTTACCTCTTTCTTCCTCTTCTACCTATTTCTCTCATCTTCCTCAACCGGTGGTGGTGATGGAATCTCAATCCGGCGACGGCGCACGGTGGATGACCGACTTCTTTTCTAACCATTCCAGGTGTGATTCACGGTAAGTTCTTCTTCTTCTCCTTCAGATCTCCTTCTTCTTCTTCTTCTTCTCCTTCTTTATTTCTTCTTCATCCGAATCTTCATCTTCTGCAGCTTCTTCTTCTTCTACTTCTTCAGATCTTCTTCTTCTTCCAATTTCTACAGTTTCTTTTTCTTCTTCCTCCGATTTTTCTTCATCTGATCCTCTTCTTCTTCTTCTACTTCTTCCTCCTCTTCATCTTACTCCAATTCTTCATCTTCTTCTTCTTCTTTGTTTTTTTTTCTGTTTTCTTTTTCAATCGATCATCTGTGTGTTTCTGTTTTGTTTCAAAAAGAAAAAAAATTGGTAGTTGTTTCAAATTTGTCTTCATCATCCGATCTGCTGTTTCTTTTATTTGGATTTCTTTAATGCATTAGATTTAATTGTGTGTTAACATTTACGTTTCATTAGTTTAGTTCATTAAGTAATTGTTAAATCATGTCTTTGTTCATTGCATTAAGTAAATTTCTGTGTTCAGTTTTTTTTTAATTTCCTGCTACCGATTATTCATGTTGTGTTACATTTTTCATTGTAATTTCCTGTTTTTTTTTATTGCATCTTTTATTTTCTTTTTAGTGTAATCAATCATTTTCTGTATTTCCTGTTTTGCTTAGTATTCTTTGTTGTTCTATTTGTTTTTTTTTACTTACAAATTTCTTGTTTCAAGTGTTCTTCATTTTCTGTATTTCCTGTTTGATTTGTTTGTTACAACATTGCAGTTTATCTTCATAATTTTCATTCATTAGTTGTTTGCATCATGTTTTCATTATCACATTAAATTTCTGTTTTGCATCATGATAAATCTTTCATTATATTGTTTTAGTTTTAATATAGATTTCATTTTACTGTTTTAGCTTTTGCACTGCATTGCATCTAGGTTCTTGAGTTGATTACATATAGTATAGTTGTTGTATAACGTTTCATCATATCTTAGATCTTTGGTCAGTTCTAGATTTACATTGTTCATAATACACTTTTTAGTATCTTGTACTGCTTGTGTTCATCTGAATTGTGCAGGATAGCACAGGACTGGAGTGGAAGCGATTACGTGACACGAAGTACGATGAATAAAGCTTCGTTTACTTTTTAGTTTAGAATTAGAAATTTGAAATTGGGTTTGTAAATATTGCACTTTACGCCCTCTGCGAAGGGTATTCATTTGTTGTAATAGCTAGTTGTTTTTACTTTTCTGAACATTTTACATTTCAATAATTCGGCAATAAAGAATAGTTTAGACTTGTTTGTTTGAATACAACATATTCCCGTTCCCTGAGTTCGACCCGGTCTCATCCACTAGTGAGAACCGGTTTTTATTATTTGATGTCTGGTTTTCACATGTTTTTCATATAAAAATCTTTTCATAATTACAACGATTTAAAAGAAGACATCAGTCCGGGACTCGAGGATGAAAATGGATCGGGTTCGATTGGACCCGATTGATCATGAAGCGTACGCTCCAATGCCTCGAGGCTTACGCCTCGCTTCGTAACATGCTCAACGCCTCGCTTCGCCTCAGCGCATTTAACAACCTTGGTTGAGAGTTGATGCTGGCAGGAGAACTTTGTGGGCCCGGGTTGTAGGAGGCAACGACTGGTGTGGTGTTCATGTTACTCACAAACCCGAACACACAACCCTTTTTGGGTTCACCGGTTATAGTCACCCATGCTGCAGGATCAAAAGGCGAATGCTGAGTGGAGTCATCGCCATATCGTTGTACCATTTGTTGCTCGTATGACTCCTACAATGTAATGATTATAATATGAATTAATAATTAAGAATTATAATGTTTATAATAATGTAATTCATAGTAACTCATATGTATTACAATGTTTATTAATAAAATAAATACATATTGTTGTCACTCTCGCCTTCTCTGATACGAACTCTTCCGTGGTCTTACGTTTATGTGTTTCAACAAACACATCCTTGTATGACACAATGCCTCATTTTTCTGCTTCCTACAAAGTGAAATGATAAAAGATTTAGTTAACAGGTTTGCAACAATACTTATAAAATTGATAATATATATTGATGAGTTACCATTTTCTTCTGGTGGCTCCCAAAAGTCCTACTCCACTTGTGTGTAGATGGGCTTCGTGCATTTTTGGTCGATTTTGTGCAGCCTTTGCTGAACGGTTTTGAAATGCATCCCCAACCCACTTGTCACACATTGCATCCCTAACATCTGACCTGATAGTAGGAGGTCCATGGCCCTTCCACTGTAGTGGATCATCTATCCCGTCAGATGCTTTTCTTGTTGTAGTCTTCATATTGTGCAGCATGTTTGCAAATCGATTGGCAGCCACCTTCTGCCATACCTTCCTTGCATCATGTTCCTCCACCGTATTCGCGAAGCGATTCGAAGCCTACAAATATTTTCAGAAAGTTAGTAGACATGACAATAACAAAAAATTAAATATGAAACACATTAACTATGACAAACAACTGTATACCGTGAATGAGGACCACAATCTGTCTATCACTTCTTTTGGATACTCTTTCCATTGAGCGACCGATCCTGGTAGATGTTGAAGTAGTAAATTCTTAATTTCGCGTACTACTTCTTGTGCCTCGAACCTCGTGTTGCACATGAATTGGTACATAGTAAATATCAATATATAATATTTATAAGATATGCAATAAGTGAAAACGAAATACTTACGGTCGATTATCAATATGCACTATTCGAATGAGTCTTCTTGTGCCAGACTGAGAAGACCCTACATCATGTGTTGGCTCCTGACTTGTATGATCAACTGGTGTAGGTGGGTCATGTACAGGCGAAACATCATCTCTAAAAAAAATACGTTAGAAATTCTCAGAATGCACATTTCAACTAATCAAGTCTCCAATTAGTTAAATGATATACCTATCAAATGAGCCTGTGAAGATGAAGGCTGAGCCTAGCTACCACTGGATGAACGACCACTGTAACCTCCATGAACCATATTCTAACAAATAAAAAATGTCATGCAATACATTTAAATTGTTTCAAATCATTCACATCAAGTATTTTAATATATTCAAATCAAGTATTGCAATACATTCAAATCATTCACATCAAGTATTGCAATAATACATTCAAAACATTTAAATCATTCACATCATGTATTGCAATAATACATTCAAAACATTCAAATCATTCAAATCAAGTATTGCAATAATACATTTAAAACATTCAAATCATTGCAATACATTTCTATATATTCAAATAATTCAAATCATTCACATCAAGTATTGTAATAATATATTCAAAACATTTAAATCATTCACATCAAGTATTGTAATAATACATTCAAATAATTGCAATACATTTCTATACATTGAAATCATTCACATCAAGTATTACAATACATTAAAAACATTATAATATATTCAAATAGAGGTTTGTAATACAAGATTTTGCTCACTAGCTCGAGAATACTTCATCATCACTTGTTTGACTTTCATATTCTTCTTCTTCATCATCTTCTTCTTCATTGTTTGCCCATCCACTTGGTATATCATTTGGATCACATTCTTCTATGAATCTTTCATCGACCAATGGCGATATGACATGCATATCATGTACAACATCGTGACCATAAGAGAAGTCATAGATATCATTTGATTAATAGTAATCACTCTCTTCAGTTAACTTGTCTTCTTGTAACTGATCATACTCAGGATATAGTTTAGACTTCACCTTGCAAACTGCCCACCATTCATTTCTATCTGATTTTTTTGTACTCGGATATGAAGTATAATAAACTTGTTGAGCTTGCGAGGCTAATATGAATGGTTCATATGTTGCAAACCTTGATTTATGATTCACTTCCACAATGCCTGAGGCTTTGTCGACTCTTGTTGCAGTTGGATCAAACCAATGACACTTGAATAAAGTTACCTTATTATTTATGCTTAAGTAAGTCAACTCCATTATTTTCTCTATAACACCGTAGTAATCATGTTCATTTTCACTGTAGCTGCTACCCTTGACACACACACCACTATTCATCATTGATTTGTTTATACCGTAGTCTTTTGTATGAAATCGATAACTATTTACGATGTACCTGTTGTAACATTGCACAACTTTGGTTGAACCATTTTGTAAATCACGTATTCCTTGATCTTTAACATTATTATGACGGACCTACACACAAACATAAACAATGATTGTGATCACGACCAATTAAGTAACTTAGTGTTGTTTACAAGTACATACTTTATGTGAGCGTCCTTACCAACTCTTTCAACCACTCCACAAACTTAGTTTCACGTTCTTTTTGTACTTTAGCATCAGTGAGATGTGAAACTTTTCTTTGCAACTCCATATCAAATCGTCTGCAAACCACAAATACTTATATTGTTGCACCATGTATGCACATATAACACATAAAAGGATTTAGAATTGTGTTGCGGCTACATATACTTACTCGATGTATGCGTCGATCGCTGAGCAATTAAAAAGAATATAGATGTGTGTTGCATCTTGCTCTCGATCTGCCAAAAGTCTTGATCGGCAACTACCAAATGCATGCCCAAGTGATTGAAATATTCATAGTTTGTCAGCTACAGTTACTTGTTCTCCATCATCGTTACGAGGCGGGCATGTGTAACGTGTTAGAATGTGAGGTTCAAAGTACATAGATGAGAAATTTGAAATCTCTTCTAAAGTGTACGCCTCACAAATAGAGCCTTCTACTCTTGCTTTATTACGAACCTTTTTTTTTGGATCAAACATGCATCTTTCAAAAATATACATTTCAAATTTGAAATATCTGTCATTGAAAAGACAAATATAAGAAAACATATACCTTTCAAACGGGTAGATCCACCGATATTGCACAGGATCACCAACCCTTAGTTCATATGGCAAATGTATGATCAAATGTTCCATAACATCAAAAAATGTTGACAGAATTTTTTTTTCTAGCAGACAAACAATAGTGATGACAGAGTTCTCGAGATTCTTTACATTAGATACTACGACTTCTGATACGCATAATATTCTAAAAAATCCACTCAACTCAGACAATACCCTCCATATAGGTTTGTCAAACATATCATGGAATGCTAGGAGTATCAATCATTGCATAAATATATGACAATCATGGCTTTTCAACCAATATAACTGTTTATCGTCAATCTTCACAGCCCGGGCAATGTTAGAGACATATCTATTTGGAAATCTCAACTGCCTCAACCATTGACATACCTGCTTTATTTGATCAAGTCCAAGCACGTACCTTGCCTTTGGTTTCAGTAATTTGCCATTATACTCTTTGAGTTCCAATTCTAGTCTTTTATATATTACTTTTAAATCCATACGGGCCTCCAGATTATCCCTTCCTGATAATCACTCACAAAACCCTTCCTGTATAGGTAATGTCTAACGCTATGAAGTTTTACAAATCGATTATTCCTATAAACCTTGCAGGGACACCTAATCCGACCTATGGGATACACTGTACTGACTCTTGCCGTTGCAAATTCACTACAACTTTCAACACCATCCATATATTCATACGATAACTCATTGTCAACTATCCTACGGTACATCCATTCACGGTTTGCAGTCATTTTGTCATATGATGTTACAAATAGTATCCTAACCAGTTAAAAGAGAACCATCAGAATGCTATGATAAAGAAAATATCAAATTTATCATGCAATATATGATGTCATACAATCACAAGAATTATGATGCATGCATTGATAACTTAATATTTTCATGTGCAAACTAGTCATAACACGATACATTAATTTAAAGCATACTTTCATTATACAATTTCACATGGAAGTCATAATTAAATTGAAAGTAACTACATGAAAGCATAGATACAATCACATCAAATATTGCAATACATGAAAATCATTCGTATCAAAAAATTGTCAAACATGTATATGCAACAAACACACTTCAATATCTCGCAAACTACTACCATGTCTAGCATGAAATCCGTAATTCAAAAATAAGAACACTTCTATTCTCATACATTAAAATCATGCTCAACATGATCTCCAAACTCCAACAAAACAGTCCTAGATATCAACAACTAAGTGAGTGTGTGAACAGTAAAGTGTTGCATCCAATAAATTAAATAACATGTGATGCGCTTGCATCACTTACTCACCACGGGTATTTACCTGATTTGCATTATTTTTGTCACTTACTTAATACGGGTGGCGGGGCACAAGCGGGTTCCGTTGAGAAATCTGCAAGAGACACTGTGTTAAAATGAAGTCACTCCCTGTAAAAAAAAAACTGAGGAAAGGTCGCCCCCTTGCTGGAAAAGCAAAAGGCGATCCCCTGCCCGAATAAAAAAACGACAGGGGGGCGACCCCCTACCCAAATAAAAAAATGACAGGGTGGCGACCCCCTGCCCGAATAAAAAAACAAGGCATGGGAGCGACCCCTGCCGAAAAAAACAAACGAGACAGGGGTCGCCCCCCTGCCGAAAAAAAAGAGGCAGGGGGCGACCCCTTGCCCGAATAAAAAAACGAGGCACGGGGGCGACCCCCTGCCGGAAAAAAAAAACATGCAGGGGTCGCCCCCCTGCCAAAAAAAAAAAGTGGCAACGAGGCAGGGGGGTCGACCCCCTACCAAAAAAAAAAAAAAAACGAGTGGCACGAGGGCGACCCTCTGCAGAGGGGCGACTCCCTGCCCGAATAAAACAATGAGGCAGGGAGGTCGACCCCCTGCCCGAATAATTAAACAACGAGGCAGGGGGAGGGGTCGACCCCCTGCCAAAAAAACAAAACGCGGCAGGGGGTCGCCCCTCCTGCTAGAAAAAACAAACGAGGCAGGGGGTCGACCCCCTGCCAGAGAAAACAAAACGCGGCAGGGGGTCGACCCCCCTGTCGGAAAAAACAAACTAGGCAAGGGGGTCGACCCCCTGCCGGAAAAAACAAAACGCAGGGCAGGCGCCCCTGCCGCAGGTAAAAAAAACTGGGATTTACCTGCGGCGGGCGGGGGGCGATGGGCCGTGCGGCGAACCAGGGAGCGACGGCCGGCGGGCAGAAGAGTGTGTCAGGAGGCGGAGGATGGCGTCGGGCGGCGAAGGGTTGCGTCGGCCGGGCGGAAGAGAAAAACATGAAAGATGAAAAGGGGCTATGATTAGGGATTTACGTGAAAATTAGCGATGGATTTGGCGACAGCTTGATTTTGTCGCAACTCCATCGTAAATTTATATGACCCCTTAGCAACAAAATATTTCCGTCGCTAACATCGCCGTTAAGTCGCGACGAAAAACCATCCGTCGCCCAATCCGTCACTAATCGTCACGTGTGTTACGACAAAAATGGGCCGTCGCTAAGCCACCGCTACGTAGCGACAGATGTAACGATAAAAAGTTTTCCGTCGCTACATCCGTCAATATTACAAATCTTAGCGACATATAAGTTTTCATCGCTACATCCATCGCAAAGTTGCGACGAAAAAAATCCGTCGCTAATTGACATTTTTCTTGTGGTGATAGTGATCTTAATTTCTTAATCCGAACTTGATTGCACTCCAAGAATGTTATTGTACAAACCATACCCCAGATAACATACTAGGACTTTCTAAGTCAACCTAAATAGTGAATAAGATCATATTTTTTTTTGACAGAAAGCTGGACCCCTATCAATTATATAACCATACCATGGGGTTCGAACTTGCAATGTCCCAACACAAGGTGACTACGTTCATTAACTGCTTCCGCCAGACAAGCAAAGCCCCGTGAGTGTTAAAAAGTAGTATGAAGGTGGAAACAAGATGAATATGGATTATGCAATGAAAAATGAAAAGGAAACACATACAAAGTAACGTTAAGAAAGCGGGAGTTGATTTAGAAAATGAAGAAGAAGCGGGGTTCTACTAAAGGCAATAGAGTTTCTTATGTTGTCAGAAGCTGCTTTTCCAGATCTTACCCTTCTTTCGGAGAAGCAAGAAGTTTTTAGCTTCTGAAGCGAGCTTCCCATGCAGCAAGAAGCTTCCGGTAACTATGAATCGGACCCATTTTGATTACGCCCGAACCCGTTTTTTATTGGATCTAATTCGGGTCGAAATCGGGTCAGACCCGACCTACTGTCAGGCCCATTATTTAACCTCGCCACGCTTGCGCCACATTTCGTCTTCAGAATCGCGCGATCTTTCGTCTCTTCCTCCTCCTCTTCTTCTCTTGAGATTCTCCTTCCCTTTTCCTCTTCTTCTATGAGATTCGAGACAGCTCCGGGGGATTTGGGTTAGGGTTTTAGAGCTGAACGTGAGATGAATCCGTCGTCTGGCTGTTCTCAGTGAGCCATGTCGGAGCAGAAGCCCCTCGTGGAGATCTGCAGGGGCGTCAATGGCCTCGACAAGGTCGTCTTGAGGGAACTTCGCGGCAGTTCGGCTGAGGTAATGCGGTCCTTCGAAACCCTACGGATCGTTTCCGTTAGATATCGTCGGATTCCATCGATCGGAATCCGAAACTTCGCTCGTATCTTCCCTCTGGTCTATATCGGCGTCAGATTCGATCTTTTGAAACTCTCAATTGAACACTAGTTCGAAATTGTCTCGGTTGGGTTGTGTTTGATTGCTAATTCACTGATGCACGTGAGGCTGCTATCAGGGCACGTTTGGAAGCAAGAAAAAATCTCATAGGGTAGGAAACTTTTGCCTACGAGAAGTTTTGATAGGATAACTTTTTCAAAATGAATTTCTTTTGCCTTGTTTGCGTTGCATGAGAAAAAGAGACTGGTAAAATGTGTGTGTGTGTGTGTGTGTGTGAGAGAGAGAGAGAGAGAGAGAGAGAGAGAGAGAGAGAGAGAGAGAGAGAGAGAGAGAGAGAGAGAGAGAGAGAGAGAGAGAGATTTTTCTTTTTTTCTTCCTTTCTGATATGCATTCCGCATTACACGAATAAGGAAATTCGTCGCCTTTTGTTTTTTCTTCTTCTCCTTTTCTGATATGCATCATGCGATGCCATAGGATCTTTTATTTATCTTACATTCTTGCATCATATCGAGAGCTTTGATCAGTGTCCTCAGCGTCTGGTGACGATCAGTGTTAGAGTCGATCGTTTGAAACCCTAAATCTTACGCGAATTCAAGGTGGTTTTAGTTCTCCTGTCTTTGGATTGCCAATTCGTCGAAGAAAGGGAGACTGTTAGGTAATCTTGTAGTGCTTTCTTTTGTTGTCTTCTCCTTTTTCTGATATGCATTCCATCCGAGAGCTTTGATCAGAAACCAAAGCAACTGGTGATCATAGGTTCAAATATGTAAATTGAACATGAATTTGAGTTTTTTTCGGTTCAGTTCTGCTTGACTGACAATTCATCTATGTATGGGAGAATTGCTAGGGAATTTGTACTATTTGCTTTTATTTTCTTTCTCTTCTTCTCTGACATGCATTCCCTATGATGCATTAGGATCTTGAATTTTTTTCTCTCAATTTTTTTTTTAAAATTTTCTCAAATTTTTGTTAATCCTCTAAAAAAAAATTCAATTGTCATTTTTTTAATTCTCTCAATTTCATTTTAATTCTCTCAAAAAAATTAGGATCTTAAATTTTCTTGCATTCTCGTATCATAACAAGAGGTATTAGATTTGCATTTGACGCCTTTGTTCTTGAGTTGAATTCAGTTTGGTGTAACGTAGATGCAATGACACATGCTAGAGGGAGTGTGCGTTTCTAAGTAGATAGTGACTGATATATTTTCACTACTGCACAAAATAGCATCATTGTTCTTTTAGGCATTCTTTTCTTTCTAATAAAACTTTTTTTATTTACTTGCAAGTAGTGTCACAATTGCTTAAGATCCTTGTTGGTAGTATGAACTATGGTTCCTTTTGCTAGATGCACATAGAATAAATCTTTTTCGTTGTTTATATTTTTAATGGATGATTTGTTATGCATCTTTTCATTATTTACCTTTGATAACATTTTTTTTTCATTGTTTATACGTTTAATGGATGATTTGTTATGCATCTTTTCGTTACTTCATTCTGATAACAAAATTTTTCGTTGTTTATATTCTTAATGGATGATTTGTTATGCACCTTTTCATTTCTTAACTTTGATTTCTTTTTTTTTTTGTTGTTCACACTATACTTTCCAACTTCACTAATTTTATCTGCTTCTTGTTTCTGAAGGGGTTGCAGTTTATGTTATGTTAAGTTTCTAAATTGTTTTGTTTGTCATCTCTCTTTTTGTAAACTAGCCAATTGATGACCCCTTGAGATGGCATGCAAGTAGATGCCTAAGTTGTGTGGATCTGGATTCATAAGAACTGTATTTTAGGTCAGTTTTCTCTCAAGCACTTAAGTTCCAGTATAATTTTGTATAGTTCAGCATATAGGTTTAACGGCCATAATGAAGACGGAGGGACAGCAAGTTTTCAGGTTAATTGTACCTCCTTGCCCATGGTTCCTTGATATAATCTCTTGTATATCATTACAGGCTATCTAGAGCCATTTTAGGCCTCAACTCTATGCTTTAGAGATTCCTTCTATGACCAGTTTAAGATAAGGGCATTTGGTTTAGTTTCTATTTCAAGCACTGAAATCATGGTCAAGAACAGTGTGTTAATATATATATATATATATATATATATATATATATATATATATATATATGAAACTGATATACATATATTGTATAAATATATATATGAAACTGATATACGTATATTGTATAAATATATGTATATCAGTGGTATTTTGGTCTTTGTATATATACAGTCCAATAGGGGCTGTATTATTCTCTTTATTTACTTTTTAGTCTTTTTGTTTTTTATTAAAACTTTATTTGACTGTTGGGAAGCAGTCCAACTAGTCATTGGACGGCTCCCAACCGTCATATTTCGAGGCAGTCCAACGACTATTGGACTGCCTCTCTTTTTCAGCCTTCTTTGTTGTGTGTGTTGCTCTATAAATAGAGCCCATTGTAAAGAGTTCATTTATGCTTTTTAGCATGAGTTGTGAATATAAAAAAAGCTCTTATTTCTATATTGTGTTCTTGTGAGGTTTATGAAAAGCGCCTCACAAATAATCAAGTTTACAAATAACTTGATAAAACAAACATTCATAACATAGGCTAGAACAAAATATCACTCAAGTGCTCCATGGCACAAATGTAAAGAAAAGTGCGTCAAATGCACTTGTATTTCATATAAAATTGAGGGGAAAAAACCCTCTTTTATCAATGAGTTACAATGGGTTTATTAACCCATATTTATAGAGCATTTGTATAATGAAGGAGCTGTTGGGCTATTCCCAACAACTCTATTTAGAGCTGTTGGGAATCAACCCAACGTCTGTTATGTACACTCTGTGTACAACAGTCTGATTGTGTACAGAAAGAGTACAAAAAAGAAAATTAAGTAAAGTGAAAAATACAGAAATAAAAGATAAAAATTACAAGAATATACGTATATACTTTAAATATGTATTTATATACATATACTTATACATATACATACTCTTGTATTACGAAGAGTATGTATATATATATATATATATATATTCAAGTATATACATATATTATTTTCTAACAGTCTCCCTCAAACTTATGGTGAAATCACCGAAAGTTTGTCAAGTAAAAAGTTGAATCTTGGTGAAGAAATCCGCAAGTTGATATTCTGATGTCACATAAGGAAGATCAATAGTCTTCTTTAAATATTCTTCATGAACAAAATGGCAATCCATCTCTATATGCTTAGTTCTTTCATGAAACGTATGATTTCGAGCAATGTACATAGAGCTCTTGTTGTCACAGCATAATCTTGTAAGATTCTGAAGATGAATTCCCATATCTGAAATTAGTTGTTTGAGCCACACGATTTCCATAGTAGTAGTCGCCATTGCTCTATATTCAGCTTCTGTAGATGATAGTGACACCTTTTGTTGTTTCTTGCACCTCAATGAAATTAAGGATTCACCTAGAAACACATAAAAACCAGTTGTTGAGTGCCTATTATTTTGATTCCCTCCCCAATCAGCATCAGAGTATGCAATAAGATATAAGGAAGAAGAACATAGAAAAACTCCCTTATTTATTGTGCCTCTAATGTATTTGATAATTCTCATAACTGCACTCATATGAGTTGATGTTGGAGTGTGTTGAAATTGACTGGCTATATGTACAACATGAGCTATGTCTGGTCTTGTAATACTTAAATACATAAGAGATCCCACGAGTTGTCTGAAGGGAGTTGGATTGTCCAAAGGAACTCCATCATCGGCTCATATCTTCATTCCAAGAGTCTCTGGGGTGTCAACAACTTTATCATCAGATAGTCCTGATCTGTCAATAATATCTGAAGCAAACTTTGTTTGTGACAATATGTACCCTCTGTTAGAGTAGGATACTTCTATACCAAGAAAGTATGTTAGAAACCCAAGATCTGTCATTTCAAAAGAATTTTTCAAAAACCGTTTTACTTTCTTGATTCCTTCTTTGTCACTACCTGCAATCAACATATTATCAACATATAAAACTAAAATTATAATACCTGCGGAAGAATTCTTGATAAATAAAGCTGTATCAGTATAGCATGGTTTAAAACCATATCTTTTAATAACATTGTTAAAAGTATTAAATCAAGCTTTAGGTGCTTGTTTGAGGCCATACAATGCCTTTTTTAATTTAAGCACTTTACCTGAAGGAATTGTCAATCCAGGTGGAATATCCATGTATACTTTCTCATTAAGATTCCCATTCAAAAAGGCATTTTTAACATCTATTTGAAATATATTCCAATTTTTAATAGCTGAAATAGCTACAAGCATTCGAACAATGGTCATCCTGGCAACAAGAGCAAATTTTTCTTTGTAGTCTACTTTGTATTCTTGAGAATATCTTTTGGCTTTATGCCTTTCCAATGATCCATCACTTTTGGTTTTTATTTTAAAGACCCATCTACATCTTATGGTCTTCTTTCCAATGGGTAAATTTAGAATTTCCCAAGTGTTAGCTTATTTAAGAGCGTCTAATTCTATATGCATAGCTTTTATCCATTCAGGTAAATTTTTTGCTTTATTGTAACATGATGGTTCAAAATATGAATGAATAGCTATAAGACACACTCTATGTTTTGGAGAGAATGAGTCATAAGACACAAATTTATTTGGAATTCTTGAGGTTCGTTCAGATCTACAAATGATGGTTTGTTCTGAAGGAATTTCTAATGCTTCATGGTTAGTTTGATTAACATTTTCATTGGTTGCATTTTGATTTCTTCTAGTATATACTATTGGTTCAACTATTGTTCTATCTTCAATAGGAGGTTCTACATAACTATTTTCATCATTAGACAACAATTTAAACAAGAAAGAATAATCATAGTTTATGTCTTGTGACGTGTTTCCTTCAAATCCACTTTCATTTTCAACAAAATTAACATTTCTTGAGACAAGGAGTTTATCATTTTTGATATCATAGCATTTAAATCTTTTTTGTGTTTTTGAGTAACCAATGAACGCACATGGGATAGCCTTAGAAGATAGTTTATCTACTTTATCATTTAAAACATAACATTTACAACCAAAGATTCTCAGTTTTTGATAGTCAAGTTGATATTTGAATAATTTTTCAAAGGGAATTTCATTTGACAAAGTTTTTGAAGACGTCCTGTTTATGAGATATACTGCGGTTAATACAACTTCAACCCAAAGATTTTTAGGAATATTTTTAGCAATAAGAAGGGTCCTTGTAGTTTCCATAATATGTTTGTGTTTTATTTCTGAAATTTCATTTTGTTGTGGGGTTCTAGGACACGTTTTTTAATGTAAAATTCCTTCGTTTTCTAAAACTTTTTTAAACTCATTTGACAAATATTCTCCTCCAGAACCAGTTCTGAAAATCTTAAGCTTACTTTCAAATTGATTTTTAATCATGTTATGAAATGTTTTGAAGATTGCAAATACATCCGATTTAAACTTAAGGAAGTAAATCCAACAATATCCAGTGAAGTCATCGATAAATACAACGTAATAGGAGAATCCTCCTTTAGAGGCAACAAGTGCAGGACCCCACACATCCGAATGAACTAATTCAAAAGGCATTGAAGAGTAAAAAGTTCTTTGACCATAAGGCAAGGCTGTCATTTTACCAAGTAATATTCTTTACATTCAAAATTATCTTTACAAAGATTCTTGGTAACATGTACAAAATTTAATTCTCTTATATTTGGATGCCCAAGTCTATGATGCCAAGTCCGTATATCTTTTGTTTGGGCAGTGTTAACAAAATATTCCTTTGGAATACAAAGAAAATCCATATAATAGAGATCTCCTTGCCTAGAACCTTCTCCAATCAATTTTTCGGACTAACGATCATGCACCCAACATTTACTTGATGAGAAAATGACATCATATCCATGATCTGAGATTTGAGAAACTGAAAGTAGGTTAAGATGAAGTTTTGGTATAAGTCTTATTTTTGGGATGTAAAATTTGTTATTTTTTGACAAATCATTTTTAAAAGTTTCAACACCCTCTATTTCCAAGGTAGTGCCATCGGCAGTGGAAACAAATGATGCATTTGAATTAGGTTGACATTCAGATAATATAGACTTATGTGGGGTCATATGAAAATCAGCTCTTGAATCAAGAAGCCAAGAGCACATACTAGGAGTAGGAGAGGATGAGGTGGATCCTTTGAGTAATGGTTGCAATGTATCCGTCAGTTGATATAATGATTTGGTGAGGTCTTTGAGATTGAGAGTATCCTCATCTTGTTTTGATGGTACAACAACACATTTTTCTTGAGGCCTATATTTGTATCTAGGACATTGAGGCATAATATGATTAGATTCATTAAAGTTATGGCAAATGATTTTTGATTCTCCTCATTTTTACTAAAATGAGGAGGTCTATAGGGTTTGATATAATGTCTTGGTTTTGATGCGGCAAGTGCACAATCCTTTTCTTGGCCATTGCTAGATGTAGCAAGCATGCTAACATTTTTACTTATATTTATCCTAGTTTCTTCTCCACCAAGCTTAGTGAGAATCTCATGAATACGAGAAGGTGATGAAGATGATAGCAAGGAGGCCCTTGTTTGTTCAAACTCGGGTCTCAAACCATAGAGAAAAGCGAAGAGTCTATCTTCTTCAACTTGAACTCTTCGCATTTCTATACACTTACCTTCCTATTTGGGTTCAAATTGGGCAAGTTGGGTCCATATGAAAGATACCTCCATAAAGTAATATCTTACATTTTTATCTCCTTGTTTGATATTTCTAACATTTTCTTGGAGACAATACTTGTGAGCCATATCTTTTTCGGTAAACATACCTCTAAGATATTCCCATGCTTCATTTGCCTTTTTGTAGCATAATAGGTTTGAGGCAATTTTTGTCTCAACTCCACTAAGCATCCATGAAAGAATTTTTGCGTTTTTCATTTTTCATTCATCCAATTTCTTGTAGTATTCTTCCATGACTTTGTTTCTTTCATCAAGACTAGTCTCAATCTCATTTTCACCTAATGTAATTTTAGGAGTAGGTTCAAGAATAATACCTTTTACGAATCCCCACAAACCTTGACCCTTGATGAATGTCTCCAAGTGTCGTGCCCAAATGTTATAGTTGTTTCCTTCAAGTTTGAATGGAGGAATAAAATTGGAGTTGCTTGTATTGTGTGAGAAAAATTCACTTATGGTGAATTAGAAGAGCAAAAAGAATCACCACCACGAACGAGAATAAGCACGCTTTTCAAGGCAGCCCACCAATGCACAATTGATCATATACCAAGATCTGATACCATGAAAAGAGCCTCACAAATAATCAAGTTTACAAATAACTTGATAAAACAAACATTCATAACATAGGCTAGAACAAAATATCACTAAGTGCTCCACGACACAAATGTAAAGAAAAGTGCGTCAAATACACATGTATTTCATATAAAATTGAGGGGAAAAAACCCTCTTTTATCAATGAGTTATAATGGGTTTATTGACCCATATTTATAGAGCATTTATATAATGAAGGAGCTATTGGGCTATTCCCAACAACTCTATTTAGAGATGTTGGGAATCAACCCAACGTCTCTTATGTATGGTATGTGTACAACAGTCGGTGGCTGACTGTTGTACACTGTAACTGTGTACAAAAAGAGTACAAAAAAGAAAAATGAGTAAAGTGAAAAATACAGAAATAAAAGATAAAAATTACAAGAATATACGTATATACTTTAAATATGTATTTATATACATATATACTTATATATATACATACTCTTGTATTACGAAGAGTATGTATATATATATTCAAGTATATACATATATGTATTATTTTTTAACAGTTTATTCTCTTTGTGAGATTGTATTCGGTCCATTAGAGGCCATATTGTGATTGTGCACTTGTGTAGTCCTTGGTTGGCATTGTGATTGTGCACATCTTGTTTTATTACATGGTATTAGAGCGTTGGACTCTTGTAGTATTGAAAATTGTCTTAAGTGTGCTCGTTTTGTGGTGGTGGTCATTTTCAAACTTTGTTCTCCAACCACAAGTTTTATTCTTCAACATGGGTGAAAGAGAATCCGCCTCTGTCATATCCTACAAGCTCAACAAAAATAACTACTTGTTGTGGGCTACCGCAATGGAAAACCATATCAAAGAGAAAAAGCTTTGGAGTTTTGTTAGTGGAACTACTAATGAACCTCAACTAAAGCTAACGAGAAGAGAAGGAGAAGACTTTGGAAGAATATCAAGAAAAAAATGGAGGATTGGGAGGCCAATAATGCTCAAATACTCAGAATTTATGAATATCATGAAGTTCAAGAGTACAACTAACATCATCAAGTTCAAAAAGGCTTGTGATGCATGGATCTTCTTAAGGAGCACATTCATCCAAAAAGATATGACGAGACTATATTATCTCCAAGACAAGGTACATACTACCAAACAAGGAGATAAGACCATAAGAGATTTTTATGGTTGCTTATCTTCTATTTGGGATGAGTTGACTATGTTGAAACCAAAATGGGAAGGTCCAGTTATTGAAATGAGAAAACAAGTTAAAAGCGAAAATCTTTTCTCTTTCTTATATGGTCTTCAACCGAAATTTGGGCAAGTTCGGTCTTCTTTACTTCGTAGGACCTTCGCTCATTCTATAAGATGCTCTTGCCCAAATATGTCAATATGAAACTAGACTTGGAATACAAAAGTCTAGTGATGAGGTGCTTGCCGTATCAATACCCGTAAGTTTTGTAAAAACTTATAAACCTCCCCACTTTGAGAAAAAATTAATAGAGGAGGATATAATGGAGGACATAATGGGGGAGGATACAAAGGAGGATATAAGATTATTTGTCACCATCCCAAAGAACTGGGATACATAAAATCGGATTGTCCCAAACTAAAAAAAGTGGCTACGGTAAGTGAAGAGCCTCAAGAATCAAAGAAAGGGAGCAACTTCAATGACTTATCAATTGCTCAAATTGCGGAGGCCATTTTTCAAATACTATAAGCCACTCCCTCTCCATCTGGTGTTACCATCTCTTCCTCTTCTCCTTCAGGTAAGTCCTCTTGGATTTTGGATTTGGGAGTGTCTTTTCATATGGCTCATAATAAGTCCCTACTATTCGATTGCATTAAATCATATTTTTTATGTGTGTCAACCGCCGATGATACTTCTTTAAAAGTTAAAAATATAGGGAATCTTAGTAATGATTCAAATTTTTTTTGTTCTAAATATTAGGGTTATTCCAAAACTTGATTCAAATATTTTTTCGGTTTCTAAAATTTTCGATTATGAGTGTAAAGTAGTCTTCTCTTCTAAGGCTTGTTGGGTGCAGGATCTCTAGTCAGGGAAGTTGATTGAGCAAGGCCATAGAAGAGGAGACCTTTACTACATAGACTCTTTTATGTTTACTTAAAGATTCCTTTTGTAACCATATCCAAAAAAATTAACTTGGATATTTGGCATAAAAGACTAGGACATCCAAGTGTATCCAAACTATCTCTTTTTCCGTTTTTGAAAAAAAATTGTAAGGAAAAAAATCATATGTATAGATTGTATACTTGAAAAAATGCAAATGATACATTTTGGATTTAGAACTTCCTTAACTAATGAAAATTTTGAATTAGTGCATTGCAGAGGCTTTGAAGAAAATGAAATCAAGAAGGGCAGTTGGCCCCGATGGTATACCTATCGAGGCTTGGAAATGCTTGGGAGAGAAAGGTTTAGAATGGTTGACAAATCTTTTTAACTTGATTTGACGAACAAATAAGATGCCTAATGAGTGGAGGAAGAGTACTTTGGTGCCTTTATATAAGAATAAGGGTGATATACAAGATTGCACAAACTATCGTGGTATAAAACTCATGAGTCATACTATGAAACTTTGGGAGAGGGTGATTGATTCTAGGTTGAGGAAGGTTGTCATGATATCGGAGAATCAATTTGGTTTTATGCCTGGAAGATCAACTATGGAAGCTATACATCTTCTTAGACAACTTATTGAAAGATATAGAGAGAGGAACAAAGATTTGCATATGGTTTTTATTGATTTAGAGAAGGCATACGATAGAGTACCTAGGGACGTTCTCTGGTGGACAATGATGAAGAAAGGTGTTTCTCTCAAGTACATTAGTATAATTAAAGATATGTATGAAGGAGTAGTAACCAATGTCCGCACTTGTGGAGGGGTGACAACCAATTTTCCGATAACGGTTGGGTTACATCAAGGATCTGCTTTAAGCCCTTTCCTATTTGCGATAGTGATGGATGAGCTTACGAGATCAATTCAAGAAAATGTACCGTGGTGTATGTTGTTTGCTGATGATATTGTTTTGATTGATGAGTCTAGAGCTGGGGTTAATGCTAAGTTAGAATTATGGAGACAGACATTGGAAGCTAGAGGTTTTAAGTTGAGTAAGAGTAAGACTGAATATATGGAATGTCGGTTTAGTAAGCAACGAAGTAGTGATGGGAGTGTAGTGAAGCTTGGTGAGCAAGATATACCGGTGAATGACTATTTCAAATATTTGGGATCCATCATTCAAAAGTATGGAGAAATTGATGGAGATGTAAATCATAGGATAAAGGTTGGGTGGATGAAATGGAAAAATGCTACTGGAGTGCTGTGCGATCGTAGAATGCCATTGCGGTTGAAGGGAAAGTTTTATAGGACGACTATTAGACCTGCTTTACTATATGGTACGGAATGTTGGGCTGCCAAGAGACATCATATTCAAAAAATGAGTGTAGCTGAGATGCGGATGCTTAGATGGATGTGTGGAAATACAATAAAAGATAAGATTCGGAACGAAGAGATACGTAAGAAGGTAGGTGTTGCACCCATTGAAAATAAGATGCGAGAGAATCGTTTACGGTGGTTTGGACATATTCGGCGAAGGCCTAATGATGCTCCAGTTAGAAGGTTGGAGAAATGGGAAAATATATTAGTTAAAAGAGGTCGGGGTAGGCCTAGGAAGACTTGGATGGAGATGATAGGAAAGGATATGAATGCTTTGAACCTCACCGAGGACATGGCGTTGGATAGAAATGATTGGAGGAAAAGGATTCATGTGGAAGACCCAAAATGAATTTCTTTTTTGGTTCATAGCGCTGACCCCAATTGTTTTGGGATGAAGGCGTAGTTGTTGTTGTTGTTGTTGTTGCATTCAGATGTATGGGTTTCTGCACCCGTTATGTCAAAAGATGGTTATTCATATTATGTTACATTCATGGATGATTTTATTAGGCACACTTGTATCTACTTCCTTAGACTCAAATCCGAAGTTTTTTCGTGTTTTAAATTTTTTTTATAATTTTGTTAAAAATTAATTCAACACAAATATTAAAATTTTTCGCTCGAATTCAGGGGGAGAGTTTGTTTCAAATGATTTCCAATCATATTTAAAAACCAATGGTATTATACATCAAAGATCTTGTCCAAGGACTCCTCAACAAAATGGAATTTTCGAAAGAAAAATATTATTGAAACTACTAGAACTTTACTTATTTCAAAAGAAGTTTCAAAGAAGTTTTAGGCCGAAGCTGCCCTCATTGTAGTTTATTTAATAAATAAAATGCCTTCTCAAAATTTAGAAAACAAATCTCCAATTGAAAAGATTAAGAGTTTTTTGATGTAAGTGTTTTGTACTTGAAAAATACAACAAACTCTCTCCTAAAGCTATTGAATGTGTTTTTCTTGGGTATGATGAAAATAAAAAAAGGCTATCGATGCCATGATTCTAAAAATGATAAACTTTATGTATCTAGTGTATCTAGAAATGTTAATTTCTAGAAAAAGAAAAGGGATTTGATCTTGAGAAAACTAAGGAAGAATCTGAGTATGCCTTCTTGTTTGATTTATTGCCAAATCCGTCATTGAAAATGACGTTGAAGATAATGACAATGCTGAGTCAAATAATGAACCAAGTGAAGAAAGAGAACCAACTCGTAACATTATACAATACTCTCGACGTGATAATGAGGAACATCCATATACTTTTGAGAAGTATAGTCAACCACCAAATGTAGAAAAATCTAGTATTAGAAGAACTAAACGAATAACTAGACCGCCAAATAGGTTTGTCTCCTATGAATCCTTTTCACCAAATCATAGAGCATGTCTTCTAGCAATCCACTCATATCTTGAAACATCCAACTATAGAGAAGCCAAAGATATAAGAGAATGTGTAGAAGCATTGAAAATAGAATTAGATGCTCTATATAAAGCCCATACTTGGGAAGTCCAATACCTTCCTAAGGAAAAGAAGACGATAGGATGTAAATGGGTATTTAAGGTTAAAACAAAGAAAGATGGATGTTTAGAAAGGTATAAAGCAAGATTAATTGCAAAGGGGTACTCTCAGGAATATGGTATAGACTATTAGAAAATCTTTGTCCCCGTTGCCCGTATGACCACCTTTAGTTGCAGTAGCATCCATTAAAAAATGACCTATATATCAGTTAGATGTCAAGAATATTTTCTTAAATAAAAATTTAAATAAAAAAGTTTACATGGATCCTCCTCCTGGTCTGACTATTGAAAATGGAATGGTTCTTCGTGTTTAAAAAACATTATATGGGCTTTAAACAAACCCCTAAAGCATGGTATGATCGGTTTAGTGGAACTATGATAAAATTTGAATTTAAATATTGTTTTACTGAGAGTGCACTTTTTGTAAGATCTATAGGTATTTCGCTTATTATTTTACTATTGTATGTTGATGACATGATCATCACTGAGAATGATCAGAAGGAAATTAAAGAAATTAAAATTATGCTTAAAAAATCTTTTGATATGATTGACCTTAGTTTTTTGAATTATTTTCTAGGTATTGAAGTAACATACTTACCAAGATGATACTTCAATACATTTTGTCTCAAATAAAATTTGTAGTTGATACTGTTACGCGATTGAGAATCACAAAAACAAAATATACTGACACTCTTAAAGTAATAAATGCTAAAATGAGAGCTGAAGATGGAGTTTTACTAGATGATCAAACTCCTTATTGGCAACTTATCGGGTCACTAATATACTTATCTATTACTAGACCGGATATTGCATATGCACTTCATACTACAAGTCAATTGCAACATGCAGTCACGTTTGTTCATATGAGTGTTGTATTAAGAATAGTTCGATACATGAAGAAAACTATATCTAAAGGGTTATTTTTATCCTCTTTAAGTCTTATTACTTATACTAATTCTAACTGGGGAGAAGATCCCAATAACCGACGCTCAACCATAGGTTTTTGTGTGTTTTTAGGTGATTCTCTCATTTCTTGGAGATGCAAAAAACAACAAAAATTGTCCTTCTCCACAAAAGCTGAATATAGAGCAATGACTACAACAACAACCGATGACGTATGGATGAAATATTTACTCTCAGACATGGGTGTTGATATTTCAGAATCTTCAAAGTTATGCTGCGACAACCTTAGTTGTCATAGGTTGCCATAGGCGCTGGGTGGAGCCTAGGCAGTGAGCCCCCTAAAAAGCCTAGGTGGAGCCTAAGCGGTACCCCAAATAAAAAAACAAATGAAAAAAACATACAAATTTGTAAACAAACTATTAAAATTAATAACAAACATGTATACAACATAAAATCAGTCAACATACAGAGCCATACTAAAGTCAGAGATAAGCTTGTAACTTGTAGAGACTGGCCTTCTTTTCCTATCTTGTAACTTGTATAGCCATCTAGGAATCAATTTAAATTTTATAAACTGTAGAAAACCATTCTTAAAACAATGTTTGGACTAAATTATTTGATTAAAACATTACACAAAGTTATATGTTGCTTCAAAAAAGAGAAAAAAAAAACATACAGAGCCATACTAAAGTTACAGAACAGCTTGAGATACCAAACTTCTGCCGAGCACACCAAGTTTAACAGGTGGATACACACTCAATCAAATATAACTGAATAAAATTGGAAGCAGCAGCAAATCACAATCTGGGAATTGTAAATGCTCTCACTTATGGGTTCATGCTAAATCAATCCATTCTAGGGTACTGCAAAAACACTGATCTTTTGTGAAAACAAAGACACACCTAAAAAATGGTAAACTTGGAATGAAAATCATTTCAAATTTCAAAGTCAAATTTACAGCAAACCACACCAATTTCCCAAATACTACAAACTATAAGTCATAGCTGCAAGCTCACTTAAATAGCCAGAAAAAGTAAATTAATAAAAAAAAGCATATATATATATATATGTATATTATATAAATATACGTATATCAAGGGTATTTTGGTCTCTGTATATATACAGTCCAATAGGGGCTGTATTATTCTCTTTATTTAGTTTTTAGTCTTTTTGTTTTTGTTTTGCAACTAGTCGTTGGACTGATCCCAATGGTCATATTTTCCTTTTTCAGCATTCTTTGTTGTGTGTGTGTTGCTCTACAAATAAAGCCCACTGTAAAGAGTTCATTTATGCTTTTTAGCATATGAGTTGTGAATATAAAAAATCTCTTATTTCTATATTGTGTTTTTGTGAGGTTTATTCTCTTTGTGAGATTGTATTCTGTCCATTAGAGGCCATATTGTGACAGTGCACTTGTGTAGCCCTTGGTTGGCATTGTGATTGTGCACTTCTTGTTTTATTACACAGTGATCTTGGCAACTTTTGGCTTTCTGATGCATCCAATGCTTGATTAGATCTTAGATTCATTCAACTTTGATGGAAGGTTGAAGTTTATCATTCTGCCATTAGTGTGGAACTTCACAATGTTGCGGTGAAGTTTCCTAAATTCCTTTGTAAATTTCTGAGTTCGTAATAGATTGTGTTGTATCGGCCAGACCTTAAGGCCATTTTCCCTCTCAATTTAACATAGTTTTAGACAATAGTTCCTTTTAATGTTTTTTAACCTTTGCCCTCCACTTTGTCTCTTGTTGGTTTATCTGGTGATATAAATGCTGACATTGGTTGAGTTCCAAGCTGTTTTTGGATTTCATTATCGTTTCTTCATCTTCTTGTTCTTTTCGCAGGTTTATCTGTATGGGGGTCAAGTTACTTCTTGGAAAAATGACCATGGAGATGAGTTACTATTTGTGAGCAGTAAGGTATTAAGTTTGGGTTATATTAATGTCCTTATTGGTAAATGATATAAATGTACTGTTTTTTTCAAATAATATTTGGACTGCAAAGCCATCAAATGACTATTGTCGTCACTTAGTTAAGTGGCTAAGAAAGAGTTTTTGGTGGACAGTTATGTGAAAGAAAACATACAAACTCTCTCTGATTGTCCAATAAGCCAATGGCAGTTCGTAGGTTGTCTAATTTATGTACAGAAAGATGTATAAATCTAAATAATGTTCTTTTTAGTTGTTCATATTTGCTATTATTATCATTTTGAAGTACATATTGGCCTACCCTGTATGTCGTAGTTTTTTATGCTCTTTATTTTTTAATTGATAAGCTATGGCTACTTATTAACCTTTATTAGACTTGCTCATATATTGCTTTATAATCTTAGGACAGAAGCCCTTATATTTTTATTGCCATATTGTACTTATCTGATTGACAAGCTATTGTCTTGTTCCTAGGTATCTAATTTGTCATTTTCTTGTTTAAATTCAGGCGATTTTCAAGTCGCCAAAGGCCATACGTGGTGGAATACCAATTTCCTTTCCACAAGTATGTGGTGATCTTGCTCTTGATGTTTCCTTCTTTCATTATCTCTTGTCCCTTTTGCACAAATAACAGTTTCCCTTTATGCAGTTTGGAAGTCACGGATCTCTTGAGCGGCATGGGTTTGCAAGGAATAGGTTTTGGAGCATCGATACTGACCCTCATCTATTTCCAACAAATATATCCAATAAGGCTTTTATTGACTTAATCCTTAAGCCATCCGAGGATGATCTGAAGATATGGCCCCACTGGTACAAGGCTTAGGAAATGGAAATGTTGCCTTTTGTTCGTAACATTGTAATCTATCTTGACAGATATCACGTTTGTGTTTGCTTGCATAACCTCAAGGTAGTGTCTGTTAAGAATATAAGTATATATATTTATATATACTTATTTACATGTGTATGTCCATATATATATGTTTGTAATAGGAAATACCCATTAGGGCTATTTTTGTCTTTTCCCACTATGTAATAGGTTGTGCCCATTAAGGGTACAACTGTCTTTTTCTTTATTTTATTTTTTATTTTCTTTCTTTTGTAATCTTGGTTTTAGTCAAGGGCATTTAGGACCTTTGGCATAGAGTCGTTGGGAGCTCCCCAGCGACTATTTCTAGCCATTGGGTGCTCCCCTACAACTCTATTTCTAGCCATTGGGTGCTCCCAATGACTCATTGAGCCCTCTAACCTCTATATAAAGAGGTTTCTCTCCTTTGTAAACTAATGCTTTCTCAAGCATTTGATCCCTAATAAATTTCTATATTTTTTACTTGTGTTCTTGGCCCCTAAGTGGCTTATGTGCGTGCATTCTTGTATTGACCAATAATTGGTCCTTGTGCTTTTGCTATTGTGTTCTTGTAAGCCCTTAAGAGGCACTCTCTTGTATTGTTTTTCTTTTTTCATTACATGGTATCAGAGCATTAGTGCTCTCTTGTTATAATTTGTATTTGGAGATTGCGTGGTGGACACTAAAGATCATAGTGTCGGTTCTTTGCTTCTGGAAGCATGCTATCAACTTTCTTCAATCTTTTCTTCCTCTCCCTCCTCTCTTTCTCTCTATATTTCTCTTTACTTTCATGGCCGACATGGAAGTTGTAACCGTTGTTTTCATCAAATTTGATGGGACCAACTACAACATGTGGGTCACCGCGGTAAAAAGAATCCTAGTAGGGAAAGAGCTTTGGCACTTGGTTGATGGTTTTGCTCCGGAACCTCAACCTTCTTACTAAAGTGGTTGTGGGAGATGATGGTGCAAATAAAGAGGAGACTCTTAAAGGAAAAGAGAGAGATATGGCTCTCTTAAAATACAAAAATATCTATAAAGCCTGGGAAGTTGGCCATGCTAAAGTCCTATCTCTTTTCATGGGGAGCATGTGCGAAGAACCATGTGAAAAATATTGGAGTTTGAGTGGATTAAGCTTGGACTTTTATCAAGCAAATCTACACTAAAAAAGATGCCACTCATAAGTGGGAAATACGAAACAAAATCCATAAATGTACACAAGGTGACAAAAGTGTGTGAGAGTATTATGGAGCTTTAAAAAGACTTTGGGATAACTAAATTTGGGCCTATTTGGGATACACTTAATGATGCTCGACCAGAGTTTCCATTCGGGGAAGCGGGAGCGAGAAGCAATTCGGGAAGCGGAAGCGAAAATCAAGGCACTTACAAAATTTTAGGAAGCGGGAAGTGCGGGACAACTTAGAAGCGAACCAGTAAGCGTCTTGGAAGCAACCTAGGAAGTGAGGGGAAGCGAAAAAAGAAAGAAAAATAAAAATGGAAACCCCAAAAAACTAAAAAAGGAAGCGAAAGCGAACTTCCCAAAATTTTTTGGCGCTTTCCAGCACGTTTTAGAAGTGCCACATTTCACGCTTTGGAAACACGCTTCCCTATTCCCTATAGCGCTTCCAGTGACCCTGTGCTCGACTATGGAAGAAACAAATCTTAGAAGAGAATTTTTTTCAATTTATGTAAGGACTCATACCCGAATTCGAAAATCTGAGGGTCATTATTACTCATCGTGAGAAAGATGAGCTTCCACCTTTTGATGAAGTATTGGCCGAAGTATAATGAAGAAAACTAGGTTGAAGACCATGTCAAAGCCTAAGGAACCGAAAGAAAATGTCTTAGCCGTATGAAGACTTAAAGCCAACACCGACACCTACAAGGCCCCTAATTTTATTAAGTCCAATTTCGGGAGGCAACATAGTGATGAAGCAAGAAAAAAGATTGCTTGTTGCAATTGTGGAGAATCGGGGCACATCAAGCCTTATTGCCCTAAATTCAAAGGAAAGGATGAGCGAAGAGTGGTGAGTGTAGAAGCATCACAAGGGGACTGAAACCAATAGGGATTCAAAATCCATTAAAACTTGTCATTGTCCCAACTAGTGGATGCCTTACAACCCCTTCTCAAGGGTTCATCCTCCATCTCAGGTGCCACAATCTCTTTTTATCTCTCAAAAAAGATTTTTTGTCTTTTGGACTCTGGTGCTTCTTTCCACGTGACCCCCAACATTTTTGACTGTTCGAATGTAGAAATAATTTAAGTAGATCTAATATCTTTAGTGTAGATGGTTTTTCTCTTGATATAAAAAAGGGTTGGTATTTTGAAAAATTCTTCAAAATTTTTTATACACAAAATTAGATTGTTTCAAAACTCAATTTAAATCTTCTTTTCATTTCTTAAATAGTTGATCATGGTTGTAAAATTTCATTTTTCATCGAATCAATGTTTGGTGTAGGAATTCCGGTCCGGGTTGCATATTGGGGAAGGCCATAGAGAAGGAGATCTTTACTACATAGATCGGTTGATCATTCTTCAAAATACTTTTTGTTGCACTGCACAAGATTTGAATATTTTTTTGTAGCATCAAAGGCTAGGTCATCCTAGCATATCTAAATTATCCAATGTTCCACGTTTGAGAAAATTTTGATTACACTGATTGCATTCTTGGTAAAATGAAGTTCATTCCCTTTAAAGAAAGAATTTTCTTTGCTTCTAAACCACTTGAATTAATACATTTGGATGTATGGGGTCCGACTCCAATTGTACATAAGGGTGGTTATGGTTACTATGTGATTTTCATTGATGATTATTGTCGTTATACCTGGATTTATTTTTTTAAGCAAAAAAAATGAAGTATTTGAATTTTTAATTTTTTTTCACAATTTAGTCTAAAATTTATTTAAAACTAATATTGTTATTTTTTGCTCTGATTCAAGGGAAGAATTTATGTCAAATGATTTCAAAAAATATTTGGAACTAAGCGATATTATACATTAAAGATCTTGTGCTGACACCCCTCAACAAAATAGTTTGGCTGAAAGAAAACATAGGCATATTATAGAAACTTCCAGAACTCTTCCGATTTAAAAAATATACCTAAAATGTTTGGCTGAAGCTGCACTTACCGCTGTCTATCTTATAAACAAAATGCCATTTGTAAAACTTCAAAACATCCCACCTGTTGAAAAACTTTACAAAATTTCCCCCTGATTATTCTAGATTGAGAACTTTTTGTTGCAAATGCTTTGTTCTTGCAACCTAAAATCATAAATGATCTCCTAGAGCGTTATTCTGTATGTTTTTTTGGATATCGAGATACATAAAACGACTTTAGATGTTATGATCTAAAAAATGATGAACTCTATCTCTCTGGACATGTGACCTTTTTGAAAATAAGTTTTTTTATCAAAATGTACCTAAGAAAACTAGTAATTACTCTTTTCTATTTGAATTTGCTTTAAGAAAGATTCTTTATGCATTGATATTGTGGATGAAGAACCTCAGTTAAATACTCCTGGTAATGAGACCCATGTAATAGATAGACATGAACCACCTAGTATACAATATAGAAGAAGAGTCAGTGATAGTGGGCCCTAGGGCTTTAGAAAAATAGTCCAACCTTGAGTCTCAAGAACCTAGTTCCATTAGGGAATCTAGACCCCTAGATAGATTTGTGTCATTCCCTCAATATAGAGCATGCCTAGCAAAAAAATTGTCCTACGTTGAACCTAATACGTATAAACAAGCCAAAGATTGTTCTGAATGGATAGATGCTATGAACATTGATCTTGAAGCGTTAGTCAAATCCAATACCTGAACAATAAAAGACTTACCTAAAGGGAAAAAGTTCATAGGGTGCAGATGGGTATACAAGGTCAAAACTAAGAGTGATAGCGCTCTTGAGCGATATAAGGCTAGGTTAGTAGCCAAAAGGTTATTGTCAACTATGATAAGACCTTTGCTCCAGTAGCTAGGATGACTTCTGTTAGAACCCTCATAGCTATAGTTGCCATTAGAAATTGACATATCTTTCATATGGATGTCAAAAATGATTTTTTAAATGGTGAGTTAAAAGAAAAAGTATATATGGATCTTCTACTTAGATATGAATTCTAGCAGGAAAGGTTCTTCATTTAAAATAGACTCCTAAAACTTGGCATGATAAATTCCATTCAATTATGGTTACACATGGTTTTACTTCCTGCTATACTGACACTGTCACATTTGTTAAGAAATCTGATGCAAAAATTGTTATTTTCCTTCTTTGTGTTGATGACATGACCATCACAGGAGGGGACACACATATAGTTAGTTTTATTAAAAATGTTTTGAAATGACTGATCTAAGATTTCTTAGATATTTTTTAGAGATTAAGGTTGCTTACTCTACACGTGGTTATTTTATAACTCAATCTAAGTTTGCTACCAACATCATCGACAAGTGTAGAATTATAGATGAAAAAAAGGTACACTCCTGAAGTCATCAATGCAAAAATGAAGATAGATGATGACCTAAGTCACAGGGATTCGGCTAGCAGGGTGCCGCACCCGTGTCGACGCGACTCGACGCGGGTGCGGTCAACCCGACCCTGGGTACGTTGACTGCACCTAGGGTCATTTCGGTCAATTTTTTGGTTTTTTTTTTTTAAAAATTGTCCTATAAAATGGGATGCGGAATTTAAAAAAAAATCTTGGGAGGGGGGGGGGGGCGCTGCCCCTCTATAACCCCCCGCTAGGCACGATCAAGAAGAGAGAGAGAGATAAATACCTTGGTATCAAGCATGACCGCACAGAGTATGGCAGTGTTGTGCATGGCGGTCCGTAGGTTGTCAAGCGTCTCTTGATGGTAAGCATGGGTATCGTGAGAGAAGTTGAACCTGGCGACGTTCATGCCTTCCCTGAGCAGCTTCTCCAGCATCTCCACAGACCTTGATGATGGACCCAACGTGCACACTATCTTGGCTTTTGGCCTCATCTCCATGTTGTGGCACTTTGTGTGTCTCTGTGCGAGGAAGGGGCGAAGGGGAGGGTGTTAAAATATATGTAATTCATATATATATATATATATATATATGTAATACCCGATAGGGGTATTTTTGTCATTTCACAAGTACCCGATAGGGGTACTTGTTTTTCTTATTTTATTTTTCTCTTTATTTTTTGTAAATTCTATTTTTTATTTTTTTGTTTTTTGCTCACACAAAAGGGGCCCCACATGTAGTCGATGGGGCCCCCAACGGTCACATTTGTGACCGTTGGGGGCTCCCAACGACTACATGGGGAGCCCCCTAGGTGGCTCTCCTTTTAAGGCCTCTTGGCCCTCTCCCTCTCCTTCTTTTGTGTATAAATAGGGGTGAACCCCTCTTGTATTTCTTACTCTTGAGAGCTCTCTCTCTTTCAATAAGAGACATTTATATTTTTATGTTGTGTTGTCTCTTGTGGGTTTGGGTATTATCCCTTGTTGTTTGTTCATTAGTGGATGCTGTAAGTGTCTAGTGCACTCTTTGCTTTTCCGCATATTTCATTACATGGTATCAGAGCCTTGTGTATGCTCTTCTTCTCAATATAGCTAGTTGTGTAGCTATATTTTTTTCTTGTTATATCTCTCTTCCCTTTATCCTCTTGTAAGTGATTATCATGGAAGGAGAACAAAAGATTGATCTCTCATTCAAGCTCAATGGATCCAACTACATGATGTGGGCCGCCGCCATGGAGAACAACCTCAAAGGGAAAAAGCTTTGGGGATACGTTATGGGCACCATTCCGGAACCACAACTCCAACTAACTAAAATGGAAGGTGATCAAGAAAAAGCTCTTGAAGGAGATGCCTGCATGAAGGCCATTGAAGATCACCAATCTAAAATAGAAGATTGGGAAAGTAAGCATGCCAAGATTCTTGCTTGGTTCATGAACAATGTGGAGCTCAAGATTTGCGCCAACATTGCCAAATTTCGGATGGCAAATGAAGCATGGTTCTTCATGAAAGGTATGTTTACACAAAAAGATCTTGCTCGTCAATTCTTTCTTCAAGAAAAAATCTGGACTATCAAGCAAGTAGAAATGAGTGTTAGGGACTACTTTAGCACTCTTGGCCCTCTATGGGATGAGCTATCCTTACTAGAAACAAAATGGGTTTCTAGTATAGATGTGGAATTAAGGAGAGAACAAATGGAAAAAGAACACTTTTTTCAATTTTTACATGGGCTTAGGCCCGAATATGAACAAGTTAGATCCTCCCTCCTACATAGATCTAAGCCTCTTCCCTTAGAAGATGCCATAGTCGAAATATGCCAAGAAGAAACCCGTCTTGGTATGATTAAAGGAGGAAATGATGTCTTGGCCGTATCAAAACCCGACAACCATATGAAAACCTACAAACCTCCAAATTTTGGAAGGCAAAATAACTATAATGGCAACTATAAAAAAGCCATTTGCCATCATTGTCAAGAACCGGGTCATATAAGACCTAATTGCCCTAAGTTGAATGAAGCACCAAAAAATAAAGTTGCTTCCGTTGAAGAAGCTACTCAAAAGAAAGAAGAAGCAATCAAAGGAACGGACTCTTTTTCTCTTGCTCAACTATCGGAGGCACTACAAACTCTACTCAAGATTCCATCAACTTCCGGTGCCGCTGTAGCTTCCTCCTCTCCTCCAGGTATGTCGTCTTGGATCCTTGACTCTGGAGCTTCCTTTCATATGACCCCCCTTGAAAATGAGCTTTCCGATTTATGTAATAATTATAAAAACTCCTATGTTTCAACTGCCGATGGTACATCTTTACAAGTAAAAAGTTTTGGAACCTTAAACTTTTCAAAAGACTTCTTTGTGCCAAACGTAAGAGTTGTACTTCAACTTAATTTAAACCTCCTCTCTGTTGCTCAAATATGTGATCATGGATGTAAAATCTCCTTCTCAACTAAGGATTGCTCTATACAGGATCTCCGGTCCGGGAAGCTAATTGGGCAAGGCCATAGAAGGGGAGATCTCTATTACATGAGCAACTTGAAACTCCCCACTAACTCTTTTTGTAACCATGTCCAAGATAAAAATATTGATATTTGGCATCAAAGACTTGGACACCCAAGTTTCTAAAAAATGTACTCCTTTCCATTTGGAAAGAAATTTTGTAATGAGAAACATTTTGTTTGCAAGAATTGTATTTTTGGCAAAATGAAATCTACTCCTTTTCCAAACCGAACTTTTGTATCCAAAAGACCTTTTGAGTTAGTGCATTCGGATGTTTGGGGTCCTTCCCCGTCATGTCTAAAGGAGGGTACTCCTATTATGTCACTTTCATCGATGACTACACTAGGTATGTATGGATCTACTTTCTCAATTTAAAATCCGAAGTCTTTGATTTTTTCAAAAAATTTCATATGATAGTTAAAAATCAATTTTCAAGTAATATCTCTACTCTTAGATCCGATTCGGGTGGAGAATATTTATCAAATGAATTTCAAAACTATTTAGAAGTAAATGGAATTTGCCATCAAAGATCGTGTCCTAGGACCCCCCAACAAAACGGCTTGGCCGAAAGAAAGCATAGACATATCATGGAAACCACTAGGACAATTCTTATTTCCAAAGAAATTCCAAAGAATTTTTGGGCCGAAGCGGCCTTAACCTCAACTTACTTAATAAATAGAATGATATCTTCATCCTTACAAAATACATCTCCATACGAAAAACTATTTGAAAGAATACCCGACTTCAATAGATTAAGAGTCTTTGGATGTAAATGTTTTGTCCTTACCCATAAACGGGACAAATTATCTCCTAAAGCTATTGAATACGTTTTCTTGGGTTATGGAGAAAATCAAAAGGGTTTTAGATGTTTTGACTTGAAAAATAACAAACTCTATGTATCCAAAGATGTAACTTTTTTGGAAAATGAAAATGGTTTTGTGAAAACTAAAGATATTGACGAAAGTGAATATACTTTTTTATTTGATCTTCTATCTCAAGAAGATGAGACTCCTCAAGAAGAGGAAATCTCTAATGAGTCTTTGAATGACCTAGAGGAAATTCCTCTTGATAATGCTATAGATGAGAATAATAGACCAATCCAAACATATGTTAGGCTTGGTCAACAAACTCAGATAAGCGCCTTAGAAAAATACTCTCAAGGATCCAACATAGAAGAAACCTCTTTAAGGAGATCCAGTCGGATCTCCAATCCTCCTAATAGGTTTGTTTCCTATGAGTCCCTAACTCCTAGATATAGAGCATGTCTAATTGCATTGCATTCATTTCATGAACCTTCACACTATAATGAGGCCAAAAATATTCTCCAATGGGTTGAAGCCATGAACTTAGAGCTTAGTGCCCTTGAAAAAGCAAAAACTTGGGAAATAACTTCGTTACCCATTGGAAAGAAATCAATAAGATGTAGATGGGTCTTCAAAATTAAAACCAAGAGTGATGGTTCATTAGAACGTTATAAAGCACGGTTAGTAGCTAAAGGATATGCTCAGGAATATGGTATAGATTATGAAGAAACCTTCGCACCTGTTGCTAGAATGACTAGTGTTAGGACTCTTATTGCTATTGCGTCAGTGAAGAAATGGCCTATATATCAACTCGATGTTAAGAATGCATTTCTAAATGACGAATTAAATGAAGAAGTTTACATGGATCCTCCACCAGGAGTATGTATTGGTAAAAATAAAATTCTTAAACTTAAAAATGCATTATATGGTTTAAAACAAGCCCCAAAGGCTTGGCATGGTAGATTTAGTAATGTAATGACAAGTTTAAATTTTCGTTCATGTTATACTGACACTACTTTGTTTGTGAAAAGTGCAGGGTCTTCAGTAGTTATTTTACTACTTTATGTTGATGATATGATCATCACTGAAAGTGATGAGCAAGGCATTAATGATATTAAAAAGGTTTTAAAAGAAAATTTTGATATGTCTGACCTTGGTTTCTTAAGATATTTTTTAGGAATTGAAGTGGCGTACTCTCCTCGAGGGTACATTCTCTCTCAGATGAAACTTGCTGCTGACATCTGTTCCAAATCGGGTATCTCCGATGGTAAGAAGACAGAAACCCCATAAGTCATCAATGCAAAATTAAGGTTGGAAGATGGAACACCTCTCGAGGATCCTACTCCCTACCGGCAACTTGTTGGGTCTCTAACCTACTTATCCATCACACGGCCAGACATTGCTCATGCCGTCCACTCTGTCAGTCAGTTTCAACATGCACCTACAACCGTGCACATGAGTGCAGTCTTAAGGATTGTCAGATATATCAAAAATACCATAACTAAGGGAGTTTTTCTTTCCTCTGCCTCGTCACTTGATTTAATTGCTTATACTGATGCAGATTGGGGAGGAAATCCCAATGACCGAGTCTCAACTACCGGATTTTGTGTTTTCTTAGGTGACTCTATGATTTCGTGGAGATGCAAGAAGCAACACAAAGTATCATTGTCCTCGACGGAAGCAGAATATCGTGCTATGGCCACTACAACCATGGAACTTGTGTGGCTAAGAAGCCTCCTCAGTGATATGGGCATTGTCATCTCTACTCCTTCGAAGATGTGTTGCGACAACAAAAGCGCAATCTATATTGCAAGCAATCACACCTTCCATGAGCGTACTAAGCATATTGAGATGGACTGTCATTACGTTCGGGATGAATACCTAAGAGGAACTATAGCACTACCTTACGTCACATTAGAGTACCAGTTGGCGGACTTCTTCACTAAGGCTCTTGCGGCTCCTCGGTTTTTGTTTCTGCTTAACAAGCTTTCGGTTATATCCCCGTAAAGCTTGAGGGAGGGTGTTAAAATATATGTAATTCACATATATATATATATATATATTTATACATATATATATGTAATACCCGATAGGGGTATTTTTGTCATTTCACAAGTACCCGATAGGGGTACTTGTTTTTCTTATTTTATTTTTCTCTTTATTTTTTGTAAATTCTATTTTTTATTTTTTTGTTTTTTGCTCACACAAGAGGGGCCCCACATGTAGTCGATGGGGCCCCCAACGGTCACATTTGTGACCGTTGGGGGCTCCCAACGACTACATGGGGAGCCCCCTAGGTGGCTCTCCTTTTAAGGCCTCTTGGCCCTCTCTCTCTCCTTCTTTTGTGTATAAATAGGGGTGAACCCCTCTTGTATTTCTTACTCTTGAGAGCTCTCTCTCTTTCAATAAGAGACATTTATATTTTTATGTTGTGTTGTCTCTTGTGGGTTTGGGTATTATCCCTTGTTGTTTGTTCATTAGTGGATGTTGTAAGTGCCTAGTGCACTCTTTGCTTTTCCGCATATTTCATTACAGAGGGAGCATCCTCTGGGGTGCAACTTTGGTTTGAACATGCAAGGAGAGGGTTTTTTAGAAAGAGAAGACGTGTGACACTGTGGGTAGAAATACGTGGCTTGCGTGGTAAGTCTTTTTTTATTCGGGAGACAACAGAAGCGGCAGTGGGTCTACTCCTTTATTATGACCTAGGCTATCAGGTCAGGGATTTTGTGTACAAAAGATATTCTTTGGGTTGTCAATTGTCAAAGACCCCCCCATACCTGGCTACAATGACATGCGTGTCCTTTCTCAGAAGTTGGACCTGTCCGACTGGAGATGGTTTTGGGTTCCCTTCAGAAATTGGCCACATGCATTCTAACGGACCAAGTCCTTGATGTGACACATGTTACTTGAGTTCCTTGAAAACATATTAAAAAGGGACATACTTCGAGGCCTATAGTTTTGTGTTTCAATCGTTCTCATTGAACTTGGGTCGACTCCACTAGGTTCTGTTGGAGGGTTAAGTGGGACAAAAGCCATTTAGTTAAGGGCCACTACTCCGACAAGTTGGTCAAAGACTCAAAGGTGGACCCATGAAGATCCAGTGGGTCGACAGATTTTAAGAAGTGTGGGTGTGGAACTGAGGGCATTTTAGGTATTTTGGTGTGCAGGCCTATAACTCTCGAAAGGACCAAAGATAGTTAAGTTTTACAAATAGAAAGGCCCAACGAAACAATGAACCTTTTTCCAGGTTTTCTAAAAACAACTTTGACATTTCAAAATGACGACGATGACCCCATGAAACTTTGTGTTGAAATTTGAAAAACGGGAACCGGTGTGCCTAACCCAAGCGAGGACGTCGTTGGAGAGGCATATTCCTGTTGAGGAAACCGAACCATTCCAGTAAGTGAAGACGGGGACATATGGACTGGCATAAAGTAATCCATGATAAAGTGGGCAACCGGACCCCCTTCTATATATATATATATATTTACATTTTTGCCCCTGCCGCACCCCCGCACCCAAGGTTTTTGAAAGTGCCGCACCCGCACCCGCACCCATGTGACATAGATGATGACACACCCTTTGATGACCCCACTCCTTACCGACAAATGATTGTGGCCCTTACTTGACCATCATCGGACCTGGCATTTCACATGCAATGCATACAACTAGTTAATTTCAGCATTGCTCTACCACTTTGCATATGAATGTCGTTATATATATTATTAGATATTTACAAAATTCTGTTTTCAAAGATTTTTTTTTATTCTCTTCCTCATCACTTGATATAATTGCCTATATTGATTCTGACTGGGGAAGAGATAACAATGATAAACGCTCAATTACAGGTTTTTGTGTTTTTCTAAGTGATTCGTTGGTGTCTTGAAAATACAATACAACAACAACTACGCCTTCATCCCAAAACAATTGGGGTCGGCGACTTGAAAATACAATAAACAACAAAAACTATCTCTATCATCAGCTGAGGCCGAGTATCGTGTCATGGCTACCACGACATCTGAAATTGTGTGGTTGAGACGATCGTTAGAAGACATGGGGGTGCCAATGCAGTCACCTTTAGTGTTGTGATAATAAAAATGCCATCTACATAGTTGGCAATCACACATTTCATGAAATGACCAAGCATATTGAGATGGGTTGCCATTATGTTCGTGAAAAGTACCTTCAGAAAATGATCGATCTGCCGTATGTAGTATCAGAATTTTAGTTGGCTGATTTCTTCATGAAAGCACTTCTTATACCGTAAGTTTGAAGGGGTATTAGGAATATAAGTATATATATTTATATATACTTATTTATGAGTATGTACATATATATATACACATACTAATATGTGTATATATATATATATATGTTTGTAATAGACAATACCTATTAGGGGCATTTTTGTCTTTTCTCACTGTGTAATAGGCTGTGCCCATTAGGGGAAAAACTTTATTTTTTTTTATTTTCTTTTGTAATTTTGGTTTTAGTCAAGGCCATTTAGTACCTTTGGCATAAAGTCGTTGGGAGCCCTCCAAAGTCTCTATTTCTAGCCGTTGGGGTGCTATTGAGCCCTCTAACCTCTATATAAAGAGGTTTCTCTCTTAAAATTATGTTTTCTCAAGCATTTGATCCCTAATAAATTTCTATATATTTTTACTTGTTTCTTGGCCTCTAAGTGGCTTATGTGCATGCATTCTTGTATTGACCCATAAATGATCCTTGTGCTTTTGCTATTGTGTTCTTGTAAGCCGTTAAGAGTCTCTCTGTTGTATTGTTTTCCTTTTTTCATTACAGTGGCTGCTAAAATGCATCACAAATAAATTTTGTTGATTTAGCTGATTCAATATGGTATTTTGCTGTCATTTGCAGCTTTGAGTTTCGTCTAAGGGTTGCTTTGGGACCTGGGGGTGATCTGACGTTGACTTCGCGCATTAGAAATACAGATGTCAAGCCATTTCAATTTACATTTGCTTATCATACATATTTCTCTGTTTCTGATATCAGGTACGTGCTGAACTCATGATGGACCTCAATTGTTCTAAGGATAAGGTTTATCCTCCCTATTGGTTCTCTGAGATAACTCCTATATGTATGAGAAGTTTGCTGTTATTATCATGAACCTTATGTGCTGCATCACTATGGCTACCATTTCCTATGCCTGGTTGCAGGTGTACATGCTGGGGTTGAGTCGTAATGGAGGTGTACCCATGGAGAGCCTGGCCCAACCAAACAGGGTCAGGCCCAACTCCCATGCCTCCATTATTGGGTTGGCCAGGACTGGGTGTGGTTTTGCTCTCTCCCACCCCATCCCTCCCTTTTTTTTAAAGATGCTGTGTAGAATATGGTATGGGCCTGTATAAAAAACATTTGAGCTCCAGGTAAAGGCATGGTTCCTCATGTTCAGGCCTGAAAAAGAGTCCAGCCTGGACTTCTGTCACTTTGATTTGCATGTGCATGCACATATTGTGTAAAATGGTCAATCTTGTGTTCTTGTTTTGTTATTTAATTTTCATTTCTTCTGTTATTGCATGTCTTCGTGTCTACTGGTTTCTGCACCTTAAATATTGACGTCAAGTTCCATGCTTTTGTATGGTTCTACTAGAGTACAAGTCATACATAATTGAGATTTGTCCTTTGTTCTTCAACTTGGGTAAACTAGATCTGTATCACATACCCAATATATATCTGTTTCAGCTATATCTTGGCAAGGAAAAACCTGAGGATACTATAGGTAGGCTATGTCACATAGACACGGCAACCAGGCAGCCGTGCCCGTGTCGACACAGCCCGACACGGGTACTGGTACCGGATGCAGCACAGGTACGTGCTGGTCCAGATTGGGGCGGGTCCAACCTCGACTCAACCCAATTTTTTTTTGTTTGACCTTGGTGAAAGGCAGGGAGGAAGAAAAAGAGGATGAGGAAGAAGAAAAAGAAAAAGAAAAAGAAAAAAAGAAATAGGAGAAGGAAGAAGATGAAAGAGAAAGAGGAAGAGGAGGAAAATAAGGAAGAAGAGGACGAAAGAGGAAGAGGAAAAAGAGGAGAAGGAAGAAGACGAGAGAGAGAGAGAGAGAGAGAGAGAGAGAGAGAGAGAGAGAGAGAGAGAGAGAGAGAGAGAGAGAGAGAGAGAGAGAGAGAGAGAGAGGCTTCTTCCTCTTCCTCCTCTTCTTCTTGAAGAATCTCATTCTCCCTCCCCCTTATTTTTAAAAATTAGTCACCTCCACCTTTACAAACTTTTTCTTTAATTTTTAATATGGACCTTTCCCTGCCCGTTTTTTTTTTCAAAAAATTACGATCACCTCCCTTACGAACTTTTTTTTTTAAATTTTTGATATGGACTTTATTATAGATCCAGACCCAAACTCTCTCTACACACACACATATATATACCACTGTCTCGCAATATTTTGAAAATATCGCGAGAAATACCGATATGTTAAGGTACCTGATATTAAAGGAAATATCTCGCTATATTTTCAAAATATCACCAGAAGACAAAATATCGTGATATTTTTGGCAAAACACTTTTTTTAATTTTATTTTAAGTTTTCATTTCCTATTTTTTGTTTCTTTTATATTTTAAAACCTTTAAAAAATGTTTCGTTATATTTTTGGAAGAAAAATAATGCAAAACTTATTATTTTCTTAGCTTTTTTGTTGTTATTTATATTTGTTTTCAATTTTTTAAACTCCCAAAATTTTCTCGAGATTTTTCAACTTTTGAAAATCTCTCTGAGAAATATTGCCGCGCGATAATACCTTGAACAATATAGGTGACTATGATATATACATAGCTGTGTCCCTATACCCTCATTTTTTGAAATTTCCATGTCTTACCCTCCGTACCTGCACCCGTACCTGTACCCGTACCCGTACCCGTACCCGTACCCGCACCCGCACCCGCACCCGTACCCGTACCCGTACCCATACCCATACCCATGTGACATAGTAGGTAGAGCTGTCAACTCTATGAGATATCCTACCCATTTTGGTGTTACCTGAATCTGGCCAGATTATGTGTAGTCAAGAAAATGGAGTTCCAAACTCAAATAGTATAATTAAAAAGAGTCCTTAAAACATGTATTTTTACATATAAAATACTCTGGCAGGTTGAGATGAGATAGGCTTAATCATCATCATCGTGCCTTATCCCACGGTTTTGTGGGTCCTATTTTTTCATTCCTTTCTATCTAGAGCTACAACTTTGGTCACTTGACAATCCTTCACATCTTCTCTGGCTGCCTCCTTCCAAGTATTCAATGGTCATCTTTTCCTAATTCCTTCAACTTGTATCATTACAACCTTTCTTACTGGTGTCATAATGGGTCTCTGTGCAACATGTCCAATCCATTTTAATTGACATTCTCTTAGTTTATCTTTTATTGGTAGGACCCTTAGGTGCAATCTGATATTTATTTATAATTTTATCTTTTTTTTGTGACCCTAAACATCCATCTTAACATATGCATTTCCACAACATGCACTCTATGTTCTTGTTGCTTCTTTGTCACGTAATCTTTAGCCCCAATATAATAGTGCTCAAACCCAATCCAAGTAATATTTGGGTCGACCCAAATCTAACCTGAATATTAATCAGCTATTTATTTTCACATTCATATCAATTATATGGATTGGGTTGGGTCAGGTATGCGACACAATGCTGACTTAGTTATGGTTGTAGGAGGAGCATTTCATTGCTTGCTATCTATGTCACATGGGTGCGGGTGCGACACGGGTGCGGCGCAATTTTAAAAATTTTAGACACGGGGACTTGGCTATATATATATTTATTTATTTAAAAAAAAATCCATGACTGTGCATACAGCACAGTCTGTGCACAACACAGTCAGTCACTGTGACTGTGCACAGCACAGATGTGACTGTGCACAGCACAGTCACTATGACTGTGCACAGTGCACAGCACAGTCACTATGACTGTGCACAGTGCACAGCACAGCAGTGACTGTGCACAGCACAGCACAACAGTGACTGTGCACAGTGCACAGCACAGTCACTGTGACTGTGCATTGTGCACTGTGCACAGCAGTCTATATATATATATATTTAGAAAAATATATAAAAAATAGTTTCTTTTAGTTTTTTCACCCTAAAATAGACGAATATAGACTCGGTCAACATTGACCAAGTCCAAAACGAGGACGGACTCGGCCTCGATTCGTTGATCGAGTCCGACTCCTCGTTGACCGAGTCTGGGCCGTGTCCTAAGCCGCACCCGTGTCTGCACCCGTGTCGGGGCGCGTCGACTCGGGTGCGGCGCCTCCCTAGCCGAGTCCGTGTGACATAGCTTGCTATGCATGGGGGTGTGTAATGGGCTGGCCTAACCTGACACAGCTCTGTTTAGCCTTGATCCATCAGGTTTTAGGAGTGAACCGATCTGGTTAAAAATATCAACTTCTAGGCTTAGGCTCGGTTCTTAGTGGTCCATGCCTTAAGGCAGCAATAACTCAACCTGTTGGCCCATTGGGCCAATGGGCTATCCCGATCAAGCTGGTATTTAATGTGCCCAGGGCCTTGAAGTCCTTGTTTCTTAAATGGAGATTCATCATTTTATTGGTATTAATCTTAAACATATATAGTTTGGGCATGTTTCACTTTGAAGTTGGTTCATGCTCCAGCCAATCTGGGGCTCCTTCATGACTACATGGCCCATCGAATTCTTGACTAACAGATCAGGCGGACCCAACCTGGGCCGTCTAGGCTTGACCAATCAGATTTTGGAAGTTACCTGGTCTGGTTCTTACCGGCCCAGGGCTTCTAAGTCTTTGTATGTTAAATGGAGATGTTTTTTTTTTTACCCCCGGATTAGCAAGCTGGGATTAGGCTGACCCCTCCTAGATTACACAAACAAAAAAATCAAATAACACAATACAATTAGGTAGTGTCTGGAACCCAAGCTGCAGGCTTGTCTTTCCAGATTCTATCACTGTCAGTGATTGCCACACTAGCCAAAGTGCAGGCTATATGGTAACATTTTTTGTCAATGAGGTAGCATCTAATAAATAAACAAAAAAAGCCAAATGGTAGAATACAATTAGGTTGAGTCTGGAAACTAGCCAGGAGGCTTGTCTTTCCAGATTCCACTCAGTGACTCCCGTGCCAGCCAAAGTGCTGGCTGTATAGACATATTCCTTATCAATGAGGCAACATCTAATTCGGTCAAATTTAAATAGGGCAGATATAAAGTCTGGAACCTTGAGATCTGACGGACTTCTCAAAGATCTATCTAATCCTCTGGTGTTCCATGGAGTAGTCTTCATGGGATTTAATGAGAAGAGTAGGCTGTTCTGAAAAAGAACCATTCAAGCTGGTCAACTCCACGGTGGTCATGTGATTTTCATTAATGTTAATCTGCCTCAGTGGATTGACACTTAACAAGAGATAAGGATTTGGATTCTTCCATGATTTCAATGTTGGTTTTCATCTCTAATCTCTTGGATCCAGTACTCTAGGGCCTGGACCATTTTAACCACTTGGGATTTTTCCAAAGACCTTTTACATAAAACACTAGGCCGCATACTAGTGAAAAGCAACTTACAATTTTCATTGGTCTCATTCTTGGTATATTTTCCATGAGATTTTGAAAATCATTCTTGTGTTAAATCATATGTAATATCCTAGGCTAACTAGGAATTGTTTTTCTTTTTTTCTAGTTAGAATAGGATTTTTTCTCTTTTTATTTTTGTACTGTTTTAGCCTTTTTGACTAGTCAATGTTTAACTTAGTAAAAAAGCAAGAGAGTCATTGGACTCCCAACGACTCCCTCTTCTACTCTCTCTCAATGTATTATAAATATGGGGCAAAGCCCTCTCACTAAGTATGATTTTCTCAAGGGTGTTTACCCATTCAATAATATATTTTTTCTCTCTTTATTGTATACCCTTTTTCGGGTATTTTGTATGAACCCTTGTGATTCTTGTGAATGATATTTTTCGGCATTTTGGTTGAAGCGATTTGAAGCTTCGTTTGATGATGATCAAAGAATTCATCTTCTTACATGGTTTATTTTGGTGCATCGGGAAACGTGCCATTCAAAGTTTGAAGAAGAAGCAAAGTTGTTTTCAAGTGTATGTGAAATCGTGATCGTGTAAAAAGCATGGAGGAGCACTTGTACTCATTATCGGTGGTGTACTCATTATCCTCTCTTTTATCTCTTCCTTTCTTCTTCTCTATTCTTCTTCTTTCTTTCTTTTTCTTTTTTTTCCCTTCTTAAGCTTTGTAAAATGGATGACAATGATAATGTGTCCATTAAACCCATTAAGCTCAATGACTCTAATTATGTTACATGGGCTTCAATTATGAAGCACCTTATATAGGAAAAGGGGTTGTGAGGATGACCAATTTGAAACCTAAGCTAATCCTTATAAAGGTAGGCGAGAAAGAAATACCTCTTACGAAAGTTGGGAAAAATAAAACCATTACCACTTATGAAAAAAAGTGGAAGGAATGGAGGATGAGACATGCCAAGATTATGTCTTGGCTCATAAGTAGTGTCGACATAAAAAAATGTTCAAGTCTTGCAAAGTTAGAACATGCAAACAATGCTTGGGAATATCTTAAGAGAATGTATTCTCTTAAAGACATTGCACATGTGTGCAACTTACAAGACAAAGTTCGAAATATGGTTTAAGGAGAGAAGAGCATTAGAGAGTACTATAATAGCTTGTCTGAATTATGGAAAGAGTTGGCTTTCCTTGAACCAAAGTGGCATTGTCCACAAGACATAGAACTCTACAAAATCAAATAAATGCAGAGCACTTCTTTCAATTTATTAGTGGGTCAAGACCGGAATTTGAATAAACCAAATCTGTTCTTCATCGAGGAAAGGTTCCTTCCATAGAAGACACAATAGAAGAATTAAGCATGAAAGAGAATAGGCTTAAGAAGAGAATCTCTAAGTGTGATGATGACTCGGTTCTAGCTGTATCTAGACCGAAAAATCATGTTCGTACATACAAACCCCCACACTATGGGAGGACAAATGATGAGAAACAAGAAAATGAATTTGAAAAAAGGAACGTCATTTGTTACTATTGCCGAGAATCGGGACATGTGAAAACTTATTGTCCAAAATTAAAGAAATTCTATGAAAAGAAGCTTGCTTCTGTCGGATCTCCACAGGAATCAAGTGAGCTATCCATTGGAAGCATGTCCTTAACACAATTAGTGGAGGCACTTCAACCACTACTCAAATGAGCATCTTCATCCACTGAAGCTACAATATCTTCTGTCGGTATTTTCGATCCAGGTAAATCTCTTTGGCTTCATGACTCAAGTACTTCTTTTCATATGACACCAACCATTGATATGTTATCCGAATGTCATAACTCAAATGGGCCAAATGTTTTTACCGCTGATGGAATATCTCTTGAATTCAAATGAATAGAAAATTTTGAAAATATTTCTCAAAGCTCAAAAAGATTTTATATTCAACAAATTAGATATATTCTTAAACTTAACCTAAATCTTTTATCTGTCTCTCAATTATCTGACCATGGGTGTAATGTTTCCTTCTGTTCTCGTGGTTGCTGAGTGCAAGATCACCACTCAGGGAAGCTGATTGGGGAAGGCCATAGAGAAGGAGGCTTATACTACATGGATTTTTTGGAAATACCCAAGAGTACATTATGTTGTAATGTTCAAAAAATGAATTTGGATCTATGGCACAAGAGACTTGGCCATCCTAGTATATCCAAGATCCAGTTTTTTTCAAAGATGATTTTTTTTTTGTAATTTTGAAACCTTTACATGTGAAAAATGTATTCTTGAAAAAATAAAAAGATAACTTTTTCAAGAAAGAACCTTTGTCTCTTCTCGACCACTTGAGTTAGTACGTTCGGATGTATGTAGACTCACACCCGTTATATCAGAAGGTGATTTTATGTATTATGTAATTTTCGTATATGACTTTACAAGTCATACTTGAATTTATTTTCTTAAACATAAATCCAAAGTTTTCTCACATTTTCAAATATTTCATAATTTAGTAAAAAATCAAGTTAAGAATGATATTTCAATCTTTCGCACCGATTCAGGGGAAGAGTTTTTATCAAAAGAATTTAAAGATTATTTGAACCTATACTGTATTACACATCAAAGATCATGCTCCTATACTCCTCAACAAAATGGTTTAGCAGAAAGAAAACATAAGATTATTATAGAAACAACAAGAACCTTACTCATTACACATCAAGTACCAAAGACTTTTTGGGCCGAAGCCACTGTAACTGCCGTTTATCTTATTAACAGGATGTCATTCTTTTCACTAAACAATATATCAAGCAAATTTCAGATTATTCTAGGTTAAGGGTTTTTGGGTGCAAATATTTTGTTTGTTTTTTTTTGACAAAAATGACAAACTCTCTCCTCTTGCTATTCCTTGTGCTTTCTTAGGATATGTAAATCACCAAAAAAGTTATAGATATTTTGACCTTAAAACTAAAAAGTTGTATGTATCATGGAATGTATCCTTCTTAGAAAAGGAAAGTTTTTTTTGAAATTGAGAACTCTAAGGAAATAGAAGAGTATTTTTTTTTTGTTGGACTCAGTTCCAAAGATTAATGAAAGTGATATTGATGAAAGTTAAGATGATCAAAATGACATGATAAGTACAAAATCATTTAGTGATAATCAAGATTGTATTCAATATTCTAGGCGAAGAAATTTAGAAAAACCATGTGCTCTTGAAAAATATACTAAAGAACAAAAACAAATATCACCTAGAAAGTCATCTAGAGTGTCAAAAGTTTCCAAAAAAATTGTTTCCTAGGAGTCTTTTTTACCAAAGTATCAAACCTACATTGCCTTAATACATTCCTACGTAGAGCCTTCTAACTATGCTGAAGCAAAGGAACAACTTGAATGGGTCGAAGCAATGACATCAGAATTAAAAGCTTTAAAAAAGACGAATACCTGAACTATTTAAGATATTCTACCAGGCAAAAAGCCTATATGCTGTCGATGGGTGTATAAAGTTAAAACTTGAGAGGTTTAAAGCTCGATTAGTTGTCAAAGACTATTCTCAAAAATATGGAATAGACTATAAAGAAACTTTTGCTCCAATTATTGAAATGACTATTGTTAGGATCCTAATGGCTCTTGCCTATGCAAAGAAATGTCATATATATCAAATTGATGTCAAAAATGCATTTCTCAATGGAAGCCTAGCCGAAGAAGTGAACATGGAATCACCACTTGACATCAATATTTCTAAAGGAAAAACTTTTCGTTTAAATAAGGCTTTGTATGAACTTAAGCAAGCTTCAAAAGCTTGGTATGATAAATTTAGTCAGGTTATGTTTGATTTTGGTTTTCAATCTTATTTTACTGACACAACTTTGTTTGTTAAGAATTCTGATGCAGGTATTATTGTTCTTCTCCTCTATGTAGACGACATGATCATCACTGGAAGTAAAACAGGGAGTTGACAACTTTAAAAAGTTTCTCAAAGCACACTTTGAAATGAGTGATTTGGGTCTTTTAAAATTCTTTCTTGGTATAGAAGTTGCCTATTCCTCTAGTAGCTATCTGCTAACTCAATCTAAAGTTGCTCTAGATATTGTTGACAGGTCTTGTTAGAAAGTATGCGAAAATGTATAATAAGAATGCTTAATGCATTCACACGGTCCAATAGTGGACAAACAAGAACCCACAATGAGAAATATCAAAATGGTTCACTAAGGGACAACACAAAAAGCCTTTAAAACGAAACACTTAAAAAATATAGATCTTTATTGAGTGAGGGCTTCAAAAGCCATAAAATACAAGAGGGGGGGACCCCCTATTTATACAAAAAAGGAGAAGTGGGAGTCATTGGGGGCTCCCACATATGGTCGTTGGAGCCCCCAACAATCATATTTATGACCGTTGGGGGTCCAACGACTACATGTGGGAACCCCAATACTTAAATAAAAAGTAATTTAAAAAGAAAAAAAGATAAAAATATCCTATTTAATGAAAATAGTTGTTTCTAAAACAACTATGTGAAATGACCAAAATACCCCTATCGGGTACTTCACACACACACACACACATATATATATATATATATATATATGTGAGTATATATATTTTAACACCCCCTCAAAAACTTTACGGGGGGGAGGACGGAAAGTTTGAAGATATAAAGAAAGGATCCCAACTCTTCAAGAGTCTTCAATGAAAGTCATCATCTTTATAGCACATGAAAGAATTTTGCAAATGTCGGCCTTCAACTGTCTTTAATGATGATCATCCCCAAACACCTTCCATGACCTATCATAGGTACTTCTTCCATCTCATCTTTAAGATTTTGTATAACAAACCAAAAAGCTCGAAGTAAAAAATATCTTTGTATTTCAATCAAGTAGGGTATTTCAAATAAGATGAATCAAGAGACCATAACATTGATCAAAATGAACATATGATTTATCAAGACAATAATAAAAAAGATATTCTACGCATTTCAATCGAACACTATGTAAAAATATCATTAAGAAGATTTAAACTCAAACACTTTGATAAACTCACTATATTCTTAAGGAAAAATATGTGCACAAAGGCACAAGAAATATTCACAAAGGAGTTCAATAGGCACAAAGATATCTCTTCTTATTGAATCAACACTAAAGAACTTTAAGAAAGGTTTCAGGCATTATAAATGTCTTCAAAGAAACAATGTTCATATAAGAACTAATTCCTCACAAAGGGATGTGCTCAAGGGCATACAAAGAAAGTACATAAATCAATACAGAAGAGATAATTAATTTTATCAATAAAAGATGAGTTAATAATTTCTCAAACACCTTAAAATGAAAAGAAACCAACGCTAACAAATGTCATGTATGAACTTGCAAGAACACATTCTAATCAAGTATAACACTTGATTGAATAAACCAAAACATTCATCCATGAGTCAAGAATGAATGTTATTTGAATAAACAACCTGATGAAATATTTGAAAACACAAAAGCCCACTAGAAGGCCAAACACTACAAACACTTAATGTGTAAAATTCACAAATCCATTTTAGGATAAAGGCCAAAAAAGTAAAATCAAGTGATTTCCAAATATGCATATATATTATCAAAGATATGAACTTTTATCGACAAAATCATTACAGAAATAAAATGTAAATCAAAACCAAATTATAAATTCTCATAAATATGAAATTTTGCAAATCTCAACAATAGTTCATCCATTATAAGCAATCAACTCATTAGACCTCCAACACCCACAAATCAAGTGTATAAAGGACTAGAAGAACATAAATATAATGCCACTAAAGGGCCAAAGACACACACGAAGGTGTGTATAAACACCTCTTGTCTACATATAATGATACTTGAAGTGAGTGTATCAACGACTAGAACAAGAGTACAACAGTCAACAATGGGCTAAAAGTTACATACAAAGGTGTGAACAAACATCTCGTCTATATATAATGACACTCAAAATCAAGTATGTTCAACAACCATAACAAGAGTACAAAGCCAACAATGGGTCAAAAACACACACGAAGGTGTGACTAAACATCTTTTGTCTACATATAATGACACTTAAAACAAGTGTATCAGCTACTAGAGCAAGAACACAAAGCCAACAATAGGCTAAAAGAACACACGAAGGTGTGAACAACATTTCTTGTCTACATATGATGACACTTAGATAAGAGACATAAAAATACTTGAGGCAAAAAAGCTTATAATGGAAATGGGATTAAAAGGATATCAATTTTTCATCTAGAAACACTATGGTTTCAAAAGTTAGTCATCCATCATAGGTACACATAATTAAGAACATCCATAACAAAGTCAATGGCCAAAGAACAAACGAGTGATACAACACACTCAAAGATTCACACATGTCATTTAGAGTCAAACTTCAAGTTGACCATCTAAAAAGACATAACTCACCCCAACAAACATCTCTGTAACAAGGCTAAGAAAATTGATGCATTATATAAAGTTTATGATGGACAATATAAATGCCATAAGAAGGCAACAAACACTTATGGAAATCATTTTCTAAATTGGTGATTTTATAAAAAGAGCCGATTTGAAAAAATCAAATCAAAGATCCAATAATGCTAGATAATCAATCATATGCACAACAATATGCTTTATGACAATAATTTTGCATCAACACGGATCATGCTTCACATAATCAATTCTTTAAAATAAAGTCATTTATACCAAAAAGTCTTATTATGCAATAAACACATGAAATATTAGACAATGTTATGTGTAAGAACCGATTTGGAATAATCTAAGAGTCAAATCAAGCCTTAACTATGATAGATATAAAGTGCAACTATATGCACACCAAATGATAATAGATGCAATTTTATGCAATACAAGTTGTCGAATGACAATAATCTTGAATGAGCAAATAACAAATTTAGGCCAATATAGGCATTCTTAATAAAGGTGGTAAGATTATGAAGTTTGAAAATCTCATGTGAGAAACCATGAAGTCCACAGTTGGAACTTCAAATGATGCTCACAACCAATCTCAAAAGAACCACAAAGGTTCACAAAGAGTATATACTCACAAGAACCACTAGTGTTCAACAAAAAAATACTTAAAAAGAGTATACAAAAAGAATAATAATCTTTCATTCAAGTGGGAGAAACCCACACTCAAAAGGATAATAAGTTTATGAATTTGTTAAAACATCACGACAACATAAAATTGCACTAAGGCACAAATCTAGAAAATCAAATATTTATTGAGGAAAAATTCAAAAACTCATAAGTTTATAAAAAACATATGACTTAAAAGGTTAGAACCAACTCATAATTCAACAATTATGCAACAAGCATTAATAAAATCCATAAATTTTACAATGAGGCAAACTCTTGAAGACAATAAATTGAAGAATCTTTAAGAGCATCAAGATGCGAAGGAAATAACCACGTTTCATATGATAGTAATACAAGACCATTCCTTTTAATAAAGAACTAATTTTAATTCAACATGCGTCATAAAAAAAAACTTTTCCAAACAAATATTGCTCATATGAAATGACGCATTAGGTAAGCCTTGTTAAAGGGAATTAAAACTTAATAAGGATTTTTTCATAAATGATATATGTCAAGATTTTTTTTGGAAAACACACAATATTATAAGAATCCACATATAAAACTTTTTAGTGGATAAACACATACCTTCAATACGAAACAACAAATATGATGAGAGTATAGAAGAGTATGTGATCAATAATTTTACACTACATATCTCACAAAAATTTTAATCTAAACATAATTTTTTTTAAAGACTTACCATTCATATAAAAGGTATGCTTACAAACAAAGTTAGGCATAAAATATAAATTCAAAGCACCAATGGTCATAAATTTTTACCGACCCATTAAAGCAAGTTTTGAGTAATTATATATCAAGTTTTTCGAAAAACAAGTTCACCAGTTTTAAAAATTATCATTTAAATTTTTCAAAAAACATACAAAAAAGTGTATATACGAAAAAGCAAAGGTTCAATGAAGCATTGAGTAACACAAACACTAAATGTGCAAAATACATTTTGATTTAATTTTTTTTAATAAAGACAACGACAAAGAAAACACATACATATACACTATGTCACAAGGATTCGGCCAACCAGGTGCTGCACCCGCGTCGATGCGATGCGACGCGGGTGTGACACCCGATGCGGTCAACCCGACCCTGGGTGCGGTCAATGCACCCAAGGTCATTTTGGTCCAGTTTTTGAATTTAATTTTTTTTTCTGCCCGATAAAATGGGCTGCGTAGGGGATTAGGGCAATTTTTGCCCTAATCCTCCCTTCGTCTCCTCTCCGACTCCCTCTGCTCTCCGCCAACCCCGACGCTGCTGCCAACGCTGCCGCCAACCGCTCTAGGTATGCCCTCGACTCCCTCTGCTCTCCTCCTCTCCTCTCCGACTCCCTCTGCTCTCCTCCTCTCCTCTCTGTCTTGCCTCTCTCCCTCTTAGAACATCGCGGTCTCCGTGCGCATAGCTTGTGCTTTTTCGGGTCTCTGTGTTTGCTTTCCCTTTGCTGCAACAGAAATGTGTCCCTACTCGGTGCTAGTGACTCAACTGCAAGGTTCCTTGTGCATCTTGCCAGAGGGCTTGGACATGCGGTTTGGCAGGCCACACTGCAGCGTTCTGTCGTTGTTGGTTCCCTTGCCGCTATGTGGGCTTTCGGATGTTCGGTATATGTTGGCTCAGGTGGGGAGTCAAAACAACTCTCCTTCCTGCACTGATATTTTTAATGTCGGAATCCTGCCAGTAGTCATATGCTTGTCTCAAAGATTAAGCCATGCATGTGTAAGTATGAACTAATTCAGACTGTGAAACTGCGAATGGCTCGTTAAAACATATTTTTTTAACTGATAAAACTTAAAAATTATATATATATATATATATATATATATATATATATATATATATATATATATATATATATATATATATATATATATATATATATATTTTGCCGCACCCCCGCACCCAAGGTTTTTGAAAGTGCCGCTTCCCCGCACGCGCACTCGCACCTGCACCCATGTGATAGCATATAAATGATCAAGGGAGTAAATATTTCTTCATAATGCATGATACTTAAGGAAAAAGAATGCATACCGAATAACTTTAAGAAAGAAAAGAGAGAAAAATGAATACTTCACCATTTTTCTTAAAATTTCTTGAATAACACGCTTCTCGATGCACCAAAGAACAACTCGATCACAACCTTGCTTTGATACCATGTTAGAAAGTATGCGGAAATGTATAATAAGAATGCTTAATGCATTCACATGGTCCAATAGTGGACAAACAAGAACCCACAATGGGGAATATCGAAATGGTCCACTGAGGGACAACACAAAAAGCTTTCAAAGAGGCAACGCTTAAAAAATATGGATCTTTATTGAGTGAGGGCTTTAAAAGCCATAAAATACAAGAGGGGGGAACCCCCTATTTATACAAAAAAGGAGAAGTGGGTGCCATTGGGGGCTCCCACATATGGTTGTTGGAGCCCCCAACAGTCATATTTATGACTGTTGGGGGTCCAATGACTACATGTGGGATCCCTAATGCATAAATAAAAAGCAATTTAAAAAGAAAAAAGATAAAAATTAAATAGATAAAAATATCCTATTTAATGAAAGTAGTTGTTTCTAAAACTATGTGAAATGACCAACATACCCCTATCGGGCATTTCACACACACACAGATATATATATATGTGTGTGTGTGTGTGTGTGTGTACATATATTTTAACAAGGTGTGTGTATCTCAGATGACAGACAGGTTAACACTCCCGAAGTTGTAAATATCCAAATGAAGATTGATGATAGAGAATCGTTTGAAAATCCAATACCTTACAGACAACTTGTCGGGGCGTTGTCTTATCTCTCCATTATAAGACTTGACATTGCGTATGCTGTTCACACAGTAAGCCAATTTTAGCATGCTCCTACCACTGTTCATATAGGAGCTGTTTTACATATTATTAGATATATTAAAACTTTCATTTTTCGAAGACTTTTATTGTTTTCTTCTTCCTCCTTAGATTTAACTGCTTATATTGATGCAGATTGGGGAGACGATCCCAATGATCGACACTCAACTACTGGTTTCTGTATATTTTAGGTAAATCATTGATTTCTTAGAGGTGTAAGAAGTAACAAAAGGTCTCTCTCGTCAACCGAAGTCGAATACAGAGCTATAGCTACAACCACTATGGAAGTAGTCTGGCTAAGGCGATCATGACATCGGTGTTGAGAGTACAGGAGCATCACGACTATGCTGCTACAACAAATGTTCTATTTACATTACCAGCAACCGGATATTCCACGAACGAACCAAGCATATCGAGATGGATTGTCACTACGTACGAGAGAAATTTCTACACGACACCATTGATCTTTCCTATGTTTCTTTAGACTATCAACTGACAAATTTCTTTACTAAACCTCTCGCTGCTCCTCGATTTTACTTTCTATTGGACAAACTTTCTGTTATTCAACCGTAAGTTTAAGGGGAGTGTTAAATTATATGTAATATCCTAGGCTAACTAGGAATTGTTTTTCTTTTTAGTCTAGTTAAAATAATTTTTTTTCTCTTTTTATGTTTATACTGGTTTAGCCTTTTGACTAGTCAATGTTTGACTTAGTCAAAAAGTAAGAGAGCCGTTGGACTCCCAACGTTTCTATTTAGAGCCGTTGGGAGCCCAACGACTCCCTCTTCTACTCTCTCTCAATGTATTATAAATATGGGGCAAAGCTCCCTCACTAAGTATGATTTTCTCAAGGGTATTTACCCATTCAATAATAATATTTTTTCCTCTCTTTATTGTATACCCTTTTTAACCCTTGTGATTCTTGTGTATGATCTTTTGGTTGGAGCTATTTGAAGCTTCGATTGGTGATGATCTATGTCACAGGGATTCGGCTAGCAGGGTGCCGCACCCGCGTCGACGCGACTCGACACGGTTGCGGCACCGGGTGCGGTCAACCCGATCCTGGGTGTGTTGACCGCACCCAGGATCATTTAGGTCCATTTGTTTTTTTTGGATTTTTTTTTTTAAAATTTGCCCTATGCTGCGATTTTTTTTTTAAAAAAAAAAATCTGTTGACAGCAGCTGTCAGCTGCTCGATTTTTTTTTTAAAAGCAGCTCTGTCAGCTGGCTGACAGCAGCAGCTGTCAACTGCTCGATTTTTTTTTAAAAAAGCAGCTGTCTGTCAGCTGCTGACAGACAGCTTTTTTAAAAAAAAAATCGAGCAGCTGACAGCTGATCTTTTTTTCGTAAGGGAGGGGAACCCCGACCCCCTATATATATATATATATATATATATATATATATATATATATATATATATATATTTTGACATTTTTGCCCCTACCGCACCCCCGCACCTGGGTTTTTTGGAAGTGCCGAATCCCCGCACCCACACCCGCACCCGCGCCCGCACCCGCACCCATGTGACATAGGTGATGATCCAATAATTCATCTTCTTACACACTGCACCCTTCATTAGCGCCTTCCTTTAGGCTAGTGCCACCTACTTTTAAGGACCCAGTTTGGAGCATGAATGTTGGTTGCAGGCCACATAAGGCAGATGGGGACGTTACCATCTCCAGATGAGTCTTTTCTTCTACTTGTGACAGCCTGCTCTTTTGCAGTTCATTGTCGAAATCTGGTGACCGTCAAGTAATCATACACACCTGAGCTCCCATCAGTTCTTTGCCTTTGGATGTCATCTCTAACATGGTATTGGCAAACACTAATTCATTCTGAATCACTTCATTTTCTTCATTATTTAGTAGATCATAATTTCAAGGATGTTGACGTACTTATTCATATGGGCTTGCTTGTCTCCAACATGACACCCTTCATGAGAGCCAATCTCATCATGTAACATTTGAAATCAATTTTCTTCTTCTCTGGATTGAGCCTGCGTTTGCTTCTGACAACAAATCTTCTTGGGCTTCACTTCTTTCCACTCTGGTTCAGATGGTTTCAGCGATTTTTCTATATCGTTTCCACAATGTAAACTTCCTCCAGCCATGTGATGTATAGACCCACAAACTGAACAGAAAGTAATGGAATTTTCATACTCGAGTGCCTCATTGAGAATCTACTGATCTATCTCAATCTCAACCACAAGGACTAGAATAAAAGAGGTCAAGAACTCAACACATATACAAGCAAAAATAAGATACTGTTAATTCTTAGCAGTGTTGTGAAAAGCGTTGAGGCGTAGCGAGGCGCTCCACCAAAAACCGAGGCGAGGCGTAAAGCGTAAGCCTTGAGGCGTAAAGCGTAAGCCTCAATTTTTTTTGAAAAATTTAAAAAAATTATAAAAAAATATCTAAAAATACAAATAAATAAAAAATGCTTTATTGATGAAGTAACAACCAATAAAAAATAGAAAATCTCAAATAAGTACTAAAAAATGTGAGATTAACATATAAAAGTAACTAAAAACTGATTATATAACTGGAAAATATATGAGATTAACAAAAAAAAGTTAAAATATACTAAGAAACTGATTACATAACTGAAATAACTGGAAAATATATGAGATTAACCTACAAAAGTTAAAATATATGAGATTATTCTAAAAAATATGAGATTAACATATAAAAGTAACTAAAAAAATGATTACATAACTGAAAAATATATGAGATTAACCAACAAAAGATAAAATATACTAAGAAACCGATTACATAACTGGAAAATATATGAGATTAACCAACAAAAGTTAAAATATATGAGATTATTCTAAAAAATATGAGATTAACATATAAAAGTAACTAAAAAACTGATTACATAACTGGAAAATATATGAGATTAACCAAAAAAAGTTAAAATATACTAAGAAACCAATTACATAACTGAAATAACTGGAAAATATATAAGATTAGCCTATAAAAATTAAAATATATGAGATTATTCTAAAAAATGTGAGATTAACATATAAAAGTAACTAAAAACTGATTACATAACTGGAAAATATATCAGATTAACCAACAAAATTTAAAATATACTAAGAAACTGATTACATAACTGAAATAACTGAAAAATATATGAGATTAACTTACAAAAGTTAAAATATATGAAATTATTCTAAAAAATATGAGATTAACATATAAAAGTAACTAAAAAACTGATTACATAACTGAAAAATATATGAGATTAACCAACAAAAGTTAAAATATATTAAGAAACTAATTACATGACTGAAATAACTGAAAAATATACGAGATTAACCAGCAAAAGTTAAAATATAGTAATATACTAAGAAACTTATTACATAACTGAAATAAATGGAAAATATATGAGATTAACCTACAAAAACTTTGTTGATTATGTTAAAAAATTTTTTTTTTGCGCCTCAGGCTTGCGCCTTGAGGCACAGAGGGCCGCGCCTCAAGGCGAGGCGTGCCTCTTGCGCCTCAAGGCGCGTTTTTGATAACACTGATTCTTAGTGTCCATGTCAACATTCAGCAACTGACCATTGAGATAAGAAGCCAAACTTGATAAAAAAGCAGTTGTCTGCAACTCCCTTGAAAGGCCTGGTAGTCTGACCCTAACCGAAATGGTGCTCGTGTTCTCAAGCTTCCATGGCATTCCAAACCTTTTGCGATGCAAAATGAGAGTTTAGCCCAGAGTTACTAGTCGAGGAAGCAGGAGCGGGAAGCGAGGCACTTTCAAAAATTTAGGAAGCGGGGAAGTGTGGGACCACTTAGAAGAAAATTATGAACCGTCTCGGAAGCGAACCGGAAGCGAGGGGGAAGCGAAAAAAATGAAAAAATGGGGGAAGCGCGGGGGATCGTGGGGAAAGCGTGGGGGAAGCGCGCTTCCCAAAAAAGGGGGACGCTTCCCCTCACGCTTCGAAAGCGCGACGTTTCGCGCTTCCGAAGCGCGCTTCCCCTTTTACCTAGGCGCTTCCGGTAACTCTGGTTCAGCCATCACGAGTTTCTGAAGCCCACTTTCATAATATAGTTAAGATCACTCTCGCAGGCATTAACTATATACTCTTCATTATAGTCATATTTGAAATTCTGTCCATTTTGCATTGAAGTCATTAGATACAATGTCTTGAGAACTGTTGAATTTCACACCTTCTGCCTCAATGTGCTCATTATATTTGGTGACTTTTCTAAATCTTCTTTCACCATTATGAGTTTTGATCTCTAAGCAACTGGGCTTTGTTGTTTTGTGCGAATTATCCGATATGTTTTCCTTGCATTCGTTCCTTTTGTTTCTGTCCAGTGAGGTACGTATAGAAGGGTTAGAAACTCTGGACTACTTAGACAACTTGCAGGACAAGCAGCGATTCACAGAGCAAGGAGATGCGATCACGTTTGAGTCTGAGGTGAGTCTTGAGTAAAATAAAATTCCTTTTCCTTTTCTTCATTATATTCAACTTGAAACTTGAATTTTTTACATTTAAGGTGGACAGAATTTATGTAAGTACACCAACAAAGATTGCGATTCTGGACCATGAGAAGAAGAGGACATTTGTTCTGAGAAAGGATGGACTTCCAGATTCTGGTAAGTTTTATCGTGTCCGACTTCTCATGTCTCTTGGACATTTTTTAGTGTAGTTACATTTTTATGTGGACCTTTTTCACCAGAAAACTCGAAGCATGCTTGTCTTTGTTAATTCTCCTCTTTTTGTGTGCATTCACCTTGATTTGTGTCCCACCTATTTCTCAGTCCATTACCGAGGCATTTACCTTTTGGTATTGATTGAACATTGGGACATTTATGTTGAAAGATTTTCTGGAATCGTGAAATATTTGTTTTCTATTCATGCCTTCCCGGGGATTTGCTGTGTTTTAAATTCATTTGCTTTGCAATCAATGGCCTTGTTTGAGAAAAACCACAAAAAGCAATAAACGTTGAAGATCATGAATGGACATGGTGGCTATCCCGTTGACTATAACAGTCTTTCTTAGTGTCTAGGAAATCCACCATTTACAGGTGGTAACAGATGACAGGTTCACTTGTGACCAGTAATCACCCACAAAACCTCCCTGCAACTTTTTCAGTGACCTTTTTGAGTCTGTCTAGTTTGCTGCTGAGTTGATAGTGTAAGACACTGTCCATATCTGCTCGATTGTAGGGTTGACATTCTCTGGATGATGCTATTTACTCATTTATCCAAAGCTCACGATCCAGAATGCTATCTTTTTGGTGAGGGAACATCTCATGATAAATTTAAGAAATTTATTTTTTTGAGGAAATCTCAGAAACAAATTAGCTTATATTAATTTTATATGATGTAAGAAACTATATAAAATATAAAGCAAATTTTTGAAATAAACAAGTGTTTAACACAATGTTTGTAACACTGATATTTATGATTGCCATTTATATGCTAGATACCTGTAGTATTCTGTCTGATCCTTATGTACTGTATGATCCAATTAAGATCTCTGGCATTTTGATCAGTCAAGAGTGGATCGACATAACTTTTCCTTGATTCAGCTAGATTGGTCTGAGAGGCCCAGGTTGGTGCAAGGTGTTAGGCATGCTAAGTCTCAACACGATTGAATTCCATGTTGGGGATCTATGATTCCAAACTATGCTTCTGATAGTTGCACGCTTGACTCCTTTATTTTGTTTCTTTTTTGCAGTTGTATGGAATCCTTGGGACCGGAAAGCAAAGGCAATGCTGGACTTTGGAGACGATGAGTACAAACATATGTTGTGCGTAGAGGCAGCAGCAGTTGAGAAGCCTATCACCCTGAAGCCTGGAGAGGAATGGAAAGGACGGCAGGAGCTATGTGCTGTTCCCTCAAGCTACTGCAGCGGGCAACTGGATCCCCAAAAGGTTCTCCATGGATGAGCGATTAAGTTTCTGGCGGAACCTGTGGAATCACTCTTTAATGCTGGATCTTATTTCCTGTGCAAGTTTTTGATCCGTGTGGAATGAAGAAACAGGATCTAGCTTTCATTGGCGATGGTTGCTTGTATACAGCAAGTGAATGCTATACGTAGCCCCCTTCTCTCTCGCTAAAGGGTGAATCTCAATCTCAGCAACTGTCAAATAAACAGAGTTTTTCCAGAAAAGTTTACTTTGTCGTGTTTGAAACCTTTGGAACAGCTTCTCTGTACCATTATTAGATCTAGAAGTTCCTTGAGAAATACGTATGCATGCATTGCCTATACATATATTGCATAAGCATTGTGTTCGTGCATGTACATGCTTGGATTCCCATGTTGTGTATATGTTGAATGGAGCCACGTATATGCACGGAAGAGAACAAAAACATCTTGCTGTTTTTGGATGTACCCACTCTGCGTTTTGTTCTTCGTTTGGATTTATGTGTTTCCATCTTTAAGTAGCAAAAAACAGCTGCCTGGGCCTGGGCCCGATTGGCTTGTCCACAGACTTGGTGTTTGTGGTGGAGGAGTTAACGGTGGTGAAGAACTGGTGGTGTTGAAAATTGTGGTAGTGGTGATGTTGGTGGAGTGGAAGAAAATAAATCATTGTGAAAAAAAAATATTTTTTAAGGTGATTTCTCATCAAATTTATAAAAACTCTTAAAAACACAATTGAAGATTCAAACACTAGAACTAAAGATGACTACTACAAAATTCACAAAAATGATGTGTTTCACTTTATGACCAAAACTGGAAATGTTGGGTGTTAAAATGATCATTCTAATCTTTGCACGTGCAAACTTTTTGAGGATATGTGAATTTTCTTCGGATTCTAAATAAATATATAAAATAACAGAAATTAGACAAAAATATATTTTCTATATCTGAATTGTTGAAAAATGACAAACGGGCATTAACATACAATCTTGACAGCGACAACATTTCGAAGAAAGAAGATTGATAAGCGGGGTTGCATCTAACCTGGTTATTCTATGTGTTTTTTGACTACTTGCGTCGAAAATCAGTAAAAACAATAAAATAAATATATAAATAGATGCATTAGCTTTTCAACACCACTGACAAATGATTACGATTTGGGAGAAACATCTTTTGAAACATAGACTTTTTGGTTGTATTATACCCTTTGACTAAAAGGTAGATTCACACGATTTTTTTTTTGCAAACATTACGAAGTTTGCATAAAATATAAGCAAAAAATGATCAATATTTGGGAGGAAGAGAAAGTTCACATATATTTTGTGCGAAGATTAATAAGTCTCCTTTATTTCATAATAAGGAAGTTCACATGAAATATAGGCAAGGATGAGGAAGTCTGCATATATTTTATACGAGGATAAGGAAGTCTGCATATATGTTACATAGACTTTGTGAAGGCTTCCTCATAAAATATATGTGGATCTTCTTATCCTCCCATATAATATATGTGAACTTCCTCATCTTCGCATAAAATATATGTGAAGTTCACCATAATATGTATTGGTCATTTTTTTGCATATATTTTATGTAGACTTCTTCATCCTCGCCTATATTTTATGTGGACTTCATGAGGTTCTCAAAAAAATCGTGTGAATCTACCTTTTAGATCAGAGAGTATGATATAACTGAAAAGTCTATCTACTAGAGGATGTTTCTCCCAAACTGCTCATCAGATTAAGGCACAATCTTAGTGGCGTTGGAAAGCTAACGGGTCGATTTATCTACCCTTTTTAATATTTTTCAAAAGTTTGGTGTATGTGGCAAAAAATATCATAGAATACCAGCCTTGGTGTAACCGTGCCTATTTATCTTTTTTTTTTCAGAATGCTGTCGCGACTATATCTAACCCCAATTCATCATTTTTCAACGATTCAGATGTTGTTGGAAATATATTTTTATTTAGTTTCTTTATTGTTTTTTGTGTTTCTTCGAAATCCTTAAATTTCAGGGTTAAAAATTAGTAGTAAAGTTTATCCCAGAGAAAATTTGCATAACATCAGCAGGTTCGCACATGTGAAGGTTAAAATTATCATTTTAAGATCCAACATTTGCGGTTTTGGTTATCGAGCAAATTTTGATAAGTTGTTTTTTTTTGAAAAACACATCATTTTTGTCGTAGAGTACAACCATTTTCAAGTTAAAATAATTATAAATAGTGTGAAGCTATTTATAAAGACATCCAAGCAGGAGGTAAGTTATCTCACCTACTTTTTTTCATTTATTATATAGAGAAACTGCACCTAAAAATGAGGGGTTGTGTGAGTCTTAGCCTATTGTACATACTGGGGCCGTTCTGGTGACTTAAAACTATGCGGGCACCCTCATCGACCCCACAAGAGCCTTCTGCTTTCGTCTAGTGGAAAGGGGGCACATGCATGGGGAGTCCAACTTGGAATAGTGTAATGCCCCAAAATTTTACCCAAATTTTTTGGTAAATTTTGTTTTTTGAAATAGTAAGCATAATGAAAATAATTTAAACAAAATGGTGAACATCTTGAGCGAGTTACATGTGTTAGCATTCAAACATGACATCAATTAAAATAGATAAAAAAAATCAGAGGTTCATCATATAAAGATTTAAAAGAGTTATTATAATAAGTTTATTCAAATAAAATGATAAAATGTTCAATTAAATAAATAATAATTAGGATCCCCAAAGATTGTGTAAATCATGCCCACATCCACAACATCCCACAACGGCTCCTGTATAGTCATTTTCGACCTGTAGATTTTTGGCAAAAAGCAAGTTAGACTTCCCTAGTCTCGATAAAGAACTTGCCCCAAAGCATGCAAACAATACGAAACATGTAAGAGCATGCATTATAAGGAATTAAACATTGAACATTCATTAATGACAGAATTACTACTAAACCTATAAGAGTATGCATTATATAAAATTAAATATTGAGCATTCATTAATATCAGAAACACAACATATCTCAAGGCATATCATAAACTAACCGTAGTGCAATCACATAATTTAGTATGTAAAATCAATTGCATTAAGAGATGTAAAGCTGAACAATTATCATTTTTGTTTCATAATTAACCACCTATGGGTACACAGTTTGCTTACGTCAAGATAGATGAGACCATTAAGAGGTTTATTATGCTTGAGTGATTTAATACCCTGAATGATTATCTGAAACATACTCCTAAAAGAGCAGTGTAATGACTGAAAGATCTTTCCTAAAGGTTAAAATTCCAGGATGAATCCGACTCCTATAAAAGTTGTGAGACTTACTCACTAGGACAAAAGTGGTAGACCGCAACTACTCTAGTGTGGTAGTTAATACATTATTTTATGGTACATTATGATCGCCCATCCAGTGTACTCGTGGTATCAGAACACCGACGAGGTCCAGAACCAACCCCCAGTACAAAACCAGTCGGGCCTTAATTTATGTTTATATTTGTGCGCTTGTTCATTATTACTATCTTGGGCGTACGTAGAGTACGCCATTAGTCCAATTTGACCGCATACCCAACTCGAGGGTGAAACACATAGATGCATTCAAAACACCATCGTAATGCAGTATTGGCATGACACAAACACAAATCTAAGCGCTCATGTGGCAGTGCAGAGGTTCTACTAAACCTATTTTGCTCATTTTCGAGCTTTCGCACATCCATAAACCACACATATTTCCACAACTATACAATTGATCAAACACAAGCATTTAATGACATGCATTCATATTCGGGACTATGGTCATGACAATCATATGCAAAACATACATAATTTAATGCAAAACAGTAAATGCATACAATATATCATGCATTTTCATAGATCTCAATAAAGATACATAAATATGTTTTATACATAAATGCTAAAAATTTGAACTTATGCAATATCACATTCATGTACACTAAATCACATAAAATGACATGAAAGATCATAAAGAATCTTATTTTCTTACCGCATTTCCAAGAGCACAACTATTTCAAAATAGTGTACCACTTCACACATTAAATAATGCACATATGCATGCAAGGCATGGGTTTTTCATATATATATATATATATATGTTTATTTTTTTCATAGCCTATATATATCATCAATATAAGTATATTTATATATACCATGAGTCCATGAACTGTAGCTGTACTGAAATGATCACCCTGATTTGAATGCTTTCGGACTGCATCTGTTGAACCCGACCTGCTGCACCTTGCTCAACACAACATACTAGATCTGCTGTGTTTAACAGGGTGCAGTTGTCCAGACACAAGGAAATAGCCAGCTGGGGGTTGGCAAACTCCAGTCGGTCAACATAAGTTTTTTTTATCATACCTACCTGCAACAGACATGATGTCTGTCGCAACGACCAAAAACCAAAAACCAACAGGCTGGATGTCGTGTAGACCCAAGCCTACCATATGATGGCATGCTGCCATGAGCAGCAACAATGCCCAGCAAGAGTCTGCGTGCCTTGCTACGATTAGCTCAATGACTGACTCGACCCAAGGTCAAGCTGGGTCAGACTGACCAAGTATAGTTTGGTCTAAGCAGCCTGACCTAGGTCAGCTCAAAGAAAGGGTTGTGGTCGAGCAGACTCCAGTCCATTCTCTACATACCCACACACCACATATATATATATATATATATATATAAAATTTTTTTTGCAAGTGCATGTGAGAAATCAGATCTGAACCCAAATTATATACAATACATGAATCTGAAACAAAAACTGCATTTTCTTGATTCCAAATACAAGAAATAAACATTTTTCCTTTTTGATGAATGATCAATGCAATTGATTAAACTTTATATTCACAACCAGAATATTTGAATCAAATGCAATAGTAGTCTTATGTCTAAAATAATCAGATTTCTAATTTGTCTTTGATAAAGAACCACCACCCATAAAAGAGAAGATTAGATCAAACATGAAAACCTTAATAATCTGAGATCATCGATCATGCATAATAATAAATATTCAAATTCCAGAGATATCACAAAATATAGACAAATTATAAACTATAAAAATATCTATTTCTCCTTTTTTATGACCCTTTAATAAAATCAAACACATGCATAAACATTGTGGTTTTGATTCTCACCAATGGTTCCATCGATCTCACTGAATCACGGTGGATCAATGCACATACACGAGGTGCCTCCAGCATAGTCCTATATGCTGGTCCATCATCTACATGAAATGATCCAAGGACCCTACCTTGTTGAAGCTTGAGTAAAAACCGTAAAGATGGATAATAGTACAACCTACATGTGTGCACCCTCCACTAACACCAAACTGCCAACTCCACATAAAACGTGTGGGAGATAAGAGGGAAGAGAGAAGAGTTGAGAGAGGGAGAGTGAAATTGATAGAAAGAAAGAGAGAGGCTTGAGAGAGATATAGAAAGAGAATGAGAATGCAGGGTGTGTGAGGCTCACTTCCCTAGTGGGCTTCACACCAAATATGGAAGGATGAGGGGGTGCGCCCCCCTCTTGCTCATTTGATGCTCCCCACTAAGGTAAGTGTTTTGACCTTTTTTTTTTCTTTAATTTTTTTGATTGCTTGCTTTGATTTTCCAAAAAGAGAGAAGAGTGAAGTTAGAAAAGAAAGAGTGTGTGTGTGGCTCTTTCTTTGAAGTCCTCACATACAAATGGAAGGGTTGAGGGCACCACCCTCTTCCCTACCTTTTTCCCTTATATATTTTTTTCTTTACTATTTTTTTGAATTATCTCTTTGGAACAAAGAGAGAGAGAAGTGGGTCAACCTTCACCTCTTTGCTAGGTGGGTCCCACTAGGGGTCGATCCACCCTATCCTCTATGTATTATAGATTATATTAATTTTTTAACATCGTAATTAAAATTCTAACTTGGGTTTTCTATTTGATTTTTTTTGAATTCTATTTGTATTGCCTTCAATTTTGGTCAGCTAAAAATCCAAATCCAATTCTAGAATGAATTTTAGACATATTCAAGATCCGGAACCCAATACTTGATCCAAACCACTTCTATAATGGATTCTAGATCTACCTGAGATCCAAATCTAAATGCTAGATGTAAAAATTCAAATTATGGAGTTCCATTTCAAGTTGAATTTCTCGAACCTTTAACTCCATTCGAGTATATAAAATATTTCAAATTTTATTTTCTTTAACTGCCATTTATTAACATTTAAACTTTAAAAATTGAATAAAAATCTTCTTTATTAATTTAATAATTTATTAAAAATTTACATGTTTTACATCCTCCCCTTTTAAAGGAATTTCACCCATGAAATTTGTTATAAATCTATTCAAATAAATGATGGTACTTTTCCTACGTACCAGCTTTAGTTTTCCATGTGCAATCCTTGATGCCATGGTGTTACCATCGCACTTTAACCAAAAAAATGGTCTTGGTCTTCAGTACCAACTCCTTCCTGTCTAGAATTTCGACTGGTCTTTCCTCCATGGTAAGATCCTCTAAGATGTTCACATCTTCATAGCATATGATATAAGATAGGTCATGTAGGTACTTCTGCAATATGAATACGTGAAATAAGTCATGTATCTGCGAATACTGTGGAGGTAGTACTACTTTGTATGCTGTCTCACCAATATATTCTAGTATTGTAAATGATTCAACATATTTGGGACTGAGCTTTCCTTTCTTGCCAAACCAGAAAACATTCTTGGTAGGAGATATCTTGATGAAGACAAAATCTTTTTATGAAAAAGTGAGTTCACTACGCCTCTGATCTGCGTAACTCTTCTGCCGACTCTAGGTTGAACGCAACCTATCTCTAATTATTTGCACTTGATGCGTATTATAGTACTATTGATGATTCTATTGTCCTTTCATCAACCTCCTCCCAATAAACGAGAGATAGACATGGTTATCCATATAGAGCTTCATAGGGTATCATTCTGATACTCGCATGGTAGCTGTTGTTGTATGTGAATTTAGGCAGTGCTACATGAGTATCCTAATCACCTTTTCAGTCAAGAACAAAAGCTCGTAATATATCCTTGAGTGTCTATATCATTCTCTCTGACTGTCTGTCTATGGATGAGAAAAGTGGTACTAAAATTTAGCTTCATACCCAATGCTTTTTGGAGTTGTTTTAAAAAATGGGATGTGAAGCGAGGATCCTGGTTTGATATAATTGAGTCTAGTACCTTTGTAATCGCACAACTTCCTGAATATACAATTCTGTGACACTTTCCAGTGGTTGATTGAACCAAATAGGTAAGTAATGTGCCGATGTGGTGAGTCAGTTGACAATCACCCAAATTGCATCATGTTGTCGCCGGGTCTTGGGTAATCTTATCATGAAATCCATCATGATATCCTCTCATCTGCTTGCGTGAACATCTTCAGCTTCTCGTACTGAGGGTCTATTTTCTTTGCCTTGATAATCTTGGCAGTGAACTCATGCTGAATGGTCAAACTGGATATCCGAATCACTAAAGAATCATCAAAAAAAGGTTTCCAATCCATAAATTCTTCTAACATCTTTCGGTCTAGTCCCGTCTCAGAACATTAGCCACGACGTTGGCTTTCTTACGATAGTATGAAATAGTGAACTCATAATCCTGTATAAACTCCAACCAGCATCGTTGTCACATGTTCAATTCTTTTTGAGAAAATAGGTATTTCATACTCTTATAATCTATGAATACTTCTAATTGCTCTCCATACAAGTAATGTTACCATATTTTTAGTACAAATACGATGACAACGAATTCTAAATCATGAGTGGGGTAATTCCTCTTATGTGTCTTTAATTATCGTGATGCATAATCTATAACTTTGCTGTGTTACATCAGGACACAACCAAAATCAGTTCTTGAGGCATCTGTCAAAACCACAAAATTTCCATGTCTCGATGGCAAAGTCAACACTAGAGCCAAGGTGAGATTTTGTATCAAGGTCTGAAAACTCTCCTGGCACCTATCGTTCCATTCAAACTTAGTGCCCTTTGTCAGTAGCTTGGTAATGGGCAATGCTATTCACAAAAAAGTCCTAGATGAAATGTCTGTAATAGCATGCCAATCCCAGGAAGCTCCTTATCTCACTTATGTTCTTTGATGGTTCCCAATTTAGAACCGCCTCTACCTATAGTATAATTTAAGATTATAAGGTTTTCAAATTTCAGTCTCTCAAAAAATCTTAAATTTTTTAAAAGTTCTTGTCGAGTGTTACCTTAGTAGGATCTACTGACACCCCATATTTAGAGATTACATAGCGCAAAAACATTACTTGTTGAAGCCAAAACTCACACTTAAAGAACTTCACACAAAGCTGGTGGTTCTGAACGGTCTTCAAAATGATCTGCAGATGATCTCGATGTTTATCCCTATCTTGAGAGTATAACAAGATATCATTGATGAATACAATTGCAAATAAATTGAGATATGAGTAGAATACCCAATTCATCAAATCTACATATGTGGCCAGAGCATTCGTGAGTCCAAATGACATGACTATGAACTCGTCATGTCTGTATCTGGTTCAAAAAGCTATTTTCTGGGCATCATCATCCTTAACTCGAAGTTGATGATAACCCGATCTGAGGTCGATCTTCAAGAACACCTTTGCATTTCACAATTGGTCTAACAGATCCTTGATACATGGGAATGAATATTTGTTCTTGACTATGGCTTGGTTCAACATCCAGTAGTCGATAAATAGCCTCATCCACCTTCTTTATGAACAAAACAAATGCACCCTAAGGTGATACACTAGGTCATATAAAACCCTTATCCATTATCTTCTGCAGTTGTTTCTTCAACTCTTCAGGCTATGGTGGTGCCATCCGATAGAGTGCTTTAGAAATAGGCACAATTCACGGTACCTATTCGATACCAAACTCTACTTCCCATGTTAGAGGAAGTCTAAGTAGATCTTCCAAAAATACCTCTAGTAATTCTTGAAAAATCTTCACCCCTTCTATCTGTACATGTTTTGGATCTACAATTGTCACGCTGACCAAGAAATACATCCTTTCCTGATATACTTCTAGGATTTCAATGTGGAGATGACGCGACTCTTCAAAATAGGTCTTGAGAGTTTGGACTCAATTCTAGGGCATCCACATAACATTTCCCTCATAATACATAACACATGCATAGTATTCATATAACTAGTCCATACCCAAGATCACATCATACTCAGTCACGTCGAGCATGATTAGATCAACAGGTAGACTGTGGCCCTCTAGTTTAATGTTTACATTGGGTACATATGTCACACACATTGAATTAAAGCCTATAAGATTATATACATATAGAGCATGATTCAGTTACTCTATGTGTACCCTAAGTTGTTTTGTAAAATCAAAAGATATAAAAGAATGTGTTGCTCCACAATCAAATAAGGCAAGTGTCGTATGTCCAGTGACAGAGATTGTACCTTGCACCAAGTCACCCTTTTTTAGTTGTTCAACAGTGGAGGCATACACTTGCCCCTATACCTTCTTTTAGGCGGTCTGTGGCTATTATTGTTGTTGTTGCTGCTGCAGTGACAGTTTCCTTCCTCTAGTGGTCTGTTCCTGAGCATCCACCATCCTTTTTCGGCAATCTCAGGCATAATGGCTAACCTTTCCATAGTAATGGCAATTGCCCATGTTATGATGACACAGCTATCCCGGATGGGTTTGGTGGCACTTTGGACATGACTGGTTCTGCATCTGTGGTAGGTGGTTCCCTCCTTGTTGTTTTTGCTTCTTAGAGGGAGGTTTCCCCTTTTCGCCATAGAATGGTGACCTGCGGACTCCACCTTTACTGCCAAATTTATTGTTGTTCTTCTTTGATTTCTCCCACTCTTCACTTAGAGTGATAGTTGCTTCAATGACATTGTTGAACATAGAAGGTCCTCGGGTCAGTACCCGATATCTCAATTTGTCCTTGAGTCCTATGATAAATTTCATATCCCTGGCTTGATCATCAAGGAAAAGGTTCAGGCAGTGAGGGTCCAAGCTACAAAACTTGGTGGTATGTTTCACTAGACTCATGTTGCCCTAAGTGAGTTTCAGAAACTCTTGTTGTTTCCTTTATCATGCATATAGAGAAAAGTATGTCTCAAAAAATGCTACTTTGAAGTCACTCCATGGAATCTGTTCCACTCTAGCGAATCGAACCCCTCAGATAGTGTCCCACCACTTTCAAGCATCATGCTTTAACCAATATGTGCCAAAGTCAGTCTTTCAATCTTCTGGCACTGGTAGAACACAAAAGGCTTGCTCGATCTTTTCGAGCCAACTCTCGACCACCCTAAGATCAATTTTTCCCGAGTATATAGGCGAGTCCAACTTTAGGAACTTCTCAACCATTATTTGGGTTTGTCTGGACTGTTGCTACCTGTCCAGACCGATTCTGCATGTGCATATTCAATATTTGTGCTAGGTTATTAAGAGCCTCCATGACAAAGCCTCTTTGTTCTTGCCACTCATTGGCATTGCTGGCATTCATGTTCATGTTTGCATTCATATTTACGTTAGTATTCTTGTTGGCATTTACGTGGTGACTCATCTACCATATTAATCATTTTCTTGTAATGAATACTAACTATCATAAATCTATTTATTAAAGTGTTAATTTTTAAATTTTATTTTTTTATTGATCACAATAATGGTATGATATCAAATCGGGTTCATCCTTACAAGAATACTATCATAAAAGAATTTATTCATTACAAGCTTATTTCTAACTCATTTCAACTACTAGTAAAAAAATTGCTACCCTTCATGAGCGTTGCGAGTATGTCCTAAGGTACTCTCTTACGTTACCTGTGTGGTTTTGCTTTGGCAGATTTTCTTATACCTCTTTTGCCACTATAACAAATGGAGAAAGTCTCACCGAGCGACTTGAGCCATTATCGACGAGAGTTGCCGCCACAATGCACTTTCTATATGCAGCCTTCCTTATTTGGCAATCCTGAATGGTGTGGTCTGTCTCACCATAGTGGATACAACCCTCCTCATTGTGGGGGTAGATCTGCTCTTCTATGCGGTGATGACACCACCAACAATTGAGTCCTTGTTGGGTACCTAACTCAATCAAAACTTTGAGGCTGGTATTTCTCCAAACTATCAATTGTAAGTCTCGAATGGTTGCAGTCTGTTGCTGCACTGTCTTAATGAGATCTTGCATAGCTTCAATCAACACATCCATCTGGATTTCCCTTTCCATCTAGCCATCACGAAACAAGTTTTACTATTTTTTTTTAACTAAATACAATTTCTACATACAGAGTGTTGTCAGATTGCCTGAATGGACCAAGATTCACACTTCTGAATATGGTTTTTAAACTTGGCTTTGATACCGTAACTGTAACACCAAAAATTTCACCCAAAATTTTTAGTAATTTTTCTTTTGAAATAGTAAGCATAACAAAAATAATTTAAACAAAATAGTGAATATATTGGGCGAGTTAAAGGTGTTGGCATCCAAACAAGACATCAATTAAAGTAGATAAAAAAATCAAAGGTTCATCACATAAAGATTTAAAAGAGTTATTACAATAAGTTTATTTAAATAAAGAGTAAAATATTCAATTAAATAAATAATGGCCAGGATCCCCAAAGATTATGTAAATCATGCCCGCATTTGCAACATCCCACAAGAGCTCCTGTGTAGTCATTCTTGACCTATAGATTTTTGGCAAAATACCAGTCAGACTTCCCTAGTCTCAGTAAAGAACTTGTCCCAAAGCACGCAAGCAACATACCAAACATATAAAAGCTTGCATTATAAGAAAGTACTACTAAACCTATTAGAGCATGCATTATAGGAAATTAAATATGGAGATTTCATTAATATAAAAAACACAACAGATCTTAAGGCATATTATAAACTAACTATAGTGCAATCACATAATTTAATATGTAAAATCAATTGCATTGAGAAATAGAAAGCTGAATAGTTATCATATATGTTCCACAATTAACCCCCTGCGGGTATGGGAATTTCGCTTACATTGAGACAAATGAGACCATTCAGGGGTTTATTATGCTTGAGCATTCTAATACCTCGAATGGCTATCTGAAACAGACTCCTAAAGGGGGGGTGTATTGACCGAGAGATCTCATCTAAAGGCTAAAATTTTAGGATGCATCTGAATTTTGTAGAAGTTATGGGACCTACCCACCTAGGACAAAAGTGGTAGACCAAGTTTCCTAACTCTCTTGGGTGAGGATTCATCGAGCTATTGCTGCTCATAGCAAGTTTAGGTAGCACACCAGAGTTTGTACCATCTACCCTCTCCAAGGTAGCACCGAGACCAGATGGGCATCAACTTTATACCTACCTTATTAGGCAGCTAGGGCTTCAAGATCCCATGTACCACACCAAGGTACGCAAAAAGCATGCCTTCATGGCAAGAACAATGGCTACTCTATTGTGGTAGTTAGTACATTATTTTATGGTATATTATGATTGCCCATCCATTGTACTCATGGTATAGAAATACCAATGAGGTCTAGAACCAACCCCCGATACAAAACCAACAGAGCCTTAATTTATGTTTATGTTTGTGCGCTTATTCATTATTACTATCTTAAGCGTATGTAGAGTATCCTATTGGTCCAATTCAACTACATACCCAGCTTGTGGGCAAACACACATGCACACTCAAAACACTATTATAACACAGTATTGGCATGACACACAAACAAAAACCCAAGCACTTGTGTGGCACTATAGAGGTTCTACTGAATCTGTTTCTCTCATTTTCGAGCTTTTGCACATCCATGAACCATATATATATCCACAACCATACAATTTATTAAACACATGCATTCATATTTGAGACTATGGTCATGACAATCACATGCGAAACATACATAATTTAATGTGAAACAATAAATGCATACAACATATCATGCATTTTTGCAGATCTCAGTAAAGATACATACTTTTTTTTTTCATACACAAATGATAAAAATTTCAACTTATGCGATATCACATTCATGTACATTGAATCACATAAAATGACAGGAAGATCATAAAAAATCTTATTTTCTTACCACATTTCTAAGAGCACAATTATTTCAAAATAGTGTACCACTTCACGCATTAAATAATGCACATATGCATGCAAGTCTTTAGTTTTTCATATATATATATATATATATATATATATGTTCTCACACATATATATAAACAAATTCATATATATATATATGTTTATTTTTTTTATCGCCTATAGATATATCATCAAGATAAGTATATTTATGTATATTATGAGTCCATGAACTTCAGCTAGGCTGTAACAATGCATGGTAGACTCATGGCCTGCTATAATCGTCAATGATGTACCAAAATGACCAGTCAGATCTAAAAGCATTCATGCTAGTTTTGCTTAACCCAACCTGCTGCACCTAAGTAGGTGCAGCTACTGCTGCCCACCCTACTCAACACAACATACTGGATCTACTGTGTTCAGCAGGGTGCAACACCTTACTGTTCAGACACAAGGAAATAGTCCGCTGGGGATTGACATTAAATTTATTCCTTCCAGTCTCATCACGGTCGCCAAACCTGTTATCATCGCAAAATTTTACTTTTGCAAGTCAAACTGACCTTTGAAAAAGATTTTGACAATAACTCGCCTTTGTTTTAAAATGCAGGATAATTCCGAAGAATGGGACTCGCCTGTCGGTACAAGTTTCAATCATTCCTGGCACCTTTACCAGGGGTAATTTAACCAAGGATCAATCATGTGCTTTGCTTTACTCAATTGTCTAAATCCTGTTCTATTTCCTAAATGCACAAAGAATCAGACATGTGCTATGAATTTCAGAAAATTTAGATTTAAAAACATGATGTTTGCTTTGGAATAATTGAAAAATATTTGGAAGAAAGACACCTTTGAAAATCGTGAATTGCATTTGAAAAACTTTTCTGAAGAAAAGGGAAATTGATTTCTGAGAAAACTCAAAATAACTTAGAGAAAGTTGATTTCTCTGAATTTGAACTTTGGAATTGGGAATATAACTTAGAAAATTGAGTTTGGAAGATACTTCGAAAGTCTTTGAAAGCATTTGGAAATCTTTTTGAAAAACCATGGGTTTTTTTGAGAAAATCGATTTTGAGGAAAATAAGGAGAAATTTAAGGAAAATTGATTTTTCTGAGGTGATATTGAGAAATAAATCAAAAGAAGGGGCATGTGGCCCTGTGAAATACTTTCATGATGCAATCTAAACCTAGATGAATGAATGCAATTTTGAAGAAAACATTTTTTGAAGAACTTTTGAGAAAATTATTTGAAAAATGAAGTTTATGTGCCTTATAGAACTTTAATGAAGTAAATTCACCTCATATCCCTGACTATGGCCATAGATATAGATTGAATATATATCTCATTTGATTCTAAAATGAGAAAAACATTTATAAAAGATTGAAATATGCAATGGTTTTTGAAGATAGCCTAAGAGTGTAGGCTGATTGTGACTTAAAAGAAGATGATAAATCTAGATTTGGTTCGTATTCTGACTATAGCTATAAATATGAACTCAGTCGAGTTTACCAACTCCGTAAAAGACAGTGCACTTGCCATTCGTGTAGACCATGGTGAATTCGAATATGCATGAATAATCATCCATCACACAATTAACATTTATTAAAAAATTAAACTATATGCAATGCAACCCTATTCTAAGCAGAAATTTAAACTCTTATTCCAAATTTACATTTAATTTACATCACTAATTGAATTTAAATAAAGGAAAATAAAAGAAATACAACCTTGAATATCCCTGCAAAACTAGAAAACTTGTTAGTGAAAATATGTCAGCTTTTCTGGATTTATCTAATAATATCTGGAAATTACTGGATTTATCTGAATATAAGCCTTTTCCCATATTTCCCTAAGATAAATATAATAAAATATGATATAAAATTGAAGAAATAATAAAAATAAATAACTTTGAAATTTAGAATTTGGAGAAAATTAACAAAAATACCCTGAAAACAAGACTATGGCCTTGAAATCAGGGTTTTCAAAAAATATTTTGGTAAAATTTTGGATTTAGGGCTTAAAAAGATTCAAATCAAAACCAAATTGAATATGAAGTGTCCTAGCATGATTATAAACATAAACAAATCCTAAAAACATAAACTTTTATGAAAAAAATAAGATATATCACAAAAATCATAATTTTGCTAGTGTTTGCGGGCACCCTGTTTTTGCAATTTAATCAAACCATGCCTCAAATGAATCTTAAAATTAATAAAAATTCACACATGCACTTCTAATAACTTTAAAATTAAACTAAAATAAAAAAAATATATTTTTGACATCATCTTAATACAAAAATTGCATAAAACCTTAAAATATGTGATTTTGCTCATGGGCACGTACCTATCACAATGTTAGACTCGAATCAGGAGCAAATCACCATAGAAATTCATAAAAATTTACAAAGAGATACTAGACAGAAAAATAGAGATTTTCTTTTTTACAAATCAGAAAAATCATCTTCGGTTAGGGAGATATTGCTCCAGAAAAATACAATTAATTATAACGAATATAAAACATGTTAAAACAGGTACTTATGATTTTGGGTATAGGAAAATATAGCAAATCTTATTCAAAAATTACGAAATTTTAACAATACATAGAAGACACGCATAGAAATATTTTCTTTTTTATAGATCATCAATTGGATCTTCGGTTAGGGAGATACGATCGATACAAGTCGATCTAGGGTTTTAACAAAGTATAACAAGCTCCGAGAAACCAATTTTACTTTCTGACAAAGGGAAAATAAAAAACGGAAACATAAAAATATGGAAACATCACAGTAAATACTAGATATCAAGACTAAGCTGCTGCAATTTACGAATTATAAATTAAATCTTGGATGACAGAAATATCGCATCTGCAACTTGTGTATGAATCTCAATAGTGATTTCTCTGGTCAGAAGTCATGGTTTAACTTTCTATTTTTTTAACAGAGTTACCGAACCCAAAACTATCTGATTTTTTTATAGGGAGTCACTGACAAATTCTGAACCAACCCTAAAAAAACCAAATTTTTTAAACAAAGATTTATGCATGAAACAATATGATTTTTATGGCTCCAGGATTGAAACACATGGATATTCAATAAAACACTAAAAACCATGATTTAAACATGAAAAATAATAAAAAAATAAGGAAATAGCACAACAAAATTGGGTTTAATGTTGGAATCAATAAAATAACCATTAACATAATACAAAAATAAAAAAAATCCAGGGAACACATGGTTGGATTTGATTTTCCTTTTGAAAAGAGAGATTTGACCCATTTAATGGGCGAATCTCATATTTTATTGGGCAAAAACATAAAAAAAAAACTATTCTAAACCATTCTAACAGATGAAAAATGAAAAATAAACCATAGAACAACATTAGATCATGTTTTTGATTTCATTTTAGGGTTCTTGGAGATGAACCATGCTTAAAACTCATAAACAAGGGGGCGCCAATGATGGGATTCATGGCAAAAGCATAAAAAAATAATAAAAACATGAAATCGATGGTGAAATCTTACCTTGGATGGCTGCAGCGGCAAGGGAGGAAGGAAGGCTGGATGGGAGGAGAGAGAAGCTCCAAGAAATAGCAAAGAAGGGAATAGGGGTCGACCCCACCCTTGGTCTCCTTATATAGAATTTTTTTAAGCCTTAATTAGGAGGAGTTCTAATTGTTTTAGGATTCTCTTAATTAAGAGAGATAGGTCAAAGGGGAGGGGCGGTTTTTTGAGAATTTCTTATTATGACCCTAGCCCTAACTAACCTAATTAACACCTAATTAAACTTCTAATTAACCTAAAAGAACTCCAAATGTGGCGCCACCTAGTGTTGGCCCACATTGAGTTTTTAAAACTCTAATTTAAAATTTTAAAAACCACTAGTTAAAAAACCAAAGTAAAAATGGATTTTTCAAAATAAATTTAGACTCTTCTAAACCCCTAACCTAACTAGGACATTGACTACCTCTAATCTAACCTCGATTTATTCAAATGTGGCGCCACCGAGAGTGGGCCCCGTTTGATTTTTCAAAAACGATTTCAAAACTTAAGAATGAGGGATTTTCAAAAGAGGTTTAAAAGCAGAATTGAAATTGAAAGTTTTGAAATGACACAGAGTCTTGACTGGATCAGAACTCCTCCAGATATGGCGCCAACTGAGTGGGCCCCACATCAGGGTTTTGAAAAAGTTGAAATAAAGATTGAAAATGGTTTTAAAATGGAGTTAAAATCAACAGATGAAATTAAGAGATTTTGAAAATAGAGTCCTAGACGGACTGAAACTCTGGACCAGAGTCTTGAACCAACTAAAACTTTGAGATTTAGGTTTTTGAAAGCCAAACAAAGAGGTTTTTAAAGGATTTTCTCAGAACTGGTGAAAATAAGTTGGAAAATGCAGTCGGGGTTAGAGTCCTAACTCAACCAAAACTCTGAAATAGAACCCTGAATCAACTAAAACTCTGCAAAATAAATAAATTTTTGAAAAATAGGTGGAGAAGATGAGAATGAGGATAAAAACAATAATAAGGATGGAGTCCTGATCAGATTAGGTCTCCGGAACAGAGTCCTGATCGGATTGAAACTCTAGATTTTTGGTATTTTCTAAAAAACAGATAAAAGAAATTTTGAAAACTAGTGAAAATAGCAACAAAAAATGAAACCAGAATAGAGTTCTGATCCAACCAGGACTCTGAGTACAATGTCCTAATTCGACTAAAACTTTTAAAGTTTTGGATTTTCTGAGAAAACAAATGAGAGGATTTTGGAAAATAGGTGAAAATAAGGTAGAAATTGAGGTCCGGTTCAGAGTTTTGATTTGACTAGGGCTTTGAGGAAGAGTCCTAATTCGACTAGAACTCTGAAAATTTTTGATTTTATAGAAAGCAAATGATGAGATTTTAAAAAGAACTTTTGAAAATAAGTAAAAATGAAATAAGGAAATTAACTCAGGATAGAGTCCTGATTCGATTAGGACTCTGGGATAGAGTCTCAGAATTTTGAAACTCTGTGATAAAAGTATAACATTTTTGGTTTTTGAAGAGATAAATGAAGATCTTTTTGAAAGATTCTCTCAAAATTGAAGTCAGGGTTAGAGTTCTGATCCAACTAAGACTCTTTGAATAGAGTCCTGAGTCAACTAAAGGTTTGAGTTTCTGACTTCTTTCAAAAGATTTGGTTGAAAACTAGTAAAAATGCCAACAAAAGATAGAGTCCTAATCTGACCGAAACTTTGAAGAAGAGTCCTAATCTGAGTGGAACTCTAGAATTTTGGCTAAAATGAAAGAGTTTGAAAAAGTTTTCTCAAAACAGATAGAAATGACAGTAATACGTAGAGTCCTGATCCGACTAGGACTCTGAAAAAGTGTCCTAATCCAACTAAGTCTATGAGATTTTAGCTCTTTTGAAAGTCAGATGAGAAGGTTTTCAAAAACAATTATAGAACAAGAGTAAAGGATGAAATCGGGATAGAGTCCTAGTCCGACTGAAACTCTAAAAAAGAGTCCTAATCTAGCTGTAACTCTAGAATTTTGGCCAAAACCAAAGATTTTGAAAGGTTTTCTCGAAAAGAAGTAAAAATAGAAGCAAAAGGTAGAGTCATGATTAGACTGGGATTCTTGCAAAAGAGTCCTGATCCAACTAGGACTCTGAGATTTTGGCCAAAATAAAAAGAATGGATAAGAGATATGACTATATTTAGTTTAAAATCAAAATAGAGTTTTGAAAAGGTTCAAAAAGATGAAAAGACAGAGTCCTGATCCAGGTAGGACTCTGGATTTTTTGAGGACTTTGATAAATGAAGGAATCCAGAAGCGACACCACCTAGATGGGTCTCATCTAAGAATTGAGATTAGTTAAAAATTGATTTAAAAATAAATCCAGATTGTTTTTCTAAAGAAAATAAAATCCTGGGGGTTAACCAATAAAAAATATCGATGCAAAACCCAGGTTTATGAAATTGATCTTGAAAGAAAAGTTTTAAAATTGAATCTGGATTGATGATTTTGAAAACAGGAGTGCTGAATTTCAAAAATGAGATGCAATAACATGCAATGCTATGCAATGCAATGAAATGTCATGCAATAACATACAATGATGCGGGATGATATGAAATGTAAAAGACAAACCTTGGCTAAGGGATTTGAAGTCCTGTAAACACACCAAAATTTTTAAAATCTTTTAAAATATTCCCTTTTTGCCTCTGATATCATTTTATGAACAATTGAGTCACTTTTAAACCTAAATTTCAGTACATTTCCCAAAGTTTTACTGAAATTAAATTCATTTTATATATCTGACTCAATTTCGGATCCGGATCCGATATCAGAATCCAAATCTGAGCATTGTCATCCAATTTTAAATTAAATTATCAAAATTACCAAAATAAATTTTGAAAAGCTCAGACACTTTGCCCGATATCCGTTTGGATCCATCGTGTTATATTCCCCGATTTGAGGTTTAAAACTTGAATATTTTCTCAAAATTCGGGTCCAAACCCATTTTCTTCCAAAATTGCTCAGAAAACCTTTCCTTTGTAAATATTTTTTGAAATTATTTTAAACTCTTTAGTTTTTAGAATTTTATTCCAAAAAATACAAAAAATGCAGAAAATGTCAAGAAAAAAACAAAAAAATAAGAAAATAGGAAAAGAAGAACACAAAAATGACCTTTTGAAAACACCTTTTTGAAAATCAAGTTTTATGAAAACATTTTTTTAGCAAAAATTTGTTAAAAACCCTTTTTTTTTGTAAAATCCCGAAAATGAAAGGGGCCCTGTTGTAAGTCTGTTTTTAGGGTTTTTGAAAACCCTTCGTAAAGAAAAGAGGGCGGCGCCTCTTTCGTAAACCATCCCATTCTCTTCCCCTCCAGAAGAACTCCAACCAAACCCTCATCGCATGCCCCCATGTGCGACCTCCTCTCCAAACATTCGTCTTCACCCCTCCTGGCTTAGGCATCATCAAGTTTTCATCAACATCTCCTTCCCCCCCTTTTTCTTCAGAACCTCTGCAAATCAGGTAAGTTTTCTTCTCCTTCTTCAGATTTTCCCCTTTATTTGCCTATTGTGGATCTACCATTGATGCATTATTGATGTTGTCGGTCTGCTTATCGCAGTACCGACCCACCAAATGCTACAGCCACAGGAATCAAGTGATTCCAACATTTTTTTGTGGTTTTATTTTGTTACTTGAGTTATTTTCAATATTCTGTTCGATGTTCTATCTTATTGTGTTTTAATTTCTGTATAATTTTGTTTTGAATTACGCCCTGCTCCCTGTTTGGGAGTTTGTTTTGATGCCCTATTTTCATTCTCCTATTCCACCATTGTTATCAATATCATCTTTTCGTCTCCCTTACAGTATAAGCATTCTATCATTTTTGACATTGTCTGCTTCATTCACCAGTATCAACGACATTGTATCGATGGTCACTAATGTTTTCTGAGGACTTTTCTTTTGTTTGATATCACATTTTCTATGAATACATCGCATAGCCCATTTTCCTCATGAATGGAATATGATTCATGGTAAGATCTGCTACTAAAACCCCTTATATGGTCGGCCCTCCGGGGAACTAGATTCATCTAGCATCCCTAAGCTTCACCACGTAGTTGCCATATCCAATCTAATTCATCGATTAATCCCATTGGATGTGCCGTGGATTCACAAGCAGAGTGGGTCCACTAGAATCACTCTTTATTTGCCAAGGCTCCATTGTGCTGTCGTGAATCTCTCTGAGTGATTTAAAAATTTGCTGAAGGTTGCCAAGTCATTGTGTGTCTGGATAGCAGATTAGAGGTCATTCTGTGGTGAATACAAATTGCTTGAGAGTAAATCTGTTGAGGACCCAAAGCTGTTGATCTTCTGCACATTACAATCCTTGCTTCTGAAAGCCATTGAATCATATCCTGTATCTCACGCCGTTATTTTCTTGTATCATTAGCATTTCATTTTGTTTATCTCTAATCAGCATTGCATTTCTTCCTGTGAGTTAGCTTCATCTCATTTATTGATAGTCGCTCGATGCATCTGTTGTCGTTCCAACATATCATCATATATCCCTGTTTTGATTTAATGCATTTCATACAATGTCTTTCTCAATTTCTTCCACTTCATCATGCTTAACATTTACCATATTACCTGATGGAAATAGTAGCAATGGCAGACTGTTTAACAAACGACAATAACCTTCACAAGTTTAGACATATAAGAGAGAATCATTAACCCTCAGTTTGATTGAGAACCTTGCATATATGATATACATCCCCTGTTCAAGGTCAAGATGACTGAGAGCCTGCACATTATACAAGTATTAGCTGGACAGTTCCACCATGGCTCAACAACCCAGTCATGCTAATTATTTGTTTGGCACCATAAAGTATATAGATTAGCCTGGGGTTGAAAGTTTTGGTTTTCACCAGAAGGTAGGGAATCAAAGGCGATAACAGAAAATATGCTGTCATATAGGGGAAATGTAAGTATTGATGACATTTCTTGCAGATTTTCAAGCTCCTGCACCGAAGTCTTTTGTGTATATATAAGAGAAGCTCCACAAAAGCCAGATTTGCAGTATATAATTAGGATTATTTACAAACATTTCTAGAGCCATCTGTGGAATGATTGTGCAAATGTTTGCGAAAGGCGAATATCTCAGCTTATGATGAAAAGCTCAAACAGATTTTTTTTTCTCAGTTTGTATGTCTACATTTCCTTGCACCAGGTAATGGCCTATTGCCTAACAGCTGTATGTTATTAGTTCATGCATATCACCAAAGTCTGAACTAGCATCAGGACCACAACTCACTGTGTATACTTGCTTACTGTACTGCATCATCAACTTTGATTCGCCTTCAGCACCTACTCCCTTCAGTACCTCCCTTGCCACCACAAATTTTTACATAGCATGTTCGTCACATTGTTGTCTCCCCACATGGCTACGTTTCCCTGCTCTCACAGTGGCATAGGTTCACTTGGTGTTTACACCTACAACCACCATTCCATCATTGCTATCTGGCCTTTCATTTGACATATCTCACTGCAATTCTATCCTTCTGCCTAACAGTCACCTGAATCATACCTTGGACATAACTGATGTATGCTATGTAATCCATTCAACAATACTATTTCCTTACCTTTCAAAGTACACATGTGTTTTAAAATTACCTATGCATTGCATTTCACCATCTCTGCATACCATATTAGGTTGAGGCTGTGCATTTCATTATTTCCCCAGACATTCCCTCTTAATCCATTGTATATACATATTATATTTAGTTCATTACCTGCTTGTCTAAATATCATTCCATTCATCCACCCTCCGCAGTGATTAATTTCCTGCATTTTCCATTTCATTCCATGATCGATACAATATGATAATCAGCTCCTTTGGTCATACCCTGCTCAGGCAAAATCAACATTATAGGCACCAGGAGGATCAAGTTGTTAACTGTTTTCTGCAAATTAGTGCCATTTGGTTACATCTCCATTCATTAGCACTTGTGTTAACTACCTTTGAGACAGCAATGGCAATAGATTTGAGCAATATATCTATGACATTTACTGCAAATCGGCCTACTACATTCCACAACAACCAATATCCTCTCATCTAGGTATGCATAATACCCCAAATATAATATGAATCATACCTTGGACATAACTGATGTATGCTATGTAATCCATTCAACAATACTATTTCCTTACCTTTCAAAGTACACATGTGTTTTAAAATTACCTATGCATTGCATTTCACCATCTCTGCATACCATATTAGGTTGAGGCTGTGCATTTCATTATTTCCCCAGACATTCCCTCTTAATCCATTGTATATACATATTATATTTAGTTCATTACCTGCTTGTCTAAATATCATTCCATTCATCCACCCTCTGCAGTGATTAATTTCCTGCATTTTCCATTTCATTCCATGATCGATACAGTATGATAATCAGCTCCTTTGGTCATACCCTTCTCAGGCAAAATCAACATTATAGGCACCAGGAGGATCAAGTTGTTAACTGTTTTCTGCAAATTAGTGCCATTTGGTTACATCTCCATTCATTAGCACTTGTGTTAACTACCTTTGAGACAGCAATGGCAATAGATTTGAGCAATATATCTATGACATTTACTGCAAATCGGCCTACTACATTCCACAACAACCAATATCCTCTCATCTAGGTATGCATAATACCCCAACTCATGACTTGTACCCATCTACACATCCCATAATACCTCAGCACTTGCACAGTCGCAGCACCTTCTCCAGACCAGCTTCATATATACATATCTTCCATTCCATAACATATAAGGCATAGGACATACCATATATATATATATATATATATATATATATATATATATATATATATATATATATATATATATATATATATGTCTTAATTGAAGCTTCGCATCTAGTACCTCCGTCCTTCAGTGGAATGGACATTTTAAGGTATGTCTTTAGCTTTAATATAGCATTTTTTTAATTATTTTTATTATATATTTTGCCTATTATCTTGTGCTAACTCCGCCTTTTGCAGAAAATACATGGAAAATGCAATCCTCTTCTTAGCTTAGAAATTCTTTATTTAAGTCAATAATGTAATAGTTAGATGATCATGAGAAATTTTATATTTTCCAGCTTTTAGATAGAATGAATAAGCATTATAAATATCATAAATGGCTTATTTTCATGCTTTTCTTTGTTTTTTTTCTTCTAAAAATCTCACGAATGGAAACACGAATGGCACCTGCACCATTTCGTAAAAGGTAATTAACCCTAAGTTGATGATTTACATCAATGGCCATAGTCAGGATGTAAACAAAACTTAGGATTTTTATCTTTTATAAAATAACACTGGATCCACACCGGACCCTCTTCAAAAATCATCATATTTTCAAATATTTTCTTATTTTATTAGAATTTAATTTAAAATTAATTCAATATATATACCAATGGCCATAGTCAAGGTATATTGAGAGTTAATTTCATTTTAAACTCTATAAAAGCATCAAAATATGTTTTATTCTTCACATGAATTTAAATATAGATTATTATGTAATACATTCAATGACCATAGTCAAGGATGCATTATATTTTCAATCTTATTTTTAATTCATTTAAAGAATAAAATAAGATTTTCAAATCCAATTTCAATATTCTTTAAATTCATTCATCATTTAAGATAGAACAAAATCATATCTTTAAAAATTCTTTTCCAAAATCCAAGTGATCTCAAATATCTTTCTTCAATCTCTATTCATTCTTCTATCTTATTTCAAAGATTTAGATTTCAAATTCAAAGTCCAATTTGACTTTGAGGTTTCAAAGTTCAATTTTATATTCAAAATTTCATTTTCAAAGTTCAATTCAACTTTGAAACCTCTGATTCATCTTCTGATTTCAAATTCAAAACCAAGTTTATCTTCCTACCTTCAAATTAAAAAATCAAAGTTTGAGATTGATCCTGAATCTCAAAACTTGACCTTTCATAAATTCAATCTGGGTTTTCAAAAACCCAGATTCATCTTCACAAAGTCCCATTTGGACTTTCAGAATCCAAATCCAAAGTTAGATCTTAAATCCCAATTTGGATCCCGATTTCCAAGTACCATTTCCACTTTTTGGATCTCAGGTCCAATTCCATTTTAGAATCCAGAATCCAATTCCACTTTGGATCTCAGACTTCAGATCCAATTTCACTTTAGGATCCAGAATTCAACTCCACTTCAGATCTCAGACTTCAGATCCAAATCCATTTTAGGATTCAGAACCCAGTTCCACTTTTGGATCTCAGACTTCAGATCCAAAATCCATTCAAGATCCAGAACCCAATTCTACTTTGGATCTCAGACTTCAGATCCAAATCCATTTTAGGATCCAGAATTCAATTCCATTCCCAATTCTAGATTTCAAATCCAAAATTCCATTTTCAGATCTCATCTGAACTCCCTAAATCCATTTCTATTTTTTTACCATTTTGGATTTCTCAAGTCCATTCTGATTTCAAATTTGAAATTCAAATTCCATTTCAAATATTCATCTCCTTTCCTAAATCCAAGTTTAAAATTCAAATTCAAAGTCCATTTCTGACTTTGAAACTTCATTTCCTTTCATTTTTCAGTTTCAAATTATTCTTTCTCAAAATCAAGATTTATTCTTCCAACTCTCATTATTTCAAAGACTTAGAACTTTATATATTTTTTCTGATCTATCTCAAGTTCTAAGTTAGATTCAAATCATTCATAAATCATTTCTTCATTCTATTATCAAGTCTATCTTAGAAAAACTTGAAGATTTTTAAAACATTTTTCTAAAAGAGCATACATCCTTGCATTGCACAAGCATGATTCTTTGTGCATTTTAGACTTAGGATAAATTCTTAGATAATATTTAGGCAAAGCAAAAGGCATAGATTCGATCCTTGGTTCAATTACCTCTGGTAAAGGCGTCAGGAACGATCGAACCTCGTACCGACGAGCGAATCCCATCTCTCCATTTTCCCGCAATATATTTCAAAACAGAGGCGAGTTAAATTTCTAAATATTTTCAAATCAAGGTCAAGTGAGACCCCGCAAAAGAGTTCCTCTTCTCTCTTCTTTTTCTCTTCTCTTCTCTCTTCTTTTTCTCTTCTCTCTTTTATTTTTCTCCCTTCAAAAATGAGGAAAATAGAGGTTAGAAAAGGAAAAGAGAAGGATGAGAGAGAAACCACAAGAGAGGAAAATTTTTGCGATGATCACAAGTCCCAAACCTTTGGCAAAAGCAAGGATTGATGATTGAAATTGAGCCAAAAGGAGATTAAAATCCAAAACATTCAAATTTGAAGCAGAATTTGGGCTCTAAATAGCTCTGTCTCAAATATTGACCAATTGGTTCTCTGAAGACTGCAGAGAGTGGGTCCCAGTAGCAGGAGGCAGGTGTTTGTGAATGAGGGTGAAAATTTGGGGTGTTTACAAAGGCCCCTCTCTGGTTGAAAGTCGAGCTTAGTGGCAAAAAAAAAATACAACAAATTTGGACTATAAAAATGCTCTAGTTAGAAGAATCTTACTAGGTATGGACAAATTGGCTATGACAATTATGGTAGATATAAAATGGAGAATGAAGAAGAAAATTCACCTCATCGAGACGAGGTTCAGGCTTAGCCCTTAACCTGAATGGGACGAAAGACACCTCGTGAAAGAACGAGATTCAGGCTTGACCCTTAACCTGAGTGGGGACGATACCTTGTGGAAGAACGAAGTTCAGGTTTGACCATTAACCTGAAGGGGACGATACCTCATGGAAGAACGAGGTTCAAGTTTGACCCTTAACCTGAAGGGGACCGACGGAATCCTCAAAAGAAGAAACCATGATGGAACCTTCAGATTTTGCGCAATAAATCTGAGAGGGGTTTGTAAAAGGATGAAAACGGGGTCCCTAAAGCTTGAAAAGAGATTGATCTTGGACGTCTCATTGCTGAGACTGAATGGCTTTTAAGACAGATGACCTTTCGCAAAAATAATTTAGGTTTAACCCTTACCCTGAACGGAAACGGTTTATGGTGGGACAATGGGGAACACAGGGAAGTATGCGAATCTAAGAGCTCAGGTGCTCAGATCAAAACAAGAAGGGAAGGATCTTGAACAACTCCCGTCATCCGATCCTAAAGAGAGATAACAACAATGCCAGGATATTTCAAAATAGACATCAAGCTCTCACTTCATGTCGGGATAACTTGAAAAGATTGCCAATAAGATAAAAATTATATTTGATTCAAAATAATTGAAATATAAGCACATTTGTTTAGAAGATATTCCCTCTTCTACCTAGAGTATTGCCTCCAACTGGTCTAATTTCGTATAATTCAGAATCAAGTACAAATTATTGCTGTTGAGTTTCTTTAAGGAAGCTATCCATTTGCTTGATATGAAAAGAAATGAATTTGTTCTTAGTTTCATAAAAGCAATTAATGAAAAAGATATTGATAAAAGAATTTCACATAACTAAAGATAATTCTTAGCAGTTTGATATCTGGGGTTTACCCATGATGATCTTTTTGCATTCTTGAGACATAGGGATTAAAATTTCTTGGGATTTGGTGAGAATCTCATCACATCAACCTTCAACTCGATGATGTTTTGATTTTCCCTGGAAGGACACGTCACATGCTTCTTCAACTCAGAGATAATTTGAGCCTTCTTTGGTCTTAAGAATTATATTGATAATATTGCCTCTTTGTAAATCTCTTGATAATCTTTTGCGCTTTTTTAAGACATGAAAAGTAAGTTCTCTTGAGATTTGGCAAGAATTTTATCACATCAACCTCCAACTTGGTGATGTTCTGATTTTTCCTAGAAGAACACATCACATGCTCCTTCAACTCAGAGATGATTCAAGTCTTATTTAGTCCCAATAGTTGAATTGGTAATATGGTCTCATTGGATTGAAAATCTCTTTATGATAACAATGATCAAATATCTTTTAGGGATTGTCGGGAGGTTCATCGCATCAGCCTTCAACTTGGCGATGATTTAAACTTTCCCTGAAAGCACACATCACATACTCCTTCAACTTTGATAATGTTTCAAGTCTCCTTTGGCCTTGGGGGTCTAACTCATCCATCAGTCTTTATCTTGACGATGATTGAGAGATCCCTTTTGCAGATAGTTGATTGTAGCTTGATTAATTAAAAAGATATTGAAATTGAGATTAAGTGAATTCTTTTATATCGCCCAGGATATTTTCACTGCCTTGTTACCAGAAGAATGGTCTTTAAAAATGTGCCATAGCTATGATCAATATCAGTTCACTTATGGCTTTTCAACATCATTGAATTTTTGCTTTGCCGGTCATATCAAGGATTTTTCTTCATCCTTTTGGTTGACCAACATAACAACTTGAATTTTCTTCTTTCTTCGCAAAAAGCTTTGCCTTTTTGGAGGCAATATCAAGGGTAGTATGAGGTAAAATTTTATGCAATAAAGATTTTGAGATCAACAACTATTTTGATAACAAATTAGCAAAATATTCTTAAAGTCCTTGGTGAAAGAAATCGCTTGAGGTCTAAATGATATATCTGTGTCAAGATTCTCCTCTCCTTTCCCCAAAGGAGAGACTCAGGCTTGACCCTTACTTGAACGGGTAATAAAAGATACTCCTCTCTTTCCTGAAGAGGAGGTGTTTACAAATCAAACTTTCGAAGAGAAATAAAGTTTTCGTCAAAACTCCCTATCTCTAGGCTTCTCTTATGAAAAGGTGACCACTGACAATGGTCGAGAAGGATATCATAGAGGAGCGAGTCTATCACACTCTCCCTGGAAAAAAGGGTCCTCGATGACAGGATGGCCTAACAAAAGAGATTAGGGGTCACAAGGAGAACAAGCTTCCGTCGAAACTCTCATTGGAAAAAGGGTTCCTTATGTGATAATAAAGATTGTTTTGCAAACTGTTCATGAAGCACGAGTCCCTTCAAACTCTCCCTAAAAGGGGTTCAACAAACGAACAATAAAGACATACAAAAAGAGCGAGCTCCCTCAAACTCTCCATGAAAAACGGGTCCCTCGCAAGAGAAAAAAAAAAGATTGATAATTGATTTTGAGCTAATTGGCAGACGAGTTCGACACAGAGGTCGAATCTTGAAAGACCATGATTAACAAATGCGGCCCGAAGGTCAAAAAAATATGACTGACTTTGATAGAATTGATAACCCAAAAGTTTGCTTGATATAAATCGATGACCTAGAAGCCTGAAAATGATTGATTGGAGTGATCCGAGGGTCTGATAAAGATTGCTTGTCTCGCAGATCTGAAGATTGACATTGAGCCTGAACCCTAATGCGAGACTAGTGTTTGAATTGTGACCAGTATGAAAATCGGATTTTGAAGAAGCACCAGCACGCACACTGGGTTTTGAAAAGGTACCAACATGAACACTGGGTTTTGCAAACAAAGTACCAACAAGAGCACTGGTTTTTGAAAACAAAGTACCAACACAAGCACTAGTTTTTGAAAACAAAGTATCAACATGAGCACAAGTACGAGCATTGGGTTTTGAAGACAAAGTGCCAGCACGAGCACTGGGCTCTGAAAATAAAGTACCAGCACGAGCACTGGGCTCTGAAAATAAAGTACCAGCACGAGCACTGGGTTCTAAAAACAAAGTACCAGCACGAGCACTGGGTTCTAAAAACAAAGTACCAGCACTGGGTTTTGAAAATGTACCAGAACGTGCACTGAATTTTAAAAAAGGGGGACCAGCACAAACATTGGAGTTGGTGAAAGGACCGACGTAAAGCGGGATTTAGAAGAAAAGTTCAAGTCAAAACTCGAGTCTTCTAAAGAAATCTAGACAAATTGGATTTGAAAGAAGATTTCAGTCGGAACTCGGATCTTCTAGACCAATCACTGAATTTAAAAAGAGGTTCGAGTAGAAATTTGATTTTTCAAAGAAAAACTAGACGAATTGGATTTGGAAGAAAGTTCAAGCAAGAACTCAAACTTTCTAGACCAATTCTTAATTTTGAAGGAAAGAGAATCAAATGAATTGGATTTGGAAGAAGATTCTAGTCAGAACTCGAATCTTCTAGACCAATTCTGAAATTTAAAAGAAGAAAAATTAGATGAATTGGATTTGGAAAAAAATTTGAGTCAGAACTCGAATCTTCTAGACCAATTCTGAAATATAAGAAAAGAAAATTTTGAGTCAAGACTTGAATCTTCAAAGAAAAACTAGACCAGTGTGGACTGAGTTTGAAAATGTTGACCAGTAGAGCCAAATTTAGAGAATAGGTTTAACCCAAAGGTTGATTTTGGCCTGCCCGACCAGAATGGTTTTGATAAAAGACTTGACCCGAAGGTCAAATTTGAAAAAGATTGGTGTTTCGAAAAGGGCTTGTTGATTGTGATGGGAGATTTTCAATCTTCATCTTCATGATAACTTGGACAACTTGCCGTGGTCTTAAGATTTATCCCTTATTCTGAATGGGTAAATAAATCTGATGCAAATGAATGCAAATAAATGCAAATGAATGCAAATATATGTAAATGAATGCAAATGAATGATGAAAGATTTGTTTGATCCTGCCTGCATACAAGATATTTCGAATAAAAGGCAAGTTTCATAACAAAAGATGCCCCAATGTAATCTGGGAGGAAGATGTTCAGATAAAAGATAGTTAATCATTATTGAAGGAAATTTATTGAAGAATACAAAAGATAGAATAAAAGTTTTTCTAAGTGTAAAATTTCTTCAAATGTCAGGCATTGATAGGATCGGGTAATTCTACTCCATCTGCATTAATCAGACGATATGAATTGCGTGGTAATGCTTCTTTGACCACGTAGGGACCTTCCCAGTTTGGTGTGCAAAAATATTCTTGTGAATGAACAAGACCACATGTCGGCCTTCTACTATACGCAAAGTGACAACCTCAACCCACTTGGTGAAATACTCTGTCGTGACAAGAAAATACTTATGACAATTGGAAGTAGTAGGAGTAATTGGGCCCACAACATCAAAGGCCCACATAGAAAATGGCCATGGAGATACAAGTCAAACTGTAAACACCCAAAATTTTCACCTTCATTCACAAACACCTACCTCCTACCACTGGGACCCACTCTCTGTGGTCTTCAGGGAACTAACTGGTCGACCTCTGAGCCAAGGCTGTTCATAGCCCAAATTTTACAATAAATTTCATTATTTCATCCTATAATCAAGATTTAATTATCATTTTGGCTCAATTTCAATTATCAGTTCTCATCTTCAGAGAAAAATTTCTAATCCTTTGTAACTACCAAGGGTCTGGGACTTCAAATCCCTTAGCTAAGGTTTGTCTTTTGCATTTCATTTCATATCATCTCGCATCATTGTATGTTATTGCATGTCATTTCATTTCATTGCATGTCATTGCATATCATTGTTGAGATCCAACATTCCTGTTTTCAAAATTTCTAATCCAGATTCAATTTTTAAACTTTCCTTTCGAAATCAATTTCAAAACCTGGGTTTTGAATTGACATTTTGGCATTTGCCAACCCCCAGGATCTTATATTTCAAAGTACTTTTCTTAGAAAACGATCTAGATTCTTTTTAAACTCAATTTTAATTGATTTCAATTCTCAGATGAGATCCATCTAGGTGGTGTCGCTTCTGGATTCCTTTATTTATCAAAGTTCTCAAAAATTTCAGAGTCCTAGTTGGATCAGGACTCTGTCTTTTCATCTTTTTAAACCTTTTTCAAAATTCTATTTTGGTTTTAAATCAGAGGTGATCTTATCCCTTGTCCATTTCTGTCATTTTGGCCAAAATCTCAGAGGCCTAGTTGGATAAGAATTCTTTTTCTAGAGTCCCAGTCGGATCAGGACTCTACCTTTCACTTCTATTTTTACTTGTTTTTGAGAAAACCTTTCAAAATATTTGGGTTTGGCCAAAATTCTAGAGTTTCAGCCGGATCAGGACTCTTTTTCAGAGTTTCAGTCAGACTAGGACTCTATCCGGAATTCATCCTTTACTCATGTTCTACACTTGTTTTTGAAAACCTTCTCATCTGATATTCAAAAGAGCTAAAATCTCAGAGTCCTAGTTGGATTGGGACTCTTTTTCAGAGTCCCAGTCGTATCAAGACTCTACGTATTACTACAATTTCTATCTGTTTTGAGAAAACTTTTTCAAATTCTTTTGTTTTAGCCAAAATTCTAGAGTTCCAGTCAAATTAGAACTTTTCTTCAGAGTTTCGGTTGGATTAGGACTCTATCTTTTGTTGCCATTTTTACTTGTTTTCAACCAAATCTTTCGAAAGAAGTCAGAAACTCAGAGCTTTAATTGAATCAGGACTCTATTCAAAGAGTTCTAGTTGGATCAGGACTCTGACCCTCACTTCAATTTTGAGAGAATCTTTCAAAAATCTCTTCATTTATCTCTTCAGAAACCAAAATTGTTATACTTTTATCACAGAGTTTCAAAATTCTGAGACTCTATCCCAGAGTCCTAATCGAATCAGGACTCTATCCCGAGTTCATTTTCTTATTTTATTTTCACTTATTTTCAAAAGTTCTTTTTAAAATCTCATCATTTGCTTTCTAGAAAACCAAAAACTTACAGAGTTCTAGTCGAATTAGGACTCTTCCTTAGAGCCCTAGTCAGATCAGGACTCTGAACCAAACCTCAATTTCTACCTTATTTTCACATGTTTTCCAAAATTCTCTCGTTTTTTTCTCAGAAAATCCAAAACTTTAAGAGTTTTAGTCGAATTAGGACTCTGTACCAAGAGTCGCGGTTGAATCAGAACTCTATTCTGATTTAATTGCTTGTTGATGTTTTCACTGGTTTTCAAAAATTCTTTTATCTTTTTTTTCAAAAAATGCCAAAAATCTAGAGTTTCAGTCCGATTAGGACTCTGTCCTAGAGACCTGATCCGATCAGAACTCCATCCTGATTATTGTTTATATCCTCATTCTCATCTTCTTCACCTGTTTCTCAAAAACTAATTCACTTTGTAGAGTTCCAGTTGATTCAGGACTCTATTTCAGAGTTTTGGTTGAGTTAGGACTCTAACCCCGACTGTATTTTCCAACTTATTTTCACCAGTTCTGAGAAAATACTTTAAAAACCTCTTTGTTTGGCTTTCAAAAACCTAAATCTCAAAGTTTTAGTTGATTCAGGACTCTGGTCCAGAGTTTCAGTCCGTTTAGGACTCTATTTTCAAAATCTCTTAATTTCATCTATTGATTTTAACTCCATTTTAAAACCATTTTTAGTCTTTATTTCAACTTTTTCAAAACCCTGATGTGGGGCCCACTCAGTTGGTGCCATATCTGGAGGAGTTCTGATCCAGTCAGGACTCTGTGTTGTTTCAAAACTTTCAATTTCAATTATGCTTTTAAACCTCTTTTGAAAATTCTGCATTCTCAAGTTTTGAAATCGTTTTTGAAAAATCAAACAGGGCCCACTCTGGGTGGCGCCACATTTGGAGAAATCGAGGTTAGATTAGAGGTAGTCAGTGTACTAGAGGTTTAGAAGAGTCTAAATTGATTTTGAAAAATCCATTTTTACTTTGGTTTTTTTACTAGTGGTTTTTAAAATTTTAAATTAGATTTTTAAAAACCTAATATGGGCCCACACTAGGTGGTGCCAGATTTGGAGTTCTTTTAGGTTAATTAAAAGTTTAATTAGGTGTTAATTAGGTTAGTTAGGTCTAGGGTCATAATAGGAAATTCCCAAAAAATCGCCCCTCCCCCTTTGACCTATCTCTCTTAATTAAGAGAATCCTAAAACAATTCGAATTCCTCCTAATTAAGGCTTGAAAAATTTTCTATATAAGGAGACCAGGGGGGAGGGTCGACCCCTATTCCCTTCTTTGCTGTTTCTTGGAGCTTCTCTCTCCTCCCAGCCAGCCTTCCTTCCTCCCTTGTAGCTGCAACCATCCAAGGTAAGATTTCACCATGGATTTCATGTTTTTTTTATTTTTTTTATGCTTTTGCCATGAATCCCATCATTGGCGCCCCCCTTGTTTATGAGTTTTAAGCATGGTTCATCTCCAAGAACCCTAAAACGAAATCAAGAACATGATCTAATGTTGTTCCATGGTTTATTTTTCATTTTTGATTCGTTAAAATGGTTTAAAATAGTTTTTTTTTATGTTTTTGCCCAATAAAAGATGAGATTCGCCCGTTAAATGGGTCAAATCTCTCTTTTCAAAGAGAAAATCAAATCCAACCATGTGTTCCCTAGATTTTTTATTTATTTTCGTATCATGTTAATGGTTATTTTATTGATTCCATCATCAAACCCAATTTTGTTGTATTATTTCCTTATTTTTCATATTTAAATCATGGTTTTTAGTATTTTATTAAATATCCATGTGTTTCGATCCCAGAGCCATAAAAATTGTATTATTTTATGCTTGAATATTCGCTTAAAAAACCTGATTTTTTAAGGGTTGGTTCATGGATTTGTCTGTGACTCTCTGTAAAAGAATCATATAGTTTTTTGTTCGAAAACTTTGTTAAAAAAATAGAAAGTTGAACCGTGACTTCTGACCAGAGAAATTGCTATTGAGATTCATGCACAACTTGCAGATGCAATATTTCTGTCATCCGAGGTTCGATTTACAATCTGTAAATTGCAGCAGCTTAGTACTGATATCTAGTATTTACTGTGATTTTTCCATATTTTTATGTTTCTGTTTTTTATTTTTCCTTTATCAGAAAGTAGAATCGGTTTCTCAAAGCTTGTTATACTTCGTTAAAACCCTAGATTGACTTGTGTTGATCGTATCTCCCTAACCGAAGATCCAATTGATGATATGTAGAAGGTAAAATTTTTCTATGTGTGTAGTCTATTCACTTCTATAATTTTTGAATGTAGTTTGCTATTATTCCTTGTAGCCAAAACCGGAAGTACCTGTTTTAATATGTTTTATATTCGTTATAATTGATCGTATATTGCCGGAACGATATCTCCCTAACCAGAGATGATTTTTCTGATCTGTAAAAAGAGAAATCTCTGTTTCTTTGTCTAGTATCTCTCTGTAAATGTTTTTAAATTTTTATGGTGATTGACTCCTAATTCGGGTCTGACACTGTGATAGGTATGTGCCCGTGGTCAAAATCGCATATTTTAGGGTCTTATGCAATTTGCGTATTGAGATAATGTCAATAATAGATTTTTTTTATTTCAGTTTAATTTTAGGGTTATCAGAAGTGCATATGTCAATTTTTATTAATTTTGGAATTCGTTTGAGGCTTGGTTTGATTAAATTGCAAAAATAGGGTGCCTGTAGAGTCCCAATTCGAGCAGAACACTGGCAAAATCATGAATTTTTGTGATATTTCTATTTTTTTCCACAAAATTTTCTCTTTTTAGTATTTTTTTATGTTTATAATCATGCTAGGACACTTCATGTTCAATTTGGTTTGGATTTGAATCTTTTTAAGCCCTAAATCCAAAATTTTACCAAAATATTTTCTGAAAAGCTTGATTTCAAGGCTATAGTCTTGTTTTCAGGGGTATTTTTGTCAATTTTCCCCAATTTCAAAATTTCAAAGTTATTTATCTTTATTATTTGTTTAATTTTATATCATATTTTATTATGTTTATTTCAGGAAAATATGGAAAAAGCTTATATTCGGATAAATCCAATAATTTTTAGATATTACTAGATAAATTCAGAAAAGCCAACATATCTTCACTAACAAGTCTTCTAGTTTTGTAGGGATATTCAAGTTTGTATTTCTTTTATTTTTCTTTATTTAAATTCGATTAGTGATGTAAATTGTAAATAAATTTGGAATAAGAATTTAAATTCCTGCTTAGAATAGGGTTTGCATGTGCATATAGTTTAATTTTATAATAATGTCAATGTGTAATGAATGATGATTCATGCATATTCAAATTCACCATAGTCTACACGAATGACACATGCACTAGCTTCTAGGAAGTTGGTAAACTCGATTGAGTTCATATTTATGGCCATAGTGAGAATACAAACAAAATCCGGATTTATCATCTTCTTTTAAGTCACAATCAACTACACTCTTAGGCTATCTTAAAAAACCATTGCATATTTCAATCTTTTATAAATGTTTTTCTCCTTTTAGAATCAAATGAGATATATATTCAATCCATATCTATGGCCATAGTTAGGGGTATGAGGCAAATTTACTTCATTAAAGTTCTATAAGGCACATAAACTTCATTTTTTCAAATAATTTTCTCAAAAGTTCTTCAGAAAATGTTTCCTTCAAAATTACATTCATTCATCTAGGTTTAGATTGCATCATGAAAGTATTTCATAGGGCCACACACCCCTTCTTTTGATTTATTTCTCAATATCACCTCAGAAAAATTGATTTTTCTTAAATTTCTCCTGATTTTCCTCAAAATTGATTTTCTAAAAAAACCCTTGGTTTTTCAAAAGGATTTCCAAATGCTTTTCAAAGACTTTTGAAGTATCTCCCAAACTCAATTTTCCAAGTTATATTCCCAATTCCAAAGTTCAAATTCAGAGAAATCAACTTTCTCTAAGTTATTTTGAGTTTTCTTGGAAATCAAATTCCTCAGAAATCAATTTCCCTTTTCTTCAGAAAAGTTTTTCAAATGCAATTCACTATTTTAAAAGGTGTTTTTCTTCCAAATATTTTACAATTATTCCAAAGCAAACATCATGTTTTTAAATCTGCATTTTCTAAAATTTATAGCACATGCCTGATTCTTTGTGCATTTAGAAAATAGAACAGGATTTAGACAGTTGAGTAAAGCAAAACACATGATTGATCCTTGGTTTAATTACCCCTCGTAAAGATGCCAGGAATGGTTGAACCTCGTACCAACATGCGAGTCCCATTCTTTATAATTATCCTGCATTTTAAAATGGAGGCAAGTTATTTTCAAAAACTTTTTCAAAGGTCAGTTTGACTTGCAAAAATAAAATTTTGCGATGATAACAGGTTTGGCGACCGTGATGGGACCTGTCAATGCTTGATCAATCTTGTGCTTAGCTCTGTTCAATTCTCAAAATCGTGTTCTACAATGTCGGCTTATTTCATGTGAACCTAGGAACCTGAATTTAAACCTAGTTGACATGGATTGCATGTAGACTTAGGCATGGTTTGGTAGGACCAATTGAGGAGGCACTATTCATGTTGACATAGACTTAAGTTAAATACAATCCTCCTCAATCTAGGGTTTGATTGAAAACAATGTTTGCTTCTTAAAGTTTTTCAAAATTCTACTTCTTTAGGTCATTAGAGCCTTTTGTTTTCTTGCATGTTGATCACATTTCAAAAATAACCCCACTTACTTTTACCTGGCCACCACGTTGCTTGGTTTTCTTCCAGATCCATAGTTCGTGACAAAGCCTCACAACTGGGCCACCTATTTGGGTTGATTTCCCCCTGCCACGTACCAAGGGCCATAGTCCAAAGTATATCGACAGTCGCTCAAGGATGTTGGAAAACACAAGCCTAGAACCAGAGAAATTGATTTTATGCCACGTACATCGGGCCTCGGCTCGAGTATATCAGCATAGCATGATTGGACACAAAGGATCTGAGCTTTAGAGTTAGGGTCCTACAACTATTTCAAAATTTGTGCATCTAGAGTCAGCCTTTAGGGAATGCTCTATGTGCCTATTTGTTTGTGCATGATGCAATTGAATGTACTTTGGTTATTTCCTTTTATTCTCTTTATTTTCTCATATTTTCCATAATTTTCAAAAAATACTAGCTGATTTTTTAAAATCCCCTATTTTCCATTTACTTTCATATATTACCAAACATTTCCCTTTTGTTTTCTTCAAACCCTGGACAATTTTCCCCAAACCTTTATTTTCTTCAAAACTCCAGGTGGTTTCCATCCTTCCTTTCTCTTGGATCTTGAAGTTCTAGCCTTGTTTTTATCCTGCCTGCAATTTCTTTAAAAAATCTTAAATTTTCCTCAAGTCTTGTCCTGATTCCCTCTTTATTTTCTAGTTTATCCTGATGGCATCCAGTCAACTTGATTCGGTCTTTCCTGAGGGCCATATCTCTTATGAGGTGCGACAAGGTCTCTCCGATCATCGAATTCTGAACACTAGACCTTTTATTCCCCGGTGGTACTATTCTTGGTTCAAAAACTTCTCTCGTATGTTCCCAGACCATCTGAGTGACTGCGGATTGGAAGTGACATCAATAGTGGGAGAACAAATCATCAACGACAACTTGATTCAAGCATTAGCAGAGCGGTGGAATCCGCGTACCTATACCTTTTGGTTCCCGTGGGGAGAGATGACACTACTACTGGACGAATTTTCAGAGATTATGGGTCTACCTGAGCTAGTTGATCAACCAGAAGATCCATTGGAGCAGCAATTTCTGATCAATGTCAAGGGATTGACCCTCCGAGATGTTTTAGCCCGTATGACTGAACGTAGATCTTGGCCACTGATAGAGGCATATGAGAGCCAATATGTTGATCTGTTTGAGCTATACCAACAGTATGGAGCATTTGAAGAAGTCGACTCCTTATCCCGAGCAGCACGAGAAAGGATTCAACACGTGATGGTCTTGTGTACAGTAGGACTAGCTTTCTTCCAAGACAGACATAACTACATTGATATTAGAACAATACAACTTTTTTGAAGATGGGGAAGTCGACAGACCAACCGTCTATCAATTGCCATGGCCGCACTTGCTTTCTTATACTATGGATTGACCCGTTTCGTGCTTTAAGATTCTATCTTGGTAGAAGGGTGCATCTACGCATTACAGTTCTGGTTTCTCAGGCATGTGCTGTCTCGAGCCAACTCACTCAGATGCAACAACAAGAAACCATTACCAACTTCTTGGTACAGATTCTTGATTGAGAACCTCCATGAAGAAGAAGTTGTGTGGGATTACTTCGACCATCAGGAGTCACTCCCTCGGTACACTTATGTATATGGCAAGCGATTCAAGTTACTTGGACCATTCTTCGCAGTTTATTATCAGCCAGAGCGATGTGTCAAACAATTCTCGCAGATACAAAAGTGCATTGAAGCTCGATTATTGTGAGGCATTGTGCCAGAGTTTGATCTGAAGTCTGTTCAATGGTCTGTAACATACCATTCTGCCAAGCATAGCTGGGATTCTTTTGTAACTCTCACTGTTTTCCTGGTCCCCGAGTGTCTTCTGACTATCATGAGTGGTGGCAAATTGTTTGTCCGCCCCCTCTTTCTCAAGTTTATTATTAATAAAACTATCTTCCTTCAACAAATCTCATTCTATTATGGTTTGACGACCTTGCCTAGGTAACAAGACATATTTTAGTTGTTTATCTCTTTTTACAAAGAATATCAACACAATTGTCGTAATTTCAGCAACGACCAAATCCCTAGTAATGGGACATCCTTCAAATTGTCAACCTAACCCTCATCAAATGTTTTCCCCTCTATTTGTTTTATCCCAAAACTATTCTTCAAAGCTAATTGTCTATTTTGTTCTGCAGAGAACACTTGGAATCTTACATGGTTCATATCAGATCAGGCAAGAAAACACCACCATATCAGTGCATTAGTGATTTTAGCAGCAAGCAAGAAGAGATGAGTTCTCTAAGATCTGCCAGAGGATAGGGTCAAACTGATAGGGAGAACATCGATCCTGTTGCATATCAGTTGTTCAAGAAAATGATGATTAAAATGATGTATGAGTAGGCTGAAGCCAGTCCCAGAAAGACTCCCATAAAAAAAGAGACATTTATCTCCTTCTCCAAGAATATCACCAGCAATAGCAGCAGCACAGAAAGTTCTAAGCTTTGCAGAAGCAGCAATGGAGGCAAAAAGGGAGATACCTTCAAGCAAGATAACAAGACTCTTTGGTCGAGCTCCTGCCAGAAATCACGCACTCAAGAAAAAGCGAAGCATGAAAATTGGAGCTTCACTCGTGATTTCACTCCTTTTTATCAATCACATGAAGAAATTCTCAAATATATGCTGACCCAGGAGACGATTAAACTTTCAAAAATTGTTGATCCTCCCGTCATTATAGGAAGATTCAAAGATCAATTTTATAAATTCCATCGAGAAACAGGGCATGACACCGAACATTACTTCGTTCTCAAGAATATCATTCAAGATCACATCGACAAGAGTCTCTTCATTAAGGACGAAGAAGAGGACCGATCGGTCGTCCTACCTAAGCCTTTTCAATCCAACTCTCAGCCGAAAGCAGGCGCCCGATAGAAGATAAAACGTGACAGTTGGGGTTATAATCGTGAATTTACTCCTCTAGATCAGCCCCTCAAAAAGATTCTTGAATATATGCTGGTCAAGGAAATGGTAAAACTTCCAAAGATTGTTGATCCTCCTGTCGCAAAAGGTAAATGGAAAGATCAATTTTGCAAGTTTCAACGAACAATGGGGCATGATATCGAATGTTGCTTCATCTTCAAGAACATCGTGCAAGATTGCATTGACAAAAAAATTATTGATGAGGAGGAGAGTCAACCAACTATCTTGCCAACATTCTCTCCTGACGCGAAGAAGAAGGGTGGTGCCAAAGCTATATCACTTTCGTCATTTTGTTTCTATCGTTTTGAAGGGGCAATGTAGTCCCAGTTCTCTTATCGATCTGTTATTTCTCTTTTCAATGCATCAATAAATTTATCAATTTTTCTTATGGCTTGACACCATCTTTTATATTTCTCCTTCTTTGCAAAATGTCTAAAGTCTTCTTACAGGGAGTGACCTCTTTCAGAGCATGTCTTGAATCAATCAAGAAGCGCATCATTAATCTTTCCCTTGTTATCTTCAAAGTGCGTTCGTCAAATATCAGTTACTTATCCTTTTGTCTAATATCCTACTCCCCAGTAACGTTGGGGCATTTTTTTTTTAAATTTGTCTCTACTTCAAAACGTCTTGTATGCATGCAGGATCAAATAAAATCTTCCATCATTTATTTACATTCATTCATATTCATTTGCATTCATCTGTATTTTGCATTTATTTGCACCCATTTGCATTAAATTTATTTTCCCATTCAGGATAAGGGATAAATCCTGAGACCCCGACAATCATTTATGATAATTAATCGTCAAGGTGAAGTTAAAAATCTCCCATCACAATCAATGAATAATTTTGCAAAATCCAGTGTTTGTGCTGGTAATTTTTCAAAATCCAATGTTCGTGCTGGTAATTTTTCAAAATCCAGTGTTTGTGCTGGTAATTTTATAAAATCTAGTGTTCGTGCTGGTAATTTTTCAAAATCTGGTGTTCGTGCTGATAATTTTTCAAAATTCTGTGTTCGTGCTAGTGATTTTTCAAAATCGAGTGTTCGTGCTAGTACTTTTTCAAGATCCGGTGCTCGTGCTAGTACTTTTCCAAAAATCCAGTGCTGGTACTCTTCTAAAACCAGTTTTACTGGTTGAAACTCTTAAACTCGGTTTTATTTTTCTTCCTATTCAATGTTTTCAAACCCAATTTACATTGGTCTAATTTTCCTTCCTTTAAATTTAAAAATTGGTCTAGAAGATCCGAGTTCCGACTTGAATTTTCTTCCAAATCCAATTCATCTAATGCCAGAATTGGTCTAGAAGATCCGAGTTTCAACTCAAGTTTTCTTCCAAATCCAACTCAAATGTCAGAATTGGTCTAGAAAATCAGAGTTTTGACTCAAATTTTCTTCCAAATCCAATTTGTCTAGCTTTCCTTTAAAGAATTGAACTTCTATTCGAGTTTTCCTACAAATTTAGTAATTCGTCTAGAAGATCTGAGTTTTGATTCAATTTTTTTTTCAAAATCCAATCCATCTAATTTTCCTTCTTTTAAATTCCAGAATTGGTCTAGAAGATCCGAGTTCCGACTCGAATTTTCTTCCAAATCCAATCCATCTAATTTTCCTTCTTTTGAATTCCAGAATTGGTCTAGAAAATCCGGATTTCGACTCGAACTTTCTTTCAAATCCAATTCGTCTAGTTTTCCTTTAAAAATTCGAGTCTCTACTCGAACCACTTTTTAATTTCAAGAATTGGTCTAGAAGATCCGAGTTCCGACTGGAATCTTTTTTCAAATCCAATTCATCTGATTCTCTTTCCTTCAAAATTAAGAATTGGTCTAGAAAATCTGAGTTGCGACTCGAACTTTCTTCTAAATCCAATTCGTCTAGCTTTCCTTTGAAAAATCAAATTTCCACTCGAACCTCCTTTTAAATTCAGGAATTGGTTTAGAAGATCCGAGTTCCGACTGGAATCTTTTTTCAAATCTAATTTGTCTAGACTTGAGTTTTGACTCGAACTTTCCTTTCAAACCCAGCTTTGCGTCGGTCCTTTCACCAACTCCAGTGTTCGTGCTGGTACTTTGTTTTCAAAATCCAGTGCTCATGTTGGTACTTTGTTTTCAAAACCCAGTGCTCATGCTGGTACTTTGTCTTTAAAACTCAGTGCTCATACTAGTACTTTATTTTCAAAACCCAGTGCGCGTGCTGATACTTTGTTTTCAAAACCCAGTGTTTGTGCTAGTACATTTTCAAAACCCAGTGTTCGTGCTTGTGCTTCTTCAAAATTCGATTTTCATACTTGTCGTAATCCAAACACTAGTCCCGCATTAGGGTCCAGGCCCAATGCCAATCTTCATATTTGCGAGCCAAACGATTTTTATCAGACCCTCGGATCACTCCAGTTAATCATTTTCAGACTTCTAGGTCATCGATTTATATCAAGCAAACCTTTGGGTTATCAATTCTATCAAAGTCAGTCGCATTTTTTTGACCTTCGGGTCGCATTCGTCAATCATGGTCTTTCAAGATTCGACCTTTGTGTTGAACTTATCTGCCAATTAGCTCAAAATCAATTATCATTCTTTTCTCTTGCGAGAGACCCTTTTTTCAGGGAGAGTTTGAGGGAGCTTGCTCCTTTCGCATGTCTTTATTGTTCGTTCGTTGAACTCCTTTTAGAGAAAGTTTAAAGGGACTCGTGCTTCATGAACAGTTTGCAAAACAATCATTATTATGACACAAAAAACCCTTTTTCCAGGGAGAGTTTCGACGGACGCTCGTTCTTCTTGTGACCCCAATGTCTTTTGTTAGGCCATCCCGTCACCGAGGACCCTTTTTCTAGGGAGAATGTGATGGACTCGCTCTTCTATGATATCCTTCCCGACCTTTGTCATCGGCCACCTTTCCATAAGAGAAGCCTAAAGATAGGGAGTTTTGATGAAAACTTTATTTATCTTCGAAAGTTCATTTTGCAAACACCTCCTCTTTAGGGAAGAGAGGAGTATCTTTTATTACCCGTTCAGATAAGGGTCAAGCCTAAGTCTTTCCTTTAGGGAAAGAAGAAGAGAATCTAGCCACAGATATATCATTTAGATCTCAAGCGATTTCTTTCACCAAGGATTCCAAGAATATTTTGCCAATTTGTTATCAAAATAGTTGTTGATCTCAAAATCTTTATTGCATAAAATTTTACCTCATATTACCTTCAGTATTCTCTTCAAAAGGACAAAGTTTTTACGAAGAAAGAAGAAAATTCAAGCTTTTCTGTTGGTTAACCAAAAGGATAAAGAAAATCCTCGATATGACCGGCAAAGAAAAAATTCAATGAAGTTGAAAAGCCATAAGTGAATTGATATTGATCATAGCTATGACACATTTTTAAAGATCATTCTTCTTGTAATAAGGCAGTGAAAATATCCTGGGCGATATAAAAAGAATTCACTGAATCTCAATATCTCTTTAATCAATCAAGCTACAATCAACTATCTGCAAAAGGGATCTCTCAATCATTGTCAAGTTGAAGACTGATGGATGAGTTCGACCCCCGGGGCCAAAGGAGACTCAGATCATCTCTAAGTTGAAGGAGTATGTGATGTATCCTTCTAGAAAAAATTCAAATCATTGTCAAGTTGAAGGCTGATGCGATGAACCTCCCGCCAATCCCTAATTACTGTTATCATAAAGCGATTTTCAACCAAAGAGACCATTTTATCAATTCGATTCTTGAAAATAAAAAAGATGCGAAATATCTCCAAGTTGAAGGTGCTTGTGGCGTGTCCTTCTTGAGAAAATCAGAACATCACCAAGTTGAAGGTTGATGCACTGAAATTCTTGCCCAATCCCAAGAAAACTTACTTTTCATGTCCCAAAAGAGTTTAAAAGATTACTAAGAGATTTCAATTAAAGAGACAACATCCTTAATATAATTCCTGGGACTAAAGAAGACTCAAATCATCTCCAAGTTGAAGGAGCATGTGACGTGTCCATCTAGGGAAAATCGAAACATCATCGAGTTGAAGGCTAATGTGATGAAATTCTCGCCAAACCCCAAAGAGAGCTTGCTTTTTATGTCTCAAAAGAGTGCAAAAGATCATCATGGGTAAACCGCAGATATCAAACTGCCAAAACTCACAAGAATTATCTTTATTCATGTAGATTTTTTTTATCAATATCTTTTTCATCAATTGTTTTTATGATACTGAAAGAACATTTCTTTCTTTTCATATCAAGGAAATTGATAGCTTCCTTAAAGAAATTCAGCAGTAATAAATTTGATTTCGATTCTAAATTCTACAAAGTTAGCCAATTGGAGGTAATACTCTAGGTAGAAGAGGGAATATCTTTCAAACAAATGTGCCTACATTTTAATTATTTTGAATCAAATACAATTTTTATCTTATTGACAATCTTTTCAAGTTATCCCAACATGAAGTGAGAGTTTGATGTTTATTTTGATATATCCTAGCATTGTTATTATCCCTTTTTAGGACTTGATAACGGAAGTTTTCAAGATCCTTCCCTTCTTGTTTTGATCTGAGTGCCTGGGCTCTCAGATTCAAACACTTCCCTGTGTTCCCCACTATCCCACCATAGACGGTTTCCCATTCAGAGCAAGGGTTAAACCTGAATTGTTTCTGCAAAAGGTCATCTATTTTAAAAGCCATTCAGTCTCAGCAATGAGATACCCAAGATCAATCCCTTTTCAAGTTTTAGGGAACTCTATTTTTTTCCTTTTGCAAACCCCTCTCAGATTTATTGTGCAAAATCTAAAGGTCCCATCATGGTTTCTTCTTTCAAGAATTTTGTCATCCCCTTCAGGTTAATGGTCAAACCTGAACCTCGTTCTTCCACGAGGTATCGTCCCCTTCAGGTTATGGGTCAAACCTGAACCTCGTTCTTCCATGAGGTATCATCCCCTTCAGGTTAAGGGTCAAACTTGAACCTCGTTCTTCCATGAGATATCATCAATGTCAAGTTTAGGGTCAAACCTGAACCTCGTTCTTCCACGAGGTATCGTCCCCTTCACGTTAAGGGTCAAATTTGAACCTTGTTCTTCCATGAGGTATCGTCCCCGCTCAGGTTAAGGGTCAAGCCTGAATCTCGTTCTTCCATGAGGTATTTTTTGTCCCATCCAGGTTAAGGGCTAAGCCTGAGCCTCGTCTCGATGAGGTGAATCTTCTTCTTTATTCCACATCTGATATCTACCATTATCATCAGAGTCAATTCTTTCATACCCGGTCAGATTCTTCTAACTGAGGCATTTTTATAGCCTGAATTTGGTGTGTTTTTCTTTGCCACTAAGCTGGACTTTCAACCGACTTTGTAGCAAAGAGAGACATCTATAAACACCCCAAATTTTCACCCTCATTCACAAACACCTACCTCCTGCCACTTGGACCCACTCTCTACGGTCTTCAAGGAACCAACTAGTCCACCTCTGAGCCAGGGTTGTTCATAGCCCAAATTTTACAATAAATTTCAATACTTTATCCTATAATCAAGATTCAATTCTCTTTTTGGCTTAATCTCAATTATCAGTTCTCATCTTCAAAGGAAAATTTCTAATCCTTTGTAACTACCAAGGGTCTGGGACTTCAAATCCCTTAGCTAAGGTTTGTCTTTTGCATTTCATTTCATATCATCTAGCATCATTGTATGTTATTGCATGACATTTCATTGCATTGCATGGCATTGCATGTCGTTGCATCTCATTGTCGAGATCCAACATTCCTGTTTTCAAAATTTCTAATCCAGATTCAATTTTAAAACTTTCCTTTCAAAATCAATTTCAAAACCTGGGTTTTGAATTGATATTTTGCCATTTGCCAACCTCCAGGATCTTATATTTCAGAATGCTTTTCTTAGAAAACGATCTAGATTTGTTTTAAACTCAATTTTAATTGATTTCAATTCTCAAATGAGATCCATCTAGGTGGTGTTGCTTCTAGATTCCTTCATTTATCAAAGTTCTCAAAAATTTCAGAGTCCTAGTTGGATCAGGACTCTGTCTTTTCATCTTTTTAAACCTTTTTCAAAATTCTATTTTGGTTTTAAATCAGAGGTGATCTTATCCCTTGTCCATTTCTGTCATTTTGGATCAGGATTCTTTTTCCAGAGTCCCAGTCGGATCAGGACTCTACCTTTCACTTCTATTTTTACTTGTTTTTGAGAAAACCTTTCAAAATCTTTGGTTTTGGCCAAAATTCTAGAGTTCCAGTCGGATCAGGACTCTTTTTCAGAGTTTCAGTCGGATTAAGACTCTATCCTGATTTCATCCTTTACTCCTATTATACACTTGTTTTTGAAAACCTGCTCTTCTGACTTTCAAAAAAGCTAAAATCTTAGAGTCCCAGTTGGATTAGGACTCTTTTTCTTAGTCCCAGTCGAATCAGGACTCTACGTATTACTGCCATTTATATCTATTTTGAGAAAACTTTTTTAAACTCTTTCATTTTAGCAAAAATTCTAGAGTTCTAGTCGGATAAGGACTCTTTTTCAGAGTTTCGGTCGGATTAGGACTATCTTTTGTTGCCATTTTTACTTATTTTCAACTAAATCTTTCAAAATCTTTCGAAAAAAGTCAAAAACTCAGAGCTTTAGTTGAATCAGAACTCTATTCAAAGTGTCCTAGTTGGATCAAGATTCTGACCCTGACTTCAATTTTGAGAGAATCTTTCAAAAATCTCTTCATTTATCTCTTCAGAAACCAAAATTGTTATACTTTTATTACAGAGTTTCAAAATTCTGAGACTCTATCCCAGACTCCTAATCGAATCAGGACTCTACCCTGAGTTCATTTTCTTATTTCATTTTCACTTATTTTCAAAAGTTCTTTTTAAAATCTCATCATTTGCTTTCTAGAAAACCTAAAATTTCTAGAGTTCTAGTCTAATTAGGACTCTTCCTCAGAGCCCTAGTCAGATCAGGACTTTGAACCGAACCTCAATTTCTACCTTATTTTCACCTGTTTTCCAAAATCCTCTTGTTTGTTTTCTCAGAAAATCCAAAACTTTAAGAGTTTTAGTCGAATTAGGACTCTATACCCAGAGTTCCGGTTGGATTAGAACTCTGTTTTGATTTCATTGCATGTTGCTATTTTCACTGGTTTTCAAAAATTCTTTTATCTGTTTTGTAGAAAATGCCAAAAATCTAGAGTTTCAGTCCGATCAGGACTCTGTCACAAAGACCTGATCCGATCAGGACTCCATCCTGATTATTGTTTCTATCTTCATTCTCATATTCTCCACCTATTTTTAAAAAATTAATTCATTTTGAAGAGTTTTAGTTGATTTAGGACTGTATTTCAGAGTTTCGGTTGAGTTAGGAATCTAACCCTGACTGCATTTTCCAACTTATTTTCACCAGTTCTGAGAAAATCCTTCAAAAACCTCTTCGTTTGGCTTTCAAAAACCTAAATCTCAGAGTTTTAGTTGGTTCAGGACTCTGGTCCAGAGTTTTAGTCCGTCTAGGACTCTATTTTCAAAATCTCTGAATTTTATTTGTTGATTTTAACTCTAATTTAAAACCATTTTCAATCTTTATTTCAACTTTTTTAAAACTCTGATGTGGGGCCCACTCATTTGGTGCCATATCTGAAGGAGTTTTGATCCAGTCAGGACTCTGTGTCGTTTCAAAACTTTCAATTTCAATCCTGCTTTTAAACCTTTTTTAAAAATCCCTTATTCTCAAGTTTTGAAATCCTTTTTGAAAAATCAAACGGGGCCCACTCTGGGTGGTGCCACATTTGAAGAAATTGGGGTTAGATTAGAGGTAGTCAGTGTCCTAGTTAAGTTAGGGGTTTAGAAGAGTCTAAATAGATTTTGAAAAATCCATTTTTACTTTGGTTTTTTAACTAGTGTTTTTTAAAATTTTAAATTAGAGTTTTAAAAACCGAATGTGGGCCCACAGTAGGTGGCGCCACATTTAGAGTTCTTTTAGGTTAATTAGAAGTTTAATTAGGTTAGTTAGGGCTAGGGTCATAATAGGAAATTCCCAAAAAACCGCCCCTCCCCCTTTGACCTCTCTCTCTTAATTAAGAGAATCCTAAAACAATTAAAATTCCTTCTAATTATGGCTTGAAAAATTTTCTATATAAGGAGACCAGGGGGGGGGTGTAAACACACCAAATTTTCCTCAGCCATTCTCAGACACACCCAAATGCAGATGCCAACCTTGGTAGATCAGTGTAGGAGGTCCAACCCCAAGTTTGTCCTAGTTCAGTTACCATTTTAACCCCTTCACCAGGAAAATTATTATTTTACCCCTAGGTTATCTGTAAACACCCCAAATTTTCACTCACCCCCCCAACATTTCCACCAAGCATCAACATCCAGCCTCTGAAATCGCTGGAAGGCAAAATGGTCATTTTCTGAGCCGGACCTTGCAAAAGTCCAAATTTCATCTGCAACTCTCAAAATTTCTCTAATTTTAACTCAGATGTTCAAAATTTTATTCCTGACAGGAGACAGACATCTCCAAGTCTTGATTCAAGATTGCATTTCATAAGACATGACATTGCATATCATTGCATGAGCATTTCAAATCACTGCACTGCACAGCATGTCATTTCGAGGTCCAGAACTCTTGATTTCAAAATTTTCAATCCAGATTAGAATTTCAACTCTTTTCAAAATTGATTTCAAAACCCTGGGTCTTCAAAATTATCAATTTTTCCCATTTTACCCCCAGGACTCTGAATTTCAAAATATTTCCTCAGGAAAACCATCTGGATAGTTTTCAATATGGATTTGAGTCACTTCACCTCAGATTTTGCCCTTTTTGACAATTTCAAATATCTTTCTTTTACAAAATCGCCCTACAAGGGCCAACTCTTTCCAAAATTCCTGTTTTGCCCATTAGTCCAGATTTTATGAAAATTCCAAAAAGAAGTTGTGGTTTTATCCTTATTTCAATAAAGAAGCAATGTGGGACCCACACTGAGGTGGTGTCACACAAGCTTTCCTTTTGAAAATTTGAATTTTGAAAAACCCAAAAATATAGGAGCCTTGTCCCCTGGATTGGTGCCACTTGTCTTTTCTCTCTCCTCCCATTTACATGCCATGTGTCAGCATAGGGTTCACCTAGAGTCGGTGCCACATGTCACCCTCCCTCTTCTGCCACGTGTCAGTGTGGGGCTACCCTAAGAAGTCGCCATGTCATCCCAATTATCTGTCATATGTCACCCTATCCATCCTGCGCCATGTGTCATTTCAAAGACTACCAGGAGATGCCAAGTGTCATAGGTTGTCCTGTCTAGAAAAAGTGGAGTTTGTCTCCTCTGAGGTGGCGCCACTTGAAGTGTGTCTCCTGCAGGGGACACATGTCAACCCCTCCTTCCTTCTAGAAAAGTAGCCTGACACATGTCCTCTCCCTATTTTTTCAGAAAAGTAGGAAACATGTGTCACTCCTAAATTCCTACAAAAAAGGTAGGCTTGTCTCCTCTGAGGTGGCGCCATCTGGAATGTCTCCTGCAGAGGACACATGGCAAGCTCTCATTTCCTCAGAAAAAGCAAGTGCCATGTGTCATTTTCTGCTTTCTTCAGAAAAGCTAGAATTCAAATATTCAAAAATCCCCATAGGTGGCGAAAATCAAGAACTCCTACCTTTTTCATCCTGTCTGAGATGGCGCCACATGGCTTGGCCCACCTTCTCTCCCCTCTGCCACGTGTCATTCTCTGCTTCTTTCAGAAAAAGTAGAGGACACATGTCTTCTCCCTACCTCTTTCAGAAAAGTAGGAGACACATGTCACTCCTGGCCTTCTTCAGAAAAAGCAAACCATTCAAAATTCAAACAAGGCACTAGGTGGCAAAAATCCTGAGCTCTGATTTTTCCAGATGGCCTGAGATGGCGCCACATGTCCCTTTCCCTCCTTTTCCTCCCTCTTGCCACATGGCATTGTAGGAGCCACCCTGAGGTGGCGCCACATGTCCACCCTCCATTCCTCCAGGGCCAACCTCTATTTGAATTTCAAACTTCCCCCTGAGGTGGCGCCATTTGAGAAAGCCTCTCCAGACAGCTGACACTTGTCCGCCACATGTCCAGACCTCCCTGCACCAGAAAAAGTAGAAACCCCCCCCATGAGGTGGCGCATTTTGCTTCCTCCCTTCATGTTCTCCTGCCACATGGCATCGTAGGAGCCACTCTGAGGAAATGCCACATGTCAGCCCCTCCTTTCCTGCAGAAAAGCAAAATTTCAAACATTTGAACTCCCCAGAAGTGGCGCCACATGGCATGCCCCTACTGTTCCAACTTTACACCTCAGAACACCTTTTGAGGTGGCACCATTCCAGGACTCCACTTGGCTCCATTTTCATTTTTTATTTTATTTTTAATAAAGGTAGCCCACCATGAGGTGGCGCCACCTGAAGACTCCCTACAAAAAGTGAATTTGAAATTCAAACTCCAAGAGAGCACCCTCTGAGGTGGCGTCTTCTGGGAGCTCCTTGCAGAGAGAATCAAGCAAACTTTTGAAAAATTCCAAATTCCCTCTGCTGAGGTGTCTCACCCACAAAATTTCCATTTTTTTTATTTTTCTCAAAAATTAAAACACCTTTTGAGGTGGCGCCACCTGAGGGCTCCCTGCAAAAGGCAAATTCGAATTTCAAACCCCTCAGATGGCACCCCCTGAGATGGCGCCACATGGAGGGCTCAGATCCAGCCTGTTTGAATTTCAAAATTTTTCAGAAAAGTTATAAAAACAAGGGTTCACGCCCAGCCTAAGAGGGAGATCATTTTTTTTAGCTCTTGTGAACTTGGAAAATCCGACCTAGCCTTCCTAGAATCAGATTTTGAACCTTGGAAATCGTGCCCCCTTTGGCGCATTGAAGAAGGTGGAGTAGAGCTCGTGCTGTGGCCAATTCAATTCCAACAGAGGTCGATTTTGGTGGACCATCCGAAGCTCGGAGCGAAGGACGAAGGAAGCTCGTGATAGCTGCTCCTTTCAAGAGCTCCTACGCTGCGTAACGAAGCGAGGTGCACTTCTTTTCCCCTTGATGTGATTCTATAATTCGAATCGGGAGTCGTTTGAAGAAAGAGCTCATCCGAGGGATGGATTGAGCTATTCTCATAAAACGACATATATAAAAATGTTTTGTTATGCTTCCTCGATGATTTTTAACATTCATATAGTTAGCTAGGTTTAATTTGCATTTTATTTCATTCATTTAGCATATTTCATGAATTAATTAGGATTAATTTAGCATTTATTTCAATTCTGCTTATTTTCAGTAGGTCTCTGTTTTTGTCAGTCAGTCCACACGTCATTTCATGCATTTGTTTTTTATTAAAAATCCCAAAAAAATCACGGAATGTGCCCTTAGGTGTCCCGGAAATTTTGCCAAAAATTCGGAGGCATTTGAATTTGTTTACTGTGGTAAACATTCAAAATGGCAAGTCGGGTTTTGTTACCCGGGATACGTTTTGAAAATCATTTTCCGACTTTTAAAATCGAGATATCCCTCATGGAAGATCCGATTTTCGATCCGAAAGATGTTTTGAACTCGGGAGAATGTCTAGTTTTTAATATGAGTTTATCAGATTTTTCTGATTTTTTTTATTTCTGACAAAAATCCGAGAGTTCGGGACACGTGTCAGAGCCTAATTTGAGACTCTGAGATCTTGGATCGACTTAGGGCTATGGTTTCTCTTTGTGTGTTGCTCCAAATCCAAAAGTGTAAAAAGTGAAAGTGGTGTCCGAGATGTCCTATGTTTGAATCTGAAAGCCTGTGATTTTTAGAACAGTGTTGACCCCTGCTTCGGATTGTTTTTGTCAGCCCTTTGTTTTGCTACATTTGTCTATTCTGTTAGTTTAGGCAGAAATAGTTATATTTTTATTTGTGTTTCCGTTGATCAAATGCCGAAGTCATAAACATGAAAGTTGTTCATGTAGGTGTCGTGCATAACTATGATTAAATTCATAAATTTTCATGGCCGTTTTGTATTTGTTTAGCATTTTACATCAGATTAGTGAGATTTTTACCTCTGTCAGAACTAAATCCCTGTTATTGAACTCATCATGGCTCAAATCCCGAGGCTGTAAAAACCAAAAATGTTCCATTTCGGGTCTTTTAGCAGTCTACAAAATATCAGAAGTTTCCATGGTGTAAATCTTGCATTATCATATTAGGCATTGCATTTGGTTCGGATCCATAGGCAAAATCCATCATTTTAGGACTTTCCTTGAATTTTAGCATTTAAATCATATCATTTCGTGATTTTTAGCATTCTAGGTTGTTTATCAGAGTGTTTAGATGCTTCATACCGAATTTGGTGCAATTTGGAATCCATTTGAGGTTCGGATCATCCATAATACCAAAATAGGGTCCCGCAGGACCCAGATCCAAGCGAAAAACAAGCGAAAATCGTTATTTTTGATAAATTGCGAAATACCAAATTCTGATTTTACAGTCCTAATGTGTTTAGCATCATGTCATCATGTCTCTTACTACATTTCATCATCATTTGATTCACTTGGAACTTCAAAATCTCAATTTTACCAAGTTTTCCTTCAAAAAACCCTGATTTTAAAGGTATAACTTTATAATTAGGGGTATTTTGGTCATTTTAACCTCAATTCCGAATTTCAAATTGTTTTTCACTGAATTTCTAGCATTTTCATCATTTCAAAATATCAAGGAAGCACGAGAATAGGGTTTATATCCAATTAAATCCAATAATTTCATAATATTATTGGAAAATCTTGGAAAAACCCACATATTTGAGCTAACCCAATTTCAAGTTTGGCAGGAACAATCAAAAGAAGGAGCTGAAGTCTGCAAATTTCTTTTATTTCCTTTATTTAGTGATGTAATAATGTAAATTTTGGAATAAGAGATTTAATTTCCTGCTTAGACTAGGATGCATGTCATATAGTTTGAATTTATGCAATATCCTGATTATATGATTCATGCATTTTATTTCAAAAGCACTATGGATGTTCACGAATGGCACGTGCACCAACTCTTAGGGAGTTGATGGACTCGGTGGGATCCATATTTACGGCCCTAATCGGAATATGGACGAGACCCAGATCCATCATCTTTCTACTAGTCACATTGAGCCTACACTCTTAGGCTATCTTAAAATGCACATCATATTTCCAAAGTTTTCAAAATCATGTGCATCAAATCAACTAAATTCTGAACATATTCATGGCCACAGTCAGGATATGTGAAGGATTTATCTTGACTTAATGTACATTTTCCAACAAATCCCTTAGAAAATCTTTTCAAAGTGCATTCATTCACTCATGACATTTACATCATGAAATCATTGATTTTCTCAAGATTTTCTCAAGAAAACTTCATTCTCAAGAAATCGATTTCTCAAGAAACTCTAAGGATTTTTCAAAATCGGTTTTCCAAAGACAAGTTTTTCCACAGTTTTCCCTGGAAAATGATATTTTCTTAAGATATTCAAAAGAGTTTTCCAATCTTTCTTCAAGATCCAAAATCGATTTCCAAGTATTTAAAAAGGTAAAATTCCCAGGATTTCGATTCCACAAGTTTTGAATTTTCTTCTCCAATGAGCTTTTCTATAAATCTTCCATCATTTTCCTAAGAAAACTCTCAGAGTTCAAGTTTTCCTAAGAAGTGCTTCCCTTTTCAAAAAGTCCATCTTTTCTCAAGAATCACTTCCATTTTCCCAAGATTTTCAACTATTCCTGATTTTCTCACATCTTTATAAGCTTTCTCATGTTTTCAAAAACCCTTTTTATCTGAGTTTCCTGAGAAATTGACTTTCAGCTTTTTTCTGAGAGAATCTTTTCAACTCCAAATATTTTCCAAGCATACATCATGTTTCCCCAAGCTGCATTTTCCAAAATCTCATAGCACATGCCTGAATTCTCTGTGCATTTAGGATAGAACATAACTTTGATAATTTAACTAGGTCAAGCATAGTTTTGGTCCTTGGTTCGATTACCCCTGTTAAAGGCGGCAGGAACGGTCGAACCTCGTACCGACAGGTCGAGCCCCATCCCATGGATTTTCCCGCAATTTTCAAAAACGGAGGCGAGTATTTCAAAACAATTTCCAAAATCCGGTCAAAGTTTGAAGCGCGAAAGCGTTTCTCTCTTTTTCTCTTCCGCAAGGAAGGGAAGGCGGGGGAAAAATTTCGCGACGATAACAGGTTTGGCGACCGTGATGGGACCTGTCCTTGTCTGACCTAAATTATGCTTGACTCAGTTTAATTATCAAAATTATGTTCACTAAATGTCAGCTCTTTACTTTCAATATCATGTGAGCCTAGGAGCCTAGATTCTGACCTAGCTGACATTGACTGCATATAGCTTAGGCATGGTTTGGTAGGACCAGATTGAGGAGAAATTTTCATGCTCACATAGACTTAGGTCTAAATACAACCCTCCTCAATTTAGGATCTGAATGCAAACAATGTATGCTTCTTCAAAGTTTTCAAAGTCTATCCCTCTAGGATTTAGAGCCCTCTATTTCTTGCATGTGATCATTTTTCAAAACCCTCAATTACCTATCATTACCCGGTCTTCATGTTGCTGGGCTCTCTTCCAGAACCATAGTTCGGGACAGAGCCTCACAACTGGGCCAACTATTTGGGTTAACACCCCCCTACCACGTACCGCGGGCCACAGTCCGAAGTATATCGGTAGGCGCTCAAGGATGTTGGAAAACCTTACCTTAGAACCGGAGTTGAAACTCTATGCCACGTACCTTGGATTTCGATTCGGGTATATCGGCATAACTGGATTGGACAAAGATGATCTGAACCTAGAGTTACGATTAAGGTCCTACAGCTGTTTTCAAATTGATGCATCTAGAGTCAGCCTTTTAGGGAGTGCTGTATGTGCATAAATGTTTGTGCAGGATGTGATTGTATGTATGATTTCCTCAATTTCTTATATTTCCCAATGTTTTCCAACTTATTAGGCCTTTTTCAAAAATATCCTTATTTTCCACAAGGTCTTTTTTTTTAAACCCTGGATGATTTTCTCAAATATCAAATTTCTTTCAAAACTCCAGGTGATTTTTCATTCTACCTTTCTACTGGATCTCGGATTTCCAGCCTTATTCCAATCCTGCCTGCAAATTTTTGAAATTTCAAATTTTGCTTCAAAAACTTTTCCATATCTCCCAGTATATCTTCCAAATTTTATCCAAATTTTTGACATGTCCTTCCAATTCCATCATTTGTTTTTCCCTCAAGAGTGTTGGTTTCAAAATTCTTTTTTTCCATCATGCTAAACATCCCATGTGGTTCTGCAGAGGGCATTGGCATAGTTGTGTGATCCTGACGAGATTAAAGACCGCGCTACTTCAGCACATTAGTTACAGACAGTGAGTGAGAAATGGATTCCATAAAGTCTGTCAAAGAGGGAGCTCAGACCATCAAGGAGGAGATTGATCCCGCCATATATCGGTTGTTCAAAAGAATGATGATTGAGATATTATCCGAGCAAGTTGCAGCCAATTTCGGAAAAGTTCCTGTTAAAGAAGGGGCATCGATCACCATCCCTATGAGCATCATTGGAGACCACAACAGGGCAACCAGTTCTAAACCCAGCAACAACAGAGGCAGTCAAAGCAGCAAGTTAGAAGAGTCTAAAGATTTGAAAGGAAAGTATTCTAGAATCCAGAATAGACCTTTTCAATCCAGCCCTCAGCAAAAGGAAAAAAATCAAGGAAAACCAAAGCGCGGAAACTGGAGCGGCGATCGAGATTTCACTCCTATAGACAAGCCACTCGACGAAGTTCTTGAATACATGTTGATTAAGAGATTAGTGAAGCTCCCAAAGGCCACAAGTCCTCCCACCATCATGGGAAGGTTCAAGAATCAGTTTTGCAAATTCCATCGGGCAGTAGGGCATGACACGGATCATTGTTTTGTCCTCAAAAATATTGTACAAGACTGTATTGATAAGAACCTCTTTGTTGAAGGCAGAGAAGAAGAACATCCAGTACCCCTAACCAAGAAAGAAGTCAAAGAAGTCAGCATTCAACAGAAATCCAACAATCCGAAGAAGATAAAGCGTGATGGTTGGAGTTATGATCGCGAGTTTACTCCTTTAGGTGAGCCAATCGAAGAAATTCTTGGATATCTGCTCGCGAAGGATATGATCAAACTTCCAAGGATTGTGGATCCTCCCGTCACCATGGGGAAATGGAAAGATTGTTTCTACGAGTTCCATCGGGCAATGGGGCACGATACTGAATGTTGCTTCGTTCTAAAAAATATTGTACAGGACTACATCGATAAAGAGCTTTTGGTGCCGGAAGAAAGGGAGGGACGAGTTGCAGTCCTGACCAAGCCTCTCCCAGATCACTCTGAAGAATGACAATGCCAATGCCAATGCCTTCTCATTTTGTCAGGACGATATAGTCCTAGTGGTTTTCCTTTTTCAAGTCATCATCCTTTTTTAGGCATCAATAAAATCATCAACTTTTCTCATTTAATTATGACATTCTTCTTGTGGTTGTTCTGTTTTGTTATTATTCTCTCTCCCCCATTACACTGGGGCATCTTTTTGAAAATTTGTTTTCAAGCATTCTATATGCAGGCAGGATAAACAAATTCCTCATTTCATGCACTTGTGCATTCATGCATCAACTCATATTCATTTGCATTCAATTGCATTAATAACAATCCGGTCGGTATTGGGGATTTCAACAAACAGTCCCATCACAATTCCTAATGATTCAAAGATCATCGCCAATACTGAACCAAAACCCAACGCTCGAACTGGTATTATTTCAAAATCCAGTATTCAAGCTGGCACATTTTCAACTTTTAGGAAAACCGAGTTCCGACTCGGGTTTTTATTCAAATCATTTTCCTTTGTTGATCCGGGTTCCGACTCGTGATCTCTCTACTTTATTCGAGCCTTGACTCGAACTCTCCATTTTCCTTTGTTGATCCGGGTTCCGACTCGTGATCTCTCTACTTTATTCGAGCCTTGACTCGATTTCTTCATTTTCCTTTGTTGATCCGGGTTCCGACTCGTGATCTCTCTACTTTATTCGAGCCTTGACTCGATTTCTTCATTTTCCTTTGTTGATCCGGGTTCCGACTCGTGATCTCTCTACTTTACTCGAGCCTTGACTCGAACTCTTCATTTTCCTTTGTTGATCCGGGTTCCGACTCGTGATCTCTCTACTTTATTCGAGCCTTGACTCGATTTCTTCATTTTCCTTTGTTGATCCGGGTTCCGACTCGTGATCTCTCTACTTTACTCGAGCCTTGACTCGAACAAATCATTTTCCTTTGTTGATCCGGGTTCCGACTCGTGATCTCTCTACTTTATTCGAGCCTTGACTTGAACCAATCATTTTCCTTTGTTGATCCGGGTTCCGACTTGTGATCTCTCTACTTTACTCGAGCCTTGACTCGAACAAATCATTTTCCTTTGTTGATCCGGGTTCCGACTCGAGATCTTTTCGAGCTTGTCATTCTCTTTTGTTGATCCGGGTTCCGACTCGTGATCTCATTACCTTACTCGAACCCTGAATCGAGTTCTTCATTTCTTTTGTTGATCCGGGTTCCGACTCGAGATCTCTTTATCTTATCCAAGCTCTAATTCGAGTCCTTCATTTTCCTTTGTTGATCCGGGTTCCGACTCGTGATCTCATTATCTTATTTGAGCTCTGATTCGAGCCTTCCATTTTTCTCTGTTGATTCGGGTTCCGACTCGTGATCTCTATATTTTATTCGAGCTCTGACTCAAACTCATCATTCTCTTTTATTGATCCAAGTCATTTCAATCATCAGGGTCTGTCAATTGCTCAAATTTGATATTTTGCTCTCTAAATTTCAATTTAAATCCTCAAATCAGGCAATTCTCCAATTTAGACCTCTGATTTCCAATTTCAATTACCAATTTCCAATTCTCGACCTGCGGGTCAACCAATTTCCAATTTTCGACCTTCGGGTCAATCAATTTCCAAATTTCGACCTCTGGTCAAATCGATTCTCAATTTCGACCTTCGGGTCACACAATTTCGACCTTTAGGTCACTCAATTCTCAATTTCGACCTTCAGGTCACACAATTTCGACCTTTCGGTCAACCAATTCTCAATTTCGACCTTTGTGGTCAAATCAATTCTCAATTCCGACCATCAGGTCATCCAATTTCGACCTTCGGGTCATTCAATTTCCAGCAACCAATTTTCCAATTTTCCATTTCGACCTTTGGGTCAATCAATCTCAATATCCAATTTCAATCATTTTCTCTTGCGAGAGACCCTTTTAGGGAGAGTTCGAGGGAGCTCGTTCTTTTCGCATGCTATCCAATTCGTTCACTTAGCCCCTTTTCAGGGAGAGTTTGAAGGGACTCGCGTCTTTGTGAACCATTTGCAAAACAATTTCCAATTTTACACAAGAAACCCTTTTTAAGGGAGAGACTCGACGGAGACTCGTTTCCTTGTGACCCCCCCCAATTTCATACTAGGCCATTTTTCGTCATGAAAAGACCCTCTTTGCAGGGAGAGTGTGATGGACTCGTTCCTTTCATGACCCAATTTTCAGACCTCACTATTATCGGCCCCCTTTCCATAAGAGAAGCCTAATATTAGGGAGCTTTGACGAAAGCTCAATTTCTCTTCGAAACTTCGTTTTGCAAACACCTCCTCTTTAGGGAAGAGAGGAGTATTTCCCATTTCCCATTCAGGTAAGGGCTAAGCCTGAGTCTCTCTTTTTGGGGAAAAAGAGAGGAGAATTTTCGTCACGGATGCGTTGAGCCGGATTTCAAATACTCACTTTCACTAAGGATTTCAAGAAAATTTTGTCAATTTATCAAATTATTTGCTGATTTCAGAATCTTTATTGCACTAGTCAGTTTACCCTCAGCATCACTTCCAAAAGAGCGAAGCTTTTGCGAAAAGGGATTCAAAATTCAAATTCTTTCTATTGGCCAACCAAAAGGATGAAGGATAAATCCTCGATATGGCCAGAAAAGAAGATTCAAGGTTATTGAAAAGCCGTAGATGATCGATATTGATCGTAGTCAATGGCGCATCGTTAAAGGCTATTCTTGTAAGGACGAGACAGTGGAAATATCCTGAGTGCTAGAAAAGAGAGAATTCACCCAAACCCTGTCTCCTCAGAATCACCTAAGCTGCAATTAAATATCCGCAAAAGGGATCTCTCACCTGTCGTCAAGATGAAGGCGAATTAGGCGAGTAGACCCCCGGGGCCAAAGAAGATTCAAAACATCTCCAAGATGACGGAGTTTGTGACGGATCCTTCCAGGGAAAGTCCAAAGCACTGTCGAGATGAAGGCAGATGCGATGAACCTCTCGACAATCCCTAAAAGATATTTAATTTCAGCTATCACCCAAAGATCTCCAAACCCATCGCCCAAGAAGGATCGAAACATCTCCAAGATGAAGGAGTTTGTGACGTACCCTTCCAAAAGAGAGCGAGAGAGGAAAAAGAAACAGAAAAAAAAAAGTAAGAGCATCTCCAAAATGAAGGAGAACATAGCCAAAAAACTCAAAGAAGAGCCAAAAGAGTGCAGAAAGACTATCATGAGAAGAACTCTCAGGATATCAAACTGCCAGATCTATCAAGAATCCTCTTTAAATTTGTGAAATTCTATTATCAATACTCTTTCATCAATTGCTTTCACAATATCAAAATTCTCTTCCCTGTTCATATCAAGGAAATTGATAGCTTCCTTGAAGAAGGTCAATCGCAAGCAATTTGGATGCTAAATCTTGATTCTACGAAGTGAACCTTATTTGGAGGTAATGCTTTAGGTAGAAAAGAAAGAATATCTTTGCAAAAATGTGCAACATTTTCAAAAATTTTGAATCAACAGCAAAATTTCCAACATTTTGACAATATTTTCTAGCTATCCTGACGTGAAGTGAGAGCTTGATGTCCGTTTTCGATGCATCCTGACACCAATTTTAAATCCCTCCTAAGGACTTGATTTCTTCCCTTCTTTGAGAGCATGAACTCTCAAATTTGCACACTTCCCTGTGTCCCCACTGTCCCACCATAGACAGTCCCATTTCGGTTCGAGGTTGAACCACCAATCATTTTCCCGCAAAAGGCAATTTCAAAAGCTAATTTTAGTCTCAGCAATGAGACGCCCAAAACCAATCCCTTTTCAAGCTTTAGGGACCCCATTTTCCTTCCTTTTGCAAAAACCCTATTGGATTTATTGTGCAAAATCCAAAGGTTCCATCATGGTCTCTTCCTTCGAGGATTCCATTCATTTTCCACCCGATCAGGATAAGGGTACAAACCTGAGCCTCACTCAAAGAGGTATTTCATTTTCCGCCCAATCAGGATAAGGGTACAAACCTGAGCCTCAATCAAAGAGGTATTTCATTTTCCACCCGATCAGGATAAGGGTACAAACCTGAGCCTCACTCAAAGAGGTATTTCATTTTCCGCCCGATCAGGATAAGGGTACAAACCTGAGCCTCAATCAAAGAGGTATTCCATTTTCCGCCCGATCAGGATAAGGGTACAAACCTGAGCCTCGATCAAAGAGGTATTCCATTTTCCGCTCGATCAGGATAAGGGTACAAACCTGAGCCTCGATCAAAGAGGTATTCTATTTTCCGCCCGATCAGGATAAGGGTACAAACCTGAGCCTCGATCAAAGAGGTATTCCATTTTCCGCCCGATCAGGATAAGGGTATAAACCTGAGCCTCATTCAAAGAGGTACTTCATTTTCCGCCCGATCAGGTTAAGGGTACAAACCTGAGTCTCATTTCGATGAGATATTCCATTCCCCAATCAGGTCAAGGGTCAAAACCTGAGCTTCGTTCCATGCGAGGTATTTCTGTCCCATTAGGTTAAGGGTCAAACCTGAGCTTCGTTCCATGCGAGGTATTTCTGTCCCATCCAGGTTAAGGGCATAAACCTGAACTTCACTCTCATAGAGTGAATCTTTTCTCTCCATTCTTTGCTTCATATCTACCATCTTCCTCGGGCTAATTTCTTCACACCCAGTCAGATCCTTCTAACTGGGGCATTTTTTTCGTATAGCCCAAATTTGGTGTGTTTTCTTTGCCACTAAGCTCGGCCATGAGCCGGCTTAGTAGCAAAGAGGGGCATCTGTAAACACCCCAAATTTTCACTCACCCCCCCAACATTTCCACCAAGCATCAACATCCAGCCTCTGAAATCGCTGGAAGGCAAAATGGTCATTTTCTGAGCCGGACCTTGCAAAAGTCCAAATTTCATCTGCAACTCTCAAAATTTCTCTAATTTTAACTCAGATGTTCAAAATTTTATTCCTGACAGGAGACAGACATCTCCAAGTCTTGATTCAAGATTGCATTTCATAAGACATGACATTGCATATCATTGCATGAGCATTTCAAATCACTACATTGCACAGCATGTCATTTCGAGGTCCAGAACTCTTGATTTTAAAATTTTCAATCCAGATTAGAATTTCAACTCTTTTCAAAATTGATTTCAAAACCCTGGGTCTTCAAAATTATCAATTTTTCCCATTTTACCCCCAGGACTCTGAATTTCAAAATATTTCCTCAGGAAAACCATCTGGATAGTTTTCAATATGGATTTGAGTCACTTCACCTCAGATTTTGCCCTTTTTGACAATTTCAAATATCTTTCTTTTACAAAATCGCCCTACAAGGGCCAACTCTTTCCAAAATTCCTGTTTTGCCCATTAGTCCAGATTTTATGAAAATTCCAAAAAGAAGTTGTGGTTTTATCCTTATTTCAATAAAGAAGCAATGTGGGACCCACACTGAGGTGGTGTCACACAAGCTTTCCTTTTGAAAATTTGAATTTTGAAAAACCCAAAAATATAGGAGCCTTGTCCCCTGGATTGGTGCCACTTGTCTTTTCTCTCTCCTCCCATTTACATGCCATGTGTCAGCATAGGGTTCACCTATAGTTGGTGCCACATGTCACCCTCCCTCTTCTGCCACGTGTCAGTGTGGGGCTACCCTAAGAAGTCGCCATGTCATCCCAATTATCTGTCATATGTCACCCTATCCATCCTGCGCCATGTGTCATTTCAAAGACTACCAGGAGATGCCAAGTGTCATAGGTTGTCCTGTCTAGAAAAAGTGGAGTTTGTCTCCTCTGAGGTGGCGCCACTTGAAGTGTGTCTCCTGCAGGGGACACGTGTCAACCCCTCCTTCCTTCTAGAAAAGTAGCCTGACACATGTCCTCTACCTATTTTTTCAGAAAAGTAGGAAACATGTGTCACTCCTAAATTCCTACAAAAAAGGTAGGCTTGTCTCCTCTGAGGTGGCGCCATCTGGAATGTCTCCTGCAGAGGACACATGGCAAGCTCTCATTTCCTCAGAAAAAGCAAGTGCCATGTGTCATTTTCTGCTTTCTTCAGAAAAGCTAGAATTCAAATATTCAAAAATCCCCATAGGTGGCGAAAATCAAGAACTCCTACCTTTTTCATCCTGTCTGAGATGGCGCCACATGGCTTGGCCCACCTTCTCTCCCCTCTGCCACGTGTCATTCTCTGCTTCTTTCAGAAAAAGTAGAGGACACATGTCTTCTCCCTACCTCTTTCAGAAAAGTAGGAGACACATGTCACTCCTGGCCTTCTTCAGAAAAAGCAAACCATTCAAAATTCAAACAAGGCACTAGGTGGCAAAAATCCTGAGCTCTGATTTTTCCAGATGGCCTGAGATGGCGCCACATGTCCCTTTCCCTCCTTTTCCTCCCTCTTGCCACATGGCATTGTAGGAGCCACCCTGAGGTGGCGCCACATGTCCACCCTCCATTCCTCCAGGGCCAACCTCTATTTGAATTTCAAACTTCCCCCTGAGGTGGCGCCATTTGAGAAAGCCTCTCCAGACAGCTGACACTTGTCCGCCACATGTCCAGACCTCTCTGCACCAGAAAAAGTAGAAAAAACCCCCCCATGAGGTGGCGCATTTTGCTTCCTCCCTTCATGTTCTCCTGCCACATGGCATCGTAGGAGCCACTCTGAAGAAATGCCACATGTCAGCCCCTCCTTTCCTGCAGAAAAGCAAAATTTCAAACATTTGAACTCCCCAGAGGTGGCGCCACATGGCATGCCCCCTACTGTTCCAACTTTATACCTCAGAACACCTTTTGAGGTGGCACCATTCCAGGACTCCACTTGGCTCTATTTTCATTTTTTATTTTATTTTTAATAAAGGTAGCCCATCATGAGGTGGCGCCACCTGAAGACTCCCTACAAAAAGTGAATTTGAAATTCAAACTCCAAGAGAGCACCCTCTGAGGTGGCGTCTTCTGGGAGCTCCCTGCAGAGAGAATCAAGCAAACTTTTGAAAAATTCCAAATTCCCCCTGCTGAGGTGTCTCACCCACAAAATTTCCATTTTTTTTATTTTTCTCAAAAATTAAAACACCTTTTGAGGTGGCGCCACCTGAGGGCTCCCTGCAAAAGGCAAATTCGAATTTCAAACCCCTCAGATGGCACCCCCTGAGATGGCGCCACATGGAGGGCTCAGATCCAGCCTGTTTGAATTTCAAAAATTTTCAGAAAAGTTATAAAAACAAGGGTTCACGCCCAGCCTAAGAGGGAGATCATTTTTTTTAGCTCTTGTGAACTTGGAAAATCCGACCTAGCCTTCCTAGAATCAGATTTTGAACCTTGGAAATCGTGCCCCCTTTGGCGCATTGAAGAAGGTGGAGTAGAGCTCGTGCTGTGGCCAATTCAATTCCAACAGAGGTCGATTTTGGTGGACCATCCGAAGCTCGGAGCGAAGGACGAAGGAAGCTCGTGATAGCTGCTCCTTTCAAGAGCTCCTACGCTGCGTAACGAAGCAAGGTGCACTTCTTTTCCCCTTGATGTGATTCTATAATTCGAATCGGGAGTCGTTTGAAGAAAGAGCTCATCCGAGGGATGGATTGAGCTATTCTCATAAAACGACATATATAAAAATGTTTTGTTATGCTTCCTCGATGATTTTTAACATTCATATAGTTAGCTAGGTTTAATTTACATTTTATTTCATTCATTTAGCATATTTCATGAATTAATTAGGATTAATTTAGCATTTATTTCAATTCTGCTTATTTTCAGTAGGTCTCTGTTTTTGTCAGTCAGTCCACACGTCATTTCATGCATTTGGTTTTTATTAAAAATCCCAAAAAAATCACGGAATGTTCCCTTAGGTGTCCCGGAAATTTTGCCAAAAATTCGGAGGCATTTGAATTTGTTTACTGCGGTAAACATTCAAAATGGCAAGTCGGGTTTTGTTACCCGTGATACGTTTTGAAAATCATTTTCCGACTTGTAAAATCGAGATATCCCTCATGGAAGATCCGATTTTCGATCCGAAAGATGTTTTGAACTCGGGAGAATGTATAGTTTTTAATATGATTTTATCAGATTTTTCAGATTTTTTTTATTTCTGACAAAAATCCGAGAGTTTGGGACACGTGTCAGAGCCTAATTTGAGACTCTGAGATCTTGGATCGACTTAGGGCTATGGTTTCTCTTTGTGTGTTGCTCCAAATCCAAAAGTGTAAAAAGTGAAAGTGGTGTCCGAGATGTCCTCTGTTTGAATCTGAAAGCCTGTGATTTTTAGAACAGTGTTGACCCCTGCTTCGGATTGTTTTTGTCAGCCATTTGTTTTGCTACATTTGTCTGTTCTATTAGTTTAGGCAGAAATAGTTATATTTTTATTTGTGTTTCCGTTGATCAAATGCCAAAGTCATAAACATGAAAGTTGTTCATGTAGGTGTCGTGCATAACTCTGATTAATTTCATAAATTTTCATGGCCTTTTTGTATTTGTTTAGCATTTTACATCAGATTAGTGAGATTTTTACCTCTGTCAGAACTAAATCCCTGTTATTGAACTCACCATGGCTCAAATCCCGCGGCTGTAAAAACCAAAAATGTTCCATTTCGGGTCTTTTAGCAGTCTACAAAATATCAAAAGTTTCCATGGTGTAAATCTTGCATTATCATATTAGGCATTGCATTTGGTTCGGATCCATAGGCAAAATCCATCATTTTAGGACTTTCCTTGAATTTTAGCATTTAAATCATATCATTTCGTGATTTTTAGCATTCTAGGTTGTTTATCAGAGTGTTTAGATGCTTCATACCGAATTTGGTGCAATTTGGAATCCATTTGAGGTTCGGATCATCCATAATACCAAAATAGGGTCCCGCAGGACCCAGATCCAAGCGAAAAACAAGCGAAAATCGTTATTTTTGATAAATTGCGAAATACCAAATTCTGATTTTACAGTCCTAATGTGTTTAGCAGCATGTCATCATGTCTCTTACTACATTTCATCATCATTTGATTCACTTGGAACTTCAAAATCTCAATTTTACCAAGTTTTCCTTCAAAAAACCCTGATTTTAAAGGTATAACTTTATAATTAGGGGTATTTTGGTCATTTTAACCTCAATTCCGAATTTCAAATTGTTTTTCACTGAATTTCTAGCATTTTCATCATTTCAAAATATCAAGGAAGCACGAGAATAGGGTTTATATCCAATTAAATCCAATAATTTCATAATATTATTGGAAAATCTTGGAAAAACCCACATATTTGAGCTAACCCAATTTCAAGTTTGGCAGGAACAATCAAAAGAAGGAGCTGAAGTCTGCAAATTTCTTTTATTTCCTTTATTTAGTGATGTAATAATGTAAATTTTGGAATAAGAGATTTAATTTCCTGCTTAGACTAGGATGCATGTCATATAGTTTGAATTTATGCAATATCCTGATTATATGATTCATGCATTTTATTTCAAAAGCACTATGGATGTTCACGAATGGCACGTGCACCAACTCTTAGGGAGTTGATGGACTCGGTGGGATCCATATTTACGGCCCTAGTCGGAATATGGACGAGACCCAGATTCATCATCTTTCTACTAGTCACATTGAGCCTACACTCTTAGGCTATCTTAAAATGCACATCATATTTCCAAAGTTTTCAAAATCATGTGCATCAAATCAACTAAATTCTGAACATATTCATGGCCACAGTCAGGATATGTGAAGGATTTATCTTGACTTAATGTACATTTTCCAACAAATCCCTTAGAAAATCTTTTCAAAGTGCATTCATTCACTCATGACATTTACATCATGAAATCATTGATTTTCTCAAGATTTTCTCAAGAAAACTTCATTCTCAAGAAATCGATTTCTCAAGAAACTCTAAGGATTTTTCAAAATCGGTTTTCCAAAGACAAGTTTTTCCACAATTTTCCCTGGAAAATGATATTTTCTTAAGATATTCAAAAGAGTTTTCCAATCTTTCTTCAAGATCCAAAATCGATTTCCAAGTATTTAAAAAGGTAAAATTCCCAGGATTTCGATTCCACAAGTTTTGAATTTCCTTCTCCAATGAGCTTTCCTATAAATCTTCCATCATTTTCCTAAGAAAACTCTCAGAGTTCAAGTTTTCCTAAGAAGTGCTTCCCTTTTCAAAAAGTCCATCTTTTCTCAAGAATCACTTCCATTTTCCCAAGATTTTCAACTATTCCTGATTTTCTCACATCTTTATAAGCTTTCTCATGTTTTCAAAAACCCTTTTTATCTGAGTTTCCTGAGAAATTGACTTTCAGCTTTTTTCTGAGAGAATCTTTTCAACTCCAAATATTTTCCAAGCATACATCATGTTTTCCCAAGCTGCATTTTCCAAAATCTCATAGCACATGCCTGAATTCTTTGTGCATTTAGGATAGAACATAACTTTGATAATTTAACTAGGTCAAGCATAGTTTTGGTCCTTGGTTCGATTACCCCTGTTAAAGGCGGCAGGAACGGTCGAACCTCGTACCGACAGGTTGAGCCCCATCCCATGGATCCGGTCAAAGTTTGAAGCGCGAAAGCGTTTCTCTCTTTTTCTCTTCCGCAAGGAAGGGAAGACGGGGGAAAAATTTCGCGACGATAACATTATCCTAGATCCCTATCAGTCAGAGTCGGCCAACCTCATTCTTGAGCTCAGAACAGTTAAAATGTTAGTTATTTCTAGCTCACCTGAGCTCACGATGAGCAGACCATGTTCATTTATGATGATTCTTGCCAAAAATGGGTTCATTTCCTCAGAAATGAGCTCATTTCTCACTTGAATCTAAGCCAATTGTATCTGAGCCAATCATTCCTATTCAATCCTATCCCTCTGAGTCTAACCTGAGCTCACGAGGAGTTTAAGTGCTCAAGTTTAAGTTCAAATCCATTTCCTAGTGTATAGGAGTCCATTTTAGCCCATTTCAGCTGAAATTGTGCTAAGTCTAGTCAGTTGAGCAAGTGCTTGAGCTTCAGTTTTAGTTCATCTCAGTATTACTGATCTTTATTCCAGCTCAAACCCAGTTCTTGTTCGTAGCTCACTTCACTCCAGTGACCATTTTTCTAAAAATGGCATCATTTCTTAACAATTCAGTCTAGAAGTTTAGTTGAGTTAGTGTTTTGTCAGATCATTTGAGTTTTGAAACCCTAGAACCCAGTTCATTTTAGTTCAAAGCAGCTAAAACCTCAATTTTCAATGTCACTCTCAGCCCAGTAGAGACCAAAAACCATTTCTTGAACCATTCTGTTCATTTTTGTCAAAATTATCACTTTTTAAACTGGTACAACTGCCAATCGGGGTCCAATATCCAAATTTCTTCATCCAGACATTACATTTCGCATGACATTCCATATCATTTATCATCATTTTCCATCATTTGATAACATTTCATTACATTACATTTCATTACATTTCATTTCATTTTCGAGATCCAGAACTCCAGTTTTGAAAATATCAATCCAGATTTGAATTTTAAATCTTTTCAAAGTTCAATTTCAAACCCTCGACTTTCAAATTGACATTTTTACCCCCAAGACTCTAAATTTAGAAATATTTTTCTGAGAAAACAATTTGGATTTTCAAACTTTTAAATTGGATCTACTCTGCAAAGGGGTATAGAATTTCAAATTCTGAGTTTTATTTCAAAATTGCCAAAATCCTTTCATTAAATCCAAAATTCTTTTAAAAAATTCTATAAAATTATTTTACCCCTTTGGTTTTCAAAATGAATTTCAAAATCATGTGTGGGCCCATGCCAGGGAGGCGCCACACATTTCTTTTATTCCTTTCAAAATAATGTGTGAGCCCACTCCAAGGTGGTGCCACACTTTGAGTTTTAAAAAATATATATATATAAAATAGAAAAGTCTCTTCTTTTTCCTTATTTCATTACTCTTTATTTATTTATTTATTTCTCTTATGCCACTTAGCTAGGAGAAGTGGGACCCACAAGGGTCGACCCTCTCTCTTGCTCCACCTTCCTTTTCTTCCTCCCCCCTTTTTTCTTTCCTTTCTTCTCCTTTTCCCTCTCTTTTTCCCTTCCTTTTCTCTTCCTCCTTTCTTCCTTTTCTTCTTTCCTCCTTTTTCCTTCTTTCTTCCCTTTCTTTCTTTCTTCCTTTTTCTTTCCTCCTTCTCCCTTGTCGCCAGCTCCCTCTCCTCCTTTTCTTTCCTTCCTCTTCCCTTTCCTTTTTTCCTTTTCCTTCTTCCTCCTCTTCTTTCCTTTTCCTTCCCTCCTTTCTTCCTTTCTTCTTATTACCCACTCCTCTTTCTAAAATCCAGGGAACACACCATATGCCTGCTTCCTCTCCTCTCATTCTACCTCTCTCTTATACTCTCTCTTCTCCCCAAGACTCTTCTTCACTCCTCTCTCCCATTGAATTCATGCCCAACTATTGATAGCCCTCCATTGTAGAAACCTCCTTCCTCCAGCCACACCTCCAACAAGCAAGGTCTAGCCACTCCCTCCAGCCAGTGCAACAGCTCCAACCACATCAAACCTTCTTCGGTGATAGCCATCTCCACAGCAAACGACTCCTCCTTACAGCCGTCCTCCTTGGTGCAGCCACCTTTAAGACCTCCAGCCGTTGCAACCTTGCTTGGTTCAGCCTCTCCATTACTGCTACAATTCCAACCGGTGCATTTGCAACTCAAGCAAAGAAGAACCAGCTGGAACAACACCAGTTCGTCAGCCCTTGGCATTTCAAAAGATCGATTCTTCATCAAAGGAGGTGCTCCATCTAGCCATTCCATTGCAGCCCTTCAACCGATCCAAGGTATGATTTGAAACCAGTTCAAAAACTGGATTTATATGATTGAAAAATCCCATTCATGAGTCTATAAAATATAAAGCATTAGGTTGTTCATAATGATGCTATGTAAAAGAGGCGATTCATCGAATAGATGAATCAAATCCCTTCTTTTAATAGCAAACATCAAATCAATACCATATTTCCTTGATTTCCTTTTAGTTTATCATTGTTCTCATATAGATTATATACCCTAGGCATCACATTTAGTTTATATTATTGTTTTATAGGTATTTTACTTAACTTCATTAATGTTTGCGTATTAGTTATAGCATTTTTATTCAGGTCCCCAGTTGCGAACACCCCAAATTTTTCAAAATCTTTTAAATATTCCCTTTTTGCCCCTAATGCCATTTTCTGAGCAAATGGGTCATTTCAAATCTAAATTCCAGTTCATTTCTCTAGTTTTATTGAAATTAAATTCATTTCATATGTTTAAATTGATTTTGGATCTGGATCCATTGTCCAGATCCAAATCTGAATCTCCTTGTTCAATTTTTAAATCAAAATTCCAAAAATAGCCTTTAAATAGCTCGAACAGTCCATTCAACATCTGTTTGGATCCATCACATTGTATTTCTCGATTCAAGTGTCAAAACTCGAACATTTTCTCAAAACCTGGGTCCAAACCCATTCTTCTAAAGAAATTTTCCCGAAATGGTCGGAAATTCTCAGAAAAATACTCTTGTAAACATTCCTCAGAAAAATACAAAAAAATTAGTGTTTAAAACTTAGTTTTTTTTTTTAAATCTTAGTTTTCTACTACAAAACTATAAAAAATGGAAAATGATGCAAAAATCGAAAAAATTGGGGAAAGCAAAAGGTTGTAAAAACTTGAAAATTTGAATTTTTGCCAAAAACCTCTCTTGAACCACTCTTTTTACAAAAAATACTTTCAAGGGAGGCCTTCTTTTGGAAATTTGGAAAATCCACAACGGATCACTCCCGCGCACTTCCCCTCTCTCTTGCCTACCCTCCATCTTCAACAACTCCTTCTTCCCTCAACCCCTCATCTTCAACCACCGGATTCTCCTTCATGCCTCCATCAGCCGCAGGCTCCCCCTTTCCAGAAGGATCCTCCACCCTCTACATAAACCACCTTCAAGAAACCCTAAAGGTCATCCGTCTTCACCACACCATCGGTCTCCTTCCCTTCTCCCTACTTCAGAAACTGCTTCTTCACCTCTCCATGTGCTTCTTCCCCTTTTGGCCGCCTTCTACCCCTCCACCCGACCTTTCCTTCTCCCCACCATCCATTTTCCATCCAGCATTCCCCCCCTCAGAACGGTTGCAGCTCCAGGTAAGTAGTCGCTCCTTTTTTTGTTTTTTTCTTCTTTCCTCTGTATTCTTTTTTATCTTTTTATTGTATTTTCTTCAGTCCTTCGTGATTTTCTTCCTCTTTATCTCATTCCTCCTGCTTCTTTTCTTTCTTCTCTTTATTTTCAGTCGTTTTCATTGAGGCATCCCTATAACATCGGCTTGCTCATTAGCAAAATCGATTTACAGATATGCAATAATAACGGGATGAGAGATCCCAACATTTGTTTACAGTTTTTCTTTTATTTTTCGATTTCTTTCAGTCTGTACAAGTGTAGATCTCGGTTTATTTGTTTAAATTTAATGTCTCTTTGTTTTTCCTTTTCCTTCATCATTTTTTTCTTGATAATACCTTTGATTCATGGAATTAGCATATGCATCCATCCGACATTTCCCTGTCAAAGACTGCATAACATCATTCCTTCGTTCCTTTCACTTCCCATTCATCATCATATTACATAAACCCTGGCCATCATACATTAACATCCATATAGATAAGGTAATTAACATATCGTTCTTTTACTTTCAGTCATTATATGAGTATTCTGCATCCAGGATCAATGCAGCACGAACATTCTATATACATGTTGATTTTTGCTCTTTGGTTTTGCCTTTGCTCGGGATCGGTTGGATGGTCTGTTATGATTTGACTTCCTGTTTACCTCAGATTTTCTCCTTATTTACTCTAATGTGTGCATTCGATCGATCTTTTAGTTATATCCTTTTCTTGGTTGTTCTCTGATTCTCTGTATTGCGTTCATGCTTGTTTACCTGCCATTAGATATTAATCTATTGTAATGTGAATTTCCGATAGCCTTACTTCCCCTGTGTCGCCATTTTCTTTATCCTGCACTATTATAATTTCATTAGCAATGAGTATATGGGAAGATTTATCACCCTTTTAAGAGACTGGAGAAGGTGCAATTTGCATCTGAGCGTGAATTCCTGGTTTGTCATCTCATTAAACAATAGATGTTCAATAGATTGCGTGTACATGAGCATATATCTGTATAAACCAGTGTGTTCCCGTGTGTGTATGTCATACCAGATTCCTCTGAAGATCTCATGGTTTCGACTGTCATATGAAGTTCTGCATAAATGTTCAGGCGTTGCAAGCAAACCACGATTCTCGATTTATAGATCCTGAGGAAGGCTGGGTTGATGCCAAGAATATGATTTCTGGTGGCAAATTGAAGATGCAGTAATAGAAGCTGTCATGTGCTAGCAATTGTTTGAAGCCACTTACACGTTTTCTACATCACTCTTCACTTATTGTTAAACAGATCTGCTCCATTTGAGATCAAAGATATCTTTGAATGCTGAAGAAATTTGGAAGATGATGAGGAAGGAGTTCTAATATTGCTGTATGTATTTTGCCTAAATCATTCCGGAATAGACATATCAAAGGGAGATCGATGGCGAAAATCGACCCTGGTCATGGTTTTAAAAACCTCATAATCCCTATGGTTATCCCTATCTTGTTGAAAAGAATTGTCTCCACATAACTTATAGCTGATTCCTCACTCTTCTATTGAGAGTCCAGCAGGTGGGAGATTCAAAGCTATCTCCTGGAAAAGTCATTCATCCTTCGAACTTGCAGCTGACCCCTCTTTGTTCTGTTGAGAGCCCAGCAGAGCCCGACAGCTACCTCTTGGAAAAGTCATTCATCCTTTACCAAAGGCTCTACCTGCGCTGATGGCATCTGTGCATCACATTCAGCTTCTGCATTTCACTGGACATGTCAAATTCATTTCTCAAGATTGAAAGAAGCTGATATAAAGGGGAGAAATTGTGGTTCACTGAAGGTGTTTCACGGCTACAAAACCTGCTCATAATGAACCCGTTCAATACAAGTATCATGTTGTTCCCCACTACCTCATTTTACAACATCATGTATGGTATGCAGTTTTCATTGTCGTTATTTTATTTTGTCTGTGTCATTGATCACGTTTTACATTTCCCGATGTCATTTGGTTGCAGCACAGGTCTGGAGAGGGATGTGTATCACAATATGGAAATATTACAGAATATGTTTGCAGCTCCTTGTTAATAATTTGTTTGAGTGATAACATAAGAGGTTTGCAAGAGATTCTTTTGGTTTGATATTTCATTTATAAGAATACACCAAATGAAGTGATCAAGAGGATCTTATTTAGAAGGAACATGTCACATGGATATGATCAACTTTCTATTTAATGTTTGTATTATCATATATTTCAATTCATTTGATCCATCTAATGTTTGCTGTATAGTGGCCATGATATTTGCTAGATGGTGCAATTCAAAGTTAACAACTTGCTCCTTTTGGATCTATAGAAATGAATAAGACATGCTTTAAATGCTGGGCTTCTCATTTCCTTTTTCTTTTAATCGTCATTCTGTAAGTCATCTGTTGAATTGCGCTAGATCTTTTTTTTGCCAAAATTGAATAATAAGCACTACATGTTTGTCTGAGAAGAGTTGAGGAATTTCAAGCATCACATCATGCGTGTTCTACTGCCACCACCCATCCATCCATGTCAGAGGTGTTATGAAATCTGTTATGATCCACAACATCGAGTATCACCTGAAAGGTGGGCCCTCTACTACAAAAAGGGCATAAAATAATGTTGATGAACCATTACAGCATCATAGTTCTGTGTTGATGAATTTGAAGTACTTTACATAGTGGAGTGACCTTCGTGTGTTTCTCTTGGAAAATTAATGGATCTAGTTTCTAGCTAATTGATAAACTTTGAATGTTTATATATAGTTTTCTGGTTGTTCTCATGTACTGATTATTTCTCACTAGCTGTCCAGTGTGTCTTTGGCAGTTTATTGCCAGTTAGTTAGTATTAGTGATGAAATATTTCATAGTTGTCTTAAAATACAAACCGCAGGTTACGGATAGCCGAGGGCATGTGCTCCGGTATGGCCATTACATGCCTCTTGTAATTCCAGAAGGAAAAGCACTGCCATGTGTAATATACTGCCATGAAAACAGTAGTTTTAGGAAGGATGCAAGTGAAGCTGCCATCATTCTGCTTCCCTTGTATATTACAGTGTTCATGCTGAAATTCTTCTGAGTTTGGACTTTCAGGAGAAGAATATGTTCCTTTGGGGGAGGAATGAGAATAGAACTGAATCAAATGTTGGAATACATCTTCAGAGGCATTGCAAAAATCAGATATAAAGATCATAGAGAAAGAAGATCTTGACTTAGAAAGTGCTGATGATATCAACCCATTATCTTGTTTTCAAAAGAGGCTTTGCTTGAAGAAGCTTGTAAGGAATGTGATGAGGCCATTCGACTTGGCCCTACTCTTCATAAGGCACCATCTAACTCCAACAATACAGGTATGTACATTTTTTTTTTCCAAGTTGCATTATAACTCTAGCATGAATGTATGCCAAGTTGGTTCATGCAGGGATACCCAGTGGCTCTGATATAATATCCTCATATACACCTGTATAAAGAATAGCTTGATATTTAGATATTATATGTGCATCTTTCACTAGGGGTTAAGCTTAAATAGAGACATTCACATTCTTAGCATATCTTGTAATAACCCGGTTTTGCAGGGAATACGTGGAAGAGATCATTACTTAGAGTTATAAATTTAAATTTTATATAATAGTTAGATCTTAAAGAGAATTCACATTTCTTGTTTTAGATAGAATGGATGAGCATTGTAAACATCATCAATTACTTGTTTTTCATGCAATTTTGCCTTTATTTCTCAAATTCTCACAAATGGGCAACACGAATGGCACGTGCACCATTTCGTAAGAGGTAAATTAAATCCTAAGTTGATGATTTACATCAACGACCATAGTCGGGATGTAAACAAAACTTAGGATTTTTATCTCTTACGAAATAACACTGGATCCGCACTGGATCCGTTTTTCAAAATTCATCATATTTTTCCTTAAATATTATTTCTTCTTTTATCAGAATTTAACTTAAAATTAATTCAAAATATATACCAATGACCATAGTCAGGGTATATTGAGAGTTAATTTCATTTTAAATTCTATAAAAGCACCAAATGTGTTTCATTCTTCACCTGAATTTAAATATAGATTATTATATAATACATTCAATGACCATAGTCAAGGATGTATTACATCTTCAATCTTATTTTAAATTCATTTAAAGAATAGAATAGCTTTTCAAAATCCAATTTCAAATTATTTAAATTCATTCATCATTTAGGATAGAACTGCATCATTGTTTTCAAAATTCCTTTTTCAAAATTCCAAGTAATGTAAATATTTTCCTCAAATCTATCTTCAATCCTTATCAAATCCAATTCATCCTTTTAATTTTCAAAACTCTATTTCATTTTCAAAATCTTCAATTTAACTTTGAGATTTCAAATTCATTTTTATATTCAAATTCAAATCAGATTTCAACAATCAAATTTGACTTTGAAATTCCAAATTCATTCAAAAGCTCCAATCAAAATCGAAGTTCAATCTAACTTCGAGATTCTCTTCGTCTTCTAAATTTCAGATTCAAAACTTCAAAATTTAAAGTCTAAATTGACTTTGAAATTCATTTGTATATTCAAGATTCAATTTCTAGATTTCATTTTCCAAATTCAATTGGAAATTCTGATTCATCTTCTAATCCCAAATTCTAACTTCAAACTCAAAGTCCAATTTGACTTTGAAATCCATTTGTATATCCAAAATTTCAAATTCTAACTTCAAATTCAAAGTCCAATTTGACTTTGAAATCCATTTGTATATCCAAAATTCAAATTCTAAACTCAAAGTCCAATTTGACTTTAAAATTCATTTGTATATTCAAAATTCTAAATTTCATTTCTCAAAGCTCAATTTAAACTTGGAAGTTCTTAATTCTGAATTTAACAAATCCAAATCCGTTTTCCCGGAACTCAACTTCACCTTGGATCTCAGACTTCAGATCCAAAATCCATCTTAGGGTCCCGAACCCAATTCCACTTTTGGATCTCAGACTTCAGATCCAAATCTATTTTAGGATCCAGAATCCACTTCTATTTTGGATCTCAGACTTCAGATCCAAAATCCGTCTTAGGGTCCAGAGTCCAACTTCACTTTGGATCTCAGACTTCAGATCCAATCCCGTCTTAGGATTCAGAACTCAATCCCACATCGGATCTCAGACTTCCGATCCAATTCAATCTTAGGGTCCAGAACCCAATTCCACTTTTGGATCTCAGACTTCAGATCCTAAATCCATTTTAAGATCCAATACCATTTCCAAATCTAAATTTCAAATTCAAATTCATTTTCAGATCTCACCTGAACTCCCTAAATCCATTTCTATTCTTAAATACCATTTGATTATCTCAGATCCATTCCAAACTTAAAAATTCAAATTCAATTCCATCTCAAGTATTCATTTCCTTTCCTAAATTCAAATTCAAATTCAAAGTCCATTTTTGACTTTAAAACTTCATTTCCTTTCATTTCAAAGCTTCAAGTCATTCTTTCTCATTTATTCTTCCAAATCCTGATTTACTTCAAAAACTTAGAACTTCTCTGATCTATCTCAAGTTCTAAAGTTAAGATTCAAACATTTCTTCATTCCATTACCAAGTTCATCTCAGAATACTTGGAAATTTCCAAATATCTTTCGAAAAGAGCATACATCCTTGCATTGCACAAGCATGATTCTTTGTGCATTTAGAGTTAGAATAAATTCTTAGATAATATTTAGGCAAAGCAAAAGGCATAGATTCGATCCTTGGTTCGATTACCCCTGGTAAAGGCGCCAGGGACGGTCGAACCTCGTACCGACGAGCGAATCCCGTCTCTCCATTTTTCCCACAATATTTTCAAAATGGAGGCGAGTTATTTGCTAAATATTTTCAAATTAAGGTCAAGTGAGACCCCGCAAAATAGTTCCTCTTCTCTCTTTCTTTCTTTCTTTTCTCTTCTCTCTTTCTTTTCTTTCTTTTGTTCTTCTCCCTTCAAAAAGGAGGAGAATGGAGGTTAGAAAAGGAAAAGGGAAGGAAGGGAGAGAAACCATAAAGAGAGGAAAAATTTTGCGATGATCACACCAGCCCATCATTATTTTATGTAAGAATTTTCATCAGTAAATCTTGTAAATTTTATGTTGAAAGCATGTCTACATTACGAATTCTCTGCAAAAAACCCAAAGCCATTCGATGTCTGTGGCTTCATTTTACAAATCCAAAATCGGACCAGGTTTTCAACCCTGTGAAAACGCTGGATCCCCCTGTAGCAGAGTTGTTAATCTGAGATTTCCCTCAGGGGAGATCCAATTCACAATCTGTAAAATATAGTAGATTCATGGAGAGATCCAGTATTTTACTGGATTTTTCTAATAAAGGGTGCTATCTTTCAAAAATCGGGTTTTACAGATCATTCTGTAACACCTGTTATAAGTTTGTCAGGGTTTAGATCGACTTAATCAGCTGTGACTTTCTGACCTGTAAGTTAGATGCCCTGACTGTCAACAAAGGAATTGTTCCTCATGCTGTTCTCTATTATTTCCCAAAATTTTAGGATTTTAAAATGCATATTTTCATTAGTTTTAGATTTACAAGTTTACTAGTTGATTCCCTGTTATTTCAATTTCATCAAATTCAGTGGTCTGTTAATCTAATGTGTCCTCTATAACCGTAGGTCCAATGGAGAAACTATAAAAAAATAATCTAATTCTCTGTTTGTTGACAACATCCTCCTAAAATTTCAGCATTTTTGGCCATGGATTAATGTTTGTCCTGTAATTTTTACTAAAACCTGTCAGTTTGCCTGCAATCTCAAGGTCGTCAGATTCTGACCTAGATTGTCGGAGCTGTAGCTCTCCGACCATTGGTCGAATCCCAAGTTTGTAAAAGGAAAAAATCCTCCTCTAGTTGTCCTCTGTTCCCATGTAGAATCTTAGAAATTTTTATGGTAAGATTAGTCTTCAAATTTGCTGTCAATAGGGCATGTAGGCAAAATCAACCATTTTAGGGGTTTTTTATTGAATTTTTATATTAAATAATGCCAAAAAAATTTGTTTTTTGTATTCCATACCATTCCTAGGATTAAAATAGGTGTCCATGCCAAATTTGACTTGATTCTGAGATCAATTGCCATGTGTGTTGGTTAAACTGTCAGAAGAAAGGCAAAATTCAACCGAAATTCAGTGTTTTCATGATATTTTTGCATTTTTAGTGTTTTAGCATGCATATAATCATATCATATTATCTTATGTTTGATTTTATCTTCATTTGCATCCATTTGAATTTCAAAAATCTCATTTTTACAAAAATTATTTCTGAAAACCTTGATTTTAAGGCCATAGTCTTGTTATAAGGGGCATTTTGGTTATTTTCACCCCAATTTTGAATTTCCAAACTTTATTTTTGAATTTTCATGCATTTGCATCATTTATTTCTCATATTTATATCAGAGGTATGAATCAGGATTTATATCTGGATAAAATTTGATAATTTCCTAATATTATCGGATAAATCCAGAAAAACCTATATATTTGAGCTAACTCATTTTCTAGTTTTGCAGAGATATTCAAAAGGAAGATTTCATTTATTTTTCCTTTATTTCATCAAATATAATATCAAATGTAATATTGGAATAAGAGTTACATTTCTACATAGAATAGGATGCATTATATATAGTTTGCTTTTTATAATTTTCAATATTTGATGAATGACAATTCATGCATTTTCCAAATTCACTATGGTTGACATGAATGACACGTGCATGAACTTTTAGGGAGTTGACAAACTCGGTAGAATTCATATTTATGGCCATAGTTAGAATACGAACAAGACCTAGATTTGTTATCTTCATATTAGCCACATTCAGCCTACACTCTTAGGCTTCAAAAATTCACTGCATTTCTCAAAACGATTTCCTCAAAATCCTCAGAAAATATTCTTTACAGTTACATTCATTCATCCATATTTGCATCATGAAAGCATTTCAAAGGGCCAAATCCTCTTTTTTTTGTTTATTTTAATAAAGAAATCGATTTTCTCAAAAGGATATTCAGATTATTTCAGAAATCGATTTTCTCAAAGTTTCAATTATCCTAAGAATCAATTTTCAATTTCAAAAGGTAGTTTTCCAATGCAATCCATGATTTTCCAAGGAATATCCTTTTCCAAATATCAGAAGCAAACATCATCTTTTCAAAATGTGCATTTTTTAAGAATTTCATAGCATATGCCTGATTCTCTGTTCATTTAAGAAATAAAGCATGATTTAGATATTTGAGCCTAGCTAAGCACACTTTTGATCCTTGGTTCAATTACCCCTGGTAAAGACACCAAGAACGGTTGAACCTCGTATCGACAGGCGAGTCCCATTATACAGATTTTTCCCGCAAATTTCAAAAACGGAGGTGAGTTATTTTAAAAAAAAATAATTTTCAAAACTTTGGTCGAGTTTGACTCGCAGAATCGTTTCTCTCTCTCGTAGAGGGAGGAAAAATTTTTGCGATGATAACAGGTTTGGCGACCATGATGGGACCTGTCTTCGCCTGATCAATCGTGTGTCTTGACTTAGCTCAATTATCAAAATGGTGTTCTATAAAATGTCAGCTTTTACTTTTTGATATCATGTGAACCTAGGAGTCTAGACTCGAACCCAGCTGACATGGATCGCATATAGACTAGGCATGGTTTGTTAAAGCCTATTAAAGAGAAATTATTCATGTTCACATAGATTTAGGTCTCATACAACCCTCCTCAATCTAGGATTTGTATATAAACATTGTTTGCTTCTTCAAAAATTTTAAAATCTATCTTTTTAGGTTTTAGAGCCCTCTATTTTCTTGCATGTGCTCATTTTTCAAAAACCACCCACCTACTTCAACCCTGTCTTCATGTTGCTAGGCTTTCTTCCAGAACCATAGTTCGGAACAAAGCCTCATAACAGAGCCACTTATTTGGGCTGACGCCCCCCTGCCACGTACCAAGGGCCATAGTTCAAAGTATATCGGCAGACACTCAAGAATGTTGGGAAAACACAAGCCTAGAACCAGAGATGAATTTTTATGCCACGTACTTCGGGTTTCGACTCGAGTATATCGGCATAACATGATTGGACACAGATGATCTGAGCCTAGAGTCAGGATTAGGGTCCTACAACTATTTCAAAACTGATGCATTTAGAGTCAGCTTCTTAGAGAGTGCTGTATGTGCATTATTGTTTGTGCAGGACGTGATTGAATGCCTTCTCTTTCATTTCTCATTTTCCTTTTATTTGCCTTTTACATCATTTTTCAAATCTCATTTTTCCAATAGTTTTATCAAAACCCTTGATGTTTTTTCAAAAACCTCCTATTTTTCCTCAAAAAGTCCAAGCGATTTCCCTTTTCCTATCTTTCCTCTGGATCTCGAATTTCCAACCTTATTTTTATCGTGCCTACATTTTTTCAAAAATTCAAATCTTGTCATCCATTTTCAAACTTCTCTTCTTCACATATGTCTTCCAAATTCTATTCAAAATTTCCATCTTCTCATATAAAATCTCTTTCGTCAAGAGACCTCTTTTCAAATCCTTAGATATCTCCTTCATCATCTTTCTTTCTCCCAAAAATTCTTCAGTCTAAACTATTCCTTTATTCTACAGAAAACATTGGCATTTCACCATGGTTCAAACAAGGCCAGGAAAGAGAACAACACCAAGCAGTGTTGAAGAGATGAGTTCCCCGAGACCAGACAAGTGAAGCTGACATTGATCTAATCATGTACAAGATGTTTCAAAAAATGATGGCAAAGTTGCTATTGGAGCTACTTGAGTCAAGCACTAGAAAGGAGCCAACCAAGGGGATGACACCAGTCACATTCTCTGTGAACATCGAGGGCAACAATGACAACAACATGGGAGGATTCAGGCTCAACAAAAGTAGCAATGAAGGCAAAAAAGGAAGCACCTTCAAGCCGAATGACCGACCTCTCCAGTCCAACCCTCAACAAAAAGGAACAATCAGGAAAAACCAAAACACAAAAACTAGAGCACTGATCGAAAGTTCACTCCTCTAGATCAGAAACTTGATAATGTTCTGGAATATTTGCTCACAAAAGATATGATCCGTCTGCCAAAAGTCGCTGATCCACTAACAATTATGGGCAGATTCCAAAAGCAGTTTTGCAAATTTCACCGAGCAATGGGGCATGACACAGAAAATTGTTTCGTCCTTAAGAACATCGCCCAAGACTGCATTGATAAGAATATTCTGAGGAAAAACAAAACAGCAGACCAACCGGCTGTCCTAGCCAAACCCATTCAATCCGACTGCCAACAGAAAGCAAGCACTCAAAAGAAGCCAAAGCACGACAATTGAGGTTATGACAGCGAATTCACTTCTTTAGATCAGCCGCTTGAGGAAGTTCTTGAATACCTGCTCGAAGAAGATATGATCAAGCTTCCAAGGGTTGCCAATCCTCCACTCACCCTAGGAAAATGGAAAGAACGCTTCTGCAAGTTCCATCAAGCAATGGGGCATGACACTGAACGCTGCTTCGTCCTAAAAACATCATTCAAGACTGCATTGACAAAAAGCTTCTTGTGGTAGATGAAGAAGAAGATACCAGTCAGTCATCCTGACCAAGCTTTTCCTCAATCATTCAAGGAATTGACAACACCAGTGCTTTCCCATTACTCATCTTGCTTTTATTATTTTAAAGGGTTGATGTAATCCCGTCTATCTTTCCTTGATTTGTGATTTTCCTTCAAGACATCAATAAAATTGTTAATTTTTCTCACAAGCCTCTTGCCACCTTTTATTCTTCTTCTCTGCAAAATGTCCTTTCATGAGGAGTGACCTTCTTCAGAGTCCCTCCTGAATCAATCAAAAGTCAGTTGCTTTGTCACCTTCAGAGAGCGTTCTTTAAACATCAATCATTTATCCTTTTGTTCAAAATCTTCTTCCCCATTACACTGGGGCATTTTTTTTAAAATTTGTTTTCAAAATACTCTGTATGCAAGCAAGATCAAACAAAATCTTTCACCATTCATTTGCATTTTATTTGCATCAAATTCACTTCCCATTCAGGATAAGGGATAATCTTGAGACCATCATAAACAATTCTAATCCTAAACCATCTTAGGTCAAGAATTTTGAATGAATTTTTCATCTCTGAAAAATTTAAAATCTTCAAATTCAATTCAATACTTTTGTCGATCCCTCTCAAAATCCGACTACCAGGTCGGAAGATTTTTCCTTTTGAAGATCCGAGTTCCGACTCCGGTTTTCCTTCAATTTAATTTTCTTTTAAAGGCCAGGTTCAGACTTGGGTCTTTCTTCAAATCATTTTTCCTTTTGAAGATCTGAGTTTCGACTCGGGTTTTCCTTCAATTTAACTTTTTTTTAAGGTCCGGGTTCCGACTCGGGTTCTTCTTCGAATTATTTTTCCTTTTGAAGATCCGAGTTCTGACTAGGGTTTTCTTTCAAAATTAATTTTCCTTTAAGGATCTGAGTTCCGACTCAGACTTCTTTTCTTTCAAATCTAGCTTCCAGGTTGAAATCTTTTTTCTTTAGGATTCGAGTTCTGACTCAAATTTTCTTTCTAATTGGTTTAATTTTCCTTCAGAATTCGAGTTCTGACTCGAATTTCCTTTCTAATTGATTTAATTTTTCTTCAGAATTCAGGTTTTGACTCGAATTTCCTTTCTAATTGATGTAATTTTCTTTCAAGATTCGGGTTCCGACTCAAATTTCCTTTCCAATTGATTTAATTTTCCTTCGAGATTCAGGTTCCAACTCAAATTTCCTTTCCAATTGATTTAATTTTCCTTCGAGATTCGAGTTTTGACTTAAATTTCCTTTCTAATTGATTTAATTTTCTTTTGGGATTTAGGTTCCAACTCGAATTTCTTACCAATTGATTTAATTTTCCTTCGGGATTCGGGTTCTGACTCAAATTTCCTTTCCAATTGATTTAATTTTCCTTCAGGATTTGAGTGTCGACTCAAATTTTCTTTCTAATTGACTTATTTTTTCTTCGAGATTCGAGTTTCGACTCGAATTTTTTTTCTAATTGATTTAATTTTGCTTCGAGATTCGGGTTCCGACTCGAATTTTCTTTTCAATTGATTTAATTTTCCTTCAGGATTCGAGTTCCGACTCGAATCTTCTTTCCTTTAAAACCTAATTGGTTTAGTTTTTCCTTTGGGATTCGAGTTTCAATTCGATTTTTTTTCCTTTAAATCCGAATTGGATAAATTTTTTCTTTAGGGTTCGAGTTTCGACTCGAATTTCCTTTCCTTTTGAATTGGTCTAGTTCTTCCTTTGGGATTCTAGTTCCGACTCAAATTTCCTTTCTTTTCCTTTAAATCCAAATTGGATAAGTTTTTCCTTTAAGATTCATGTCCCGACTCGAATTTCCTTTTCTTCTGAATTGGTCTAGTTTTTCCTTTGGGATTCGAGTTCTGACTCAAATTTCCTTTCCTTTAGTTCCGAATTGGATAAGTTTTTTCTTTAGGTTTCGAGTTTCGACTCGAATTTCCTTTCCTTCTGAATTGGTCTAGTTTTTCCTTTGGAATTCGGGTTCTGACTCAAATTTCCTTTCATTTAAATCCGAATTGGATAAGTTTTTCCTTTAGGGTTCGAGTTCCGACTCGAATTTCCTTTCCTTCTAAATTGGTATAGTTTTTTATTTGGGATTTGAGTTTCGACTCAAATTTCTTTTCTTTTAAATCCAAATTGGATAAGTTTTTTCTTTAGGGTTCGAGTTCCGACTCGAATTTCTTTTCCTTCTGAATTTGTTTAATTTTTCCTTTGGGATTCGAGTTCCGACTCAAATTTTCTCTCCTTTAAATCTGAATTGGTCTAGTTTTCTTTTAAAGATTCAAGTTTCGACTCAATTTTTTTTCCTTCAAAACCAAACTTTCTAGTTTTCTTTTGAAGACTCGAGTTCTAACTCGACGTTTCCACTTTTCCTTACAGGATCTGAGTTTTGACTCAGTCGTTCTTTCAAAACCAACTTTTGATTTGGACTTACCTTCAAAATCCAACATTATGTCAGGATTTACCTTCAAAATTCCAACTTTGTATTGGATTTACCTTCGAATTTAAGCCTCATCCCATGGATGTGTCAACTCGGATGTCAAGCGATTTCTTTCACCAAGGATTTCAAGAATATTTTGCCAAATTGCTATAAAAAACAATTGTTGATCTCAAGCTTTTATTGCACAAATCTTTAGCTCAGATACCTTCAGCATTCCTTTCAAAAGGACAAAGCTTTTGTGAAGAGGGATTCAAAATTCAAAATCTTTCTCTTGGCCAACCAAAAAGATGAAGAATAAATCCTCGATATGGCCAACAAATAAAATTCAATGTTGTCGCAAAGCCATAAGTGATCGATATTGATCGTAGTCAATGACACATTTTAAAGACCATTCTTGTGGTAATAAGGTAGTAGAAATATCCTGCGAGATAAAGAAAAATTCACTCAATCTCAATATCTCTTCAATAAATATCAAAGCTGCAATTACATATCTGCAAAAGGGATCTCTCAAATATCGTCAAGTTGAAGACGGTGGACGAGTCAGACCCCTGGGGGCAAAGAAGATTCAGAACATATCTAAGTTGAAAGAATATGTGACGTATCCTTTCATAGAAAGTTTAAATCATCGTCAAGTTGAAGACTGATGCGATGAATCTCCCGCCAATCCCTAAAAGATATTTGATCAATGCTATCCTCAAAAGAGATTTTCAAAGACACAATATTATCAATATAATCCTTGGGACCAAGGAAAACTCAGATCATCTCCAAGTTGAAGGAGTTTGTGACGTACCCTTCCCTCTAAAAAAAAGAAAAGTCAGATCATCTCCAAGTTGAAAGCGGATGCGATGAAATTCTCGAAAAATTCCAAGAGAGCTCAATTTCTGTCTAAAAAAAAGTGCAAAAAGATCATCATGGGAAAGCCTCAGGATGTCAAACTGCCAAATCTTCCAAGAATCTTCTTTAATTTTGTGAAATTCTTTTATCAATATCCTTTCACTAATCACTTTCACAATATCAAGAATACTTTCCTTTCTGTTCATATCAAAGAAATTGATAGCCTCCTTGAAGAAGGCCAATTACAAGCAAATTGATTTTGATTCTGGATTCTATAGAGTGAGCCTGGTTAGAGGTCAAACTCTAGGTATAAGAGGGAATATCTTTCAAACAAATATGCTTACATTTCAATTATGTTAAATCAACTGTAATTTTTATCATTTTGGCAATATTTTCTAACTATCTCGATATGAAGCAAAGAGATCGATGTCCATCTTGGCACATTTTGGCATCATCTTTTGCCTCCTTGAGAAGTTAGCCTTATTTGTCCTTTACGTTGTTGAAAGAATTGCATCGCTTTTCTCCAAAAAGATAACCTTAGTCGTCTTTCACGTTGTCGAAAGAATTGTATCTCTTCTCTCCGAAAGGATAGCCTTATTCATCTTTCACATTGTTGAAAGAATTACATCTCTCCTCTCTGAAAGGATAGCCTTATTTGCATTTCATGTTGTTGAAAGAATTGCATCTCTCCTCTCTGAAAGGATATCCTTATTCGTCTTTCACATTGTTGAAAGAATTGCATCTCTCCTCTCCGAAAGGATAACCTTAGTCATCTTTCACGTTGTCGAAAGAATTGTATCTCTCCTCTTCGAAAGGATAACCTTATTCGTCTTTCACGTTGTTGAAAGAATTACATCTCTCCTCTCCGAAAGAATAGCCTTATTTGTCTTTCACGTTATTGAAAGAATTGCATCTCTCCTCTCTGAAAGGATAGCCTTATTTGTCTTTCACGTTGTTGAAAGAATTGCATCTCTTCTCTCTGAAAGGATAGCCTTAGTCGTCTTTCACGTTGTCGAAAGAATTGCATCTCTCCTCTCCGAAAGGATAACCTTATTTGTCTTTCACGTTGTTGAAAGAATTGCAACTCTCCTCTCCGAAAGGATAGCCTTATTCGTCTTTCACGTTGTTGAAAGAATTGTATCTCTCCTCTCCGAAAGGATAGCCTTATTCATCTTTCATGTTGTTAAAAGAATTTCATCTCTCCTTTCTAAAAGAATAGCCTTAGTCGTCTTTCACGTTGTCGAAAGAATTACATCTCTCCTCTTCGAAAGAATAGCCTTAGTCATATTTCACGTTGTCGAAAGAATTGCATCTCTCCTCTCCGAAAGGATAGCCTTAGTTGTCTTTCGCATTGTCGAAAGAATTGCATCTCTCCTCTCCGAAAGGATAGCCTTATTCGTCTTTCGTGGTGTTAAAAGAATTACATCTCTCCTTTTCGAAAGGATAACCTTATTCATCTTTCACGTTGTCGAAAGAATTGCATCTCTCCTCTCTAAAAGGGTAGCCTTATTCGTCTTTCGCGTTGTCGAAAGAATTGCATCTCTCTTTTTCCAAAAGGATCACCTTATTCTTATTTCCCATTGATGAAAAATTCATTTGATACTTCTCCAAAGAGAATTGCCTTAACCATCTTCCAAGATTGCCTCTTACAATCCCATTTCCATTGCCTTATTCATCTTCAAGAAAGTTGTCTTATTCACCTTCCAATTTACCTCCTACAAATGACATTTATCATTTCCTTCCCGATCAGGTTAAGGGTTAAACCTGAGCCTCAGTCTGATGAGGTATTTCATCTCCCCTTCAGGGTAATGGCTAAACCTGAATAATTTTTCGCGAAAGGCCATTTATCAAAAGTTATTCAGTCTTAGTCCCGGGACGTCCAAAATCACTCCCTTTTCTAAAGCTTTTAGGGAAAACCATTTTCATTGTCTTCTTTGCAACCCCTCGCTTCTACACGAGGTATTTTTCGTCTCATCCAGGTTAATGGAAAAACCTGAACTTCACTTCTATGAAGTGAATCCTTCTTCATCATTCTCCATTTCATACCTACCATTTTCATCAGGGCTAATCTTCTCATAACCAGTCAAATCCTTCTAACTGAGGCATTTTTTTCTATAGCCCAAATTTGGTGTGTTTTCTTTGCCACTAAGCTCGGCCCTAAACCGGCTTAGTAGCAAAGAAGGGCATCTGTAAACACCCCAAATTTTCCTCATCCATTCTCAGATACACCAAAATGCAGATGCCTACCCTGGTAGATCAGTGTAGGAGTCCAACCCCAAATTTGTCCCAGTTCAGGTGCCATTTTAACCCCTTCACCAAGAAAATTATCATTTTACCCCTAGGTTATCCAAGATCCCTATCAGTTAGAGTTGGCCAAGCTCATTCTTAAGCTCAGAACAGTTAAAATGTCAGTCATTTCTAGCTCATCTGAGCTCACGATGAGCAGACCATGTTCATTTCTGATCATTCTTGCCAAAATGGGTTCATTTCCTCAGAAATGAGCTCATTTCTCACATGAATCCAAGCCAATTATATCTCAGTCAGTCATTCCTAGTCAATCCTATCCTCGAGAGTCTAACTTGAGCTCACCAGAAGTTCAAGTGCTCCAGTTTTAGTTTAAATCTATTTCCCAATGTGTAGGAGTCCATTTTAGCCCATTTCAGCTGAAATTGAGCTAAGTTTAGTCAATTGAGCTAGTGCTTGAGCTTAAGTTTTAGTTCATCTCAGTATTACTGATCTTTATTCCAGCTCAAACTCAGTTCTTGTTCGTAGCTCACTTCACTCCAGTGACCATTTCTCTAAAAATGACATCATTTCTTGACAATTCAGTGTAGGAGTTTAGTTGAGTTTGTGTTTTGTCAGCTCATTTGAGTTCTAAAACCCTAGAACCGAGTTCATTTTAGTTCAAACTAGCTAAAACCTCAATTTTCAATGTCACTCCCGGCCTAGTAGAGACCAAAAACCATTCTGTTTATTTTTGTCAAAATTATCACTTTTTAAGCATGTACAACTACTAATTGGGGTCCATTATCCAAATTTCTTCATCTAGGGTTTATATTTGGCATGACATTCCATATCATTTTTCATCATTTTATAACATTTCATTACATTTCATTTCATTTTCGAGATCCAAAACTACAGTTTTGAAAATATCAATCCAAATTAGAATTTTAAATCTTTTCAAAGTTCAATTTCAAACCCTGGGCTTTCAAATTGACATTTTTACCCCCAAGTCTCTAAATTTAGAAATATTTTTTCGAGAAAACAATCTGGATTCCTTTCAAACTGGATTTTCAAATTTTCAAACTGGATCTACTCTGCAAAGGGGTATAGAATTTCAAATTCTGAGTTTTATTTCAAAATTGCCAAAATTTTTCATTAAATCCAAAATTCTTTTGAAAAATTCTATAAAATTATTTTACCCCTTTAGGTTTCAAAATGAATTTCAAAATCATGTGTGGGCCCATGCCAGGGAAGCACCACACATTTTTTTTACTCCTTTCAAAATAATGTGTGAGCCCACTGTTATCATCGCAAAATTTTTTTCCCTCTCTTGCGAGAGAGAAACGAATTTTGCGAGTCAAACTCGACCAAAGTTTTGAAATTGGTTTTGAAAATTACTCGCCTCTGTTTTAGAAATTTACGGGAAAATTCTGTGGAATGGGATCCGCCTGTCGGTACGAGGTTTAACCGTTCCTGGCGCCTTTACCAGGGGTAATCGAACCAAGGATCAATTACGTGCTTTAACTTGACTCAAATATCTAAATTATGCTCTATTTTTTCTAGAATGCACAAAGAATCAGGCTTGTGCTATGAAATTCTGAAAAGATGCAAGTTTGAGAAAATATGATGTTTACTTTGGAAAATTGAAATATGCTTTGAAAAATGATTGGAAAAGTGCTTGAAAATGGAATTCCTGGGAAAATCATTGAAATTCATTAGAAATCAAAAATTGAATTGGAAAATGAATACTCAGAAAAACTTGGACTTTGGGAAAATCAATTTTGAGATCTAGATTGCTTTTCTGAGGAAATGGATTTGAAAATCTTGAGAAAGTTAGGAAATTCATTGGAAAATGATTTTTTTGAAATGGAAACTGGATTCTCAGGAAAATGGGAACTCTGAGAAAATCGATTTCTGAAAACTTGGGATTTTGAAATTTGAGAATGTTAAAACATTGGAAAATCTTGATTTGAACTTGGGAAATGCTTTGAAATGTCATTTGAAAACTCAGAATTCTGAGAAAATCCAATCCAGAGAAAGACTTGGCAAATCCTTGAGAAAATTGATTTTTTTGAAATTGAAGTTGGAAAACGAATTTGAAAATAATACAATTTGAATGATATGAATGCATGAATGTGAATTTAAAAGGGAATTTCAATTGAGGAATTGGGAAATCCTTTTGAAACTTTGATAAATGCAGTGTATTTTTTTAAGTTAGCCTAAGAGTGTAGGCTGAATGTGGCTAATATGAAGATCATAAATCTTGGTTTTCTTCGTATTCTAACTATGACCATAAATACAAATCCCACTGAGTTTATAAACTTCATAAGAGCTTGTGCACGTGCCATTCGTGTCAACCATAGTGAATTTAAAAAATATGCATCATACATCAGATATTGAAATTTGCTGAAATTAAACTATATGCAATGCAACCCTATTCTAAGCAGAAATGTAACTCTTATTCCAAATATTACATTGTTTTTTACATTGAATTGAAATAAAAAAAATAAAACTAAGTCTTCTTCTTGAATATTCCTGCAAAACTAGAAAACATGTTAGCACAAAAATGTAGGTTTTTCTCAATTTATCCGAAAATATTGAAAATTATCAGATATTATTTAGATATAAACCCAAATTCATACCTCCTTTGATATAAACATGAAAAATAATGAATAAATTTTTAAAATAAACTTGGAAATTCGAAATTGAGGTCAAAATGACCAAAATGCCCCTAATGACCTTGAAATCAGGGTTTTCTAAAAGAAATTTTGTAAATTTTAGAAATTTGGAAATCAAATGAAATAAATCAAACACAATATAAAGATATGCATGAAAATTTAAGAAATTAGAAATTGGAATTTCGAAATTTAGGACAAAATAACCAAAATACCCCTGATAACAAGACTATGGCCTTGAAACCAGGGTTTTCTAAAATAAATTTTGCAAAAATGGAAAATTGAAATGCTAATGACATTGAAATTGACCCTAATATGACATGACATGACATGCTTATTTACATGAATAAAACCCTAAAATGGCAAAAATATCAAAAAATATCAATTTTAACTTGATTTTCGCTTCTAAATTTAAAGATAAACTAACATATGAAGCAAATGAACTTGGAATTAAACCAAATTTGGCATGGACACCTAAAATAACCCTAAAAACAGAATGGAGCTCGAAAATCTATTTTTTTGTATTTTCTTAATATAAAAAACAGCTAAAATCCTAAGAAAATCAAAATTTTGCCTAAAATACTGATTCTAAAGTGGATTTCGGATAATAAACTTCCATAAAAATTTCCAAAATTTTATTAGGTGATAGAGAACAGTTAGGCAAATATTTTTTCTTTTTACACTTTTTGGTTTTGACCTATGGTCGAAGCTATACAGCTCTGGCAAGTCGGATCGGAATCCGGCGACTCTTGGATTTGGGGAAACAGACAGGTTTCGGTAGAAAATGTGGGAAAAATAGCAAACAGATTGGAAAAAAGCTAACATTGTGGTAAAATGTCCCTGACAAATAAAGAAAAATTTGATATTTTTGTATCATTGGAATTCTGGTTACGGTTTGGAAAAGGGAACACTATTATCAGAGACCCGAATCTCTGGAATTTTTGGATATTGGAATATGTCAGACAAAAAATAAAATTTTGAGAAAAATACTGAGACCGTTCCAAAAATCCCCAAATTTTGGGAAATGCCAATAAAATATGTTAGGAACAACTTTTATGTTGAAAGTTTTTGCAGAAGGGCTACGGATTGAGCGGACTTGGTGCATTAAAATCTGTCTATACCCTGACGAAGGAAAATCGAGATTTTCCCAAGGGTCTGAGAAAATCGAATTTTGACAAAGGGTAAATCTATTTGTACAGATCTCAAAATTTCCAGATCATTAGTAGATTCTATTATGAATCCACTGTGATTTTTGGAGGACGATTTGAATCCTCCACAAGGGTAAATTCGAAGGTTTTTGTCTGCTAAAGCACAAACTGGAAGTTCAGAGAGACAAAAAACCCGATTTAAGGTTTGATTTTTCTAATGGAGTTCTGAAATACAAATTGATCCAGATTTTTAATGTGAGATTACGAACAAACAGACCTAACCACCACGATTTGTTTTTTAGATTTATTGGAACAAAAGTCTGCATAAAATAACGGCTGTAACTTATGCTAAAACTAACTTCTACAAGCCTTAATACGCGTCTTAATAATATCAAATAAACTATTAATAAAACAATAAAACTAAATTAATAAAATGCTTAAAATACATATTTAACATGAATATAATGTTTAAAATGAAGAAAAGTAGGGATCCATGAAGTTGACTCGATATTGGCTATCGATGAGAGATCTGATCCATTGAAGGGATGGGTCTTCTCATCCATATAGCCTTTATTAAAGAGAATAAGATTCAAAACAAACATCACCATGGCTTGATTGATACTAAACTATGATAATCTTTTTCATAAAAAAAAAAATTTATATCAGATTTGCAACAAAAGATAAAACAAAAAAAATAATCTTTGGATGAGGTCAAGTAAAATACCTTGGATCGGCTACAAGGTTGGGTTGCCTTGGAAGAGAAGAAGCTGCAGCTGGGGCTGTTGTTGAGAGATATGGCTGTGGTAGCTGTCACAAAAGGGGCTGGCTAACGGTTCCCTCGTGGTGGCTGCTAGAAGGTGATCCGGAGGTGGCTGCTAGAAGGCTGGACTTGAAGGGGCTGCAACAAGATTGGATATGCTGGTGGCGGCTGTAGCAAAATGGACCAGCTATTGGAAGGTGAAGATGGCGGCTGAAGGTGTTGGAGATAGCCTTAACGCGGAGCAGCTGCTGGAGGTGGCTGAGCTGGGCATCCAAGGAGGTGCTGTGATGATTGAGGATGCTGATGTCAAGGTGGTGGATGCTGCTAGGCTGCCAGGAGGTGCCAGCTTTAGCTGTATAAAGGGGAAGCTGGAGGCGGCTGTTGTGGCTGCAGCTGCAAAGGGGAGAGAAGGAGAGAGCTAAAGGGAGAGAGAGAGAGAGGCGTGAGATGAGAGAGGCGTGACATGAGAGATGGGTCGTTCTTCCCCTTTTTTTGGTTTTTATGACAACTTAGGTTTTGATAAGTTCAAAACCTAAGTTTCTAATAATGCATAATGCCTTTAATGAATAGCCATACGTGAATGGCGGGAGGCTCTTAGCTTTTGGGGGAAATCCAAAGGGGAATAAGGAAGAAAGGGGAAAGAAGGAAGGGAAGGAAAATGAAAGAAGAAGGGAAGAAGGAAAAGGAAAGAAAGGAGAGGGAAAGAGGAAGAAGGAGGGGCGGGAAAAATGTTGTACGTGAATGGAGGGAGAGGAAGGAAAGGAGGAAAGAAAGAAAGAAAGAAAGAAAAGAAAAAGGAAGAAAGGAAGAAAAGAAAGAAAGAATGAAAAGAAGAAAGAAAGAAGGAAAGAAGGGAAGGAGGAAAAGGGAAGAAAAAAAGGAAATGGAGAGAAAAGAGGGGCTAGGGTGGTCGACCCCCCCTTGTGGGTCCCACCTTAGGAAAAACAAAAATAAAACAATAAATAAAAAAAATAAAGAAAATAAAGAAAAGGTAAAAAAAAAAATCTTTTTTATAAATTAAAACAAAAAAATGCAAATGGATGGACCATCTCAGAGCGGGTCCAAATTCCACTTTTGAAATTCATTTTGACGATTACATGGGTAAAATAGTCTTTTTAGAAAATTTCTAGACAAAAGGAGCTATTTTTGGCAGTTTTTGAAACGAGCTCGGATTTTGAAGTTCAATACCCCGTTGCAAAGCAAATCCAAATTATTTTTTCTCGGAAAAATATTTCCAAATTTAGACTCTCGGAGGTAAAAATGTCAATTTTAGAAACCCAGGGTTTAAAATTGATTTCTGAAAACTTTTAAAACTCAATCTGGATTGAAATTTATAAAATTGGTGTTCTGGACTTCGAAAATGTAATGAAGTGTGATGAAATGTTATAAAATGCTGAGAAATGATATGAAATGATGAGAAATGACATGCGAAATGCATCCTCTGAATGAAGAATTTTGAAGGTTAGACCCCGATTGACAACTGCACCAGTTTAAAAAGCATTAAAATTTATAAAATTTGCAAAATGATTCAAGAAATGGTTTTTGGACTCTACTGGGTTAAAGTGACACTGAAAATTGGGGTTCGAGCTAGATTGAACTGAGATGAGCTGGATTGGGCTGGATTCTAGAGTTTCAGAACTCAAATGAACTGACCAGACACTGACTCAACTGAACTTTTCGACTGAATTTTCAAGAAAAGCTGACATTTTTAGAGAAATGGTACGGAATGGTCACTGGAGTGAAGTAAATTATGAACCTGAACTGGGTTTGAGCTAAAACAAAGGTTACTAATACTGAGATGAACTAAAATCAAAGCTCAAACACTAGCTCAACTGACTGAACTCAGCTCAGTTTCAACTGAAAGAGCTGAAATGAACTAAAATGGGCTCCTAGACACTTGGAAATGGTTTTGAACTGAAACTGCAGTGCTTGAACTCCTGGTGAGCTCAAGATAGACTCTGGGGAACATGATTGACTGGGAATGACTGACTCAGAGACAATTGGTTTGGATTTGAGTGAGAAATGAGCTCATTTCTAAAGAAATGATCTCGTTTTGGCAGGAATGGTCAGAAATGAAAATTGTCTGTTCATTGTGAGCTCGAATGAGCTTGAGATGTCTGATATTCTAACTGTTATGAACTGACCACTGAGTTTGGTTGACTCCGACTGACTGGGGTCCGGGATGACCTAAGGGTAAAATGGTAATTTTCCTAGTAAAAATGGGAAAAGTGGTAATTTTCTGAAACTGACTCGGAATTTGACTTCTATAGTGACCTAGCAGGGTTGGCACTGCACGAGGAGGGTTGTTTGAGAATGGATGAGGAAAATTTGGGGTCTTTATAGATGCCCCTCTTTGCTACTAAGCCGGCTTGAAGACGAGCTTAGTGGCTAAGAAAAACACACCAAATTTGGGCTATAAAAATGCCCTAGTTAGAAGGATCTAACTTGATATGAAGAAATTAGTCTTGATGAAAATGGTAGATATGAAGTGGAGAATAAAGAAGAAAAATTTACTTCAGAGAAGTGAGATTCAGGTTTTTCCCTTAACTTGGATGGGACGGGAAATACCTTGTGTAGAAACAAAGCTCAGGTTTGACCCTTAACCTGACCGAGAAAGGAAATACCTTATCAGAATGAGGCTCAGGTTTAATCAGTTAACCTGACCGGGAATGAAATACCTCATCAAAATGAGGCTCAGGTTTAACCCTTAACCTGACCAGGAAATGAAATACCTCATCAGAATGAGGCTCATGTTTAATCCCTTAACCTGACCGGGAAATGAAAATGATGGGATTCTTGAAAGAAAAACCCATGATGGAACCTTCAGACTTCCGCACAATGGATCCGATAGGGGTTTTGCAAAACGATAAAATTGGGGTCCCTAAAGCTTGAAAAGGGGTTTAATTTTGGGCGCCTCATTGCTGAGACTAAATAACTTTTGAAATTGATGACCTTTTGCAGGAATATGATTTGTGGCTTAACCTCAAGCCGAAATTGGACTGTCTATGGTGGGACACTGGGGACACAGGAAAGTGTGCGAATCTGAGAGCCCAGGCGCTCAGATTATACCAAAGAAGGGAAGGAATCTTGAAAACTCCCGTTATCAAGTCCTAAAAGGGATAACAACTAATGTCAGGATGCGCCAAAAGATGAACCTCAAGCTCTCGCTTCATGCCAGGATAACTAGAAAATATTGTCAAAATGTTGAAAATTATTGTTGATTCGAAATAATTGAAAGTGATGCATATTGGTGCGAAAATATTCCCTCTTTTCTACCTCCAATTGGGCTTAACTCCGTAGAACCAAGATTCGAATTCAAATTTCTTGTAATTGACTTTCTTTTAAGGAGGCTATCAATTTCCCTGATATGAAAATAAAAGAGAGTATTCTTGATATTGTGAAAGCAATTGGTGAAAGAATATTGATAATAGAATTTCACAAAATTAAAGAGGATTCTTGACAGATTTGGCAGTCTGATATCCTGGAATTCTTTCTCATGATGATCTTTCTGTCCACTTTTTTTTTTATTGGCAGAATTAGAGCTCTCTTGGGTTTTGGGGGATTACCTCATCCTTCATTTTGGAGATGTCCTGACTTTTTTTTCTCTCTCTTTTTTTTTGGAAGGGTGCGTCACAAACTCCTTCATCTCAGAGATGCTCCGATTCTTCTTTTCTCTCAGGGATTATATTGACGGTTATTGGCTCTTTGGTTAAAAATCTCTTGATGATAGCAGAAATTAAATATCCTTTAGGGTTTGTCGGGAGGCTCATCGTAGTCGCCTTCATCTTGACGGTGATCTGAACTTTCCTTGGAAGGATCCGTCACAAACTCCTTCATCTTGGAGATGATCCAAATCTTCTTTGGCCCCAGGGGTCTAACTCGCATAATTCGTCTTCATCTTGACGACAATTGAGAGATCCCTTTTGCAGATATTTAATTGCAGCTTTAGGTGATTGAGGAGATATGAAAATTGAATGGATTTTTCTATATCACCTAGGATATTTCGACTACCTTATTTTCCAAGAATGATCTTTAAAAATGTGCCATTGACTGCGATCAATACCGATCACTTATGGCTTTGCAACAACATTGAATTTCCTTTTGCTGGCCATATCGAGGATTTATTCTTCATTCTTTTGGTTGGCCAATAGAAAGAATTTGAATTTTGAATCCTTTTTGTGAAAGCTTTGTCCTTTTGGAAGTAATACTGAAAGTATTCTGAGGTAATGCTTTTGTGCAATAAAGATTTTGAAATCAACAAATATTTAATGACAAATTGGCAAAATTTTCTTGAAATCCTTTGTGAAAGCGAGCATTTGAAGCACAACACAACACATCCATGACAACAATTTTCTTCTCCTTTCCCCAAAAAAGAAGTTCCAGAAATTGGAAATAGAAATTACTCATCTCTTCCCTGAAGAGGAGGTATTTGCAAAATGAACTTTCGAAGAAAAATTAAGCTTTCGTCAAAACTTCCTAACATTAGGCTTCTCTTATAGAAAGGGGGATGGTAATGGTGAGGTTGGTGAATTGGTCATGAAGGAACGAGTCCATCACACTCTCCTCGAAAAGAGGGTCCTTCATGACGAAATGGCCTAGTTTGAAATTGTAGTCACAAGGAAAACGAACTTCCGTCGAAGCTCTCCCTGAACTAAGGGTTCCTTGTATGGAATTGGAAATTTGTTTTGCAAACGGTTCATAAAGATACGAGTCCCTTCAAACTCTCCCTGAAAAGGGGCTAGATGAACAAAGGATAGCATGCGAAAAGAACGAGCTCCCTTGAACTCTCCCTGTACAAAAGAGTCTCTCGCAAGAGAAAATGATTGAAATTGGTATTGAGTGACCAAAAGGTCAAAATTGGAATTTAAAAATTTGGAATTTGAAAATTGATATTTGGAAATTGATTGACCCGAAGGTCGAAATTGGAAATTTGAAAATTTGGAATTTGATATTTGGAAATTGATTGACCCGAAGGTCGAAATTGGAAATTTGAAAATTTGGAATTTGATATTTGGAAATTGATTGACCCGAAGGTCGAAATTGGAAAATTGGAAATTGGAAATTGATTGATCCGAAGGTCGAAATTGAAAATTTGGAAATTGGATAGCCCGAGGGCTAAAATTGGTAATTGGAACTTGAATTTTGATGAATGATTAGTGCGAAGACTGAACCCAAGAGGTTGACTGACACGACCAACCTGTGAGACACTAACACGAGTGCTCAATTTTGAAAGAATACCAATATGAATACCGGGTTTTGAAAATATGTCAACATAGACATTGGATTTTGAAAATATACCAGTTCGAGCACTGGGTTTTGACAGTATACCAGTTCGAGCTCTGGATTTCGAAAATGTACCAGCTCAAGCACTGGATTTTAAAAATGTACCAGTTTAAGCACTGGATTTTAAAAACACACCAGTTCGAGCACTGGATTTTGAAAATGTACCAGTTCAAGCACTAGGTTTTAAAGATATACCAGCTCGAGCACTGGATTTTGAAAACATACCTTGTTTTTAAATTGAGACTTGAATTTTTGAAAGAGACCTATGCTCTTAAGGTATTTGTGAATTATAATGAGAATTATTGTCGGGGTCTCAGGATTATCCCTTATCCTGAATGAGTAGTGAACTTGATACAGATGCATGCCAATGAATAACGATACAAATGAATGCAGATGCATGCAAATATGAAAATGATATAAATGAGTGCACATGCGTGCAAAATGAGAGATTTGTTTATCCTGCCTACATACAGGGTATTTGTAGATAAAAAGAAAATTTTAAAAATGCCCCAGTATAACTGGGAAAAGAGAATTTGATCATTATTAAAGAAAATCTGAGGAATTACAAAGAATAAGACATGATTTAAGTATAGAATTTTTTCAAATGTCGAGTATTGATGGGATCTGGTAATTCCACTCCGTCGTCATTGATAAGCCGATATGAATTGTGGGGTAATGCTTCTTTGACAACATAAGGACCTTCTCAATTTGATGACCACTTGCCACCTGGGCGGTGCTTGAGATAAGCCGTTGATCTGAGCACTAGCTCGTTGACTCAGAATTTTCTTTTAATGACAGATTTTGCATATTGTATGGCTATCCTCTGACGATATGATTGAGCGTGCTCTGCTGCTTTGAGTCTACTTTCATCTAGCAAATCAAGTTGTACTAGTTGTTGTTGTTGATACTGATCCAGTGGAAACTCCAGAAGTGATGCAAATTTTAAAGCAGGTTTCTGAACATGTAGACAAGTTCTGACGTAGTAGCATTAGTTGGAGTTCAAATGGTAGTTCTATACGTCTACAACGCATCATGAATCTTCTCATGCCAGTCACGACCTGTTTCCAAAGTTCGCTCCAGGATTCGAATCAAAATCTTATTGGTGGCCTCTGCTTGACCATTCCCTTGAGGATAATAAGGAGAGGAAAAATTATGATGGATTCTGAACTTTGAACAGAAAGTCCTCATCCTCTCATTTTTGAAATGACTGCCATTATCTGACACAATATCATGCGGTATGCCGAAACGACATAGAATATTCTTGTGGATGAATGAGATCACGTGTCGACCTTCAACTGTGCGTAGAGTGACTGCTTCTACCCATTTAGTAAAATATTCTGTTGCGGTAAGAAAATATTTGTGGTCATTTGAAGCAGAATGAGTAATGGGGCCTACAACATCAAAAGCCCACATAAAAATGGCCATGGCGAGACACCATATTGCAAATAGGTCGTTGGCGCATGAATGGAAGGTGCATGCATCTGGCATTGAATGCATTTCTTCACAAAACGATGGCAATCTTGTTGCATAGTTCTCCAGTAATATCCTGCTCGAATGATTTGTTTGACAAGAGTTTGCTAGCCAACATGACCACCGCAAATGCCTTCATGTGCTTCTCGCACAACTTCTTTGGCTTCTTCTTCGTTTAAACATTTGGAATATTCAGAACTAAATTCACGACGATAAAGAACATCGACAAGAAAAAAATATCGAGCAGGCATACATTGAATTGCTCGTTGCTCTTTCTTTGAGAGTTCTAGAGGAAATTCGCCAGTTTCAATGAAATTTTTAATGTCATGATACCAGGGCTTTTTCTTTTGCTCAGCCTAGTTTATCTGCTCTATTGGGACGAAAGCAGGTTGATCGAGTCTGCCAATTTCAATGGAGCGACAAGATTCTCCGCTCTTGAAAGACATGATGGATCCCAGATTGGCTAAACTATCTGCAGCTTGATTGAAGTCTCTCTTGATATGGAAAAGTTGGAATTCTTCGAATTTGCTGGCAAGAGCTGAGACGATCTTCTGATAAGGAAGTAATTTCTGATCATTCACTTGCCATTCGGCTAGGACTTGATTGACGACGAGCAAAGAATCGCCATAAGCATGCATTCTGACATTGAAGTCTTGTAGAATTTTTAGGCCTTGTATCAAAGCTTCATACTCGGCCATATTATGAGTGCATTGAAAATCCAGTTTGAGAGAAAAGGGGATCATCTCCTTCTCATGTGTGATTAGCAGAATCCTGATTCCTATGCTGCCATATTTTTGGAACCGTCGAAGAATAAATTCCAAATTGGAGATTGTTGAACATTGCAGATCCGCTCATCAGGGAAATCATCCTCGGCTTTAACATCTTCTGCTAGAGGGAAATCTGCCAATTGATCTGCAATTGCTTGGCCTTTAATATATTGCTGGGAGACATACTCCAGATCATATTGCATCAATAGGACTTGCCATTTGGCAATCCGTCCGCTGAGAAATGGTTGCTCTAAAATATACTTGAGAGGATTTAATTTGGATAGAATCTTGACTTCAGATGCCAGCAGATAGTGTCTCAATTTCTGACACATCCAAACCAGAGCTAGACATGTCTTCTCTATCTAAGAGTATTTCTTCTCATAATCAATGAAGGTTTTGCTCACATAATAAATGACATGTTCTATCAGACTGCCATCTTTGTATTGCGCCAAGAATCCGCCGCAAGCAACTTGATTAACTGAGATGTACAACAAGAGGGGTTTCCCCAATTCTGGCGGCTTTAAAATAGGAGGATTGAGCAAATATTTCTTGATGCATTCGAACGATTGCTGACACTCTGGTCCCCATTCGAACTTCACTTTTTTTCTGAGCAAATGATTGAAAGACTCACATCTCATGGCCAAATTGGATATGAATCGCCAGATTGATTGCATGCGTCCCTGAAGGCTACGCAATTCTTTGAGATTAGTCAGGGGCGGCATGTCAATGATGGCTTTGGCCTTAGAGGGATCCACTTCTATCCCCTTTTTGCTGACCAAAAAGCCTAACAACTTGCCAGATTTGACTCCAAAAACACACTTTTGTGGATTGAGTCTTAGCTTGTAAAGAATGAGTCGCTCGAAAACTTGATTGAGAGCTTCGATGTGATCTTCTTCTTCTTTGGATTTTATCAGAATATCATTGACATACGCATCCATGATTTTGTGCATCTGATCATGGAAAATGACGGCCATAGCACGTTGATAAGTGGCTCCAGCATTTTTAAGCCCAAATGGCATGACCGTATAACAAAAAGTGCCCCAAGGAGTAGTGAAAGATGTCTTGGACTGATAACGAGCGACCAACTTGATCTGATTATATCTAGAATATCTGTCCATAAAAGAGAACATGGCATGACCCGTCGTGCTGTCGATCAAAAGATCAATATTAGGAAGTGAATAATCATCCTTGTGAGTTGCTTTATTGAGACTTCTGAAGTCGATGCAAATTCGAACTTTACCATTCTTCTTGGGAACAACAACAATATTTGCCAACCAGTCTGGGTAGTCAATGGTTTGAATGAACCCTGTTTTGAGTAGGTCTTTCAGACCTTCCTTGTTGTTCCACTCGGGGATCCATCTTTCTCAGTTTCTGCTTAACTAGCTTGACATCTGGTTTTAGAACGAGGCGATGCTCGACCAATTTGGTATCCAGACCTGGCATATCCTCATACGTCCATGCAAATACTTCTTCATGCTCTTTGAGAAAATTAGTGAGCCTTTCTTTCTCTTTCGGGCTCAAATTGCTACCAATCTTAAGAATTTTGGGATCGTCTTCTGATCCAATATTGATATCCTCAGTCGGGTCTTGAACTAAGGATAATGGCTCATCTTGTTTCTGAATTGCTGCAAATTCTGGTAATTCTTGAAGAGTTGAATCAAATTCTGCAGTTTCTTCTGACTACTTTGTAGTCTGACTGCATTCTGGTCTTATTTTGACCTGACGAATCGCTGTTGGCTTCGAAAAGGCATTTGAATTAAGAACGAGCTTCTTTATAGATCGGGAAGACATTCTGAAAATTGGAGAATAAGTTGATTTAGGGAAATCGCCCATCATAAAACAAATTGCTTATATTGAGAAAATAATTTAAAAAATAAAAAAGCAAAATAATAGCAATTTTGCAAAGATTTGATAATGAGAAGTAAAGCGACAAATGGCATCCAGATAGACAAAGGAAACTTGCAACTTTATTGAAAGATTGAATTGATGACAATGATTGAAATAAAATGGGATATCATCCTAAATGTGGAAACAAAAGAATATAAATGAAAAGACAAGCAAATGCCCTTAGTGTGTTCCTTTGACTAAAATAGTGCCCCTCTGAGATCTTTTGCTATTGAAGCCCAATCCTGCCCTCTAAGGATAGTGTTGAGGAATGACTTACTCGAGACGACCATCTTCATTTTTGCCCAGGCCTTGAAAAGGCTGATAGCCATGCTTCACCAATAGATCAAATCCCTTTTTGGCCTTCATAAATTGGGAGAATAGAGGATGATCCCTGAATGTGCTGTAGTCAATTCATCCTCCAATCTTAAAAAACTGTGGGCCTCTCCATCGAGTCATGGCCACTATATGCACTGATTGTTCTGCCGTCTGCAGTATTTCTGAATTTTCTTCAAAACTGACCTCATCAATGCCCCTAATATTAGGGATATCAGTAGTGAAAGTGGGCTTGAGAACCATGGGTTATGCTAGCCTCTGTTCTGGATCCTTGCCCAAGACTGTTGTGATCATTCCACCTTTTGACCACTTGACACACTGATGCAGAGTAGACGGCACAACGTTCGTGTTATGGATCAAAGGTCTTCCCAACAACAGATTATATGTTGGTGGCACATTGACCACATGAAAGAGAACAGAGTGGACCAAGTAGTCAATGAAAATTTCTAGGAAGATTTTTCCTTTCGTTGTTTAGCCATGATTATCGAACCCGTAGATGGTGATTGGGTTCAGGATGTATTCTTCTTCTTTAATGCCCAAAGCTTTGGCTATCATTTCTGGGCATATGTTGAGGCTGCTACCTCTATCTATCAGCACATGAGGAACAATCATTCCTCTAGCTCGAATCACAACATACAGAGCATTGTTGTGGAACACATGCGGCTTTGGGAGGTCTTCATCTGAGAAAGTGATCGAAGCATTTGTCATGGCCTGATTGACTATCTGAGCCATGTCTTCAGGAGTTATGCTCGGTTTTACCTTGATTTTCCGCAGCAGATCGTTCAACACTTGCTGATGCTTAGCGGAAGCTTGGGCTAAATCCAAGATTGAGACATTGGACAATGCAATTATCGACTTCGGTGCAGATGTCTCACTCTTCTCTGGGGTGGGCTTAATGAAGTGCTTGGGGAACCATGGCATTCTTTTAGCCACTTCAGTAGATACCCCAGCAGGCTTGGCAAATACTTTCATTTTGCCAAAGGCGAAGATAAGATCCATCTTCTGAGCTTTGGACTGGGCCTGCTGCAGCACAAGGACTTGATGTTGAGCTTGCATATCTTTTTCAGAGAATGGCTTGATATGCTCCTATGGCTGAAAAGGTTGTTAAAAAATAACCGCTGTAGAATGATGGGAAAATGGTTTCTTCAGAATTTCCATATTCTCATCTTCGGCACCCTCTACCAGAAGTTTCTTGTCAATGAGATCTTGAACGATATTCTTGAGAATGAAGCAGTTCTCAGTATTGTGCCCCCACTGTTCTGTGAAATTTACAAAATTGATCTTTGAATTTTCCCATGGGAACAGGGGGGTCGACCAGCCTGGGCAGTTTGACCATTTCCTTGGTCAACATGTACTTGAACACAGTCTCGAGTGATTGGTCTAATGAAGTGAATTTCCTGTCATAACTCCACCCTTCATGCTTCACTTTCTCTCGGGGTTTCGGTCCTTGCTCTAACTGCAGTGGCTTGTTGAATTGAGGCACTGACTTACCTTTTTTATCATTCTTGTGGGGATTTGAACCCCCTGCTCCGTAACAGAAATCTCTGTTCTGCTCTTTATGATGGTTCCAATTATTATTTCTGACAGAATGAGTGAAATGAGTCTTCTTCTTCGGCTCATTCTGACTGTTGTTCTTGGTAAATGTGAAGCCTTCATAGAAACCATTTTCCATGCTCAACTCGAGCCACTCGGCTCGCTCTGTCAACTCAATGAATGTTCTTGATGGTGCAGTAGAGATGAGACCTCTTAGAGGCTGTAAGAAGTTGCTCAGAATTAGGGGCAACGCATGCTCCTCTGATATGGGATCCCTCATCTTATTGCAGGCTGATCTTCAGCGATAAATAAAATCTTTGGGCTTTTCATTTTCTCTCTGCTTGAGGCCGCAAAGATGACTGAGGGTGGGAAGTGCCTCGGCATTGAAGAGGAATCGCTCGATGAACATATTTACCACCTTGTCAAATTCTTTCAGTTCAATAGGGTTGACATGTTCTGAGTACCATTTTGCCGCTGTTCCCTGCAGACTGCGAGGGAAACAAAGGAAAAGTGCCCAGTTGTCTCGCTTGAATTTAGAGCATTCAGCGAAGAACATGGCGAGATGAGCTTTAGGGTCGCCAGAACTATCAAATTTGATAAATTTTCTGGGGAGATTATCCAGATTGTCGTCCCCATCCAAACCATCATAGAAGTCTTCGCTGGTGAAGACTTTCTTGCCCTTGTCGCGGGCCTGCAGATCTCGAACCATTCTAACCACATCTTTGAATTGTGGCTGGTCAGAGTCATTGATGGACTGCTCTTTGAATTTATGGGCTGACCCCTGCCCCTGAGTTGATTTCTGAAATGTTTGATGAGTCTCAAATTCTTCATCTGTGCCCTCTGCTGATCCCTCTTCATCAATTGTATCGACATGTTGGATGCATTTTTTAGACATCTTCACCTACTTTTTGACTGTATGACCCTTAGCCTTTGGCTTGACTTGGGTCTGCTCTGCACTGGCTTCAGCTTGCTCTCCCAGCATTTTGGTCATCATCTTTTTGAACATGGCATACATTTGAGGATCAATGTCATCCTCAACCTGCTGCCCTTGATTTTTGCCTGAACCCGGGGAATCCATTTCTTCTTCCAAAGCTATTGAATATGCGATGCCCTCGACCGGTGCAATTTTCTTTCCTGATCTTGTCTGAACTATTAAATATCACGAATGCTCTCTGCAGGGCAAAATTGATTGTTAGGATTTTGAAAGAGATTTTGATTGGAAGAAAAATAGTTGCTGAGAATTTTGATAGACGATTGAAAGAATATCCCATTACTAGGGATTGAGTCATCACTAGGATTACGACAATTACGTTGTCATTCCTTTGCAAAGAAAATAAACAACTGAAAATTATGACTTGTTACCTAGGCGAGGTCGTCAAACCAAGAATTGAAGAATTTGCAAGATTTTTATTTATTGAAAGGAAAACATGATTGCATCAATAATAAACTTGGGAAAGAGGGGGCGGACAGACAATTTGCCACCACTCTCTATAACTAGCAGAAACACGAGGACCGGGAAAAAGTAGAAGAGTAATAAAAGAGTCCCAGCCATATCTGGCAGAATGATATGTTCCAGACCACTGTGCTGATGTAAGGTCGAACTCTGACACAACTCCTGATAGCAGCCACATCTCTATGTGCTTCTGTCTCTGAGAAAACTGTCGAACACACCGCTCTGGATGATAGTAAGTGCAGAAGAATGAACCCAACAACTTGAATCTCTTGCCATATGTATAAGTGTATCTGGGGGACAATAATTCTCGATCAAAATAGTCTCATACCACTCCTTCCTGCAGATAATCGGTACCGCGCAACTGGAAGGAGCTCCTTGCCATTATATCTGAACGAACTAGCTCTGGTCGGTACATGCTGAAGAAACCAAGACTGAAGTGCATAGGTACATCCCTCCACTAAGATGGACTCTCCAAGTGTGAAGCGGGTCAATCCTCTGTATAAAAAAGCAAGCGCGACCATAGCTATCGAGAGACGGCTGGTCTGTCGACTCCTCCATCTTCTCAGAAGCTGTACTATTCTGACATCTACATAATTCTGTCCGTCTGAAAAGAAGGCGAGTCCGACAGTGCACAGAACCATCGCATGCTAAATTCTCTCTCGAGCTGTTCTGGATAACGATCTGACTTATGCGAATGCCCTGTATTGTCGGTAGATCTCGATCAAACTCACATATTCATTCCCATTTTCTTCAATCAGTGGCCAAGACTTGCGCCCTGTCATGTGAGCCACAACATCTTTAGGGTCCAGACCCTTGACACTGATCAAAAATTGCTGCTCTAACTGATCTCCAGGCTGACCTGCTGGCTCGGGCAGTCCCATAATCTCTGAAAACTCGTCCATCAATAGGGTCATCTCGCCCCACGGGAACCAGAACGTGCAGGTGCGCGGATTTCACTGCTCTGCCAGTGCATGGATCAGATTGCCATTAACTGTCAATTTTCCCACTGCGGATGCCAGTTCCAACCCGCAATCGCTCAAGTGGTCCAGAAACATACGAGAGAAGTTTTTGAACCAAATGTAGTACCACCGGGGGAAGAAGGGTCCGGTGCTGAGAGCTCGATGCTCGGGAAGGCTTTGTCGCACCTCATAGGAGATGTGACCCTTAGGAAAAACAGAATCGAGCTGACTGGATGCCATTTGGACTGAAAGATAGGAAGATTGAAATTAGACTTAAGAAAAATACATTTTTTTTTGAAAATTGCAGGCAGGATAAAATAAAAAGCTAGAAATTCGAAGTCCAGAGGAACAAAAGAATGGAAAATCACTTGGAGTTTTGAAGAAAAGGTGGATAATTTGGAAAAATTGTCCAGGGTTTTTGAGAAAAAGGAGATATTTCATAAAAAATGAGGTATTTTGGAAAATTGTCCGGTATTTTGGAAAAATTGGGGAGAATATAAGAAAATAAGATGAAAATGAATATCATACATTCAATCACAAACAATTATGCACATACAACAATCACGAAGAAGCTAACTCTAAATGCATTGATTTTGAAAGAGCTTTAGAATCCTAATCCTGACTCTAGCCTCAGATCAACTGTGTCCAATCATGCTATGCCGATATACTCAAACCGAGGCTCGATGTACGTGGCATAAAACTCATCTCTGGGTCTAGACTTGTGTTTTCCCAACATCTTTGAGCGCCTGCCGATATACGTTGAACTATGGCCCTTGGTACGTGGCAGGGGGGCGTTAGCCCAAATAAGTGGCCCAGTTGTGAGGCTCTGTCCCGAACTATGGTTCTGGAAGAGAGCCCAGCAACGTGAAGACCGGGTAGACATAGGTGGGGTGGTTTTTGAAAACATGAGCACATGCAAGCAAACAGAGGGCTCTAAAACCTAAAGAGATAGAGATTTTGAATTTTTTTGAAGAAGCAAACATTGTTTTCACATAAATCTTAGATTGAGGAGTGTTGTATTTCAGACCTAAGTCTAAGTGAGCATGAATAATTCTGCTCAATTGGTCCTACCAAACCATGCCTAGTCTACATGCAATTCATGTCAGCTCGGTTCAAGTCTAGGCTCCTAGGTTCACATGATATCAGAAAATAAAAGCTGACATTCCATAGAACATGATTCAGAAAATTGAACTAAGTCAAGCACACAATTGATCAGACGAAGACAGGTCTCATCATGATCGCCAAACCTGTTATCATCGCAAAAAATTTTTCCCTCTCGCGAGAGAGAAACAAATTTTGCGAGTCAAACTCGACCAAAGTTTTGAAATTGGTTTTGAAAATTACTCGCCTCCGTTTTGAAAATTTGTGAAAAAATTCTGTGGAATGGGATCCGCCTGTCGGTACGAGGTTCAACCGTTCCTGGCGCCTTTACTAGGGGTAATCGAACCAAGGATCAATTACGTGCTTTAACTTGACTCAAATATCTAAATTATGCTCTATTTTTCCTAGAATGCACAAAGAATCAGGCTTGTGCTATGAAATTCTGAAAAGATGCAAATTTGAGAAAATATGATGTTTGCTTTGGAAAATTGAAATATGCTTTGAAAAATGATTGGAAAAGTGCTTGAAAATGGAATTCTTGGGAAAATCATTGAAATTCATTGGAAATCGGAAATTGATTTGGAAATTGAATACTCAGGAAAACTTGGACTTTGGGAAAATCGATTTTGAGATCTAGATTGCTTTTCTAAGGAAATGGATTTGAAAATCTTGAGAAAGTCAGGAAATTCATTGGAAAATGATTTTTTTTGAAATGGAAACTGGATTCTCAGGAAAATGGGAACTCTGAAAAAATCGATTTCTGAAAACTTGGGATTTTGAAATTTGAGAATGTTAAAACATTGGAAAATCTTGATTTGAACTTGAGAAATGCTTTGAAATGTCATTTGAAAACTCAGAATTCTGAGAAAATCCAATCCTGAGAAAGACTTGGCAAATCCTTGAGAAAATTGATTTTTCTGAAATTGAAGTTGGAAAATGAATTTAAAAATAATGCAATTTGAATGATATGAATGAATGAATATGAATTTAAAAGGGAATTTCAATTGAAAAATTGGGAAATCCTTTTGAAACTTTGAGAAATGCAGTGCATTTTTTTAAGTTAGCCTAAGGGTGTAGGCTGAACGTGGCTAATATGAAGATCATAAATCTTGGTTTTCTTCGTATTCTGACTATGGCCATAAATACGAATCCCACCGAGTTTATAAACTCCTTAAGAGCTTGTGCACATGCCATTCGTGTCAACCATAGTGAATTTGAAAAATATGCATATGCATCATACATCAGATATTGAAATTTGTTGAAATTAAACTGTATGCAATGCAACCCTATTCTAAGCAGAAATGTAACTCTTATTCCAAATATTACATTGTTTTTTACATTGAATTGAAATAAAAAAAATAAAACTAAGTCTTCTTCTTTAATATTCCTGCAAAACTAGAAAACATGTTAGCATAAAAATATAGGTTTTTCAGAATTTATCCAAAAATATTGGAAATTATCGAATATTATTCAGATATAAACCCAAATTCATACCCCCTTTGATATAAACATGATAAATAATGAATAAATTTTGAAAATAAATTTGGAAATTCGAAATTGGGGTCAAAATGACCAAAATGCCTCTGATAACCAGTCATACCTACCATTTCATACCTACCATTTTCATCAGGGCTAATCTTCTCATAACCAGTCAGATCCTTCTAACTGAGGCATTTTTTTATAGCCAAAATTTAGTGTGTTTTCTTTGCCACTAAACTCGGCCTTAAACCGACTTAGTAGCAAAGAAGGGCATCTATAAACACCCCAAATTTTCCTCATCCATTCTCAGATACACCAAAATGCAGATGTCAACCCTGGTAGATCAGTGTAGGAGTCCAACCCCAAGTTTGTCCCAGTTCAGGTGCCATTTTAACCCCTTCACCAAGAAAATTATCATTTTACCCCTACGTTATCCAAGATCCCTATCAGTCAGAGTTAGCCAAGCTCATTCTTAAGCTCAGAACAGTTAGAATGTCAGTCATTTCTAGCTCACCTGAGCTCACGATGAGCAGACCATGTTCATTTCTGATCATTCCTGCCAAAATGGGTTCATTTCCTCAGAAATGAGCTCATTTCTCACATGAATCCAAGCCAATTGTATCTCAGTCAGTCATTCCTAGTCAATCATATCCTCTAGAGTCTAACTTGAGCTCACCAGAAGTTCAAGTGCTCCAGTTTTAGTTTAAATCTATTTCCCAGTGTGTAGGAGTCCATTTTAGCCCATTTCAGCTGAAATTGAGCTAAGTTTAGTCAATTAAGCTAGTGCTTGAGCTTAAGTTTTAGTTCATCTCAGTATTACTGATCTTTATTCCAGCTCAAACCCAATTCTTGTTCGTAGCTCACTTCACTCCAGTGACCATTTCTCTAAAAATGACATCATTTCTTGACAATTCAGTGTAGGAGTTTAGTTGAGTTTGTGTTTTGTCAGCTCATTTGAGTTCTAAAACCCTAGAACCCAGTTCATTTTAGTTCAAACTAGCTAAAACTTTAATTTTCAATGTCACTCCCGGCCTAGTAGAGATAAAAAACCATTCTGTTTATTTTGTCAAAATTATCACTTTTTAAGCATGTACAACTACTAATTGGGGTCCAATATCCAAATTTCTTTATCTAGGGTTTACATTTCGCATGACATTCCATATCATTGTTCATCATTTTATAACATTTCATTACATTTCATTTCATTTTCAAGATCCAAAACTCCAATTTTGAAAATATCAATCTAAATTTGAATTTTAAATCTTTTCAAAGTTCAATTTCAAACCCTGGGCTTTCAAATTGACATTTTTACCCCCAAGACTCTAAATTTAGAAATATTTTTCCGAGAAAACAATCTGGATTCCTTTCAAACTGGATTTTCAAATTTTCAAACTGGATCTACTCTGCAAAGGGGTATAGAATTTCAAATTCTGAGTTTTATTTCAAAATTGCCAAAAATTTTCATTAAATCCAAAATTCTTTTGAAAAATTCTATAAAATTAGTTTACCCCTTTGGTTTTTAAAATGAATTTCAAAATCATGTGTGGGCCCATGCCAGGGAGGCGCCACACATTTTTTTTATTCCTTTCAAAATAATGTGTGAGCCCACTGTTATCATCGCAAAATTTTTTTCCCTCTCTTGCGAGAGAGAAACGAATTTTGCAAGTCAAACTCGACCAAAGTTTTGAAATTGGTTTTGAAAATTACTCGCCTCCATTTTAAAAATTTGTGGGAAAATTTTGTGGAATGGGATCCGCCTGTCGGTACGAGGTTTAACCGTTCCTGGCGCCTTTACCAGGGGTAATCGAACCAAGGGTCAATTACGTGCTTTAACTTGACTCAAATATCTAAATTATGCTCTATTTTTTCTAGAATGCACAAAGAATCAGGCTTGTGCTATGAAATTCTGAAAAGATGCAAGTTTGAGAAAATATGATGTTTGCTTTGGAAAATTGAAATATGCTTTGAAAAATGATTGGAAAAGTGCTTGAAAATGGAATTCCTGGGAAAATCATTGAAATTCATTGAAAATCAAAAATTGAATTGGAAAATGAATACTCAGGAAAACTTGGACTTAAGGAAAATCAATTTTGAGATCTAGATTGTTTTTCTGAGGAAATGGATTTGAAAATCTTGAGAAAGTTAGGAAATTCATTGAAAAATGATTTTTTTGAAATGGAAACTGGATTCTCAGGAAAATGGGAACTCTGAGAAAATCGATTTCTGAAAACTTGGGATTTTGAAATTTGAGAATGTTAAAACATTGGAAAATCTTGATTTGAACTTGGGAAATGCTTTGAAATGTCATTTGAAAACTCAGAATTCTGAGAAAATCCAATCCTGAGAAAGACTTGGCAAATCCTTGAGAAAATTGTTTTTTTTGAAATTGAAGTTGGAAAACGAATTTGAAAATAATACAATTTGAATGATATGAATGAATGAATATGAATTTTTAAGGGAATTTCAATTGAGGAATTGGGAAATCCTTTTGAAACTTTGATAAATGCAGTGCATTTTTTTAAGTTAGCCTAAGAGTGTAGGCTGAATGTGGCTAATATAAAGATCATAAATCTTGGTTTTCTTCGTATTCTGACTATGACCATAAATACAAATCCCACCGAGTTTATAAACTTCATAAGAGCTTGTGCACGTGCCATTCGTGTCAACCATAGTGAATTTGAAAAATATGCATATGCATCATACATCAGATATTGAAATTTGCTGAAATTAAACTGTATGCAATGCAACCCTATTCTAAGCAGAAATGTAACTCTTATTCCAAATATTATATTGTTTTTTACATTGAATTGAAATAAAAAAAATAAAACTAAGTCTTCTTCTTTAATATTCCTGCAAAACTAGAAAACATGTTAGCATAAAAATATAGGTTTTTCTGAATTTATCCAAAAATATTGGAAATTATCGAATATTATTCAGATATAAACCCAAATTCATACCCCCTTTGATATAAACATGATAAATAATGAATACATTTTTAAAATAAACTTGGAAAATCGAAATTGGTGTCAAAATGACCAAAATGCCCCTAATGACCTTGAAATCAGGGTTTTATAAAAGAAATTTTATAAATTTTAGAAATTTGGAATTCAAATAAAATAAATCAAACACAATATGATGATATGCATGAAAATTTATGAAATTAGAAATTGGAATTTCGAAATTTAGGTCAAAATAACCAAAATACCCCTGATAACAAGACTATGGCCTTGAAACAAGGGTTTTCTGAAATAAATTTTGCAAAAATGGAAAATTAAAATGCAAATGACATTGAAATTGACCCTAATATGACATTACATGCTTATTTACATGAATAAAACCCTAAAATGACAAAAAATAACATAAAATATCAATTTTAACTTGATTTTCGCCTGATTTTCGCTTCTGAATTTAAAGATAAACTAACATATGAAGCAAATGAACTTGGAATTAAACCAAATTTGGCATGGACACCTAAAATAACCCTAAAAACAGATTGGAACTCGAAAATCTAATTTTTTGTATTTTCTTAATATGAAAAATAGCTAAAATCCTAAGAAAATCAAAATTTTGCCTAAAATACTGATTCTAAAGGGGATTTCGGATATTAAACTTCCATAAAAATTTCCTAAATTTTATTAGGTGATAGAGGACAGTTAGGCAAAGATTTTTGCTTTTTACGCGTTTTGGTTTTGACCTTTGGTCGGAGCTATACAGCTCTGGCAAGTCGGATCGGAATCCGGCGACTCTAGGATTTGGGGAAACAGACAGGTTTCGGTAGAAAATGTGGGAAAAATAGCAAACAGATTGAAAAAAAGCTAACATTGTAGGAAAATGTCCCTGACAAACAAAGAAAAATTTAATCTTTTTGTATCATTGGGATTCGGGTTACGGTTTGAAAAAGGGAACACTGTTATCAGAGACTCGAATCTTTGGAATTTTTGGATATTGGAATATGTCAGACAGAAAATAAAATTTTGAGAAAAATATTGAGACAGTTCCAAAAATCCCCAAATTTTAGGAAATGCCAATAAAATATGTTAGAAACAACTTTTATGTTGAAAGTTTTTGCAGAAGGGCTACGGACTGAGCAGACTCGGTGCATTAAAATCTGTCTCTACTCTGACGAATGAAAATCGAGATTTTCCCAAGGGTCTGAGAAAATCAAATTTTGACAAAGGGTAAATCTATTTGTACACATCTCAAAATTTCCAGATCATTAGTAGATTCTATTATGAATCCACTGTGATTTTTGGAGGACGATTTGAATCCCCCACAAGGGTGAATTCGAAGGTTTTTGTCTGCTAAAGCACAAACTGGAAGTTCAGAGAGACAAAAAACCCGATTTAAGGTTTGATTTTTCTAATGGAGTTCTGAAATACAAATTGATCCAGATTTTTAATGTGATATTACGAACAAACAGACCTAACCACCACGATTTGTTTTTTAGATTTATTGGAACAAAAGTCTGCATAAAATAACGGCTGTAACTTATGCTAAAACTAACTTCTACAAGCCTTAATACGCGTCTTAATAATATCAAATAAACTATTAATAAAACAATAAAACTAAATTAATAAAATGCTTAAAATACATATTTAACATGAATATAATGTTTAAAATGAAGAAAAGTAGGGATCCATGAAGTTGACTCGATATTGGCTATCGATGAGAGATCTGATCCATTGAAGGGATGGGTCTTCTCATCCATATAGCCTTTATTAAAGAGAATAAGATTCAAAACAAACATCACCATGGCTTGATTGATACTAAACTATGATAATCTTTTTCATAAAAAAAAAAATTTATATCAGATTTGCAACAAAAGATAAAACAAAAAAAATAATCTTTGGATGAGGTCAAGTAAAATACCTTGGATCGGCTACAAGGTTGGGTTGCCTTGGAAGAGAAGAAGCTGCAGCTGGGGCTGTTGTTGAGAGATATGGCTGTGGTAGCTGTCACAAAAGGGGCTGGCTAACGGTTCCCTCGTGGTGGCTGCTAGAAGGTGATCCGGAGGTGGCTGCTAGAAGGCTGGACTTGAAGGGGCTGCAACAAGATTGGATATGCTGGTGGTGGCTGTAGCAAAATGGACCAGCTATTGGAAGGTGAAGATGGCGGCTGAAGGTGTTGGAGATAGCCTTAACGCGGAGCAGCTGCTGGAGGTGGCTGAGCTGGGCACCCAAGGAGGTGCTGTGATGATTGAGGATGCTGATGTCAAGGTGGTGGATGCTGCTAGGCTGCCAGGAGGTGCCGGCTGCAGCTGTACAAAGGGGAAGTTGGAGATGGCTGCTGTGGCTGCAGCTGGATGGAGGTCCAATTAGGGGTGGTGGCTGTTGTGGCTGCAGCTGCAAAGGGAGAGAGAAGGAGAGAGCTAAAAAGAGAGAGAGAGAGAGAGAGAGAGAGAGAGAGAGAGAGAGAGAGAGAGATGGGCCGTTCTTCCCCTTTTTTTGGTTTTTATGACAACTTAGGTTTTGATAAGTTCAAAACCTAAGTTTCTAATAATGCATAATGCCTTTAATGAATAGCCATACGTGAATGGCTGGAGGCTCTTAGCTTTTGGGGAAAATCCAAAGGGGAATAAGGAAGAAAGAGGAAAGAAGGAAGGGAAGGAAAAGGAAAGAAGAGGGGAAGAAGGAAAAGGAAAGAAAGGGGAAGAAAGGAGAGGGAAAAAGGAAGAAGGAGGTGCTGGAAAAATGTTGTACGTGAATGGAGGGAGAGGAAGGAAAGGAGGAAAGAAAGAAAGAAAGAAAGAAAAGAAAAAGGAAGAAGAAAGGAAGAAAAGAAAGAAAGAAGGAAAAGAAGAAAGAAAGAAGGGAAGGAGGAAAAGGGAAGAAAAGAAAGGAAATGGAGAAAAAAGAGGGGCTAGGGTCGTCCACCCCCCCTTGTGGGTCCCACCTTAGGAAAAACAAAAATAGAATAATAAATAAAAAAAATGAAGAAAATAAAGAAAAGGTAAAAAAAAAAATTTCTTTTTAATAAATTAAAACAAAAAATGCAAATGGATGGACCATCTCAGAGCGGGTCCAAATTCCACTTTTGAAATTCATTTTGGCGATTAGAGGGGTAAAATAGTCTTTTCAGAATTTTTTCAGATAAAACGAGTTATTTTTGGCAGTTTTTGAAACGAGCTCGGATTTTGAAGTTCAATACCCCGTTGCGAAGCAAATCCAGTGTAGAATTTGAAAATTTGAGTTTGAAATAAATCCAAATTGTTTTTCTCGGGAAAATATTTCCAAATTTAGACTCCCGGGGATAAAAATGTCAATTTTAGAAACCTAGGGTTTAAAATTGATTTCTGAAAACTTTTAAAACTCAATCTGGATTGAAATTTATAAAACTGGAGTTCTGGACTTCGAAAATGGAATGAAGTGTGATGAAATGTTATAAAATGCTGAGAAATGATATGAAATGACATGCGAAATGCAGGCCCTGAAAGAAGAATTTTGGATGTTAGACCCCGATTGATAGCTGCACCAGTTTAAAAAGCATTAAAATTGATAAAATTTGCAAAATGATTCAAGAAATGGTTTTTGGTCTCTACTGGGTTAGAGTGACACTGAAAATTGGGATTCGAGCTGGATTGAACTGAGATAAGTTGGATTGGGCTGGATTCTAGAGGTTCAAAACTCAAATGAATTGACCAGACACTGACTCAACTGACATTTCTGACTGAATTTTTAAGAAAAGCTACCATTTTTAGAGAAATGGTACGGAATGGTCACTAGAGTGAAGTAAATTACGAACCTGAACTGAGTTTGAGCTGAAACAAAGGTTACTAATACTGAGATGAACTAAAATCAAAGCTCAAACACTAGCTCAACTGACTGAACTCAGCTCAGTTTTAGCTGAAAGAGCTGAAATGGATTAAAATGGGCTCCTGGACACTTGAAAATGGTTTTGAACTAAAACTAGAGCGCTTAAACTCCTGGTGAGCTCAAGATAGACTCTGGGGAACATGACTGACTGAGAATGATTGACTCAGAGACAAGTGGTTTGGATTTGAGTGAGAAATAAGCGTATTTCTGAAGAAATGATCCCATTTTGGCAGGAATGGTCAGAAATGAAAATGGTTTGTTCATTGTGAGCTCGGATGAGCTTGAGATGACTGATATTCTAACTGTTCTGAACTGACCACTGAGCTTGGTTGACTTCAACTGACTGGGGTCTGGGATGACCTAGGGGTAAAATGGTAATTTTCCTAGTGAAAATGGGTAAAGTGGTAATTTTCTGAAACTAACTCGGGGTTTGACTTCTACACTGACCTAGCAGGGTTGGCACTGTACGAGGAGGGTTGTTTGAGAATGGATGAGAAAAATTTGGGGTGTTTACACCCACTCCAAAGTGGCGCCACACTTTGAGTTTAAAAAAAATATATATAAAATAGAAAATTCTCTTCTTTTTCCTTATTTCATTACTCTTTTTTTTATTTATTTCTCTTATGCCACCTAGCTAGGAGAAGTGGGACCCACAAGGGTCGACCCTCTCTCTTTCTCCACCTTCCTTTTCTTCCTCCCCCTTTTTCTTTACTTTCTTCTCCTTTTCCCTCTCGTTTTCCCTTCCTTTTCTCTTCCTCCTTTCTTCCTTTTCTTCTTTCCTTCTTTTTCCTTCTTCTTCTTTCTTCCCTTTCTTTCTTTCTATCCTTTTTCTTTCCTCCTTCCCCCTTGTCGCCAGCTCCCTCTCCTCCTTTTCTTTACTTCCTCTTCCCTTTCCTTCTTTCCTTTTCCTTCTTCCTCCTCTTCATTCCTTTTCCTTCCCTTCTTTCTTTCCCTCCTTTCTTCTTATTACCCACTCCCCTTTCTAAAATCCAGGGAACCAACATATGCCTGCTTCCTCTCCTCTCATTCTACCTCTCTCTTATACTCTCTCTTCTCTCCAAGACTCTTCTTCACTCCTCTCTCCCATTGAATTCACGCCCAACCATTGACAACCCTCCATTGTAGAAACCTCCTTCCTCCAGCCACACCTTCAACAAGCAAGGTCTAGCCACTCCCTCCAGCCAGTGCAACAGCTCCAACCACATCAAACCTTCTTCAGTGATAGCCATCTCCACAGCAAACAGCTCCTCCTTACAGTCGTCCTCCTTGGTGCAACCACCTTCAAGACCTCCAGTCATTGTAACCTTCCTTGGTGCAGCTGTAAACACCCCAAATTTTCACTCACCTCCCCAAACATCACAATTCATCCCTTGAGATCGCTGGAGGGCAAAATGGTCATTTTCTAAGCCTGAAACTTGCAAAAGTCCAAATTTCATCTGCAACTCTCAAAATTTCTCTATCTCAGCTCAGATTTTCAAAATTGTATTCCTGACAGGAGACGAGAATCTCCAAATCCTGGTTCAAGATTACATTTCATAAGACATGTCATTGCATATCATTGCTTGAGCATTTCATATCACTACACTGCACAACATGTCATTTCGAGGTCTAGAACTCTCGATTTCAAAACTATCAATCCAGATTCGAGTTTTTAACTCTTTTCAAAACCCTGGGTCTTCAAAATTGTCAATTCTTCCCATTTTACCCCCAGGACTTTGAATTTCAAGAGATTTTCTCTGGAAAACGATCTGGATAGTTTTCAATATGGATTTTAGATTTGAACTCTGCAATTTTATCTCAGATTTTGCCCTTTTGTCAGCAATTTCAAATATCATTCTTTTGCAAAATCCCCCTGCATGGGCCACCTCTTTTAAAAACTTCTGTAATTAGGCCAAGTATTTCTTATTTGCCAATTAGTCTAAGTTTTTATGAAAATTCCAAAAAGAGGTTTTACTGTCTTGCTTTTATTTCAATAAAGAAACGATGTGGGGTCCACCTGTAAACACCCCAAATTTTTACTCACCTCCCCAACATTTCCACCAAGCATCAACATCCAGCCTCTGAAATCGCTGGAGGGCAAAATGGTCATTTTCTGAGCCGGACCTTGCAAAAGTCCAAATTTCATCTGCAACTCTCAAAATTTCTCTAATTTTAGCTCAGATGTTCAAAATTTTACTCCTGACAGGAGACAGACATCTCCAAGTCTTGATTCAAGATTGCATTTCATAAGACATGACATTGCATATCATTGCATGAGCATTTCAAATCACTGCACTGCACAGCATGTCATTTCGAGGTCCAGAACTCTTGATTTCAAAATTTTCAATCCAGATTAGAATTTCAACTCTTTTCAAAATTGATTTCAAAACCCTGGGTCTTCAAAATTATCAATTTTTCCCATTTTACCCCCAGGACTCTGAATTTCAAAATATTTCCTCAGGAAAACCATCTGGATAGTTTTCAATATGGATTTGAGTCACTTCACCTCAGATTTTGCCCTTTTTGACAATTTCAAATATCTTTCTTTTACAAAATTGCCCTACAAGGGCCAACTCTTTCCAAAATTCCTGTTTTGCCCATTAGTCCAGATTTTATGAAAATTCCAAAAAGAAGTTGTGGTTTTATCCTTATTTCAATAAAGAAGCAATGTGGGACCCACACTGAGGTGGTGTCACACAAGCTTTCCTTTTGAAAATTTGAATTTTGAAAAACCCAAAAATATAGGAGCCTTGTCCCCTGGATTGGTGCCACTTGTCTTTTCTCTCTCCTCCCATTTACATGCCATGTGTCAGCATAGGGTTCACCTAGAGTCGGTGCCACATGTTACCCTCCCTCTTCTGCCAAGTTTCAGTGTGGGGCTACCTTAAGAAGCCGCCACATGTCTGCCATGTGTCAGTATCCATCCTGCGCCATGTGTCATTTCAAAGACTACCAGAAGATGCCAAGTGTCATAGGTTGTCCTGTCTAGAAAAAGTGGAGTTTGTCTCCTCTGAGGTGGCGCCACTTGAAGTGTGTCTCCTGCAGGGGACACGTGTCAACCCCTCCTTCCTTCTAGAAAAGTAGCCTGACACATATCCTCCCCCTATTTTTTTCAGAAAAGTAGGAAACATGTGTCACTCCTAAATTCCTACAGAAAAGGTAGGCTTGTCTCCTCTGAGGTGGCGCCATCTGGAGTGTCTCCTGCAGAGGACACATGGCAAGCTCTCATTTCCTCAGAAAAAGCAAGTGCCATGTGTCATTTTCTGCTTTCTTTAGAAAAGCTAGAATTCAAATATTCAAAAATTCCCATAGGTGGCGAAAATCAAGAACTCCTACCTTTTTCATCCTGTCTGAGATGGCGCAACATGGCTTGGCCCACCTTCTCTCCCCTCTGTCACGTGTCATTCTCTGCTTCTTTCAGAAAAAGTAGAGGACACATGTCTTCTCCCTACCTCTTTCAGAAAAGTAGGAGACACATGTCACTCCTGGCCTTCTTCAGAAAAAGCAAACAATTTAAAATTCAAACAGGGCACTAGGTGGCGAAAATCCAGAGCTCTGATTTCCCAGATGGCCTATGAGAGCGCCACATGTCCCTTCCCTCTTTTTCCTCCCTCTTGCCACATGGCATTGTAGGAGCCACCCTGAGGTGGCGCCACATGTCCATCCTCCATTCCTCCAGGGCCAACCTCCATTTGAATTTCAAACTTCCCCCTGAGGTGGCGCCATTTGAGAAAGCCTCTCCAGACATCTGACACTTGTCCGCCACATGTCCAGATCTCCTTTCTCCAGAAAAGGTAGAATTCAAATTCCTCTGAGGTGGCGCCTTCTGAGCCCACTGCTCTGACCTTCTGACATGTGTCAAACACCTTTTGAGGTGGCACCATTCCAGGACTCCACTTGGCTCCATTTTTATTTTTTATTTTATTTTTAATAAAGGTAGCCCACCATGAGGTGGCGCCACCTGAAGACTCCCTACAAAAAGTGAATTTGAAATTCAAACTCCAAGAGAGCACCCTCTGAGGTGGCGTCTTCTGGGAGTTCCCTGCAGAGAGAATCAAGCAAACTTTTAAAAAATTCCAAATTCCCCCTGCTGAGGTGTCTCACCCACAAAATTTCCATTTTTTTTTTATTTTTCTCAAAAATTAAAACACCTTTTGAGGTGGCGCCACCTGAGGGCTCCCTGCAAAAGACAAATTCGAATTTCAAACCCCTCAGATGACACCCCCTGAGATGGCGCCACATGGAGGGCTCAGATTGAACCTGTTTGAATTTCAAAAATTTTCAGAAAAGTTATAAAAACAAGGGTTCACGCCCAGCCTAAAGGGAGATCATTTTTTTTAGCTCTTGTGAACTTGGAAAATCCGACCTAGCCTTCCTAGAATCAGATTTTGAACCTTGGAAATCGTGCCCCCTTTGGCGCATTGAAGAAGGTGGAGTAGAGCTCGTGCTGTGGCCAATTCAATTCCAACAGAGGTCGATTTTGGTGGACCATCCGAAGCTCGGAGCGAAGGACGAAGGAAGCTCGTGATAGCTGCTCCTTTCAAGAGCTTCTACGCTGCGTAACGAAGCAAGGTGCACTTCTTTTCCCCTTGATGTGATTCTATAATTCGAATCGGGAGTCGTTTGAAGAAAGAGCTCATCCGAGGGATGGATTGAGCTATTCTCATAAAACGACATATATAAAAATGTTTTGTTATGCTTCCTTGATGATTTTTAACATTCATATAGTTAGCTAGGTTTAATTTGCATTTTATTTCATTCATTTAGCATATTTCATGAATTAATTAGGATTAATTTAGCATTTATTTCAATTCTGCTTATTTTCAGTAGGTCTCTATTTTTGTCAGTCAGTCCACACGTCATTTCATGCATTTTTTTTTTATTAAAAATCCCAAAAAAATCACGGAATGCGACCTTAGGTGTCTCTGAAGTTTTGCCAAAAATTCGGAGGCATTTGAATTTGTTTAATGCGGTAAACATTCAAAATGGCAAGTCGAGTGTTGTTACCCGGGATACGTTTTGAAAATCATTTTTCGACTTGTAAAATCGAGATATCCCTCATGGAAGATCCGATTTTCGATCCGAAAGATGTTTTGAACTCGGAAAAATGTCTAGTTTTTAATATGATTTTATCAGATTTTTCGGATTTTTTTTATTTCTGACAAAAATCCGAGAGTTCGGGACACGTGTCAGAGCCTAATTTGAGCCTCTGAGATCTTGGATCGACTTAGGGCTATGGTTTATCTTTGTGTGTTGCTCCAAATCCGAAACTGTAAAAAGTGAAAGTGGTGTCCGAGATGTCCTCTGTACGAATCTGAAAGCCTGTAATTTTTAGAACAGTGTTGACCCATGCTTTGGATTTGTTTTGTCAGCCTTTTGTTTTGCTACATTTGTCTGTTCTGTTAGTTTAGGCAGAAATAGTTATATTTTTATTTGTGTTTCCGTTGATCAAATGCCAAAGTCATAAACATGAAAGTTGTTCATGTAGGTGTCGTTCATAACCCTGATTAATTTCATAAATTTTCATGGCCGTTTTGTATTTGTTTAGCATTTTACATCAGATTAGTGTGATTTTTACCTCTGTCAGAACTAAATCCCTGTTATTGAACTCACCATGGCTCAAATCCCGAGGCTGTAAAAACCAAAAATGTTCCATTTCGGGTATTTTAGCAGTCTGCAAAATATCAGAAGTTTCCATGGTGTAAATCTTGCATTATCATATTAGGCATTGCATTTGGTTCGGATCCATAGGCAAAATCCATCATTTTAGGACTTTCCTTGAATTTTAGCATTTAAATCATATCATTTCGTGATTTGTAGCATTCTAGGTTGTTTATCAGAGTGTTTAGATGCTTCATACCGAATTTGGTGCAATTTGGAATCCATTTGAGGTTCGGATCATCCATAATACCAAAACAGGGTCCCGCAGGACCCAGATCCAAGCGAAAAACAAGCGAAAATCGTTATTTTTGATAAATTGCGAAATACTAAATTCTGATTTTACAGTCCTAATGTGTTTAGCAGCATGTCATCATGTCTCTTACTACATTTCATCATCATTTGATTCACTTTGAATTTCAAAATCTCAATTTTACCAAGTTTTCTTTCAAAAAACCCTGATTTTAAAGGTATAACTTTATAATTAGGGGTATTTTGGTCATTTTAACCTCAATTCCGAATTTCAAATTGTTTTTTACTGAATTTCTAGCATTTTCATCATTTCAAAATATCAAGGAAGCACGAGAATAGGGTTTATATCCAATTAAATCCAATAATTTCATAATATTATTGGAAAATCTTGGAAAAACCCACATATTTGAGCTAACCCAATTTCAAGTTTGGCAGGAACAATCAAAAGAAGGAGCTGAAGTCTGCAAATTTCTTTTATTTCCTTTATTTAGTGATGTAATAATTTTGGAATAAGAGAGTTAATTTCCTGCTTAGACTAGGATGCATGTCATATAGTTTGAATTTATGCAATATCCTGATTATATGATTCATGCATTTTATTTCAAAAGCACTATGGATGTTCACGAATGGCACGTGCACCAACTCTTAGGGAGTTGATGGACTCGGTGGGATCCATATTTACGGCCCTAGTCGGAATATGGACGAGACCCAGATCCATCATCTTTCTACTAGTCACATTGAGCCTACACTCTTAGGCTATCTTAAAATGCACATCATATTTCCAAAGTTTTCAAAATCATGTGCATCAAATCAACTAAATTCTGAACATATTCATGGCCACAGTCAGGATATGTGAAGGATTTATCTTGACTTAATGCATATTTTTCCAACAAATCTCTTAGAAAATCTTTTCAAAGTGCATTCATTCACTTATGTCATTTGCATCATAGAATCATTGATTTTCTCAAGATTTTCTCAAGAAAACTTCATTCTCAAGAAATCGATTTCTCAAGAAATTCTAAGGATTTTTCAAAATCGGTTTTCCAAAGACAAGCTTTTCCACAGTTTTCCCAGGAAAATGATATTTTCTTAAGATATTCAAAAGAGTTTTCCAATCTTTCTTCAAGATCCAAAATCGATTTCCGAGTATTTCAAAAAGGTAAAATTCCCAGGATTTCGATTCCCCAAGTTTTGAATTTCCTTCTCCAATGAGCTTTCCTATGAATTTCCATCATTTTCCTAAGAAAACTCTCAAAGTCCAAGTTTTCCTAAGAAGTGCTTCCCTTTTCAAAAAGTCCATCTTTTCTCAAGAATCACTTCCATTTTCCCAAGATTTTCAACTATTTCTGAATTTTCCACATCTTTATAAGCTTTCTCATGTTTTCAAAAACCCCTTTTTTATCTGAGTTTCCTGAGAAATTGACCTTTTTCCTGAGAGATTCTTTCCAACTCCAAATGTTTTTCTAAGCATACATCATGTTTTCCAACTGGCATTTTCCAAAATCTCATAGCACATGCCTGAATTCTCTATGCATTTAGGATAGAACATAACTTTGATAATTTCGCTAAATCAAGCATAGTTTTGGTCCTTGGTTCGATTACCCCTGTTAAAGGCGGCAGGAACGGTCGAACCTCGTACCGACAGGTCGAGCCCCATCCCATGGATTTTCCCGCAATTTTCAAAACGGAGGCGAGTATTTCAAAACAATTTCCAAAATACCGGTCAAAGTTTGAAGCGCGAAATCGTTTCTCTCTTTTTCTCTTTCGCAAGGAAGGGAAGACGGGGGAAAAATTTCGCGATGAAAACAGGTTTGGCGACCGTGATGGGACCTGTTCTTGTCTGACCTAAATTATGCTTGACTTAGTTCAATTATCAAAATTATGTTCATAAAATGTCAGCTCTTTTACTTTCAATATCATGTGAGCCTAGGAGCCTAGATTCTGACCCAGCTGACATTGAATGCATATAGCTTAGGCATGGTTTGGTAGGACCATATTGAGGAGATATTTTCATGCTCACATAGACTTAGGTCTAAATACAATCCTCCTCAATTTTGGATCTGAATGCAAACAATGTATGCTTCTTCAAAATTTTCAAAATCTATCTCTCTAGGACTTAGAGCCTTCTATTTCTTGCATGTGATCATTTTTTTCAAAACCCCCATTACCTATATTGTCCCGGTCTTCACGTTGCTGGGCTCTCTTCCAGAACCATAGTTCGGGACAGAGCCCCACAACTGGGCCAACTATTTGGGTTAACACCCCCCTACCACGTACCGCGGGCCACAGTCCGAAGTATATCGGTAGGTGCTCAAGGATGTTGGAAAACCTTACCTTAGAACCGGAGTTGAAATTCTATGCCACGTACCTCGGATTTCGATTCGGGTATATCGGCATAACTGGATTGGACAAAGATGATCTGAACTTAGAGTTAGGATTAGGGTCCTACAGCTGTTTTCAAATTGATGCATCTAGAGTCAGCCTTTTAGGGAGTGCTGAATGTGCATAAATGTTTGTGCAGGATGTGATTGTATGTATGATTTTCTCAATTCTTTATATTTCCCAATGTTTTTCAACTCATTAGGTCTTTTTCCAAATATCCTTATTTCCCACGAGATCTTTTCTCAAACCCTGGATGATTTCCTCAAATATCAAATTTCTTTCAAAACTCCAGGCGATTTTCCATTCTACCTTTTCTACCGGATCTCGAATTTCTAGCTGCATTTTTATCCTACCTGCAAAATTTTTCAAAATTTCTCATATTTTCCTAAGTCTCATTCTGAGTCTTTCTCTGTTTTCAGTTCGATGGCATCTAGTCAAATCGATCCTATCTTTCCTGAAGGTCACATCTCCTTCGAGGTGCGACAAGGTCGTCCTGAACATCGAGCCCTTAGCACCGGAACTTTCATTCCCCGGTGGTATTATTCCTGGCTAAAGAGCTTTTCCCGAATGTTCCCGGACCATTTGAGCGAGTGCGGATTAGAACTGGCATCAGCAGTCGGAAAGCAGACCATCAATGGCAACCTGATCCATGCAATGGCGGAGCGATGGAATCCTCGAACGTGTACCTTCTGGTTCCCGTGGGGAGAAATGACCATCTTAATGGGTGAATTTTCAGAAATCATGGGGTTGCCAGAACCAGCTGGTCGACCAAGCGACCCCTTAGAGCACCAATTCCTTATCAATGTCAAGGGTTTGGACCCTCGAGACTCCTTAGCTCGTATGACAGGCCGCCGATCTTGGCCCCTGATCCAGTTAGAAGGAGATGAATATGTTGACCTACTTGAGTTGTACCGTCAGTACGGGACCTTCATTGAAGTCAGCTCGCTTTCAAGAACAGCCAAAGAAAAGATTCAGAATGCAATGGTTCTATGCACTGTAGGACTGTCCCTTTTCCCAGATGGACAGAACTACATGGACATCAGGATAATCCAGCTTATGAGAAGATGGGGAAGTCGGCAAACCAATCGCCTCTCCATAGCCATGGCAGCGCTCGCCTTCCTTTATCGAGGTCTGACTCGATTCTCACTTGGAGAGTCCATTTTAGTTGAAGGATGCATCTACGCACTTCAGTCCTGGTTTTTCCAGCACGTTCCAGCCCGAGCAAGCTCTTTCAGATACAATGGTCAAGAACTCCTTCCAGTGGCGCAGTACCGGTCTATGATCAACAACATTCAAGAGGATGACGTTGTTTGGGACTATTTTGATCGGCAAATATCTCCTCCCAGATATACCTACGCTTATGGCAAGCGGTTCAAGTTGCTAGGACCATTCTTCTGCACTTACTACCAACCAGAGAGATGTGTTCGACAGTTCTCCCAGAGGCAGCAGTATGTCGAAGCCCGACTGTTATCAGGAGTTATGGCAGAGTTCGATCTCACCTCCGCACAATGGTCCGGGGCATATCATTCTGCCCATACGGCTGGGATTCCTTTGTCTCTCTTAAAATCTTTCCAGGTCCTAGAGTGTCTGCCGACTATCGTGAATGGTGGCAAATTGTTTGTCCCCCACCTCTTTGTCAAGATCAATAAAATCTTATTCTTCTCATTTTAATAAAATTTTATTTCCTTCCATTGTGGTTTGACGACCTCGCCTAGGTAACAAGGCACATTTTCGTTGTTTATTTCTTTTGCAGAAGGAATGACAACACAATTGTCGTGATTCCCACGACGACTCAGTCCCTAGTAATGGGACATCTTTTCCAAATTGTCTACCATATTTTCAGCAAATATTTCTTCCAAAAACTCAATTCCTTCATAATCTAATCAAGTCTTTGCTCTGCAGAGAGCATCCATATCATTTGATGGTTGAGACAAGATCAGGCAAAAGAACCACAGCATCCCAGTACTCGTCAGCCTCGGAAGAAGAGATGAGTTCCCCTCGATCTGAGAAGAGTCGAGAGCAGCAGCAAGAAGACGATGGCATAGACCCTCAAATGTATGCCATGTTCAGAAAAATGATGAATAAGATGATGAATGAGCAGCCCGGGACCAGCTCAGAAAGGAACCCATTCAGAGAAAGGTTCCATGGTCGCAGGAGTAAGAAGGCTCCCAAGAAGCAAATCCAGCCAGAAGAGATTTCAGATGAATCAGATTCCACTGAAAACACAGATGAAGAATATGAGGTGCCTCCGACATTTGAGAAGCGTGGCCAAAGTAAAAGCCGCAGATCAAAGAGCAGAGATAAAGAAGAGCCTTTGCAAGCACAGTTCAAAGAAATGGCCCGAGTTGTCAAAGATCTGCAAGCCCGCGACAAGGGCAAGAAAGTCTTCACCAGTGAGGACTTCTATGATGGCTTAGAAGGGGATGATGATCTGGAAAATCTCCCCCGAAAATTCATCAAATTCGATGGTTCTGGCGACCCAAAAGCTCATCTCGCCACCTTCTTCGCAGAATGCTCGAGGTTCAGAAAGGATAACCGAGCATTGTTTCTATGCTTCCCCCGCAGCTTGGAAGGAGTTGCAGCTAAGTGGTATGCTGAGCATATCAACCCCATCGAGCTCAAGGAGTTCGATAAAGTTGTAAATCTCTTTATTGAACGCTTCTTGTTCAACACAGAAGCGCTGCCTACATTAAGTCATCTCTGCAATTTGAGGCAGAATGAGAATGAAAAAGCACGGGACTTCATTCACAGATGGAGATCAGCCTGTAATAAGATGAGAGATCCTATCTCGGAAAGGCATGCATTGTCCTTAATCCTCAACAATTTCTCGCAGCCGTTAAGAGGATTAATTTCCACAGCGCCGTCCAGGACCTTCATTGAGCTGACTGAACGAGCCGAATGGCTCGAGCTGAGTGTGGAAAATAGAGTCTATGAAGGCTTTACCTTTTCCAAGAACAACTCCCATGGTGAGCAGAAGAAGAAAGCTCACTTCACTTATTCTACCAACAACAACAGCAAAGGCCGTAATCAGCACAAAGGGCAGAAGAAAGATTACTGCTACAGCTCAGGCAGTTCGAACAACAAGGATCAGAAAGCAAAGCCTGCTCCTCAGTACAGCAAGCCTCCTCAGCAGGATCAAGGGCCAAAACTGCGTGAGAAGACCAAACATGAAGGATGGAGTTACGACAGAAAGTTTACTCCCCTTGACCAATCACTCGAGGACGTGCTCGAGTACATGCTATCAAAAGAGATGGTCAAATTGCCCAGATTGGCCGATCCCCCTGTGCCCATGGGGAAATGGAAAGATCAGTTCTGCAAGTTCCACAGGACAGTGGGACACAACACCGAGAACTGCTTTGTTCTCAAAAACATCGTGCAAGATCTCATTGAAAAGAATCTATTGGTAGAAGGAGAAGAAGAAGAGAAAATGGACATTCTCAACCACCCCTTCCCTTCGCACACCACAGCAGTAGTGTCTGCACAACCATTTCTACCGCATGAGCATATCAAGCCATGTTCTGCGCAAGATCTCCAAGTTCAACATCAGGTGACGGTGCTACGACAAGCAGCTCCAGATTCTAAGAAGATGGACTTAATTTCAGCATTCAGTAAAATGAAAGTTGCAGAAGCACCTGTGAAGTCAGTTCCCAAATCAAAGGAAACTCCTGACTTCTTCAAGCAAATCGTTAGACCAAAGCCAGAGAATTCAAGTCAGAAGCCTCCAACTGCTTTATTCAATGTCTCCATCCTTGACTTGGCCAAGAATTCTAGCAAGCACCGACAAGTACTGGATGATCTGCTCAGGAAAATCAAAGTTAAGCTCAGCACTACTCTTGAAGACATGGCACAGATTGTGAACTCCGCCATGACCAATGCACCAATCACTTTTTCGGATGAGGACCTTCCAAAGTCTCATTCCTTTCACAATAATGCTCTTTACATTGTCGTTCGAGTCAGAGGAATGACGGTTCCCCATGTGCTGGTCGATGGAGGCAGTAGCCTCAACATATGTCCTGAAATGACCGCAAAGGCATTAGGGATCAAGGATGAAGAATATATTCCCGATCCCATCACTATCTATGGGTTTGACAATCATGGTCAAACGGCCAAGGGCAAGATATTCTTGGAGGTGTTTATCAACTATTCGGTGCACTCTGTCCTTTTCCATGTGGTTAATGTACCACCAACCTACAACTTGCTGCTCGGTAGGACGTGGATTCATAACGCTAATGCAGTGCCTTCTACCCTCCATCAATGCGTGAAGTGGTCAAAAGGTGGAATGATTACCACAATATTGGGAGAAGACCCATAAGAAAGGCTCCCGCAGCCCATGATTCCCCGACCATCATTCAATGCAGATATTCCCAGCATCAGGGAAAGTGAAGAGATCAATCTCGGGGAGAATCGAGAAATACTTCAGGCACCATCAAAGCCATCTCTGCACACAGTAGCCACGACACAATGGAAAGGTCCTCAATTCTTCAAGGTTGGAGGTCGAATCGACTACAACACCATTAAGGATCATCCCTTGTTTTCTCAATTCATGAAATCAAGAAAGGGATTTGATTTACTCCTGAAGCATGGCTATCAACCCTTCAAGGGACTCGGCAAGAATGAAGATGGCCGCATCGAGCCAATGATCCAGAAACATCGTCCCCACAGGGCAGGATTGGGGTTCTCCGGAGGAAGCTCATCAAGAAAGACTGTTTTTGTCAAAGGGGCACAATGAAGACCATTTGTTATTTCCTTTCTATTCTTTTCCAAATAAATGTCTCATTTTACCAATGTCATTGATCCATTCAATCAATAAAATTCCAAGCTTCTTTGTCTATCCGGATGCCATCTACTCCCTTTTTGTCTGTCTCATCATTTTATAATTCAATGCCATTTTATGTATGGCTCTCTTCAAATGATTGCTTGTCTTACTATAGGCCAATTTGTCTGAACCAAAATTTCTTCTCCAAAATTTCAGAATGACTTCTCGGACAATCAAGAAGCTCGTTCTCAATCCCAAGTCCTCTCAAAAGTCGACAGCAATTCACAGGATCAAAGCAAGCACCGGAAATGACAAGAGTGCAAAGCAGTCTGATGATTGTGCGGAATATGGTCAGTCTCTTCAGGAATTACCGGAGTTCGCCGTAGTTCAGAAGCAGGACGAACCATCTCCTCTAGTACAAGATCCAACTGAAGGTGTCAATATCGGTTCAGAGGAAGATCCAAAAATTCTCCAGATCGGAACCAGTCTGAATCCGGAAGAAAAGAAAAGACTTACAGATTTTCTCAAGCGGCATGAAGAAGTGTTCGCATGGACATATGAAGACATGCCGGGCTTAGACCCCAAATTAGTCGAACACCGTCTTGTCTTAAAGCTGGATGCTAAGCCAATCAAGCAGAAGCTGAGAAAAATGGATCCCAGAATAGAACAACAAGTCAAAGAAGGACTCGAAGATTTGCTCAAAGCAGGATTCATCCGAGCTATTAACTACCCGGATTGGTTAGCCAATATCGTCGTTGTCCCAAAGAAAAGCGGCAAAGTAAGGATTTGCATAGACTTCAGAGACCTCAATAAGGCAACTCAGAAGGATGACTATCCACTTCCAAGCATCGATCTTCTAGTCGATAGCACGGCAGGACATGCCATGTTCACTTTCATGGACGGATATTCCGGCTACAATCAGATTAAGTTGGCCACCCGCGACCGATCCAAAACTTCCTTCACTACGCCTTGGGGCACTTTCTGCTATACAGTCATGCCTTTTGGGCTCAAGAATGCTGGAGCAACGTATCAACGGGCAATGGCTGTCATCTTCCACGATCAGATGCGCAAAATCATGGATGTGTATGTTGATGATATTCTCGTGAAATCTAAAGAGGAAGAAAATCACCTCGAAGCACTTGATCAAGTCTTTAAAAGACTTATTCTTTACAAGTTAAGGCTTAACCCGCAAAAGTGTGTCTTTGGAGTCGAATCAGGCAAACTGTTGGGTTTTCTGGTCAGTAAAAAGGGAATTGAAATTGACCCAGCCAAAGCAAAGGCTATCATTGATATGCCACCCCCGAAGAATCTCAAAGAGCTACGTAGCCTTCAAGGACGTATACAGTCAATCCGGCGATTCATTTCCAATTTGGCGATGAGATGTGAGCCCTTCAACCACTTACTCAGAAAAGGAGTTAAGTTCGAATGGGGACCAGAATGTCAGCAATCGTTCGATCGAATCAAGAAGTATCTTCTTAATCCTCCCATCCTGAAGCCGCCAGAATTGGGAAAACCTCTTCTGTTATATATCTCAGTCAATCAAGTCGCATGCGGCGGATTCTTGGCACAATACAAAGAAGGCAGCCTGATAGAGCATGCTATCTATTATGTGAGTAAGACTTTCATAGATTATGAAAAGAGATACTCTCAAATAGAGAAGACCTGCCTAGCTCTGGTATGGATGTGTCAGAAGCTAAGACACTACCTGTTGGCATCAGAAATCAAAATCTTGTCTAAACTCAATCCTCTCAAGTATATCTTAGAACAACCTTTCCTCAGCGGATGAGTCGCAAAATGGCAAGTCTTACTGATGCAGTATGACCTAGAATATGTCTCGCAGCAATCAATTAAAGGCCAAGCAATTGCAGATCAATTGGCGGATTTTCCCCTGGCCGAAGAAGTGAAAGCCGAAGATGACTTCCCTGATGAGCAAATTTGCAATACCCAGCAATTCCCAGTCTGGAATTTATTTTTCGATGGTTCTAAGAACATGGCCGGAATAGGCATCGGAATTTTATTAATCACTCCTGAGAAAGAAATGATTCCATTTTCTCTCAAGCTCGACTTTCAATGCACTCACAACATGGCTGAATATGAAGCCCTGATTCAAGGTCTAAGGATTCTATTAGACTTTAATGTCAAGAGAGTACATGCCTACGATGACTCATTACTTGTTGTCAATCAAGTTCGAGCCGAATGGCAGGTCAAAGATCAGAAGTTATTTCCCTATCAGAAAATTGTTTCAGCTCTCATCAGCAAGTTCGAAGAATTTCAGTTATTTCACATCAAGAGAGATTTTAATCAAGTGGCCGATAGCCTAGCCAGTTTAGGCTCCATTATGGCATTCAAGAATGGAGAATCTTGTCGCTCTTTTGAAATTGGCAGACTTGACCAACCTGCTTTCATTCCAGCGGAACAAGTAAACCAGGCTGAGCAAAGGAAGAAGCCCTGGTATTACAACATCAAAACTTTCATAGAAACTGGCAAATTTCCTCCAGAACTCTCAAAGAAAGAGCAGCGAGCAATCCAGCGTATGTCTACTCGATACTTCATTTTGGCCAATGTCCTCTATCGTCGTGGATTCAGTTCAGAGTATTCCAGATGTTTAAACGAAGACGAAGTCATAGAAGTCGTGCGAGAAGCACACGAAGGCATCTGTGGTGGTCACGTTGGCTACCAAACCCTTGTCAAGCAAATCATCAGAGCAGGTTACTACTGGAAGACTATGCAACAAGATTGTTATCATTATGTGAAGAAGTGTGTGCAATGTCAAATACATGCACCTTCTATCCATGCTCCGGCAACTTATTTACAGTCTGTCGTCTCTCCATGGCCGTTCTCCATGTGGGCCTTCGATGTCGTAGGTCCCATCACTCCTTCAGCTTCAAATGGCCACAAATACTTCTTTGCCGCAACAGAATATTTCACCAAGTGGGTAGAAGCCATCAGTCTCCGCACAGTAGAAGGCCGACACGTGGTCTCTTTTATTCACAAGAACATCCTTTGCCGTTTCGGCGTCCCGCATGACATTGTGTCAGACAACGGCAGTCATTTCAAGAATGAAAAGATGAAGACATTCTGCTCAAAATTCAAGATCTATCACCATTTTTCCGTTCCATATTATCCTCAAGGGAATGGTCAGGCAGAGGCCACCAACAAGATTTTAATTCGTATCTTGGAGCGAACTGTGGAAACAGGCCGTGACTGGCATGAGAAGATCCACGATGCACTGTGGGCCTATCGGACCACCATTCGTACACCAACGAATGCTACCCCATCAGAACTGGTTTATGGAACAGAAGTAGTATTGCTGCTACATGTTCAGAAGCCCGCTTTGAAATTTGCTTCACTTCTGCAATTACCTCTTGATCAATACCAGCAGCAGCGACTAGTGCAGCTAGACTTACTCGACGAGAGAAGACTAAAAGCAGCAGAGCATGCTCAATCCTATCGCCAGAGAGTAGCCAGGCAATATGCGAAGTCTATCATCGAAAGAAGATTCAAAGTCAATGATTTAGTACTTCGATCCACAGCTTATCTCAAGCATCTTCCTGGCAGCAAATGGTCGCCAAATTGGGAAGGTCCCTATGTTGTCAAAGAAGCATTACCCCGCAACTCATATCGTCTCATCAATGCCGATGGAGTAGAATTGCCAGATCCTATTAATGCTCGACACTTGAAAAAGTTTTATACTTGAAACATTTATCCTTCTCTTGTAATCCTTCCTGTTTCCTTTAAATAATGATCCAACTTTCTTTCTCAGTTACACTGGGGCATTTTAAAATTTTGTTCTATATGCAGGCAGGATAAACAAATTCCTCATTTCATGCACATGTGCATTCATATGCATCAACTCATATTCATTTGCATTCAATTGCATTAATAACAATCCGGTCGGTATTGGGGATTTCAACAAACAGTCCCATCACAATTCCTAATGATTCAAAGATCATCGCCAATACTGAACCAAAACCCAGCGCTCGAACTGGTATTATTTCAAAATCCAGTATTCAAGCTGGCACATTTTCAACTTTTAGGAAAACCGAGTTCCGACTCGGGTTTTTATTCAAATCATTTTCCTTTGTTGATCCGGGTTCCGACTCGTGATCTCTCTACTTTATTCGAGCCTTGACTCGAACCAATCATTTTCCTTTGTTGATCCGGGTTCCGACTTGTGATCTCTCTACTTTACTCGAGCCTTGACTCGAACTCTTCATTTTCCTTTATTGATCCGGGTTCCGACTCGTGATCTCTCTACTTTACTCGAGCCTTGACTCGAACAAATCATTTTCCTTTGTTGATCCGGGTTCCGACTCAAGATCTTTTCGAGCTTGTCATTCTCTTTTGTTGATCCGGGTTCCGACTCGTGATCTCATTACCTTACTCGAACCCTGAATCGAGTTCTTCATTTCTTTTGTTGATCCGGGTTCCGACTTGAGATCTCTTTATCTTATCCAAGCTTTAATTCGAGTCCTTCATTTTCCTTTGTTGATCCGGGTTCCGACTCGTGATCTCATTATCTTATTTGAGCTCTGATTCGAGCCTTCCATTTTCCTCTGTTGATTCGGGTTCCGACTCGTGATCTCTATATTTTATTCGAGCTCTGACTCGAACTCATCATTCTCTTTTATTGATCCAAGTCATTTCAGGGTCTGTCAATTGCTCAAATTTGATATTTTGCCCTCCAAATTTCAATTTAAGTCCTCAAATCAGGCAATTCTCCAATTTCGACCTCTGGGTCACCCAATTTTCAATTCTCAATTTCAATTACCAATCTCAATTCTCGACCTTCGGGTCAATCAATTTCCAATTCTCGACCTTCGGGTCTATCAATTTCCAATTCTCGACCTTCAATTTCCAATTTTCGACCTTCGGATCAATCAATTTCCAATTCTCGACCTTCGGGTCTATCAATTTCCAATTCTCGACCTTCAATTTCCAATTTTCGACCTTCGGGTCAATCAATTTCCAAATTTCGACCTTCGGGTCTATCAATTTCCAATTCTCGACCTTCAATTTCCAATTTTCGACCTTCGGGTCAATCAATTTCCAAATTTCGACCTTCGGGTAAATCAATTTCCAATCTTTGACCTTCATTTCTCAATTTCGACCTTTAGGTCACTCAATTCCGAATTTCGACCTTCGGGTCACACAATTTCGACCTTTCGGTCAACCAATTCTCAATTTCGACCTTTGGGGTCAAATCAATTCTCAATTCCGACCATCAGGTCATCCAATTTCGACCTTCGGGTCATTCAATTTCCAGCAACCAATTTTTCAATTTTCCATTTCGACCTTTGGGTCAATCAATCTCAATATCCAATTTCAATCATTTTCTCTTGCGAGAGACCCTTTTAGGGAGAGTTCGAGGGAGCTCGTTCTTTTCGCATGCTATCCAATTCGTTCACTTAGCCCCTTTTTAGGGAGAGTTTGAAGGGACTCGCGTCTTTGTGAACCGTTTGCAAAACAATTTCCAATTTCACACAAGAAACCCTTTTAAAGGGAGAGGCTCAACGGAGACTCGCTTTTCTTGTGACCCCCCAATTTCATACTAGGCCATTTTTCGTAATGAAAGACCCTCTTTGCAGGGAGAGTGTGATGGACTCGTTCCTTTCATGACCCAATTTTCAGACCTCACTATTATCGGCCCCCTTTCCATAAGCGAAACCTAATATTAGGGAGCTTTGACGAAAGCTTAATTTCTCTTCGAAAGTTCGTTTTGCAAACACCTCCTCTTTAGGGAAGAGAGGAGTATTTCCCATTTCCCATTCAGGTAAGGGCTAAGCCTGAGTCTCTCTTTTTGGGGAAAAAGAGAGGAGAATTTTCGTCACGGATGCGTTGAGCCGGATTTCAAATACTCACTTTCACTAAGGATTTCAAGAAAATTTTGTCAATTTGTCAAATTATTTGCTGATTTCAGAATCTTTATTGCACTAGTCAGTTTACCCTCAGCATCACTTCCAAAAGAGCGAAGCTTTTGCGAAAAAGGATTCAAAATTCAAATTCTTTCTATTGGCCAACCAAAAGGATGAAGGATAAATCCTCGATATGGCCAGAAAAGAAGATTCAAGGTTATTGAAAAGCCGTAGATGATCGATATTGATCGCAGTCAATGGCGCATCGTTAAAGGCTATTCTTGTAAGGATGAGACAGTGGAAATATCCTGAGTGCTAGAAAAGAGAGAATTCACCCAAACCCTGTCTCCTCAGAATCACCTAAGCTGCAATTAAATATCCGCAAAAGGGATCTCTCACCTGTCGTCAAGATGAAGGCGAATTAGGCGAGTAGACCCCTGGGGCCAAAGAAGATTCGAAACATCTCCAAGATGACGGAGTTTGTGACGGATCCTTCCAGGGAAAGTCCAAAGCACTGTCGAGATGAAGGCAGATGCGATGAACCTCTCGACAATCCCTAAAAGATATTTAATTTCAGCTATCGCCCAAAGATCTCCGAACCCATCATCCAAGAAGGATCGAAACATCTCCAAGTTGAAGGAGTTTGTGACGTACCCTTTTCCCAAAGAGAGAAAGAGAGGAAAAAGAAAGAGAGAAAAAGTAAGAATATCTCCAAAATAAAGGAGAATGTAGAAAAAACCCAGAGAGCCAAAAGAGTGCAGAAAGACTATCAAGAGAGAAGCTCTCAGGATATCAAACTGCCAAATTTATCAAGAATCCTCTTTAACTTTGTGAAATTCTATTATCAATATTCTTTCATCAATTGCTTTCATAATATCAAATTCTCTTTCTTGTTCATATCAAGGAAATTGATAGCTTCCTTGAAGAAGGTCAATTGCAAACAATTTGGGTTTCCAAGTCTCGATTCTACAAAGTGAACCTTGTTTGGAGGTAGTGCTTTAGGTAGAAAAGAAAGAATATCTTTGCAGCCATGTGCAACATTTTCAAATATTTTGAATCAACAGCAAAATTTCCAACATTTTGACAATATTTTCTAGCTATCCTGACATGAAGTGAGAGCTCGATATCCGTCTTCGATGCATCCTGACACCAATTTTAAATCCCTCCTAAGGACTTGATTCCTTCCCTTCTTTGAGAGCATGAACTCTCAAATTTGCACACTTCCCTGTGTCCCCACTGTCCCACCATAGACAGTCCCATTTCGGTTCGAGGTCGAACCACCAATCATTTTCTCGCAAAAGGCAATTTCAAAAGCTGATTTTAATCTCAGCAATGAGACACCCAAAACCAATCCCTTTTCAAGCTTTAGGGACCCCATTTTCCTTCCTTTTGCAAAACCCCTGTCGGATTTACTGTGCAAAATCCGAAGGTTCCATCATGGTCTCTTCCTTCGAGGATTCCATTTCATTTTCCGCCCGATCAGGATAAGGGTACAAACCTGAGCCTCAACCAAAGAGGTATTTCATTTTCCGCCCGATCAGGATAAGGGTACAAACCTGAGCCTCATTCAAAGAGGTATTTCATTTTCCGCCCGATCAGGATAAGGGTACAAACCTGAGCCTCATCCAAAGAGGTATTTCATTTTCTGCCCGATCAGGATAAGGGTACAAACCTGAGCCTCATCCAAAGAGGTATTTCATTTTCCGCCCGATCAGGATAAGGGTACAAACCTGAGCCTCAATCAAAGAGGTATTTCATTTTCCGCCCGATCAGGATAAGGGTACAAACCTGAGCCTCGATCAAAGAGGTATTCCATTTTCCGCCCGATCAGGATAAGGGTACAAACCTGAGCCTCAATCAAAGAGGTATTTCATCTTCCGCCCGATCAGGTTAAGGGTACAAACCTGAGTCTCATTTCGATGAGATATTCCATTCCCCAATCAGGTCAAGGGTCAAAACCTGAGCTTTGTTCCATGCGAGGTATTTCTGTCCCATCAGGTTAAGGGTCAAACCTGAGCTTCGTTCCATGCGAGGTATTTCTGTCCCATCCAGGTTAAGGGCATAAACCTAAACTTCACTCTCATAGAGTGAATCTTTTCTCTCCATTCTTCGCTTCATATCTACCATCTTCCTCGGGCTAATTTCTTCACACCCAGTCAGATCCTTCTAACTGGGGTATTTTTTTCGTATAGCCCAAATTTGGTGTGTTTTCTTTGCCACTAAGCTCGGCCATGAGCCGGCTTAGTAGCAAAGAGGGGCATCTATAAACACCCCAAATTTTCACTCACCTCCCCAACATTTCCACCAAGCATCAACATCCAGCCTCTGAAATCGCTGGAGGGCAAAATGGTCATTTTCTGAGCCGGACCTTGCAAAAGTCCAAATTTCATCTGCAACTCTCAAAATTTCTCTAATTTTAGCTCAGATGTTCAAAATTTTACTCCTGACAGGAGACAGACATCTCCAAGTCTTGATTCAAGATTGCATTTCATAAGACATGACATTGCATATCATTGCATGAGCATTTCAAATCACTGCACTGCACAGCATGTCATTTCGAGGTCCAGAACTCTTGATTTCAAAATTTTCAATCCAGATTAGAATTTCAACTCTTTTCAAAATTGATTTCAAAACCCTGGGTCTTCAAAATTATCAATTTTTCCCATTTTACCCCCAGGACTCTGAATTTCAAAATATTTCCTCAGGAAAACCATCTGGATAGTTTTCAATATGGATTTGAGTCACTTCACCTCAGATTTTGCCCTTTTTGACAATTTCAAATATCTTTCTTTTACAAAATCGCCCTACAAGGGCCAACTCTTTCCAAAATTCCTGTTTTGCCCATTAGTCCAGATTTTATGAAAATTCCAAAAAGAAGTTGTGGTTTTATCCTTATTTCAATAAAGAAGCAATGTGGGACCCACACTGAGGTGGTGTCACACAAGCTTTCCTTTTGAAAATTTGAATTTTGAAAAACCCAAAAATATAGGAGCCTTGTCCTCTGGATTGGTGCCACTTGTCTTTTCTCTCTCCTCCCATTTACATGCCATGTGTCAGCATAGGGTTCACCTAGAGTCGGTGCCACATGTCACCCTCCCTCTTCTGCCAAGTGTCAGTGTGGGGCTACCTTAAGAAGCCGCCACATGTCTGCCATGTGTCAGTATCCATCCTGCGCCATGTGTCATTTCAAAGACTACCAGAAGATGCCAAGTGTCATAGGTTGTCCTGTCTAGAAAAAGTGGAGTTTGTCTCCTCTGAGGTGGCGCCACTTGAAGTGTGTCTCCTGCAGGGGACACGTGTCAACCCCTCCTTCCTTCTAGAAAAGTAGCCTGACACATGTCCTCCCCCTATTTTTTTCAGAAAAGTAGGAAACATGTGTCACTCCTAAATTCCTACAGAAAAGGTAGGCTTGTCTCCTCTGAGGTGGCGCCATCTGGAGTGTCTCCTGCAGAGGACACATGGCAAGCTCTCATTTCCTCAGAAAAAGCAAGTGCCATGTGTCATTTTCTGCTTTCTTCAGAAAAGCTAGAATTCAAATATTCAAAAATTCCCATAGGTGGCGAAAATCAAGAACTCCTACCTTTTTCATCCTGTCTGAGATGGCGCCACATGGCTTGGCCCACCTTCTCTCCCCTTTGCCACGTGTCATTCTCTGCTTCTTTCAGAAAAAGTAGAGGACACATGTCTTCTCCCTACCTCTTTCAGAAAAGTAGGAGACACATGTCACTCCTGGCCTTCTTCAGAAAAAGCAAACCATTTAAAATTCAAACAGGGCACTAGGTGGCGAAAATCCAGAGCTCTGATTTCCTAGATGGCCTATGAGAGCGCCACATGTCCCTTCTCTCTTTTTCCTCCCTCTTGCCACATGGCATTGTAGGAGCCACCCTGAGGTGGCGCCACATGTCCATCCTCCATTCCTCCAGGGCCAACCTCCATTTGAATTTCAAACTTCCCCCTGAGGTGGCGCCATTTGAGAAAGCCTCTCCAGACATCTGACACTTGTCCGCCACATGTCCAGATCTCCTTTCTCCAGAAAAGGTAGAATTCAAATTCCTCTGAGGTGGCGCCTTCTGATCCCACTGCTCTGACCTTCTGACATGTGTCAAACACCTTTTGAGGTGGCACCATTCCAGGACTCCACTTGGCTCCATTTTTATTTTTTATTTTAGTTTTAATAAAGGTAGCCCACCATGAGGTGGCGCCACCTGAAGACTCCCTACAAAAAGTGAATTTGAAATTCAAACTCCAAGAGAGCACCCTCTGAGGTGGCGTCTTCTGGGAGTTCCCTGCAGAGAGAATCAAGCAAACTTTTGAAAAATTCCAAATTCCCCCTGCTGAGGTGTCTCACCCACAAAATTTCCATTTTTTTTTTAATTTTTCTCAAAAATTAAAACACCTTTTGAGGTGGCGCCACCTGAGGGCTCCCTGCAAAAGACAAATTCGAATTTCAAACCCCTCAGATGACACCCCCTGAGATGGCGCCACATGGAGGGCTCAGATTGAACCTGTTTGAATTTCAAAAATTTTCAGAAAAGTTATAAAAACAAGGGTTCACGCCCAGCCTAAAGGGAGATCATTTTTTTTAGCTCTTGTGAACTTGGAAAATCTGACCTAGCCTTCCTAGAATCAGATTTTGAACCTTGGAAATCGTGCCCCCTTTGGCGCATTGAAGAAGGTGGAGTAGAGCTCGTGCTGTGGCCAATTCAATTCCAACAGAGGTCGATTTTGGTGGACCATCCGAAGCTCGGAGCGAAGGACGAAGGAAGCTCGTGATAGCTGCTCCTTTCAAGAGCTCCTACGCTGCGTAACGAAGCAAGGTGCACTTCTTTTCCCCTTGATGTGATTCTATAATTCGAATCGGGAGTCGTTTGAAGAAAGAGCTCATCCGAGGGATGGATTGAGCTATTCTCATAAAACGACATATATAAAAATGTTTTGTTATGCTTCCTTGATGATTTTTAACATTCATATAGTTAGCTAGGTTTAATTTGCATTTTATTTCATTCATTTAGCATATTTCATGAATTAATTAGGATTAATTTAGCATTTATTTCAATTCTGCTTATTTTCAGTAGGTCTCTGTTTTTGTCAGTCAGTCCACACGTCATTTCATGCATTTTGTTTTTATTAAAAATTTCAAAAAAATCACGGAATGCGCTATTAGGTGTCTCTGAAATTTTTCCAAAAATTCGGAGGCATTTGAATTTGTTTACTGCGGTAAACATTCAAAATGGCAAGTCGGGTTTTGTTACCCGGGATACGTTTTGAAAATCATTTTCCGATTTGTAAAATCAAGATATCCCTCATGGAAGATCCGATTTTCGATCCGAAAGATGTTATGAACTCGGGAGAATGTCTAGTTTTTAATATGATTTTATCAGATTTTTCGGATTTTTTTTATTTCTGACAAAAATCCGAGAGTTCGGGACACGTGTCAGAGCCTAATTTGAGCCTCTGAGATCTTGGATCGACTTAGGGCTATGGTTTATCTTTGTGTGTTGCTCCAAATCCGAAACTGTAAAAAGTGAAAGTGGTGTCCGAGATGTCCTCTGTACGAATCTGAAAGCCTGTAATTTTTAGAACAGTGTTGACCCATGCTTTGGATTTGTTTTGTCAGCCTTTTGTTTTGCTACATTTGTCTGTTCTGTTAGTTTAGGCAGAAATAGTTATATTTTTATTTGTGTTTCCGTTGATCAAATGCCAAAGTCATAAACATGAAAGTTGTTCATGTAGGTGTCGTTCATAACCCTGATTAATTTCATAAATTTTCATGGCCGTTTTGTATTTGTTTAGCATTTTACATCAGATTAGTGTGATTTTTACCTCTGTCAGAACTAAATCCCTGTTATTGAACTCACCATGGCTCAAATCCCGAGGCTGTAAAAACCAAAAATGTTCCATTTCGGGTATTTTAGCAGTCTGCAAAATATCAGAAGTTTCCATGGTGTAAATCTTGCATTATCATATTAGGCATTGCATTTGGTTCGGATCCATAGGCAAAATCCATCATTTTAGGACTTTCCTTGAATTTTAGCATTTAAATCATATCATTTCGTGATTTGTAGCATTCTAGGTTGTTTATCAGAGTGTTTAGATGCTTCATACCGAATTTGGTGCAATTTGGAATCCATTTGAGGTTCGGATCATCCATAATACCAAAACAGGGTCCCGCAGGACCCAGATCCAAGCGAAAAACAAGCGAAAATCGTTATTTTTGATAAATTGCGAAATACTAAATTCTGATTTTACAGTCCTAATGTGTTTAGCAGCATGTCATCATGTCTCTTACTACATTTCATCATCATTTGATTCACTTTGAATTTCAAAATCTCAATTTTACCAAGTTTTCTTTCAAAAAACCCTGATTTTAAAGGTATAACTTTATAATTAGGGGTATTTTGGTCATTTTAACCTCAATTCCGAATTTCAAATTGTTTTTTACTGAATTTCTAGCATTTTCATCATTTCAAAATATCAAGGAAGCACGAGAATAGGGTTTATATCCAATTAAATCCAATAATTTCATAATATTATTGGAAAATCTTGGAAAAACCCACATATTTGAGCTAACCCAATTTCAAGTTTGGCAGGAACAATCAAAAGAAGGAGCTGAAGTCTGCAAATTTCTTTTATTTCCTTTATTTAGTGATGTAATAATTTTGGAATAAGAGAGTTAATTTCCTGCTTAGACTAGGATGCATGTCATATAGTTTGAATTTATGCAATATCCTGATTATATGATTCATGCATTTTATTTCAAAAGCACTATGGATGTTCACGAATGGCACGTGCACCAACTCTTAGGGAGTTGATGGACTCGGTGGGATCCATATTTACGGCCCTAGTCGGAATATGGACGAGACCCAGATCCATCATCTTTCTACTAGTCACATTGAGCCTACACTCTTAGGCTATCTTAAAATGCACATCATATTTCCAAAGTTTTCAAAATCATGTGCATCAAATCAACTAAATTCTGAACATATTCATGGCCACAGTCAGGATATGTGAAGGATTTATCTTGACTTAATGCATATTTTTCCAACAAATCTCTTAGAAAATCTTTTCAAAGTGCATTCATTCACTTATGTCATTTGCATCATAGAATCATTGATTTTCTCAAGATTTTCTCAAGAAAACTTCATTCTCAAGAAATCGATTTCTCAAGAAATTCTAAGGATTTTTCAAAATCGGTTTTCCAAAGACAAGCTTTTCCACAGTTTTCCCAGGAAAATGATATTTTCTTAAGATATTCAAAAGAGTTTTCCAATCTTTCTTCAAGATCCAAAATCGATTTCCGAGTATTTCAAAAAGGTAAAATTTCCAGGATTTCGATTCCCCAAGTTTTGAATTTCCTTCTCCAATGAGCTTTCCTATGAATTTCCATCATTTTCCTAAGAAAACTCTCAAAGTCCAAGTTTTCCTAAGAAGTGCTTCCCTTTTCAAAAAGTCCATCTTTTCTCAAGAATCACTTCCATTTTCCCAAGATTTTCAACTATTTCTGAATTTTCCACATCTTTATAAGCTTTCTCATGTTTTCAAAAACCCCTTTTTTATCTGAGTTTCCTGAGAAATTGACCTTTTTCCTGAGAGATTCTTTCCAACTCCAAATGTTTTTCTAAGCATACATCATGTTTTCCAACTGGCATTTTCCAAAATCTCATAGCACATGCCTGAATTCTCTATGCATTTAGGATAGAACATAACTTTGATAATTTCGCTAAGTCAAGCATAGTTTTGGTCCTTGGTTCGATTACCCCTGTTAAAGGCGGCAGGAACGGTCGAACCTCGTACCGACAGGTCGAGCCCCATCCCATGGATTTTCCTGCAATTTTCAAAACGGAGGCGAGTATTTCAAAACAATTTCCAAAATACCGGTCAAAGTTTGAAGCGCGAAATCGTTTCTCTCTTTTTCTCTTTCGCAAGGAAGGGAAGACGGGGGAAAAATTTCGCGACGAAAACACCACCCTGAGGTGGCACCACATAGGCTTTCCTTTTGTAAAACTTGAATTTCGAAAAACCCAAAAATATAGGAGCCTTGTCCCTGAATTGGCGCCACTGGGTCATTTTCTCTCCCCTTCCATCTCTTTGCCATGTGTCAGTGTGGGGCCTCTTCAAGGTGGCACTACGTGTCTTCAGTCATCTTCTCTTATTTCATGCCACGTGTCATTGTGGAGCTTCTCTAATGTAGCGCCACATGTCCTCCGCCTTTATTTCTCTCTCCCTTGCCACATGGCACTCTGGGGTCACCCTGAGTCGCCACGTGTCCAACTCTGCTTTTTCTAGAAAAAGTAGACTTGTCTCCTTCTAAGGTAGAGCCATCTGGGGTGTTCTCTCCTGCAGTGGACACATGTCAAGCTCTGCTTTTCTCAAAAAAATCAAGTGACACATGTCTCTCTCTGCTTTTCCTAGAAATAGCAAGTGACACATGTTTCTCTCTGATTTTCTCAGAAAAAGCAAAGGACACATGTCACTCTCTCCTCTTCTCAGAAAAAGCAAGAGACACATGTCTCTCTCTGCTTTTCTCAGAAAAAGCAAGTGACACATGTCACTTTCTGCTCCCTTTAGAAAAAGCAAAAATCCAAACATTCAAATTCTTCCTGAGGTGGCGAAAATCCTGAACTTTACCTTTTTATCTGGCTTGAGATGGCGCCACATGTCCCTTGTTCCTCCCTCCTACCACATGGCATTGTGGGGTCACCCTAAGGTGACGCCACATGGACACCCTCCATTCTTCCAGAGCCCACCCAATTTGAATTTCAAATTCCTCCTCAGGTGGCGCCATCTGAAGAGTCTCCTCCAGCAAACTGACACATGTCAGGTATAGAACCACCCTGAACTGCCACATGTCCAATTCTCCTTTCTTCAAAAAAAGTAGAATCCCCCCTCTGAGGTAGCGCCATTTCTGAAAAGACCTCCCCACAAAAGTAGCTCTGCAGCTTGCTTTTAGGAAAAGTAGAAAACCAAAATTCAAATGCTCCTGAGGTGGCATCTTCTGCTTCCTCTGCTCCTGCCTTCTAACACATGGCAATGTGGAGCCAACCTGAGGTGGCGCCACATGTCTGTCTCTGCTTCCACCAGAAAAAAAAAAAATTCAAATATTCAAACTCCCTCTAAGGTGGCGCCATCTGATTCCTCTGTCTTTCCTTCTGACACATGTCAGTGTGGAGCCACTCTGAGGTGGCGCCACATGGCAGTCTCTCCTTCTTCCAGAAAAGCAAAATTTTGAATTTCAAACAAAAGCAAACTCCAAGATGGCATCCTCTGAGGTGGCGCCATATGGGAAGCTCCTGCAGAGAAAATCAAGCCAACACTTTTGTTGAGGTGTCTCACTCACAAAATTTGCATTTTATTTATTCCAAAAATCCAAAGTAGCATCCTCTAAGATGGCACCACATGGAAGGTCCAGATTTACTCTGTTTGAATTTCAAAAATCTCCAAAAATTCTATAAATACCCTAGCCCACGCCCAGTCCAGGGGGAGCTCCTGTTCTATTTGAGATCTGAACTTCAACTTAGAAATCCATTTTTTCCTTTCTTTTGTTTTCCTCTGAATTCACGCCCTCTCTGGAGTCCATTACCAAGGTAGCTGCCTGTCTCTAAGGTGTCAAAGCAGCGAAAGAACACAAGGTGAGTCTTTTATTCTAATTGGTTCTATTGAAATAATACCCTTGTCTCGATTCACATGTTGAATTTTCGTTTTGAATAAAGAGTTCGTCCGAATGATGGATTGAGCTATTCTCATAAAACAACATATATCAAAAACAATTATGCTTCCTTGATGATTTTAAACATTCATGCATTAGTTATATTCAATTCATACTGTATTTCGTTAATTTAGTATATTTTCGGAATTAGTTAGTTCTTTTTTTAGCATTTATTTCAATTATGTTTAGTTTATCTAATTCTCTATTTTTGTCAGTCAGTCTACTCGTTATTTTATTTGTTTATTTTTCTCTAAAAATACCAAAAAAATCGTATTACATGAACTTAGACATCCCTAATAATCTGCAAAAAAATCGAAATCATTTGAATTTGTTTACTGTGTTCAAAGTTCAAAATGCCAAGTCGGGTTTTATGACCTCGGAAACGTTCTGAATATTTGGTCCTGATTTGTAAAATCGAAATCTCCCTCATGTGAGATTCGATTTTCAATCCGAAAATGAACTGAACTCGGAATGGAGTCTAGTATTTAATCTAATTTTCTAATATTTTTTTGATGTTTTCACTGTCTAAAAAAAATCCAATAGTTTGGGACACGTGTCAGAGCCTGATTTGAGTCTCTAAGACTCTAGATCAACTTAAGTCAATGGATTCTCTCTGGATACTACTCCAAATCTGAATCTGCAAAAAATGAACTTTATTTTCTGAATATACTCTATTTGATTATGAAATTTTGCAATTTTTAGGACAGTCTTCATGCCAGTTCCATATTTTTCATCCCAGTCTCCTATTTTAGCATTTACATCTGTTCTTTTGAGTTATGCATATAATGTTGTATTTTTATTTCTCATTCAGTTGATAAAATGCCAAATCCATACAAATGAAAGTTGTTCATATGCATGTCATAGTTGCCTATTTAATTTTCAGAATTTTTTACGGTCTGTTAGTAGTTTTTATCTATTTTCACATCAGATCATACTGATTTTAGCCCCATCAAAACCAAATCTCTACTACCGAACTCACCATAGTTCAAATCCCGGAGCTGTAAAATCCAAAGATGTTCATTTTCATGTCCTTTAGCATCTTGCAAAATATCAGACATTTCTATGGTGGATTTTTGCATTAAATGCTATGTTTGGTTCTTACCCATATAAGAAATTTGCTCATTTTATGGTTTTCTTTGAAATTTTGCATCTAGGCCATGTCATTTCATTAATTTTATATTGTTTCTAAGGGTAGATGGATGCTCCCTACCGAATTTGGCATGATTTGAGTACCGTTTGATGATCGGTTTAGCTATATCATCAAATCGGGGTCCCTGCGAGACCCTGATCCAAGCGAAAAACAAGCAAAATTCATTATTTTGGCCAAGTTTCAAACTCAAATTCTGATTTTTACAGTTCTAATATGTTTAACAGCATGTCATCATGTCTCATCATGCATTTCATTATCATTTGGTTCAATTCAAATTTCAAAATCTCAAATTTTACCAAAATCCCTTCAAAAAACCCTGATTTTAAAGGTATAACTTCAATATTAGGGGTATTTTGGTCATTTTGTCCATAATTCCAAATTTCAAACTATTTATTGCTGGATTTTCTTGCATTTGCATCATTTCAAACATCAAGGAAGTACAAAAATCGGGTTTATATCCAACTAAGTCCAATAACCTCAAGATATTATTGGAAAATCTTGGAAAAACCCACATGTTTAAGCTAACCCCATTTCAAGTTTGGCAAGGACATTCAAAGGAAGGAGCTGAAGTCTGAAATTATCTTTATTTCATTTTATTTAGTGATGTAATAATTTAATGAAAATTTGGAATAAGAGTTTTACTTTTCTACTTAGATTAGGATGCATATCATATAGTTTGAATTTCTGCAATATCGTGATTATGTGATTCATGCATTTTATTTCAAAATCACTATGGATGTACACGAATGACACGTGCACCAACTTTTAGGGAGTTGATGAACTCGGTGGATTCCATATTTACGGCCCTAGTCGGAATATGGACGAGACCCAGATTCAGCATCTTCCTACTAGTCACACCGAGCCTACACTCTTAGGCTATCTTCCAAAATTCACTACATGTCTTCAATGATTATAAAGTATTTTAGAATTAGCTAAGTAAATTACAAGCATATTTACGGCCATAGTCGGAATGTGTGGTAATCTTACCTTAGTTTAATTCTAAAATTGCATATTTTCCTGAAAAGAAGCTTTCATAAAAAGACATTCATTCATTCAGGATAGTTCATATCATGAAATCATGTGCATTTTGTAAAAATTTCATTTCAAGGAAGTCGATTTCTCAAGATGCTCTGAAAAGGTTTTCAAAGATGTGATTTTCCCAAGCTAAGTTTCCCCTGATTTTCCCAGAAAATATTTCTTAACTTAGGATTCATTTCTAAATTTTCAAATGAAATTCTTCATTATTTTCCAGAGTCAAAATCGATTTCCAATTTCTCAAGGCTAAGATTTTCTGAATTTCAAGTTCCTAAGATTCGTTTTCAAAAGGAGTTTCTCATCATTCGCAAGAATCAAAATCGATTTTCAAATATTTCAAGATTCTCAGAATTTCAATTTCCTGAGCTTTGATTTTCCTTCTCCAAAAAGTTTTCCAATGAATTTTAGTCATTTTCTAAAGAAAGTTTTCAAGATTGACAAATAGTTCCTCTTCAAGTGTTTTCTCAAGAATCGTTTCTACTTTTCATAATTTTCCCAAATAGTTCCTCTTCATCCATTCATGATTTTCCCAAATCTTCATAAATTTTCTTGAGATTTTAAGTCCTTTTATCAGAGTTTCCTAAGAGATTGTTTTCCATCTTTTGCCTTAGAAATATTTTCCAACTCCAAAGCATTTTCTAAGCATACATCATGTTTTCCAACTTGCATTTTACAAGATTTCATAGCACATGCCTGAATTCTCTGTGCATTTAGGATAGAACACAATTTTGATAATTTAACTAAGTCGAGCACACATTTGGTCCTTGGTTCGATTACCCCTGTTAAAGGCGGCAGGAACGGTCGAACCTCGTACCGACAGGTCGAGTCCCATTCTTCAGAATATTTCCCGCAATTTTCAAAAATGGAGGCGAGTATTTCAAAACAATTTTCAAACTCTGGTCAAGTTTAACTCGCGAAAGGATTTTCCCCTCTCTCCCGCAGGGAATATAAGATAAATTTTGCGATGATAACAGGTTTGGCGACCGTGATGGGACCTGTCATTGTCTGATCGAAAGTGTGCTTGACTAGGTTCAATTATCAAAACTGTGTTCTCAAAATGTCAGCTCTTTTGCTTTCTGATATCATGCGAACCTAGGAGCCTAGATTTTGACCTAGCTGACATTGATTGCATATAGCTTAGGCATGGTTTGGTAGGACTATATTGAGGAGATATTTTCATGCTCACGTAGACTTAGGTCTAAACACGACTCTCCTCAATTTAGGATCTGAATGCAAACAATGTATGCTTCTTCAAAAAGTTTTCAAAATCTATCTCTCTAGGATTTAGAGCCCACTATTTCTTGCATGTGATCATTTTTTTCCAAACCCCCCTTACCTATCTTTACCTGGTCTTCACGTTGCTGGCTCTTTTCCAGAACCCTAGTTTGGGACAAAGCCTCACAACTAGGCCACTTATTTGGGTTAACACCCCCCTACCACGTACTAAGGGCCACAGTCCGAAGTATATCGGTAGGCGCTCAAGGATGTTGGAAAACCTTACCTTAGAATCGGAGTTGAAATCCTATGCCACGTACTTCGGGTCTCAACTCGAGTATATCGGCATAACTAGATTGGACAAAGATGATTTGAACCTAGAGTTAGGATTAGGGTCCTACAACTGCTTTTCAAAATGATGCATCTAGAGTCAGCCTTTTAGGGAGTGTTGTGTGTGCATAAGTGCTTGTGCAGGATATGATTGTATGCACCTTATTTCCTCATATTTCCCATTTTTTCCCAAAATATTAGACCATTTTTCAAATATCTTTATTCTTTCCATTTTTTTTACAAAATATTTCTCTTATTTTCTCAAAACCCTGGATGATTTTTCCAAACCATCTAATTTCTCTCAAAACTCCAAGTAATTTTTCATTCTTCCGTTCTACTAGACCTCGAATTTCCAGTTGCATTTTTATCCTGCCTGCAATTTTCTAAAATAATATGTTTTTCCCTCATTGTTTTCTTGGATTCTCAATCCTTTTGTCTATTTGATGCTTCACCTTATTTTTCTCGCACATACCTTGATTATTGCAAGGGAAATTGTTTATCCACCTTCCCTCTTACCTTCTTCTTATTCTAAATCCGTTTGTGGATCGTTTTTCCAAGAGATATCTTTTTCCTTCAAAAATGGTGTTGTTCTCGTGGTTGACGACCTCGCCTAGGTAACAAGGCACATTTTTTGTTGTTCATCTCTCTTACAAAGAATGATAACACAATTGTTGGGATTTTCACGGTGACTCAATCCCTAGTAATGGGATAATCTTCCAATGGTCTACCATATCTTTCTCAATATTTCCTTCCAAAAAAAAAAATCCTCAAAATCTGATCCTGTAATTTGCCCTGCAGTGTCCTGCAGAGAAAGAGAAAGAAAGAAAAAAGAGAGCATCCACAACATTTGATGGTTGAGACAAGGTCCGGAAGAAAAACATCATCTCAGTGCATTATTTACTCCTCAGCCTCGGAAGGAGAAATGGATTCACCCAGATCCGTCAGAAGTCAAGGTCAGCAGCAAGAGGACGATAGCATAGATCCCCAGATGTATGCCATGTTCCAGAAGATGATGAAGAAAATGATGAGCGAGCAAGCTGGCACGAGTTCAGAGAAGAATCCCTTTAGCCTCAAAGATCATGCAACTAAGAAGTCCACCAAGTCTTCTAAAAAAATGTTCAAACAGAAGACACTTCAGAAGAATCAGCAGATGATACAGATAAAGAATGCGAGATCATTCCAGAAATCACTCGCAAGCCAAAAGTTCAAGCAGTGACAAATCCTTTTCAAGCACACTTCAAAGAAATGGCTAGAGTGGTAAAAGATCTACAAGCCCGCGACAAGGGCAGGAAAGTCTTTACCAGTGAAGATTTTTATGACGGTTTAGAAAGGGACGAAAATCTGGAGAATCTTCCCCGTAAGTTCATCAAATTCGACGGTTCTGGTGATCCCAAAGCCCATCTCGCCATGTTCTTTGCAAAGTGCTCAAGATTCAAGAAAGACAACAGAGCACTGTTTCTTTGCTTTCCTCGCAGCTTGGAAGGGGCCGTAGCCAAATGGTACGCGGAACATATCAATCCTATAGAACTGAAAGAGTTTGACAAAGTCGTGAATTTGTTCGTTGAACGATTCTTGTTTAATACTGAAGCGCTACCAACGTTAAATCACCTCTGTAATCTGAAGCAGGGAGATAGTGAAAAAGCCAGGGACTTCATTCGCAGATGGAGAGCGACCTGCAATAAAATGAGGAGCCCGATTTCAGAAGAGCATGCACTCCAAATTATCCTGAACAACTTTTCACAGCCTTTGAGGAGTCTCATTTCTACCTCACCCTCTAAGTCTTTCATCAAACTCATTGAACGAGCCGAATGGCTCGAGATGGGAATGGAGAATGGGGTCTATAAGGGCATTACCATTGCAAGAAACAATCAAGATGCCAAAAAGAAGGCTCACTTCACTTTCTCGACCAAATCTTTCAATAATAGCAAAGGCAACAAGAATAATCATGGTAATAGTTCAGAGAGATTCAAAAAGCAAAAAGGGAAGGACATCAACAGTGATAAACCTCTCCAATCCAGCCCTCAGCATAAGGAGAAAGATCAGGAAAAATCAAAGCGCAAGGACTGGAGCACTGATCGAGAATTCACTCCTCTGGATCAGACACTCGAGAGTATCCTGGAGTATATGCTTGTGAAAGATATTATCCGATTGCCTAAAGTCGCTGATCTTCCAACAATTATGGGTAGATTCAAAGAACAATTTTGCAAGTTTCATTGAGCAGTAGGGCACGATACAAAAAATTGCTTCGTCGTTAAGAATATTGTTCAAGACTGCATTGACAAGAAGCTCCTTGTTGAAGATGAAAAGGAGGACCAGTCATCCTGACTAAGCTTTTTCCATAATCATTTCAGAAGATGACAATGTTGACACTTTCCCATTTCTCATCTTGCTTTTTCAAAAGAATAATGTAATCCCATTCTCTTTCCTTGATTTTAAAGCATCAATAAAATCATCAAATTTTCCAATAGCTTGGTGCCATCTTATTTGTTTCTCCTTCCTTTTCACAATGTGTCACTTGTGAGGAATGATCTTGAGGATGTCTCTCAGTCAAGAAACTTGTCGCCTTGTTCATCAATTATCCTACTTTTATTCAAAATCTTCCTCCCTAGTTACACTGAGGCATTTTTTTTTGAAAATTTATCTTTACCTCAAAACATCTTGTATGCAGGCAGGATAAACCAATTTCTCATTTTGCATGTATATGCACCCATTTGCATTAATTTTGCATTCATTTGCATCAATTTGCACACATTCTTATTCATTTGCATTCAATTTGCATCAAAATTCCCCTTCAAGTTAAGGGATAAACCTGGGTTTTTCCCTTCAGGTTAAGGGATAAACCTGAGTTTTCCCCTTCAGGTTAAGCAATTTTATATGTATATTTGGGTATTGAATGCTTATAGAAGGATAACTTCATCATCATGGTGTGATGGACTCACTGTAAACACCCCAAATTTTCACCCTCATCCAGTGTTTGTCCATTTCATATGTAATTGCATATCACTGCATACATTTTTGCATATCATTTCATCGCATTGCATGTCATTGCATCTCATTTTCGAGATCCAGCACTCTTGTTTTGAAAACATTCAATCCAGATTTGAGTTTTAAAATTTTTCTTTCAAAAACAATTTTAAAACCTGGGTTTTTATTCAACATTCTGTCATTTTCCAACCCCAGGACTTTATATTTCGAAATATTTTCTCAAAGAAACAATCTGGATTCATTTAAAATTCAAATTTTAATCGATTTCAATTCACAGATGAGACCCATTGATGTGGTGTCGCTTCTAAATTCCTCTATTCATCAAATTTCTCAAAATTTTGAAAGTTTCAGTCCGATCAGGACTCTGTCTCAAAGACCTGATCCGGTCAGGAGTCTGTATTGAAGTCTGTTTTACTTCCATTTTTAATCTTTTTCGTTTGTTTTCGAAATTTAGGTCATTTTACAGAGTCCAGTTAGTTCAGGATTCTATTTTAGAGTTCGGTCGAGTTAGGAATCTAACCCTGACTGTGTTTTCTGACTTATTTCATCATTTCTTGATAAAATCTTTTGAAAATTCTTTCATTTGGCTATTAAAATTTAAAATTTCAGAGTCCTAAGAGTTCAGGACTCTAACCCGGAGTTTCAGTTCGCATGAGACCCTATTTTCAAAAATCTTGAATTTCAAATGTCAATTTTAACCCTTTTTCAAAGTCATTTTCAGTGTTTATTTCAAAATTTCTAAAACTCGATGTGGGCCCACTCAGTTGGCACCATATCCAGAGGAATTCTAATTCAGTTAGGATCCTATATCATTTCAAAAATTTCAATTTCAAAGTTTGCTTTTGAAAAGCTTTTGAAAACTCCTTCAATTTCAAGTTTTAAAATCATTTTTTTTTGAAAAACTCAAGTAGGGCCCACTCGGGGTGGTGCCATATTCGAGTCAGTCAGGGCTAGACTAGGGTTAGTTGATGTCTTGGTTAGTGTTAGAGGTTTAGAAGAGTCAAAACCATTTTGAAAAACTCATTTTGAAAGTTAGTTTTTAAAACTAGTATTTTTAAAGGTTTTTAAAGGTGTTTTAAAAACCCAATGTGAGAAAATGCCAAGTGGCACCACATTTGGGGGATTTTTAGGATTAGCTAGGGGTTAATTAGGCATTATTTAGGATAATTTAGACTAGGGGTAGTTAGGTAACTCCACCCCAAAATCGCCCCCCCCCCCCTTTAGAGTCCAAAATTTTCAAAATTGTCAATTTTTAAACCTAAAAAATTTTCTATAAATAGAGGCCATAGGGGGGTCGATTTTTCCAATTGGCTTTCCTTTGGATTCTTGGAGCTTCTCTCTCCTCTCCAGCCCTTCCTCCATTGCAGCAACCTCAAGGTAACTATTTTCTCTAATTTTTAGTTTTTATTTAATGTTTTTCATTGTTTTAAACATGATTTAGCCATTGGTACCATCATCTTCATGGATTAAACCATGGATTCAACCTCAAGAACCATCAAGAATCAGCAAGAACAATCCAAGAAGGTGATTCAACCCTGTTTTGGGTGATTTACAGAGATTTTAATCCATTAGAATTGATTTTAATATGATTCTTTACATTATTAACCAATAAAATATATGATTTACCCCTTTTAATGGGTTAAATCTATGTTTTAAAGGTGATATCAAATTTCAGCCATTGATTCCCTGTTTTTATTTTATTTTCATGGTTTATTCATGTTTGTTTTACGTTCTATAGCATAGAAATAATTTTTATTTACTGTTTTATGGTTTATTTTATTTATTTACATTAGTTAATGCATGTTTTTTTAAGTTTCTTAAATTTCTGTGTGTTTTAGGTTTAGAACAGTAAAGATAATGTTATTTCGGATTGAAGTTCTCATTGTTTATTTCTGATATTTTTATATGTGGTGCATGCATGAGTTATTGAGTTACTGTAGAAAAATCAGAGGTTTTGAATCTCGGGAACCCTGTCAAAAAAATCAGACATCAAATCGGGTTTTTAAAGCTTTAAAATCGTGGTTAAAATCAAGAAGGTAACTTGCTGTTATGATATTTCTCTCATCTTATATCCGATTTTAGATATGTAAATTGATATGGATTCACATTGAGTAGATCTGTCTTATGTGAAATTTTCGGATTTTTTGATCACTGTTTAGTATTTTTCCCCTTTTAGAGAATCTGTTTTTAAATTTAAAGCTCGTTAGGGTTTACCAAAACCCTAATCAGACTTGTATTAGTCATAAATCCCAAACCACAGATCAGATTTTAAGTTTGTAAAAAGTGAGTATTGTTATTTTTTTGTCTACGGTTCACCACTAAAATTTCATAGATTTTTGTTTAGAATTGCTATTTATGTCTGTATTTTCAATCTGGAATAGCCGTTTTAATCCCTGTTAAGAGTGATATATTTTAGCTCCGATTGCCGGAAGGGTTTCTCCCTAACCGGAGATGATTTTTCCGATCTGTAAATTGGGAAATCTCTGTTTTTTCTTTATAGTTAGTTTCTGTAAAATTTCATAAATTTCCATGGAGATTTGACCCCTGGTTCAGGTCTTGGACTGAAACTGGTTGGTGAATTAGGTCAAAAATAGCATATTTTTAGGGTTTAATGCAATTTTCGGATTAATTTAATGTCAAAAAATATTTTTTATAATTCCAATTCGACATTAGGGTTATAACAAGTGCAGGTACCAATTTTATGGATTTTGGAATCCATTTGATGGCTGAATTAAGCAAATTGCAAAACTGGGTTCCTGAAAGATCCAAAACACTGCTAAAATCATAGTTTTTGAGATATTATTGGATTTTCGTGCATAAGCATATGTTTTTAGGGTTTAATCATGTTCATAATCATATTAGGATGCTCTAGGTTTAATTTGATGCTCATTTGATTTCATTTAGTGCATAAAACCTAGGTTTTTACCAAAATCTATTTCAGAAAACCCTGATTTCAAGGCCATAGTCTTGCTATCGGGGGTAATTTGGTCATTTGACCTAAATTTCGAAATCCCTAACCCTAATTTCATATTTTTAATCATGTCATAGAATATTTGGTTTGAGTTTATTCCATTCAAATTTCAAAATTTGCATTTTATCAAAATATCTTTCTGAAAACCCTAATTTCAAGGCCATAGTCTTGTTATTAGGGGTATTTTGGTCATTTGGACCCCAATTTCGAAATTACATATCTTCTCTTTCATATTTATTCAATTTTATTTCATATTTTATTAGTTTTGATTTAAGGGAATCATGGCAAAAAGGCTTATATCTAGCAAAATCCCACAATTTCCTGATATTGTTGGATAAATCTAGAAAAGCCAACATATATTCATTAACAAGTTTTCTAGTTTTGCAGGTACATTGAAGACTTTATTTTTCATGTATTTAAATTTCAATAGTGATGTAATTTGTAATTAAACTTTGGAATAAGAATTTACATTTCCTACTTAGCTTAGGTTGCATTGCATATAGTTTATTTTTATAATTTTAATGTGTGATGGATGATGATTCATGCATATTTTTACAAATTCACCATGGTCTACACGAATGGCACATGCACTAGCTTCTATGAAGTTTATAAACTTGGTGGATCTGGTATTTATGGCCATAGTCAGAATACGAATGATACTCAGATTTATAATCTTCACATTAGCCACATTCACATTCAGCCTACACTCTTAGGCTAACTTCAAAAATGCACTGCACTTCTCAAAAATACAAAAAGTATTTCTCAATTCCTCAAAATCATATTCATTCATTTCATGCATTTGCCAATTCCAATTCCAATCTCAATTCAAAGAAGTTCATTTTCTCAAAATCTCCTAAGTCTTATAGCAAAATCGATTTTCCCAAAGACATTGAATTTCAAAGGATATTTCAAGTATTTCCCAAGTTCTAAATTCAAATTTTCTAAGTTAGAATTTCAATTTCAAAGTTTGAATTCAGAGAAACCAAGTCTCTCAGAGTCGATTTTCACCAAATGTCAAGAATTTCTCAAAATCGATTTTTATTTCTCTCAGAAGTATATTTCAAATCCCAATTCACGATTTTCCATGTGATACCTATTCTAAATATTTCAATCATTCAAAGCAAACATCATGTTTTCAAATGTGCATTTTCTGAAAATTCATAGCACATGCCTGATTCTATGTGCATTTAGAAATTAGAATATGATTTAGACAAGTTGAATAGAGTAGAGCATAAGATTGATCCTTGGTTCAATTACCCCTGTTAAAGGTGGCAGGAACGGTTGAACCTCGTACCGACAGGCGAGTCCCATTCTACGTAATTTTCCCGCATTTTAAAAACGGAGGCGAGTTATTTTCAAAAATCTTTTTCAAAGGTCAGTTTGATTTGCAAAAGTTAAAAATTTTGCGATGATAACAGGTTTGGCGACCGTGATGGGACCTGTCTTCGCTTGATCAATCTAATGCTCTACTTAGTTCAAATTGTCAAAATCGATTTCCATGGAATGTCAGTTTTGCTTTATGATATCATGTGAACCTAGGAGCCTAGACTTGAACCCAGCTGACATGGAATGCATATAGACTAGGTATGGTTTGGTAGGACCATATTGAGGAGAATTATTCATGCTCACATAGACTTAGGTCTAATACAACACTCCTCAATTTAGGAATTGTATGAAAACAATGTTTGCTTCTTCAAATATTTCAAAATTCTATCTCTTTAGGACTTAGAGCCTTCTGTTTGATTGCATGTGCTCATGTTTTTCAAAAATCACCCCACCTATATTGTCCCGGTCTTCACGTTGCTGGGCTCTCTTCCAGAACCATAGTTCGGGACAGAGCCTCACAACTGGGCCACTTATTTGGGTGAAAACCCCCCTGCCACGTACCAAGGGCCATAGTCCAACGTATATCGGCAGGTGCTCAAGAATGTTGGAAAACTTGAACCTAGAACCGGAGAAATTGATTTTATGCCACGTACATCGAGCCTTGGCTTGAGTATATAGGCATAACTGAATTGGATACAGTTGATCTGAACCCTAGAGTTAGAATTAAGGTCCTACAGCTATTTCAAAATTTGCGCATCTAGAGTCAGCTTTTAGGGAATGCTGTTTGTGCATACTTGTTTGTGCAGAATGTGATTGAATATGTTATAGTCATCTCCTTTTATTTTCCATATTTTCCCCAATTTTCTAAAAATACTGGACGATTTTCTCAAAATTCCCCAATCTATGTCCATGTACTGTCCATGTTTTAAGCCTTGGATGATTTTCAAATACTCCATTTTATGAAATATTAAAACCCTGGACGATTTCCATGAAATTCTTCTATTTCCTTCAAAACTCCAGGTGATTTCCCATCTTTCCTGTCTTCTGGATCTTGAATTTCTGCTTCATTTTATCCTGCCTCCATTTTTCTCAAAATTCATGTATTTTCCAAGTCTTATTCCAAATTTTCCATGTTTTCCAGTCTATTCTGATGGCATCCAGTCAGCTTGATTCAGTCTTCCCTGAGGGTCACATCTCCTACGAGGTGCGACAACGTCTTCCCGAACATCGAGTCCTTAGCACCGGATCCTTCTTTCCCCGGTGGTATTATTCATGGTTCAAAAACTTCTCTCGTATGTTTCCGGACCATCTGGATGAGTGTGGATTGGAACTGACGTCCCCAGTGGGAAAGCAGACAGTCAACGACAACTTGATCCATGCACTAGCAGAGCGGTGGAATCCGAGCACTTCTACCTTCTGGTTCCCGTGGGGCGAGATGACAGTACTGATGGATGAATTTTCAGAGATCATGAGATTGCCCGAGCCAGCTGGTCAGCCTGGAGATCCATTGGAGAAACAGTTTTTGATTAATGTTAAGGGTCTGGACCCTAAGGATGCCTTAGCCCGCATGACAGGACGCAAGTCTTGGCCTCTGATTGAAGAAGATGGAAATGAATATGTGGATCTGCTCGAAATCTACAGACAGTATGGGACATTTGTGGAAGTCAGTTCGTTGTCTAGGACAGCTCGAGAGAGAATTCAGCATGCGATGGTTTTGTGCATGGTGGGATTGGCTTTCTTTCCCGACGGACGAAACTACATGGATATCAGAATAGTTCAGCTTCTAAGGAGATGGGGAAGTTGACAGACCAGCCGCCTCTCAATAGCCATGGCCGCACTCGCCTTTCTATACCGAGGGTTGACTCATTTCGGCATCGGAGAATCGATTCTAGTCGAAGGGTGCACCTATGCCTTGCAGTCTTGGTTCCTCCGGCATGTGCCAGTCCGAGCCAGTTCCTTCAGATACAATGGTGAAAAGCTTCTTCCAGTTGCGCGATACCGGTTCTTGATCGACAACCTACAGGAGGAAGAGGTTGTATGGGGTTACTTTGATCGTCAGGAATCACCTCCCAGATACACTTATACTTATGGCAAGCGATTCAGACTACTTGGCCCATTCTTCTGCGCATACTATCATCCAGAGCGGTGTGTCAGGCAGTTCTCTCAGAGGCAGAAGCGCGTAGAGATTCGTCCACTAGCCGGGGTTCTGCCAGAATTCGATCTCACATCAGATCAGTGGTCCGGAGCATACCATTCTGCCAGACATGGCTGGGATTCTTTTGTCAGTCTTACTATTTTTTCTGGTCCTCGTGTATCTTCTGATTATCTGGAGTGGTGAAAAATTGTCTGTCCCCCTCCCCTCTGTAAAGTGTATTATTGAAAGAACCATGTTTTTCCCCTGTTATCGTCGCGAAATTTTTCCCCCGCCTTCCCTTCCTTGCGGAAGAGAAAACGAGAGAAACGCTTTCGCGCCTCAAACTTTGACCGGATTTTGGAAATTGTTTTGAAATACTCGCCTCCGTTTTTGAAAATTGCGGGAAAATCCATGGGATGGGGCTCGACCTGTCGGTACGAGGTTCGACCGTTCCTGCCGCCTTTAACAGGGGTAATCGAACCAAGGACCAAAATTGTGCTTGACTTAGTTAAATCATCAAAATCATGTTCTATCCTAAATGCACAGAGAATTTAGGCATGTGCTATGAGATTTGGAAAATGCAACTTGGGAAAACATGATGTATGCTTGGAAAATATTTGAAGTTGAAAAGATTTCTCACGAAAAGAGTAAATTTCTCAGGAAAACTCATGTGAAAAAAGGGTTTTTGAAGTCACGGGAAAGTTCATGAAGTTGTGGGAAAATCATGAATGGTTGAAAATCCTGGGAAAATGGAAGTGATTCTTGAGAAAAGATGAACCTTTTGAAAAAGGAAACACTTCTTAGGAAAACTTGAACTTTGAGAGTTTTCTTAGGAAGATGATGGAAGATTTATAGGAAAATTCATTGGAGAAGGAAATTCAAAACTTGGGGAATCGAAATCCTGGGAATTTTACCTTTTGAAATACTTGGAAATCGATTTTGGATCTTGGAGAAAGATTGGGAAACTCTTTTGAATCTCTTAAGAAAATATCATTTCCAGGGAAAACTGTAGAGAAACTTGTCTTTGGAAAACTGATTTTGAAAAATCCTTAGAGTTTCTTGAGAAATCGATTTCTTGAGAATGAAGTTTTCTTAAGAAAGTCATGGGAAAACCAATGATTTCATGATGCAAATGATATGAGTGAATGAGAGCATTTTGGAAGATTTTCCAAGAACTTTGTTGGAAAAATGTGTATTAAGTCAATGTAAATCCTTCACATATCCTGACTGTGGCCATGAATATGTTCCGAGTTTAATTGATTTAATGCACAAGATTTTGAAAACATTGGAAATATGATGTGCATTTTCAAGATAGCCTAAGAGTGTAGGCTCAATGTGACTAGTAGAAAGATGATGGATCTGGGTCTCGTCCATATTCCGACTAGGGCCGTAAATATGGATTCCACCGAGTTCATCAACTCCCTAAGAGTTGGTGCACGTGCCATTCGTGAACATCCATAGTGCTTTTGAAATAGAATGCATGAATCATATAAGCAGGATATTGCATAAATTCAAACTATATGATATGCATCCTAGTCTAAGCAGGAAATTAACTCTCTTATTCCAAAATTTACATTATTACATCACTAAATAAAAGAAATAAAAGAAATTTGCAGACTTCAGCTCCTTCTTTGGAATGTCCCTGCCAAGCTTGAAATAAAGTTAGCTCAAATATGTGGGTTTTTCCAAGATTTTCCAATAATATTATGAAATTATTGGACTTAATTGGATATAAACCCTATTCTCAGGCTTCCTTGATATTTGAAATGATGAAAATGCAAGAAGTTCAGTGGAAAACAGTTTGAAATTCGGAATTGGGGTCAAAATGACCAAAATACCCCTAAAATTAAAGTTACACCTTTAAAATCAGGGTTTTTTGAAGGAAAACTTAGTAAAATTGGGATTTCGAAATTCAGATTGAATTCAATGATGATGAAATGCAATATGACATGCTTCTAAACACATTAGGACTGTAAAATCAGAATTTGACATTTTGAAATTTAGCCAAAATAGCGAATTTCGCTTGTTTTTCACTTGGATCCGGGTCCTGCGGGACCTTGTTTTGGTATTATGGATGATCCGAACCTCAAATGGATTCCAAATTGCACCAAATTCGGTATGAAGCATCTAAACACTCTGATAAACAACCTAGAATGCTAAAAATCACGAAATGATATGATTTAAATGCTAAAATTCAAGGAAAGTCCTAAAATGGTGGATTTCGCCTATGGATCCGAACCAAATGCAATGCCTAATATGATAATGCAAGATTTACACCATGGAAACTTCTGATATTTTGCAGACTGCTAAAAGACCCGAAATGGAACATTTTTGGTTTTTACAGCCTCGGGATTTGAGCCATGGTGAGTTCAATAACAGGGATTTAGTTCAGACAGAGGTAAAAATCACACTAATCTGATGTAAAATGCCAAACAAATATAAAACAGCCATGGAAATTTATGAAATTAATCAGAGCTATGAACGACACCTACATGAACAAGTTTCATGTTTATGACTTCGGCATTTGATCAACAGAAACACAGAGAAAAATATAACTATTTCTGCCTAAACTAACAGACCAGACAAATGTAGCAAAACAGGGGACTGACAAGAAAAATCCGAAGCAGGGGTCAACACTGTTCTAAAAATTACAGGCTTTTAGATGCAAACATAGGACATCTCGGACACCACTTTCACTTTTTACAGTTTCAGATTTGAAGCAACACACAAAGAGAAACCATAGCCCTAAGTCGATCCAAGATCTCAGAGGCCCAAATTAGGCTCTGACACGTGTCCCGGACTCTCGGATTTTTGTCAGTCACAAAAAAAATCAGAAAAATCTAAAAAAATCATATTAAAAACTAGACATTCTCCCGAGTGCAGGGCATTTTTCGGATCGAAAATCGGATCTCCCAGGAGGGAGAACTCGATTTTACAAGTCGGCAAATGGTTTTCAAAACGCATCCGGGGTTACAAAACCCGACTTACCATTTTGGATGTTTACCGCAGTAAACAAATTCAAATGGCTCCGAATTTTTGGCAAAATTTCAGGGACACCTAAGGGCGCATTCCGTGATTTTTTTGGGATTTTTAATAAAAAATAAATGCATGAAATGACGTGTGGACTGACTGACAAAAACAGAGACTTACTGAAAATAAGCAGAATAAAAAAAAGGCTAAATTAATCCTAATTAATTCATGAAATATGCTAAATGAATGAAATAAAATGCAAATTAAACCTAGCTAACTACATGCATGTTAAAATCATCAAGGAAGCATAACAAGACATTTTTATATATGTCGTTTTATGAGAATAGCTCAATCCATCCCTCGGATGAGCTCTTTCTTCAAACGACTCCCTATTCGGATTATAGCATCACATCACGGGGAAAAGAAGTGCACCTTGTTTCGTTACGCAGCGTAGGTGCTCTTGAAAGGGGCAGCTACCACGAGCTTCCTTCGTTCTTCACTCCGGGCTTCGGATGGTCCACCAAAATCGAGCTCCGTTGGAATTGGACTGGCCACAGCACGAGCTCTACTCCACCTTCTTCAATGCGCCAAAGGGGGCACGATTTCCAAGGTTCAAAATCAGATGTTAGGAAGGCTAGGTTGGATTTTCCAAGTTCACAAGAGCTAAAAAAATGATCCCCTTTAGGCTGGGCGTGAACCCTTGTTTTTATAATTTTTCTGAAATTTTTTGAAATTCAAACAGGTTCAATCTGAGCCCTCCATGTGGCGCCATCTCAGGGGGTGCCATCTGGGGGTTTGAAATTCGAATTTGGCTTTTGCAGGGAGCCCTCAGGTGGCGCCACCTCAAAAGGTGTTTTAATTTTTGAGAAAAATAAAAAAAATGGAAATTTTGTGGGTGAGACACCTCAGCAGGGGGAATTTGGAATTTTTCAAAAGTTTGCTTGATTCTCTCTGCAGGGAACTCCCAGAAGGCGCCACCTCAGAGGGTGCTCTCTTGGAATTTGAAATTCAAACTCACCTTTTGTAGGGAGTCCTCAGGTGGCGCCACCTCATGGTGGGCTACCTTTATTAAAAATAAAATAAAAATAAAAAATGGAGCCAAGTGGAGTCCTGGAATGGTGCCACCTCAAAAGGTGATCTGAGGTGTAAAGTTGGAACAGTAGGGGCATGCCATGTGGCGCCACCTCTGGGGAGTTCAAATGTTTGAAATTTTGCTTTTCTGCAGGAAAGGAGGGGCTGACATGTGGCATTTCCTCAGAGTGGCTCCTACGATGCCATGTGGCAGGAGAACATGAAGGGAGGAAGCAAAATGCGCCACCTCATGGGGGGGGGGGTTTTTCTACTTTTTCTGGTGCAGGGAGGTCTGGACATGTGGCGGACAAGTGTCAGCTGTCTGGAGAGGCTTTCTCAAATGGCGCCACCTCAGGGGGGAGTTTGAAATTCAAATGGAGGTTGGCCCTGGAGGAATGGAGGGTGAACATGTGGCGCCATCTCAGGGTGGCTCCTACAATGCCATGTGGCAAGAGGGAGGAAAAAGAGGGCAGTGACATGTGTCTCCTACTTTTCTGAAAAAAATAGGGAGAGGACATGTGTCCTCTACTTTTTCTGAAGGAATGAGAAGGAGACATGTGTCACCTTCTTTTCCTGAAAGAAGTAGAAGATGACACGTGGCAGAGGGATGAGAAGGAGGGAAGGGACATGTGGCGCCCTCATAGGCCATCTGGAAAAATCAGAGCTCCGGATTTTCGCCACCTAATGCCTTGTTTGAATTTTAAATGGTTTGCTTTTTCTGAAGAAGGCCATGAGTGACATGTGTCTCCTACTTTTCTGAAAGAGGTAGGGAGAAGACATGTGTCCTCTACTTTTTCTGAAAGAAGCAGAGAATGACACGTGGCAGAGGGGAGAGAAGGTGGGCCAAGCCATGTGGCGCCATCTCAGACAGGATGAAAAAGGTAGGAGTTCTTGATTTTCGCCACCTATGGGGATTTTTGAATATTTGAATTCTAGCTTTTCTGAAGAAAGCAGAAAATGACACATGGCACTTGCTTTTTCTGAGGAAATGAGAGCTTGCCATGTGTCCTCTACAGGAGACACTCCAGATGGCGCCACCTCAGAGGAGACAAGCCTACCTTTTTTGTAGGAATTTAGGAGTGACACATGTCTCCTACTTTTCTGAGAAAAGTAGGGAGAGACATGTGTCAGGCTACTTTTCTAGAAGGAAGGAGAGGTTGACACGTGTCCCCTGCAGGAGACACACTTCAAGTAGCGCCACCTCAGAGGAGACAAACTCCACTTTTTCTAGACAGGACAACCTATGACACTTGGCATCTTCTGGTAGTCTTTGAAATGACACATGGCGCAGGATGGATAGGGTGACACATGGCAGATAAAATGGGATGACATGTGGCGGCTTCTTAGGGTAGCCCCACACTGACATGTGGCATGGGAATGGGAGGAGAGAGAAATGACAAGTGGCACCAATCCAGGGGACAAGGCTCCTATATTTTTGGGTTTTTCAAAATTCAAATTTTCAAAAGGAAAGCTTGTGTGACACCACCTCAGTGTGGGTCCCACATTGCTTCTTTATTGAAATAAGGATAAAACCACAACTTCTTTTTTTTGGAATTTTCATAAAATCTGGACTAATGGGCAAAACAGGAATTTTGGAAAGAGTTGGCCCTTGTAGGGCGATTTTGTAAAAGAAAGATATTTGAAATTGTCAAAAAGGGCAAAATCTAATGTGAAGTGACTGAAATCCACATTGAAAACTATCCAGATGGTTTTCCTGAGGAAATATTTTGAAATTCAGAGTCCTGGGGGTAAAATGGGAAAAATTGATAATTTTGAAGACCCAGGGTTTTGAAATCAATTTTGAAAAGAGTTAAAATTCTAATCTGGATTGAAGATTTTGAAATCGAGAGTTCTGGACCTCGAAATGACATGCTGTGCAGTGCAGTGATTTGAAATGCTCATGCAATGATATGCAATGACATGTCTTATGCAATATAATCTTGAACCAAGACTTGGAGATGTTTGTCTCCTGTCAGGAGTAAAATCTTGAACATCTGAGATAAAAATAGAGAAAATTTGAGAGTTTCAGATGAAATTTGGACTTTTGCAAGGTCCGGGCTCAGAAAATGACCATTTTGCCCTCCAGCGATTTCAGAGGCTGGATGTTGATGCTTGGTGGAAATGTTGGGGAGGTGAGTAAAAATTTGGGGTGTTTACAGATGCCCCTCTTTGCTACTAAGCCGGCTCATGGCCGAGCTTAGTGGCAAAGAAAACACACCAAATTTGGGCTATACGAAAAAAATGCTCCAGTTAGAAGGATCTGACTGGGTGTGAAGAAATTAGCCCGAGGAAGATGGTAGATATGAAGCGAAGAATGGAGAGAAAAGATTCACTCTATGAGAGTGAAGTTCAGGTTTATGCCCTTAACCTGGATGGGACAGAAATACCTCGCATGGAACGAAGCTCAGGTTTTGACCCTTGACCTGATTGGGGAATGAAATATCTCATCGAAATGAGACTCAGGTTTGTACCCTTAACCTGATCGGGCGGAAGATGAAATACCTCTTTGATTGAGGCTCAGGTTTGTACCCTTATCCTGATCGGGCGGAAAATGGAATACCTCTTTGATTGAGGCTCAGGTTTGTACCCTTATCCTGATCGGGCGGAAAATGGAATACCGCTTTGATTGAGGCTCAGGTTTATACCCTTATCCTGATCGGGCAGAAAATGAAATACCTCTTTGATCGAGGCTCAGGTTTGTACCCTTATCCTGATTGGGTGGAAAATGAAATGAAATCCTCGAAGGAAGAGACCATGATGGAACCTTTGGATTTTGCACAATAAATCCAATCGGGTTTTTGCAAAAGGAAGGAAAATGGGGTCCCTAAAGCTTGAAAAGGGATTGGTTTTGGGCGTCTCATTGCTGAGACTAAAATCAGCTTTTGAAATTGCCTTTTGCGGGAAATGATTGGTGGTTCGACCTCGAACCGAAATGGGACTGTCTATGGTGGGACAGTGGGGCCACAGGGAAGTGTGCAAATTTGAGAGTTCATGCTCTCAAAGAAGGAAAGGAATCAAGTCCTTAAGAGGGATTTAAAATTGGTGTCAGGATGCATCGAAGACGGACATCAAGCTCTCACTTCATGTCAGGATAGCTAGAAAATATTGCCAAAATGTTGGGAATTTTGTTGTTGATTCAAAATACTTGAAAATGTTGCACATTGTTGCAAAGATATTCTTTCTTTTCTACCCAAAGCATTACCTCCAAACAAGGTTCACTTCGTGGAATCGAGATTGGAAATCCAAATTGCTTGCAATTGACCTTTTTCAAGGAAGTTATCAATTTCCTTGATATGAGCAGGAAAGAGAATTTGATATTATGAAAGCAATTGATGAAAGAATATTGATAATAGAATTTCACAAGATTAAAGAGGATTCTTGATAAATCTGGCAGCTTGATATCCTGAGAGCTTCTCTCTTGATAATCTTTCTGCACTCTTTTGGCTCTCTGGGTTTTTGCTACACTCTCCTTCATTTTGGAGATATTTTGACTTTTTTTTTCTCTTTCTTTTTCCTCTCTTGCTCTCTTTTGGAAGGGTACGTCACAAACTCCTTCATCTTGGAGATGTTTCGATCCTTCTTGGACGATGGGTTTGGAGATCTTTGGATGATAGCTGAAATTAAATATCTTTTAGGGATTGTCGAGAGGTTCATCGCATCTGCCTTCATCTCGACAGTGCTTTGGACTTTCCCTGGAAGGACCCGTCACAAACTCCGTCATCTTGGAGATGTTTCGAATCTTCTTTGGCCCCAGGGGTCTACTCGCCTAATTCGCCTTCATCTTGACGACAGGTGAGAGCTCCCTTTTGCGGATATTTAATTGCAGCTTAGGTGATTTTGAGGAAACGGGGCTTGGGTAAACGCTCTCTTTTCTAGCGCTCAGGATATTTCCACTGCCTTGTCTTTACAAGAATAAACCTTAAAGATGCGCCATTGACTGTGATCAATATCGATCATCTACGGCTTTTCAATAACATTGAATCTTCTTTTCTGGCCATATCGAGGATTTATCCTTCATCCTTTTGGTTGGTCAAATAGAACGAATTTGAAGATTGAATCTCTTTTCGCAAAAGCTTCACTCTTTTGAAAGTAATGCTGAAGGTAAACTGAGGTAAAGATTTATGCAATAAAATTTTGAAATCAACAATTGATTGACAAATTGACAAAATTTTCTTGAAATCCTTGATGAAAGAGAGCACATGAGGTCCAGCTTAACGCATCCGTGACGAAAATTCTCCTCTCTTTTCCTCAAAGGAGGTGACTATCAGTTCACTGGGAACAATATCAGTTCAATTAAGAACGACCATCGGTTCGCTGGAAACAATATCAGTTCAATTAAGAACACCCATCGGTTTGCTGGGAACAATATCAGTTCGATTAAGAACAACCATCAGTGGGAATAATATCAGTTCAATTAAGAACGACTATCAGTTCACTTGAAACACTATCAATTCGATGAGGAACGACTATCAGTTCACTTGGAACACTATCAGTTCGATAAAGAATGACTATCAGTTCACTTGGAACACTATCAGTTCAATGAAAAATGACTATCAGTTCACTTGAAACACTATCAGTTCGATGAAGAACGACTATTAGTTTACTTGGAACACTATCAGTTCGATGAAGAACGACTATCAGTTCGCTTGGAATACTATCAGTTCAATGAAGAACGACTATCAGTTCACTGGGAACAATATCAGTTCAATGAAGAACGACTATCAGTTCACTTGGAACACTATCAGTTCAATGAAGAACGACTATCAGTTCACTTGGAACACTATCAGTTCAATGAAGAACGACTATCAGTTTGCTTGGAATACTATAAGTTCAATGAAGAACGACTATCAGTTCACTGGGAACAATATCAGTTCAATGAAGAACGACTATCAGTTCACTTGGAACAATATCAGTTCACTTGGAACACTATCAGTTCAATGAAGAATGACTATCAGTTCACTTGAACACTATCAGTTCAATGAAGAACGACTATCAGTTCACTTGAACACTATCAGTTCAATGAAGAACGACTATCAGTTCACTTGAAACACTATCAGTTCGATGAAGAACGACTATTAGTTCACTTGGAACACTATCAGTTCGATGAAGAACGACTATCAGTTCACTTGGAACACTATCAGTTCAATGAAGAACGACTATCAGTTCGTTTGGAACAACTATCAGTTCGCTTGGAACGACTATCAGTTCGCTTGGAACACTATCAGTTCAGTGAAGAACGACTATCAGTTCGTTTGGAACGACTATCAGTTCGCTTGGAACGACTATCAGTTCGCTTGGAACACTATCAGTTCAGTGAAGAACGACTATCAATTCGTTTGGAACGACTATCAGTTCGCTTGGAACGACTATCAGTTCGCTTGGAACACTATCAGTTCAGTGAAGAACGACTATCAGTTCGTTAGGAACACTATCAGTTCAATGAAGAACGAGGACCATTATAGAGAGTTGAATCGCTTCTATGAATGGTTTCAGGATTATCCCCTTATCCTGAACGGGGACTGAAAATTGGATGACCTGGCGATCGAAATTGAGAATTTTGGTGATTTTAAAATTGGGAATTGGGTGACCCGGAGGTCGAAATTGAAGAATTGGATGACCCGAGGGTCGAAATTGAAGAATTATGGAAAATGATTCAGGTTTATCCCTTAACCTGAAGGGGAAATGGAATTGGGTGCATAGTCAATGCAAATGCAATGCACATGCACATGAAATGCAAATGAAGTGCAAATGAGTGCATATATATGCAAAATGAGAGAATGGTTTATCCTGCCTGCATACAGGATGTTTTGAGGTAAAGATAAATTTTCCAAAAAAATGCCCCAGTGTAACTAGGGAGAAAATTTTGAATAAAAGAAGGATAATTGATGAATAAGGCGACAAGCTTCTTGACTGATAGATGTCCTCAAGATATTCTTCACAAGAGAGACATTATGAAAAGGAAGAGGAAGTAAATAAGACGACACCAAGTTATTGAAAAATTCGATGACTTTATTGATGCTTTAAAATCAAGGAAAGAGAATGGGATTACATTATTCTTTTGAAAAAGCAAGATGGGAAATGGAAAATTGTTGGCATTGTCATCTTCTTGAATGATTGTAGAAAAAATCTTTGTCAGGATGACTAGTCCTCCTTTTCATCTTCAACGAGGAGCTTCTTGTCAATGCAGTCTTGAACAATGTTCTTAAGGACGAAGCAGTTTTCTGTATCATGCCCTACTGCTCGATGAAACTTGCAAAATTGTTCTTTGAATCTGCCCATAATTGCTGGAGGATCAGCAGCTTTAGGCAACCGGACAAGGTCTTTCTCAAGCATATACTCGAGGATACTCTCGAGTGTCTGATCCAGAGGGGTGAATTCTCGATCAGTTCTCCAGTCCTTGCGCTTTGATTTTTCCTGATCTTTCTTTTGATGTTGAGGGCTGGATTGGAGAGGTTTATCACTGTTGATGTCCTTCCCCTTTTGCTTTTTGATTCTCTCCAAACTATGATCATTCTTGTTGCCTTTGCTATTATTGAAAGATTTGGCCGCAAAAGTGAAGTGAGCCTTCTTCTTTTGTTCACCTTGAGAGTTATTCTTGGAAAATGTGAAGCCTTCATAGACTCCATTCTCCACACTCAACTCGAGCCATTCTGCTCGTTCAATGAGTTCAACGAAAGATTTGGATGGTGAGGTAGAAATTAATCCTCTCAGAGGTTGCAAAAAATTATTGAGGATCAATGATAAAGCATGTCTTTCTGATATAGGATCCCTCATTTTGTTGCAGGTCTCTCTCCATCTGCGAATGAAGTCCCTTGCCTTTTCATTTTCATTCTGCCTTAGGTTGCAGAGATGGCTCAATGTTGGGAGCGCTTCAGTATTGAACAAGAATCGTTCAACGAACAAATTCACGACTTTGTCGAACTCTTTCAGTTCTATAGGATTGACATGTTCCGCGTACCATTTGGCTGCGACTCCTTCCAGGCTGCGGGGAAAGCATAAGAACAATGCTCTGTTGTCTCTCTTGAACCTAGAGCATTCAGCGAAGAACATGGCGAGATGGGCTTTTGGGTCGCCAGAACCATCGAACTTGATGAATTTTCGGGGAAGATTCTCCAGATCATCATCCCCTTCTAAACCGTCGTAGAAGTCCTCGCTGGTGAAGACTTTATTGCCCTTGTCGCGGGCTTGCAGATCCTTGACCACTCTGGCCATTTCCCTGAATTGTGCTTGCAGGGGCTCTTCTGCGACCTGACTTTTTGATTTGTGACTCCTCCTTTGGCCACATTTATGAAATGCCGGAGGCACCTCATATTCTTCATCGGTATCATCTTCGTCTAAAGTATCTTGAACATTCTCCTCAGAGGACTTGGTTGACCTCTTGGCCACACGATCTCTAATTCTCTGACTGAATGGATTTTTGTCTGAGCTGGTGCCAGCCTGCTCACTCATCATCCTCTTCATCATCTTCTGAAACATTGCGTACATCTGAGGGTCGATACCATCATCTTCTGGCTGCTCTTGGTCTTTGTCTGACCTTGGCGAATTCATCTCTCCTTCTGATGTTGATGAGTAACTGATACGCTGAATTGGTGCGGTCTTCTTCCTTGACCTTGTCTGAACCATCAAATGTTGCGAAGGCTCTCTGCAGGATAAGGTCTTGATTAGACTCTGAGGAAATTTTTGGATTGGGAAGAAAATTATATGGTGGACAATTGGAAGAATATCCCATTACTAGGGATGGAGTCGTCGTTGGAGTCACGACAATTATGTTGTCATTCTTTGTAAGAGAAATGAACAATGGAAAATGTGCCTTGTTACCTAGGCGAGGTCGTCAACCACGAGGAAAATACCATTTTGAAGGAAAGAGATACCTCTTGGAAAAACAATCCGGAAACAGATTTAAAGTAAGAAGAAGGCAAGTGGGTAAACAATTTCCACCACAATAATCAAGGTATGCACGAGGAAAATGCGGTGAAGAATTTTGCAAGTAAACAACAGGATCGAAAATCCAATGAGAGAAAAGATATGATTTTGAAAAATTACAGGCAGGATAAAAATGCAGCTGGAAATTCGAGATCCAGTAGAAAGGGAGAATGAAAAATCACCTGGAGTTTTGGAAGAAAAGGGATATTTGGGAAAAACCATCCAGGGTTTTAGAAAATAAAGGAAAATATGAGAATATGGATATTTGGAAAGATATTTTTGAAAAAAATATGAGAGAAATAAAAGTACCATACAAACTCACATCCTGCATAGACATCTATGCACATTCAGCACTCCCTAAGGAGCTGACTCTAGATGCATCATTTTGAAAACAGCTGTAGGACCTTAATCCTAACTTTAAGTTCAGATCATCTTTGTCCAATTCAGTTATGCCGATATACCCGAATCGAGATCCGAGGTACGTGGCATAGAATTTTCACTCCGGTTCTAAGGTAAGGTTTTCCAACATCCTTGAGCGCCTACCGATATACTTCGGACTGTGGCCCGCGGTACGTAGTAGGGGGGTGTTAACCCAAATAGTTGGCCCAGTTGTGAGGCTCTGTTCCGAACTATGGTTCTGGAAGAGATCCCAGCAACGTGAAGACCGGGTAAAGATAGGTAAGGGAGTTTTGAAAAAATGATCACATGCAAGAAATAGAAGGCTCTAAGTCCTAGAGAGATAGATTTTGAAAACTTTGAAGAAGCACACATTGTTAGCATTCAGATCCTAAATTGAGGAGAGTTGTATTTAGACCTAAGTCTATGTGAGCATGAAAATTTCTCCTCAATCTAGTCCTACCAAACCATGCCTACGCTACATGCAGTCAATGTCAGCTAGGTCAGAATCTAGGCTCCTAGGTTCGCATGATATCAAAAGTAAAGAGCTGACATTTTGTGAACACAATTTTGATAATTGAACTAAGTCAAGCATAATTTAGGTCAGACAAGGACAGGTCCCATCACGGTCGCCAAACCTGTTATCGTCGCGAAATTTTTCCCCCGCCTTCCCTTCCTTGCGGAAGAGAAAACGAGAGAAACGCTTTCGCGCCTCAAACTTTGACCGGATTTTGGAAATTGTTTTGAAATACTCGCCTCCGTTTTTGAAAATTGCGGGAAAATCCATGGGATGGGGCTCGACCTGTCGGTACGAGGTTCGACCGTTCCTGCCGCCTTTAACAGGGGTAATCGAACCAAGGACCAAAATTGTGCTTGACTTAGTTAAATCATCAAAATCATGTTCTATCCTAAATGCACAGAGAATTTAGGCATGTGCTATGAGATTTGGAAAATGCAACTTGGGAAAACATGATGTATGCTTGGAAAATATTTGAAGTTGAAAAGATTTCTCACGAAAAGAGTAAATTTCTCAGGAAAACTCATGTGAAAAAAAGGGTTTTTGAAGTCACGGGAAAGTTCATGAAGTTGTGGGAAAATCATGAATGGTTGAAAATCCTGGGAAAATGGAAGTGATTCTTGAGAAAAGATGAACCTTTTGAAAAAGGAAACACTTCTTAGGAAAACTTGAACTTTGAGAGTTTTCTTAGGAAGATGATGGAAGATTTATAGGAAAATTCATTGGAGAAGGAAATTCAAAACTTGGGGAATCGAAATCCTGGGAATTTTACCTTTTGAAATACTTGGAAATCGATTTTGGATCTTGGAGAAAGATTGGGAAACTCTTTTGAATCTCTTAAGAAAATATCATTTCCAGGGAAAACTGTAGAGAAACTTGTCTTTGGAAAACTGATTTTGAAAAATCCTTAGAGTTTCTTGAGAAATCGATTTCTTGAGAATGAAGTTTTCTTAAGAAAGTCATGGGAAAACCAATGATTTCATGATGCAAATGATATGAGTGAATGAGAGCATTTTGGAAGATTTTCCAAGAACTTTGTTGGAAAAATGTGTATTAAGTCAATGTAAATCCTTCACATATCCTGACTGTGGCCATGAATATGTTCCGAGTTTAATTGATTTAATGCACAAGATTTTGAAAACATTGGAAATATGATGTGCATTTTCAAGATAGCCTAAGAGTGTAGGCTCAATGTGACTAGTAGAAAGATGATGGATCTGGGTCTCGTCCATATTCCGACTAGGGCCGTAAATATGGATTCCACCGAGTTCATCAACTCCCTAAGAGTTGGTGCACGTGCCATTCGTGAACATCCATAGTGCTTTTGAAATAGAATGCATGAATCATATAAGCAGGATATTGCATAAATTCAAACTATATGATATGCATCCTAGTCTAAGCAGGAAATTAACTCTCTTATTCCAAAATTTACATTATTACATCACTAAATAAAAGAAATAAAAGAAATTTGCAGACTTCAGCTCCTTCTTTGGAATGTCCCTGCCAAGCTTGAAATAAAGTTAGCTCAAATATGTGGGTTTTTCCAAGATTTTCCAATAATATTATGAAATTATTGGACTTAATTGGATATAAACCCTATTCTCATGCTTCCTTGATATTTGAAATGATGAAAATGCAAGAAGTTCAGTGGAAAACAGTTTGAAATTCGGAATTGGGGTCAAAATGACCAAAATACCCCTAAAATTAAAGTTACACCTTTAAAATCAGGGTTTTTTGAAGGAAAACTTAGTAAAATTGGGATTTCGAAATTCAGATTGAATTCAATGATGATGAAATGCAATATGACATGCTTCTAAACACATTAGGACTGTAAAATCAGAATTTGACATTTTGAAATTTAGCCAAAATAGCGAATTTCGCTTGTTTTTCACTTGGATCCGGGTCCTGCGGGACCTTGTTTTGGTATTATGGATGATCCGAACCACAAATGGATTCCAAATTGCACCAAATTCGGTATGAAGCATCTAAACACTCTGATAAACAACCTAGAATGCTAAAAATCACGAAATGATATGATTTAAATGCTAAAATTCAAGGAAAGTCCTAAAATGGTGGATTTCGCCTATGGATCCGAACCAAATGCAATGCCTAATATGATAATGCAAGATTTACACCATGGAAACTTCTGATATTTTGCAGACTGCTAAAAGACCCGAAATGGAACATTTTTGGTTTTTACAGCCTCGGGATTTGAGCCATGGTGAGTTCAATAACAGGGATTTAGTTCAGACAGAGGTAAAAATCACACTAATCTGATGTAAAATGCCAAACAAATATAAAACAGCCATGGAAATTTATGAAATTAATCAGAGCTATGAACGACACCTACATGAACAAGTTTCATGTTTATGACTTCGGCATTTGATCAACAGAAACACAGAGAAAAATATAACTATTTCTGCCTAAACTAACAGACCAGACAAATGTAGCAAAACAGGGGACTGACAAGAAAAATCCGAAGCAGGGGTCAACACTGTTCTAAAAATTACAGGCTTTTAGATGCAAACATAGGACATCTCGGACACCACTTTCACTTTTTACAGTTTCAGATTTGAAGCAACACACAAAGAGAAACCATAGCCCTAAGTCGATCCAAGATCTCAGAGGCCCAAATTAGGCTCTGACACGTGTCCCGGACTCTCGGATTTTTGTCAGTCATAAAAAAAATCAGAAAAATCTAAAAAAATCATATTAAAAACTAGACATTCTCCCGAGTGCAGGGCATTTTTCGGATCGAAAATCGGATCTCCCAGGAGGGAGAACTCGATTTTACAAGTCGGCAAATGGTTTTCAAAACGCATCCCGGGTTACAAAACCCGACTTACCATTTTGGATGTTTACCGCAGTAAACAAAAATACAAATGGCTCCGAATTTTTGGCAAAATTTCAGGGACACCTAAGGGCGTATTCCGTGATTTTTTTGGGATTTTTAATAAAAAATAAATGCATGAAATGACGTGTGGACTGACTGACAAAAACAGAGACTTACTGAAAATAAGCAGAATAAAAAAAAGGCTAAATTAATCCTAATTAATTCATGAAATATGCTAAATGAATGAAATAAAATGCAAATTAAACCTAGCTAACTACATGCATGTTAAAATCATCAAGGAAGCATAACAAGACATTTTTATATATGTCGTTTTATGAGAATAGCTCAATCCATCCCTCGGATGAGCTCTTTCTTCAAACGACTCCCTATTCGGATTATAGCATCACATCACGGGGAAAAGAAGTGCACCTTGTTTCGTTACGCAGCGTAGGTGCTCTTGAAAGGGGCAGCTACCACGAGCTTCCTTCGTTCTTCACTCCGGGCTTCGGATGGTCCACCAAAATCGAGCTCCGTTGGAATTGGACTGGCCACAGCACGAGCTCTACTCCACCTTCTTCAATGCGCCAAAGGGGGCACGATTTCCAAGGTTCAAAATCAGATGTTAGGAAGGCTAGGTTGGATTTTCCAAGTTCACAAGAGCTAAAAAAATGATCCCCTTTAGGCTGGGCGTGAACCCTTGTTTTTATAATTTTTCTGAAATTTTTTGAAATTCAAACAGGTTCAATCTGAGCCCTCCATGTGGCGCCATCTCAGGGGGTGCCATCTGGGGGTTTGAAATTCGAATTTGGCTTTTGCAGGGAGCCCTCAGGTGGCGCCACCTCAAAAGGTGTTTTAATTTTTGAGAAAAATAAAAAAAATGGAAATTTTGTGGGTGAGACACCTCAGCAGGGGGAATTTGGAATTTTTCAAAAGTTTGCTTGATTCTCTCTGCAGGGAACTCCCAGAAGGAGCCACCTCAGAGGGTGCTCTCTTGGAATTTGAAATTCAAACTCACCTTTTGTAGGGAGTCCTCAGGTGGCGCCACCTCATGGTGGGCTACCTTTATTAAAAATAAAATAAAAATAAAAAATGGAGCCAAGTGGAGTCCTGGAATGGTGCCACCTCAAAAGGTGATCTGAGGTGTAAAGTTGGAACAGTAGGGGCATGCCATGTGGCGCCACCTCTGGGGAGTTCAAATGTTTGAAATTTTGCTTTTCTGCAGGAAAGGAGGGGCTGACATGTGGCATTTCCTCAGAGTGGCTCCTACGATGCCATGTGGCAGGAGAACATGAAGGGAGGAAGCAAAATGCGCCACCTCATGGGGGGGGTTTTTCTACTTTTTCTGGTGCAGGGAGGTCTGGACATGTGGCGGACAAGTGTCAGCTGTCTGGAGAGGCTTTCTCAAATGGCGCCACCTCAGGGGGGAGTTTGAAATTCAAATGGAGGTTGGCCCTGGAGGAATGGAGGGTGAACATGTGGCGCCACCTCAGGGTGGCTCCTACAATGCCATGTGGCAAGAGGGAGGAAAAAGAGGGCAGTGACATGTGTCTCCTACTTTTCTGAAAAAAATAGGGAGAGGACATGTGTCCTCTACTTTTTCTGAAGGAATGAGAAGGAGACATGTGTCACCTTCTTTTCCTGAAAGAAGTAGAAGATGACACGTGGCAGAGGGATGAGAAGGAGGGAAGGGACATGTGGCGCCCTCATAGGCCATCTGGAAAAATCAGAGCTCCGGATTTTCGCCACCTAATGCCTTGTTTGAATTTTAAATGGTTTGCTTTTTCTGAAGAAGGCCATGAGTGACATGTGTCTCCTACTTTTCTGAAAGAGGTAGGGAGAAGACATGTGTCCTCTACTTTTTCTGAAAGAAGCAGAGAATGACACGTGGCAGAGGGGAGAGAAGGTGGGCCAAGCCATGTGGCGCCATCTCAGACAGGATGAAAAAGGTAGGAGTTCTTGATTTTCGCCACCTATGGGGATTTTTGAATATTTGAATTCTAGCTTTTCTGAAGAAAGCAGAAAATGACACATGGCACTTGCTTTTTCTGAGGAAATGAGAGCTTGCCATGTGTCCTCTACAGGAGACACTCCAGATGGCGCCACCTCAGAGGAGACAAGCCTACCTTTTTTGTAGGAATTTAGGAGTGACACATGTCTCCTACTTTTCTGAGAAAAGTAGGGAGAGACATGTGTCAGGCTACTTTTCTAGAAGGAAGGAGAGGTTGACACGTGTCCCCTGCAGGAGACACACTTCAAGTAGCGCCACCTCAGAGGAGACAAACTCCACTTTTTCTAGACAGGACAACCTATGACACTTGGCATCTTCTGGTAGTCTTTGAAATGACACATGGCGCAGGATGGATAGGGTGACACATGGCAGATAAAATGGGATGACATGTGGCGGCTTCTTAGGGTAGCCCCACACTGACATGTGGCATGGGAATGGGAGGAGAGAGAAATGACAAGTGGCACCAATCCAGGGGACAAGGCTCCTATATTTTTGGGTTTTTCAAAATTCAAATTTTCAAAAGGAAAGCTTGTGTGACACCACCTCAGTGTGGGTCCCACATTGCTTCTTTATTGAAATAAGGATAAAACCACAACTTCTTTTTTTTGGAATTTTCATAAAATCTGGACTAATGGGCAAAACAGGAATTTTGGAAAGAGTTGGCCCTTGTAGGGCGATTTTGTAAAAGAAAGATATTTGAAATTGTCAAAAAGGGCAAAATCTAATGTGAAGTGACTGAAATCCACATTGAAAACTATCCAGATGGTTTTCCTGAGGAAATATTTTGAAATTCAGAGTCCTGGGGGTAAAATGGGAAAAATTGATAATTTTGAAGACCCAGGGTTTTGAAATCAATTTTGAAAAGAGTTAAAATTCTAATCTGGATTGAAGATTTTGAAATCGAGAGTTTTGGACCTCGAAATGACATGCTGTGTAGTGCAGTGATTTGAAATGCTCATGCAATGATATGCAATGACATGTCTTATGCAATATAATCTTGAACCAAGACTTGGAGATGTTTGTCTCCTGTCAGGAGTAAAATCTTGAACATTTGAGATAAAAATAGAGAAAATTTGAGAGTTTCAGATGAAATTTGGACTTTTGCAAGGTCCGGGCTCAGAAAATGACCATTTTGCCCTCCAGCGATTTCAGAGGCTGGATGTTGATGCTTGGTGGAAATGTTGGGGAGGTGAGTAAAAATTTGGGGTGTTTACATCCCCTCAATAAAAATTCCTTTATTTTACATTTCACTTTGGTTTGACGACCTCGCCTAGGTAACAAGGCATATTTTCAGTTGTTTATCTTGCAAAGAATAGCAACACAATTGTCGTAATCCCAGCGACGATTCAATCCCTAGTAATGGGATATTATTTCAATTGTCTACCAAAATTCTCAACAAATATTTTCCTCCAAACCAAATTTCCTTCAGAAACCTAACCATCAGTTCTGCCCTGCAGAGAGCATCAGTAATATTCAAGAGAACATTTGCGATACCCGATGGTTGATACAAGATCCAGAAAGAAAGCCGCATCAGTTGAAGGCGTCGCGTACTCAGTAGCTTCAGAAGAAGAGATGGACTCACCTCGATCAATCCAGAGTCAGGGTCAGCAGGCGGATGATGGCATCGATCCCCAAATGTACGTCATGTTCAAAAAGATGATGACCAAGATGCTGGCAGAACAAGCTGAGGCCAGTGCTGAACAGACTCAAACTAAACAGAAAGATAAGGGTCATGCCGTCAAGAATGTGAAGATCAGTAAAAGGCAGAATCGTCATGAGGAGATGTCTGATGAGTCAGAATCAGCAGATGATACTGACAAAGAGTATGAAAACAAGCAAGAATTCAAAAGGTCGACTCAGGGGCAGGGGTCGGCCTACAAATCTAAGAATCAGTCTGTTGACGACCCTACGCAGTCACAACTCAAAGATGTGATGAAAATAGTTAAGGATCTTCAAACTCGTGACAAGGGCAAAAGAGTCTTTACAAGTGAAGACTTCTATGATGGACTGGATGGGGATGATGATCTTGATAATCTCCTCAAGAAATTTATCAAGTTTGATGGTTCGGGTGACCCAAAAGCACATCTCGCCCTATTCTTCGCAGAATGTTCCAGGTTCAAGAGGAACAATCGTGCCTTATTTCTCTGCTTCCCTCGTAGCTTGGAGGGTATTGCGGCAAAGTGGTATTCAGAGCATATCAACCCGATAGAGCTGAAAGAGTTCGATAAAGTGGTCAATTTATTTATTGAGCGCTTTCTATTCAATGCTGAAGCACTCCCGACTCTCAGTCATCTTTGCGGCCTCAAGCAGAAAGAAAACGAGAAGGCCCGAGATTTTATCCGCCGATGGAGGTCAGCTTGCAATAAGATGAGAGACCCGATATCAGAAGGGCATGCATTGTCACTAATCTTGAATAATTTTTCACAACCCTTGAAAGGTATCATTTCCACGGCACCGTCAAAAACCTTCATCGAACTGACAGAACGAGCCGAGTGGCTCGAGCTAAGCATGGAAAATGGAGTTTATGAAGGCTTCATCTTTACACAAGGTAACAATCAGAGTGAGCAGAAGAAGAAGGCTCACTTCACTCTTTCTGCCAATGATAGCAAAAGCAACAAGAAAAAATATGATCACTATTCAGAGGGATCCAAGGGCCAAAAAGGAAAGTTCTCCAACAATGATAGGCCTCTTCAATCTAGTCCTCAGCATAAAGAGAAAGATCAAGAAAAGCCAAAGCGCAAGGATTGGAGTACGGATCGAAAGTTCACCCCTCTGGACCAAACACTAGAGAGTGTTCTGGAATACATGCTTGCAAAAGATATGATCCGTTTACCTAAAGCAGCTGATCCCGCAACAATCATGGGTAGATTCAAAGAAAGATTTTGCAAATTTCATCGAGCAGTAGGGCATGACACTGAGAATTGTTTCGTCCTGAAAAATATCATTCAAGATTGCATCGACAAGAATATCCTTATTGAAGATGAGGAAAATACCAGTCGACCATCCTGAGCGAGTTTTCTAAAAATTGACAATGTCGAGACTATGTCACTTTCATCATTTTGTCATTTTGAAGCGACAATGTAGTCTCAGTTCTTCTATCAATTTGTTATTTCCTTCTTCAATGCATTAATAAATTTGTCAATCTTTCTTATGGCCTGGCGTCATCTTTTATATTCCTCATTTGCAAATGTTTAAATGTCTTCTTATAAGGGGTAACCTTTTTCAAAGTGCCTCTCTGATCAACCAAGAAGCTCATTGTCAGTTTTACCTCGTTATCCTCAGAGAATTCTCATCAAATATCAATTACTTATCCTTTCTTATGCCCCCATTATACTGAGGCATTACTTTGGAAATTGTCTTCAAAACATCCTGTATGCAGGCAGGATCAAACAAATCTCTCATTTTGCACGCATGTGCACCCATTTATATCATTTTACATACATTTGCATTCATTTGCATTTGCAGGCATTCATTCGCATTCATCTGCATTTGCATCAAGCTTCCTCGCTCAGGAGAAGGGGTTAATCCTGAAAACAGGCTTTGAAAAGCTAACTATGATGGTCCATTCAAATCATGAACCAAGAATTTTTATTTTCCAAATTCAAAACCCATAAGTTGAACCCTTCCTTCTTAAATTGTGATCCTTAGGTTAAATCCCTATGGAATTGATAGTTCGTAGGTCGAACCCCTGCAGAGTCAATGTGATTTGTAGGTTGAACGCCTGTCAAACCAATACGGCTCATAGGTTGAACCCCTTTCGAACCAATCTCGTTCTCAAAAATTTCGATCTGTAGGTTGAAGTCCTCCTGATCCAATATTTTTTACAGTCCTTAGGTCGAACTCCTTTTAAATTGGTATTTTTTAGATATACGATCTGTAGGTTGAAGTCCTCCTGATCCAATATTCTTTACAGTCCTTAGGTCGAACTCCTTTTGGATTGGTATTTTTTAGATATATGATTTGTAGGTTGAAGTCCTCCTGATCCACGTTCTTAGGCTGAATCCCTATTGAACCCATGTCGTTCCCAGTGAACCAATGTCGTTCTTAATTGAACCAATGTCGTTCTTAGGCTGAATCCCTATAGAACCCATGTCGTTCCCAGTGAACCAATGTCGTTCTCAATTGAACCAATGTCGTTCTTAGGCTGAATCCCTATAGAACCCATGTCGTTCCCAGTGAACCAATGTCGTTCTCAATTGAACCAATGTCGTTCTTAGGCTGAATCCCTATTGAACCCATGTCGTTCCCAGTGAACCAATGTCGTTCTTAATTGAACCAATGTCGTTCTTAGGCTGAATCCCTATTGAGCCCATGTCGTTCCCAGTGAACCAATGCCGTTCTCAATTGAACCAATGTCGTTCTTAGGCTGAATCCCTACAGAACCCATGTCGTTCCCAGTGAACCAATGTCGTTCTCAATTGAACCAATGTCGTTCTTAGGCTGAATACCTATCGAACTCATGTTGTTCCCAGTGAACCAATGTCATTCTCAATTGAACCAATGTCATTCTTAGGATGAATCCCTACAGAACCCATGTCGCTTCCAGTAGACCAAATCACAATTTTGATCTCTAGGTCATCCAATATCCTATTTCCAATTTCTGAGTCTCTCCTTTGGGGAAAGGAGAGGAGAATCTAGCCACGGATGTGTCATTTAGATCTCAAGTGATTTCTTTCACTAAGGATTTCAGGAATATTTTGCCAATTTGTCATGAAAAATAGTTGTTGATCTCAAAATCTTTACTGCATAAAAATTGTACCTCAGAATACCTTCAGTATTACTTCCGAAGTGACAACGCTTTTGCGAAAAAGGATTCAAAATTCAAAATCTTTCTATTGGCCAACCAAAAGGATGAAGAATAAATCCGCGATATGGCCAGCAAAGAAAATTCAATGTTGTTGCAAAGCCATGAGTGATTGATATTGATCGCAGTCAATGGCACATTTTTAAAGACCATTCTTGAAAAATAAAGCAGTCGAAATATCCTGGGTGATACAGAAAAATCTATACCGTCTCTACATCTCCTCCATCACCTAAGCTGCAATTAAATATCTGCAAAAGGGATCTCTCAACTGTAGTCAAGATGAAGGCGAATTAGACGAGTCGACCCCCGGGGCCAAAGAAGATTTGGATCATCTCCAAGATGACGGAGTTTGTGACGGATCCTTCCAGGGAAAGTTCAGATCACCGTCGAGATGAAGGCGAGTGTGATGAGCCTACCGACAAACCCTAAAAGATATTTAATTTCTGCTATCATCAAGAGATTCCCAACCAATGAGCCAATAACCGTCAATATAATCCCTGAGAGAAAAGAATAATCGGAACATCTCTGAGATGAAGGAGTTTGTGACGTACCCTTCCAAAAAAATAAAGAGAGAAAAAGCTAGGACATCTCCAAAATGAAGGATGATGTAATTCCCAAAAAATCCAAGAGAGCTCCAATTCTGTCAAAAAAAAGAGTGCAGAAAGATCATCATGAGAAAAGAATCCCAGGATATCAGACTGCCGAATCTATCATGAATTTTCTTTAATTTTGTGAAATTTTTGTTTCAATATCCTTTCGCTAATAGCTCTCGCAATATCAAGAATACATTCTTTTCCGTCCATATCAATGAAATTGATAGCCTCCTTGAAGGAAAGTCAATTGCAAGTAATTTGAATTTGAATCTTGATTCTACGGAGTTAAGCCCAGTCGGAAGTAATACTTCGGGTAGAAAAGAGGGAATATTTTTCATATATATATGTGCTTATCATTCTTGAATTAACTACAATTTTTATCTTATTGGCAATCTTTTCAAGTTATCCCGACATGAAGTGAGAGCTTGATGTCTATTTTGATGTATCCAGGCGTTGTTGTTATCCCTTTTAGGATCGGATGACGGGAGTTGTCCAAGATCCTTCCCTTCTTGTTTTGATCTGAGTGCCTGGGCTCTCAGATTCGCACACTTCTCTGTGCTCCCCACTATCCCACCATAGACATTGCCCAATCAGGTTAAGGGTATAAACCTGGGCCTCCTTTGATGAGGTATTCCATTTTCTGCCCAATCAGGTTAAGGGTATAAACCTGAGCCTCATTTGATGAGGTATTTTATTTTCAACCCGATCAGGTTAAGGGTATAAACCTGAGCCTCATTTGATGAGGTATTTCATTTTCAGCCCAATCAGGTTAAGGGTACAAACCTGAGCCTCATTTGATGAGGTATTTCATTTTCAACCCAATCAGGTTAAGGGTACAAACCTGAGCCTCCTTTGATGAGGTATTTCATTTTCAACCCGATCAGGTTAAGGGTACAAACCTGAGCCTCCTTTGATGAGGTATTCCATTTTCATTTCCCGGTCAGGTTAAGGGTCAAACCTGAGCTTCGTTTTTACAGGAGGTATTTTCTGTCCCATCCAGGTTAAGGGCAAAACCTGAATCTCACTTCTTTTCGAAGTAAAATTTTCTCCTTATTCCCCATTTCATATCTACCATCATCATTTGAATAAATTCTTTCATACCGAGTCAGACCCATCTAACTGGGGCATTTTTATGGTTCAAATTTGGTATGTTTTCTTTGCCACTAAGCTCGGCTCACAACCGGCTTAGTAGCAAAGAGGGGCATCTGTAAACACCCCAAATTTTCACCCTCATCCAGTGTTTGTCCATTTCATATGTAATTGCATATCACTGCATACATTTTTGCATATCATTTCATCGCATTGCATGTCATTGCATCTCATTTTCGAGATCCAGCACTCTTGTTTTCAAAACATTCAATCCAGATTTGAGTTTTAAAACTTTTCTTTCAAAAACAATTTTAAAATCTGGGTTTTTATTCAACATTCTGTCATTTTCCAACCCCAGGACTTTATATTTCGAAATATTTTCTCAAGGAAACAATCTGGATTCATTTAAAATTCAAATTTTAATCGATTTCAATTCACAGATGAGACCCATTGAGGTGGTGTCGCTTCTGAATTCCTCTATTCATCAAATTTCTCAAAATTTTGAAAGTTTCAGTCCGATCAGGACTCTGTCTCAGAGACCTGATCCGGTCAGGAGTCTGTATTGAAGTATGTTTTACTTCCATTTTTAAACTTTTTCATTTGTTTTCGAAATTTAGGTCATTTTACAGAGTCCAGTTAGTTCAAGATTCTTTTTTAGAGTTCGGTCGAGTTAGGAATCTAACCCTGACTGTGTTTTCTGACTTATTTCATCATTTCTTGATAAAATCTTTTGAAAATTCTTTCATTTGGCTGTTAAAATTTAAAATTTCAGAGTCCTAAGAGTTCAGGACTCTAACCCGGAGTTCCAGTTCGCATGAGACCCTATTTTCAAAAATCTTGAATTTCAAATGTCAATTTTAACCCTTTTTCAAAGCCATTTTCAATGTTTATTTCAAAATTTCTAAAACTCGATGTGGGCCCACTCTGTTGGCACCATATCCAGAGGAATTCTAATTCAGTTAGGATCCTATATCATTTCAAAAATTTCAATTTCAAAGTTTGCTTTTGAAAAGCTTTTGAAAACTCCTTCAATTTCAAGTTTTAAAATCATTTTTTTTGAAAAACTCAAGTAGGGCCCACTCGGGGTGGTGCCATATTCGAGTCAGTCAGGGCTAGACTAGGGTTAGTTGATGTCTTGGTTAGTGTTAGAGGTTTAGAAGAGTCAAAACCATTTTGAAAAACTCATTTTGAAAGTTAGTTTTTAAAACTAGTATTTTTAAAGGTTTTTAAAGGCGTTTTAAAAACCCAATGTGAGAAAATGCCAAGTGGCACCACATTTGGGGGATTTTTAGGATTAGCTAGGGGTTAATTAGGCATTATTTAGGATAATTTAGACTAGGGGTAGTTAGGTAACTCCACCCCAAAATCGCCCCCCCCTTTAGAGTCCAAAATTTTCAAAATTGTCAATTTTTAAACCTAAAAAATTTTCTATAAATAGAGGTCATAGGGGGGTCGATTTTTCCAATTGGCTTTCCTTTGGATTCTTGGAGCTTCTCTCTCCTCTCCAGCCCTTCCTCCATTGCAGCAACCTCAAGGTAACTATTTTCTCTAATTTTTAGTTTTTATTTAATGTTTTTCATTGTTTTAAACATGATTTAGCCATTGGTACCATCATCTTCATGGATTAAACCATGGATTCAACCTCAAGAACCATCAAGAATCAGCAAGAACAATCCAAGAAGGTGATCCAACCCTGTTTTGGGTGATTTACAGAGATTTTAATCCATTAGAATTGATTTTAATATGATTCTTTACATTATTAACCAATAAAATATATGATTTACCCCTTTTAATGGGTTAAATCTATGTTTTAAAGGTGATATCAAATTCCAGCCATTGATTCCCTGTTTTTATTTTATTTTCATGGTTTATTCATGTTTGTTTTACGTTCTATAGCATAGAAATAATTTTTATTTACTGTTTTATGGTTTATTTTATTTATTTACATTAGTTAATGCATGTTTTTTTAAGTTTCTTAAATTTCTGTGTGTTTTAGGTTTAGAACAGTAAAGATAATGTTATTTCGGATTGAAGTTCTCATTGTTTATTTCTGATATTTTTATATGTGGTGCATGCATGAGTTATTGAGTTACTGTAGAAAAATTAGAGGTTTTGGATCTCGGGAACCCTGTCAAAAGAATCAGACATCAAATCGGGTTTTTAAAGCTTTAAAATCGTGGTTAAAATCAAGAAGGTAACTTGCTGTTATGATATTTCTCTCATCTTATATCCGATTTTAGATCTGTAAATTGATATGGATTCACATTGAGTAGATCTGTCTTATGTGAAATTTTCGGATTTTTTGATCACTGTTTAGTATTTTTCCCCTTTTAGAGAATCTGTTTTTAAATTTAAAGCTCGTTAGGGTTTACCAAAACCCTAATCAGACTTGTATTAGTCATAAATCCCAAACCACAGATCAGATTTTAAATCTGTAAAAAGTGAGTATTGTTATTTTTCTGTCTACTGTTCACCACTAAAATTTCATAGATTTTTGTTTAGAATTTCTATTTATGTCTGTATTTTCAATCTGGAATAGCCATTTTAATCCCTGTTAAGAGTGATATATTTTAGCTCCGATTGCCGGAAGGGTTTCTCCCTAACCGGAGATGATTTTTCCAATCTGTAAATTGGGAAATCTCTGTTTTTTCTTTATAGTTAGTCTCTGTAAAATTTCATAAATTTCCATGGAGATTTGACCCCTGGTTCAGGTCTTGGACTGAAACTGGTTGGTGAATTAGGTAAAAAATAGCATATTTTTAAAGTTTAATGCAATTTTCGGATTAATTTAATGTCAAAAAATATTTTTTATAATTCCAATTCAACATTAGGGTTATAACAAGTGCAGGTATCAATTTTATGGATTTTGGAATCCATTTTATGGCTGAATTAAGCAAATTTCAAAACCGGGTTCCTGAAAGATCCAAAACACTGCTAAAATCACAGTTTTTGAGATATTATTGGATTTTCGTGCATAAGCATATTTTTTTAGGGTTTAATCATGTTTATAATCATATTAGGATGCTCTAGGTTTAATTTGATGCTCATTTGATTTCATTTAGTGCATAAAACCTAGGTTTTTACCAAAATCTATTTCAGAAAACCCTGATTTCAAGGCCATAGTCTTGCTATCGGGGGTAATTTGGTCATTTGACCTAAATTTCGAAATCCCTAACCCTAATTTCATATTTTTAATCATGTCATAGAATATTTGGTTTGAGTTTATTCCATTCAAATTTCAAAATTTGCATTTTATCAAAATATCTTTCTGAAAACCCTAATTTCAAGGCCATAGTCTTGTTATTAGGGGTATTTTGGTCATTTGGACCCCAATTTCGAAATTCCATATCTTCTCTTTCATATTTATTCAATTTTATTTCATATTTTATTAGTTTTGATTTAAGGGAATCATGGCAAAAAGGCTTATATCTAGCAAAATCCCATAATTTCCTGATATTGTTGGATAAATCTAGAAAAGCCAACATATATTCATTAACAAGTTTTCTAGTTTTGCAGGTACATTGAAGACTTTATTTTTCATGTATTTAAATTTCAATAGTGATGTAATTTGTAATTAAACTTTGGAATAAGAATTTACATTTCCTGCTTAGCTTAGGTTGCATTGCATATAGTTTATTTTTATAATTTTAATGTGTGATGGATGATGATTCATGCATATTTTTACAAATTCACCATGGTCTACACGAATGGCACATGCACTAGCTTCTATGAAGTTTATAAACTTGGTGGAATTGGTATTTATGGCCATAGTCAGAATACGAATGATACTCAGATTTATAATCTTCACATTAGCCACATTCAGCCTACACTCTTAGGCTAACTTCAAAAATGCACTGCACTTCTCAAAAATACAAAAAGTATTTCTCAATTCCTCAAAATCATATTCATTCATTTCATGCATTTGCCAATTCCAATCTCAATTCAAAGAAGTTCATTTTCTCAAAATCTCCTAAGTCTTATAGCAAAATCGATTTTCCCAAAGACACTGAATTTTAAAGGATATTTCAAGTATTTCCCAAGTTCCAAATTCAAATTTTCTAAGTTAGAATTTCAATTTCAAAGTTTGAATTCAGAGAAACCAAGTCTCTCAGAGTCGATTTTCACCAAATGTCAAGAATTTCTCAAAATCGATTTTTATTTCTCTCAGAAGTATATTTCAAATCCCAATTCATGATTTTCCTTGTGATACCTATTCTAAATATTTCAATCATTCAAAGCAAACATCATGTTTTCAAATGTGCATTTTCTGAAAATTCATAGCACATGCCTGATTCTATGTGCATTTAGAAATTAGAATATGATTTAGACAAGTTGAATAGAGTAGAGCATAAGATTGATCCTTGGTTCAATTACCCCTGTTAAAGGTGGCAGGAACGGTTGAACCTCGTACCGACAAGCGAGTCCCATTCTACGGAATTTTCCCGCATTTTAAAAACAGAGGCGAGTTATTTTCAAAATCTTTTTCAAAGGTCAGTTTGATTTGCAAAAGTTAAAAATTTTGCGATGATAACACTCACACTTATGTGCGTGTGTTAGCTTTACAATGGAACGTGAATTTTGTGCTAATGACACCCTATCGAAGGCTTCTAATTAAAATAAGGGATTTTGCGTAGTTAGGGAACAAATGGCTCATGACAAATGAAATAAATATAACAGTGGCAATTCCCTTGTCGTATGCACTTGACATCATGGCACTTCTCTTGTCATACACAACATGACCCAATTTTAGTATTTACTTAGAACTATTATCTTGTGTTATGTTTGAATGGCATGTGCACGGCCATACACATTGGCATGTAACGTAGCGTGAGTAATGAATGCAATCTTATGCTCACATTGGTGATGTTTGAATGTACAATCACATTGGTAAATTTCATGTAATTTCCCTAAGTACGTAGGGATTCTCGAGATTCATGTTGAAATCGCAGTCTTGTGAGACTTATGCGACAATTAGAACTCCTTGGCGAGTTGTTTGTGGGTGATGGACCCGCTTAGCGAGATGAGCTCGCTCATGGTTGAAATACATGGTTTAAGAACTTTGGCATAGCTTGCGAGTCACGCTTTATCGTGGCAAATGCTTCTAACTGTCTCATCATAACACAATTCTTCAATTTCTATTCATTTCCCATTTAAGATAAGGGATAAATCCTATGACTATGAATGATTCCTCATCCTAATCATCAATCCCTAACTTCAGTTGGCAATCTCTGTTGATTTTTCCTCAAAATTCTTCAGATAGAATCCTCTTTCCAAAATCCAGTCCCCGCACTGGCGATTTGCAAACTTTTGATCCTCTAATTGGGTTCTCCTCTGAAGATCTGAATTCCGATTCAGACTTCTTTTCCTTCAAACCCAACTCTCAGGTTGGTCCATTTTTCTTTTAGAAATTCAAGTTCCGACTCGGATTTCTTCCTTTTCAAAATCCAACTTTCAAGTTGGTTTATACTTTTCTTTTGAAGATCTGAGTTCCGACTCGGGTTTTCCTTTAAATCATTTTTCTTCTAAAGATTCGAGATCCGACTCGGGTTTTCCTTAAAATTATTTTTCTCTTTGAAAGATCCGAGTTCCGACTCGGGTTTTTCTTCAAATTGTTTTCTTTAAAAACCGAGTTCCGACTCGGGTTTTCCTTTAAATTATTTTTCCTTTGAAGATCCGAGTTCTGACTCGGGTTTTCCTTTAAATTATTTCCTTTGAAGATCCGAGTTCCGACTCGGGTTTTCCTTCAAATTATTTTCTTTGAAGATTCGAGTTCTGACTCAGGTTTTCCTTCAAATTATTTCCTTTGAAGATTCAAGTTCCGACTCAGGTTTTCCTTTAAATTATTTCCTTTGAAGATCCGAGTTCCGACTCAGGTTTTCCTTTAAATTATTTTTCCTTTGAAGATTCAAGTTTCGACTCGAGTTTTCCTTTAAATTATTTTTCCTTTGAAGATTCAAGTTTCGACTCGGGTTTTCCTTCAAATTATTTTTCCTTTGAAGATTCGAGTTTCAACTCAGGTTTTCCTTCAAATTATTTTTCCTTTGAAAAACCGAGTTCCGACTCGGGTTTTCCGTCAAATTATTTTTCTTTTGATGATTCGAGTTCCGACTCGGGTTTTCCTTAAAATTATTTCCTTTAAAGATTCGAGTTCCGACTCGGGTTTTCCTTCAAATTATTTTTCCTTTGAAGATTCGAGTTTCGACTCGGGTTTTCCTTCAAATTATTTTTCCTTTGAAAAAACGAGTTTCGACTCGGGTTTTCCGTCAAATTATTTTCCTTTGAAAAATCGAGTTCCGACTCGAGTTTTCCTTCAAATTATTTTTCCTTTGTTGATCCGAGTTCCGATTCGTGATCTCTTTACCTTATTTGAGCTCTTCATTTTCCTTTGTTGATTTGAGTTCCGACTCGTGATCTCTTTACCTTATTTGAGCTCTGATTTGAGCTCTTCATTTTTCTTTGTTGATCCGAGTTCCGACTCGTGATCTCTTTACCTTACTCGAGCTTTGACTCGAGCTCTTCATTTTCCTTTGTTGTTCCGAGTTCTGACTCGTGAACCCTTTACTTTATTCGATGCTCTAACCCAAGCCATTTATTCTCCTATGTTGATCCAAGTCACTTCGATCTTCAGGGTCAGTCAATTTCTCAAATTTGACCTTTTGTCTACCAATTTCCAATTTAAATCTTTGGATCATTCAATTCTTCAATTTCGACCCTCGGGTCATTCAATTCTTTAATTTCGACCTCCGGGTCACCCAATTTTCAATTTTCAAATTACCAAATTCTCAATTTCGACCGTCAGGTCATCCAATTTCCATTTCCCCATTCAGGATAAGGGAATAATCCTGAAACCATTCATAGAAGCGATCCAACTCTCTATAATGGTCTCCGTTCTTCATTGAACTGATAGTGTTCCCAGTGAACTGATAGTCGTTCTTAGTTGACCTGATAGTGTTCCAAGTGAACTGATAGTCGTTCTTAGTTGAATTGATAGTGTTCTAAGTGAACTGATAGTCGTTCTTAGTTGAAATGATAGTGTTTCCAGTGAACTGATAGTCGTTCTTACTTGAACTGATAGTGTTCCAAGTGAACTGATAGTCGTTCTGAGTTGAACTGATAGTGTTCCAAGTGAACTGATAGTCGTTCTTAGTTGAACTGATAGTGTTCCAAGTGAACTGATAGTCGTTCTTAGTTGAACTGATAGTGTTCCAAGTGAACTGATAGTCATTCTTAGTTGAACTGATAGTGTTTCAAGTGAACTGATAGTCGTTCTTAGTTGAACTGATAGTGTTTCCAAGTGAACTGATAGTCGTTCTTAGTTAAACTGATAGTGTTCCCAATGAACTAATAATCGTTCTTAGTTGAACTAATAGTGTTCCCAGTGAACTGATAGTCGTTCTTCATTAAACTGATAGTGTTCCAAGTGAACTGATAGTCGCTCTTCATTGAACTGATAGTGTTCCAAGTGAACTGATAGTCATTCTTAGTAGTGTTCCCAAGTGAATTGATAGTCGTTCTTAGTTGAAATGATAGTGTTCTCAGCGAACTGATAGTTGTTCTTAGTTGAACTGATAGTGTTCCCCAGGAACTGACAGTCATTCTTCGAGAGAAGCTCCCAGGATATCAAACTGCCAAATCTATCAAGAATCTTCTTTAGATTTGTGAAATTCTATTATCAATATTCTTTCATCAATTGCTTTCATAATATCAAATTTTCTTTCTTGTTCATATCAAGGAAATTGATAGCTTCCTTGAAGAAGGTCAATTGCAAGCAATTTGGATTCCAAATCGTGATTCTATGAAGTCAATCTCGTTTCGAGGTAATAGTTCAGGTAGAATGAATATTTTTACAACAATATGCATCATTTTCAAATACTTTGAATCAACAACAGAATCTTCAACATTTTGACAACATTTTCTAGCTATCTCGGCGTGAAGTGAGAGCTTGATGTCCGTTTTCGATACATCCTGACACTATTTTCAATCCCTCTTTAGGACTTGATTCCTTCCCTTCTTCTTATAATCTGAGCACTTGAGCTCTCAAATTTGCACACTTCCCTGTGTCCCCACTGTCCTACCATAGATAGTCTCATTTCGGTTCGAGGTCGAACCACCAATCATTTTCTCGCAAAAGTCCAGTTCAAAAGCTAATTTAGTCTCAGAAATGAGGCACCCAAGATCAATCCCTTTTCAAGCTTTAGGGACCCCATTTTTCTTCGTTTTGCAAAAACCTTGTCGGATTTATTGTGCAAAATCCGAAGGTTCCATCGTAGTCTCTTTCTTCGAGGATTCCATTCCATTTTCTGCCCGATTAGGTTAAGGGTATAAACCTGAGCCTCCTTTGATGAGGTATTTCATTTTCCGCCCGATCAGGTTAAGGGTACAAACCTGAGCCTCATTTGATGAGGTATTCCATTTTCTGCCTGATCAGGTTAAGGGTACAAACCTGAGCCTCATTTTGATGAGGTATTCCATTCCCCAATCAGGCCGAAAGTTAAACCTGAGCTTCGTTCCATACGAGGTATTTCTGTCTCATTCAGGATAAGGGCAAAACCTGAACTTCACTCGCGCAGAGTGAATCTTTCTTTGTTCTCCATTTCATATGTACCATCTTCACCAGGCTAATATCTCTATACCCAGTCAGATCCTTCTAACTGGGGTATTTTTTTTATATAGCCCAAATTTGGTGTGTTTTTCTTTGTCACTAAGCTCGGCCACAAGCCGGCTTAGTAGAAAAGAGGGGCATTTCTAAACACCCCAAATTTTCACTCACCTCCCCAAACATCACAATTCATCCCTTGAGATCGCTGGAGGGCAAAATGGTCATTTTCTAAGCCTAAAACTTGCAAAAGTCCAAATTTCATCTGCAACTCTCAAAATTTCTCTATCTTAGCTCAGATTTTCAAAATTTTATTCCTGACAGGAGATGAGAATCTCCAAATCCTGGTTCAAGATTACATTTCATAAGACATGTCATTGCATATCATTGCTTGAGCATTTCATATCACTGCACTGCACAGCATGTCATTTCGAGGTCAAAAACTCTCGATTTTAAAACTATCAATCCAGATTCGAGTTTTTAACTCTTTTCAAAATCAAGTTCAAAACCCTGGGTCTTCAAAATTGTCAATTCTTCCCATTTTACCCCCAGGTCTTTGAATTTCAAGAGATTTTCTCAGGAAAACGATTTGAATAGTTTTCAATATGGATTTTAGCTTTAAACTCTGCAATTTTATCTCAGACTTTGCCCTTTTGTCAACAATTTCAAATATCATTCTTTTGCAAAATCGCCCTACAGGGGCCACCTCTTTTTAAAATTTCTGCAATTAGGCCAAGTATTTCTTATTTGCCAATTAGGCTAAGTTTTTATGAAAATTCCAAAATAAGGTTTTACTGTCTTGATTTTGTTTCAATAAAGAAATGATGTGGGGTCCACCCTGAGGTGGCACCACATAGGCTTTCCTTTTGTAAAACTTGAATTTCGAAAACCCCCAAAATATAAGAGCCTTGTCCCTGAATTGGCGCCACTGGGTCATTTTCTTTCTCCTTCCATCTCTTTGCCATGTGTCAGTGTGGGGCCTCTTCAAGGTGGCGCCACGTGTCTTCAGTCATCTTCTCTTATTTCATGCCACGTGTCAATGTGGAGCTTTCCTAATGTAGCGCCACATGTCTTCCACCTTTATTTCTCTCTCCCTTGCCACATGGCACTCTAGGGTCACCCTGAGTCGCCACGTGTCCACCTCTGTTTTTTCTAGAAAAAGTAGACTTGTCTCCTTCTGAGGTGGCACCATTTGGGGTGTTCTCTCTTGCAGTGGACACATGTCAAGCTCTGCTTTTCTCAGAAAAAGCAAGTGACACGTGTCTCTCTCTGCTTTTCCCAGAAAAAGCAAGTGACACATGTCTCTCTCTGCTTTTCTCAGAAAAAGCAAGGGACACATGTCACTCTCTGCTCTTCTCAAAAAAAGCAAGAGACACATGTCTCTCTCTGCTTTTCTCAGAAAAAGCAAGTGACACATGTCACTTTCTGCTCCTTTTAGAAAAAGCAAAAATTCAAACATTCAAATTCTTCCTGAGGTGGCGAAAATCCTGAACTTTACCTTTTTATCTGGCTTGAGATGGCGCCACATGTCCCTTGTTCCTCCCTCCTGCCACATGGCACTGTGGGGTCACCCTAAGGTGACGCCCCTTTGAATTTCAGAGCCCACCCAATTTGAATTTCATATTCCTTCTGAGGTGGCGCCATCTGAAGAGTCTCCTCCAGCAAACTGACACTTGTCAGGTATAGAACCACCCTGAACTGCCATATGTCCAATTCTCCTTTCTTCAGAAAAAGTAGAATCCCCCCTCTGAGGTGGCACCATTTCTGAAAAGACCTCCCCACAAAAGTAGCTCTGCAGCTTGCTTTTAGGAAAAGTAGAAAACCAAAATTCAAATGCTCCTGAGGTGGCATCTTCTGCTTCCCCTGCTCCTGCCTTCTGACACATGGCAATGTGAAGCCACCCTGAGGTGGCGCCACATGTCTGTCCCTGCTTCCACAAAAAAAAGCAAAAATTCAAATATTCAAACTCCCTCTGAGGTGGCACCATCTGATTCCTCTGTCTTTCCTTCTGACACATGTCAGTGTGGAGCCACTTTCAGGTGGCGCCACATGGCAGTCTCTCCTTCTTCCAGAAAAGCAAAATTTTGAATTTCAAACAAAAGCAAACTCCAAGATGGCATCCTCTGAGGTGGCGCCATATGGGAAGCTCCTGCAGAGAAAATCAAGCCAACTCTTTTGTTGAGGTGTCTCACTCACAAAATTTGCATTTTATTTATTCCAAAAATCCAAAGTAGCATCCTCTGAGATGGCACCACATGGAAGGTCCAGATTTACTCTGTTTGAATTTCAAAAATCTCCAAAAATTCTATAAATACCCTAGCCCATGCTCAGTCCAGGGGGAGCTCCTGTTCTGTTTGAGATCTGAACTTCAACTTAGAAATCCATTTTATCCTTTCTTTTGTTTTCCTCTGAATTCACGCTCTCTCTGGAGTCCATTACCAAGGTAGCTGCCCGTCTCTGAGGTGTTAAAGCAGCGAAAGAACACAAGGTGAGTCTTCTATTCTAATTGCTTCTATTGAAATAATACCCTTGTCTCGATTCGCATGTTAAATTTTTGTTTTGAAGAAAGAGTTCGTCTGAATGATGGATTGAGCTATTCTCATAAAATGACATATATCAAAAACAATTATGCTTCCTTGATGATTTTAAACATTCATGCATTAGTTATATTCAATTCATACTGTATTTTGTTAATTTAGTATATTTTCGGAATTAGTTAGTTCTTTTCTTTAGCATTTATTTCAATTCTGTTTAGTTTATGTAATTCTCTATTTTTGTCAGTTAGTCTACTCGTTATTTTATTTGTTTATTTTTCTCTAAAAATACCAAAAAAATCGTATTACATGACCTTAGACATCCCTAATAATCTGCAAAAAAATCGAAATCATTTGAATTCTTTTACTATGTTCAAAGTTCAAAATGCCAAGTCGGGTTTTATGACCTGGGAAACGTTCTGAATATTTGGTCCCGATTTGTAAAATCGAAATCTCCCTCATGTGAGATCCGATTTTCAATCCGAAAAATGACCTGAACTCGGAATGGAGTCTAGTATTTAATCTAATTTTCTAATATTTTTTTTATTTTTCACTGTCTGAAAAAAATCCAATATTTTGAGACATGTGTCAGAGCCTGATTTGAGTCTCTGAGACTCTGGATCAACTTAAGTCAATGGATTCTCTCTGGATACAACTCCAAATCTGAATCTGTAAAAAATGAACTTTATTTTCTGAATGTACTCTATTTGATTCTGAAATTTTGCAAATTTTAGGACAGTCTTCATGCCAGTTCCGTATTTTTCATCCCAGTCTCCTGTTTTAGCATTTACATCTGTTCTTCTGAGTTATGCATATAATGTTGTATTTTTATTTCTCATCCAGTTGATCAAATGCCAAATCCATACAAATGAAAGTTGTTCATATGCATGTCATAGTTGCCCATTTAAGTTTCAGAAATTTTTACGGTCTGTTAGTAGTTTTTATCTGTTTTCACATCAGATCATACTGATTTTAGCCCCATCAAAACCAAATCTCTGCTATCGAACTCACCATAGTTCAAATCCCGGAGCTATAAAATCCAAAGATGTTCATTTCCATGTCCTTTAGCATCTTGCAAAATATCAAACATTTCTATGGTGGATTTTTGCATTATTGCATTAAATGCTATGTTTGGTTCATACCCATATGCAAAATTTGCTCATTTTATGGTTTTCTTTGAAATTTTGCATCTAGGCCATGTCATTTCATCAATTTTATCATTTTATATTGTTTCTAAGGGTAGAGGGATGCTCCCTACCGAATTTGACATGATTTGAGTACCGTTTGATGATCAGTTTAGCTGTATCATCAAATCGGGGTCCTTGCGAGACCCTGATCCAAGCGAAAAACAAGCAAAATTCATTATTTTGGCTAAGTTTCAAACTCAAATTCTGATTTTTACAGTTCTAATATGTTTAGCAGCATGTCATCATGTCTCATCATGCATTTCATCATCATTTGGTTCAATTCAAATTTCAAAATCTCAAATTTTACCAAAATCCCTTCAAAAAACCCTGATTTTAAAGGTATAACTTCAATATTAGGGGTATTTTGGTCATTTCGACCACAATTCCAAATTTCAAACTATTTATTGCTGGATTTTCTTGCATTTGCATCATTTCAAACATCAAGGAAGTACGAAAATCGGGTTTATATCCTACTAAGTCCAATAATCTTAAGATATTATTGGAAAATCTTGGAAAAACCCACATATTTGAGCTAACCCCATTTCAAGTTTGGCAGAGACATTCAAAGGAAGGAGCTGAAGTTTGCAATTATTTTTATTTCATTTTATTTAGTGATGTAATAATTTAATGAAAATTTGGAATAAGATTTTTACTTTTCTGCTTAGATTAGGATGCATATCATATAGTTTGAATTTCTGCAATATCCTGATTATGTGATTCATGGATTTTATTTCAAAATCACTATGGATGTACACGAATGGCACGTGCACCAACTTTTAGGGAGTTGATGAACTCGATGGAGTCCATATTTACGGCCCTAGTCAGAATATGGACGAGACCCAGATTCAACATCTTCCTACTAGTCACACCGAGCCTACACTCTTAGGCTATCTTTCAAAATTCATTGCTTGTCTTCAATGATTACAAAGTATTTTAGAATTAGCTAAGTAAATTACAAGCATATTTACGGCCATAGTCGGAATGTGTAGTAATCTTACCTTAGTTTAATTCTAAAATTGCATATTTGCCTGAAAAGAAGCTTTCATAAAAAGACATTCATTCATTCAGGATAGTTCACATCATGAAATCATGTGCATTTTGTAAAAAATTCATTTCAAGGAAGTCGATTTCTCAAGATGCTCTGAAAAGGTTTTCAAAGATGTGATTTTCCCAAGCTAAGTTTCCCCTGATTTTCCCAGAAAATATTTCTTAACTTAGGATTCATTTCTAATTTTTCAAATGAAATTCTCCATTATTTTCCAGAGTCAAAATCGATTTTCAATTTCTCAAGGCTAAGATTTTCTGAATTTCAAGTTCCTAAGATTCATTTTCAAAAGGAGTTTCTCATCATTCGCAAGAATCAAAATCGATTTTCCAATATTTCAAGATTCTCAGAATTTCAATTTCCTGAGCTTTGATTTTCCTTCTCCAAAAAGTTTTTCAATGAATTTTAGTCATTTTCCAAAGAAACTTTTCAAGATTGACAAATAGTTCCTCTTCAAGTGTTTTCTCAAGAATCGTTTCTACTTTTCCAGGATTTTCATTCATTCATGATTTTCCCAAATCTTCATAAATTTTCTTGAGATTTTAAGTCCTTTTATCAGAGTTTCCTGAGAGATTGATTTCCATATTTTGCCTTAGAAATATTTTCCAACTCCAAAGCATTTTCTAAGCATACATCATGTTTTCCAACTTGCATTTTACAAGATTTCATAGCACATGCCTGAATTCTCTATGCATTTAGGATAGAACACAATTTTGATAATTTAACTAAGTCGAGCACACATTTGGTCCTTGGTTCGATTACCCCTGTTAAAGGCGACAGAAACAGTCGAACCTCGTACCGACAGGTCGAGTCCCATTCTTCAGAATATTTCCCGCAATTTTCAAAAATGAAGGCGAGTATTTCAAAACAATTTTCTCACTCTGGTCAAGTGTGACTCGCGAAAGGATTTCCCCCTCTCTTCCGCAGGGAAGGGAAGATAAATTTTGCGACGATAACAACAACCTCTCCATTACTGCTACAACTCCAACTGGTGCATTTGCAACTCAAGCAAAGAACAACCAAATGGAACAACACCAGTCCGTCAGCCCTTGGCATTTCAAAAGATCGATTCTTCATCAAAGGAGGTGCTCTATCTAGCCATTCCATTACAGCCCTTCAGCCGATCCAAGGTATGATTTGAAACCAGTTCAAAAACTGGATTTATATGATTGAAAAATCCCATTCATGAGTCTATAAAATATGAAGCATTAGGTTGTTCATAATGATGCTACGTAAAAGAGGCAATTCATCCAATAAATGGATCAAATCTCTCCTTTCAATAGCAAACATCAAATCAATACCATATTTCCCTGATTTCCTTTTATTTTATCGTTATTCTAATATAGATTATATACCCTAGGCATCACATTTAGTTTATATTATTGTTTTATCGGCATTTTACTTAACTTCATTAATGTTTGCTTATTAGTTATAGCATTTTTGTTTAGGTCCCCATTCCATTCATTATTTCATGTAAGAATTTTTATCAGTAAATCTTACAAATTTTATGTTGAAAGCATGTATACATTACGAATTCCTTGCAAAAATCCCAAAGCCATTCAATGTCTGTGGCTTCATTTTAAAAATCCAAAATCGGACCAGGTTTTCAACCCTGTGAAAACGCTGGATCCCCCTGTAGCAGAGTTGTTAATCTGAGATCTCCCTCAGGGGAGATCCGATTCACAATATATAAAATACAGTAGATTCATGACGAGATCTAGTATTTTACTGGATTTTTCTGATAAAGGGTGCTATCTTTCAAAAATCAGGTTTTACAGATCATTCTGTAACACCTGTTACGGGTTTGTCCGGGTTTAGATCGACTTAATCAACTGTGACTTTCTGACCTGTAAGTCAGATGCCCTGACTGTCAACAGAGGAATTGTTCGTCATGATGTTCTTTGTTATTTTCGAGATTTTTAGGATTTTGGAATGCATATTTTCATTTGTTTTAGATTTTACAAGTTTACTTGTTGATTCCTTGTTATTTTAATTTCATCAAATTTAGGGGTCTGTTAATCCAATGTGTCATCTGTAACCATAGGTCCAATGAAGGAACTTTAAAAAGAGAATCTAATTCTCTGTTTGTTGACAACATTTTCCTAAAATTTTATCATTTTGGCCATGGATTAATATTTTTCCTGTAATTTTTACCAAAACCTGTCAGTTTGCCTGCAATCTCAAGGTCGCCAGATTCTGACCTAGATTGCCGGAGGTGTAACTCTCCGGCCATAGGTCGAATCCCAAGTCTGTAAAAGGAAAAAATCCTTCTCTAGTTGTCCTCTGTCACCATGAAGAATCTTAGAAATTTTTATGGTAAGATTAATCTTCAAATCTGCTGTCATTAGGGCATATAGACAAAATCATCCACTTTTAAGGTTTTTTATTGAATTTCTATATTAAATAATGCCAAAAAAATTTGATTTTCATATTTCATTCCATTCCTAGGATTAAAATAGGTGTCCATGCCAAATTTGGCTTGATTCTGAGATCAATTTTCATGTGTGTTAGTTAAACTGTCAGAAGAAAGGTGAAATTCAGACGAAATTCAATGTTTTCATGGTATTTTTGCATTTTTAGAGTTTTAACATGCTTATAATCATATCATATCATCTTATGCTTGATTTTATCTTCATTTGCATCCATTTGAATTTCAAAAATCTCATTTTTACAAAAATTATTTCTGAAAGCCCTGATTTCAAGGCCATAGTCTTGTTATCAGGGGCATTTTGGTTATTTTCACCCCAATTTTGAATTTCCAAACTTTATTTTTGAAATTCCATGCATTTGCATCATTTATTTCTCTTGTTTATATCAGGGAGGTATGAATCAAGATTTATATCTGGATAAAATCCGATAATTTCCCGATATTATCGTATAAATCCAGAAAAACCTACATATTTGAGCTAACTCAATTTCTAGTTTTGCAGGGATATTCAGAAGGAAGATTTCATTTATTTTTCCTTTATTTCATCAAATGTAATATAAAATATAATATTGGAATAAGAGTTACATTTCTTCATAGAATACGATGCATTGCATATAGTTTGCTTTTTGTAATTTTCAATATCTGATGAATGACAATTCATGCATTTTCCAAATTCACTATGGTTGACACGAATGAGGCATGCACGAACTTTTAAGGAGTTGATAAACTCGGTGGAATTTATATTTATGGCCATAGTTAGAATACAAACGAGATTCAGATTTGTCATATTCGTATTAACCACATTCAACCTACACTCTTAGGCTAACTTCAAAAATTCACTGTATTTCTCAAAAAGATTTCCTCAAAATCCTCAGAAAATATTCTTTGCAGTTACATTCATTCATCCATATTTGCATCATGAAAGCATTTCAAAGGACCAAATCCTCTTTTATTGGTTTATTTCGAAAAAGAAATTGATTTTCTCAAAAGGATATTCAGATTATTTCAGAAATCGATTTTCTCAAAGTTTCAATCATCTTGAGAATCAATTTTCTATTTCAAAAGGTAGTTTTCCAATGCAATCCATGATTTTCCAAGGAATATCCTTTTCTAAATATCATAAGCAAACATCATCTTTTTAAAATATGCATTTTTTAAGAATTTCATAGCACTTGCCTGATTCTCTGTGCATTTAGGAAATAGAGCATGATTTAAATATTTGAGCCTAGCTAAGCACACTTTTGATTCTTGGTTCAATTACCCCTGGTTAAGGCACCAGGAACGGTTGAACCTCGTACCGACAGGCGAGTTCCATTCTACGAAATTTTCCCACAAATTTCAAAAATGGAGGCGAGTTATTTAAAAAAAAAAAAATTTCAAAACTTTGGTCAAGTTTGATTCGCAGAATCGTTTCTCTCTCTCTCGTAGAGGGCAGAAAAAATTTTGCGATGATAACAGGGGTCGACCCCTATTCCCTTCTTTGTTGTTTCTTGGAGCTTCTCTCTCCTCCCAGCCAACCTTCCTTCCTCCCTTGCAGTTGTTTCCATCCAAGGTAAGATTTTACCATGGATTTCATGTTTTTGTTATTTTTTTTATGCTTTTGCCATGAATCCCATCATTAGCGCCCCCTTGTTTATGAGTTTTAAGCATGGTTCATCTCCAAGAACCCTAAAATGAAATCAAGAACATGATCTAATGTTGTTCCATGGTTTATTTTTTGTTTTTGATCCGTTAGAATGGTTTAGAATATTTTTTTTTATGTTTTTGTCGAATAAAAGTTGAGATTCGCTCGTTAAATGGGTTGAATCTCTCTTTTCAAAGGGAAAATCAAATCCAACTGTGTGTTTCCTAGATTTTTTATTTATTTTGTATCATGTTAATGGTTATTTTATTGTTTCTAGCATCAAACCCAATTTTGTTATGTTATTTCTTTATTTTTTTATTATTTTTCATGTTTAAATCATGGTTTTTAGTGTTTTATTGAATATCCATGTGTTTCGATGAAGCCATAAAAATCATATTGTTTCATGCTTGAATCTTCATTTAAAAAATCTAATTTTTTTAGGGTTGGTTCATGAATTTGTCAGTGACTCCCTGTAAAAAAATCAGATAGTTTTGATTCGGGAACCCTGTTAAAAAAATAAAAAGATGAACCATGACATCTGACCCAAGAAATCTCTATTGAGATTCATGCACAACTTGCAGATGCAATATTTCTATCATCCAGGATCCGATTTACAATTTGTAAATTGTAGAAGCTTCATCTTGATATCTAGTATTTACTGTGATTTTTACATAATTTTATGTTTCTGTTTGCTATTTTTCCTCTGTTAGAAAGTAGAATCGGTTTCTCAAAGCTCGTTATACTTCGTTAAAACCCTAGATCAACTTGTATCGATCGTATTTTCCTAACCAGAGATCTGATTAACGATATGTAAAAGGGAAAATCTTTCTCTGTGTGTCTTCTATTCACTGCTAAAATGTCATAATTTTTAATATGGTTTGCTATTTTTCTCTGTCATATTCAATCTAACTGGGTATGAAAGAATTAACTCTCATGATAATGGTAGATATGAGATGTAGAATAAAGAAGAAAATTCACCTCATCGAGATGAGGCTTAGGCTTAGCCCTTAACCTAGATGAGACAAAAAACACCTCATAGAAGAACGAGGTTCATGCTTAACCCTTAACCTGAAGGGGATGATACCTCATGGAAAAATGAGGTTCAAACTTAACCCTTAATCTGAAGGGGACGATACCTCATGGAAAAATGAGGGGAAAACAGAATCCTCGAAAGAAGAAACCATGATAGAACCTTCGAATTTTGCACAATAAATCCAAGAGGGGTTTGCAAAAGGAAGAAAGGGGGTTGAAAATGATAAATGTCATTTATAGGAGGTAAATTGGAAGGTGAATAAGACAACTTTCTTGAAGTGGAATAAGGCAACCCTTTCATCAATGCGAAAGGCAAACAAGGTAATCCTTTCAAATAGAAGTAAGGAAACTCTTTCCACAACATGAAAGATGACAAAGGCTATCCTTTTGGAGTGAGGGTAAGGCAAATCTTTCAACAATGCGAAAGACGACAAAGGCTATCCTTTCGAAGAGAAGGCTAATCTTTCAACAATGCGAAAGACGACAAAGGCTATCCTTTCAGAGAGAAGGCTAAAACCTTAGATCAACTTGTGTTGATCGTATCTCCCTAACCGAAGATCCGATTGACGATCCGTAAAAGGGAAAATCTGTCTCGGCGTGTCTTCTATTCACTGCTAAAATGTCATAATTTTTTAATGTGGTTTGCTATTTTTTCATTTTTTAATGTGGTTTGCTAAAATGTCATAAAGGGAAAACTAATTCTTTATTCTACATCTCATATCTACCATTATCATGAGAGCTATTTTTAAAACCCTAGTACTTGTTTTAATATGTTTTATATTCATTATAATTGATCGTATATTGCCGGAACAATATCTCCCTATCTGGAGATGATTTTTCTGATCTATAAAAAGCAAAATCTTTATTTTTCTGTCTAGTATATCTCTGTAAATTTTTATGAATTTCTATGGTGATTTGACCCTTGATTCGGGTCTAACACTGTGACAGGTACATACCTAAGGGCAAAATCGCATATTTTAGAGTTTTATACAATTTCCGTATTAAGATAATGTCAAAAATAGTTTTTTTTTTATTTCAATTTAATTTTAGGGTTATCAAAAGTGCATATGTCATTTTTTATTAATTTTGGAATTCATTTGAGGCTTGGTTTGATTAAATTGCAAAAACAGGCTGCCCGCGGAGTCCCGATTCGAGCATAACACTGGCAAATTCATGATTTTTTGTGATATTTCTGTTTTTTCCATAAAAGTTTATATTTTTAGGATTTTTTTATGTTTATAATCATGTTAGAACACTTCATGTTCAATTTCGTTTCAATTTGAATCTTTTTAAGCCCTAAATCCAAAATTTTACCAAAATATTTTTTGAAAACCTTGATTTCAAGGCCATAGTCTTGTTTTCAGAAGTATTTTTGTTAATTTTCCCTAAATTTCAAATTTTAAAGTTATTTATCTTTATTATTTCTTTAATTTTATATCATATTTTATTATATTTATTTCAGGGAAACATGAAAAAGGCTTATATCTGGATAAATCTAGTATTTTTTAGATATTACTTGATAAATCCAGAAAAGCCAACATATCTTCACTATCAAGTCTTCTAGTTTTGCAGGGATATTTAAGGCTGTGTTTTTTTTATTTTTCTTTATTTAAATTCAATTAGTGATGTAAATTGTAAATAAATTTGGAATAAGAATTTAAATTTCTGCTTAGAATAGGGTTTGCATGTGCATATAGTTTAACTTTATAATAATGTCAATGTGTGATGAATGATGATTCATGCATATTTAAATTCACCATGGTCTACACGAATGGCACGTGCACTAGCTTCTAGAGAGTTGGTAAACTCGATTGAGTTCGTATTTATGGCCATAGTCAGAATACAAACAAAATCCAGATTTATCTTCTTTTAAGTCACAATCAGCCTACACTCTTAGGCTATCTTCAAAAACCATTGCATATTTCAATCTTTTATAAATATTTTTCTCCTTTTAGAATCAAATGAGATATATATTCAATCCATATCTGTGGCCATAGTCAGGGATATGAGGCGAATTTACTTCATTAAAGTTCTATAAGGCACATAAACTTTATTTTTCAAATAATTTTCTCAAAAGTTCCTCAAAAAATGTTTCCTTCAAAATTGCATTAATTCATCTAGGTTTAGATTGCATCATGAAAGTATTTCACAGGGCCACACGCCTCTTCTTTTGATTTATTTCTCAATATCACCACAAAAAAAATGATTTTCCTTAAATTTCCCCTGATTTTCCTCAAAATCGATTTTCTCAAAAACCCTTGGTTTTTTAAAAGGATTTCCAAATGCTTTTCAAAGACTTTCCAAGTATCTCCCAAACTCAATTTTCCAAGTTATATGCCCAATTCCAAAGTTCAAATTCAGAGAAATCAACTTTCTCTAAGTTATTTTGAGTTTCTCAGAAATCAAATTCCTCAGAAATCAATTTTCATTTTCTTCAAAAAAGTTTTCCAAATGCAATTCACAATTTTCAAAGGTGTCTTTCTTCCAAATATTTTCCAATTATTCCAAAGCAAACATCATGTTTTTAAATCTGCATTTTTTGAAATTCATAGCACATGCTTGATTCTTTGTGCATTTAGGAAATAAAACACGATTTAGACAATTGAGTAAATCAAAGCACATGATTGATCCTTGGTTCAATTACCCCTGGTAAAGGTGCCAGGAACGGTTGAATCTCGTACCGACAACCAAGTCTCATTCTTTGAAATTATTCTATATTTTAAAACGGAGGCGAGTTATTTTCAAAAACTTTTTCAAAGGTCAGTTTGACTTACAAAAGTAAAATTTTGCGATGATAATAAGACCCTAGTAGGTCTATATAAGTTTTTTTTATCATACCTGGCTATGGTAGACATGATGTCTGTCACAGCAACCAGAAACCAATAGACTGAAAGTCGTGCAGAGCCCAACCTGCCATATGAAGGCATGCTGCCGGGAGCAGCAATAGCTCCCATCAGGAGTTTGCACATCTTGCTGCGCTTTGGCCAATGACCGATCAGACCTAAGGTCAGGTTGGGTCAGACTGACCCGGTTTGGTATGGTCCGACCAGCGTGACCGAGGTCAGCTTGGGGAAAGGGCTGGGGTCAAGTAGACCCAGTCCATTCTAGGCACACCCACAGACCACACACACACACACACACATATATATATAATTTATTTTTTGCAAGTGCATGTGAGAAATCAGATCTGAACCCAAATTATATACAATACACGAATCTGAAATCAAAAATGCATTTTCTCAATTCCAAATACAAGAAATAAACCTTTTCCTTTTAGATTAATGATCAATACAATTGATTAAACTTGATATTCACAACTGGAATAATTTAATCAAACACAATTGCAGCCTTATGTCTAAAATAATCAGATTTCTAACTTATCTTTGATAAAAAACCAACATCCATAAAAGAAAAGATTAGATCAAACGTGAAAACTGTAATAATCACAAAATTTTGACAATTACTTAAATAAATAAAGATGACTTATTATCTTAAATATGACTTTTATTTATTTAAATATGCTTGAGAATTATAGTTTGTGGTACATTGATTCAAAATAAAATTCTAGCTAGATTAGAATTTTATTGAAAGTTAAAATGAAATTCAAATTTAATTCAGGGATAATGTAACGCCCTAGATTTCCAAAACAAAGCTAAGTTAAAATTTTCATGAATTTCTTTTTTTTTTCTTTGCAGCGGAACTTAAAAAAAGGTTTTAGCAGCGGAATCAAACGATAATGAGTTGTCAGTTTTTGAAAACTCCAGGCACATTACAGGTATGTGGCCAAGCAACTCATTGACCACCAAAGTGTTCCGTTTTATTGAAAACCACATGTTTATTACAACATCACTACTTGGGAAAATAGTATAAGTTCAATAAAAGGAAGCAGTACAACTCTGTCTAGAAAAACCCTGAAACTCGATGCTGCCTTATTTCGCATATCGCAACGCAGGTCCAACACCTGAAATCTCCATTAAACGGGGTCAGAACCACTGATAGTCTGGTAAGCAAGCAATTATACATCCATTCAACTCAAGTAAATACGTTGACCACTCAAGGTCGCGATTCGCAATAACGATGCTCAAGTCTCCATGACTTAGCGTATATCGCAAGAGCCTCCTCAGGGTTATGAGTTGAACATCCGCTCAAGTCTTCATGACTTAAAGCAAGCCTCTTCAAGGCTGTGATTTGGATCTCTCGCTCAAGTCTTCATACTTGGCGTTTCTGTATCCCACGTGTCTAAGGATAACTCATCGAGCTTCGCTTAGTCGTGCAGATACAACATGGGTCTTTGCCCTATCGGTCCAGTAGTATACCGATCATGACACCTTCACAAAGGTTATATAGAAATGACTCAACAACGTCAATTCACTCATACATTCATGCATCACTGAACCTAAGCTAATGCTTTGTTTCAATAATTAACTTTTTCCACCCTTGGTACACGGGCGAAGCATTGTCCGAACATCAACACGACGTTCTGGGGGTTGATTATTCCATGTATTTTAGATACCCTAGAGGCCTGTTGACCCTATCTATAGTAGGGCGGTGTATTTCAACCGGGAGAACCCTACTAGGACCAATTCAGATGCATCATCTACTTACAGTAGTTGGGTTCAATCCTTAGATCTTAAGGATAACCACAACCTTAAAACCCATGAGTGACTAAGGCCATCGTGGATTCTATCAGGTCCAAAGTCAATGCGTGTCACTCAAGGCTGTACCATCACTGTCTTCCATAGTGAGCATAATTACTGAAGGAGTCTGTCAGTCTTACAATTACTTTATCAAACATTGTATGCCATTTTAGGCAGCCCGTGCCTCAGCACTATGGAGATATGTACTCGACCTCATTCAGTATGCTCTAATCACATTCATCAACCGAGAGGGATACCCCTAACACGATCATCGACCGTGAGGTATATGTGACCTTAAGTCTTATTCATATGCATGCTTAACTCTGCTCTCGGCACTGCGACCATCACGAGCATCTCACCTCTTTCGGGTGGAAACAACACACTCTGGCTCTGCGAGCCTTACGAGTCTGGTTGTGTAACAGTCTTAATGAGCATGCATATGACTCAATCTCGATAGATCGGTGGCTCGATGTATTTTTATGCAACAAGCTCTTAACCTAGTTAATGCGCAACCACTACTGTGGCACAATAGCCCTTACGAGTATGGTGCCCTTACAGGTATCTAGGAGACGAGCCATTCTGGCATTGTTCCAACAACGGGCATTGTTGTGCCACTTAACCGGTTCTCGCAGCTCTTCTGCCAACCATTTTGCTAGTACCTCCCCTGCTCCAACAACAGGAGTGCAACGATCCTTTCTTCATTGTAGAAAAGTGTTCAACAAACTAGGTAGCAACTCCTCTGTATGACGGAGTAACATGCTACGTTCTTTCTGAGCTATTTTTAGCTTCTTCAGAAATTCCAACAGCACTTCCTCTCTTTAATAGAGAAAGCGTGCATTCCTTTATAACTATTTCAGCGGCATCTCCCCTTTTTTACAGGAAAATCGTTACGCTTAACTGAGAAATGGATGCACACTATCATGCGTACCTCGCATCCATCAAGGTTGATTGAAACCTCGGGCCATAATCAAGCCATACACAAATGACTTAGTCTTTACGAAAAAGCAATTTTGTGCAAAAGCGAAGCCTTTCCAATAGGGTCTTCATTCGTCAAGCAAAATCTTGATCGAGGAGCGGCAAAGGAATCACATCGGTGATTTGGAGTTGATCTCCATTTGAACGCTCACTTATGCGCACCATATATGTAGTATAAGCAGAAACCTATGCTTTATATGGAGGCAGTGTAAAGGAAATGCATATACTTATTGTTTGGGGGTGTGTAACCGAACGAAATATTCTACATATATATTTGCAGAAAGCAGGAGCCTTGACATCATTCAACGCGATGACATAATTTAAATACATAATTGGAAGTACATAATCAGAAATTGCAAAAAGCAGGGAGCCTTGGCATCATACGATGCGACGGTAAATGGTAAATTACACGAGCTATGGCAATATAAGACGCGACAGCTCTTTCCAGAAGATACACACCAAGATCGGTATCCAACGATAGTTATAAGGCGAGCGAGTGAACACTGATGTGTTCTAGAGGGCTCAACCGAGAACTGGGGCGAGATGCCATTTTTAAGGATGCATATACTACGTATTCAAACATATATATCCGATGATAGTTACGAGGTGAGCGGGTGAACACCGAAGTGTTTTAAAGGGCTCAACCAAGAACTAGGATCAGATACTACTTCAGAAAGTACTTACTTTAAATCATGGAAGAAACGGCTCTGAGATGATTTATCTGCTTCAAAGGCTTCGATCCTCCTTTCGAACGGTCAAACTAGGTCAGATGAAGTCGACCTAGTTGAGAAAGAGGTAGAGCAGGTCAAGCTGCTCAACCCAAGTGGTTTGAACCAAACTAGGTTCGGTCCAAGTCAACTGGGTTCAGCAGGTTCAAACTTAACCCAAGTAGGCTGGATCTGGATTCAGAAAATCAAACCAAAATCTGGGACCAAAAAGGACCTTGACTTTGACTTCAAACCCAACTAGGTTTAAGTCAAGTCAACTGGGTTTGGACCAGGTTAGGTAAGCTAGGACCAGGTTAGGCAGGCTACGACCAGGTGAGGCAGGCTCAGGCCAGGTCAGGCAGGTTCAGACCAAGTGGGCTAGGTAGGGGAGGTTTAGGAGAGAGAGGAGAGAGAGGGGAGAGAGAGAGAATGCTAGAAAGGGGGGGGGGGCAATTTTTCTAAAGAGGGGGACACCTTTGTTTATAGAAAAGTTTACTTGGCCCCCAAGTAAACCCTTTTACCCCAATGCCCTTGGCTTCTTTTTATTTCCAAGAGGTTCTTTTGTGTGGGGCCCACATGGAATATTTCATTGAATATTCTATGGGTCCCACTAGATATTTTTTTAGGAATATTTTTGTGGGTCCTACCAACATTTTCGTGGGTCCCACAAAAATTTTGGGTTTTCGGCGATTTTTTTCTGAAAATTTTTTAGTATGCCATTCCTTTCGTATTGACGTAACTAAGAAAGTTGGCTTGTACAAATCTCTTAATTTCGTTCAGGTAGGAAGTTATGACTTTCAGAGTGTTTGAACATATATTCGTGAAGTGACGAATATCCTAAGTATATCTGGTTCATTGGAATTGATTCGATTCGCATATCGATTGAATATGTTGTTTTCAGATGAAAATGCCTCATGAATTTTATTCAAAACTTGTCTGAAAAATTACGGGTCTTATGGATAATTTCATGTAAATTTGGATAAAAATGAAATTTGAATGAAACATAGATGAATTTGAATTCCAAACAAATTTGAATTTTAAATTTGGGTTTGATTGGCATTTAGAATTAATTTGGAATTTTAAAACCCCTTAGGGATGATTTTGGGTTTTTGGGATAATATTAATAATTAATTAATTAATTAAATTATTTAATTAGAAACTTAGAGGGTGGGATGTCCCCTTGTTTGACCCACACCCTTGCTGAACATTCTTATTACAAAGCAAGTCCAAGTCAAAATAAGAAACTTAAAAGAAATTTTGAAAAAAAGGCCAAGTCAAAACTTACCAAAAAAAACTGGTAGGCCTTGACTTGGCTTGAGCCAAGAGTCAAAGGACTCTAGCCACCTAAGCTAGGGCTAGGATGGGACCACATGGGGCATCCTTACCCCTAGCTCATGCTAAGGAAGAGATAAGGAAAGTCAAAGAAAAAAAAAAGAAAAAAAAAGAGAAACTAGGAAAAAGGCAAGTATGACTTGCCTTGTATTTTGGGAAAACTAAAGAAAGAAGTGAGGGTCATGACCCACCCTCCTTCCTCCTTATTTTCTAGACCTAAGCAAGGGTTTTAGAAACCCTTGCTCAACTCCTTTGTTGAGAAATAGAGAGAGTTTTTGAGAGAAAAAGAGGTATTGTGAGAGAGAGAGAGGGAGAAAACAAGGAGAAACCGATCAACTCTTCTTCTCCTTCTTTTTCGTGGAGTTGTCCAACAACCATTGAAAGTTGTAAACACCCTAATTTTTTCTCATCCATGCTCAGACAACCCTCCTCGTGCAGATGCCAACCCTGATAGGTCAGTATAGGAGTCCAACCCCTGAGTCATCCTAGAACCCTGTCATTCAGAGTCAACCAAGCTCATTCTCAAGCTCAGAACAGTTAGAATGTCAGTCATTTTTAGCTCACCTGAGCTCACGATGAGCAGACCATGCTCGTTTCTGACCATTCTTGCCAAAATGGATCATTTCTTCAGAAATGAGCTCATTTCTCACTTAAATCCAAGCCAATTGTCTATGAGTCAATCATTCACAGTCAGTCGTATTTCTCTGAGTTTAGCTTGAGCTCACTAGGAGTTCAAGTGCTCCAGTTTTAGTTCAAGACCACTTCCAAGTGTCCAAGAGCCCATTTTAGCCCATTTAGCTAAAATTGAGTTGAGTCTAGTCAATTGAGCTAGTGTTTGAGCTTCAATTTTAGTTCATCTCAGTATTATTGATCTTTGTTCTAGCTCAAATCCAGCTCTGGTCTGTAATTCACTTCACTCCAGTGACCATTTCTCTAAAAATGGTAACTTTTCTTGATAATTCAGTCGAGGAGTTAAGTTGAGTCAGTGTCTTGTCAGTCCATTTGAGTTCCAAAACCCTAGAACCCAGCTCAATCCAGTTCATTTCAGTTCAAACTAGCTCAAACCCTAATTTTTCAGTGTCACTTTGGCTCGACAGAGACAAAAACCATTTCTTGAACCATTTAACCCATTTTTATCAATTTTATCACTTTTTAAACTGGTACAACTGTCAATTGGGGTCTAGTATCCAAAATTCTTCATTCAAAGTTAGTATTTTGCATGGTATTTCATATCATTTCGCATCATTTTCCATCATTTCATAACATTTTATCACATTTCATTTCATTTCATTTTTGAGATCCAGAACTCTAGTTTTGAAAATTTCAATCCAGATTTGAGTTTTAAAGTCTTCAAAAATCAATTTCAAACCCTGGGTTTCCAAAATTGATAGTTTTACCCCCAGGATTCTAAATTTAGAAATATTTTCTCTAGAAAAACAATCTGAATTCCTTTCAAACTCAAATTTTCAAATTCTAATCTGGATTTGCTTTGCAACGGGGAATGGAATTTCAAATTCAGAGCTCGTTTTAAAATATTTCAAAAATAGCTCATTTTGTCCGAAAATCTTTTCTAAAAAGACTATTCTACCCCTTTGATCTTCAAAATGAATTTCAAAATTGAAAATAGGCCCACTCTGAGATGGATTACCTATTTGTATTTCCTTTTAATAAAAAAAATAAACATTTTCTTTTACTATGTTTTTCTTTATTTTACCATTTATTTTATTTTATTTTATTTATTTTTATTGAAAAGTGGGACCCACAAGGGGCCGACACCCCTTTCCCCCTTCTTTCTCCCTTTCTCCTTCCTTTTCCTTCTTTTCTTTCCTTTCCTCTCTTTTTCTTCTTTCTTTTCTTCTTTTCTTTCTTTCCCTTTTCCTTTTTTTTTTTCTTTCTTTCCTTTTCTTTTTATTCCTTCTCTTTCTTTCTTCCTTCTCTTTCCTCCCTCTCCATCTCATTCACGTACAACCCTCTCCTTCTCCTCTTCTTTCTTCCCTCTCTTCCTTCTTACTTTCCTTTTCCCTTTTCTTCCCTCTTTCCTTTCTTCTTCTCCCTTTCTTTCCTTCTTCCTCCCTTCCTTTCCTCTTTGCTTTCCCTTCCCTCTTTTCTAAAGGCCTTGTGATCATCGCAAAATTTTATCTCTCGTAATATTCTCTCTTCCTTCTCTTTTTCTTTCCAACCTCTATTTCCTCCTTTTTGAAGGGAGAAGAATAAAAGACAGAAAGAAAAAGAGAAGAAAAAAGAAGAGAAAAGAAGAGAGAGAGGAACTCTTTTGCGGGGTCTCACTTGACCTTAATTTTGAAAGTATTTGAGAAAATAACTCGCCTCCGTTTTGAAATATTTGCGGGAAAACTGGGAGATGGGATCCGCTTGTCGGTACAAGGTTCGACCGTTCCTGGTGCCTTTACCAGGGGTAATCGAACCAAGGGTCGAATTCATGCCTTTTGCTTTGCTAAGAAATTATCTAAGAATTCATTCTAAGTCTAAATGCACAAAGAATCATGCTTGTGCAAATGCAAAGATATATGCTCTTTTTGAAAATGATTTGAAATTTTCCAAGTGTTTCTGAGATGAATCTGATGATAGAGTGAAGAAATGGTTTCTGACTTAGAACTTAAGATTTTAAAGTTCTAAGTTTTTGGAATAATCAGAATTTGAGAATAAATCTTGACTTTGAAAGGAATGATTCTGAAGTTGAGATAAAAGGAGAAGAAAGGAAATTTCAAAGTCATAAATGGACTTTGAATCAGAATAGAGATGAAATGGAATTGAATTCTAACTTTGAAGTTTGAAATCAAAATGAAATGTGGGAAATCTAAATAGAATTGAGAAATAGAATTGATTTGAAAGTTGAAATTCAAGATGGAATTTGAATCCAAAGTCTGAATTCTAAATTGAATTCTGGATTTAGGATCCGAAATGGGAACTGGATTAGAAATCTGGAATGAAATGGATTTGGTTTTAAGAATTGGATTTGAACTCTGGGGTCCAAGATGAAATTGGATTCTGAATTTTAAATGGAATTGGATCCAAGATTTGGAATCCAAGATGGAATTTGGATCTGAAGTCTGAGATCCAAAAATAAAGTTGGATTCTGGACCCTAAGATGGATTTTGGATCTGAAGTCTGAGATCCAAAGTGAAGTTGGACTCTGGATCCTAAAATAAAATTGGATCTGAAGTCTGAGATCCAAAGTGAAGTGGGTTCTGGATCCTAAAATGGATTTGGATCCCAAGTTTGAGATCCAAAGTAGAAGTGGGTTCTGAATCCTAAAATGGATTTGGATATGAAGTTCGAGATCCAAAGTAGAGATTGTACTTGGAAATCTGGATCCAAGTTGGGATTAGGATTTAACTTTGGATTTGGATTCTGAAAAGTCCAAATAGGACCTTTAAAGATGGATCTGGGTTTTGAAAACCCAGATTGAATTTAAAACTTTAGGAAGATTTAGATTTTGAGATTCAGAATCAATCTCAAGCTTTGATTTTGAATTTTGAAGATGAAAAAAATAAACTTGATTTTGAATCAGAAGATAACTTCAAACTTAAATTTGAACTTTGAAGTTTGATTTTGAAATTGAATTAGAAATTTAAAGTTTGAATACAAAATCGATTATGGAATTTCAAAGTCAAATCGGACTTTGAAATTGAGATAGAATTGGAATTTGAAATAGAAAGATGTTCAAAATCACTTGGGTTTTGAAAAAGAATTTTCGAAAATATGATGCAATTCTATCCTATATGATGAATGAATTTGAATGATTTTGAAATAGGACTTTGAAGAGCTATTCCATTCTTTAAGTGAATTAAGAATGAGGTTGAAGATATAATATATCCCTGACTATGGTAATTGAATATATTATATAATAACCACATTTAAATTCAAGTGAAGAATAAAATACATTTTTGGTGCTTTTATAGAATTTAAAATGAAATTAACTCTCAATATACCCTGACTATGGCCATTGATATATGTATTGAATTAATTTTAAATTAAATTCTGATAAAAGAGGAAAATATTTAAAGAAAATATGATGATTTTTTAAAAGGATCCAGTGTGGATCCAGTGTTATTTTATAAAAGATAAAAATACTAAGTTTTGTTTACATCCTGACTATGGCCATTGATGTAAATCATCAACTTAGGATTAATTACCTCTTACGAAATGGTGCACGTGCCATTCGTGTTTCACCATTGTGATATTTTGGAATGAGAGAGAGAGAGAAATGATATGGGAAACAAGCAATCTTCAAGACATCTGCATGTTCATACATTCTAACCTAAAGCAGGAAATGCAAATATTCTCATTAATCTTTAACTATTACAATGTTGGAATTAAGAGCACAAGAGTTTCAAATTAGAAATGAGCATTTCTATGTATCTCCTGCTAAATATTGAGTTAGGACAGGAAGCAAATTTACATAATATCACTCTGATCTTCAAGATGTAACTGATGAGATATTCATGCATACCTATGAAAAGATAACATAAATGACAAGATGTACATTGGAAGAATATTTACGAGCTAATGAGAGATGAGTATGCAACAAAAATATTGTTATAGAGATATGACGGAAGAGATTTATACCTAATGCAAAATCCATGTGATGGAACCACGACTTTACTAGTGGATAACACCTATATACTTTTTTCCTAAATGCATGTTGCTTAGTTTCTATACAGGGTAATGCATGATGATGAATGCCTGGGACCAAACCATAATATAATACAATGCATGATGATGAACATCCAGGCTCTAGCTTTACAATCCCTGACTGTATAGTGTCTCTATGTTTAGAAAGCAAAGGTCAAGAATATAAGGCAGAATATGATGGCAGGAAGTGATGTACCCTGGATCAAAGCTGGGGGTGCAGCAGTTGGCTGAACCTCTATTGCCCAGGCATGGGCTGGGTGGATATGGCTGTGACTACAGGTATGATATTAACATCATAAGTTTACTTGAAAACAAATGTATCCAGCATCGCAAGACTAATTAGCAAACAGGCTCTCTGTAAATGACCAAACATTGTGCTGCGAGTGGGCCCCACACCATATTTCAATAATCTTCAGCAAAAGGAAAGAAGAAAAAAAGAAAAGTTCCATGTTATACAGGATTCCAACATAAATGGTTATATCATGTCATACATCTCCAGAGCCTCCAAACCAGCAGGTCTCTTTCATGTATTAGTTGAAACGAAACAACCAGGAGCAATTGAAATGAACCGAGTCAGCAATTAATGCATACTATACGAACGCTAAACCCACAATGACCCAAAATAAATCAAATGAAACAAGAGTTAGTTCTGTTCACAGGGCATTACAACACTGTATAGTCAACATTGATTAATGCCTGTTCAAAATTCACAAAGGTTAGTAGAGTGAGTAGCCAACAACTTAGTGAAGATATCCAATCTGGTTTGATTGGTATGAGCCAATCCTACAGTGATAAATTGTGCACAACTTGCCCATTTCCAGAATCAATCGTTCTTTTAACACACATCATTCTGAGCCAGTCCTACTGAGGATCCCAGCTCCTTCATCAGTGGGGCAATGGTCTCAATATTACAAACAACAGTTTGAGGGATATGCTACAATGCACAATATAACTACAACACATAAAGTGAATGACAGCAATACTGAAAATAGACGTGAGGCCACATACATATGTTTTATAAATAACAATAATGGATTGGCAAGAACTAGGGGAGGTAAGTGGATGTAGATTCCCATTAACAACAACACAAATTATGACTCTTTTAAGCATCATCTTGTAAATAGTACCTCTTTCTTCAGTCTCTAAAATTTGGACCATTGCTTTAGTAATAAGGGAAGAGCAACTTACCTTCCAGCACTGAATGCAAACTACACAATTATACCAGTTCATCTGTGTTTTCGCATGCAACATGATAGCTGAGCTGACCGATCCTTGTGCTGAATGTGAACTGCCATTTTGAGGAATCCTCCATGATGATGACTGGAGTCATATTCCCCAATCCTCAACATTGTTCTCATATCATGCAGCTTGCTACTAAGGCCCATACAACAGTTTGCATCTGTTTATGTTGACTTTGAATCCTCTGCTTGGCTCACAGAGACCACTGAAACATCCAGAGAACCTGATCTGTAAAATAAATGGATCATATTACATGATATCCTGGGTAAACCTCTCTCGAAAAGCACCAGAATTCATATAATTTCATAGTTCTATCATTGGACTTCACAAAAGCAGACCCTCCATTCATAATATTTTAAAAGAAACAAAACCAATTGAACTGGAAAAAATTACAAACTATCTGAAAATCGGCATTCAAGTGAAAGTGTGGAAAAGAATCAGAAGGTCAGGGGGATATCAACATTCGTAAAAGGGAAACTGCAGCCCATTTCAAGTATTAAATGCAAGGAGTCAATCCTCCTCCACATCATCTTCAAGTAATCAGGACTCAAGGAGTTTCTCTCCAGAACATTCAACTCCTTCAGTGACCAGGGCGGGGCAATTCTAGGAACATATGTTCCTTTCTCTGGATATTGTACATCGTTAATAAGTTATGGAAAAAAAAGCAGAAAACCAAGGCAATTTGATGAAAAGATTGCAATCAGAAATATTGAAGGAATTACGATATTGAAATTGAAATTGAAATTTCATCGATTGGGGAAATAAATCAAATCTACAGAACAAGATATCTAAATCATAAATCAACATATTCAAGGTAAAGTATTGACATGAAAATGATGTAATACCAAAAAAAGGAAAAAAAAGCTGCTGATAACAAATAACCTGTGTTAATGCAAATGACGTAATATTGCTGATGCTATATGAACATAAAGGGATTTAACAGGAACGAAGAGAGGAAAATAATGATTCTAATGCATGCCAAGTGATAAAATGGATGAGGAAAGATAAAGCCAGAGCTAATGTAAAATATTAGATGCACAAGAGTTTAGCACCAGACTTTAAACAATGAGGAAATGGCATCAACGACTGTACCTTCTGAAGATGGAGAATGCAAGGGATGCGTCTGTGCTCTTGTGCTGCAAATCTAGCACACAAATTTTTGAAATTACATGCCTCTTATCCATTAAGGCCATTACTTACCTTGACGTGGTTGATCATGGGTGAGCTGGGACCCATTTGTTTGACATGGATATCACAATCGTGGATCATGCCAACTTGCTTGGATCTCGCTTTATAATAAGGTAAACAAAATCTTTTACAATAATAGCTGGCAAAAGCTCACGGCAGATAAAAGCTTTACAAACAGTGAAATAGAAATTTGCAATAATAAGAAAAAAAAATGAAGGTTCACAATGAGTTAAGTATGCACATCAATTTTTCAAATTTTAATATACTAAGCTTAATAGCAGGTCTACCTCTAGCATCGAATCTTCATAATTTCCAACGGTGGACTGGCTTCTACCACTCAGGCACACAGTGAAGTTCGAGTTTACATTTAAAAGATGCAGGAAATCAATTAATCTGAACAAAAGAAAATAGAATATGGTTCTGTGATGATTTTTTTTTTTGCCGAGTGAAGTTTCGAATCTCCCCCCATTGTCCAATGATGCCAAGAGAACTCAGATTCTTGGATATGTTGAACCATATGACAAACAGATTTGCAAGCGGCAGATAGTATACAGAAAAAAAAAGATGGGCATGGATTTAAAAGAGAGAATATAAAACTGAAAATATCACTGAAACTGGGAGATCAAGTGCCGAATCTGCAAATTCAGAGGTAAATGGAAAATTTGCAAAAAGGGGTTTAAACAAAAGAAAATCCGAAATGGAATCAACTATACAATAAAGAAATATAAATAGAAGGAAATGTGTTGGAATGGATGCCATTCTGATTGATATTGCACAGAGTGGATCAATGTTTGCATAAGCAACTCGATACCACCCAGAATCCATAAAATTAGATAAAGCAAAACCCAAAAGAAAATGTATACATGAAGAAAAAAAAAGAAAAAGAAGAGAAAAAAAAGAAAAAAGAAAAAAGAAAAGAAAAGGGGAGATCAAGAAGTAAGATCTGACCAATATGAGAAAACGCAATAAAGAGAGAGGCATCTCGCAGGAAAATCATAGAGAAAGAGAAGCACTTACTTGCTTGTGACTGCAGAGGTTCTGGATGAAAGGGGAATTCGAAAGCCAGCAAAATCCAAGGTAAATAGACTTTTGTTTTGCAGAGATTTTGAAGGATGAAGCTCCTCCTTGATTCAATAGGCTGGAGACTTCTTCGCTGGCTGCTGGAGAAGGAGGTCAGCTTCCTTCTTAAGATGATGCTTAATGAGGGTCGATCCTCCAGGAGGAAAACCCGATAGTTGCTCCAAAAGAAGATGTATGATGGATGCGCCAGAAGAAAGGCCAACAGTGAGGTGCTTGGTTTTCCTGATTTGGAAGAGGGCGATCAGCTGGAGAGCTTTTGTGGCTAGGCTTCGATTGGGAAGGGAGAAAGGCTACTTCGAATATGATGCTCCTGTAGCTCTGCAGGGGTCCAGCTTACAGAGAAGGCGGCTGAGGAAAAAGGGGACGAAAAAGGGGGTCGTGAAGAGAAGATGAGGGAGGATGCTGCATGAAGAAGGATGCGGGGGTGAGAAGTGGTCCTCCAAAAGGGTTTCCTGAGTGTTTCTTTTAAAGGGGGAGAGAAGGTTCGGGAAAGGGAGGAGTCGGTTAGCGATGAGGGGCTTAGATGGGTGGCCGGGCGATGGAGGATGAGAATGAAGAGAAGGTGGAGGCCGTTGGGAAGGGTCGCACATGGGGTTTGCCATGGATGGTTTGGGCGAGAAGGGGAGAAGGTTGGAGAGAGGGTTTCGAGAGTGAGAGAGGGTTTTTTGAAAAACAAAGCTTATGCGTTAAGCTTTGGTTTATAAATTTTTTCAATTTTCCAAAAAGAGGCTCCTTCAAAAAGTTTTTCATAAAAAGTGTTTTTAAAATGATTTTTTTAGCAAAATTGACTTAAAAGGTTTAAACTCATTCGTTTTTCTCATAATTTTTCCAATTTTTTGGTTTTTTGCGTTATCTTGCATTTTTTTGTATTTTTAGATAAAAAATCCTAAGATTTGCGAGAAAACAAAGATTAAAACTAATTTTTTGTGTTTTTGAAAAATATTTATGAAAGGGAATTTTTTTGAGAGTTAAAAGCTATTTTGAGAAAATTTCTTCAGAAAATGGGTTCACATCCAGATTTTTGGAAATATTTGAAGTTTTACAACCTCGAACTGGAAAATATAAGGTTGGGGATCCAACAGAGTGCTAGATGAACTGCTCGAGACTTTCAGAACCATTTTTTGATATTTTTGTACTTTTAATTTGGAAATTGGACAACGAGGCTCAAATTTGTATTTAAAACACTGGGTTCGGTTTCGAAACTAAGTTTAAAGTGGAATTTTGATCCCGAAAATCCGAAGATCAACTGAAAATTAGCTTTGATTTTCTCATAAAATGGAACCAGGGGCAAAAAGGTCATTTTTACAAAACTTTTGAAAAACTTGGGGTGTTCACAGATGCCCCGCTTTGCTACTAAGCTGGTTGAAAGCTGAGCTTAGTGGCAAAGATAACACTCCAAATTTTAAAAATGCCCCAGTCAGCAGATCTGAACTGGGTGTGGAAGAATTATTTTAGAAACATGGCTTATCATGCTTAAAACCTTATCCTGAATGGTTTCGGGGAGACGAAATCCTCAAAAATGATATGATTGAGTAGAAAATGAGGAAATCGTGATGAGACTTTGGGTGAAAATCCCGAAATGGTGGAAAATCAGAATTTTGATCAGGTCTCATGGGTGAGACAAGATACTCTTTTTGGAATGTTTCAGGTTTAGCCCTTAACCTGGATGGGACGAAGATATATTAAAAATGAATTGAATGAGGAAAGGAATACATGAGAACCTTGATGGGACATTTTTGGAGAATGCCTCGTGAAATGAAGCCCTATCCTGGATGGATATACAAAACATGGATTCCTTGATGGGAAGAACCATGATGGGATTGGAAGGAAACATCTCATTAGAACGAGGAATCTCGTTGGAACGAGTCTCAGGTTTTACCCAAACCTGAAAGGAAGATACCTCGCGAAGCGAGGTTCCAAGTTAACTCTTAGTCTGAATAGGAAATCTACTATACGGGTTTCTCAAATGGAGAAACCATAATGGGTCCTTCGAAATTTGGACGAACAAATCCGAAAGGGGTTTTGCGAAAGGAGGAAAATATAGGGTTCTCTAAAACTTTGAAAAGGGGAAGAAATGGGGCGTCTCATTGTTGAGACTGAAATAACTTTTGAAATCAATGGCCTCTCGCAGAAAATTTAGGTTTGATCTTTAACCTGAGTGGGAAATCTACCATACGGCTTTCACGAATGGAGAAACCATAATGGGACCTTCGGAATTTAGATGAACAAATCCGAAAGGGGTTTTGCGAAAGGAGAAATATAGGGTTCCCTAAAGCTTTGAAAAGGGGAAGAAATGAGGCGTCTCATTGCTGAGACTGAAATAGCTTTTGAAATTAATGACCTTTCGCAGAAGGTTCAGGTTTGACCCTTATCCTGAGTGGGGAAATCTACCATACGGATTTCTCGAATGGAGAAACTATAATGAGACCTTTGGAATTTGGATGAACAAATCCGAAAGAGGTTTTGCGAAAGGAGAAATATAGGGTTCCCTAAAGCTTTGAAAAGGGAAAGAAATGGGGTGTCTCATTGCTGAGACTGAAATAGCTTTTGAAATCAATGGCCTCTCGCAAAAAAATTTAGGTTTGATCTTTAACCTGAGTGGGAAATCTACCATACGAATTTCTCGAATGAAGAAACCATAATGGGACCTTCGGAATTTGGACGAACAAATCCGAAAGGGGTTTTTGCGAAAGGAGAAATATAGGGTTTCCTAAAGCTTTGAAAAGGGGAAGAAATTGGGCATCTCATTGCTGAGACTGAAATAGCTTTTGAAATTAATGACCTTTCGCAGAAGTTTCAGGTTTGACCCTTATCCTGAGTGGGAAAATCTACCATACGGATTTCTCGAATGGAGAAACCATAATCGGACCTTCGGAATTTGGACATACAAATCTGAAAGGGGTTTTTGCGAAAGGAGAAATATAGGGTTCCCTAAAGCTTTGAAAATGGGAAGAAATTGGGCGTCTCATTGCTGAGACTAAAATAACTTTTGAAATTAATAACCTTTCGCAGAAGGTTCAGGTTTGACCCTTAACCTGAGTGGAGAAATCTACCATACAGATTTCTCAATGAGAAAAACCGTGATGGGATGGGAAGAGATACTTAAACTAAATGAGGCAACTATTCTGGAAGATATAAACAACGCTAGTATCAAAAATGGATATTGAATGTTTATTTCATTCTTGGAATAGCTAAAAAAATTTGCCAATAAGGTAAAATTATAGCTGATTCAAACGCTTGAAAATGTGCATGTATGTGCAAAGATATTCTCTCTTTTACCTAGAGTATTTCCTCCATCGAGGTTAACTCCTCGGTTCTAAGAGTCAAATTCAAAATTTTAGCGCTGATGATTTTCTTCAAGGAAGCTATCTATTTTCTTTATATGAGAAGAGAAGAAATATTCTTAATTTCATAAAAGCAAGTAATGAAAAGATATTGATGAAAGAATTTCGCATGAGAAAAGATGACTTCTGGCAACTTTGGCAATTTGATATCTGGGTGTTTTTCCCATGATGATCTTTTTGCACTCTTTTTGAGTCATTGAACTTTCTCGGGTTTTTACATCATCCTTCATTTGGATGTCCTGACTTTTCTCTCTTTTTCAGGGAGGGGTACGTCACAAACTCTTTCATCTTGGAGATGCTCTGATCCTTCTTTTATCTCAGGTATTATATTGATGGTATTGGCTCAAAAGGTCTTTAGATGATAGTAGAAATCAAATATCTTTTAGGGTTTATCGGTAGGTCCATCACACTCGCCTTCATCTTGACGGTGATCTGAACTTTCCCTGGAAGGATCCTTCACAAACTCCTTCATCTCGGAGATGATCAAAATCTTCTTTGGCCTTGGGGGTCTAACTCGCATATTCGTCTTCATCTTGACGACAGTTGAGAGATCCCTTTTGCAGATATTTGATTGCAACTTTAAATGAATGTGAAGACATGGGTTGAGTGGATTCTTTTTATAGCTCAAGATGTGTCCACTGCCTGATTGCCAGAAAGTCGTCTTAAAACATGCGTCATAGCCATGATCAATATCAAATCACTTCTGGCTTTTCAATATCATTAAATATTTCTTTCATAAATCATATTGAGGACATTTCTTACATCCTTTTGGTTGATCAACAGAAAAAGATTTTAATTTTACCTCTTTTCGCAAAAAGTTTCACCTTTTTGGAAACAATACTGGAGGTAATCTGAGAAATTTCTTTTGTGTAGTAAGAATATTTGGAATCAACAACTGTATTTAGCAAATTGGCATAACATTCCAGAATTCTTTTGTAAAATAATCATTCAATATGAATTTTGATGAGACCTTGAGTTGCAATCTTTGATTTTGAAAATACATGACCAGCAAAAGGCTGGAACCTTTGAAATACATGACCAGCAGAAGCTGGAACATTTTGAAATACATGACTAGCGAAAGCTGGAATGTTTGAAATATCTGACCAGCGAAAGCTGGAACGTTTGAAATACATGACCAACAAAAGCTGGAACATTTGAAATACGTGACCAGCAAAAGATGGATCTTTTGGAAATACATGACCAACAAAAGTTGGATCTTTTGGAAATACATGACCAGCGAGATGCTTGATCTTTTGGAAATACATCAGATTTAAGTCAGAACTTGAATTTTGTAAAAGGAAAGAATTTGATCAGAACACTGAATTTAGAAGGTTACCGATGCGAGGACCGGATTTTGAAGAGAGCTAAATTTTCGAAAAGAATTAAGGAATCAAGGATCTTTGGTGAAAATTAATGGACCGTCATAGTTTTAACTGTATGTGGTCTGCTTTCAGGATTTATCCCCTTTATCCTGAATGGGGAAAGGAAGGAAAGAAATACCTCGTTAGCAGGAGGCATCAGGTTCATCCCTTAACCTGAAGGGGGAAAGAAGAAAAGAAATACCTGAATCTTGAAATTTTGAAATGGACTAGCCAGAAGGCTGGATTTTGGAAGAAGGCCCCGCCTGGCAAATTGGGGTTTTGTGAAGAAGAGAGCCCAAGTCAGGACTCGTGTATCTAAAAAAAGGAAAATGAAACAAAAGGGGAGAACCTGAGTCGGAACTCGGATGTTCAAGATAAAAGATAAGAGAAAAAAATTAAGTTGGAAAACTTGAATTCTCGACGGAATGATTTGTTCCAATATGAGCATTGGATTCAGAAGGAAGTCTGAGTCGGAACTCGGATCTTTAAACGAAAATAATAGAGGAAAAACCTGAGTGAGAACTCGGATCTTTAAAACAAAAGATAAAAGAGATTTTCGATTTGAAAATATTTGAAATTTTGACGGAATGATTATTTCCAATACGAGCATTGTATTCAGAAGGAAGTCTGAGTCGGAACTCGGATCTTCAAACGAAAATAATAGAGGGAGAAACCCGAGTGAGAACTCGGATCTTCAAAACAAAAGATAAAAGAGATTTTTGAAAATATTTGAAATTTCGATACAATGATTATTTCCAATACGAGCATTGGATTCAAAAGGAAGTCCGAGTCGGAATTCGGATCTTCAAATGAAAATAATAGAGGGAAAAACTCGAGTGAAAACTGGGATCTTCAAAAACAAAAGGATAAAAGAGATTTTTTTGAAAATATTTGAAATTTTGATGCAATGATTATTTCCAATACGAGCATTGGATTCAAAAGGAAGTCCGAGTCGAAACTCGGATCTTCAGATGAAAATAATAGATGGAAAAACCCGAGTGAGAACTCGGATCTTCAAAATAAAAGATAAAAGAGAGCAATGATTAGTTCCAACAGGAGCATTGGATTCAAAAGGAAGTCTGAGTCGGGACTCAGATCTTTAAATGAAAATAATAGAAGGAAAAACCCGAGTGAGAACTCGGATCTTCAAAACAAAAGATAAAAGAGAGCAATGATTAGTTCTAACAGGAGCATTGGATTCAAAAGGAAGTCCGAGTCGGAACTCGGATCTTCAAATGAAAATAATAGAGGGAGAAACCCGAGTGAGAACTCGGATCTTCAAAACAAAAGATAAAAGTGATTTTTGAAAATATTTGAAATTTCGATACAATGATTATTTCCAACACGAGCATTGGATTCAGAAGGAAGTCTGAGTCGGAATTCGGATCTTCAAATGAAAATAATAGAGGGAAAAACTCGAGTGAAAACTGGGATCTTCAAAAACAAATGGATAAAAGAGATTTTTTTGAAAATATTTGAAATTTTGATGCAATGATTATTTTCAATACGAGTATTGGATTCAAAAGGAAGTCCGAGTCGGAACTCGGATCTTTAAACGAAATAATAAGGGGAAAGCCCGAGTGGGAACTCGGATCTTTTGATAGAAAGTTTTAATCAGAATATTGAATTTTTGGATGTTTGTCAGTGCGAGGACTGGATCGAGGAATGAGAATGACTTTTCCGGGGACTAAATTTATTTGCATGGGATCTGATTGCTCCCTTATTTTGACTGGGGAATAAAATTTAAGAAGAAACGACGAGAAGAGATAGAAATTGATGGAAGATTTGACAAAAGAGAAGAATCAAGGAAATTTTATGGAAATTATCTTTGTAAGAGAATTCTCATAGGTAGCATTGTTTGCTCCTATAAGGGGTTTCAGGATTATCCCTTATCCTGAATGGGAAAGAAGAAGGAAAAGAAAAATACCTCATGGAAAAGAGGCATCAAGTTTATCCCTTAACCTGAAAGGGAAAAGTTTTTGAAATAAGGAATTGACAAGAAAATTAAACAGAATGGATGGATAAAATTTAATAAAATTTTGATAAAGATGAATAAAACTGATAAGACTGAAAGAAGATTTGATAAATGAAAAATTTGATAAAAATTGGGAAAAAGAGTTTTATTTGACCCTGCCTGCATGTGGGATTTTTAAAGCGAGAGAAGAATATGAGAAAATCATTTTTGGAAAGAAAGATTAAGTGTGAGAACTGATCTTTAAAAATGGATCATCCACGAGAGATCATCATGAGGGTTAATTTTTTGAAGCAATGATTTGAAAACCAATTTTTAGAAGATATGATCAACACCAGGGTTGATCTTTGAATGCAATGATTCGAAATTAAGTTTTAGAAAATATGATCGACACAAGGGTTGATCTTTGAATGCAATGATTTGAAATCAATTTTTAGAAAATATGATCAATACAAGGGTTGATCTTTGAATGCAATGATTTGAAATCAACTTTTAGAAAATATGATCAACACAAGGGTTGATCTTTGAATGCAATGATTCAAGATCGATTTTTTAAAAAATATGATCAACACAAGGGTTGATCTTTGAATGCAATGGTTCAAAAACCAATTTTCAGAAAATATGATCAACATAAGGGTTGATCCTTGAATGCAATGGTTCGAAAACCAATTCTCAGAAAATATGATCAACACAAGGGTTGATCCTTGAATGCAATGGTTTGAAAACCAATTTTCAGAAAATATGATCAACATAAGGGTTGATCTTTGAATGAAATGGTTGAAAACCTATTTTTGGAAACTATGATCAACACAAGGTTTTGAACATAATGACTCAAAATACCAATTTTGGAAAATATGATCAACACAAGGGTTGATCTTTGAATATAATGGTTGAAAACCTATTTCTTTGGAAAAGATGATCAACACGGGGGTTGATCTTTGAAAAAGGTTGGACTAAAATATTTGAATTAAATTTTTCATGATTTTTTCAAAGACCCTCATAGGTAATATCATTTCTCTCATGAATGATGTCAGGATTGTCCCGCACTTTGAAAAATAAAAGGAATTTAATGCCCCAGTATAGTAAAAAGAAAGGAGTATTGAATATCAAAGATATAAAGAAAATCAACATTTCATTAATAAGCAAAAGTTGATAACAAAACTGAATATTTACAAGTATTTTAACCAAAAGGTCACAAAAGACTGGGCTAACTTGCCCCTATAAAGCGACTGATAGAAAAGGGATGGAAGCGAACAACTTGTGGCATTCTCAGCTCTCTGAGTGATCTCGAAAAGGTTCGGGTGGAACTGCAGTCTGCTCCTCTCCTTCCTCTGGTACCAAAAGTTCTTTGTCAATGTAGTCCTGCACAATATTTTTGAGGACAAAACAATGCTCCGTATCATGCCCCCTTACTCGATGAAACTTGCAAAAATGATCTTTCCATTTCCCTTTTGTGACAGAGGGATCATCTTGCTTTGGGAGTTTGATCGTTTCTTTCTCGAGCAGGTATTGGAGAACTTCTTCGATTGGCTGACCTAGAGGGGTAAACTGACGATCATAACCCCAACCCTCATGCATTGCTTTCTTCAGCTTGTTTGACTTCTGCTGAGCACTGGCCCCTGTCTGGTAACTGGACTGGGCTTGCATGTTTAGGAGATCCGGATGCTTTTTTTTTCCGTTTTTGGCAAAGAGATTCTTATCAAGGCAGTCCTGAACGATATTCTTGAAGATAAAGCAATGCACAGTGTCATGCGCTGTTGCTTGATGATATCCGCAGAACTGGTCTATGTATTTTCCCATGATTGTGGAAGGGCCGACAGCTTTTAGGAGCCTGAGTAATTCGCTAGACAACATGTATTCGAGGACTTTGTCGAGCGGCTCATCTAAAGGAGTGAAATCCCGATCCTTGCTCCAATCCTTGCGCTTTGGTCCTTCTTGCTTCTTGCCTTTTTGCTGAGGACTGTTTTGAAGAAGTCTATCCTGGTTTTCACAATATTTCTCAATCTTGCCTTTACACTCTCTCAAGTTGCTGCCCTGGTTGCCCCGGTTGCTGCCCCTGCTGGCTTTAGAGTTTCCTGCACTGATATTGCTGTGTTCATTTATGGGGAAGGTGACAGGTGCCTTTCCTTCGGTGGGAGCTTTTCCGCAATTGGCTTCAGCTTGCTCTGATAATATCTCAACCATTATCCTTTTGAATAACCGATATATAGCGGGGTCAATCTCACTTTTGTTGTCCTGAACTCCCTCTCTGACAGACTTTTGAGAATCCATTCCTTACTCTCTCTGCTTGTAACTGGGATGTTAAAACAGTGCAATCTTCAATCTTTGCCCCAAATCAACTGATAATGCCAATGCTCTCTCTGTAGGGCAAAAATGGGGGTTTTTAGGAAAGATCCAGGAAGAAATTTTAAAAGAATAAATCACAATCTGAAAATGAAAATATCCCATTACGAGGGATCAGGTTGTCACCAAAATTTGCGACAACCGCATTGTTTTTTTGAAAAAGGGATAAACAAGTAAAATATGAACAAAGATTAATTTTGAAAAGGACATCTCCTGACAAAAGATATTTTATTTGAAGAAGAAGGTAAGGAATATATCAGAAAATGAATTTCAAAGGTAGATGACAAATATTTAAGATTTGAAGAATTTGCAGGCAGGATCAAAAGAATTTTGAAGAAATTAGGAGAAGAAAAAAAAAATACACCTGATTTTAAAAATAAAGAGAAAATTTTGAATAATATATACCCAGGGTTTTTAGGAAATATAAGGAATATAAAATATCATACAATCACAGATGTACAAACAAGGATGCACAAACAACACTCCCTAAAGCTGACTCTAAATGCAATATTTTAAAATGGCTTGTAGGACCTTAATCCTAACTCTAGGGTTCAGATCATCTGATTTCAATCAAGATACACCGATATACTCAAGCCGAAGCTCGAAGTACGTGGCATAGAAATATTCCTCCGGTTCTAAGGTAATGGTTTCCCGACATCCTTGAGCACCTACCGATATACCTTGGACTATGGCCCTTAGGTACGTGGTAGGGGGCGTGAACCCAAATAAGTGGTCCAGTTGTGAGGCTCTCTCCCAAACTATGGTTTAGTGAAATAGCCCAGCAACGTGAAGACCGGGACAATATAGGTAGGGAGGTTTTAAAAAATATGTTCAACATGCAAGAAATCAGATGGCTCTAATGCAAGTCCTAAAGAGATAGATTTAAAATGAAAGAAGCATACACATGCATACATTGTTTACATTCAATCCCTAGAATTGAGGAGAGTTGTATTTCAGACCTAAGTCTAATGTGAACATGGAATAATCTCCTCAATATGGTCCTACCAAACTATACTTAAATCCTATATGCAATGATGTCAGCTTAGGAAAAAGTCTAGGCTCCTAAGGTTTGCATGGAAATGTAGCTGACATTTGTAGAATAAAGACTTAGATAATATCAAAGCAAAAGAAAAAGGCATAATTCGAACGGACAGAGACGAGTCCCATCACGGTCGCCAAAACTGTGATCATCGTAAAAATTTTCCTCTCGTAATATTCTCTCTTCCTTCTCTTTTTCTTTCCAACCTCTATTTCCTCTTTTTTGAATGGAGAAGAATAAAAGATAGAAAGAAAGAGAGAAGAGAAAAGAAGAGAGAGAGGAACTCTTTTGCGGCGTCTCACTTGACCTTAATTTTGAAAGTATTTGAGAAAATAACTTGCCTCCGTTTTGAAATATTTGCGGGAAAACTGGGAGACGGGATCCGCTCGTCAGTACGAGGTTCGACCGTTCCTGGTGCCTTTACCAGGGGTAATCGAACAAAGGGTCGAATTCATGCCTTTTGCTTTGCTAAGAAATTATCTAAGAATTTATTCTAAGTCTAAATGCACAAAGAATCATGCTTGTGCAAATGCAAAGATGTATGCTCTTTTTAAAAATGATTTGAAATTTTCCAAGTGTTTCTGAGATGAATCTGATGATAGAGTGAAGAAATGGTTTCTAACTTAGAACTTAAGATTTTAAAGTTCTAAGTTTTTGGAATAATCAGAATTTGAGAATAAATCTTGACTTTGAAAGGAATGATTCTGAAGTTGAGATAAAAGGAGAAGAAAGGAAATTTCAAAGTCATAAATGGACTTTGAATCAGAATAGAGATGAAATGGATTTGAATTCTAACTTTGAAGTTTGAAATCAAAATGAAATGTGGGAAATCTAAATAAAATTGAGAAATAGAATTGATTTGAAAGTTGAAATTCAAGATGGAATTTGAATCCAAAGTCTGGATTCTAAATTGAATTCTGGATTTAGGATCCAAAATGGGAACTGGATTTGAAATCTGAAATGAAATGGAATTGGTTTTAAGAATTGGATTTGAACTCTGGGGTCCAAGATGAAATTGGATTCTGAATTTTAAATGGAATTGGATCCAAGATTTGGAATCCAAGATTTGGAATCCAAGATTTGGAATCCAAGATGGAATTTGGATCTGAAGTCTGAGATCCAAAAATAAAGTTGGATTCTGGAACCTAAGATGGATTTTGCATCTGAGGTCTGAGATCCAAAGTGAAGTTGGACTCTGGATCCTAAAATGAAATTGGATCTGAAGTCTGAGATCCAAAGTGAAGTGGGTTCTGGATCCTAAAATGGATTTGAATCTGAAGTTCGAGACCCAAAGTGAGTTCTGGATCCTAAAATGGATTTGGATATGAAGTTCGAGATCCAAAGTAGAGATTGTACCTGGAAATCTGGATCCAAGTTGGGATTAGGATTTAACTTTGGATTTGGATTCTGAAAAGTCCAAATAGGACCTTTAAAGATGGATCTGGGTTTTGAAAACCCAGATTGAATTTAAAACTTTAGGAAGATTTAGATTTTGAGATTCAGAATCAATCTCAAGCTTTGATTTTGAATTTTGAAGATGAAAAAAATAAACTTGATTTTGAATCAAAAGATAACTTCAAACTTAAATTTGAACTTTGAAGTTTGATTTTGAAATTGAATTAGAAATTTAAAGTTTGAATACAAAATTGATTATGGAATTTCAAAGTCAAATCGGACTTTGAAATTGAGATAGAATTGGAATTTGAAATAGAAAGATGTTCAAAATCAATTGGGTTTTGAAAAAGAATTTTTGAAAATATGATACAATTCTATCCTATATGATGAATGAATTTGAATGATTTTGAAATAGGACTTTGAAGAGCTATTCCATTCTTTAAGTGAATTAAGAATGAGGTTGAAGATATAATATATCCCTGACTATGGTCATTGAATATATTATATAATAACCACATTTAAATTCAAGTGAAGAATAAAATACATTTTTGGTGCTTTTATAGAATTTAAAATGAAATTAACTCTCAATATACCCTGATTATGGCCATTGATATATGTATTGAATTAATTTTAAATTAAATTCTGATAAAAGAGGAAAATATTTAAAGAAAATATGATGATTTTTGAAAAGGATCCAGTGTGGATCCAGTGTGGATCCAGTGTTATTTTATAAAAGATAAAAATACTAAGTTTTGTTTACATCCTGACTATGGCCATTGATGTAAATCATCAACTTAGGATTAATTACCTCTTACGAAATGGTGCACGTGCCATTCGTGTTTCACCATTGTGATATTTTGGAATGAGAGAGAGAGAGAAATGATATGGGAAACAAGCAATCTTCAAGACATCTGCATGTTCATACATTCTAACCTAAAGCAGGAAATGCAAATATTCTCATTAATCTTTAACTATTACAATATTGGAATTAAGAGCACAAAAGTTTCAAATTAGAAATGAGCATTTCTATGTATCTCCTGCAAAATATTGAGTTAGGACAGGAAGCAAATTTACATAATATCACTCTGATCTTCAAGATGTAACTGATGAGATATTCATGCATAACTATGAAAAGATAACATAAATGACAAGATGTACATTGGAAGAATATTTACGAGCTAATGAGAGATGAGTATGCAACAAAAATATTGTTATAGAGATATGACAGAAGAGATTTATACCTAATGCAAAATCCATGTGATGGAACCACGACTTTACTAGTGGATAACACCTATATACTTTATTCCTAAATGCATGTTGCTTAGTTGCTATACAGGGTAATGCATGATGATGAATGCCTGGGACCAAACCATAATATAATACAATGCATGATGATGAATATCCAGGCTCTAGCTTTACAATCCCTGACTGTATAGTGTCTCTATGTTTAGAAAGCAAAGGTCAAGAATATAAGGCAGAATATGATGGCAGGAAGTGATGTACCCTGGATCAAAGCTGGGGGTGCAGCGGTTGGCCGAACCTCCATTGCCCAGGCATGGGCTGGGTGGATATGGCGGTGACTACAGGTATGATATTAACATCATAAGTTTACTTGAAAACAAATGTATCCAGCACCGCAAGACTAATTAGCAAACAGGCTCTCTGTAAATGACCAAACTTTGTGCTGTGAGTGGGCCCAACACCATATTTCAATAATCTCCATCAAAAGGAAAGAAGAAAAAAAGAAAAGTTCCATGTTATATAGGATTCCAACATAAATGGTTATATCATGTCATACATCTCCAGAGCCTCCAAACCAGCAGGTCTCTTTCATGTATTAGTTGAAACGAAACAACCAGGAGCAATTGAAATGAATCGAGTAAGCAATTAATCCATACTATACAAACGCTAAACCCATAATGACCCAAAATAAATCAAATGAAACAAGAGTCGGATCTGTTCACAGGGCATTACAACACTGTATAGTCAACACTGATTAATGCCTATTCAAAATTCACAAAGGTTAGTAGAGTGAGTAGCCAACAACTTACTGAAGATATCCAATCTGGTTTGATTGGTATGAGCCAATCCTACAGTGATAAATTGTGCACAGCTTGCCCATTTCCAGAAACAATCGTTCCTTTAACACACATCATTCTGAGCCAGTCCTACTGAGAATCCCAGCTCCTTCTCAGTGGGGCAATGGTCTCAATATTACAAACAACAGTTTGAGGGATATGCTACAATGCACAATATAACTACAGCGCATAAAGTGAATGACAGCAATACTGAAAATAGACATGAGGCCCCATATATGTTTTATAAATAACAAAAATGGATTGGCAAGAACTAGGGGAGGTAAGTGGATGTAGATTCCCATTAACAACAACACAAATTATGACTCTTTTAAGCATCATCTTGTAAATAGTACCTCTTTCTTCAGTCTCTAAATTTTGGAGCATTGCTCCAGTAATAAGGGAAGAGCAACTTACCTTTCAGCGCTGAATGCAAACTACACAATTGTACCAGTTCATCGGTGTTTTTGCATGCAACATGATAGCTGAGCTGACCGATCCCTGTGCTGAATGTGAACTGCCATTTTGAGGAATCCTCCATGATGATGACTGGAGTCATATTCCCCAATCCTCCAACATTGTTCTCATATCATGCAGCTTGCTACTAAGGCCCATACAACAGTTTGCATACGTTTATGCTGACTTTGAATCCTCTCCTTGGCTCACAGAGACCACTGAAACATCCAGAGAACCTGATCTGTAAAATAAATGGATCATATTACATGATATCTTGGGTAAATCTCTCTCAAAAAACACCAGAATTCATATAATTTCATAGTTCTATCGTTGGACTTCACAAAAGCAGACCCTCCATTCATAATATTTTAAAAGAAACAAAACCAAATGAACTGGAAAAAATTACAAACTATCTGAAAATCGGCATTCAAGTGAAAGTGTGGAAAAGAATCAGAAGGTCAGGGGGATATCAACATTCGTAAAAGGGAAACTGCAGCCCATTTCAAGTATTAAATGCAAGGAGTCAATCCTCCTCCATATATCTTCAAGTAATCAGGACTCAAGGAGCTTCTCTCCAGAACATTCAACTCCTTCAGTGACCAGGGCGGGGCAATTCTAGGAACATATGTTCCTTTCTCTGGATATTGTACACCATTAATAAGTTATGGAAAAAAAAGCAGAAAACCAAGGCAATTTGATGAAAAGATTGCAATCAGAAATATTAAAGGAATTACGATATTGAAATTGAAATTTCATCGTTTGGGGAAATAAATCAAATCTAGAGAAGAAGATATCTAAATGATAAATCAACCTATTCAAGGTAAAGTATTGACATGAAAATGATGTAATACCAAAAAAAGAAAAAAAAAAGCTGCTGATAACAAATAACCTATGTTAATGCAAATGACATAATATTGTTGATGCTATATGAACATAAAGGGATTTAACAGGAACGAAGAGAGGAAAATAATGATTCTAATGCATGCCAAGTGATAAAATGGATGAGCAAAGATAAAGCCAGAGCTAATGTAAAATATTAGATGCACAAGAGTTTAGCACCAGACTTTAAACAATGAGGAAATGGCATCAACGACTGTACCTTCTGAAGATGGAGAATGCAGGGGATGCGTCTGTGCTCCTGTGCTGCAAATCTAGCACACAGATTTTTGAAATTACATGCCTCTTATCCATCAAGGCCATTACTTACCTTGACGTGGTTGATCATAGGTGAGCTGGGACCCATTTGTTTGACATGGATATCACAATCGTGGATCATGCCAACTTGCTTGGATCTCGCTTTATAATAAGGTAAACAAAATCTTTTACAATAATAGCTGGCAAAAGCTCACGGCAGATAAAAGCTTTACAACCAGTGAAATAGAAATTTGCAATAATAAGAAAAAAAAATGAAGGTTCACAATGAGTTAAGTATGCACATCAATTTTTCAAATTTTAATATACTAAGCTAAATAGCAGGTCTACCTCTAGCATCGAATCTTCATAATTTCCAACGGTGGACTGGCTTCTACCACTCAGGCACACAGTGAAGTTCGAGTTTACATTTAAAAGATGCAGGAAATCAATTAATCTGAACAAAAGAAAATAGAATATGGTTCTGTGATGATTTTTTTTTTGCCAAGTGAAGTTTTGAATCTGCCCCCATCGTCCAATGAAGCCAAAAGAACTCAGAATCTTGGATATGTTGAACCATATGATAGACAGATTTGCAAGCGGCAGATAGTATACAGAAAAAAACAAAAAACAAAGATGGGCATGGATTTAAAAGAGAGAATATAAAACTGAAAATATCACTGAAACTGGGAGATCAAGTGCCGAATCTGTAGATTCAGAGGTAAATGGAAAATTTGCAAAATGGGGTTTAAACAAAAGAAAATCCGAAATGGAATCAACTATACAATAAAGAAATATAAACAGAAGGAAATGTGTTGGAATGGATGCCATTCCGATTGATATTGCGCAGAGTGGATCGATGTTTGCATAAGCAACTCAATACCACCCAGAATGCATAAAATGAGATAAAGCAAAACCCAAAAGAAAATGTATACATGAAGAAAAAAAAAGAAAAAGAAGAGAAAAAAAAGAAAAAAGAAAAAAGAAAAGAAAAGGGGAGATCAAGAAGTAAGATCTGACCAATATGAGAAAACGCAATAAAGAGAGAGGAATCTTGCAGGAAAATCATAGAGAAGGAGAAACACTTACTTGCCTGTGACTGCAGAGGTTCTGGATGAAAGGGGAATTCGAAAGCCAACAAAATCCACGGTAAATAGACTTTTGTTTTGCAGAGTTTTTGAAGGATGAAGCTCCTCCTTGATTCAATAGGCTGGAGACTTCTTCGCTGGCTGCTGGAGAAGGAGGTCAGCTTCCTTCTTAAGATGATGCTTAATGAGGGTTGATCCTTCAGGAGGAAAACCCGATAGTTGCTCCAAAAGAAGATGTATGATGGATGCGCCAAAAGAAAGGCCGACAATGAGGTGCTTAGTTTTCCTGATTTGGAAGAGGGCGATCAGCTGGAGAGCCTTTGTGGCTAGGCTTCGATTGGGAAGGGAGAAGGGCTACTTCGAATATGATGCTCCTGTAGCTCTGCAAGGGTCCGGCTTATAGAGAATGCGGTTGAGGAAAAAGGGGACGAAGAAGGGGGTCGTGAAGAGAAGATGAGGGAGGATGCTGCATGGAGAAGGATGCGGGGGTGAGAAGCGGTCCTCCAAAAGGGTTTTCTGAGTGTTTCTTTTAAAGGGGGAGAGAAGGTTCGGGAAAGGGAAGAGTCAGTTAGCGATGAGGGGCTTAGATGGGTGGCCGGGCGATGGAGGATGAGAATGAAGAGAAGGTGGAGGCCGTTGGGAAGGGTCGCACATGGGGTTTGCCATGGATGGTTTGGGCGAGAAGGAGAGAAGGTTGGAGAGAGGGTTTCGAGAGTGAGAGAGGGTTTTTTGAAAAACAAAGCTTATGCGTTAAGCTTTGGTTTATAAATTTTTTCAATTTTCCAAAAAGAGGCTCCTTTAAAAAGTTTTTCATAAAAAGTGTTTTTAAAATGATTTTTTTAGCAAAATTGACTTAAAAGGTTTAAACTCATTCGTTTTTCTCATAATTTCCCAATTTTTTGGTTTTTTGTGTTATCTTGCATTTTTTTGTATTTTTAGATAAAAAAAATCCTAAGATTTGCGAGAAAACAAAGATTAAAACTAATTTTTTGTATTTTTGCAAAAATATTTACAAAAGGGAATTTTTCTGAGAGTTAAAAGCTATTTTGAGAAAATTTCTTCAGAAAATGGGTTCACATCCGGATTTTTGGAAATATTTGAAGTTTTACAACCTTGAACTGGAAAATATAAGGTTGGGGATCCAACAGAGTGCTAGATGAACTGCCCGAGCCTTTCAGAACCATTTTTTGGTATTTTTGTACTTTTAATTTGGAAATTGGACAACGAGGCTCAAATTTGTATTTAAAACACCGGGTTAGGTTTTGAATCTAAGTTTAGAGTGAAATTTTGATCCCGAAAATTCGAAGATCAACTGAAAATTAGCTTTGATTTTCTCAGAAAATGGAACCAAGGGCAAAAAGGTCATTTTTACAAAACTTTTGAAAAATTTGGGGTGTTCACAGGCCTAAAAGAGCATATACAGTTGAACACTTCCCTTCTCTCCTCTCATTCAAGCACTTAGCCCTAATTCTATTAAAACCTAAGTTCTCTTTTTAATTTTTTTGGAGAACAGTACACCATACGGCTGCTAGCTTTTCCCTCTCACATTAACCTCTCCCTCTCAGCCCTAATACCCTATCTCTCTCTCTCCCTCTATCTATCATACGGTTCTCTCCTTGCAGCCCCCCCATTGCTCCTTCCCAGCCACATCACCAAACTCCACTTGCAGTAGCTTCCCATCAACCTCCTTGTGGCAGCAAGATCAAGCAGCTGCAGCTACCCCAACCACCTTTCAAACGATTTGCAGCCACCACCATTGGCATCAACACCATCCAACCTTCAACAACATAGCAGCCACCTTCCTTGAAGCATCACCTTCAGTCAGCCCTCCATCTCCAACCTTCAGCCACTAGCCACTACCTCCAGCTCCTATCAAGGCAACCTCTCTTACAGTTGTAGCCCCTTCCAAACAGCTACCTACAACTTCTCCATTGTTGTAGCAGCACCCAAGGTGAGATTGCTTTCTTTTATTTTACATTTTTCATTAAATCTTGTTGAGTTCATATGATTTTCACCATTGATGATTACTGATCTTGCATTCCAAAGCCTTATATTCATGAAGGTGGCGTGAAATTAGTCCAAAGACTGAACCTATTGACGTATAAGGGTGCTCTTTATAGGTTTCAAATCATTGGAAATAATGAAGTTATCATCTTATATGTTTAGGCTCCAAGAAAGACGAGGTTCAACCGGTCGATGGGTTGAATCTCTATTTTAGAGAGCTAAATCAAATAGAAATCATGCTTCCCTGAGCTTTTTATTTTTGTTGCCATACTAAAATTTATTTTACATTTTTAAGCATCATAGTTAGACCTATAGCTTTGTTTTCGGCTTACTTTGCATATTTAGGTTAGCTTATTAAGTTCTTATCGTTATTTCACAAGTTCAATCCATGTACTCCGTCCAATCATCATTTTATGTAAGAATGTCCTTTAATAAATCTTGGAAAATTCATGCTAGACAAATGTATGTGATCTTGATCTCCTGCAAAAAAACCCAAATCAAATCGAGTTGTGGAACCCCATTAAAAAAATAAAATCCTAAATCAGGTTTTCAACCCATTGAAATTTCTAAACCTCTCTTTAACAGAGTTGTCGGCCTGAGATCTCCCAGATAGATGATTTGAATCCTTCTTCAAAAAATACTATAGATCTCTTTTAAAACCTAGTATTTTTCAGTATTTTTTTGGAGTTTTCTAAAAAGATCCAGTCTCTGCTAAAAATCGGATTTTTCTGACCCCTGTAAAAATCTTGATTTCTGCTTGTTAGGGTCTATACCGACTCTAATCGGCTGTGACGATTCAATCCGTAGGTCAGATGTCAAAATCTTCAATAGTGAAGTTGTTCTTAGTAAAATCCTCTATCATTTCCCAGAATTTCAGAATTTTTAGGGTTTGGATTCCTAGTTTTCTATATTTTACAAATTCATTAGCTAAATCCCTGTTGGTTAGATTTTATCAGAATTAGAGGTCTGACAAACCTCTGTGTCCATCCAATCTGTAGGTTTAATACAAAAACCGTCAAAAAAGTAACTTTTCCACTGTGTGCTAGGGTCATTCTTCTAAAATTTTAGAGGTTTTGGCGTCTGTTTATCATTTTTCCTCGAATTTTTATGAAAACCTGTCAGTCTGCCCTAAGTTCTAGAGTCGCCGGATTCTGATCCAACTTGTCGGAGCTGTCAAGCTCTTACCATAAGTCAAAACCAAAATCTATAAAAGGCAAAAATCTTTGACTAATTGTTCCATGTCACCCCATAAAGTTTGGGGAATTTACTAGAAATTTAGTTTTCATTAGGTTAAATTTAGAATTTTAGGCAAAAATCTTGATTTTTAGGATTTTTAATTAATTTTTGTATTAAAAAATGTCAAAAAATAGATTTTTGAGTTCCATTCTGTTTTTAGGGTTAGTCTAGGTGTCCATACCAAATTTGATCCAATTTCAAGCTCATTTTCCATTTTTTTAATTCATTTTTAAAATCAAAGGTGAAACTCAGACGAAAAACAGGCGAAATTCAGTGTTTTGTGATATTTTTGCAATTTTAGGGTTTTAATATGAATATCATCATTTAATATCATGTTATAGTTGATTTTCATGTCATTTGCATGCATTTGAATTTCAAAGTTTACATTTTTACAAAAATTATTTCAGAAAACCCTGATTTCAAGGCCATAGTCTTGCTATCAGGGGCATTTTGGTCATTTGACCTCAATTTCGAAATTCCAAACTTTGATTTTCATATTTTCAATCATGTCATATCATATTATGCTTGATTTATTTTCATTTAGGTTTCAAAATCTCATTTTTACAAAATATATTTCTAAAAAAGCCTAATTTTCAAGGCCATAGTCTTGTTATCAAGGGCATTTTGACCTCAATTTCGAATTTTCAAATATTATTTTCGTATTTTCAATCTAATTTCATCATTTATGTTTATATCAGGGAGGTATGAATTGGGTTTACATTTGGATAATATCCGATAATTTCCAATGTTTTCGGATAAATCCAGATAAACCTATATTTTTGTGCTAACATGTTTTCTAGTTTTGCAGGAATATTTAAAAAGAAGACTTTCATTTATTTATTTTATTCAATTCAATGTAATATCAAAATTATAATATTTGGAATAAGATTTACATTTTCTGCTTAGAATAGGACTGCATTGCATATAGTTTAATTTCTGCAAATTTCAATATCTGATGTATCATTCATGCACATTTTTTCAAATCCACTATGGTTGACACGAATGGCACGTGCACAAACTCTTATGGAATTCGTATTTATGGCCATAGTCAGAATACGAATGAAACCCAGATTTGTGATCTTCGTATTAGCCACATTCAGCCTACACTCAGGCTAACTTTAAAAGTGCACTACATTTCTCAAAATTTCAAAAGGATTTTCCCAATTCCTCAAAGAATTAGCTTTCAAATTTATATTCATTCATTCAATTTGCATCATTGTCAAATTCATTTCCCAATTCCATTTCAGAGAAATCAATTTTCTCAGAACTTTCTAAGACTTTCTCAAGATTTGATTTTCTCAAAAACTCTAAGTTTTCAAATGATATTTCAGATATTTCCCAAGTTCAATTCATGATTTTCCAATGTTTCAACATCCTCAATTTCAAGATTCAAATCTCAAAATTCGATTTTCTCAAAGTCTCTGAATTATCTCCGAAACTTGTTTTCTCAGAATTCCCAAATCTTTTTTAGAAATTGGTTTTCTCAGAAAGAGCACTCAAATCAAATTCCAAAAATCGATTTTTCAGAATTCCAATTTTTCTGAGAATCCATTTTCGATTCAAAAGCTATTTTCCAATGAAATTCCTGATTTCCAATGAAATTCATGATTTTCCTAGGAATTCCTTTTCCAAGCACTTTCCAAAGCATTAGAAGCAAACATCATATTTTTCAAAAATGTGCATTTTTTCAAAATTTCATAGGGCATGCCTGATTCTCTTTGCATTTTAGAAAAATAGAGCATGATTTAGATAATTAAACTTAGTCAATGCACACATTTGATCCTTGGTTCAATTACCCCTGGTAAAGGCGCTAGGAACGGTTGAACCTCATACCGACAGTCGGATCCCATTCCACAGAATTTTCTCATAAATTTTCAAAATGGAGGCGAGTAATTTTCAAAACCATTTTCAAAAACTTTGGTCGAGTTTGACTCACAAAATCGTTTCTCTCTCTCGTAGAGGGAGGGGAAAAATTTTGCGATGATAACAGAGGTTACAACCAAGTTTGATGACCTTTGTTGACGAATCCATGGTGGGAGACGAAGGTTTTACAGATTCGAAACACCGAAAGAAGTAGGTTCACCTATCACATAGGTGTAAATTGATCCCATTGCATGAAATATGCATAGAACCAATTTTCAGATCTGATCCAAGGTGGATCAGACCTTAAATTGATTAAAATTTGGTTTTATATAAGTTTTAGAAAATGTTTTTGGTGAAAATACATCACCAAGGTATATTTTGTGCAAAATTGATTTTTGAAAAGGGATTTTAGTGAAATCGGTTTGTATGATTGAATATATAGTTTTGATCCATGAAAAAGAAGCATATGTAGGTTGTTTAGATTTGTAAATTCATGATTTCAAACCACATTAGTATGTTAATGGTGATTTATTGATTGTAAGATTAGTTTGCTTAGGATTTTGTTAAGAAGCATGCCTAAATCGAATTTTCATGATCTTTCCATGAATCATGAATGAGTAGTGCTAAAAAATGATGTAGTTTAGCATAGAAAATTTATGATTAATGGATGGCCTATACTATGATCATGTTAGTTTATATAATAAGCATGTTAGATTAATTTTTGTGCTACGCTTAACATTGATTAATGAAGGATTTGTATATTTAAATTTCTATTATGTTGTTCACGTTTTGGACCCAACATGTTTTGGAAAACATTTAATAACTTAGTGAATACCAGTTCAATAAATATAACTAAGGACACTATCTTATTCTACACATCTGGGGCTTAATTTTAGAGCCCTTATTTATTTTATTTGAGTACATTTTGTGACCAAAATGACCTCTACAATATGGCATATGTTTTCTGCTCTGATAGCAGGATTGACTGTGAAACTATCCCATTTTTAACTTGATAAGTTTTAGAAAAAAAATCTTTATCTCCTAGAATACAATTCAGAAAAAGAAAAGAAAAATAGTGAGATGTTATACACATCTGGGGCTTGACTTTAGCCTCTTAATTTTCTTGATGGAGTCTGTTTTGAGGGAGTTATGCCCTCTGTAACCAAGCATTGTTTTCTGGCTCTGGTTATAGGACTGTTCTTATAAATTATTTTGAGAGTCAAGAAAACTAAATCGAAACTGTGCATTTAATTATGTGAAAAATCTGGGTTTGAGTCCACATACAGAGGAAGACTCGATAAAAAGTATTTTTCAAAAAGACTTAACCGCAGGTCCTAGGAAATTTCCAAATTTGGAGGATTTTCTATAGAATACAAAAACTTTATAAAAAATTTTGAGCAAGATTCAGTCTTAATTTTTTTTTATTAAAACTTATTTTAATGTTCTATTTCTTGTGTTGTGTCCCTAACACATTTGGGCAACCTCAGTTAAATATTGAGAGTTAAATTTGATCTCTGTGAGTCTTAGTCGAGTTTTCAAAAAATAGGTCACTGAATGCATTCCATGATTCAATCATGATTGATAACCATGTATATGTTAATTACGTTAATGAGAACAATGTATCATAAGGCATGAACTGTGAAAAAATAAATGGATGCAAATAATGTTTGGTTATTGGGCATGACCATGATTGAATTACATATGAAACCTTCGTGTAGGCATGCATGCATATAATATGATGTATGCTTGATATAAAAAAATATGTGGTATAAACATGAACATGGCTCGTGAGTGAGCCTGGGTTCAATGGAACCCATGGGTGCCTGTGAAGCACCAAGGAAATAAAAGACTGGACAACCATGCACAAAATCACATAATTGCCTCAAGGATGCCGTGCTCAAAGTGACCCTAAGATGGGGTTTGAACTTCGAGTTGTTTGAATAGGTTAAAACAACCTTGTGTTATATAATCTCCTTGAGAGGAGATTGGGCTAACAAGCCAGTGTGCTGAGAGCACTTGAAATTAATTCATGAACCTAATAATTAAATAACACCCATGACCTATTCAAACTAAGGACCACTTTGAAGAGAGTGGTGGTACACACTATTGGTTGACCATTGTCACTTTAGAGAGCTAGATATCTCCGTTGGTCCCCAATTTCTGGTTGTAGGGGGCCAGACTATCGTGTGGCCTAGGTGGTATGTCCCAAATCTTTGCAGAGTAGGAATCGATTCCATATAGACCACTAAAAGATTCTCTCAGTTAAGGACCTTTCTAGTGGAAACTCCGAAGGGAGTTCACATATTTTTTTAATTAATGAGGCTAATAAAATACATGGTATAACGAACATCTCATTGGATTGGTTGAATAAGAGTTAAGAACCTGAGAGTGTACCTTCAAGGCTAGAAAAGAGAAACAAATCATTAAGTATAGAATCATTGGTTTTGAGACAGTATGTGCATAAACTTATTGGTTTACTTTGGTTTTGTGCATTGTAGCATAATTATTCTGAAATTAACTGCAAGCATGATTGATTGTGATAATTTATTTATGCATGTCTTGACATACTATGTTGCATGCTTTAATTGATATCTGCAATTGTGTCAATGCCTATTTCTTGCTTTGAGAGATATTTGCATTTTATGTAGTTGGTGCAACCTAGGGGGCTATGGTTTGACGCTCATACTTTAATCTTTTATAGGTAGCACTTAGGCGAGGGTGATGGAGGATTGCTCGCTAGCGTCAGGCGGATGATCACGTTCTTCTTTCTTGAAGAATCATGATCAATTTTGGATTGCTTTGTCTTTTGTTTATTGAAATGTAAACTCTAAATTATTTAAACCTAGAATGATATTTAATTTGAAAGTTAATGTTTAGTTTTAGGGTATATGGAGTTGAGTTATTGTAACCCGCTCAAAGTTGCATTGAATTTTCAAAGATTTTATTTCGCTGTATTATTGGTCTTTTAAAAAAAAAATCCTAAAAGTTTCGATATAATTTTGGGGTATTACAGTTTGGTATCAAAGGCTGGGAAAGAACTTGATGATCCCTGGCACGTCTAGCATTCTGACATCACTTAAGTATGTTCCAGGTTTGAAATTTTAAATTTCTGAATTGATTGTAAAACACTGTGTGATTGAGAACCTAAAAATATGCTAGGGACAACTCTAATAGGTTGAATAAGAGTCTTGTTTGATACAGGAGCAACACATTCTTTTGTTGCTACACATTTTGCTTCCTTGTTAAATCTACCATCTATTACTTTGGGCTATATTTTAGAGATAGTTACACCTTCGAGTGGTAGGACCATCGTTCATGAGTACTTATCTGAGGTAGAAGTATTGATTGTGGGGTAGAACCTATCTGCCAACCTGAACATTCTGGATATGATCGGTTATGATGTAATTTTGGGGATGAATTGGTTGCATGAGCATTACACTTGTATGGAGTGTCGTGAGAGGAGGATACATTTTGTTTGCCCAAACCAACCCGTATTCGAATACAAAGCAGGTAAAATGATAGAGAAGGCGAAGTTGCTTTCAGCGATCAAGGCCCAATGTTTGGTTGGGTGTGGTTGTGAGGCCTTCCTTGCCAGCGTATCTTTGGTCGAGCCCAAACCAACCTCGTTAGAAGAGCTGGTGGTTGTGAAAGAGTTTGCAAATGTTTTTCCCAAGGATCTACTGGGATTACCCCCTATGCGAGAAGTGGACTTTGCGTTAGATTTAGTGCCTGGCATGAACCCAATCTCAAAAGCATCATATAGGATAGAGACAACTGAGCTCGAGGAGCTCAAAAAGCAATTGCAGAAATTGACAGACAATGGCTTCATTGGACCAAGCATGCCTCCATGGGGAGCACCAGTGTTGTTTCTCAAGGACGATTCTATGCAGTTATGCATCGACTATAGAATGCTGAACTATGCCACAATCAAGAATAAATACTCGTTGTCGTGGATTAAAGACTTATTTAATCAACTCCAAAAGGCTAAAGTAAATCCTGACTTATAATTTTGTGATTTAATCTTTCAAACTTATACCTTGAAGGAGAAAAATACCGCTAAGATAAAGTTTTTAACATAATGTGTTAATTAGTTGTAGGTATTTTTCAAGATTAATCTGAGATCAGGTTATCACCAGCTTAGGATTAGGGATGAGGACATCCTCACGATGACTTTCACGACCCGATATGAGCATTACGAGTTTGTGGTTATGCCCTTTGGACTCACAAATACTCCAACAATGTTCATGAATCTCATAAATAAATTTTTTAAACTAAATTTAGACATATTTGTTATTATCTTTATCGATGACATCCTTATATATTCTGAGAGTGAGTTGGAGCACAAGGAACACTTGAGGATCATTTTGGAAATCGAGAGAGAATATCAATTGTATGCAAAGTTCACTAAGTGCAAGTTTTGGCTCAATCAGGTGATGTTCTTGGGCCATATCATCTCTAAGGATAGAGTTTCAGTGGATCCATCTAAGGTGGATGCTATATTAAAGTGAGAGCAACCCAGTAATATCGGTGACATTAGGAGTTTCCTCGGATTAGCAGGGTACTATAGGCGCTTCATTCAGGATTTTTCTCAGATCATCTTATCAATGTTGAAGCTTCTTCGTAAGGGATTGAAGTTTGTATGGGACGCCAAGTGAGATGAGAGCTTTCTGACTTTGAAAGAAAAGCTTACAACTGCTCCAGTGTTGACTTTGCCATCAGGGAAAGGTGGCTTTGTCGTATATAGAGATGCCTTAGGTACTGGTTTGGGGTGTCTTAATGTAGCATGCAAAGGTCATTGCTTATGCATCTCGTCAGCTGGAGGTTCATGAGAGAAATTACCTCACTCATGACCTGGAATTGGCAGCAGTGGTATTTGCCTTGAAGATTTAGAAGCATTATTTATACAGTAAGCAATTTGAAGTTTATATAGATAATAAAAGCCTCAGGTAAACATGAGGCAACGATGGTGGTTGAAATTCATAAAAGATTATGTGTTTACGATTGCTTATCACCCGAAAAAGGCGAATGTCATAGCAGGCACCCTTAGCCACAAGGCAATAGGAGTTTTAGCAGGTTTATGGAGTTTGATGTAGGATTTCATCGAGTAGAGACCTTTTGGATTTGATGACAGAGATCATGGAGCGAATCATTGAAAAACAAAAGGATGATCCAAAGTCTACTCAGATGACAACTGCTTGCCAGGATGACGAATCAGCCTTACATCTCTAAGAGGATGGGAGTATCTGGTATGGGCAAAGATTATGGGTACCTAGCGACCCTCAGATCATGAAAGAGGTGCTTGGTAAAGCTCATAAGAACAAGTTTACCATACACCCTAGTAGTATGAAGATGTTTAAAGATTTGCAAAGAAGCTACTAGTGGAGCGAAATCAAGCGAGACATAGCAGAGTGTTTTGACATGTTTAACTTATCAACAAGTGAAGATAGAACATCAGAGAACTGGAGGATTACTACAGTAGTTTGAGATTCTGCAGTGAAAATGGGAAGGAATCACTATGGATTTTGTTGTTGGCTTACTTGGGACTCATAGAGGTAATTGCCATATGGGTGATTGTGGATAGGCTTACCAAGTCAGCACACTTTCTATCGATCAGATTTAGTCAAATCATTGGACATTCTAGAGGATTTGCACATCAAGGAGATCGTGCGATTACATGGAGTACCTCTATCGATCATCTTTGATCGAGATCCATGATTCACATTGAATTTTTGAGGTCAATTATGGAAAGCTTTGGAGGCTCAGTTAAAGTTTAATACAACCTTTCATCCTCATCCAGACGGTCAGTCTAAGAGACGATTCAGACCTTTGAGGACATGCTTAGAGCATGTATCGTAGACTAGAGGGGTGAGTTGGATAAACATGTGTTGGCAGAGTTCTCTACAACAACAGTTACCATGTGAGTATTGGCATGTCATCCTATATGGATGACCGTGCATATCACCTATCTATTGAGACTAGGTTGGTGCATGAAGTCTAAATATGCCAGTTGTGTTAGAGCACTACACTGAGCAGGTGCACAAGATTCATAATAGATTACTAATGACTCAGAGTAGGCAGAAGAGTTATGTAGACCAACGAAGGCTAAAACTTACTTCTGAGGTCAATGATTTCATGTTACTATGAGTTTTGGTGTACTATTTTTGAAATATATTTTAATAAAAAATATTAATGAAAATTAGCCACCAAATTATAAAAACCAACTCTTACTAGTGTGAGAACTGGGTCGAACTCAAGAAACGGTCTTTGATAAACTTTGTATTCCAATCAATGCTATGCTTATTGCCTTAAAAGAAAACTTAAAAGTAATTAAAATTCAACAATCAAATATTTAAGAGCTTATTACAACCCAATCAAACTAAAATAAAATTAATTACAAGTCTTGAATGTAGCCAAAAGTCTTTAATTAACTAGAAATTATAAAACAAAAAAAATAAAAAAAATAGAGCTTTTGCCTTTTGATTATTCAATGAAGATCCAAATCCTTTTTAGTTCAGCACCCTCTACTTAGCAAATGGCCTCCACCTACCAAACACTTAAAAGGAAACACAAAAATGCAAAATTCTATACTAATGGGGTTAGCACACGAAATTACAATTCTGTTATTTACATTCCAGAATTTTCTATCAAAATAGGTTTCTGTAATTTAGCAAAACATGATATCAATCAGATTCAGATCCTTCTGAAAATTTATAAAGATGATCATAACACATATAGAAAGATAATCTAATTTACAAAATTGAATTTTTTTATGTGAAACTCCAGTTACAACTAAATAAACAATAACTAAAAAAAACCTAAAATCTACACAACTTCACATATTTGACATTGGAAGCATAGCAAACAGGATAAAAAATAAACAAAAATTTCACAATATAAAGTAGACTCATTCAGTGATCCGATTCACTTTACAGATCTGAATTTTAAATCTGAAAACTTCAGATAATTGAAAAACAAAATGTAAGAAAATAATAGAAAATTGCAGAGCAACAATTCTGAGATTTCTGGATAGGTCATCGGAAAAGTCCATGATAGGCTATGAAATGGACTCCAATCTTGCTGAAAATCTCCAGAATGAAAATAAACTCAAGCAAAAATCAAATTCAATTGACGGATCTCAATTTGGATTCTAGAAACTCGATTTATACTAAAAACAAAATAAATCAGAAAATAAAAAAAATAGAATTCCAGAATTAATGAATTTCAGACTTTGATTCATTGAATTGGATCAAAGAATGAGTAATTCAAAATTCATGGAATAAAATCTAAATCAACTAACTACAAAATTGAAATTACAAAAACAAAAATCAAACTACAGAAATGAGATCTAAAATTTGTAGAATGATTTGATCATATCTCAAATTGGATTTATGCCAATTGAGAATAGATTATCATTCTCTTTTTGTGTTTTTGCTAAATATTGAAAAGAAAGATCAAATCAAACATGGATCAATTGATTTGATCCGATATAATTTGATTTAAAAAAAATAAAAATGAAAAGAATACTGAAATTGGAATCAAAATTGAAATTGAAATCTAGATCTAATGAGAAGACTGATCAGATGATTGGAATTGGATTTGCGCCAATTCCAAAATCCGATCTAACTTCTTCTTTTTTATTTAGAATTGAAAGAAGACTAATTCAATTACTAAAAATTTATAAAAATTTCAGTAATTGAATCAATCAAAACAAAGCAAAAGAAAAGAAAAGGAAAAAAAAAGAACACACAAATGCGTGAAATAGAGGAAAAGAGAGATCTTATCGAATTGTCGATCCGACACCTTGGTTGAGAAAAGAATGGTCTTTACCTTCTTGTAATATGCAGCACACCTCCAGATTGGATCTCCACACAAATTCTTGAAGAAAAAATGGAAAGAAAAGAAGAAGAAGAAGAAGAAGAAGAAGAAAAGGAAGAAGAAAAGAAGAAGAAGAATTGGAAAAGAAAGAAGGAGAGGTGTGGAAGGAATTAATAGGAGAAATAAGAAGAAGAGGGGCTGGCATGAAATGGGCTGGAGACCTCTTTCATGCCCCCGCATGTGGCTTATTTATAGCCAAACAATAAAAATTACAAATTAGATACAATAATTTTCTAAAAATTATAAAATACTACCTAGCTAAAATAGACTTTGTAAAAACAAGGTGTTGCCATTCTAAAAAGGGTTTTCTAGCAACTTATGAATTGGATTTGGATAAAATGTGTTTGCTAATCACTTTTTCATTGAATCCAAGATCCAATTAATGTGATTTAAACTGGATTGAGATCCGATTCATCTCGAAATTTGATCCAAAATCATAAAATAGCTATAATTTTCTCGTTTTAACTCTAAATCACACAAAATTCGAATTGTAGCTTTGTGATACCTGAAACATCATAAACATGGAATGTAAAACAATAAAAGACACATAAATGATTGCATTTTATGCTAATCATGAATGCATTATCAAGTTTCTGCTACTAAGATCACATTTAGTTTTGTCAAGAAAGGGAAACTCAGTCCTTGATATGTTGGACCTTTTAAAGTTCTAAAGAAGATTGGTGAAGTAGCTTATCAAGTGAAATTACCACCTCAATATGCAAAAATCCATGATGTGCTTCATGTGTCAATGTTGAGGAAGTATGTACCTGATCCATCACATGTGATCCAGTACGAGGATGTCGAGGTACGAGAGATTTGACCATAGAAGAGCACATAGTGGAGATTATAGACTGAAAGGAAAAGGTGTTGAGGATGAAGACCATTCTCCTAGTGAAAGTACGGTGGCAACATCATGACATAGAGAAATATACTTGAGAACCAAAACCTACGATGGCAATATCTCAAGCATATTTTTTCGAGTAGTAGTAGTATCGAATTTCGTGAACAAAATTTCTTTAAGGGGTATAGGATGTAATAACCACAAAGTTTTAACAATTACTTAAATAAATAAAGCTGACTTATTATCTTAAATATGGTTTTATTTATTTAAATATGCTTGAGAATTATAGTTTATGTAGTACATTAATTCAAAATGGAATTCTAGCTAGACTGGAATTTTATTGAAAGTTAAAATGAAATTTAAAGTTAATTCAGGGATAATTTCATGTAAACTAGGACAAAAATAAAATTTGAATGAAACATAGATGAATTTGATTTAGATTTGAATTCCAAACAAATTTGAATTTTAAATTTGGGTTTGATTGGCATTTGGAATTAATTTAGAATTTTAAAACCCGTTAGGGATGATTTAGGTTTTTTGGAAATTATTAATTAATTAATTAAATTATTTAATTGAGAAGTTGGGGGGTGGGCCCACACCCTTGCTAAACATGCTTTCCATAAGGAAAGTTCAAGTCAAAATAAGAAAAGAAAAACTTAAAAGAAAATTTGAAAAAAAATGGCTAAGTCAAAAGTTACCAAAAAAAAATAGTAGACCTTGACTTGGCTTGAGCCAAGAGTCAAGGGACTCTAGCCAGACAAGCTAGGGCTAGGATGAGACCACATGGGGCATCGCTAGCCCTGGCCTAAGCTAAGGAAGAGATAAGAAAGTCAAAAAAAAAGAAGAGAAACTAGGAAAAGGGCAAGTATGGCTTGCCTTGTATTTTGGGAAAACTAAGAAAAGAAGGTGGGGGCATGACACACTCTCCTTCCTTATTTTTTATACCTAAGCAAGGGTTTTAAAAACCCTTGCTTAGCCCTTTTGTTGAGAAATAGAGAGTTTTGAGAAATAGAGAGAGATTTTGAGAGAAAAAAAGGTATTGTGAGAGAGAGGGAGAAAACAAGGAGAAACTGGTCAACTCTTCTTCTTCTTCTTCTTGGTGGAGCTGTCCAACAGCTATTGGAGGTTGCATCCAAGCTTGATGACCTTTGTTGGCGAATCCAAGGTGGGAGATAAAGGTTTTATCGATTCGAAACACCGAAAGAAGTCGGTTCACCTATTGCATAGGTGTAAATTGATCCCATTTCATGAAATATGCGTAGGAGCAATTTTCAGATCTGATCCAAGATAGATCGGACCTTACATTGATTAAAATTTGTTTTTACGTAAGTTTTAGAAACTGTTTTTGGTGAAAATACATCACCAAGGTATATTTTATGCAAAACCGATTTTTGGAAAGGGATTTTAGTGAAATCAGTTTGTGTGGTTGAATATATAGTTTTGATTCATGAAAAAGAAGCATAAGTGGGTTTTTTAGATCTGTAAATTCATGATTTCAAACCATGTTAGTATGTGAATGGTGATTGATTAAATGTATGATTAATTTGATTTGGATTTTGTTAAGAAGCATGCCTAAATCAAATTTTCATGATCTTTTTTTGAATCATGAATGAGTAGTGCTAAAAAATCATGTAGTTTAGCATAGAAAATTTATGATTAGTGGTTGTATTGTACTATGATTATATTAGTTTAAGTAATAAGCATGTTAGATTAGTTTGTATGCTATGCTTAACATTGATTAATGAAGGATTTATATATTTAAACCAGATATAATTCATTAAAAAGTTGATAACTCAGTGAATACCAATCCAATAAATATAATTAAGGACACTATCATATTCTACACATCTACGACTTGATTTTAGAGCCCTTATTTATTTTATTTGAGTATATTTTGAGACCAAAATGACCTCTGCAATAGGGCATAAGTTTTCTGTCCTGACAACAGGACTGACGTGAAACTGTCCTTTTTTTAAGCTGATAAGTTTTAGAAAAAAATCTCTATCTCCTAAAATACGAATCAACAAAATAAAATAAAAATAGTGAAATGTTCTATACATCTGAGGATTAACTTTAGCCTCTTAATTTATCTTGATGGAGTACGTTTTGAGGAAGTTATGATCTCTATAACTGAGCATTGTTTTCTGGCTCTAGTTACAGGACTGTTCTGACCAATTATTTTGATAGTAAGGAAAACTAAATCAAAATTGCTTATTTATTTCTATGAAAAATCTTAGTGAGAGTCCACATACAGAGGAAGACTCTGTAAAAAGGGTTTTTCAAAACAAGTTAACAGTAGGTCCAAGAAAATTCTCAAAATTAAAGAATTTTCTACAGAATACAGAAACTGGTTTATAAAATTTTCTGAGTAGGGTTTAGTCTCAGAATTTTCTTGATTTTATTAAAACCTATTTTATTATTCTGTTTCTTGGGTTGTGTTTGTGACATGTTGGGCCAACCTTAGTTAAATGTTGAGAGTTAAATTCAATTTTGTAAGTCTCAGTGGAGTTTCCAAAAAATAGGTTAGCAGTGACTTGAATTACATAATTACCATGTGTTAATATCTAGTTGTTCTCTATATTATTGCAACAAGTTATGGATGCTTAATCTTGATTATGGGCTGATGCTAATGCATGATAACACATCTATTCTTAATACATAAATCATGTATTTAAGTGTATTTTATTGGTTTATATTTCATACTTATGATGTTTCAGGGTTAAAGAAGTCACAGTTCAAATCTTGCAAAATTCAGAGTTAAAACAAGGAAGTTATGATCGTTTTACGGTTTTAAAGAGAATCCCAAGACAATTCAGACCATGATCCATTCCAAAATACATTAATTGGATCTTGGATCCAATACTAATGTGTTCAGCAAATACTTAAACCCAAACCCACTTCATAATTTTTAGAAATTCCTCTTGAATTGGCGCCAAACCCTCTTTTTGTAAAATCTAGTTAGTTAGGTACTAATTTATAAATAAGAAAACTTTTAGGAAGTTAATTGTAAATAGTTTTTAACCTAAAATTTAGTATAAATACAAAGTTTAGGGCTGGAGTGAAAGGGGTCTTCAGCCCATTTCACTCCATCTCTCTTCTTCCTCTGCACCCCTTCTAAGAATTCCTCTTAGCGTCTCTCTTGCTTTTTTTTCCCATTCTTCTTCTTCCTTCTCTTTTTCTTCTTTTCTTTTATCCTTTTTCATTTAGCAAGGGAGATCTAATTAGAAGCCAATTCAGAAGAGATCTAGAATCATCCAATTTGTTGAAGGCCCTCTTCTTCACCTCCATTCCTCAAATTCACTAGGTCTAACGATTTAGTGACTTTTCTTTTCCCCTCTCTTTGTAAAATTGATATAATTTTAGTTTTCATTTTTATTTCTTTGTTCTAATTTGATCTTTCTACATTTTTTAAGTTTTTCAATTGCTTTGTTTGCTGTAATTTCTCTTTTAGATCAATTTTCTTTTTGTTCTTGAGAAAATCCAAAAATAAGATGGGGATCTATGCATGATTGATCTCAATTCAATTAGAGCATTAGATCAATCCATCTCATAGTTTAGCTTTCAATTCTTATTTCTTTGTCAATCTTTTAGAATTAGATTAGTTAAGTAATTAGATCTGATTCCATGAATTTAGAAGTGTTTATTATTAAATCTAATGCAATAGATCAAAGTGTGAAATTTTGGAATTTTGCTTTTCTAATTTTTTATAGCTTGTTGTTTTGTCATAAATAGAGATTTCAGTATTCAAATTATAATTCATAAATTGGATCTGATTCGTGTTTGAGTCTAGTTGCTCTCTGCAAAAATTCAATACAATCAAATTCGATTGATAGGTTGTTCTAAGCTTTTTCTGGTCATATATTCTGGCATCTCTTTTTTTTGCAAGTTTTATTTCCTGTATTTTTTTAGTTTTTGTTTTTGATATATCTGGGGCTTCGAAATTCCAAATCTAAATCCATAAAATGGATTGGATTCATGAATGAATCTAATTTCTACTGTGAAATTTTCATTCATTTTAAATCTGTTTTGCTAGACTAAATATAATAAATACCGAAAGTTGTCAGAAAATTTAACAACAATTTCTAGAGTTTTGAAGTTGTTTTCATTTATTAATAAATCACGTTCTATATTAAATTTTACAATTCTGTAAATGAGATTCTCTTCATCATGTTTTGAGAACATATCTAAAATATTTGAGAAGGATTTGAATTCAATTGATATCTGATTCTATTAAATTACAGAAACTTGTTCTGATAAGAAATTTTGTAATAGCTAGTGGCAGAATTATAATTTCGTGTAGTAATTGAAATTAGTATAGATTTTGCATTTCGTTTGTTTTTGTTATTGTTTTTTAGAAGATGTCACCATTTGCTGATTCCACATTATTGAAGTGAAGTGGATTTAAAGTTAAAGTTAAAGTGAAGATGCAAAGGCCAAGATGCTCATTTTTTTTGTTTTTTTTAGCATTTTCAATTTCTAGTTAATTAGGGCCTTTTTGGCCACATTTAAGCTTTGTAATTAATTTTAATTTTAGTATTATTTAGGGTCTATAATAATTCTTTAATTCTCACTTTGTAATTACTTTTAATTAGTTTATTTTTTTTAAGGCGATAAATAAATTTGCTTTGAGTGGAATACGAAGTTTTATCAACCCGTTCCTCAAGTTCGATCCTAGTTCTCACTACTTGTGAGAGTTGGATTTTTAAAATTTGGTGACCAAATTTCATAAATACTTTTTATCAAAATATCCTTTTAAAAATATATTGATAAAGGAAACACCAAATTTTTAGTGTCGTTGCCAGAGAACGATGATTGAAAAAAAACAAGTATTCATTTTATTGCCTTTTTGTTTGTTTACGTTTAATTAGGATTATTAGTTTCTAATTTTTGAAAAACAATTAGGATTGTTTAGTTTAATTCATTACACTTTTAATTAGGATTGTTAGTTTGTTTTTGCAATTAGGATTAGATCCAAGTTGTTTGTAATATATAGTGCCAAGTTTACTTTTCTTGCACAACCCACCAAGTAGGATAACCCTTTTTAGGTGACGTGTGCATGGTTGGTACCTTGCACTTAGTTTAATTCTAAAAATCTAATTGTGTGATTGCAAATGCGTGTTTGATTGTGTTTTCTTGCTTTTTAGTTTACTTTTACAAATAATTGCTTGCTTCGTGGTTTGTGTAGTTCAGACACGTGTGCACGCTAGGTTTAGATAGAAAACTCATTTAGAATGTTTGCTTACACTGGTCTCGATCCAGGTGTATGCATGAGCGTAGATCCAAAGATCCTGAACTTGTAGTGCCAAATGCGGACCCTGAGTCCTTAGTTAAAAAAACCAAACGATCTAGCCCAATGAAAGAAGATCAAAGATTAACCCGTCCACTTTAGGAATACTTTATTCTCAATGTCTATACCCCCGCCTCTTGCATCACGAGACCTGATATGGGGGCAAACAAATTTGAAATCAAGGCTAGTGTTATTCAAATGCTTCCATCTTTTTATGGCCCTAGCAATGAGGATCCATATCATCACCTTGACGTATTTTTGGAGATCTGCTTCACTGTGTGGATCCACAATTTTAGAGATGATGCTATGCGGTTAACTCTTTTTCCGTTCTCCTTAAACGATAAAGCTAAATACTGGCTTAAATCCTTAGATACATTTCGTATTGCTACTTGGAAACAATTGCAAAAGGAATTTCTAAAAAAATATTTTTCCATTGGCAAAACGAATCAATTTTCTGCAAATAGAGGGAGAATACTTTCATGAAACCTAGGATAGGTTGAAAGACCTACTCAAGAAGTGTCACCACCACCAAGTTCCAAAATGGCAAATGATGCAGTATTTTTATGATGGTCTTACTGAAAAGAACTGTCAAATGGTGGATGTTGCGTGCAGGGGCACATTTATGCTGAAAAAATAAAGGTGAAGCATGATCATTTTTTGAAACATTAAGTGACAATTCTATGTATCATGCTTCATCTTCTAGAGTTGATAGGACTACATCTAATCTTAGTGGTCCTAAAAAGGGAAGAATATTTGAAGTTGGGTCTAGTCAAGACTTGCATATCAAAGTGGACCAGCTGGCTAGAAAATTGGATCAATTGTTAGCCAACCCAACTTCAAATAAAGTGAGTCAAGTGTGTGAGCTATGTTCCAACCCGACACACTATGTTTCTGATTGTCCTGCAGCACCACTCTATCCTGAATTTGTTTAGAAAAAGGTGAATGTTGCCCAAGGTTTTACCAGTCCTACACATGACCCATATGCACCCACTTATAACCAAGGTTGGCGAAACCACCCCAACTTCTCGTGGAGAAATCCATAAGTCCCACCTAGTTCCCACCCACAGATCAGACAAGGTAACTTTCAGCAAAGTTACTAAAGATCCATTTTTCAACAACCTCCTCAGCTAAGCCTACCTTCTCATTAAGAGCCCACAGTGAGTCAATCCTTTCAGGAGAAGCTCTTCGAGGCCTTTTCTGACATAAAGGCCCATCTTTGTTCCCATACACAATCAATAGTCAAATTAGAAACTCAAATGGGACAGTTGGCTGATGCCTTGAGCAGGCGAAGCGAAGAGAGACTGCCAAGTCAACCTGTGATTAACTCAAGGGGTAAAGAACCAATGCATAATGACCTGCACATGGCAGAGACTCATCAAGAACATGTCAATTCTGTGATAACCCTTGAAAATGGGAAAGAATTTAACTCACCCATCAAGGAGAAGACTGTAGAACCACAAAAAAACATCCAAGAACAATTGACTCCTTCCTTTTCTAAGCCTCCTTCATACATACCAAAAGCCCCTTTTCTTGAGGCCTTAAACAAACCAAGAAATTTCAACAAGCAAGAAGCCCAAATGCAAAGAATGCTTAAGACTGTCGAGCATAATCATACAAACTTTTCCCTGCTTGATGCCATTCAACATGGATATCATCTTGATTCACAATTAGATAATGACATCACAAAATGCTTGGTTTGTGGCTCTAACACTTATACACACTGATTTACAATTAGGTGTGGATGATGACATTATTGAAAATAAAAAAAAAGAGCTACCATAAGGTAAGTCTGGGACCAGTTAGTGGTAATGTGATTAAAAGGGTAAAAGATAAAACAATCTATCTAAGACCTCCAGATTGAGCATGACCATCCGTCCATTGATCTCATGGATGATAGAGGAAAACCAGAGATCCGTCTGGCTGAAGACGTAAAACTTAGCGCTTGATGTGAAGCAACCCATACTAGTGTTGTAAATTAGTCATTATATTTTTTTACTGCTTTATTTCTTTTACTTTTTGTGACATAAGCGTGAATAATAGATCATGCATACTGTAATGAGTTACAGGACTAGGATAGTCTGGAGTTTCATATCACAAGGCACCATATCAAAAGAGTTCTAGCATTTTTTTCAATTATATCTTTTCCTTCTTTTGCTTCCCTATATCTTTATGTGCATTCATGCATTCATATAGTTTCATTCAAGCATGGGAGAGTGTCACTGAGGACAGTGACATTCAAACATAAGAAAATGTATGATCTACCCAGAAATTTCTGTCCATGTATAAATTTTTTGAAAAACTCATAAAATTGGGCATTTTTAGAGCAAAAGTTTAAGAATATATGATGGTTTTTGCATATCTTTGACATTTTGAGATGAATTTTTAAGCCCCATGTAAATTTTTTTCCAAAAATCAATTTAGACAAAAAGGATACTTATATGGCATTTGAAAAAAATATTTATTTATAACTGTGAAAATCTATTATGATTTACATAAATACAAATGCATTGAATTTTTTAAAAATAAGCAAATGTTAACAAAGAAAGAAAAAGAGCATACAAATAGTATTTTGATACTTCTAAGTTGTAGTGCATTTAAAAGCAAGGTTCATGCATGAGTTGAAGTGCTTGCACTAATGGGATTGAATTTCTAATCATTGGGTCGAGACACGAGTTAAAGTGTTTATACTCAAGTGACTAGGGCAACTAGAATATCAAAACTCTTTGTGCAATTATCATATGAGGCCTTTTGGATGTAAGTAATTAAGCCTGAGGGGTGTTCTACACTTGGTGCCCTAAAGCCATTTGGTTTGGGAGCCATCGGCCCAAAGCTCGCTACAAGGATACATTAGAAAGCCCAGTTAGTAGAGACATTGCTAAAGCAGAGAGAAAAATTATGTGTAACTATAAAAATCTAAGATGTAATGACTCGAGTGACTAAGTCTTAAGGATACTCTGTGTCTAGTGCCCTAAGGTTGTCTGACCTGGGAGTCACTGGCCTAAAGCTCATTACATGGGTCATGAAATCTAAAAATTGACATAGTGCTCAATGAAAGAAAAAGAAAAATAAAAGAGCTTAAAGAAAAGAAAAGAATTGCTTTGAAAATTTTTACAAAACAGTGCAAAAGCATTTATGTAATGATAAATAGAGGTTGACATGAGTAAACAAAGTTTTCTAAAACTAAAATATACATGATCCAGAAGTCTAAAGAGACAGAAAGAAAATTTTTCTAGTGTGGAGGCATAGACGATTCAATAAATAAAAAAGAATGTGAATACTTAAAATATATTCCTTAAAAATAGGTTTTTTACTTGCCTGATATTTAAGAAAATTGTAAAGTTATGCCTGACACAGATGTTTGTGGGTATCATCACTGGAAACCCTCACGAGACCTTACTCGTTCACTGAGGTAACCCAAGGGTTTAAAGGGCTTGTTGCATATGCTAAATGTAACTGTGATTCCTACGAAAGTGAATTAGGCATTTTTCTTTAGTTTTTGCATTTTTTAGAATGGAGCTTTCATTTTTCTTTGCAGTTTGGATTAGAGTTTGCTCGAGGACTAGCAAAAATAATCATGGGGGAATTTGATAATGCATGATAATGTATCCATTCTTAATTTATAAATCATGCATAAGTGTATTTTATTGGTTTACATTTCATGATTATGATGTTTCAGGGTTAAAGAAGTCACAGTTCAAATCTTGCAGAATTCGGAGTTAAAACAAGAAAGTTATGGCCGTTTTACAGTTTTAAAGCAAATCCCAAGACAATTCAGACCATGATCCAATCCAAAATACATTAATTGGATCTTGGATCCAATGCTAATGTGTTCAGCAAATACTTAAACCCAAACCCACTTCATAATTTTTAGAAATTCCTCTTGAATTGGCGCCAAGCCCTCTTTTTGTAAAATCTAGTTAGTTAGGTACTAATTTATAAATAAGAAAACTTTTAGAAAGTTAATTGTAAATAGTTTTTAACCTAAAATTTAGTATAAATACAAAGTTTAGGGCTGGAGTGAAAGGGGTCTTCAGCCCATTTCACTCCAGCTCTCTTCTTCCTTTGCACCCCTTCTAAGAATTCCTCTTAGCATCTCTCGCTTTTTTTTCTCATTCTTTTTCTTCCTCCTCTTTTTCTTCTTTTCTTTTATCCTTTCTCATTCAGCAAGGGAGATCTAATTAGAAGCCAATTCAGAAGAGATCTAGAATCATCCAATTCATTGAAGGCCCTCTTCTTCACCTCCATTCCTCAAATTCACTAGATCTAACGATTTAGTGAGTTTTCTTTCCCCCTCTCTTTGTAAAATTGATATAATTTTAGTTTTCATTTTTATTTCTTTGTTCTAATTGGATCTTTCTGCATTTTTTAAGTTCTTCAATTGCTTTGTTTGCTGTAATTTCTCTTTTAGATCAAGTTTCTTTTTGTTCTTGAAAAAATCCAAAAATAAGATGGAGATCTATGCTTGATTGATCTCAATTCAATTAGAGCATTAAATCAATCCATCTCATAGTTTAGCTTTCAATTCTTGTTTCTTTGTCAATCTTTTAGAATTAAATTAGTTAAGTAATTAGATCATGGTTTCATGACCCGATGAGCGGAGTTCTTTCTCTGGAACTCTCTCTTGCGAAAGGGTGCTCGTGATCCCTGTCCACCTGAGAACATCCTCTTGCGGTTCCCACCATCCGCTATTGGCCTCCTTGCTACGACCACCTTGGATCGGTCCTAGTCAACTTGAATTTTTGAGGCTATCACCACAACAACTTGAAAAGTTTGGGGCATGCTGGTTATAACCCGAGACCGCAACCCTTTCTGTAGCCCATTGATATACTTGTCAGCCCTCTACTGGTCTGTCTCAAACAACCAGGAGCAGTACCGCTCAAGATTTTGAAATTTGGTGGTATAGTCGATGAGACTCATACCACTCTGCTCCAATTCCAGAAACTCAATTTTTTCTTGTTCCTTGAGTGCAACGGGAAGTAGTTATCCATGAAAGTTCTCCGAAAATCATCCCAAGGGATGACCTCAGTTTGTGAGAACTTGATGATTTTAGTGGTATCCCACTATTTCCGTACATTGTCCTTCATCCTATATGTGTTGAAGTTAGTCTTTTTCTCTTTTGGTACTCTCAATACCAGGAATGCACGCTCTGTTTCCTCGTTCGAGCTTTCTGTAAGCTCTGGATCGGCTCTGCCGACGAAAATCGGTGGGTCAAGCTTGAGGAACTTCTCATAAGTTATTCCTCCCAGGTTCTCGTTGTGAGGTGTGACTGGTTTCGGCCTCGTTTCACGAATGATTGTTACCAAGTTGTTAAGCGTCTCTAGCAGGAACCCCTGTGTATGGGACTCCTCGCTCGGCATGGTTCTCCTCATTATATGAGTTATTTATCTATTCACACACAAGTACATATTTTAGTTTCTTGATGTATATAGGAAAGTAAAGCTTTATTTACTTTATATACACTCCATTACACAAACATCACCATTGTATACAAGCGTCATGCTACACTGGAGACATTGGCGGCGAGAAACTATACGCATGAGTCCATTGACTCTAACATAACCAGTTTCCTAAAAACTGAATTTCTTTTTCGACGTAAACAACCCAAAATATCATTGACTGCCATATCGCCTTGGCTTAGGCATAGTTGAAGTTGGCTCGGGCGACACTTCCGCACTCTCGAGCGAATCCTGTGGATAGATCAATGATGCCAGTCTACTTTCCCACACAGTAGCATCATGACTTGGGGAGTCCGAGATTATAATGGGATAATAGGAGTTATATCCTTCACCCTGGCCATTCAGGCTCGGCGTTGGTGATGCCGGTTCATTCTTCCATACAATAGCACTATGACTCGGAGAATCTGAAATCATAATGGGATTATAGAAGGAGTAGTTGTATCCTTCATCTAGGTTGTTGTAAACACCCCAAATTTTCACTCACCTCCCCGACATTTCCACCAAGCATCATCATTCAACCTTTGAAATCGCCGGAGGGCAAAATGGTCATTTTCTAAGCCTGGACCTTGCAAAAGTCTAAATTTCATCTGCAACTCTCAAAATTTCCCTATTTTTAGCTCAGATGTTCAAAATTTTACTCCTGACAGGAGACAGACATCTCCGAGTCTTGGCTCAAGATTATATTGCATAAGACATGACATTGCCTATCATTGCATGAGCATTTCAAATCACTGCACTGCACAGCATGTCATTTCGAGGTCCAGAACTCTTGATTTCAAAATTTTCAATCCAGATTAGAATTTCAATTCTTTTCAAAATTGATTTCAAAACCCTGGGTCTTCAAAATTATCAATTCTTCCCATTTTACCCCCAGGACTCTGAATGTCAAAATATTTTCTCAGGAAAATGATCTGGATAGTTTTAATATGGATTTCAGCCACCTTATCTCAGATTTTGCCCTTTTGACAATTTCAAATATCTTTCTTTTACAAAATTGCCCTACAGGGGCCAACTCTTTCCAAAAATTCCTGTTTTACCAATTAGCCCAGATTTTATGAAAATTCCAAAAAGAGGTTGTTGTCTTGTTCTTATTTCAATAAAGAAGCAATGTGGGACCCACACTGAGGTGGTGTCACATAGACTTTTCTTTTGAAAAACCTGAACTTTGAAAAACCCAAAAAAATAGGAACCTTGTCCCCTAGATTGGTGCCACTTGTCCTTTCTCTCTCCTCCCATTTACCTGCCATGTGTCAGCATAGGGTTCACCTAGAAGTGCCACATGTCACCTTCTCTCTTCTGCCATCCTTTGACACGTGTCAGCGTGGGGCCACCTTAAGATGCCGCCACATGTCATTAGTCATCCTCTTCATTTTATGCCACGTGTCAATGTCTACCATCTTCACCCTGTGCCATGTGTCATTCCAAGGTCACCATGAGATGCCACGTGTCATGTGTTGTCCTATTCAGAAAAAGTAGAACTTGTCTCCTCTGAGGTGGCACCATTTGAATTATGTCTCCTGCAAGTGACACATGTCACTCTCTCCTTTCCTCAGGAAAAGCAAGCGACACGTGTCAATCTCTGCTCCTTTCAGAAAAAGCAGAGGACACATGTCTCCCTCCTATTTTTCTCAGAAAAGTAGATGACACATGTCATCTCCAGCTTCCTTTAGAAAAAGTAGAAGACACATGTCACTCCCTGCTTTTCTCAGAAAAAGCAAGTGACACATGTCACCCTCTGCTCTTCTCAGAAAAAGCAAGGGACACGTGTCTCTCTTTGCTTTCTTCAGAAAAAGCGACACATGTCACTTTCTGCCTCCTTCAGAGAAAGCTAGAATTCAAATGTTCAAACTCCAGTCTGAGGTGGCGCAAATCCTGAACTTCACCTTTTCTATTTTGTGTGAGATGGTGCCACGTGTCCCTTTTCCTCCCTCTTGCCACATGTCATTGTAGGAGCCACCCTGAGGTGGTGCCACATGGCAGTCTCTCCTTTCCTCTAGAAAAAGCAGAAATTTAAATTTCAAACTCTCTCAGAGGTGGCACCATCTGAATCCTCTGCCTTTCCTTCTGACACATGTCAATGAAGATGCTCTAAGATGGTGCCACATGTCAGTCTCTCCTTTCATCAGAAAAAGCAAAATTCAAATTCCTCTGAGGTGGCGCCTTCTGAGCCCACTGCTCTGTCCTTCTGACATGTGTCAAACACCTTTTGAGGTGGCACCATTCCAGGACTCCACTTGGCTCCATTTTTATTTTTATTTTATTTTTAATAAAGGTAGCCCACCATGAGGTGGCGCCACCTGAGGACTCCCTACAAAAGGTGAGTTTGAATTTCAAATTCCAAGAGAGCACCCTCTGAGGTGGCGCCTTCTGGGAGCTCCCTGCAGAGAGAATCAAGCAAACTTTTAAAAAAATTCCAAATTCCCCCTGCTGAGGTGTCTCACCCACAAAATTTCCATTTTTTATTTTTCTCAAAAATTAAAACACCTTTTGAGGTGGCGCCACCTGAGGGCTCCCTGCAGAAGACAAATTCGAATTTCAAACCCCTCAGATGACACCCCCTGAGATGGCGCCACATGGAGGGCTCAGATTGAACCTGTTTGAATTTCAAAAATTTTCAGAAAAATTATAAAAACAAGGGTTCACGCCCAACCTAGAGGATCATTTTTTTTTAGCTCTTGTGAATCTGCAAAATCCGACCTAGCCTTCCTAAAATCCGATTTTGAACTTTGGAAATCGTGCCCCCTTTGGCTCATTGAAGAAAGGAGGAGTAGAGCTCGTGCTGTGGCGAATTCGATTCCAACAGAGGTCGATTTTGGTGAACCATCCGAAGCTTGGAGCGAAGGACGAAGGAAGCTCGTGATAGCTGCCCATTTCAAGAGCTCCTACGCTGCGTAACGAAACAAGGTGCACTTCTTTTCCCCTTGATGTGATTCTATAATCCGAATCGGGAGTCGTTTGAAGAAAAAGCTCATCCGAGGGATGGATTGAGCTATTCTCATAAAACGACATATATAAAAATGTTTCATTATGCTTCCTTGATGATTTTAACATTCATATAGTTAGGTAGGTTTAATTTGCATTTTATTTCATTCATTTAGCATATTTCATGAATTAATTAGGATTAATTTAGCCTTTATTTCAATTCTGCTTATTTTCAGTAGGTCTCTGTTTTTGTCAGTCAGTCCACACGTCATTTCATGCATTTGTTTTTTATTAAAAATCCCAAAAAAATCACGGAATGCGCCCTTAGGTGTCCCTGAAATTTTGCCAAAAATTCAGAGGCATTTGAATTTGTTTACTGCGGTAAACATTCAAAATGGCAAGTCGGGTTTTTTTACCCGGGATACGTTTTGAAAATCATTTTCCGACTTGTAAAATCGAGATATCCCTCATGGGAGATCCGATTTTCGATCCGAAAAATGCCCTGAACTCGGGAAAATGTCTAGTTTTTAATATGATTTTATCAGATTTTTATGATTTTTTTTAATGTCTGACAAAAATCCGAGATGTCGGTACACGTGTCAGAGCCTAATTTGGGCCTCTGAGATCTTGGATCGACTTAGGGCTATGGTTTCTCTTTGTGTGTTGCTCCAAATCCGAAATTGTAAAAAGTGAAAGTGGTGTCCGAGATGTCCTCTGTTTGAATCTAAAAGCCGGTAATTTTTAGAACAGTGTTGACCCCTGCTTAAGATTTTTCTTGTCAGCCCCCTATTTTTCTACATTTGTCTGTTCTGTTAGTTTAGGCAGAAATAGTTATATTTTTATCTGTGTTTCTGTTGATCAAATGCCGAAGTCATAAACATGAAAGTTGTTCATGTAGGTGTCGTTCATAGCTCTGATTAATTTCATAAATTTCTATGGCTGTTTTATATTTGTTTGGCATTTTACATCAGATTAGTGTGATTTTTACCTCTGTCTGAACTAAATCTCTGTTATTGAACTCACCATGGCTCAAATCCCGAGGATGTAAAAACCAAAAATGTTTAATTTCGGGTCTTTTAGCAGTTTGCAAAATATCAGAAGTTTCCATGGTGTAAATCTTGCATTATCATATTAGACATTGCATTTGGTTCGGATCCATAGGCAAAATCCACCATTTTAGGACTTTCCTTGAATTTTAGCATTTAAATCATATCATTTCGTGATTCTTAGCATTCTAGGTTGTTTATCAGAGTGTTTAGATGCTTCATACCGAATTTGGTGCAATTTAGAATCCATTTGAGGTTCGGATCATCCATAATACCAAAACAGGGTCCCGCAGGACCCGGATCCAAGTGAAAAACAAGCGAAATTCGCTATTTTGGCTAAATTTTAAAATGTCAAATTCTGATTTTACAGTCATAATGTGTCTAGCAGCATGTCATCATATCTCTTACTGCATTTCATCATCATTTGATTCAATTTGAATTTCAAAATCTCAAATTTACCAAGTTTTCCTTCAAAAAACCCTGATTTTAAAGATGTAACTTTAATTTTAGGGGTATTTTGGTCATTTTAACCTCAATTCCGAATTTCAAATTATTTTTCACTGAATTTCTAGCATTTTCATCATTTCAAAATATCAAGGAAGCATGAGAATAGGGTTTATATCCAATTAAATCCAATAATTTCATAATATTATTGGAAAATCTTGGAAAAACCCACATATTTGAGCTAACTTTATTCCAAGTTTGGCAGGGACATTCAAAAGAAGGAGCTGAAGTCTGCAAATTTCTTTTATTTCCTTTATTTAGTCATGTAATAATGTAAATTTTGGAATAAGAGAGTTAATTTCCTGCTTAGACTAGGATGCATATCATATAGTTTGAATTTATGCAATATCCTGCTTATATGATTCATGCATTCTATTTCAAAAGCACTATGGATGTTCACGAATGGCACGTGCACCAACTCTTAGGGAGTTGATGAACTCGGTGGAATCCATATTTACGGCCCTAGTCGGAATATGGACGAGACCTAGATCCATCATCTTTCTACTAGTCACATTGAGCCTACACTCTTAGGCTATCTTGAAAATGCACATCATATTTCCAATGTTTTCAAAATCTTGTGCATTAAATCAATTAAACTCGGAACATATTCATGGCCACAGTCAGGATATGTGAAGGATTTACATTGACTTAATACACATTTTTCCAACAAAGTTCTTGGAAAATCTTCAAAAATGCTCTCATTCACTCATATCATTTGCATCATGAAATCATTGGTTTTCCCATGACTTTCTTAAGAAAACTTCATTCTCAAGAAATCGATTTCTCAATAAACTCTAAGGATTTTTCAAAATCGGTTTTCCAAAGACAAGTTTCTCTACAGTTTTCCCTGGAAAATGATATTTTCTTAAGAGATTCAAAAGAGTTTCCCAATCTTTCTCCAAGATCCAAAATCGATTTCCAAGTATTTCAAAAGGTAAAATTCCCAGGATTTCGATTCCCCAAGTTTTGAATTTCCTTCTCCAATGAATTTTCCTATAAATCTTCCATCATCTTCCTAAGAAAACTCTCAAAGTTCAAGTTTTCCTAAGAAGTGTTTCCCTTTTCAAAAGGTTCATCTTTTCTCAAGAATCACTTCCATTTTCCCAGGATTTTCAACCATTCATGATTTTCCCACAACTTCATGAACTTTCCCGTGACTTCAAAAACCCTTTTTTTCACATGAGTTTTCCTGAGAAATTGACTTTCATCTTTTTCCTAAGAGAATCTTTTCAACTCCAAATATTTTCCAAGCATACATCATGTTTTTTCAAGCTGCATTTTCCAAAATCTCACAGCACATGCCTGAATTCTCTGTGCATTTAGGATAAAACATAACTTTGATAATTTCGCTAAGTCAAGCATAATTTTGGTCCTTGGTTCGATTACCTCTGTTAAAGGCGGCAGGAACGGTCGAACCTCGTACCGACAGGTCGAGCCCCATCCCATGGATTTTCCCGCAATTTTCAAAACGGAGGCGAGTATTTCAAAACAATTTCCAAAACCCGGTCAAAGTTAGAATCGCGAAAGCGTTCCTCTCTCTCTCTTCCGCAAGGAAGGGAAGACTGGGGAAAAATTTCGCGACGAAAACAGGTTTGGCGACCGTGATGGGACCTGTCCTCGTCTGACCTAAATTATGCTTGACTTAGTTTAATTATCAAAATTATGTTCACTAAATGTCAGCTCTTTACTTTCAATATCATGTGAGCCTAGGAGCCTAGATTCTGACCTAGCTGACATTGATTGCATATAGTTTAGGCATGGTTTGGTAGGACCATATTGAGGAGAAATTTTCATGCTCACATAGACTTAAGTCTAAATACCACTCTCCTTAATTTAGGATCTGAATGCAAACAATGTATGCTTCTTCAAAGTTTTCAAAAGTCTATCTCTCTAGGATTTAGAGCCCTCTATTTCTTGCATGTGATCATTTTTTCAAATCTCCATTACCTATCATTACCCGGTCTTCACGTTGCTGGGCTCTCTTCCAGAACCATAGTTCGGGACAGAGCCTCACAACTGGGCCAACTATTTGGGTTAACACCCCCCTACCACGTACCGCGGGCCACAGTCCGAAGTATATCGGTAGGCGCTCAAGGATGTTGGAAAACCTTACCTTAGAACCGGAGTTGAAATTCTATGCCACGTACCTCGGATTTCAATTCGGGTATATCGGCATAACTGGATTGGACAAAGATGATCTGAACTTAGAGTTAGGATTAGGGTCCTACAGCTATTTTCAAATTGATGCATCTAGAGTCAGCCTTTTAGGGAGTGCTGAATGTGCATAAATGTTTGTGCAGGATGTGATTGTATGTATGATTTACTCAATTCTTTATATTTCCCAATGTTTTTCAACTCATTAGGTCTTTTTCCAAATATCCTTATTTTCCACGAGATCTTTTCTCAAACCCTGGATGGTTTTTCCCAAATATCCCTTTTCTTCCAAAACTCCAGGTGATTTTTCATTCTCCCTTTCTACTGGATCTCGAATTTCCAGCTACATTTTTATCCTGCCTGCAATTTTTCAAAATCATATGTTTTCTCTCATTGGATTTTCGATCATGTTGTTTACTTGCAAAATTCTTCACCGCATTTTCCTCGTGCATACCTTGATTATTGTGGTGGAAATTGTTTACCCACTTGCCTTCTTCTTACTTTAAATCTGTTTCCGGATTGTTTTTCCAAGAGGTATCTCTTTCCTTCAAAATGGTATTTTCCTCGTGGTTGACGACCTCGCCTAGGTAACAAGGCACATTTTCCGTTGTTCATTTCTCTTACAAAGAATGACAACATAATTGTCGTGACTCCAACGACGACTCCATCCCTAGTAATGGGATATTCTTCCAATTGTCCACCATATAATTTTCTTCCCAATCCAAAAATTTCCTCAGAGTCTAATCAAGACCTTATCCTGCAGAGAGCCTTCGCAACATTTGATGGTTCAGACAAGGTCAGGGAAGAAGACCGCACCAATTCAGTGTATCAGTTACTCATCAACATCAGAAGGAGAGATGAATTCGCCAAGGTCAGACAAAGACCAAGAGCAGCCAGAAGATGATGGTATCGACCCTCAGATGTACGCAATGTTTCAGAAGATGATGAAGAGGATGATGAGTGAGCAGGCTGGCACCAGCTCAGACAAAAATCCATTCAGTCAGAGAATTAGAGATCGTGTGGCCAAGAGGTCAACCAAGTCCTCTGAGGAGAATGTTCAAGATACTTCAGACGAAGATGATACCGATGAAGAATATGAGGTGCCTCCGGCATTTCATAAATGTGGCCAAAGGAGGAGTCACAAATCAAAAAGTCAGGTCGCAGAAGAGCCCCTGCAAGCACAATTCAAGGAAATGGCCAGAGTGGTCAAGGATCTGCAAGCCCGCGACAAGGGCAATAAAGTCTTCACCAGCGAGGACTTCTACGACAGTTTAGAAGGGGATGATGATCTGGAGAATCTTCCCCGAAAATTCATCAAGTTCGATGGTTCTGGCGACCCAAAAGCCCATCTCGCCATGTTCTTCGTTGAATGCTCTAGGTTCAAGAGAGACAACAGAGCATTGTTCTTATGCTTTCCCCGCAGCCTGGAAGGAGTCGCAGCCAAATGGTACGCGGAACATGTCAATCCTATAGAACTAAAAGAGTTCGACAAAGTCGTGAATTTGTTCGTTGAACGATTCTTGTTCAATACTGAAGCACTCCCAACATTGAGCCATCTCTGCAATCTAAGGCAGAATGAAAATGAAAAGGCAAGGGACTTCATTCGCAGATGGAGAGAGACCTGCAACAAAATGAGGGATCCTATATCAGAAAGGCATGCTTTATCCTTAATCCTCAACAATTTTTCGCAACCTCTGAGAGGATTAATCTCTACCTCACCCTCCAAGTCTTTCGTTGAACTCATTGAACGAGCTGAATGGCTCGAAATGGGAATAGAGAATGGAGTCTATGAAGGCCTTACCATTGCAAGAAACAGTCAAGATGCCAAAAAGAAGGCTCACTTCACTTTTGCAGCTAAATCTTTCAATAATAGCAAAGGCAACAAGAATGATCATGGCAACAGTTTGGAGGGAATCAAAAAACAAAAGGGGAAGGACATCAACAGTGATAAACCTCTCCAATCCAGCCCTCAGCATCAAAAGAAAGATCAGGAAAAATCAAAGCGCAAGGACTGGAGAACTGATCGAGAATTCACCCCTCTGGATCAGACACTCGAGAGTATCCTCGAGTATATGCTTGAGAAAGACCTTGTCCGGTTGCCTAAAGCTGCTGATCCTCCAGCAATTATGGGCAGATTCAAAGAACAATTTTGCAAGTTTCATCGAGCAGTAGGGCATGATACAGAAAACTGCTTCGTCCTTAAGAACATTGTTCAAGACTGCATTGACAAGAAGCTCCTCGTTGAAGATGAAAAGGAAGACTAGTCATCCTGACAAAGATTTTTTCTACAATCATTCAAGAAGATGACAATGCCAACAATTTCCCATTTCCCATCTTGCTTTTTCAAAAGAATAATGTAATCCCATTCTCTTTCCTTGATTTTAAAGCATCAATAAAGTCATCGAATTTTTCAATAGCTTGGTGTCGTCTTATTTACTTCCTCTTCCTTTTCATAATGTCTCTCTTGTGAAGAATATCTTGAGGACATCTATCAGTCAAGAAGCTTGTCGCCTTATTCATCAATTGTCCTTCTTCTATTCAAAACTTTCTCCCTAGTTACACTGGGGCATTTTTTTGGAAAATTTATCTTTACCTCAAAACATCCTGTATGCAGGCAGGATAAACCATTCTCTCATTTTGCATATATATGCACTCATTTGCATTCATTTGCACTTCATTTGCATTTCATGTGCATGTGCATTGCATTTGCATTGACTATGCACCCAATTCCATTTCCCCTTCAGGTTAAGGGATAAACCTGAATCATTTTCCATAACTCTTCAATTTCGACCCTCGGGTCATCCAATTCTTCAATTTCGACCTCCGGGTCACCCAATTCCCAATTTTAAAATCACCAAAATTCTCAATTTCGATCGCCAGGTCATCCAATTTTCATTCCCCGTTCAGGATAAGGGGATAATCCTGAAACCATTCATAGAAGCGATTCAACTCTCTATAATGGTCCTTGTTCTTCATTGAACTGATAGTGTTCCAAACGAACTGATAGTCGTTCTTCATTGAACTGATAGTGTTCCTAACGAACTGATAGTCGTTCTTCACTGAACTGATAGTGTTCCAAGCGAACTGATAGTCGTTCCAAGCGAACTGATAGTCGTTCCAAACGAACTGATATTCGTTCTTCACTGAACTGATAGTGTTCCAAGCGAACTGATAGTCGTTCCAAGCGAACTGATACTCGTTCCAAACGAACTGATAGTCGTTCTTCACTGAACTGATAGTGTTCCAAGCGAACTGATAGTCGTTCCAAGCGAACTGATAGTTGTTCCAAACGAACTGATAGTCGTTCTTCATTGAACTGATAGTGTTCCAAGTGAACTGATAGTCGTTCTTCATCGAACTGATAGTGTTCCAAGTGAACTAATAGTCGTTCTTCATCGAACTGATAGTGTTTCAAGTGAACTGATAGTCGTTCTTCATTGAACTGATAGTGTTCCAAGTGAACTGATAGTCGTTCTTCATTGAACTGATAGTGTTTCAAGTGAACTGATAGTCGTTCTTCATTGAACTGATAGTGTTCCAAGTGAACTGATAGTCGTTCTTCATTGAACTGATATTGTTCCCAGTGAACTGATAGTCGTTCTCCATTGAACTGATAGTGTTCCAAGTAAACTCATAGTTGTTCTCCATTGAACTGATAGTGTTCCAAGCAAACTGATAGTCGTTCTTCATCGAACTGATAGTGTTCCAAGCGAACTGATAGTCGTTCTCCATTGAACTGATAGTGTTCCAAGCGAACTGATAGTCATTCTCCATTGAACTGATAGTGTTCCAAGTAAACTGATAGTGTTCCAAGCGAACTGATAGTCGTTCTTCATCGAACTGATAGTCGTTCTCCATTGAACTGATAGTGTTCCAAGTGAACTGATAGTTGTTCTCCATTGAACTGATAGTGTTCCAAGTGAACTGATAGTCGTTCCTAATCAAACTGATAGTGTTCCAAGTGAACTGATAGTTGTTCTCCACTGAACTGATAGTGTTCCAAGTGAACTGATAGTTGTTCTTCATTGAACTGATAATGTTCTGAGTGAACTAATAGTCGTTCTTAATTGAACTGATATTATTCTCAGCAATGGGCGTTCTTAATTGAACTGATATTGTTTTCAACGAACCGATGGTCGTTCTTAATTGAACTGATATTGTTCCCAGTGAACTGATAGTCACCTCCTTTGAGGAAAAGAGAGGAGAATTTTTGTCACGGATGCGTTAAGCTGGACCTCATGTGCTCTCTTTCATCAAGGATTTCAAGAAAATTTTGTCAAATTTGTCAATCAATTGTTGATTTCAGAATCTTTTATTGCACTAATATCTATCTCAATTTACCTTCAGCATCACTTCCAAAAGAGTGAAGCTTTTGCGAAAAGGGATTCAAAATTCAAATTCTTTCTATTGGCCAACCAAAAGAATGAAGGATAAATCCTCGATATGGCCAGAAAAGAAGATTCAATGTTATTGAAAAGCCGTAGATGATCGATATTGATCACAGTCAATGGCGCATCTTTAAGGTTTATTCTTGTAAAGACAAGGCAGTGGAAATACCCTGAGCGCTAGAAAAGAGAGCGTTTACCCAAGCCCCGTTTCCTCAAAATCACCTAAGCTGCAATTAAATATCCGCAAAAGGGAGCTCTCACCTGTCGTCAAGATGAAGGCGAATTAGGCGAGTAGACCCCTGGGGCCAAAGAAGATTCGAAACATCTCCAAGATGACGGAGTTTGTGACGGGTCCTTCCAGGGAAAGTCCAAAGCACTGTCGAGATGAAGGCAGATGCGATGAACCTCTCGACAATCCCTAAAAGATATTTAATTTCAGCTATCATCCAAAGATCTCCAAACCCATCGTCCAAGAAGGATCGAAATATCTCCAAGATGAAGGAGTTTGTGACGTACCCTTCCAAAAGAGAGCAAGAGAGGAAAAAGAAAGAGAGAAAAAAAAAGTCAAAATATCTCCAAAATGAAGGAGAGTGTAGCAAAAACCTAGAGAGCCAAAAGAGTGCAGAAAGATTATCAAGAGAGAAGCTCTCAGGATATCAAGCTGCCAGATTTATCAAGAATCCTCTTTAATCTTGTGAAATTCTATTATCAATACTCTTTCATCAATTACTTTCATAATATCAAATTCTCTTTCCTGCTCATATCAAGGAAATTGATAGCTTCCTTGAAGAAGGTCAATTGCGAGCAATTTGGATTTCACGTCTCGATTCTACAAAGTGAACCTTGTTTGGAGGTAATGCTTTGGGTAGAAAATAAGGAATATCTTTGCAACAACATGCAACATTTTCAAAAATTTTTGAATCAACAACAAAATTTCCAATATTGTGATAATATTTTCTATCCATCCTGACGTGAAGTGAGAGCTCGATATCCGTTTTTGATACATCCTGACACCAATTTTAAATCCCTCTTAAGGACTTGATTCCTTTCCTTCTTTGAGAGCATGAACTCTCAGAATTGCACACTTTCCTGTGTCCCCACTGTCCCACCATAGACAGTCCCATTTCGGTTCGAGGTCGAACCACCAATCATTTTCTCGCAAAAGGCAATTTCAAAAGCTGATTTTAGTCTCGGCAATGAGACGCCCAAAACCAATCCCTTTTCAAGCTTTAGGGACCCCATTCTCCTTCCTTTTGCGAAAAACCCTATCAGATTTATTGTGCAAGATCCGAAGGTTCCATTATGGTCTCTTCCTTCGAGGATTCCATCCATTTTCCGCCCGATCAGGATAAGGGTACAAACCTGAGCCTCAATCAAAGAGGTATTCCATTTTCCGCCCAATCAGGATAAGGGTACAAACCTGAGCCTCAATCAAAGAGGTATTTCATTTTCCGCCCGATCAGGATAAGGGTACAAACCTGAGCCTCATTCAAAGAGGTATTCCATTTTCCGCCCAATCCGGATAAGGGTACAAACCTGAGCCTCATTCAAAGAGGTATTCCATTTTCCGCCCGATCAGGATAAGGGTATAAACCTGAGCCTCAATCAAAGAGGTATTTCATCTTCCGCCCAATCAGGTTAAGGGTACAAACCTGAGTCTCATTTCGATGAGATATTCCATTCCCCAATCAGGTTAAGGGTTAAAAGCCTGAGCTTCGTTCCATACGAGATATTTATGTCCCATCCAGGTTAAGGACATAAAACCTGAATTTCGCTCTCACAGAGTGAGTCTTTTCTCTCCATTCTTCGCTTCATATCTATCATCTTCCTCTGGCTAATTTCTTCACACCCAGTCAGATCCTTCTAACTGGGGCATTTTTATGTATAGCCCAAATTTGGTGTGTTTTTCTTTGCCACTAAGCTCGGCCATGAGCCGGCTTAGTAGCAAAGAGGGGCATCTGTAAACACCCCAAATTTTCACTCACCTCCCCGACATTTCCACCAAGCATCATCATTCAACCTTTGAAATCGCCGGAGGGCAAAATGGTCATTTTCTAAGCCTGGACCTTGCAAAAGTCTAAATTTCATCTGCAACTCTCAAAATTTCCCTATTTTTAGCTCAGATGTTCAAAATTTTACTCCTGACAGGAGACAGACATCTCCGAGTCTTGGCTCAAGATTATATTGCATAAGACATGACATTGCCTATCATTGCATGAGCATTTCAAATCACTGCACTGCACAGCATGTCATTTCGAGGTCCAGAACTCTTGATTTCAAAATTTTCAATCCAGATTAGAATTTCAATTCTTTTCAAAATTGATTTCAAAACCCTGGGTCTTCAAAATTATCAATTCTTCCCATTTTACCCCCAGGACTCTGAATGTCAAAATATTTTCTCAGGAAAATGATCTGGATAGTTTTAATATGGATTTCAGCCACCTTATCTCAGATTTTGCCCTTTTGACAATTTCAAATATCTTTCTTTTACAAAATTGCCCTACAGGGGCCAACTCTTTCCAAAAATTCCTGTTTTACCAATTAGCCCAGATTTTATGAAAATTCCAAAAAGAGGTTGTTGTCTTGTTCTTATTTCAATAAAGAAGCAATGTGGGACCCACACTGAGGTGGTGTCACATAGACTTTTCTTTTGAAAAACCTGAACTTTGAAAAACCCAAAAAAATAGGAACCTTGTCCCCTAGATTGGTGCCACTTGTCCTTTCTCTCTCCTCCCATTTACCTGCCATGTGTCAGCATAGGGTTCACCTAGAAGTGCCACATGTCACCTTCTCTCTTCTGCCATCCTTTGACACGTGTCAGCGTGGGGCCACCTTAAGATGCCGCCACATGTCATTAGTCATCCTCTTCATTTTATGCCACGTGTCAATGTCTATCATCTTCACCCTGTGCCATGTGTCATTCCAAGGTCACCATGAGATGCCACGTGTCATGTGTTGTCCTATTCAGAAAAAGTAGAACTTGTCTCCTCTGAGGTGGCACCATTTGAATTATGTCTCCTGCAAGTGACACATGTCACTCTCTCCTTTCCTCAGGAAAAGCAAGCGACACGTGTCAATCTCTGCTCCTTTCAGAAAAAGCAGAGGACACATGTCTCCCTCCTATTTTTCTCAGAAAAGTAGATGACACATGTCATCTCCAGCTTCCTTTAGAAAAAGTAGAAGACACATGTCACTCCCTGCTTTTCTCAGAAAAAGCAAGTGACACATGTCACCCTCTGCTCTTCTCAGAAAAAGCAAGGGACACGTGTCTCTCTTTGCTTTCTTCAGAAAAAGCAAGTGACACATGTCACTTTCTGCCTCCTTCAGAGAAAGCTAGAATTCAAATGTTCAAACTCCAGTCTGAGGTGGCGCAAATCCTGAACTTCACCTTTTCTATTTTGTGTGAGATGGTGCCACGTGTCCCTTTTCCTCCCTCTTGCCACATGTCATTGTAGGAGCCACCCTGAGGTGGTGCCACATGGCAGTCTCTCCTTTCCTCTAGAAAAAGCAGAAATTTAAATTTCAAACTCTCTCAGAGGTGGCACCATCTGAATCCTCTGCCTTTCCTTCTGACACATGTCAATGAAGATGCTCTAAGATGGTGCCACATGTCAGTCTCTCCTTTCATCAGAAAAAGCAAAATTCAAATTCCTCTGAGGTGGCGCCTTCTGAGCCCACTGCTCTGTCCTTCTGACATGTGTCAAACACCTTTTGAGGTGGCACCATTCCAGGACTCCACTTGGCTCCATTTTTATTTTTATTTTATTTTTAATAAAGGTAGCCCACCATGAGGTGGCGCCACCTGAGGACTCCCTACAAAAGGTGAGTTTGAATTTCAAATTCCAAGAGAGCACCCTCTGAGGTGGCGCCTTCTGGGAGCTCCCTGCAGAGAGAATCAAGCAAACTTTTAAAAAAATTTCAAATTCCCCCTGCTGAGGTGTCTCACCCACAAAATTTCCATTTTTTATTTTTCTCAAAAATTAAAACACCTTTTGAGGTGGCGCCACCTGAGGGCTCCCTGCAGAAGACAAATTCGAATTTCAAACCCCTCAGATGACACCCCCTGAGATGGCGCCACATGGAGGGCTCAGATTGAACCTGTTTGAATTTCAAAAATTTTCAGAAAAATTATAAAAACAAGGGTTCACGCCCAACCTAGAGGATCATTTTTTTTTAGCTCTTGTGAATCTGCAAAATCCGACCTAGCCTTCCTAAAATCCGATTTTGAACTTTGGAAATCGTGCCCCCTTTGGCTCATTGAAGAAAGGAGGAGTAGAGCTCGTGCTGTGGCGAATTCGATTCCAACAGAGGTCGATTTTGGTGAACCATCCGAAGCTTGGAGCGAAGGACGAAGGAAGCTCGTGATAGCTGCCCATTTCAAGAGCTCCTACGCTGCGTAACGAAACAAGGTGCACTTCTTTTCCCCTTGATGTGATTCTATAATCCGAATCGGGAGTCGTTTGAAGAAAAAGCTCATCCGAGGGATGGATTGAGCTATTCTCATAAAACGACATATATAAAAATGTTTCATTATGCTTCCTTGATGATTTTAACATTCATATAGTTAGGTAGGTTTAATTTGCATTTTATTTCATTCATTTAGCATATTTCATGAATTAATTAGGATTAATTTAGCCTTTATTTCAATTCTGCTTATTTTCAGTAGGTCTCTGTTTTTGTCAGTCAGTCCACACGTCATTTCATGCATTTGTTTTTTATTAAAAATCCCAAAAAAATCACGGAATGCGCCCTTAGGTGTCCCTGAAATTTTGCCAAAAATTCGGAGGCATTTGAATTTGTTTACTGCGGTAAACATTCAAAATGGCAAGTCGGGTTTTTTTACCCGGGATACGTTTTGAAAATCATTTTCCGACTTGTAAAATCGAGATATCCCTCATGGGAGATCCGATTTTCGATCCGAAAAATGCCCTGAACTCGGGAAAATGTCTAGTTTTTAATATGATTTTATCAGATTTTTATGATTTTTTTTAATGTCTGACAAAAATCCGAGATGTCGGTACACGTGTCAGAGCCTAATTTGGGCCTCTGAGATCTTGGATCGACTTAGGGCTATGGTTTCTCTTTGTGTGTTGCTCCAAATCCGAAATTGTAAAAAGTGAAAGTGGTGTCCGAGATGTCCTCTGTTTGAATCTAAAAGCCGGTAATTTTTAGAACAGTGTTGACCCCTGCTTAAGATTTTTCTTGTCAGCCCCCTATTTTTCTACATTTGTCTGTTCTGTTAGTTTAGGCAGAAATAGTTATATTTTTATCTGTGTTTCTGTTGATCAAATGCCGAAGTCATAAACATGAAAGTTGTTCATGTAGGTGTCGTTCATAGCTCTGATTAATTTCATAAATTTCTATGGCTGTTTTATATTTGTTTGGAATTTTACATCAGATTAGTGTAATTTTTACCTCTGTCTGAACTAAATCTCTGTTATTGAACTCACCATGGCTCAAATCCCGAGGATGTAAAAACCAAAAATGTTTCATTTCGGGTCTTTTAGCAGTCTGCAAAATATCAGAAGTTTCCATGGTGTAAATCTTGCATTATCATATTAGACATTGCATTTGGTTCGGATCCATAGGCAAAATCCACCATTTTAGGACTTTCCTTGAATTTTAGCATTTAAATCATATCATTTCGTGATTCTTAGCATTCTAGGTTGTTTATCAGAGTGTTTAGATGCTTCATACCGAATTTGGTGCAATTTAGAATCCATTTGAGGTTCGGATCATCCATAATACCAAAACAGGGTCCCGCAGGACCCGGATCCAAGTGAAAAACAAGCGAAATTCGCTATTTTGGCTAAATTTCAAAATGTCAAATTCTGATTTTACAGTCATAATGTGTCTAGCAGCATGTCATCATATCTCTTACTGCATTTCATCATCATTTGATTCAATTTGAATTTCAAAATCTCAAATTTACCAAGTTTTCCTTCAAAAAACCCTGATTTTAAAGATGTAACTTTAATTTTAGGGGTATTTTGGTCATTTTAACCTCAATTCCGAATTTCAAATTATTTTTCACTGAATTTCTAGCATTTTCATCATTTCAAAATATCAAGGAAGCATGAGAATAGGGTTTATATCCAATTAAATCCAATAATTTCATAATATTATTGGAAAATCTTGGAAAAACCCACATATTTGAGCTAACTTTATTCCAAGTTTGGCAGGGACATTCAAAAGAAGGAGCTGAAGTCTGCAAATTTCTTTTATTTCCTTTATTTAGTGATGTAATAATGTAAATTTTGGAATAAGAGAGTTAATTTCCTGCTTAGACTAGGATGCATATCATATAGTTTGAATTTATGCAATATCCTGCTTATATGATTCATGCATTCTATTTCAAAAGCACTATGGATGTTCACGAATGGCACGTGCACCAAACTCTTAGGGAGTTGATGAACTCGGTGGAATCCATATTTACGGCCCTAGTCGGAATATGGACGAGACCTAGATCCATCATCTTTCTACTAGTCACATTGAGCCTACACTCTTAGGCTATCTTGAAAATGCACATCATATTTCCAATGTTTTCAAAATCTTGTGCATTAAATCAATTAAACTCGGAACATATTCATGGCCACAGTCAGGATATGTGAAGGATTTACATTGACTTAATACACATTTTTCCAACAAAGTTCTTGGAAAATCTTCAAAAATGCTCTCATTCACTCATATCATTTGCATCATGAAATCATTGGTTTTCCCATGACTTTCTTAAGAAAACTTCATTCTCAAGAAATCGATTTCTCAAGAAACTCTAAGGATTTTTCAAAATCGGTTTTCCAAAGACAAGTTTCTCTACAGTTTTCCCTGGAAAATGATATTTTCTTAAGAGATTCAAAAGAGTTTCCCAATCTTTCTCCAAGATCCAAAATCGATTTCCAAGTATTTCAAAAGGTAAAATTCCCAGGATTTCGATTCCCCAAGTTTTGAATTTCCTTCTCCAATGAATTTTCCTATAAATCTTCCATCATCTTCCTAAGAAAACTCTCAAAGTTCAAGTTTTCCTAAGAAGTGTTTCCCTTTTCAAAAGGTTCATCTTTTCTCAAGAATCACTTCCATTTTCCCAGGATTTTCAACCATTCATGATTTTCCCACAACTTCATGAACTTTCCCGTGACTTCAAAAACCCTTTTTTTCACATGAGTTTTCCTGAGAAATTGACTTTCATCTTTTTCCTAAGAGAATCTTTTCAACTCCAAATATTTTCCAAGCATACATCATGTTTTTCCAAGCTGCATTTTCCAAAATCTCACAGCACATGCCTGAATTCTCTGTGCATTTAGGATAGAACATAACTTTGATAATTTCGCTAAGTCAAGCATAATTTTGGTCCTTGGTTCGATTACCCCTGTTAAAGGCGGCAGGAACGGTCGAACCTCGTACCGACAGGTCGAGCCCCATCCCATGGATTTTCCCGCAATTTTCAAAACGGAGGCGAGTATTTCAAAACAATTTCCAAAACCCGGTCAAAGTTAGAATCGCGAAAGCGTTCCTCTCTCTCTCTTCCGCAAGGAAGGGAAGACTGGGGAAAAATTTCGCGACGAAAACAGTTGTGCAAGCTAGGTGTATGTGATGCCTGTTGATAGCCTTACAAGCGATTGAATTCCGCAAGGAAGTTCAAGTCAAACTCTAGCAGATGTGGTAATTCATCTGAGGTCGATAGGGTATGGCTACTCCCAACACTTGTGTGATATGATCCACTAATGCGTGAGGTCTCGTCCTTAAGACCAAGTGACCCCCACCGACCCATATCGACGATATACTTTCTTTGGCATTCGTTGGCAGAATGCCCATCTTTGCCACAATACTGGCAGTCTTGGACTTCCAACGGGCATATCCACTCATCGTGCATAAATTTACAACGATAGCAGTATCCATGCGAGTCGTGAGTTACCATCTATACAAAGATGTACCCAAATCAATAAGTTCAAAGAAAAATATACTTATGGTGCAATAATGTAAACATGACAGATCTTGAACCAGATTTCTCAGACACAGGCTCTGATACCAATTTTGTAATGCCCCAGATTTCCAAAACAAAACTAAGTTAAAATTTTCATGAATTTCTCTTTTTTTTCTTTGCAGCGAAACTTAGAAAAGCTTTTAGCAGTAGAAATAGACGATAATGAGTCCTCGATTTTAGAAAACTCTAGGCATGTCACAGGTATGTCGCCAAGCACCCCTTGACCATCAAGGTGTTTCATTTATCAAAACCATTTGTTTATTACAAACATTACTGCTTGGAAAAACAGTATTGGTTAAATAAAATGAAGCAGTCCAACTCTGTCTAGAGAAACCCTGGAACTCAATGTTGCCTTGCTTCACATATCGTAGTGCAGGTTCAACACCTAAAATCCCCATTAAATGGGGTCAGAACCACTGATGGTCTGGTAAGCAAGCAATCATACATCCATTCAACTCAAGTAAATGCGTTGACCACTTAGGATCACAGTTCGCAATAACGACGCTCAAGTCTCCACGACTTAGTGTATATCGCAAGAGCCTCCTCAGGGCTATGAGTTGAACATTCGCTCAAGTTTTCATGACTTAGCTTGAGCCTCTTCAGGGCTGTGATTTGAATCTCTCACTCAAGTTTGCACGACTTAGCACAAGCCTCTTCAGAGCTATGATTTGAATAACCACTTAAGTCTGCACGACTTAGCATTGAGCTCTTCCGGGTCTCAAATGGGATGTCAAAGCTCAAATCTTCATACTTGGCACATCCGTATATTACAAACCTAAGGTACAAACTTCTCAAGCTTTACTTAGTCGTACGGATACAATATGGGTCTTTGCCCAATCGATCCAGTAGTATACCGATCATGACACATTTCATAAGGTTATGCAGGACTTGACACAACAATGTCCATCCACTCATACATTCAATACATCGCTAAACCTAGAGCTAATGCATTGTTTCGATATTTAACCTCTTCTACCCTTGGTACGTGGGCAAAGCATTGTCTGAGCATCAACGCGACGTTCTGGGAGTTGATTATTCCATGTATTTTAGATACCCTAGAGGCCTGTTGACCTTATCCATAGTAGGGCGGTAGACTCGTACCAGAAGAACCCTTACTAGGACGGTTCAGATGCATCCTCTACTTGCAGTAGTTGGGTTCAATCCTTAGATCTTAAGGATAACCACGACCTCAAACTCCTTGAGTGACTGAGGTCCCTTGAACTCTGTCAGGTTCATAATCAAATACATGTCACTAAGGCTGTACCATCATCGTTTGCCATAATGAGCATTATTTTGAAGAGGTCTGACGGTCTTATCGTTACTTATCGGATATGTGCATGCCGCTTGGGCAGCCAGTGCCTCCCGCATTGAGGACATATATACCCGATCACATTCAGTAATCCTTCCTAACATGATCTTTTGACCACGGGGTTCATTCAGACTTTTAAGTCTTATTCATATGCATGCTTAACTGAGCTCTCGGCACTACGGCCATCACGAGCATCTCACCTCTTTTGGGTGGACAACATACTTTGGCTCTACGGCCCTTACGAGTCTAGTTGTATAACAGTATCCATGAGCATGCATATGACTCGATCTCAATGGATCAGCTACTCGGCGTGAATCACCATAACAAGCAATTGGCCTATTCAAGGCACAATAACTACTCTGGCTCTGCGGCCCTTACGAGCAGCGGCCAAGTCAAGACGCAACAATTACTCTGGCTTTGCGACCCTTACGAGTAAAGTGCCCTTACCGACGAACATGGAAATAGGTCATTCTAGCAGCGTTCCAACAACAAGGCATCCTCATGCCATTCAATTGGTTCCGGCAGCTTTTTTGCCAACCATTTCGATAACATTTTCCCTGCTTCAACGACAGGAGTGAGTCGAACCTTTCTACGTCATAGAAAGTACCATCTAGAACTCCGGCAACACCTCCTTTGTATGATGGAGTAACATGCTACACTCATTCGGAGTTTGTTGAGCTTCTTCAAAAATTTCAGCAGCACTCTCTCTCTTTATTTGAGGAAGCGTGCATTTCTCTTAAGCTCGGTGAGCCTCTTTTTAGAATTCCAACAACACTTCCCCTCTTTGACAAAGAAATTATCACGCTTTAACTCAGGAATGAATGTGCACCGTTTTGCGTACATTGCATCCATCAAGGTTTATTGGAACCTTGGGCCATAGACAAGTCATACGCAAATGACTTAGTCTTTAAGAAAAAGCGATTTTGCGCAAAAAGTGAAGCCTTTCCAATAGAAGCTTCATTCGTCAAGCAAAATCTTGATCGAGGAGCGGTAATGGAATCACATTGGCGATTTGGAGTTGATCTCCATTTGAATGCTCACTTACACACCATATATGTAATATAAGCAGAAGCATGTACTTTATATGGCAGCGACATAAAGGAATGCATATACTTATTATTCGGGGGGTGAAACCGAACAAAATATTCTACATATATATTTGCAAAAAACAGGAAAGCCGTGCCATCGTTCAATGCGATGACAAGACAAAATACGTAATTTAAATGCATAATTAGAAATTGTAGAAAGCAGGGAGCCTTGGCATCATACGACGCAATGGAAAATTATAAATTACATTTAAGCAGGAGCCTTGGCGATATATAACGCAACAACAATCTCAAGACAATATATGCGAGAATCGACATCCAACGATAGTTACAAGGCGAGTGCGTGAACACCGAAGTGTCCTAGAGGGCTCAACAAGAACTAGGGTGAGATAGTATTTTTAAGAATGCATATACTGCGCATTCAAACATATATATCCAATGATAGTCACAAGGCGAGCGCGTGAACACCGAAGTATCCTAGAGGGCTCAACCAAGGGCTAGGGTTAGATACTACTTCAGAAGGTATATACTATATACAAACAAGCAAATACTTGAGAAAGATGGATCAACAAAGCGAACTTACTTCAAATTGCAGAAGAAACGACTTTGAGATACTCCAAACACTTCGAACGAGGTTCGATCCTTCCTTCGAGAGGTTAGACTAGGTCAGATGAGGTCAACCTAGTTGAGAAAAAGGAAGAGCAGGTCAAACTGCTAAGCCTAGGTGGTTTGAACCAAACTGGGTTCGGTCCAAGTCAACTGGGTTCAGCAAGTTCAGACTTAGCCCAAGTAGGCTGGGTCTGGGTTCAGAAAATCAAACCAAGGTCTGGGACTAGAAAAGACTTTGACTTTGACTTTAAACCTAACTAGGCTCAAGTCAAGTCAACTGGGTTTAGACCAGGTCAGGTGAGCTAGGACTAGGTCAGGCAGGCTAGGACCAAATCAGGCACGATAGGCTAGGCTAGGTAGGGGAGGTTTAGGAGAGAGAGAGAGAGAAGGCAAAGGGAGGGCGGAATGATTTTTTCAAAGGGGGGTCACCTCCTTTTATAGCCAAGGTTACTTGGCCCCCAAGTAACCTCCTCTTTTTGGATTTTTCTAGAAAAAGCTAGAAAAATCCAGAGCCATCTTTCCCTTCTTGCCTTTTCTAGAATTTTTCAAGAGGTTCTTTCTGGTGTGGGGCCCACATGGAAATTCCATGGGATATTTTTTGGGTCCCACCAGATATTTTATGAGGAATATTTTTGTGGGTCCCACCAACATTTCCGTGGGTCCCACAAAAATTTCTGGTTTTCGGCAATTTTTTTCCAGAAAAATTCTGAGTACGCCATCCTCTTCGTATTGACGTAACTAAAAAAATTGGCTCGTACAAATCTCTTGATTTTATTCAGGGAAGAAGTTATGACACCCTGACAGTTTGAGCATATATTCACGAAGATACGAATATCCTAAGTATAATTGGTTCGTAGAAATCGATTCGTTTTGCATTTTGAGTATAAATGTTATTTTTACCTGGAAATGCCTCGTAAATTTTATTCAGAAGTTGTCTGAAAATTTGCGAGTCTTACATGATCGACCTTCACCTCTTTTGTAGGTGGACCTTACTAGGGGTTGAGCTACCCTATCCTCTATGTAGTATAGATTATATTAAATTTTTAACATCCTAATTAAAATTTTGACTTGAGTTAACTATTTGATTTTTTTTTTAATCCTATTTGTATTGCCTGCAATTTGGGTCAACTAAAAATCCAAATCTAATTCTAAAATGGATTTCAGATCTATTCAAGATCTAGAACCCAATATTTGATCCAAACCACTTTTATAATGGATTCTGGATCTATCTGAGATCCAAATCCAAATTCTAGATTCAAAAATTCAAATTGTGGATTTCCATTTCAAGTTAAATTTCTCTAACCTTTAACTCTATTCGAGTATATAAAATATTTCAAAATTTTATTTTCTTCAACTATCGTTTATCAAAATTTAAACTCCAAAAAGTGAACAAAAATCCCCTTTATTGATCTAATAATTCATTGAAAACTTACAGGTTTTACAAATAGGGGGAGACCCAATGTGGTTAGTATCGTTATCGGCCTTGAATCATTTGGCCATTGATTCAGCTGTATCGTCTGATACTGATACTCAAGTGAATCCTTCTGTTTCGGCTCAAAAATAATAAAGAAATATTACGCGTCAATCATAATGTAACACGTGTAGCTTATCGATTTTCTGCCAATACGATGTGTATCGACCGATACACACCTATATTAATAACATTGGGGAGACCTCCCTATCCATGACCTTGAGATCATGGGAGGCTTCTTGGATTAGATCACTTGTAAATTACCCGTTAAGGGCTACTTTGTACCCCCTATTGTGTGCCCAGTTATGTAGAATATTTGTAGCTAAAATTGCGTATGAATCTACTCATCCACTAAGTCATCCGTATCTTGATACCCTCTTTAAGATTTTGTTGATGCAAGTTGTTTTAATAAAATCAGACTCCATAGATCTTTTCACTACATAATCACTAAATTTGACTTGTTTATAGGATCCTTTGTCAATTCAAAAATCAATGGTTGAGAAAACATAATTTTGTAATCTAAAAAAACCATATTTTTTTCATAAAAAACATGATCAAAAGATGGGGTCATGTTCAATCAAAACAAGTTGCATCAAGAAGATTCATCGGGGACTGAAAATTGAGGATGACACTATAAGGATGAGGGTCAGTACCTGTGATTTTCTCGCCGCTATTGCTCTAATTCTCACTGCTATTGGTCTATAATGGTGAGAATTCTCGCCATTAAGTCACTATAAAGAAATGATCTTTGTTGACCAATAACGGGGACATTTATAGGTCGCTGAAGGTGACCCAACACCAGCGAGATTACTCACCGAAACTGAGAACACTAATGCGAGGTAGCCTATAGTGGCGAGATCTCTAGATTTCTATTATAGGCTACCTATAGATTATAACATTCTTGTGTCGTTGTTATAGCCTATAGCAGTGAACATTAACTCACCGTTGTAGGATATAACAAGGAGAATTAGCTCACCATTATGGGCCGACTATAATGGCAATAAGTGGATCTTGCCTATAACTGCGAGACAGAAATGTAGCCATTATAGGATACATTAAAAAATATATACTTTAAATATACACTTCAACAATACTTTAAATCTACACTTCAAATATACTAAAATTAACAATTGAAACATATATTCAACAAAAACAACATTACACTTAAAATATATACTTCAAACATACATCCTCAAACATTCAACACACTTCAAACATACATTCAATAAAATCTTCAAATATACTTCAAAAAACAAACATATACTTCAAAAATGCAAACCCCTCTACATCCTCTAAATCCTGCAACAAACACAATTCAAAAATAAATTCACTACATCCTCTCCAAGCCTGCAACAAACACACTTCAAATATAAACCCACTACATTCTCTCCAAGCCTGCAACAAACACACTTCAAATATGAACCCCTTATATGCCATTTCATTCTCTCCAAGCCTGCAACAAACATATACACTTCTAATATTCACATAAATCAAAATTTAATTGTACCAAAGAGTTAATTCATCCAAATATATACACATCTCACATAAGCAAAGAGTTTAAAAATTTTAGATCTAGGATGGAGTTCTGTCTTTGTGCATCCATGAAGGCCTATATCTCCTCACTGAGTGTAAAACCTGTTATTTTTAAGGAGTATTAATAAAAAAAGAATTCTGATTTATCATTGAGTTAAAAATGTGTTTCTACTTTTTATTTTCAAGTATTGGTAGTTTACATGCTCAATTACTCATTTCGGGTCAATAGGGGTAAATTTGGTATTTTTAAAATTATTTCAGACAAAATACTATTAAAATATTTAATTATTATGAAAATTATTTATGTTAGTGAGTCATAACTCATCTAGCTGTTTTCAAAATGTTTTGAATTTAACTAGATGCATTTTGGTAGTTGACCATGCATAATTTATTCATTATAAATTCACATTTTTATGCATGAACCATCTCAAAAATAGAACAAAAACCCATTCTTATCAACGTTTTTAGGATGTTTGTTTAATTTCAAAAAGAGGGAAATAAACATACCTATTAGACTCTACCTGTGTGTTTTGGAATAGATTAAGTCTTTTAGGAGTTTTCATTAGCATTTTAATTCTTTTAGGAATTCTAATTTTTGAAAACACGTTTTTAGAAGAATAGTTTTTAGAATTTTGAAAAATTAAAAGGAGTTTTCAGAAGAAAATGTGTTTTGAACTAGGTTTAGATTATAAATCATATTTTTTAGAGAGAGGTCGGCGTCCTCCCATTATGAAAAATGCCAGGCTCTTCTCTCCCTCTCTTCTTCATTTCTTCTCTCTTTACTTTCGTTCGATCATCGGTTCTTCCTAGTTTCTTACCTTCTTTGATCTTTATTTCATCGTTCTTCTGATCTTTGCTTTCGCCGGTGCTTTTTACCCTATTGTTGAAGTATGCATTCGACCATGGGAGCGACCGCTTCTTCTCCTCCTCCCCTATCGCTTTAGTGCATCGTACGCATTTAGATTTCTTTTGAGTCGTTGCATTCATATAACAATGTTTTAGATTCACATGTAGCATAGATTAATTTTTGCTGCATCATTACAAGTAGCATAGCGTAAAACTTAATGAATAGTTCATTTCTTTTTCTGCATGGAATAGGCTATGTTAATTTTTTTAGAAGTACATATTGCTGTAGTTCCATCTGTGTGAGAGCGGAATCAGATCGGTCATTGTTGACAGATTCGATTGCTCATTAAACTGATGCAATACCGGTCTGATCAAAGTTCAATCATGTCTATATCAACCCAACAATCTCTTGAGTTTAGATTGTGCACGCCCTACCGAGCATTGTGTTCCTGATCACTGTGCTGCAGATCACAAACGTTGACGTGATCAGCAGCACTTGCGTGAATCGAAGATCACGTCTGGTCTGTATTTTGCTGCAGACTGTTTCACCCAAAAAAGATATTTTTTAGGGTCGATCAAAGTTATTATTCAACACTGATCTAGTGACTTCTAGATCACGCATATCAGCATAGATTATAAATCACAAACTCAAAGCTGCCCCGACAATTTGCATGATCAAGACATTCAATTAGATGGATTTGTGGAACTCAGCACAATCACATTTTATAGTTTTCTTTACTAGATAATGTAATTTTTTTATTACAGCATCACCAGATAATGCAAAGCACACACTCGTGCGTGAACAATTAACATTTATTAATGCAAATCACCCACCAACGTGATTGATGTTAATAAAATTATTTTTTAACTGCAGCAAGTACTTTGTAGATATTTAGTTACTTTAGGTTTTTAATTTGTTATTACTGCATCTTGGTTAGATTAGACATTAATTCATCGTTTTACATTAAAAGTAGTTAATTTATTTTAACGATTTTTATAGTTAATAGTTAAGTATTTCATAATCAAGTAGTTTAGACCAGAATTTATTTATTGTTTTAATGTCAGTAGACTGGTTTACATTGGGTAGATAGTTTGCTAAATGTCTTGTAGTTAATTAGTTTGTTTTAGATTTTTAACATTATAATTAATTAGCTTATAGTTTAGCTTACGTTTTCTTTTTATTCATTACTTAGTTAATGCAATAATTCAGCATTGGTTTATTAGTGGTGTTTAGATTAGATTTAGTTTAATTAGTTAGATTGGACTTTCTTGTTTAGTTAGTTTTAATTCAACGTCTTTCTTGAATTTTAATTAGTTAGTTTGTTTCAAGTTTGTTTTATAGCTAGTCAGAACTTGTTAATTTGTTACAAGTTAGTTAGTTTGTTAGATCTAGTTAGTTTTGATTCTTGTTTCTTGTTTTTATATAACTAACATTAGTTTTAGAAATAGTTCCCTGCTTTTGTTTTGTGTTTTATTTTTGTGTTTATGTGTTTTACAAGGTATTTTTTGTGTGCAAAGAGCCCTCCAAAGATTCCCTCAAGGATGTGCCCCTTGAAAAAGGGACTTTTAAGCCAGATTGTTCAACTGTAGCATCCAAGCAAACAAAAGAAGCTAGATCACAAGAGAAGAAAACCTTTGCAGATTTTAGTTTTCTTTATTTTTAGTTTTTTTAGGGCCAGAGGGCCATTTATTTTAAGTCGGGTTGTAATAAGGCTATTTTATTTTTGAGCCCTCCGCAGAGGGTGGCACATTTTATTTTATTTAACTTTTTTATTCAAGGCAATAAAGCTTGTTATTGTGTGGGGTACAAAAGTTTTTTTTCACGTTCTTTGTGTTCAACCCGGATCTTGCCCTAGTGTGAGCCGCTTTTTATTATTTGATGTCTGGTTTACATAAACTATTTTTATCAAAAATAACTTTCAAAATATCTTTCATAAAAACTTACTTCAAATTTTTGGCACCGTTGCCGGGAAACAATGATTTAAAACTGAGTACCTACTTTATTGTTCTTTTTTGCGTGTATCTAGTATTACTAGTTTGCTTTCATACTTTATTTATGATTGTTAGTTTAATTTCCTGTTGATATTTAGGACTGTTAGTTTGCTTTTGTTAATTAATTAGGATTGTTAGAACCACACTGAGTGCAAACCATAGAGCCTATTTATTTTTATTGTACGACCCACCTCTTAGGATACCCTCTTAGGTGACTTTGCATGTAGTTTGCTTTTGAGCTCTATATCTGTATTGAGTGGTGATTGTTTATTTCCTACTTTTAATTCTTTATTTTATTTTTGCCTACTTTCATGGTGTGGTTTGATCGTGATTACATACTAGGATAGTTAGAAAACCAACCCTTAGGACGGTTGCTACACCAGTCTCTGCCCAAGGTGTATGCAAGGGTGACACTCACTTGACCTCGAGCTCATTGAACTTGTAGAGGACCCAGAGTCCATCCTTAGGCGAGCCCACAGATCCGGCCCTGAGGGAGTATTTCATTCCTAATGAATATAATCCCGCCTCCTACTTCGTGAGACCTGATATAGGAGCGAATCAATTTGAAATTAAGTCCAGTGTCATACAAATGTTACCCTCTTTTTATGGCCTTAGCAATGAGGATCCCTACCGTAATCTCAACGAGTTTCTAGAGATCTGCTCCACATTGCAGATCAATAATTTTGGAGATGACGCATTGAGATTAACCTTGTTCCCATTCTCCCTCAAAGATAAAGCCAAGCACTGACTGAAGTCTTTGGACATAGTTCAGATTACCACTTGGGACCAAATGCAAAAATAATTTTTGAATAAGTATTTCCCATTGGTAAGACGAATCAATTTTGTAAGACCATAACCAGTTTTTCACAAATTGAGGGAGAACAATTTCATGAGACTTGGGAGAGGATGAAAGATCTTCTCTAAAAGTGTCCTCACCACCAAGTGTCCTGTTGGCAATTGGTGCAGAACTTTTACGATGGGCTGACTGTTATTGTCGCAATTTTTTTTTTCTTCCCTACGAGAGATTGGGGAAAAGTTTCTGCGAGTCAAGCTTGACCAAAGTTTGAAAATGATTTTGAAAATACTTGCCTCCATTTTGAAAATAGCAGGAAAATTTCGTAGAATGGGGCTCGCCTGTCGGTACGAGGTTCAACCGTTCCTAGCGTCATTACCAGGGGTAATTGAACAAAGGATAAAAAATGTGCTTAGCTTAACTTAATTACCAAAATTGATATTCTATCCTAAATGCACAGAGAATCAGGCGTGTGCTATGAAATTTTGCAAAAATGCATATTGGAAAATATGATGTTTGCCTCTGAAAATATCTTTGAAAAGGATGGAAAATATTTCTGAGAAAAGAAGGAGGGATCAATTTTCTAAAGAAACCCTGATAAAGGATTTTGATTGAAAATAATCTTAAGAAAACTTTAAAGATTTAAGGAAAATTGATTTCTTATTCTTAGAAAATGTTGTTTGGAAAGCCAGAAATTGGATTTGGAAAATAGTTGAAATTCCTTGGAAATATGAAAGAGTTTTCGAGAAATATTTTGTGAGGAAAGGTATTTCCTAAGAATTTCAACTTGGATGATTTGAAAATTGACTTTTGATTTTGGAAAATTGTTGAGAATTCGGGAAAACCCTTTTGAGAATGGAAAATTCAAATTTTAAGAAAATTTTGAAGGAATTTCAGGGTATCCTTGAGAAATCGATTTTCTTCAAAAAGGATTTTCTTGATTTTATCAAAGAAATGCATATAATTCCATGATGCAAGCTAGTTTAAATGAATGAATGCAACTTTCTAAAGATATTTTGGGAAATTCTGAGAAAATCACTTGAAAATGTGCATTTTAGAATTGAATCAAGGTAAATTCATTATATATTTCCGACTATGGCCGCAAATATACTTGGAATTTAACTCATTCACTTCTAGAATACTTTGCAAAAATGAAAATATGCTATGATTTTTTAAAATAGCCTAATAGTGTACGCTCGATGTGGCTAATACGAAGATGAAAAATCTATGTCTCATCCGTATTCTGACTATAGCCATAAATACGGTCTCCTCCGAGTTTGTCAACTCCCTAAGAGCTAGTGCACATACCATTCAAGTTCATCCATAGTGGTTTTCAAATAAAATGCATGAATCATATATCAAGATATTATAAAAAGTAAACTATATGCTATGCACCCTATTCTAAGCATAAAAGTAACTCTTATTCCAAATTTATATTTTTATTTATACATTGATAACATAAAATAAAATAAGAGAAAAAGTAAGCTAAACTCTTTCACTTAAATATTCCTACAAAACTAGAAATTGGATTAGTATAGATGTGTAGTTTTTTCTAGATTTTTCTGATAATATCTAGAAATTATTAGATTTATCTGGATGTAAACCCAATCTTATACCTCCTTGATATGAATGTGATTTAAAATCATGAAAATGCAAGAAAATAGGATAATAAAGATTTTGAAATTCGGAATTATGGTTAAATTGACCGAAATACCCCTAATAACAAGGTTATGACTTTGAAATTAGGGTTTTTAGAAGGAATTTTGCTAAAATTTGGGAATTTTGAAAATCAAATTGAATCAAATGATGATAAAATTGAAGATGGACTATGATGACATGATGCTAAGCATGACAAAACTATAAAATCAGATTTTTTTTTGAGAATTTGGCAAAAAATATTGAGTTTCACTGGTTTTTTGCGCAAATCAGGATCCTGCAGGCACCCTATTTTGATGATACGACTAAATCACACATCAAAAAACTTCAAAATTCTGTCAAATTCGACATAGGCAGTCATATTATCCTTAAAAACAGAATAGAATTAAAAACCATATTTCATGGCATTATTTTAATGCAAAAATTTGAGTAAAGTCCTAAAACATGCAGATTTCGTTCGTGGGTATGAACCAAGCGCGGTTTTCAACACAAATGGAAGAGCAATCTACCATAGAAATTCTTGAAATTTTTCATGCTGCAAATAAGCAATAAAACAAGCAGATTTGGCTTTTACAGTCCTAGAATCCGACCTATGATGACTTATGTAGCACTGGTCCAACTTTGACATGCCTAAATTTAACAGGATTTTCTATAAAATGGTTAAAAACAATAGTAACATATGACCAAAATTCTTGAAAATTTCAGATAACACTGCTAATGCACGGATAAACAACTTTCATTTTGATAGATTTGGAATTTGACCTACTAACAACGAAAATTAAATATGATAACAGATACATGGATCAGAGAGTCAGGAATGAACAACGAAACTACAGACTTATTCTAAAATTACTGAAAAGATAACAAATCTATTCTAAAAATTATGAAATATTAGACTCAAATAGTAGACATCCCGAACATAAACTTTTCCTTTTACATATTCTGCTTTAGAGTCATAGAATGAGATCTATAATCGACTCAAATCGATCCAAAGCTCCAGGAACTCATATCAGGCTCTGACACATGGTCTATGTTATTCAATTTTTTAAAGATAGTAAGACTTTTTATAAAAAACTGATAAAATCACATAAAATACTAGACTTAATTCAAGACTTTTGCATTTTTCGGATCAGTAATCAGATCTCCCATGAGGGAGATCTAGAATTTACAATTCGGGACCTGATATACCCAGCGTTTTCTCGACCTTAAAACCCGGTTTGGTATTTTGAACTTTGAATAAAGCAAATGATTTCAAATGATTCCAAAATTTTTGCAGGACATCAGGAACAACCATGCGCATGTCATGTGAATTTTCCAGAATTTATTGAAGAAAATATTTACATAAAGTAATGAGTGGACAACATGCATAAATCAGAGCATCACAGAAATGAAGATGAATGCTAATGAAATCACATAATATGAACAATATGATAAAATAGGTTATAAAAATGATCCTAAATGATGCATCTAATACAAAAAACACATAATCATGATGGCATGATGCAAATGAATCAAGGAGGTATGATTTTTTATTGTTATATGCTACAGATGAGCGAGGTCTGTTCCATCGATCGGATGAATCTTATCTTATAGCATTAATATGGATATGCTATCTTCCAAGACCAACCATTACATTAACACGAATCTAATTTAAGACTGGTCTCAAGTTAGGTTCATGGCCATTATTTAACACACATTGTCTTGAGGTAGACAAACCATCAAAACGGAAGAATCAAAAGAAAGAAGCGAGTATTATTTACCTCAGTGTTTCTCGCACGCCGTTAGGGGTTGTAGTAGCAATGGGGGTCAACTTCTCTGATGTTCAGCTGCCACTTGGGTACTGGATTGAAGGAAGAAGGATGGAGGTCGACTCCTCAGTGCTCGATTGTCACTTGAGTATTGGACTCAAGGAGGAAGGAGGAGGGTGTGTGATCAAGATAGGAAAGATGGAAAATCCCAAGAGGGGGGCGTGTGATGAGAGAGATCAAGAGAGAAAATGGGAGCTCAAAAGATGTTGGATGCCCTAGGGGTCGGCTAGGTGAGTTTAAAAAAAGGAATGCTAAAACTTAGAAAAAGCAAAGAATGAGTTTGCTTTTCCTAACTTTTAGGAAAAGCAAGTTGGACTTGAATTTTGAATTCTTTTGATTTTTTTGTTTTTTTACTTTTTCTAAAGAGGCACCAAAATGTGGCGCCACCTCAGAGGCCACATTTGCTAAAAAAAATAGAAAAAAATAAACAAAGCTATAGAATGGCGCCACCTCAGGGGGGCGATTTTGCTTTTTGAATTTTTTTTGTTTTACTTTACCAAAAACCTAGCTAAAGTTAGCTACCTTTAAGGAAATTCAAATGTAGCACCACCTCAGGGTGGGGCCACACTTTATTTTGAAATGATAAATAAGAATAATAAGAATAAAAATCTTTTTGGAGGGGTGCCACCTCTTCTTTTTTAGGAATTTTCAAAAGCTAAGCAAAACCTAACTTTAAGGAAGATCTAAGGTGGCACCACCTTAGAGTGAGTCCCATGAAATTCAAATTTTTTGAAGGTGCCTTAGGGTGGCGCCACCTCAGAGTGAGGAAGCTTCTCCTTTTTAGGCTTTTTTGAAAAACTAAAGTAGAAAACCTAGATGTGAAGGAGAGTCCATGTGGCGCCACCTCAGGTGGGCCCCATGTTATTTTGAATAAAATAGAACAAAAGAAAATGATAAAAGTTATTTAGGAGATTGAAAGGCAAAAAGTAGAATTTGAGACTTCTTTTTGGAATTTTTTTTTATAAAACTCTAAACTAACTAGCAATTATAAAACAACACTTTACCTTGTTATGAAAATTTTGAAAGAGGGTGGCCCCTCAGGGCATATTTATGAAAAACGATTTTGAAATTGCTAATAAAAGGTTAAAATGAAGAGATTTTATAAAAATTCAAAGTCTTTTTGTAAATTTGGAATAGAAATTCTAAGTTTAGAGCCTCATCCCCTTCTTTAGGCAGAACCGGTCTAGTTTACAAAATTTGAAAATAAAAAAGCATCCAGATTGTTTTCTTGAGAAAACATTTTAAAATTCAGAGTCCTGGGGGTTAAAATGAGGAAAAGATGACAATTTTGAAGACCCAAGGGGTGGAAATTGATTTCAAAGGAGTTTGAAATTCGAATCTGGATTAAAAATTTTCAAATTGAGAGTTTTGGACCTCGAAATGACATGCTGTGCAGTGAAGTGATATGAAATGCTGTGTGATGACATGCAATGACATGTTTAGAGGAATTCAATTTTGAACAAGGAATTGGAGATTCCAGTCTTCTGATATGAGTAAGACTTTGGAAATCCATGACTGGAAGTGAAGATTTAAGCCAGAATGTGAAAAATTTGAGAATTATAAATGGAATTTGGACTTCTGCATGGTCCAGGCTGTGGAATTGACTTAGTTGCTCCCTAAAGATCTCAGAAAATAGGTCACAATGATTGCTTGGAAGTGCTGTGGGAGGTGAATGAAAATTTGGGGTGTTTACAGACGCCCCTCTTTGCTACTAAGCCGGATCAGAGCCAAGCTTAGTGGCAAAGAAAAACACACCAAATTTGGGCTATATATAAAATGCCCTAGTTAGAAGGATCTGACTGGGTATGAGGAAATTGGCCCTGATGAAGATGGTAGTTATGGAATGGGGAGTGAAGGAGAAAGATTCACTCTGCTGGAGTGAAGTTCAGGTTTTGCCCTTAACCTGGATGGGATGAAAATACCTCATACGGAATGAAGCTCATGTTTGACCCTTAACCTGATCGGGGAGAAAATACCTTGTGTAGAAACGAGACTCAGGTTTGACCCTTAACCTGATCAGGAAAAAGAATAGAATCCTCGTAAGAAGAGACCATGATAGAACCTTCAGATTTCGCATAATAAATTTGATAGGGGTTTTGCAAAAGGAAGAAAATGGGGTTCCCTAAAGCTTAAAAAGGGATTGATCTTGCGCGCCACATTGCTGAGACTAAATCAGTTTTTGAAATTGGTGACCTTTTGCGAGAGAACGATTGTTGGTTTGACCTCGAACCAAAATGAGACTGTCTATGGCGGGACAGTGGGGACACATGGAAGTGTGCGAATTTGAGAGCTCGGGCGCTCAAATTATAAAAAGAAGGGAAGGAAACTTGAAAACTCCTGTAAAATGGTGTCAGAATGCATCAGACCGAACATTGAGCTCTCGCTTCACGCAAGGATAGCTAGAAAATATTGTCAAGATGTTAAGAATTGTTGTTGATTTAAAGTAATTGAAAATGATGCACATTGGTGCAAAAATATTTCCTCTTTTCTACCTGAAGTATTATCTCCAATCGGGTTAACTTCGTAGAATCAGGATTCGAATTCAAATTGCTTGTGATTGACTTTCTTCAAGGAAGCTATCAATTTCCTTGATATGAATAGGAAAGAAAGAATTAACATTGTGAAAGCACTTGGTGAAGGAATATTGATAGTAGAATTTCACAAAATCAAAGAAAATTCTTGGCAGAATTGGCAGTTTGATATCCTGAGGCTTTCCCATGATAATCTTTTTGCACTCTTTTGAGACTTAGAAATTGAGCTCTCTTGGGTTTTTGGGGAGAAGTTTATTACATCATCTTTTATTTTGAGAAGGGTACGTCACAAACTCCTTCAACTTAGAGATGTTCCGATCTTTCTTTGTCTAAGGAATTATACTGACGGTATTGGGTCATTGGTCGGAGGTCTCTTGATGATAGCAAAAATCAAATATCTTTTAGGGTTTGTCAGGAGGTTCATCGCATCAGCCTTCAACTTGATGATGATTTGAACTTTCCCTAGAAGGATCCGTCACATGCTCCTTCATCTTGGAGATGATCCAAATCTTCTTTGGCCCCGGGGGTCTAACTCATCCACCAGTCTTTAACTTGACGATGATTGAGAGATCTCTTTTGCAAATATATTATTGCAGTTTGATTATGATTGAGGAGATATGGATTGGGTGAACTCTTTTTTATTGCTCAGGATATTTCTACTGCCTCATTTTTACAAGAATGGTCTTTAAAGATGTGCCATAGATACGATCAATATCAATCACTTATGGCTTTGCGACAACATTGAATTTTCTTTGTTGACCGTATCGAGGATTTATTCTTCATCCCATTGGTTGGCCAATAGAAAGAATTTAGATTTTGAATCCTTCTTCGCAAAAGCTTTGCTCTTTTTGGAAGTAATGCTGAAGGTAGTCTGAGGTAAAGATTTGTGCAATAAAGATTTTGAAATCAACAAGTATTTGACGACAAATTAACAAAATGTTCCTGAAATCCTTGGTGAAAGCGAGCATTTAAAGTCTGACTTAACCCCTCCGTGACAAAAATTCTCCTCTCCTTTCCCCAAAAGAAAAGATTCAGGCTTAGCCCTTACTTGAATGGGTAATGAGAAATACTCCTCTCTTCCCTGAAGAAGAGGTGTTTGCAAAACAAACTTTCAAAGAGAAATTAAGCTTTCGTTAAAGCTCCCTAATGTTAGGCTTCTCTTATGGAAAGGAGGTCGATAAAAGTGAGGTCGATAATTGGGTCATAAAGGAGCGAGTCCATCACACTCTCCCTAAAAGGAGGGTCCTTCATGACGAAATGGCCTAGTATGGAAATTGGGGGCCCTCAAGGAAAGTGAGTCTCTGTCGAGTCTCTCCCTATAAAAAGGGTTCCTTGTGTGAAATTGGAAGATTATTTTGCAAACAGTTCACAAAGACACGAGTCCCTTCAACTCTCTCTAAAAAGGGGCTAAGTGAACAAAGAATGATAGCATGCGAAAAGAACGAGCTCCCTAGAACTCTTCCTATAAAAAGGGTCTCTCGCAAGAGAAAATGATTGAAATTGGATATTGAGCCAATTGGCGGAATGAATCCAATGCAAAGGTCGAATCATGCATGACCATGATTGGCGAATATGACCTATGGGTCAGAATGATTGGGATAGAATTGATAACCCGAAGGTTTGAAATTGGCTGACCTGGCGGTCGAAATTTGGAATTGGTTGACCGAAGGGTCAAAATTGGGTGACCTGGGGGTTGAAATTTTGGAATTGGTTGACCCAAGGGTCAAAATTGGGAATTGAATGACCTGGCGGTCGAAATTTGGAATTGGTTGACCCGAGGGTTGAAATTGGATGACCTGGCGGTCGAAATTTTAGAATTGGTTGACCTGAGGGTCGAAATTGAGAATTGAATGACCCTAAGGGTCAAAATTGGGAATTGAATTTTGATGAGAGTTCTGTACGAAGACTGAACCCGAGAGATCGACTAATGCGACCAATAGGCAGGATACTAACACAAGGGTTAGATTTTGGAAGAGTACTAGTACGAGCATTGGATTTCGAAAATGTACCAGTACGAGCATTGAATTTTGAAAAATATACCAGTACCAGCACTGAATTTTAAAAAATATACCAGCATGAGCACTGGATTTTGAGAATGTACCAATGCGAGCACTGGATTTTGAAAATATACCAGTACGAGCATTAGATTTTGAAAAATATACCAGTGCGAGCACTGGATTTCAAAAATGTACCAGTACGAGCATTGGATTTTGAAAAATGTACCAGTACGAGCATTGGATTTTAAAAAATGTACCAGCATGAGCATTGGATTTTGAAAAATGTACCAGCACGAGCACTGGATTTTGAGAATGTACTAGTACGAGCACTGGATTTTAAAAATATACCAGTACGAGCACTGGATTTTTGAAAAATGTTGACACTGTTTTCCAATTGAGATTTGAAGACTGGCGCTCCAAAGAGGTTTGAGAATTGCGACGGGAATGATTGCCAGGGTCTCAGGATTAACCTTTATCCTGAATGGGTAAATTAACATTGATCAATGTACTTGAATGCAAATAATATGAATAAATGCAAATGAATGCAAATTAATGCACATGGGTGCACCTGTGTGCAAAAATGAGAGGTTTGTTTATCTTGTCTGCATATAGGACATTTTTGGATAGCGACAAGAATTTAAAATGCCCCAGTGTAACTGGGAGAGAGAATTTTGATCATTATTGAAGGAATTAGGAGATTACAAAAAGAAGAATAGATGCTTCAAGCATAGAACTTTTTCAAGTGTCTGGCATTGATGGGATCTGGCAATTCTACCCCATCGACATTGATGAGCCGATATGAATTGTGGGGTAACACTTCTTTGACAATGTCTGGACCTTCCTAATTTGGTGACCATTTGCCGCCTGAACAATGCTTGAGATAAGCTGGATCTGGGCACTAGATCATTGACTCAGAATCTCCTTTCAATAACAAATTTTGTATATTGTTTGGCTATCCTTTAGCGATAGGATTGAGCGTGCTCTGCTGCTTTTATCCTTCTCTCATCGAGCAAGTCAAGCTATATCAGTCGTTGCTGCTAGTATTGATTAAGAGGTAGTTCTAGAAGTGATGCGAACTTCAGAGCGGGTTTCTGAACATGTAGGGGCAATACTACTTTTGTTCCATAGACCAATTCTGATGGAGTAGCATTAGTTGGAGTGCGAATGGTGGTCCTGTATGCCCATAGTACATCATGGATCTTCTCATGCCAGTCACAGCCTGTTTTCACTATTCGTTTTCTGCCTGGCCATTTTCTTGGGGATAATAAGGAGCGAAAAAATGATGATGAATTTTGAACTTTGAGCAGAAGGTTTTCATTCTTTCATTCTTGAAGTGACTGCCATTGTCTAACACAATGTCATGTGGCATGCCAAAGCGACAAAGGATATTCTTGTGGATAAATGAAACCACATGCCGACCTTTTACTGTACGGAGAGTGATGGCTTTCACCCATTTGATGAAGTATTTTGTTGCAGTCAGAAAATATTTGTGGTTATTTAAAGCAGAATGAGTGATGGGACCTACAACATCAAAGGCCCACATAGAAAATGGTCATGGAGATACGACAGATTGCAGATATGTAGCTGGTGCATGAATAGCAGGTGCATGTATCTGACATTGCACACATTTCTTTACAAAATGATAGCAGTCTTGCTGCATAGTCTTCTAGTAATATCCTGCTCGGATGATTTGCTTGACAAGGGTTTGGTAGCAGACATGGCCACCGCAGATGCCTTCGTGTGCTTCCTGCACAACTTCTTTGGCTTCATCTTCGTCTAAGAATCTGGAATATTCGAAACTAAATCCACGATGATAGAGAACATTAGCAAGGATGAAATAGTGAGTAGACATGTGTTGAATTATTTGCTGCTCTTTCTTTGGGAGTTCTAGAGGGAATTCGCCAGTTTCTATAAAATTTTTGATATTGTAATACCAGGGTTTCTTCTTTTGCTCAGCTTGGTTTACTTGTTCTACTGGAAGGAAGGCAGGTTGATCAAGTCTGCCAATTTCAAAGGAGCGGCAAGACTCTCCATTTTTGAATGCCATAATGGAGCCCAAATTGACTAGGCTATCGGCTATTTGATTAAAGTCCCTCTTGATATGGAATAGCTGAAATTCTTCGAAACTGCTGGCAAGAGCTGAGACAATCTTTTGATAGGAAGCAATTTTTGATCTTTTACTTGCCATTCTGCTTGGACTTGGTTGACGACGAGCAATGACTCGCCGTAAGCATGCACTCTCTTGATATTGATGTCTTGCAGAATTTTTAGACCTTGTATCAGAGCTTCATACTCGGCTATATTGTGAGTGCATGGGAAATCGAGCTTGAGAGAAAAGGTAATTATCTCCTTCTCAAGTATAATCAGTAAGATTTTGATTCCTATTCCTGCCATGTTTTTGGAACCATCGAAGAATAAACTCCAAATTGGAGATTGCTGGATATTGCATATTTGCTCATCGAGGAAATCATCTTTGGCTTTCACTTTGTCTACTAAAGAAAAGTCAGCCAATTGATCTGCAATTGCTTGGCCTTTTATTGATTGCTGAGAGACATATTCCAAGTCATACTGCATCAGTAGGACTTGCCACTTGGCGATTCGTCCACTAAGGAAAGGTTGCTCGAGAATGTACTTGAGAGGATTTAATTTTGACAATAACTTCAGATGCCAGCAAGTAGTGCCTCAACTTCTGACACATTCAGACCAAAGCTAGGCAGGTCTTCTCTGTTTGAGAGTATTTTTTTCATAGTTTATGAAGGTCTTAGAAAACAGAGTCCTAAGCGAACTAAAACTTTGGACCAGAGTCTTGAACCAATTAGGACCCTAAGATTTTAGATTTTTGAAAGCCAAATGAATAAGTTTTTGAAATATTTCATCAGAACTGGTAAAATAAGTCACAAAATATAGTTAGAGTTAGAGTCCTAACTCAACCAAAACTCTGAAATAGAGTCTTGAATCAACCGGGACTCTACAAAATGACCTAATTTTTGAAAAACAAATGAAAATGAATGAAAATAGAAGTAAAAACAAACTTCAGAATAAACTCCGAACTAGATTAGGACTTTGGGACAGAGTCCTGATCGGACTAAAACTCTAGATTTTTTTTTGGTATTTTCTAAAAAACAGATGAAAGAATTTATGAAAACAGTGAAAATAACAACAAGTATTGAAATCAAAACAGAGTTTTGATCCAAGTGGGACTCTGGGGAGAGAGTCCTAATTGGACTAGGACTCTCAAAATTTTGGATTTTCTGAGAAAACAAACGAGAAGATCTTGAAAAATAAATGAAAATAAGATAAAATTGAAGTCTGGTTCAAAGTCCTGATCTGACTAAGACTCAAAAGAAGAGTCCTAATTCGACTAGAACTCTAAAATTTTTTGGTTTTCTGAGAAGCAAATGATGAGATTTAAACAGAGCTTTTAAAAACCAGTGAAAATGAAGTGAGAAAATGAATTCAAGATAGAGTCCTGATTCGATCAGGACTCTAGGATAAAATCTCAGAATTTTGAAGTTATATGATAAAGGTGTAATAATTTTGAAATTTGAAAAGATAAATAAAGAGATTTTGGCAAGATTCTCTCAAAATTGAAATCAGGGTAAGAGTCCTGATCCAACTGGGACTCTTTGAATAGAATCCTAGTTCAACTAAAACTTTGAGTTTTAGCTTCTTTTTGAAAGATTTGATTAAAAATAGATGAAATAGTCACGAAAGATAGAGTCCTAATCCAATCGAAACTCTGAAGAAGAGTCCTGATCCGACTGGGGTTCTTGAAAAAGAGTCTTAATCCAACTAGGACTCTGAGATTTTGGCCAAAATGACAGAAATGGGCAAGGGATATGACCACAACTGGTTTAAAATAAAAAATAAAGTTTTGAAAAGGTTCAAAAAGATGAAAATATAGAGTCCTGATCCAACTAGGACTCTGAAATTTTTGAGATTTTTGATAAATAAAAGAATCCAGAAGCGACACCACCTAAATGGGTCTCATCTAAGAATTGAAATCAATTGAAATTGAGTTTAAAATGAATCCAGATTGTTTTCTGAGAAAAACATTTAAAATATAAGTGTCCTGAGGGTTGGCAAAATGACAAAATGTTGATTCAAAGCCCAGGTTTTGAAACTGATTTTGCAAGAAAAGTTTTAAAACTCAAATTTGGATCCAATATTTTGAAAACAGGAGTGCTGGATCTCAATGATGAGATGCAATGCTATGTAATGCAATGCAATGAAATGATATGTCGAATTTATCCAGTGATATGCAATGACATGTAAAATGTAAACCCTGGATGAGGGACCTAGAATTCCGGATCCCTAGCAGAGACAAAGAATTTGGAGATTTTCTTCTGAGGATGAGAATTGATAATTGAAATGTAGCCAAAATGAGGGTTGAATCTTGATTGTAGGATAAAGTATTGAAATTTTTGTAAAAATTTGGGTTGTGAATAGCCCTGGCTCAGATTTCGACTAGCTGGTTCCCTGAAGACTGTAGAGAGTGGGTCCCAGTGGCAAGAGGCAGGTGTTTGTGAATGAGGGTGAAAATTTGGGGTGTTTACACACCCATGGTTCGCATTGCTTCAGCCTGACGACCAACGACCTCTGTGAGGTTGTTGAGCGACTCCAACAAATCATCACAACGAGTACGCCACGCCACCTTAAACAAGTAAACATCGTATAATCAACAATACAATATCTCAAAAGCAAGATTTCATTTCATAAGCAAATGTTTTCATGCATTACATGCCAAAAAAATACCCTTCGTCAAAGACAGGGTTACAAACCACATCCAATCACATAGGCAAATAAAAAAAAATGAAACACCGATTCAGTGTTTCCACAAAAAAAAATTTGCAAAACATCATTATCACCACCTATTGGTGTAAAGGTCTCGATAATCCTTCTGACTTACACATCGTCGCGGCCTGACACGAGGAGGAGAAGCAGGAGTATTCAGGGGTGTATCCGATATTTCTTGAACTTCCATCAGCATGGGGGAACAAGAGGATCTGGCATAAACTCTGAGGAAATAGCATACAGATAGGATTCTGGTGAATACCGAGGAGAGTTCGGCGAACCATGCCTATCTCCTTCATGGCTATCAACTTCTACCACTTCTAATCTAGTGACCGATGACATATCTTCAATATTATTGGAGTTACTCTTTCAAAGTTCATCGTGAAGTTTTGTCTGGCATTCTACTTCGATATGCCTTCTAAAACCACAATATGGGCAATCACACAACTCACGAGGGCAGATCTGTCCCGCGTGATCCACAAGACACCTGGCACACGGAGGTGCCTGATTTTCCATCATGTGAATACCTCGAGCAAGGTGTTGAACAGCTCAGCCCAAGGATTCTTCACCTCAAACCAAGTCTTGAAGAGCTTCAAGAATCCTTTCGTAACTTGGGTTTGTCAATATCTAACCCATACATATTCAATTAAGCATACAATTGTAACTAAGAAAGTATGGAGCATTAATAACATAAATTCAAATTTAAGCATACTTACAGTGCGATGGACGATGCACGCTGAAGTCTTGACCCACACTTAACACTGCTCTAATACCAATCTCTATAACGCCCCAAACCCCAACCTTGGAAAAATCCTTTGATTTTTGAGGAATTTTTTTTTTTTTGAAATTGGTTTTATGACAAGCAGCGAAAAGATAAAAGAAAGGGGTAAACAAGGGTAAAAAGGCTGCAAGTCTGAGCGGGCCACAGCAAGTGATACACATACATCAAAAAGTTCAAAATTTACAAAATTCAAGTGTTCTAAACTTACAAAATGAGACATTATACATCAATTCTCATAGTCTCTCAAAACGAGAGGAAAATCCCTTCAAACCCTAAAAACCAAAAAGGAGCCAAAATCTGCAACTAAGTGTGGATCCCCAAGCCTCCAGACTGTGCATTGTCGCATTGCAGTTGTGCCTACTCATCACTTGCATCCCCATAAAATGAGGTCAGAGCTCTTGCGAGTTGGTGAAGAACAACATCATATATCCATTTCTCAAAGAAAAAGCATGTAGCATGAAAACATATGAAGCAATAGATATATATATATATGTCAGGTAAGTGCACGTGTTACAAGTCTAAGTAACAAGTGCAACAGACAGTAGTAACAGAACAAGGAACTAAACAACTACTGAACGACAAGTAACTAAGTAGCAACAAGTAAGGCAGTACAAGAACGATAACAAAGTGAGCAAGTAAAGGAACTACTAAAGTAAGTTAGCTATGATTGGTTAGTAATTATGTTCTTCTAATTACTCCTTCGAGTACGCAAAGGAACCTCATTTTCTGTGAGACATTCACTCGGCGTCTGTCATTGAAATTTCTGTGTGATAACCGGGGATGCTACAGACCGAGTCAAACCTCATGCGGGCAGCCACAACTGAGAGAAACCCACACATAGGTAAATGATTGCAATTCATACTACTGTAGTAGTGAGGTACCTTAAAAGGTCACCTTGACCTCCCTAACTCTAAATGACTGGAGGTCAAAGGATGCCTTAGCTCCTATAAAAACATGTGTTGTAGTAACGACTAGTCACTCAGGGTCGTACCATCCACCCTCTCTAAGGTGAACCATTTTGTGAATGAGGTGTGGCGGTTTATCTTTCTTAGGCTTGGTTTGACAACATACCTCCTTTCGAGGTGTATATGCCTCGTGGTCCTCGCAGGGTACGCAAACGAGGACTTAGCCTGCCCATTCATGTGCTCAGCCTCACACAACCAACAAAGAGCACATCGCCTGTGAAGGCGATACAACACCATTTTATCATTTTCATTCTAGGGTATAGACATACGTGAGCTCACTCACGAACATGGGGCCATCGCCCAAAGACTCCAGCCGAATAAAAAAACCACAACAAGTGTATTGCTCATACCCTATGGGGTTCAAGTTTTTGTCATTCTTTATATTACATGTGAAATATGCACTTCGTGCACTCATCTATACCTGAAGCACGAGACCAAGGTATACCACTCGAGGTACGTACCAAGTAGTACAGGTGTCAAGGTGTGCTAAGTGCACGTGCGAAGTTTAGTGCCACACAAACTCAAGTCTTTCGCACATTTAATGAAACAAAGGCAGAGATACATAAACATATCCATGAAAAACATATTTCAACAAAATGACAAGGTGCAAGTGAGTGTACCATTCAATGTTCCCAAGTGATACGAAACTCACAGAGCTTAACTTTATCATAATTGCATGTATATCAGTATTGTCCGGTATTGCATGTTTTGAGTGCGGGCCATAAATACAATTTCCAAGCAAATGACTTTCAAATGCCATACAATGGCAATTCTCCCATAGCGGGACCATTTTCATAAGGAAGATCCATGATTTCGACACACACTGAAGCGTAGAGAATGAAATTTTAACTAATCCCATACGTATGGGAATTACATTGGCATTTCCATGGTTGATTGCCGCGCTTGTAGAAATAACAATGCAAGAATGATAGTTTACGATGAAATGGCTAAAATCTAAAACAAAGGAAAATATGTATATACAAGTGGGCAATGTACTGCTCATGAGACATCTCGCACTAATGCTGCCAAGATGAAACAACGAAGAGCCGCGGGGTTTGCTCCGAGCCCAACACACATTCGGCCACTCGAATGTGTCAAGCACGAGGCACAATGTGCCGACAAGTCAAAAACATCAACGGTGACTCGAAAGGCCATAAGCCATGGGTTTGGACAATGCATGATTGAGCTAAGTGTCCAAACTAGGTCTGCTGGACAGTGAACACAGAACAACTAGTTTTATACACTAAACCTTATTTTTCTTTTTTTAACTCTATTCTCTTTTTACTTTTTAACAGGTTGCGACAATGATGGGTAAAAGATTTGGTTGGCTGAGCACCAACAGGGCTCAAGCAAGTCTGGTCTAGATGGGACCAGATTCAGCTAGGTTCACCCTAGCTCTAGCCCGAACAAGAGGTTCGGACCCGGTGGGTGCCGCAAGAAGCAAACCTGCAGAAGCACACTCCGAACTGGGAATGCCCAGTGTTCCAGCCAAACCCATGATCATACTACATAGTCGGGCCCTTCAGACCAGACCCAGGGGGTTATAAGAGACCCTAGTCTAAACCCAAGGGTTCAGACCAGGCACTGCACTCAGTGTGCAGTCTGGTCCAGGACACGGAAGGGGCGACCAGGTCACTCGGGTTCACTAGCACTCGGTGTCGCTACCGCGCCTTAGCGGAGCCAAAGAGAAAATGGGGTCTGGTCCTCGGGACCAGACCGTGAGTCTGCCATGACCCTGGTCTGAATCGAGTGTTCAGATCAAGTGTTGCACGTAGCAACAAGCCCACAACATGGCACCCAGGCCAGTAGGCTACCCAGGTGCAGCTAGCACCCAATGGCTAGCTGCCGCACCAAGGCGTCCCGGGGGGGGTAAGGGTTGACTGGGTGCATTTGGTCGAGCCTTGCTCGGACCAGGGTGCACCTCGTTGGGTATGTCCTAGTTGGGGATAGACCAACCGAACAACACTTCAAACAGGGTGGAGAAAAACAAAGAAACAACACTATGGTGCTGAAGCGAACCAACTGGAGAAGGTGGCCACGGCGAGACTGGGCTATAACCAAGCTCAGTCCAGTGCTTTGGCCACCGAAGGGGGGGGGGTGTTCAAGAGGTACCCTAGCCAACCTCATTATAGCGAGAGGGGCTAGGGACAAGCGCTCACACAACGGAAAGAGGCAGCTCGTATGAGCCAAAAAAAAATCAAAACAAACTGAAATTACCTTTCAGTTGAAGCCAACGACAAGAGGAAAAGAAAATGCTCAACACATTTTTTTTTGTTGCATGCAAGCAACAAGAGATAAGAAAATCACAAAAATGAAATCACAGTGGCTGAATGAAAATTTTAAAGACATGCATAGATATCAACACATTTTGATAATATTAATATGCCATAAAACACAAAGAGATGGAAAAAGGCGAATGAAAATCGATGGCTTAGAGCATCCTCTTCTTTCATGGACTGAAATAGAGGAATGCTTGAGCATCAAAAACATATTTCTAATCAACCCAAAATCCATGCATACCACAGATGCAATGGGCATTCTTGGTTTCATGCTCATGCTACATACGGTTCTTCAAGAAAAAAAAACAGAAATATAATGTTGAATGCTTCACCTTAGGTTGTTCGAATGGAGAAGAGGAAGAAGCTACGGTTGAGAGGCTTAGGAGCTCCACGAAAATGGTGTCCAACACCCTCTCACACTCACACATACTACACGGTTTTGAGTGGAGAATAAAAGAGGAAGAAGAAGAAGAATGAGTGGGAGAGAGAAAGAGCTCTAGGACAATCGCCCCTTTTTGGGCTTCTCTCTCTTTCCAAAAAGTTTTTAATCACCCTGTATGAGCTTGGATGGTTGAGATCTCCTAGTGAGATCCAATGGTTGGGGCCTCCTTCACACACCTCTAGGCGGTGGCAAGGATGCAATATCCTTGCATAGCCGCCCAACCATTCCACTCACCATCTAATATTTAAAATAATTGAAAAACATTTCAGAAATGCCATGGGGCATAGCCCCATGCTTCCTTCTCTTGGAAAAACGCCCCTCATGATGAAGCTTTAAGCCTCATTATCTGGCCTTGGGCCAATCGTGGCCTTCCCATTTCAAAGCACTGCATTCTTTACAAGAATGCCACCGCCCCAGCTGGTCAACGTGACCAGCTGATTTTCATGGCTAGGGTCGTCCAACATCACCAATAGAGGTCGACCAAGGGCTTAAGTCACCCCACTAGTCGATCCTAAGGCCAAAACGAATAAAAATTTTATTTAAATTCCCAATTTACAACTAAATTTTCAAAGCAAAATTTTAAATTTTCATCTCTTGTGAAAATCATTCCCGTTATGACTCATTTCCTATCGATATACGCTTTCCACTAATTCACATGAAATAACAAGGTTTTTTCCTCATTTGGGTCCCAAATTCAAGGATTGACTAATCTTATATATTATGAATTTGATTTAGGATTCTCAAAAATTAATATATCATAATTGCCTTCAATCACTCTGTACATCCTACTTATGTGATTTAGGACCTTGTATATCCATATATATATATATATATATATATATATATATATAAGTTTATGAAAATCCTCGTAATCATACAAGAAATTTTTATCATTGAATCACATCATATATTACATTTTCTCAGAAATATCGCAGGCCTTACAGAAAGAAAGGATAAAACGTGATGGTTGGGGTAACGATCTGTAAACACCCCAGATTTTCCTCATTCATGCTCAGACAACCCCCCTCGTGCAGTGTCAACCCTGTTAGATCTGTGTAGGAGTCACACCCCAAGTTTTTGTCAGAAAATTATCATTTTTACCAGCATTCTATTAGGAAAATTACCATCTTACCCCTAGGTCATCCCAGACCCCAGTCAGTCGGAGTCAACCAAGCTCGTTGGTCAGTTCAGAACAGTTAGAATATCAGTCATTTCAAGCTCACCTAAGCTCACAATGAACAGATTATTTCCATTTCTGACCATTCCTACAAAAATGAGATTATTCCTTCAGAAATGAGCTCATTTCTCATTCAAATCCAAGTCAATTGTCTTTGAGTCAGTCATTCACAGTCAGTCATATTCTCCAGAGTCTAACTTGAGCTCACTAGAAGTTAAAGTGCTCAAGTTTTAGTTCAAAACCATTTTCAAGTGTCTAGAAGCCCATTTTAGCTCGTTTCAGCTCTTTCAGCTGAAATTGAGCTGAGTTCAGTCATTTAAGCTAGTGTTTGAGCTTTGATTTTAGTTCATCTCAGTATTAGTGACCTTTGTTTTAGCTCAAACCCAGCTCAGATTGGTGATTCACTTCACTCCAGTGACCATTCAGTACCATTTCTCTAAAAATGGTAGCTTTTCTCAAAAATTTAGTCGAAGAGTTCAGTTGAGTTAGCGTCTTGTCAGTTCATTTGAGTTCTGAAACTCTAAAACCCAGCTCAATCCAGCTCAAACTCTGACTTTCAGTGTCACTCAAGCTCGGTGGAGTCCAAAAACCATTTCTTGAATCACTTCGCAAATTTGATCAATTTTAACACTTTTTGAACTGGTACAAGTGTCAATCGGGGTTTAATATCCAAATTTCTTCATTCAGGGTTTGCATTTCGCATAACATTTCATGTCATTTCTCATCATTATATATCATTTCTCAGCATTTCATAACATTTCATTTCATTTTCAAAGTCCAGAACTCCAGTTTTATAAATTTCAATCCAGATTGAGTTTTAAAAAAGTTTTCAAAATCGATTTCAAACCCTGGGTTTCCAAAATTGATATTTTTACCCCCGAGATTCTAAATTTGGAAATATTTTCGAAAGAAAAACAATCTGGATTTATTTCAAACTCAAATTTTCAAATTCTACACTGGATTTGCTTCGCAACGGGGTATTGAACTTCAAAATTTGAGATCATTTCAAAAACTACCAAAAATAACTCGTTTCGTCTAGAAATTTTCTAAAAAGACTATTTTACCCCTCTAATATTCAAAATGAATTTCAAAATTGGAATTTGGACCGGCTCTAAGATGGTCCATCCATTTGCGATTTCCTTTTAATATATGTATATATATAAAAAAAAGTTTTACTTTATTTTCTTTATTTTCTTTTAATTGTTTCTTTTCTTTTCTTTTTCTTTTTTTACCTAAGGTGGGACCCACAAGGGGGTCGACCAGCAGCCCTCTCCTCTTCACTTTCTTTCCTTTTTCATTCCCCCTTTTCCTTTTTCTTCTTATTCTTTTCTTTCCTTTTCTTTTTCTTCTTCTTCCCTTTCTTCTTCTTCTTTCTTTTCTTTTTCTTCCTCTTTCTTCCTTCTTTCCCTTCTCCAGCCCACTCACGTAGGGCTCTCCCTCTCCCTCTCCCTCTCCCTCCTCTTCTTCCTCTTTTCTCTTCTCCTTCTTCATTCCTTTTCCCCTTTTTCTTTCTTCTTTCCTTCTTCCTTCTCCTTTTCTTTCCTTCTTTCTTTCCCTCCTTTCTTGCTTCCCTTTTTCATTGCTCAGCCACCATAAGACCTGGTTTTCTTACCTATTCCCAGCAATTCACGTACTCCCCATTTACGCACTTCTCCTCTCTCATTAAAACCTATCTCTCCTTAAAAACTTAGGTATTGATTTTAGTTTTTTTCTAAGTCATGAACCTAACAACCATACGGCTGAAGGAACTCCCCTCTCTCATTCCCTCTGATCCGTAGCTCTCATTCTTCTAAACCTTCCTCCATCAGCCCCCCCTCTTGCCTGCAGCAACTGTAGCTTCCTTCAACCGTTGCAAGCTCTCCCATGGTGGCTGCCATCTCCATCTCTGGCCACTTCACCATTGACGTCACCTACAGCTCCAACAACTCTGTCACTGCAGCAGCTACAACCACCTATTGCAAGCTTTCATTGGATCCAGCCAACTGATGCATCACTTTTGCTTCCTCCGACAAGCTGCATCCCTTCTCAACCTCCATTGTTCCAGTTGTAGTCGTCGCCAACCACACCTTGATCCAGCTCCAGCCGGCACCTATCTCCCACTACAACCTCTTCATTGGCGACTAAAGCCTTCACTTCCAGTATTTGGTGGATTGCCCGGTACCTTTCGAGTTCCAGCCCTCCTTGGCTGCAGCAAAGTCGAATCCCAGCCTCTTCGGTAGCCATTGCTGCTACCCCAACCTTCAGCCACAACCAAGGTGTGTCTCCTTTTCTCCTTTTGATATCCACTTTGTTTCATTGATTCTTTCTTTTTTTACCTTATTATTATCTACTTTACTATTTGTTGCATTTCAACGGGATATTCCCAAGTTTCCTTGATACTACGTAGAGGCACTTCAAAATCCAAATTCGTGAGTGTGTGTGAGTCTTTTTATAAGATACTCCATATGTCTAGGCTCGGTGAATGATAGGATCTGTCCATTGGATGGACTAGATCTTTTGTTCGAAAGCCAAAAGCAATAAAGCAAATCATATCCTTGCTATTTTTTTTTGTTATTTATTTATTCCATGTAGTTTCATGCATAAAATATACATTTAGAATAGTTTGTAATTCATTTTATTCATCCTATGTAAGTTTGATTATTATTTAATTTAGAGCTTATAAATTATCGTTTATGTGCAAAGTCTATATGTTATTTCATGTGAGTTATTGCACCAATAAATTATGTAAATTTTAGGGTAATTGGATTTACATGTATTTGTTTTTCTGCCAAAAATTTGATTTCATTTGGGTTTCTGAACTCTATCAAACAAACCAAATCCCAAATTAAGATTTTGCATTTCTAGAACTTCCAATTTCTGTTTTAGCAGACAAGAGCGTTCAAGATCTCCTAGATGGACGATCCGAATTTCCCCCTTAAAATTACAGTAGATTCATGGTGGAATCTACTAACTGTATAAAAATTTTGAAATCTTTATAAGTAGATTTAGTCTTTGTTAAAAATCGATTTTCCCAGCCCTTTGGGAAAACCTCAATTTTTCCTTGTCAGGGTATAGACCGATCCTAATGTGTTGTGTACATTCAATCCATAAGTCGTCTGTCAAAACTTTCAACACAAAAGTTGTTTCTAACCTATTCCTCTGTCATTTTCCAAAATTTGGGAATTTTTAAAATTGTCCAAGTATTTTTCCCAAAATTAGTTTTTCTGTCTGACAAATTCCAATATCCAGAAATTCCAGAGATCTAGGCCTCTGATAACAGTGTGCCCATTTCCAAACCATAACCTGAATTCCAATACTGTAAAAAAAGGAAATTTGTTTCTGTTTTTCAGGGATATGTTTCCATAATTTCAGCCATTTTCCCATCTGTCTTCTATTTTTCCCACATTTTCTCCCTAAACCTGTCTGTTTGCCCTAAACCCTAGAGTCGCCGGATTTCAATCCGACTTTCTGGAGCTTCCCAGCTCCGATCATAGGTCAAAACCAAAATCTATAAAAAGAAAAAATCCTTTACTTACTGTTATCTATCACCCCATAAATTTTGGGAGATTTTTATGGAAGTTTGATATCCAAAATCCCATTTAGAATCAGCATTTTAGGCAAAATTTTGATTTTTTTAGGATTTTAGCTATTTTCCATATTAAAAAAACAACAAAGAAATAGATTTTCGAGCTCCATTATGTTTTTAAGGTTCATCTAGGTGTACATGCCAAATTTGTCTCAATTCCAAGTGCATCTGCTTTGTATGTTAGTTTATTTTTAAATTCAAAAGCGAAAATCATGCAAAAATCAAGTTAAATTTGATATTTTATGATGTTTTCGCCATTTTAGGGTTTTTATCATGTAAATAAGTATGTCATGTCATATTAGGGTTAAATTCAATATCATTTTCATTTATATTTTCTATTTTTGTAAAATTTATTTCAGAAAACCTTGGTTTCAAGGCCATAGTTTTGTTATCAGGGGCATTTTAGTCATTTTGATCACAATTTCAAAATTCCAAACTTCAATTTTCTAAATTTTCATGCATATCATCATATTTCATCATATTATGTTTGATTTATTTCATACGATTTTCAAAATTCCAAAATTTACAAAAATTCTTTCAGAAAATCCTGATTTCAAGGTCATCAGGGGCATTTTGGTCATTTTTACCCTAATTTCGAATTTCCAAGTTTATTTTTGAAATTTATTCATTATTTATAATGTTTATATCAAAGGGGGTATGATTCTGGGTTTATATCTGAATAATATCTGATAATTTCTAATATTTTCAGATAAATTCAGAAAAATCTACATTTCTGTGCTAACATTATTTTCTAGTTTTGCAGGAACATTCAAGAAGAGTACTTTTATTTGCTTGTTTTATTTCAATTCAATGTAATATCAGATGTAATAATTTGGAATAAGAGTTACTTTTCAGCTTAGGATAGGACTGCATTGTATATAGTTTAATTTCTGCAATTTTTAAAATTTGATATCTGATGTATGCTGCATATGCACATTTTCCAAAATTACTATGGTTGACATGAATGACACGTGCACAAGCTCTTATGAAGTTCACGAATTTGGTGGGATTCATATTTATGGCCATAGTCAGAATATGAAGAAAACCAAGATTTATGATCTTCGTATTAGCCACATTTAGCCTACACTCTTAGGCTAACTTAAAAAATGCACTGCATTTCTCAAAATTTCAAAAGGATTTCCCAAATTTTCAATGAAATTCTCTTTCAAATTCATTCATTCATTCAAATTACATTATTTTCAAACTCATTTCCCAATTCTATTTCAGAAAAATCGATTTTCCCAAGAATTTCTAAGACTTTCTCAGGATTTGATTTTCTCAGAATCCTAAGTTTTCACATGAGACTTCAAAGTATTTTCCAAGTTCAAATCATGATTTTCCCAAGATTTCCACATTCTCAATTCTAAGTTTCCAATCTCAAAATCAGTTTTCTCAGATTTCCCATTTTCTGAGAATTCATTTTTCATTTCAAAAATCCTTTTCCAATGAACTTCCTGATTTTCTCAGAATTCTCAAATCTATTTCCTCAGAAAAGCAATCTAAATATCAAAATCAATTTTCCAAAGTTCAAGTTTTCCTGAGTATTCATTTTTCAATATAATTTCCGATTTCCAATGAAATTCAATGATTTTCCCAGGAATTCAATTTTCAAGTACTTTTCCAAGCATATTTCAACTTTCCAAGCAAACATCATCCTTTCAAAACTTGCATCTTTTCAAAATTCCATAGCACATGTCTGATTCTTTGTGCATTCTAGGAAAATAGAGCATAATTTAGATAATTTAACTTAGTCAAAGCACGCATTTGATCCTTGGTTCAATTACCCCTAGTAAAGGCGCCAAGAACGGTTGAACCTCGTACCGATAGGCGGATCCCATTCCACAGAATTTTCCCACAAAATTTCAAAACGGAGGCGAGTAATTTTCAAAACCAATTTTCAAAAACTTTGGTCGAGTTTGACTCGCAGAATCGTTTCTCTCACTCTCGTAGAGGGAGGGGGAAAAATTTTCCGATGATAACAGGTTTGGCGACCGTGATGGGACCTGTCTTCGTCTGATCAAATTTGTGCCTTGACTTAGCTTAATTATGAAAATCGTGTTCTATGGAATGTCAGTTTTTACTTTCTGGTATCATGTGAACCTAGGAGCCTAGGCTTGAACTCAGCTGACATGAAATGCATGTAGACTAGGCATGGTTTGGTAGGACCAATTGAGGAGAATTACTCATGCTCACTTAGACTTACGTCTAAAATACAACACTCCTCAATCTAGGAATTGTATGCAAAACAATGCTTGCTTCTTTAAAACATTTCAAAATCTCTATCTCTTTAGGTTTTAGAGCCCTTTGTTTGCCTGCATGTGATCATGTTTTCAAAAACCACCCCACCTATCTCTACCCGGTCTTCACGTTGCTGGGCTCTCCTTCAGAACCATAGTTCGGGATAGAGCCTCACAACTGAGCCACTTATTTGGGCTAACGCCCCCTGCCACGTACCAAGGGTCATAGTCCAACGTATATCGGCAGGTGCTCAAGGATGTTGGGAAAACACAAACCTAGAACCGAAGATAAAATTTTATGCCACGTACTTCGAGCCTCGGCTCGAGTATATCGGCATAGCATGATTGGACATAGTTGATCTGAGCCTAGAGTCAGGATTAGGGTCCTAAAGCTCTTTCAAAATTGATGCATTTAGAGTCAGCTTCTTAGGGATTGTTGTATGTGCATAATTGTTTGTGATTGAATATATGATATTCATTTTTCATCTTATTTTCCCATATTTTTCCAAAATACTGGACAATTTTCCAAAATACCTCATTTTTTCATCTTTTGTGAAATATCTCTTTTTTCTCAAAAACCCTAGATGATTTTTCCAAATTATCCACCTTTTCTTCAAAACTCCAGGTGATTTTCCATTCTTCTGTTCCTCTGGACTTCGAATTTCTAGCATTTCACTTTATCCTGCCTGCAATTTTCAAATTTCTTGTATTTTTCCTAAGTCTAATTTCAGTCTTCCTGTCTTTCAGTCCAATGGCATCTAGTCAGCTCGACTCTGTCTTTCCCGAGAGTCACATCTCCTACGAGGTGCGACAAAGTCTTCCCGAGCATCGAGCCCTCAGCACCGAACCTTTCTTTCCCCGGTGGTACTATACTTGGTTCAGGAACTTCTCTCGTATGTTTCTGGACCACTTGAGCGATTGCGGTTGGAATTAGCATCCACAGTGGGAAAATTGACAGTTAACGGCAATCTGATCCATGCACTGGCAGAGCGATGGAATCTGCGCACTTGCACGTTCTGGTTCCCGTGGGGAGAGATGACCCTGCTAATGGATGAGTTTTCAGAGATCATGAGACTGCCCGAGCCAGTCGGTTAGCCTAGAGATTCATTAGAGCAGCAATTTCTGATTAATGTCAAGGGTCTGGACCCTAAAGATGTTGTAGCTCGTATGACAGGGCGTAAGTCTTGGCCATTGATTGAAGAAAATAAGAATGAATATGTGAGCCTGATCGAGATCTATCGACAGTACGGGGCACTAGCAGAAGTCAACTCATTATCTAGAACAACTCGAGAGAAAATTCAGCATGTGATGGTTCTGTGCACTGTGGGACTCGCTTTCTTTCCAGATGGACAAAATTATGTGGATGTCAAAATAGTACAACTTCTGAGAAGGTGGGGAAGTCGATAGACCAACCCTCTTTCGATAGCCATGGCCGCACTTGCTTTTCTATACAGAGGATTGACTCGCTTCACGCTTGGAGAATCCATTTTAGTTGAGGGATGTACTTATGCACTTCAGTCCTGGTTCCTTCAGCATGTACCGACCAGAGCTAGTTCGTTCAGATACAACGGCAAGGAGCCCCTTCTAGTTGCACGATACCGGTTTCTGATTGATCAATCTGCAGGAAGAAGAAGTGGTATGGGACTATTTTGATCGAGAGTTATCACCTCCCAGATACACCTATGCATATGGCAAGAGATTCAAGCTACTTGGTCCTTTCTTTTGTGCTTATTACCATCTAGAGCGGTGTGTCCGACAGTTTTCTCAGAGACAGAAGCGCATAGAGATGCGGCTGCTATCAGGACTCGTGCCAGAATTCGACCTTACATCAGCATAGTGGTCCGGAACATACCATTCTGTCAGATATGGCTGAGACTCTTTGTTACTCTTTCACTTTTTCCCAGTCCTCGTGTCTCTGCTGATTATAAAAAGTGGTGGCAAATTGTTTGTCTGCCCCCTCTTTCTTAAGTTTATTATTGATGCAATCATGTTTTCCCTTTAATGAATAAAAATCTTGCAAATTCTTCAATTCTTGGTTTGACGACCTCGCCTAGGTTACAAGGCATGATTTTCAGTTATTTATTTTCTTTGCAAAGGAATGACAACGCAATTGTCGTAATCCCAGCGATGACTCAATCCCTAGTAATGGGATACTCTTTTAATTGTCTACCAAATTTCTCAACAAATATTTTCTTTCAATCAAAATCTCTCTCAAAAGCCTAACCATCAATTTTGCCTTGCATAGAGCATTCACGATATTTAAATGGTTCAGATGAGGTCATAAAAGAAAATTGCACCAATTGAAGGCATTGCATATTCAACAGCTTCAGAAGAAGAAATGGACTCACCCCGATCAGTCAAAAGTCAGGGTCAGCAAGCAGATGATGGTATCCATCCTCAGATGTATGCCATGTTTAAAAAGATGATGACCAAGATGCTGGCAGAACAAGCTGAAGCTAGTACAGAGCAGGCTCAGGCCAAGAAGAAGGCAAAAGGCCGAGTGGTCAAGAAAGTTTTGAAGGTAGCCAAGAAGCCTGTTCAGAATGCTTATACAACTAATGAGGAAGAATCAATAGAAGACACAGATGAAGAAATTGAAACTCAGCAGGTAATCCGCAAATCTACTCAGGGGCAGGGGTCAGGCCATAAATTTAAAGAGCAGTCAGTCAATGACTCTGACCAGCCGCAATTCAGAGATGTGGTCAGAATGGTTCGAGATCTGTAGGCCCGCGACAAGGACAAGAAAGTCTTCACCAGCGAAGACTTCTATGATGGTTTGGATGGGGATGACAATCTGGATAATGTCCCCAGAAAATTTATCAAATTTGATGGTTCTGGCGACCCTAAGGCACATCTCGCCATGTTCTTCGCTTAATGCTCAAAATTCAAGCGAGATAATCAGGCTCTTTTTCTTTGTTTTCCTCACAGTCTGGAGGGAACCGCAGCTAAGTGGTACTCAAAACATGTCAACCCGATCGAACTGAAAGAATTTGACAAGGTGATAAACATGTTCATCGAGCGATTTCTTTTTAATGCTGAGGCACTTCCCACCCTCAGTCATCTCTGTGGCCTCAAAAAGAGAGAAAATGAGAAGGCCAGAGATTTTATTTACCACTGGAGGTCAGCCTGCAATAAAATGAGAGATCCCATATCAGAGGAACATGCATTGTCCCTAATTCTGAATAATTTCTCACATCCTCTAAGAGGCCTCATCTATACTACACCATTCAGAACATTTATTGAGCTAATGGAGTGAGCCGAATAGCTCGAGTTGAGCATGGAAAATGGAGTCTATGAAGGCTTCACTTTCACTAAGAACAACAATCAAACTGAGCAGAAAAAGAAGGCTCATTTCACTCACTCTGTCAAAAATGACAAATGGAACCACCGCAAGGGGCAGAATAGAGATTTCTATTATGGTGCAGGGGGTTCAAATCCCCATAAAAATGATCAGAAAGGAAATTCTATCCCTCAGTTCAACAAGCCGCTTCAGCTAGAGCAGGGACCAAAACCTCGAGAGAAAGTGAAGCATGAAGGGTGGAGTTATGACCGGAAGTTCACTCCACTGAACCAATCACTCGAGACGGTGCTCGAGTACATGTTGACCAAAGAGATGGTCAAATTGCCCAGGTTGGTCGATCCCCCTGTGCCCATGGGGAAATTCAAAGATCAATTCTGCAAATTTTAGAAAACAGTGGGGCACAATACTGAGAACTGCTTTGTTCTCAAGAATATTATTCAGGATTTCATCAACAAAAATCTTCTGGTAGAGGGTGTCGAAGATGAGAATATGGAAATTCTGAAGAAACCATTTCCTCATCATTCTACAGTGGTTATTTTTGAACAACCTTTTTCAACCGCAGGAGCATATTAGACCATGCTCTAAAAAAGATATGAAAGTTCAACATCAGGTCCTTGTGCTGCAACAGGCTCAGTCAAGTACTCAGAAGATGGACCTCATCTCAACCTTTGGCAAAATGAAGGTATCTGCAAAACCTGCCAAAGCATCCTCTGAGGCTACTAAAGGAATTCCTGAATTCCTCAAACACTTCATCAAGCCTGCCCCAAAGAAAAATGAGACATCAACTCAAAAGGCGATAACTGCATTGTCCAATGTCACAATTTTAGATCTAGCTCAAGCTTCTGCCAAGCATCAGCAAGTGTTGGATGATCTGCTACGGAAAATCAAGGTGAAGCTGAGCATAACCCATGAAGATATGGCCCAGATAATCAATCAGTCCATGACAAATGCTCCAATTACTTTTTCTGATGAAGATCTTCCCAAGCCTCATGTATTTCACAACAATGCTCTGTATATTGTGATTCGAACCAGAGGGATGACGGTTCCTCATGTGCTGATAGATGGAGGCATCAGCCTCAATATATGCTTAGAAATGACAGCCAAAGCTTTGGTCATCAAAGAAGATAAATACATTCTGAACCCAATCACCATTTACGGGTTCGATAATCATGGCCAGACAGCGAAAGAAAAAATCTTCCTAGAAATTTTTATTGACTATTCAGTCCACTTTGTCCTCTTTCATGTGGTCAATGTGTCGCCAACGTATAATCTGTTGTTGGGACGACCATGGATCCACAACACGAACGCAGTGTCGTCTACTCTGCATCAGTGTGTCAAGTAGTCAAAAGGTGGAATGATCACAACAGTCTTGGGCGAAGATCCGGAGCAGAGGCTAGCACAACCCATGGTTCCTAGACCCACTTTCACTACCAATATCCCTAGTATTAGGGGCATTGAAGAGATCAGTTTTGAGGAGAATTCAGGAATACTACAGATGACAGAACAACCAGAGCATACAATGGCTATGACTCGATGGAGAGGCCCACAGTTTTTCAAAATTGGAGGACAAATTGACTATAGCACATTCAAGGATCATCCTTTGTTCTCTCAATTTATGAAATCCAAAAAGGGATTCGATCTGTTAGCAAAACATGGCTATCAGCCTTTTCAAGGCCTAGGCAAGAATGAAAATGGCTGCCTCAAGCCAGTCATTCCTCAACACTATCCTCAGAGAGCCAGATTAGGCTTCAATGGCAGAAGATCTCAGAAGGGCATTGTTTTCATCAAAGGAACGCACTGAGGGCATCTACTTGTCTTTTTATTTTTATTCTTTTGTTTCCGTACTGGGATGATATCTCATTTCATTTTCATCATTGTCATTTGATCAATTCAATCTTTCAATAAAGTTATAAATTTCCTTCATCGGTCTGGATGCCATTTGTCTCTTTACTTCTCATTATCAAATCTTTGCAAAATTGCCATTATTTTGCTTTTTTATTTTTTCAATTATTTTCTCAATAAAAGCAATTTGTTTTATGATGGGCGATTTCCCTGAATCAATTTATTCTCCAATTTTCAGAAAGTCTTCCCGTTCTATCAAAAAGCTCATTCTTAATCCAAATGCCTTTTCAAAGCCGGCAATGATTCATCAGGTAAGGGTAAGAGTAGAAGGCGGTCAAACTACAAAGCAGTCAGAAGAACCCGCAAAATTTGATTCAGCTCTTCAAGAATTACCAGAATTTGCATCAATTCAAAAACAAGATGAGTCATCATCCTTAGTTCAAGACCTAACTGAGGATATCAATATCGGATCAGAAGATGATCCTAAAATTCTCAAGATTGGCAGCAGTTTGAGTCTGGAAGAGAAAGAGATGCTCACTAATTTTCTCAAACAGCATGAAGAAGTGTTTTCATGGACTTATGAAGATATGCCAGGTCTAGATACCAAATTGGTTGAGCATTGCCTCGTCCTAAAACCAGATGTCAAGCCAGTTAAGCAGAAACTGAGAAAAATGGATCCTCGAGTGGAGCAATAGGTCAAGGAAGGTCTGGAATACCTACTTAAAGCAGGGTTCATTCGAACCATTGACTACCCAGATTGGCTAGCAAATATTGTCACTGTTCCCAAGAAGAATGGCAAGGTTCGAATCTGCATTGACTTCAGAGATCTCAATAAAGCGACTCCCAAGGATGATTATCCGCTTCCTAATATTGATCTTTTGATCCACAGCACGACATGTCATGCCATGTTCTCTTTTATGGACGGATATTCTGGATATAATCAGATCAAATTGGCCGCTCGTGATCAGTCCAAGACATCTTTCACTACTTCTTGGGGCACTTTTTGTTATACAGTCATGACATTTGGGCTTAAAAATGTTGGAGCCACTTATCAGCGTGCTATGGTTGTCATTTTCCATGATCAGATGCATAAAATCATGGATGCATATGTTGATGATATTCTAGTAAAATTCAAAAAAGAGGAAGATCACATCGAAGCTCTCAATTAAGTTTTCAAGCGGCTCATTCTTTATAAGCTAAGACTCAATCCACAGAAGTGTGTTTTTGGAGACGAATCTGGAAAGTTGTTAGGCTTTCTAGTCAGCAAAAAGGGGATAGAAGTGGATCTCGCTAAGGCCAAATCCATCATTGACATGCCTCCCCTAACTAATCTCAAAGAATTGCGTAGCCTTCAGAGATGTATGCAATCGATCCGGCGATTCATATTCAATTTGGCCATGAGATGTGAGCCTTTCAATCATTTGCTCAGAAAAGGAGTGAAGTTCGAATGGGGACCAGAGTGTTAGCAATCATTTGAGCGTATCAAGAAATATTTGTTCAATTCTTCTGTATTAAAGCCGCCAGAATTAGAGAAACCCTTACTGCTATACATTTCAGTTAATCAAGTTGCTTGCGGTGGATTCTTGGCACAATATGAAGAAGGCAGTCTAATAGAGCATGTCATTTACTATGTGAGCAAAACCTTCATTGATTATGAGAAGAAATACTCTCAGATAGAGAAGACATGTCTAGCTCTGGTTTGGATGTGTCAGAAACTGAGACACTATCTGCTGGCATCTGAAGTCAAAATTCTATCCAAATTAAATCCTCTCAAGTACATTCTCGAGCAACCATTTCTCAACGAATGAATTGCCAAATGGCAAGTCCTATTGATGCAGTATGATCTGGAATATGTCGCCCAACAATCTATTAAAGGCTAAGCAATTGCAGATTAATTGGTAGATTTTCCTTTAGCCGAGGGTGTTAAAGCCGAAGATGATTTTCCTGATGAGCGGATCTGCAATATTCAACAATCTCCAGTTTGAAATTTATTCTTCGACAGTTCCAAGAACATGTCAGGCATAGGAATCAGGATTTTGCTAATCACACCAGAGAAGGAGATGATCCCCTTTTCTCTCAAACTGGATTTTCAGTGCACTCATAATATGGCTGAGTATGAAGCTTTGATACAAGGTCTAAAAATTCTACAGGACTTCAATGTCAGAAGAGTGCATGCTTATGGCGACTCTTTGCTCGTCGTCAATCAAGTCCTAGCCGAATGTCAAGTGAAGGATCAGAAATTGCTTCCTTATCAGAAGATCGTCTCAGCTCTTACCCACAAATTCGAAGAATTCCAACTTTTCCATATCAAGAGAGACTTCAATCAAGTTGCAGACAGTTTAGCCAATCTGGGATCCATCATGTCTTTCAAGAGCGAAGAATCTTGTCGCTCCTTTGAAATTGACAGACTTAATCAACCTGCTTTCATCCTAGTAGAATAGATAAACCAGTCTGAGCAAAAGAAGAAGCCCTGATATCATGACATCAAGAAATCCATTGAAACTGGCAAATTTCCTCCAGAACTCTCAAAGAAAGAGCAACGAGCAATTCAGCGCATGTCTGCCTGATATTTTATTCTCGCCGATGTTCTCTTTTGTCGTGGATTCAGTTCTGAGTATTGCAGATGTTTGGATGAAGAGGAAGCCAAAGAAGTTGTGCGAGAGGCATACGAAGGCATTTGCGGTGGTCATGCTGGCTACCAAACTCTTGTCAAACAAATTATCCGAGCAGGATATTACTAGAGAACTATGCAATGAAATTGCTATCGTTTTGTGAAGAAGTGCGTTCAATGACAGATGCATGCACCTTCCATTCATGCGCCAACAACATATTTGCAATCTGTCATCTCTCCATGACCATTTTCTATGTGGGTCTTTGATGTGGTAGGCCCCATCACTCTTTCTGCTTCAAATGGCCATAAATATTTTCTTGCCGCAACATAATATTTCACTAAATGGGTAGAAGCAGTCACTCTACGCACAGTAGAAGGTCGACATGTGGTCTCATTCATCCACAAAAATATCCTGTGCCGCTTTGGTATACCGCATGATATTATGTCAGACAATGACAATCATTTCAAGAATGAGAGAATGAGGACATTCTGCTCAAAGTTTAGAATCCATCATCATTTCTCCGCTCCTTATTATCCTCAAGGGAATGGTCAAGCAGAGGCCACTAATAAGATTCTGATTCGAATCCTGGAGCGAACTTTGAAGACAAGTCATGACTGGCATGAGAAGATTCATGATGCGTTGTGGGCATACATAACCACCATTCGAACTCCAACTAATGCTACTCCGTCAGAACTTGTCTATGGAACTGAAGTAGTACTGCCTTTATATGTTCAAAAACCTGCTTTGAAATTTGCATCACTTCTAGAATTACCTCTTGATCAATATCAGTAGCAACGACTGGTACAACTTGATTTGCTCGATGAAAGAAGGCTCAGAGCAGCAGAGCATGCTCAGTCATATCGTCAGAGAATAGCCAGACAATATGCAAAATCTGTCATTGAAAGAAAATTCTGAGTCAACGATCTAGTGCTCAGATCAACGGCTTATCTCAAGCACCGCCCACGTGGCAAGTGGTCACCAAATTGGGAAGGTCCCTATGTTGTCAAAGAGGCATTACCTTGTAATTCATATCGGCTCATCAATGCCGATAGAGTGGAATTATCAGAACCCATCAATGCTCGGCATTTGAAAAAAATCTATACTTAAATCATGTCTTATTCTTTGTAATTCCTCCAAATTTTCTTCAATAATGGTTAAATGCTCCTTTCCCAGTTATACTGGGGCATTTTTAAAATTTTGTTTTTATCTACAAATACCCTGTATGCAGACAGGATAAACAAATCTCTCATTTTGGACGCATGTGCACTCATTTATATCATTTTCATATTTGCATACATCTGCATTCATTGGTATCAATATTCATTGGCATGCATCTGCATCAAGTTCATTACCCATTCAGGATAAGGGATAATCCTGAGACCCCGACAACCATTCTCGTTATAATTCCCAAATACTTTAAGAGCACAGGCCTCTTTCAAAAATTCAAGTCTCAATTTAAAAACAAGGTATGTTTTCAAAATCCAGTGCTCGAACTGGTACATTTTCAAAATCCAGTGCTCAAACTGGTACATTTTCAAAATCCAATGTTCGGACTAGTACATTTTCAAAATTCAGTGTTCAAACTGGTACATTTTCAAAATTCAATGTCTATATTGACATGTTTTCAAAACCTGGTATTCGTACCAGTGTTCTTTCAAAATTTAACACTAGTGTTAGTGTCTCACCGGTTGGTCGTGTCAGTCGACCTCTTGGGTTCAGTCTTCGTGCTAACCATCCATCAAAATTCAAACTCTATACCAATGACGGCCCTCGGGCCATCCAATTTTCAAATTCCGACCTTCGGGTCACCCAATTTCCGAATCTCTAATTTCGACCTTCGGGTCACTCAATTTTCAATTTCGACCTTCGGGTCATTCAATTTCCAATTTCGACCTTCAGGTCAATCAATTTCCAAATTCCCAATTTTGGCCTTCGGGTCAATCAATTTCCAAATTTCCAATTTTGACCTTTGGGTCAATCAATTCCAATTTTGACTTTCGGATCAATCAATTTCTAAATTTCCAATTTCGACCTTTGGGTCAATCAATTCCAATTTTGACTTTCGGGTCAATCAATTTCCAATTTTTAAATTCTAAATTCCAAATTTCTAATTTCCAATTTCGACCTTTTTTTTGTCACTCAATACCAATTTCAATCATTTTCTCTTGCGAGAGACCCTTTTTACAGGGAGAGTTTGAGGGAGCTCGTTCTTTTCGCATTCTATCCTTTGTTTACTTAGCCCCTTTTCAGGGAGAGTTTGAAGGGACTCACGTCTTTGTGAACCGTTTGCAAAACAAATTTTCAATTTCACACAAGGAACCCTTAGTTCAGGGAGAGCTTCGACGGAAGTTCGCTTTCCTTGTTACCCCAGTTTCATACTAGGCCATTTCATCATGAATGACCCTCTTTTCATGAAGAGTGTGATGGACTCGTTCCTTCATGACCAATTCACCGACCTCACCATTACCATCTCCTTTCCATAAGAGAAGCCTAATGTTAAGAAGTTTTGACGAAAGCTTAATTTCTCTTCGAAAGTTCGTTTTGCAAACACCTCCTCTTCATGGAAGAGAGGAGTAATTTCTATTTCCCATTTCTGAATCTTCTCCTTTGGGAAAAGAAGAAGAGAATTTTTGCCATGGATGCATTGAGTTGTGCTTCAAAAGCTCACTTCCAGAAAGAATGTCAAGAACATTTTATCAATTTGTCATTAAATATTTGTTGATTTCAAAATTTTTATTGCACAAAAACATTACCTCAGAATACCTTCAGTATTACTTCTGAAAGGACAAAGCTTTCGCGAAAAAGGATTCAAAATTCAAGATCTTTCAATTGGCCAACCAAAAGGATGAAGAATAAATCCTTGATATGGCCAGCAAATAAAATTCAATGTTGTCGTAAAGCCATAAGTGATTGATATTGATCGCAGTCAATGACACATTTTTAAAAATCATTCTTGGAAAATAAAGCAGTCAAAATATCCTGAGTGATACAGAAAAATCCACTCAATTTCTATATTTCCTCAATCATTTAAGCTGCAATTAAATATCTGCAAAAGGGATCTCTCAATTGTCGTCAAGATGAAGACAAATTATGCGAGTTAGATCCCCGGGGCCAAAGAAGATTTAGATCATCTCCAAGATGAAGGAGTTTGTGATGGATCCTTTCAGGTAAAGTTTAGATCACCGTCAAGATGAATGCGACTGTGATGAGCCTCCCGACAAACCCTAAAGGATATTTAATTTCTGCTTTCATCAAGAGATTTCCAACCAAAGAGCCAATAACCGTCAATATAATCCCTGAGAGAAAAGAAGGATCAGAACATCTTTGAGATGAAGGAGTTTGTGACGTACCCTTTCCAAAAAAAGAGAGAGAAAAGTCAGGACATCTCCAAAATGAAGGAAGATGTAATAAAATCCCCCAAAACCCAAGAGAGCACTAATTCTGCCAAAAAGGAAGAGAGAAAAGAAAAGGCAGAAAGATCATCATGAGAAAAGAATCCCAGGATATCAGACTGCCAAATATGCCAAGAATCCTCTTTAAATTTTGTGAAATTCTATTATCAATATTCTTTCACCAATTGCTTTCGCAATATCAAGAATACTCTCTTTTCTGTTCATATCAAGGAAATTGATAGCTTCCTTAAAAGAAAGTCAATTGCAAGCAATTTGAATTTGAATCTTGATTCTACGAAGTCAAGCTCAGTTGGAGGTAATACTTCAGGTAGAAAAGAGGGAATATTTTCATCAATATGCTTCATTTCCAATTATCTTGAATCAACAACAATTTTCAATATTTTGATAATATTTTATAACTATCCTAGTGTGAAGCGAGAACTTGTTGTTCATCTTTGGCGCATCCTGACACCATTTGCTATCCCTTTTAGGATTTGATAACGAGAGTTTTCAAAATTCCTTCCCTTCTTTGGTATAATCTGAGCGCCTAAGCTCTCAAATTTGCACACTTTCTTGTGTCCCCACTGTCCCACCATAGACAGTCCAATTTCGGCTTGAGGTTAAGCCACCAATCATTTTCTCGTAAAAGGTCATCAATTTCAAAAGTTATTTAGTCTCAGCAATGAGGTGCTCAAAATCAAATCTCTTTTCAAGCTTTAGGGACCCTCAATTTCATCCTTTTGCAAAACCCCTATTGGATTCATTGTGCAGAAGTCTGAAGGTTCCATCATGGGTTCTTCTTTCAAGAATCCCATCATTTTCATTTCCCGGTCAGGTTAAGAGTTAAACCTGAGCCTCATCTTGATGAGGTATTTCATTTCCCGGTCAGGTTAAGGGTTAAACCTGAGCCTCGTTTTTACACGAGATATTTTCCGTCCCATCCAGGTTAAGGGCAAAACCTGAATCTCACTTCTTTTGAAGTAAATTTCTCTTTTTCATTCTCCATTTCATATCTACCATTTTCATAAGGGCTAATTTCTTCATATCCAATCAGATCTTTCTAACTGGGGCATTTTTATAGCCCAAATTTGGTGTGTTTTCTTTGCCACTAAGATCGTCCTTAAGCCGACTTAGTAGCAAAGAGGGGCATCTGCAAACACTCCAAATTTTCCTCATCCATGCTTAGACAACTCCATCATGCAGTGTCAACTCTGTTAGATCTGTGTAGGAGTCAAACCCCAAGTTTGTGTCAGAAAATTATCATTTTTACCAGCATTCCATTAGGAAAATTACCATCTTACTCCTAGGTCATCCCAGACCCCAGTCAATCGGAGTCAACCAAGCTCGTTGGTCAGTTCAGAACAGTTAGAATATCAGTCATTTCAAGCTCACCTGAGCTCACAATGAACAAATTATTTTCATTTCTGACCATTCCTGCCAAAATGAGATCATTCCTTCATAAATGAGCTCATTTCTCATTTAAATCCAAGTCAATTGTCTCTGAGTCAGTCATTCACAGTCAGTCATATTCCTTAGAGTCTAACTTGAGCTCACCAGAAGTTCAAGTGCTCCAGTTTTAGTTCAAAACCATTTCCAAGTGTTCAGGAACCCATTTTAGCCCGTTTCAGCTCTTTCAGCTGAAATTGAGCTGAGTTCAGTCATTTGAGCTAGTGTTTGAGCTTTGATTTTAGTTCATCTCAGTATTACTGACCTTTGTTTTAGCTCAAACCCAACTCAGGTTGGTGATTCACTTCACTCCAGAGACCATTCTGTACCATTTCTCTAAAAATGGTAGCTTTTCTCGAAAATTTAGTCGGAGAGTTCAGTTGAGTCAGTGTCTTGTCAGTTCAATTGAGTTCTGAAACTCTAAAACCCAGCTCAATCCAGCTCATTTCAGTTCAATTCAGCTCAAACCCTGACTTTTAGTGTCACTCTAGCTCGGTGGAGTCCGAAAACCATTTCTTGAATCACTTCGCAAATTTTATCAATTTTAACACTTTTTGAACTGGTACAAGTGTCAATCGGGGTTTAATATCCAAATTTCTTCATTCAGGGTTTGCATTTCGCAATGCATTTCATGTCATTTCTCATCATTTTATATCATTTCTCAGCATTTCACAACATTTCATCACATTTCATTTCATTTTCGAAGTCCAGAACTCCCGTTTTATAAATTTCAATCTAGATTGAGTTTTAAAAAAGTTTTCAAAATCAATTTCAAACCCTAGGTTTCCAAAATTGACATTTTTACCTACCAGATTCTAAATTTGGAAATATTTTCCCAAGAAAAACAATCTGGATTTATTTCAAACTCAAATTTTCAAATTCTACACTGGATTTGCTTCACAACGGGGTATTGAACTTCAAAATCCGAGCTCATTTCAAAATCTGTCAAAAATAGCTCGTTTCATCTAGAAATTTTCTGAAAAGACTATTTTACCCCTCTAATATTCAAAATGAATTTCAAAATTGGAATTTGGACCCGCTCTGAGATGGTCCATCCATTTGCAATTTCCTTTTAATATATATATATATATATATATAAAAGTTTTACTTTATTTTCTTTTAGTTGTTTTTTTTTTTTTACCTAAGGTGGGACCCACAAGGGGGTCGACCAGCAGCCCTCTTCTCTTCCCTTTCTTTCCTTTTTCCTTCCTCCTTTTCCTTTTTCTTCTTCTTCTTTTCTTTCATTTTCCTTGTCTTCTTCTTCCCTTTCTTCTTTTTATTTCTTTTTCTTCCTTCTTTCCCTTCTCCAGCCCACTCACGTAGGGCTCTCCCTCTCCCTTCTCTTCTTCCTCTTTTCTCTTCTCCTTCTTCTTTTCTTTTCCCCTTTTTCTTTCTTCTTTCCTTCTTCCTTCTCCTTTTCTTTCCTTCTTTCTTTCCCTCCTTTCTTGCTTCCCTTTTTCATTGCTCAGCCACCATAAGACCTGGCTTTCTTACCTATTCCCAACAATTCACGTACTTCCCATTCACGCACTTCTCCTCTCTCATTAAAACCCATCTCTCCTTAAAAACTTAGGTATTGATTTTAATTTGTTTCTAAGTCATCAACCTAACAGCCATACGGCTGAAGGAACTCCCCTCTCTCATTCCCTCTGATCCGTAGCTCTCATTCTTCTAAACCTTCCTCCATCAGCCCCCCTCTTACCTGCAGCAACTGTAGTTTCCTTCAACCATTGCCCTCTTACCTGCAGCAACTGTAGTTTCCTTCAACCATTGCAAGCTCTCCCACGGTGGCTGCCATCTCCATCTCTGGCCACTTCACCATTGACGTCACCTACAACTCCAACAACTCTGTCACTGCAGCAGCTACAACCACCTATTGCAAGCTTCCATTGGATCCAGCCAACTGACGCATCACTTTTGCTTCCTCCGGCAAGTTGCATCCCTTCTCAACCTCCATTGTTCCAGCTGCAGCCGTCGCCAACCACACCTTTGATCCAGCTCCGGCCGGCACCTATCTCCAGCTACAACCTCTTCATTGGCGATTAAAGCCTTCACTTCCAGTATTTGGTGGATTGCCCGGTACCTTTCGAGTTCCAGCCCTCCTTGGCTGCAGCAAAGTTGAATCCCAGCCTCTTCGGTAGCCATTGCTGCTACCCCAACCTTCAGCCACAACCAAGGTGCGTCGCCTTTTCTCCTTTTGATATCCACTTTGTTTCATTGATTCTTTCTTTTTTTACCTTATTATTATCTACTTTACTATTTGTTGCATTTCAACGGGATATTCCCAAGTTTCCTTGATACTACGTAGAGGCACTTCAAAAGCCAAATTCATGAGTGTGTGTGAGTCCTTTTAGAAGATACTCCATATGTCTAGGCTCGGTGAATGATAGGATCTGTCCATTGGATGGACTAGATCTTTTGTTCGAAAGCCAAAAGCAATAAAGCAAATCATAGCCTTGCTATTTTTTTTTTGTTATTTATTTATTCCATGTACTTTCATGCATAAAATATACATTTAGAATAGTTTGTAATTCATTTTATTCATCCTATGTAAGTTTGATTATTATTTAATTTAGAGCTTATAAATTATCGTTTATGTGCAAAGTCTATATGTTATTTCATGTGAGTTATTGCATCAATAAATTCTGTAAATTTTAGGGTAATTGGATTTACATGTCTTTGTTTTTATGCCAAAAAATTGATTTCATTTGGGTTTCTTAACCCTATCAAACAAACCGAATCCCAAACTGGAATTTCGCATTTCTAGAACTTCCAATTTCTGTTTTAGCAGACAAGAGCATTCGAGATCTCCTAGATGGACGATCCGAATTTCCACCTTAAAATTACAGTAGATTCACGATGAAATCTACTAACTGTCTGAAAATTTTGGGATCTTTATAAGTAGATTTAGCCTTTGTTAAAAATCAATTTTCCCCGACCCTTGGGAAAACCTCAATTTTTCCTTGTCAGGGTATAGACCGACCCTAATGTGCTGTGTTCGTTCAATCCATAAGTCTTCTGTCAAAACTTTCAATACAAAAGTTGTTCTGAACCCATTCCTATGTCATTTTTCAAAATTTTGGGAATTTTTAGAATTGTCCAAGTATTTTTCCCGGAATTATTTTTTCTGTCTAACAGATTCAAATATCCAGAAATTCCAGAGATCCAGGTCTCTGATAACAGTGTGCTCATTTCCAAACCATAACCCGAATTTCAATACTGTAAAAAGAGGAAATTTGCCTATGTTTGTCAGAAATATTTTACCATAATTTCAGCCATTTTCCCATCTGTCTGATAGTTTTCCCACATTTTCTCCTGAAACCTGTCTGTTTGCCCTAAACCCTAGAGTCGCTGGATTCTGATCCGACTTGCCGGAGCTGTCCAGCTCCGACCATAGGTCAAAACCAAAGTATGTAAAAGTAAAAAATCCTTTCCTTAATGTTCTCTGTCACCTCATAAAATTTGGCTGATTTTTATGGAAGTTTGATATCCGAAATCCCATTTAGAATCAACATTTTAGGCAAAATTTTGATTTTTTTAGGCTTTTAGCTATTTTCCATATTAAAAAAATAACAAAAAATAGATTTTCGAGCTCCATTATGTTTTTAGGGTTAGTCTAGGTGTATATGCCAAATTTGGCTCAATTTCAAGTTCATCTGATTTGTATGTTAGTTTATTTTTAAATTCAAAAGCGAAAATCAGGCGAAAATCAAGTTAAATTTGATATTTTATGATGTTTTCGCCATTTTAGGATTTTTATCATGTAAATAAGCATGTCATGTCATATTAGGGTTAATTTCAATATCATTTGCATTTTCATTTTCATTTTCTATTTTTGTAAAATTTATTTCAGAAAACCCTGGTTTCAAGGCCATAGTCTTGTTGTCAATGGCATTTTGGTCATTTTGATCACAATTTCGAAATTCCAAACTTTAATTTTCCAAATTTCATGCATATCATCATATTTCATCATATTATGTTTGATTTATTTTATATGATTTTCAAAATTCTAAAATTTACAAAAATTCTTTTAGAAAACCCTCAATTCAAGGTCATCAGGAGCATTTTGGTCATTTTGACCCTAATTTCGAATTTCCAAGTTTATTTTTGAAATTTATTTATTATTTATCATGTTTATATCAAAGGGGGTATGATTCTGGGTTTATATCTAAATAATATCTAATAATTTCCAATATTTTCGGATAAATTCAGAAAAACCTACATTTCTGTGCTAACATTATTTTCTAGTTTTGCAGGAACATTCAAGAAGAAGACTTTTATTTGTTTGTTTTATTTCAATTTAATGTAATATCAGATATAATAATTTGGAATAAGAGTTACTTTTCAGCTTAGGATAGGACTGCATTGCATATAGTTTAATTTCTGCTATTTTTAAAATTTGATATCTGATGTATGCTGCATATGCATATTTTCCAAAATCACTATGGTTGACACGAATAGCACGTGCACAAGCTCTTATGAAGTTCAGGAATTTGGTGGAATTCATATTTATGGCCATAGTAAGAATATGAAGAAAACCAAGATTTATGATCTTCGTATTAGCCACATTCAGCCTACACTCTTAGGCTAACTTCAAAAATGCACTGCATTTCTCAAAATTTCAAAAGGATTTCTCAATTGTTTAATGAAGTTCTCTTTCAAATTCATTCATTCATTCAAATTGAATTATTTCCAAACTCATTTCCCAATTCCATTTCAGAAAAATTGATTTTCCCAAGAATTTCGAAGTCTTTCTCAGGATTTGATTTTCTCAGAATCCTAAGTTTTCACATGAGACTTCAAAGTATTTTCCAAGTTCAAATCATGATTTTTCTAAGATTTCCACATTCTCAATTCTAAGTTTCCAATCTCAAAATCAGTTTTCTCAGATCCCATTTTCTGAGAATTCATTTTTCATTTCAAAAATCCTTTTCCAATGAACTTCCTGATTTTCTCAGAATTCTCAAATCTATTTCCTCAGAAAAGCAATCTAAATATCAAAATCGATCTTCCAAAGTTCAAGTTTTCCTGAGTATTCATTTTTCAATTCAATTTCCGATTTCCAATGAAATTCAATGATTTTCCCAGGAATTCAATTTTCAAGTACTTTTCCAAGCATATTTCAACTTTCCAAGCAAACATCATCCTTTCAAAACTTGCATCTTTTCAAAATTCCATAGCACATGCTTGATTCTTTATGCATTCTAGAAAAATAGAGCATAATTTAGATAATTTAACTTAGTCAAAGCACGCATTTGATCCTTGGTTCAATTACCCCTGGTAAAGCCGCCAGGAACGGTTGAACCTCGTACCGACAGGCGGATCCCATTCCACGGAATTTTCTCGCAAAATTTCAAAACGGAGGCGAGTAATTTTCAAAACCAATTTTCAAAAACTTTGGTCGAGTTTGACTCGCAGAATCGTTTCTCTCACTCTCGCAGAGGGAGGGGGGGAAATTTTCCGATGATAACACGATTGCAAGTTCACTCCTCTAAAGCAATCACTCGACAAAGTCCTTTAATATATGTTGACCAAGGAATTAGTAAAGCTCCCAAGAGCCACAGACCCTCCCACGATCATGGGAAGATTCATGAATCAGTTCTGCAAATTCCATCGGGTAGTAGCGCACGACATCGACCACTGCTTTGTCTTCAAGAACATTGTTCAAGACTACATTGACAAGAATCTCCTCGCTGAAAATCAAGAAGACACTAGTTAGGCATCTTGACCGAGCTTTGTCTCGATCATTCAAGAAACTGACAATGGCAATGCTTTCCCATTTCTCATTTTACTTTTGTTATTTTGAAGGGATGATGTAATCCCATTTTTCTTTCCTTGAATTGTCATTCTTCCTTCCATGCATCAATAAAACTATCAACTTTTCTCATAGTTGGCACCATCTCCTTTATGTATTGTCGCTCTTTCTCCTTTTTTGCAATATATCTTTTTGTGAGGAGTAACCTCTTTTAGAGTGTCTCTTGAATCGATCAAGAAGTCTGTTACCTTGTTACCCTCAGAGAGCGTTCACCAAATATCAATTATTTATCCTTTTGTTCAATGTCTTACTCCGTAGTCACACTGGGGCATCTTTTGAAAATTTGTTTTACCTCAAAACATCCTGTATGCAGGCAGGATCAAACAAAATCTCTCACCTTTCATTTGCGTTCATTTGCATCCATTTGCATTAAATTTATTACCTATTCACAATCAACAAGCACTTTTCAAAATACCGATCTTTTTCAAACTCGACCTGCTGGTCAAGTCTTTTATCAAAACCATTTTTGCTGGTCTTGCCAAAATCAACCTTCGGGTTAAGCCTTTTTCTAAATACAGTTCTTACTGGTCAATGTTTCCAAACCCAGTCCACATTGGCCTAGTTTTCCTTCGAAGATTCAAGTTTCGACTCGAATTTTCTTACCTTAAAACCTGAATTGGTTTAATTTTCCTTCGAGATTCGAGTTCTGACTCGAATTTTCTTTTCTTCAATTGATATAGTTTTTCTTCGAAGATTTAAGTTTCGACTTTAATTTTCCAGTTGCCTTAGGGATTCGAGTTCCGAATCGAATTTTCTTTCTTTCAATTGGTGTAGTTTTTCTTTCAGGGATTCGAGTTCCAACTTGAAATTGCTTTCCTTTAAATCTGAATTGGTTTTCCTTTGGGATTCGAGTTTCGACTCAAATTTTCTTTCCTTTAAATTTGAATTAGTTTTCCTTTGGGATTCAAGTTCCGATTCAAATTTTCTTTTCTTTAAACCCAAATTGGCTTAATTTTTCCTTCAAAAATTGGAGTTCCGACTCAAATTTTCTTTCCTTAAAACTGAATTGGTCTAGTTTTTCCTTTAGAGATTTGAGTTTCGACTCGAATTTTCTTTCCTTAAAAACAGAATTGGTTTAGTTTTTCCTTCAAAGATTTGAGTTTCGACTCAAACTTTCCAATTCTCCTTTGGAGATCCAAGTTCCGACTTGAACTTTTTTTTAAAAATTCAACTTTTGAATTGATCTTTTATCAAAAATTGAGTCTTTTCAGGGTTCAATCTTTAGCCATGGATATGTCAGTTGGACATCAAGTAATTTCTTTCACCAAGGATTTCAAAATATTTTGCCAAGTTGCTACCAAATTATGTATTGATTTCAAACTTTTATTGCATAAAAATATTATCTTCGGTATTCCTTCCAAAAGGATAAAGCTTTTGCAAAAAAAAAATAAAATTCAAGCTTTTGTTGGTCAACCAAAAGGATGAAGAAAAATCCTCGATATGCCCGGTAAAAGAAAATTCAATGATGTTGAAAAGCCATAAGTGAATTGATATTGATCATAGCTATGACATATTTTTAAAGACCATTCTTCTGGTAATAAGGCAGTGAAAATATCGTGGGCAATAAAAAAGAATTCACTCAATTTCAATATATTTCTTCAATCATTCAAGCTATAATTAATTATCTGCAAAAGGGATCTCTCAACTATCATCAAGTTGAAGACTGATGGATGACTTAGACCCCCCGGGCCAAAGGAGACTCAGATCATTTTCAAGTTGAAGGAGCATGTGACGTGTCCTTCCAAGGAAAGTTTAAATCAACGCCAAGTTAAAGGTTGATGCGATGAACCTCCCGACAATCCCCAAAAGACATTTAATTATTGTTATCATCTAGAGATTTTGATCCAAAGAGACCATATAATCAATGTAATTCTTTGGATTAAAGAAGACTCTGATCATCTCCAAGTTGAAGGAGTTTGTGACGTGTCCTTACAGAAAAAATCAAAACATCGCCAAGATGAAGGCTGATGTGATGAAATTCTTGTCAAATCCCAAGAGAGCTTACTTTTCATATCTCAAAAGAGTTTAAAACATTACCAAGATATTTCAAATAAAGCGACAACATTATCATTGTACTTCCTGGGACCAAAGAAGGCTCAGATCATCTCCAAGTTGAATGAGTATGTGACGTGCCCTTTCAGAGAAAATCAGAATATCACTTAGTTGAAGGTTGATGTGATAAAATTCTCACCAAATCCTAAGAAAGCTCAATTTCTATGTCTCAAAAGAGTGCAAAAAGATTATCATGGAAAAACTCCAGATATCAAACTGCCAAATTGCCAAGAATCTTCTTTACCTATGTGAAATTATTTTATCAATATCCTTTCATTAATCGCTTTTATGATACTAAGAGCAAACTCCTTTCTTTTCATATCAAGGAAATGGATAGCTTCCTCGAAGAAACTCAATAGAAATAATTTGATTTTGATTATGGATTCTACGGGGTTAGCCCAATTGGAGGTAATACTCTAGGTAGAAGAGGGAATATTTTTTGCACGGATATGTACATTTCAATTACTTTGAATCAACTACAACTTTTATCATTTTGGCAATATTTTCTAGCTATCTTGATATGAAGCAAAAGCTCGATGTTCATTTTGACACATTCTAGCGTCACCTTATGCCTCCTTGAGAGGATTGCCTTATTCATCTTTCGCGTTATCGAAAGATTCACCTCACTTCTCTCTGAAAGGATAGCCTTATTCATTTTTCGCGTTGTCGAAAGATTCACCTCACTTCTCTCTGAAAGGATGGCCTTATTCGTCTTTCGCATTGTCAAAAGATTTGCCCCACTTTTCCTCTGAAAGGATAGCCTTAGTCGTCTTTCGCGTTGTTGAAAGATTTGCCTCACCTTTTCTTCGAAAGGATAGCCTTAGTCGTCTTTCGTGTTGTTGAAAGATTTGTCCCACTTTTCTCTGAAAGGATAGCCTTTGTCATCTTTCGCGTTGTTGAAAGATTCGTCTCACTTTTCTCTAAAATGATAGCCTTAGTCGTCTTTCTTGTTATTGAAAGATTCGCCTCACTTTTGAAAGTGTACTAGGATCGAGGCAACGAGCACTAGAGGGGGGGGTGAATAGTGCTTTTAAAAAAAATATGCGGAATATTAAAGGATTTTGCAATTTGAAAAGCAAACACACAAAGAACAAAAGATTTTATCCTGGTTCGGTCTATCCCAACATACATCCAGTCCCCAAGCAAAACCCGCTTGAGATTACCACTATCAACCTTGTTAACTACAAGATCACACAGACCAAAACAGGTCCCACTTTCAGTAACAACCCTACTGAAAGCAAACAACTCCTTTAAACCAAGGAGTCCTTTTTACAGAAAATAAGTAACAACTTACAATATAACCTATGAGCCTTTCTTTTGAATGCAAATGAGATGCAATTGGCTTTTGAGGTTGTTGAAATACTCTACTCACGAATTCACTATCTCTCAAAGGGATTTAAGTGAAAAACTGAAGTGAAAATATCAAGTGAGTGAGAAAACAAATACTTGAATGAATAGGAGTGAAAAGCAAGAAGTAAATGATTCAAATTGATTGAGTTCAAGTTGTTTTGAGTGTAAAATGCACTCATATTTATAGTTAAAAAATTCCATACGTTGAGAGTATGAAAGGGTGTCAAAACAGTCCATTTGAACGTTCAAAACGTTTGAAAAATGAAAAGACACGCCTTTTTAAAGTTTTAGGAAAAATGGCAAAATTAGTCGACTGGAACAGTAGTTAGTCGACTAATAGTTAGTCATTAGTAGACTGACAGTTATCGCCGGTCGATTGATCTGTTTATCGAGCCGTTTGAAAAATTGAAATTTTGAAACTTAGTCGACTAGAGAAAAATTAGTCGACTGATAATATCATCAGTAGACTGAAAAACCTTTCAGTCGACTGCTGCTAAAATCTTCTGAAAAACAAACATTATGTCCGGTCGACTGATAAAAGCATTAGTCGACTGTTGCTAAATTTTTCAGAAAACACATGTTTTGTTCAGTCGACTGATAAAACCGTTAGTCGACTGCTGCTAATTTTCCAGAAAACAGACATTCTGTCCAGTCGACTGATAAAACCTTTGGTCGACTAATTTGAAAAAAATGACTTTTTAGAAAATATGGCGCGAAAGGATTAGTCGACTGGTAAGTCTATTGGTTGACTAATAAACACGAAAATTTAAGAAAAGAGTTTTATAAAAAGATTTTAATGAGGGGTTCTTTTAGAAAAGTTTTTCTAAAGATTTTTAGGTAAAATGCAACCTAAATATGCACTCTAAGTAAGGCTCTTACAAGAATCTAAGACTTTTTAATGAATTAAACATTTGCACACTAGTCTTCAAAGATTCTTCATCGAATTCTTCAATTTCTTCATAGCCTTAGCTGAAATACAGTTGATTCCACTTGCTCATCATCAAAACCTTGTACTTGAAGTATCACGTATGGCTTCATTGTCGTAACAATCTCCCCCTTTTTTATGATGACAAGCTTAATCAAAGATGGAGCATTTTAGATGCATAGATGGAGATTTTACTCCCCCTATCAATATGCTGCAAAACATTAAAAAGTTAGTACTTTCAAAGCACATATATCACATATTGATTGGTTTGCATTTTCATTCATCATTACTTCATGCATTTATAAATGCATTCATTCAAAGCTTACTTTTTCTCTTAATTTCGCATTTCTCTTGCAAGATCTCCTGCAATTTCAATTTAATGCTAGCTTTTATCTTTTTCTCCCCCTTTGTCAGAATAAAAAAGAGTAAGGGCAGAAATAGCATAAGCAAAATAGAGATACAAGTTTAAAATATTACAACCCATAAAGTATGAAAGTTTAGACACATCTTCACGAAAAGTGTGTTGATGCAGCTCCAAAGCTTCCAGTCTCTGCATAACTTCATCATTGTCTTGACTTGTAGGAAATTTCTTTTTTTTTGCATGAGATGAAGGTGTCGCAGAAGGTGAAGGTTCAGAAATAGATGGTTCAGTAGGATCAGATGGTTTAGTTTGATCAACATTTAAAGGAGGCAGATATTTAATTTTCATTCTTTTAAAAATTGTTTGATCAAAGAACTCTTTTTGCTCAATATATTTTTCATTTGTTAAGGGAACTTTGAAATGTCTAAAAATACGAGTTAGAAGACATCCATAAGAAAGAAATGGTTTTTGTTTCCACAAATTTGTAAAATACACATTGGCCCAATTTACAGAAATATTTCCAAATAAAACATAAAGAGTCGTAGATAGATCTGTGGAATAGTAATCAAAAGAACCAGTTTTAGGTAGAACATTGTGGGCAAGGATTCGTCCAGCAATGCGTGCACGAGTTTAAAGATTAGTATTTTTGAAAGGAGAGCAGTGAGGTGCACCTGGAAGAAGAATTTGTTCAAAAATTCTTTCATCATTTAGTTCAACAGTGTTGAAAAGAGTGTCTGAAGGTGGAATTTCTAGAATTTCTCCAAGCAGTTTAGAATCAAACTCGATTTCAACATCACGAACAAGAGAAGAAAGAACTCCAGTTTCATGATCAATTTGTAAATTCGTGTAAAACAAGTGAATCAGAAAAGGATAGTGAAGGGTATCTGCACAGGCATCAAAAAGATGTGAAATTCCAAAAAATAATTCTCTTATTTTGTAACGAGAAAACAGGTGAAATAGTACATTTCGGCCTAGTAAAATAGGTAGTGCAGAAATTGATCCAAAAGTATCATATAAAAGAGGATTTCAGAGTAATCTGAGTGAAAAAACATGTCTTGAAGAAGGTGTAGGAGGAGGAGAACCTAAACCTTTTGCAGATGCAGACTTCGTACGAGGCATGATTAAAAACAGATTTACCAAAAATGTCGGCTTCCAAATGACGTCCGGAAAGAGGAAAATGTTGTCCAGCGTTCAGAAACTAAGGAAGATACGGTGGCTGACGGCGAGTGTGAAGGCTGCCACAAGGGGATTCCAGCAATGGTTGAAGATACACCGTCACAGCAAGAGTGTTTCGGCGTGTTTTGAAGATGCGTCAGTTACTGCAAGAGGATTCTGGCGTTTTAAGATCACGACCAGAAGATTCCAGTGTCTCCTTGTCACGGCAAGAAAATCCCGGCGAAGATCGAACAACACTTTGAGGGTTTTTCGGAAGAGAGAGAGGAAAAAGACCAAAAAGGGGTTTTCGTTTTAAGGGTTTCGTTCCTTTAAAATAAAAACGAAAAGGTGTGAAAATGAAACGATGCCTATTTAAAAAAAATGGGTGTTAAAAAAAAAATCCAAGGTGTATCGAGTCCCTTCATTTAAATTTTTAAAAAAAAATTTAGTCGACTAAAACTTTATCGGTCGACTAAGAATGTGCGACTCATTCTAAAAACACCAGTCGACTAGAAATATATCGGTCGACTAATATGGTGCGATACATTCTAAAAATTTTAAAAATGAGCAAATACCTAATTCTCTCATAATTCTCATAAATTCTTCATTTTTAAGAGGTTTAGTGAAGATATCGGCATGTTGTTCTTTAGTGGAAATAAAATTTAACGAAATATCTCCTTTTAACACATGATCTCTTAAGAAATGATGTCTAACTTCAATATGCTTAGTTCTTGAGTGTTGAACAGGATTTTTCAAAAGATTTATAGCAGTAGTGTTATCACAATAAATAGTTGTTGTGGAGTAATTCAAAGCAAAATCTTTTAAGGTCTGTTTCATCCATAGTACTTGTGAACATGCTAAACTAGCCGCTATATATTCTGCTTCAGTTGTTGAGAGTGACACTGAATTTTGCTTTTTACTAAACCAAGAGACTAAAGAATTTCCTAAGAAATGACAAGTTCCACTAGTACTCTTGTGATCAGATTTACTTCCTGCAAAATCTGCATCACTATATGAAACTAAATCAAAGGAAGATGATTTTTGGTAAAACAAACTGAAATCTGAAGTATCTTTCAAATAATGAAGAATTTGTTTTACGACAGTTAAATGAGATTCCTTTGGATTAGCTTGAAATCTTGCACACATACAAACACTAAACATAATATCAGGTCGACTAGCAGTTAAGTATAATAGAGATCCGATCATACCTCTGTAGAGCTTAGTATCTACACTTTTACCATTTTCATCTTTATCAAGAGAAGTAGTTGTACTCATGGGCTTCCTTCTTGATTTTGATGAGTCCATCCCAAATCTCTTGAGAAGTTCTTTTGTATACTTAGCCTGATTGATGAAGATTCCTACTTCAGTTTGCTTTATTTGAAGTCCAAGGAAGTAGTTTAATTCACCCATCAAGCTCATTTCAAACTCTTCCTGCATAGCTTTAGCAAATTCTTTACAAAGAGAATCATTAGTAGAACCAAATATTATGTCATCAACATAAATTTGCACAATAAGAATATCTGAATTAAGATTTTTAATAAATAAAGTGGAGTCTACCCGACCAATGGAAAAACCAGATTGTTCTAGAAAATTTCGTAGTCTTTCATACCACGCTCTTGGTGCTTGTTTGAGTCCATACAAAGCTCTTTTCAATTTGTAGACTTTTTTTCTGGATATTTCTCATTTTCAAAAACTGGAGGTTGCTCTACATAAACTTCTTCATTGATGTGTCCATTTAAGAATGCACTCTTAACATCAATTTGATATAACTTGAAGTTCATGTAACTAGCAAAAGCAAGCATCATTCAAATTGACTCTAATCGAGCCACTGGTGCATAGGTTTCATCAAAATCTATGCCTTCTTCTTGATTATAGCCTTGTGCTACTAGCCTTGTTTTGTTACGAATGACTTCACCATTTTCGTCCAACTTATTTCGGAAGACCCATCTTGTTCCAATTACTGGATGATCCTTTGGTCTATCAACTAGATCCCAAACATCATTCTTAGTAAATTGGTTAAGTTCTTCAGACATGGCCAAAAGCCAAAATTCATCATCACAAGCCTCATTGATATTCTTTGGTTCTAATTTAGATATGAAAGCAACATTTGCAATATATTTTTCTATATGCTTTCATGTTTGGACACCACTCTTTATTTCACCAATAACTTGTTCATGTGGATGATTAGAAATTTATTTCCAAACCGGTTGAAGAGGAACATTTTCTTGAGAAGTACTCTCTATCAAGGGTTCTTCTTGAAGTATTACTTCTTCTCCTTCGCTTAGAGGTATAATCTGCTCACAATTCTCATCAAATGCAACATGTAAAGATTCTTCAATACAAGATGTTCTTTTATTGAAAATACGATAAGCTTTACTTCTAGAAGAATATCCAAGAAATATTGATTCATCTGATTTTGAATCAAACTTATCAAGATTATCTTTGGTATTTAACAAGAAACATTTACTACCAAAAATTTTGAAATATGAGATCTTTGGTATACGATCATAATACAATTCAAAACATGTTTTATGTAAAATTGGTCGAATAAGAACACGGTTCAAAACATAACATGTTGTATTTATTGCTTCAGCCCAAAAGTATTTTGGTAAATTTTTATCTTGAAGCATGGTTCTAGCACATTCTTGAAAAGTTCTATTCTTTCTTTCAACAACTCCATTTTGTGGAGATGCTCTAGGAAAAGCAAAGTTGTGAGATATACCATGTAAATCACAAAACTTTAGAAAAGATTCATTTTCAAATTCACCACCATGATCACTATGAATTTTAATTATAGATGTAGATTTTTCATTTGTAATTCTTTTACAAAGTTTAGAAATTTTCGAAAAAGCATCATTTTTGCTTTTTAGAAAAATCACCCATGTAAACCGGGAATAATCATCTACTATAACAAAAGCATACTTGCTACCATTCAAACTTTGAATTCTAGATGGTCCAAATAGATCTAAATGTAAAAGTTCAAGAGGACTTTTTGTTGAAACTATATCTTTTGCTTTAAAAGAACTCTTGATTTGTTTACCCCTTTGGCAAGCATCACATAAGTGATCTTTCTTATATGGTTTTCTAGGTAGGCCTCTTACAAGATCATTCTTGGATAACTTTAAAATAATTTTAAAGTTAACATGTCCAAGTCTCTTGTGCCATAACCATTGAATTTCATTTGAAACAATAAGACATTTTTCATTAAAAATGGGTAATTCATCTAGATATAGTTTATACACATTGTTCCTTCTTTTACTTTTAAAAATGATCTTTTTAGATTAAAAATCAGAAATTAAGCATAAATCATTTTCAAAAGAAACATGAAAATCTTTATCACATAATTGACTAATAGATAATAAATTATGCATTAAACCATCTACTAAAAGAACATTTTCTATCAAGGAAAATTTTGGATTACCAATATTACCAATACCTATTACTTTTCCCTTGTTATTGTCACCAAAGGTGACGGTTCCTCCATCCTTATTTTGAAGGGTGGAAAATAACTCCAGCCTTCCAGTCATATGTTTGGAACAACCAATGTCCAATATCCATTTGCTCCTTATGTTGTGTACCTACAACAAAATTAGAAAATAGAGCATTTGACCCCTTTCTATTTTCGGGTCCATGAGAGTTAGTCTTAGGAACTCATATCCATTTGGATTTTGGTTTCCTTTGATAATAAATATTCTTTCTATAAAAGAATTTATCATGTCTAGAATAATCATGTCTAGGCTTATAAGTATTATAGTTTCCATGATTAGATGCATTTCTATTAGAACTAGAAAGTTTAGTTCTATTAACAAATGGTTGAGAATAATGTCTTTGATTTTTCACCACATAGTTTGGTCTATTTTGAGTATCAAAGAAGCTATATCCCAATCCAGTTTTATTAACCAAGCATCTTTGAGAACCAAGAAGTTTTTCTAGATTCTCTTGACCATTTGTGAATTTGGTCACTATGGAAAGAAGATCATTTGATTTTTCTTTTAGACTAGATATTTCTTTTTGTAAGAGATTGGTTCTAATTCCAATTTCTTTTATCTCAAATGCTTGGCAAGAGTTTTCCTTCTTGAGATCTTCTATCTCTTGAAGTAACACTTTATTTTGAGAGTCAAGAGTTAAATTTTCAGTTTTTAACTCTTTATTTTTAGAACTTAGAATCTTAAATTTATCATATAAATCATTGAATGCTTCTAACAAATCATCATAGTCAATTTGACTTACCGAATCTTCTTGTGCTACAAAGCACATGTTGGCGACTTCTTCATTTGATTCTTCATCGGAAGAGGAGTCACTATCATCCCAACATGCTTGAAATGCCTTTTTCTTCTTGAATTGTTCCTTGGGCTTGATTTTGAGAAGAGGACAATCTTTCTTGATATGTCCTGCCTTTTTGCAGTTAAAGCACTTGACTTCATTGGGATTGGAAGAATATGCTTTCTTTACCTTTCTTTGAAATCTTCCCTTTTTGATGAATCTTCTGAATTGCCTTGTGATGAGGGCAATATCTTCATCTTCATCTTCTTCTGAATTTTCTGAGTCAGAAGTAGCCTTAAAAGCAAGAGATTTCTTCTTGGGCTCTTCTTCTTGTCTGTCTTGAAGTTGGACTTCATATGCCATAAGGTTACCAACCAAATCTTCAAGAGTGAGAGTGTTAAGATCATTTGCTTCTTCAATAGCAGTGGTTTTTCTCTCCCATTCAGGAGTTAAACACCTTCAGATCTTTCTGACTAAATCCACTTGTGAATATTCTTTTCCAAGGGATTTCAAAGTGTTAGTTATATCGGTCATTCTAGTTACCATGTCCGATATAGATTCATTTTGAACAATTCAAATTTATGAACCAAAGAAGCAATTTTAGATTCTTTTACCTTTGACGTACCTTCGTGAATCACAAGAAGAGTATGCCAGATTTCATTTGCTGTAGAGCATTGAGAGATGCGATTGAACTCTACCTTGTCAACGGCACAATATAATGCATTCATCGCCTTGGCATTCAGTGAAGCGGTTTTCTTTTCTTCATCAGTCCATCGGCTGAAATTAGTTGATGGAGTTTAGTACTTATCTGAAACAACTCTCCAAATATCGAGATCCATGGATTGCAAGAATATTGTCATTCTCACTTTTCAGTATCCATAGTTTGTTCCGTCAAAGAGAGGAGGATGAACAGAGGAGCATCTTTCTTTGTGCTGAGATGTTGTAGTTGCCATGCTAGATGATGATCAAATCAGAATAATAGCAAACCTGCTCTGATATCAAATGAAAGTGTACTAGGATCGAGGCAATGAGCACTAAAGAAGGGGTGAATAGTGCTTTTAAAAAAAATCTAGGGAATATTAAAGGATTTTGCAATTTGAAAAGCAAACACATAAAGAACACAAGATTTTATCCTGGTTCGGTCTATACCGACCTACATCCAGTCCCCAAGCAAAACCCGCTTGAGATTACCACTATCAACCTTGTTAACTACAAGATCACACAGACCGAAACCGATCCCACTTTCAATAACAACCCTACTGAAAGCAAACAACTCCTTTAAACCAAGGAGTCCTTTTTACAGAAAATAAGTAACAACTTACAATACAACCTATGAGCCTTTCTTTTGAATGCAAATGAGATGCAATTGACTTTTGAGGTTGTTGAAATACTCTACTCACGAATTCACTATCTCTCAAAGGGATTTAAGTGAAAAACTGAAGTGAAAATATCAAGTGAGTGAGAAAACAAATACTTGAATGAATAGGAGTGAAAAGCAAGAAGTAAATGATTCAAATTGATTGAATTCAAGTTTTTTTGAGTGTAAAATGCACTCATATCTATAGTTAAAAAATTCCATACGTTGAGAGTATGAAAGGGTGTCAAAACAGTCCATTTTGAACGTTCAAAACGTTTGAAAAATGAAAAGACACACCTTTTTAAAGTTTCAGGAAAAATGGCAAAATTAGTCGACTGAAACAGTAGTTAGTCGACTAATAGTTAGTCATTAGTAGACTGACAGTTATCGTCGGTCGACTGATCTGTTTATCGAGCTGTTTGAAAATCTGAAATTTTGAATCTTAGTCGACTAGAGAAAAATTAGTCGACTGATAATATCATCAGTAGACTGAAAAACCTTTCATACGACTGCTGCTAAAATCTTCTGAAAAACAAACATTTTGTCCGATCGACTGATAAAAGCATTAGTCGATTGCTGCTAAATTTTTCAGAAAACACATGTTCTGTTCAGTCGACTAATAAAACTGTTAGTTGACTGCTGCTAATTTTCCAGAAAACAGACATTTTGTCCAGTCGACTGATAAAACCTTCGGTCGACTAATTTAACAAAAATGACTTTTTAGAAAATATGGCGCGAAAGGATTAGTCGACTGGTAAGTCTATTGGTCGACTAATAAACACGAAAATTTAAGAAAAGAGTTTTATAAAAAGATTTTCATGAGGGGTTCTTTTAGAAAAGTTTTTCTAAAGACTTTTAGGTAAAATGCAACCTAAATATGCACTATAAGTAAGGCTCTTACAAGAATCTAAGACTTTTTAATGAATTAAACATTTGCACACTAGTCTTCAAAGATTCTTCATCGAATTCTTCAATTTCTTCATAGCCTTAGCTGAAATACAGTTGATTCCACTTGCTCATCATCAAAACCTTGTACTTGAAGTATCATGTATGGCTTCATTGTCGTAACAACTTTTCTCCGAAAGGATAGCCTTAGTCGTCTTTTGCATTGTTGAAAGATTCACTTCACTTTTCTCTGAAAGGATAGTCTTTGTCATCTTTCGCGTTGTTGAAAGATTTGCCTCACTTTTCTCCGAAAGGATAGCCTTTGTCATCTTTTGCGTTGTTGAAAGATTCGCCTCATCTTTCTCTGAAAGGATAGCCTTATCCATATTTCGCGTTGTCGAAAGATTTGCCCCACTTTCTCCGAAAAGATAACCTTATTCGTCTTTCATGTTGTCAAAAGATTTGCCCCACTTTCTCCGAAAAGATAGCCTTTGTTGTCTTTCGCGTTGTTGAAAGATTCGCCTCACCTTTTCTCCGAAAGGATAGCCTTTGTCATCTTTCGCATTGTTGAAAGATTTGCCTCACCTTTTCTCCGAAAGGATAGCTTTATTTATTTTTCGCGTTGTCGAAAGAATTGCCTCACATCGCCTTATTCGTCTTTCGTGTTGTCGAAAGAATCACCCTTGCCCCTCTTTAAGAGAGTTGCCTTATTCATCTTTTGCACTAACAAAAAATTCGCCTTATACTTCTTCGAAAGAATTGCCTTATTCTTTCCAGTTGCCTCCTGCAATCTCATTTTCCTTACCTTTTGCAAACCTCTCTCGGATTTATTATACAAAATCCGAAGGTTCCATCATGGTTTCTTCATTTGAGGATTTCATTTTTGTCCCCTTCAGGTTAAGGGCTAAGGCTGAGCCTCATTCTGATGAAGTGAATTTTCTTCTCTATTCTATTTTCCCCGTTCAGGTCAAGGGTCAAGCCTGAACCTTGTTCTTCCATGAGGTATTTTTCGTCCCATCCAGGTTAAGGGCTAAGCCTGAGCCTCATTTCGATGAGGTGAATTTTCTTGTTTCTTCTCCATTCCATATCCACCATTATCACCAAGCAAATTCTTTCATACCCAGTCAGATTCTTCTAACTGGGGCATTTTTAATAGCCCAAATTTGGTGTATTTTTCTTTTCCACTAAGCTCGGCTTTCAACCAACGTAGTAGCAAAGAGGGACATCTGTAAACATCCCAAATTTTCAACCTTCACTCATGAACCCTTTCCTTCTGCCACTGGGACCCACTCTCTGCAGTCTTCAGGGAACCAATTGGTTGACATTTGAGCCAGGATTGTTCATATCCCTAATTTTACAATAAATTTCAATACTTCATCCTACAATCAAGATTTGATCCAAATTTTGGATCAGTCTCGATTATCAGTTCTTATCCTCAGATGAGAATTTTCAATCCTTTGTGTCTGCCAAGGGTTCGGGATTCCAAGTCCCTCGTCCAGGGTTTACATTTCATGTATCATTGCATATCACTACATGCATTTGGCATATCATCTCATACCATCTCATATCATTCCATGGCATTGCATGTCATTACATCTCATTTTTGAGATCCAACACTCTTGTTTTTCAAAATCTTTCAATCTAGATTTGATTTTAAAACTTTTCTTTCAAAATCAATTTCAAATACCTGGGTTTTAAATCGACATTTTTTCCATTTGTTAACCCCAGGATCTTTATTTCAAAATATTTCCTTTAGAAAGCGATCTGGATTCATTTTAAAACCAATTTTTAATTGATCTCAATGCTCAGATAAGACCCATCTAGGTGGTGTCGCTTCTGGATTCCTTCATTTCTCAAATTTCTCAAAATTTCAGAGTCCTAGTCGGATTAGGACTCTGTCTTTTCACCTTTTTATGCCTTTTCAAAATTTTATGTTTGTTTTAAACTATAAGTAGTCCTACCCCTTTGTCCATTTCTTTCATTTTGGCCAAAATCCCAGAGTCCCAGTTAGATTAAGACTCTTTTTCAAAGTTTCAGTCAGATCAAGACTCTGCTTTTCATCTCTATTTGTACTTGTTTTCAACAAAAGTTGTCAAAATCTTTCATTTTGGTCAAAATTTTGGAGTTTTAGTCAGATTAGGACTCTGCCTCAGAGTTTTAGTCGGATCAAGACTCTATCTTTTACCTTTATTTTTACTTGTTTTCGAGAAAACCTTTCAAAACCTTTCATTTTGGCCAAAATTTCAGAGTTTCAGTTGGACTAAGACTCTGCCTTAGAGTCCTAATCGAATCAAGACTCTATCCTAATTTCATTTATTTATTTCATTTTTACTTGTTTTCAAAAATCCTTTTTAAAATCTCGTCACTTGCTTCTTGTTTCTTCAAAAATTCTCAGAGTTCTAGTCAAATTAAGACTCTTTCCAGAGTCCTAGTCGGATCAGGACTCTAAACCTGACTTCAATTTTTATTTTATTTTCACATGTTTTAGAAAACCCTAAATTTTAAGAGTTTTAGTCGAATTAGGATTCTGTCTCAGAGTCCCAGTTGGATCAGGACTCTAATTCTTATTTCAGTTTTCATCTTATTTTTATCTGTTTTTGTGAAAAAGCTTTTAAAACCTCCTTATTTGTTCAAAATTCTGAGAGTTTTAGTCAAATTAGGACTTTGTCCCAGTTGGGTCAGGACTCTAATTATGATTTCAGTTTTCATCTTGTTTTCACCTGTTTTCGCAAAAAGCTCTCAAAATCTTCTTGTCTGTTTTTAGAAAAATCAAAATTTTTAGAGTTTTAGTCGAATTAGGACTCTGTTTTAGAGTCCTGATCAGATCAGGGCTCTGCTCTGATTTATGTTTTAACTCCCATTTTCACTTCTTTTCAAAACCTTTTCGCCCATTTTTCAGAAAAAATCCAATTTTGTAGAGTTTTAGGCAACTTAGGACTCTATTTCAAGAGTTTAAGTTAAACTAGGACTCTGACCCTAACTTCGTTTTTAAGCTCATTTTATCAAATTCTGAGAAAACCTTTTAAAAACTCTTATATTTATCTTTTAAAATTGCCCAAATTCTAGAGTTCTAGTCGAATTAGGACTCTGTCCTCAGAGTTCCAGTCGGGTCAGAACTCTATTCTGATTTCACTGCTTGTTGCTATTTTCACTAATTTTCAAAAATTCTTTCATCTATTTTCCAAAAGAAGCAAAATTCTAGAGTTTCAGTCGAATCAGAACTCTGTCTTAGAGTCCCAATCAGTTCAGAACTCGATCATGATTTCATCTGTTACCTTCATTTTACTTGTTTTTTGAAAACAAACCCAAAATTTTAGAGTTTTGGTCGAACTAGGACTCTGTCTTAGAGTTTTAGTTGGATTAGAACTCTGATCCTGATTTCAAATTTCATCCCACTTTCACCTGTTTTCTAAAAACTCTCTCAATTATTGTTAGAAAAACTAAAAATCTAGAGTTTTAGTCTTATTAGGACTCTGTCTCAGAGTCCTAATCCGGTTAGGACTCTATTCTGACTTTTGTTTTTACTTCCATTTTTCAAAAATTAGTCTGGTTTACAGAGTTTCAATTGATTCAGGACTCTATTTTAGAGTTTTGGTTGAGTTAGGACTTTAACCCTAACTGGTTTTTTTGACTTCTTTTCACTCATTTTGAGAAAATCTTTAAAAAACCTTTTCATTTGACTTTCAAAAACTCATATTTTAGAGTTTTAGTTGGTTTAGGACTCTAGTCTAGAATTTCAATTTGTTTAGGACTCTATTTTTAAAACCTCTCATTTTCATTCAGTGATTTTAACTCCATTTTGAAGCCCTTCTCAGTTTTTATTCTAACTTTTTCAAAACCCTGATGAGAGGCTCACACAATTGGTGCCACATCTGGAAGAGTTTCAATTTATCTAGGACTCTAGAGGATTTAGAATTTTGATTTTTTTATCTCTTGTTTTAAACCCCTTTTGAAAATCTTGTTTTTAACCCTTGTGTTTTCAGATCTTCAAAATCGTTTTCTGAAAAACAAGTGGGGCCCACAGCAAGTGGCGCCACATTTGAAAATGTTTTTAGGTTAGTTCAAGTTTGGTTAGTGTCCTAATCTAATTAGAATTTCAAAAAAATCAAAATCAATTTTAAAACATAACCGTTATTTTTACTTTTTAAAACCTTGTTTTTAAAACTTTTAAAATCAAATGTGGGCCCACAATAGGTGGCGCCATATTTGGATTTGTTTTAATTCAATTAGGTTAGTTAGTTAGCCTTTTAGTTAGGTTAGGAGTCCACCAAAACCGCCCCCCCTAATTAATTCAATTAAGGAAATTTCAAACCAACTAAGACTCTCCTTAATTAATGGTTTGAAAAACTATAAATAGGGGACTCTAGGGAGGTCAATCCAAGGATTTTTCTCTTCTCTCTCTCCAAAAATTCATGATCCTATCTCTCCTCTAAGTTCCAGCTCTTCCTCCATTGCTTCCCAAGGTAAGTTCTTCCTTTCTTTTATTTTTTTTTATTATTTTTCATTAAAAATCACCATTGTTGCCTCTTTTAGCATGCTTTTCTCTTGTTTTTATTTTAAAAAAACCATGTGAGGGCCTCAAGATGATGATCAATTGATGTTTGATGGTCCCTTACATATTTTTTATCCATTAATAATATTTATTTTTTGTTTATTATGTTAAAGGCCCAAAAAAGATCGAGATTCGACAGTTCGATGGTCGAATCTCTCTTTTAATGGCTAAATCAAATTTCAACCATACTTTTCTTCATTTTTTTTTAAATTTTATCATGTTAATGCTTATTTTACATGTTCAAGCATAAAAATATGATTCATTATATATTTTATATTTTTTATGGCTTTTGCATGTTTAAATTAGATTTATTCATGTGTTTTTTAGATAATACACATTTTTTATTTCAGGCACACGGGAACAACATTATTTCATGTTTGTTTTTCTATCATTAAATTCTGATTTTTTTAGGGTAGAACCATGAATGTGTCAATGATTTTTCATAAAAAAATCAGATTATTTTGAGTTTTTAACCCTGTCAAAAAAATAGGAAACCAAACCGTGATTTTTAACCCGTGAAATCGCTATATGGATTCAGAAACGACTTGCCAAGGCGATATCTCCCTCGTCAGAGATCTGATCGACAATCCGTAAGTTGCAGTGGTTTTTTCTTGATGTCTAGTATCTTCTGTTAAATGTTAAAATTTTTCCATGGATGTTTGATATTTTTTCTCTGTCAAAAATCAGAATCTATTTCTGACAAGTCGTTACGCGTTATTCAAACCCTAGGCCAACTTGCATAAACCGTACCACCCTAACCGGAGATTTGATTTACGATCTATAAAAAGTCACAGATTCAGCAGAATGTATAGTTTTATTTGTTTGATTTTTGTATTTTTTAATATTGTTTGCTATTTTTAATTAAACCGAAATCAGAATTGCTTATTTTTGAGCCGTTACGAGTTCGTCGAAATTAAGTGTATATTGTCAGAATGATATCTCTCTAACCAAAGATGATTTTTTGGATCTGTAAAAAAGAAAATATCTATTATTTTGTCTAGTTTCTTTGTGTAAAATTTTACAAATTTATTTGGTGGTTTGTTACCCGATTCGAGTCTGACACTGTGATAGGTTTGTGACCACTGGTAAAATCACTTATTTTTTGTGTTTTTATTTAATTTTTATATTAAAATAATCTAAAAAAATCTGTTTTTCAATTTTAGTTTAATTTTATGGTTATCATAAATGCATATGCCAATTTTTGTTAATTTTGGAATTCGTTTGAGGCTTTATTTGATTAAATTACAAAAACAGGATGTCCACGGAGTCCCAATTCGAGTAAAACACTGGCAAAAATTGCTATTTTTATGATATTTCGAATTTTTATGCATGATTTTCATATTTTTAATGCTTGATCATGTTTATAATCATGATAGGGTGCTTCATACCCGATTCAGTGTTTATTTGAATCTATTTTAGCCCTAAATCCAAAGTTTTACAAAAATCTTTTCTTAAACCCTGATTTCAAGGCCATAGTCTTGTTTTCAGGGGCATTTTTGTTATTTTTTTCAAAATTCAGAATTTTAATGTTGTTTATATTTATTATTTATTCAGTTTTATACCATATTTTATTATATTTATTTTAGGGAAACATGGAAAAAGGCTTATATCTAGATAAATCCCTCAATTTCAAATATTGTTGGATAAATCCAGAAAAGCCGACATATTTTCACTAACATGTTTGCTAGTTTTGCAAAGATATTCAAGATTGCATTTCTTTTTATTTTCCTTTATTTTAATTCAATTAGTGATATAAATTTGGAATAATAATTTATTTTTCCTGCTTAGAATAGGGTTGTATTGCATATAGTTTATTTTTCTTTATATAATGTCAATGTGTGATGGATGATGATTCATGCATGTTCAAACTCACAATGGTTTACATGAATGGCACGTGCACTAGCTTCTAAGGAGTTGATAAACTCGATGGGTTTCGTATTTGTGGCCATAGTTAGAATACGAACGAAACCCAGATTTAGCATCTTTTTCTAAGCCACAAATGGCCTACATTCATAGGCATTTTCAGAAATCATTGCATATTTCAATCTTTTCCGAATATTATTTTCTTTTAGAATCAAATAAACTATATTCAATACATATTCGTGGCCATATTCAAGGATATGTAAAGAATCTATTTCATCAAAATTCTATAAGACACCTAAATTCCTTTTTCAAATGATTTTCCTTAAATTCTTCAGAAAATATTTTTCTCAAACTGCATTCATTCATTCATCTAGGTTAGATTGCATCATGAACATAGTTTTGCAGGGCCACAGGCCCATACTTTTTGATGTTTTTCAATCTCAGAAATCGATTTTCTCAAAATCTCTAAGTCTTTCTCTAGAATTTAATTTTCTTAAAAGATCTCCATTTCTTCAGAAATTGATTTTCCTTTGCCTTCAAAATGTTTTCCAAATGCAATTCGCGATTTTCCAAGTGTCTTCTTTTTTCAAGTATTTCTAAAATTTGAAGCATACATCATGTTTCAACCTGCATTTTTCAGAAATTCATAGCACATGCCTGATTCTTTGTGCATTTTGGAATAGAACATCAATTTAGACAAGTTGAGCAAAGCAAAGCACCAGATTGATCCTTGGTTCGATTACCCCTGGTTATGGTGCCAGGAACGGTTGAACCTCATACCGACAAGCGAGTTCCATTCTTCGAAATTATTTTGCATTTTAAAACGGAGGCGAGTTGTTTTCAAAATCTTTTTCAAAGGTCAATTGGACTTGCAAAAGTAAAATTTTGCAATGATAACACTGGTATTTTTCAAAATCCAGTGTTCGTGCTGGTACTTTTTCAAAATCCAGTGTTCGTACTGGTGCTTTTCAAAATCCAATATTTGTGCTGGTTACTTTTTTTCAAAATCAGGTATTTGTACTAGTACTTTTCCAAAATCCAGTGTTCATGCTAGTACTTTTTCAAAATCTAGTGTTTGTGCTGGTACTTTTTCAAAATCTAGTGTTCGTACTGGTACTTTTTCAAAATCCATTGTTCATGCTGGTACTTTTTCAAAATCCAGTGTTCGTGCTGATACTTTTTCAAAACCCAGTGTTCGTACTGGTACTTCTTCAAAATCTAGTATTCATGTTGGTACTTTTTTAAAACTCAGTGTTCGTACTAGTACTTCTTCACAATCCAGTGTTTGTGGTGGTACTTTTTTAAAATCCAGTGTTCGTATTAGTACTCTTTCAAAATCCAATATTTGTGCTGGTACTTTTTAAAAAACCCAGTGTTCGTGCTGGCGCATCTTCAAAATCCAATTTTTATACTGGTCGCTCTTCCAAAATTCAGTCCAAACACTAGTCTCGCATTAGGATTCAGGCTCAATGTCAATCTTCAAACCTGCAAGCCAATCAATCAGACCTTCGAGTTACTCAAGTCTATGAAATTGACCTTTGGGTCACCAATTTTGTTAGTCAGACCTCTGGTCACCAATTTTGTCAAAATCAATCATTTTCAGACCTTTGGGTCAATCAATTTTTATCAATCAATTCTTATCAGTCAATTTTTATCAATCAATTCTTATCAATTAGACCTTCGGGTCGCCCATTTTATCAATTTTTTCAGATCGACCTTTGGGTCACCATTTTTTATCAAAAAACCTTCAGGTTACCAATTTTATCAAAGTCAATCATTTTCCAACCTTCGGGTTGCATCTGCCAATCATGGTCTTCCAAGATTCAACCTTTATGTCGAACTCATCTGCTAATTGGCTCAAAATCAAATATCAATCATTTCTCTTGCCAGGAACCCTTTTCTTATAGGGAGAGTTCGAAGGAGCTCATTCTTTTCGCATGCAATTTTTGTTGGTTCGCTGAACCCCTTTTAGGGAGAGTTTGATGGGACTCATGTTTCGCGAACAGTTTGCAAGATAATCTTTTTATTATCACACAAGGAACCCTATTTCTAGAAGATCTTTGACGATAGCTCATTCTCCTTGTGACCATCCAATAATTTTTTTGTTAGGACATCTCGTCATTGAGGACCCTGTTTTCAAGGAGAGCAAGATGGACTCGCTCCTCTATGACAATTTATCGATCTTATCTAATCGGCCACCTTTTCATAAGAGAAGCCTAAAGTTAGAGAGTTTTGACGAAAACTTAATTTCTCTTTGAAAGTTCGTTTTGCAAAAACCTCCTCTTCAGGGAAGAGATGAACATTTTTTTATTACCCATTCAGGTAAGGGTCAAGCCCGAGTCTCTCCTTTGGGGAAAGGAGAGGAGAATTTAGCCATTGATGTGTCATTTAGACCTCAAGTGATTTCTTTCACCAAGGATTCCAAGAAATTTTTGCCAATTTGTCATGAAAAATAGTTGTTGATCTCAAAATCTTTATTGTACAAATTTTACCTCATATTACCTTTAGTATTCTCTCCAAAAAGACAAAGCTTTTGCAAATAAAGAAGAAAATTCAAGCTTTTCTATTGATCAACCAAAAGGATGAAGAAAAATCATCAATATGGCCGGCAAGGAAAATTCAATGATGTTGAAAAGCCATAAGTGAACTGATATTGATCATGGCTATGACACATTTTTAAAGATCATTCTTCTGGTAATAAGGCAGTGGAAATATCCTGAGCAAAAAAGAATCTACTCAATTTTAATATCTCTCCAATCAACCAAGCTACAATCAATTATTTGTAAAAGGGATCTCTCAATCATTGTCAAGTTGAAGACTAATGGGTGAGTTAGACCCCCGGGCCAAAGGAGACTCGGATCATCTCCAAGTTGGAGGAGCATGTGACGTATCCTTCTAGGAAAAGTTTAAATCGTCGCCAAGTTAAAGGCTGATGCAATAAACCTCCTGACAATCCCTAAAGGATATTTGATCACTGTTATCATAAAGAGATTTTCAATCCAATGAGATAATTTTATCAATATAATTCTTGGGACTAAAGAAGACGCGGATCATCTCCAAGTTGAAGGAGTGTGTGACGTGCCCTTTCAGGAAAAATCAGAACATCGCCAAGATGAAGGCTGATGTGACCAAATTCTTGCCAAATCTCAAGAGAACTTACTTTTTATCTCTCAAAAGAGCGCATCAAGCGATTTCAATTAAAGAGCAACATCAATGTAATTCTTGGGATCAAAGAAGACTCAGAACATCTCCAAGTTTAAGGAGTTTGTGACATGTCCTTCTAGGGAAAATCAAAACATCACCAAGTTGAAGGTTGATGTGATGAAATTCTTGCCAAACCCAAGAAAAGTTCAATCCCTATGTCTCGAAAGAGTGCAAAAAGATCATCATGGGTAAACCTCAGATATCAAATTGCCAAGACTACCAAGAATTATCTTTATTTATGTGAAATTCTTTTATCAATATCTTTTCATCTAATCACTTTTATGATATTAAGAACAAGTTTCATTTCTTTTCATTTCAAGGAAATGAATAGCTTCCTTGAAGAAACTCAACAGCAATAAATTTGATTTTGATTCTGGATTCTACAGAGTGAGCCCGGTTGGAGGTAATATTCTAGGTAGAAGAGGGAATATCTTTCAAAAAAATATGCTTACATTTTAATTATCTTGAATCAACTACAATTTTTATCTTATTGACAATATTTTTAAGTTATCCTGACATGAAGTGAGAGCTTGATGTCCATTTTGATATATTCTGGCATTGTTATTATCCCTATTTAGGACTTTATAACAAGAGTTTTCAAGATCCTTGCCTTTTTGCTTTAATCTGAGCACCTGGGCTCTCAGATTCGCACACTTTCTTGTGTTCCCCACTGTCCCACCATAGACAGTTCCCATTTAGGGTAAGGGTTAAACCTAAATTGTTTTTGTGAAAGGTTATTGTTCTAAAATTCATTCAGTCTCAGCAAATAGATGCACAAGATCAATCCATTTTCAAGCTTTAGAGACCCCCATTTTCTTTCTTTTGCAAACCCCTCTCGGATTTAACGTGCAAAATCCGAAGGTTCTATCATGGTTTCTTCTTTCCAGGATTTCATTTTTTGTCCCCTTCAAGTTAAGGGTCAAACCTTAACCACGTTCTTCCATGAGGTATTTTTTGTCCCATCCAGGTTAAGGGTTAAGCCTCAGCCTTATTCTGATGAGGTGAATTTTCTTCTCCATTGTATTTTTCCCGTTCAGGTAAGGGTCAAGCCTGAACTTCGTGTAAACACCCTAAATTTTCTTCAACCATTTTTAGACACACCCCTCATGTGAATGCCAACCCTAGTAGGTCAGTACAGGAGTCCAACCCCGAGTCTGTGTCAAAAAATTACCACTTTACCCATTTTCATTAGAAAAAATACCATTTTACCCCTAGGTCACCCTAGACCCCAGACAGTCAGAGTCAACCAAGCTCAGAACAGTTAGAATGTCAATCATTTCTAGCTCACCTGAACTCACAGTAAACATACTATATTCATTTTTTACCATTCCTGCCAAAATGGGATCATTTCTCACTTAAGTCCAAGCCAATTGTCTTTAAGTCAGTCATTCACAGTCAGTCATATTTCCCATGAGTCTAGCTTAAGCTCACCAGGAGTTCAAGTGCTCCAGTTTCAATTCAAAACCATTTCCAAGTGTCCAGGAGCCCATTTAAGCTCATTTAGCTGAAATGGAGTTGAGTCCAGTCAGTTGAGCTAGTGTTCGAGCTTCAATTTGAGTTCATCTCAGTGTTATTGATCTTTGTTCCAGCTCAAACCCAGCTCTAGTCGGCAATTCACTTCACTTCAGTGACCATTTCTCTAAAAATGGCAGCTTTGCTTGATAATTCAATCAAGGAGTTTAGTTGAGTCAGTGTTTTGTCAGTTCATTTGAGTTCTGAAACCCTAGAACCTAGCTCAATCCAGTTCAATCCAGCTCACACCCTAATTTTCAGTGTCACTTTGGCCCAACAGAGACAAAAATCATTTCTTGACCATTTTTCCCATTTTTGTTAAAATTATCACCTTTTGAACTGGTGCAAGTATCAATCAAGGTCCAATATCCAAAATTCTTCATCTAGGGTCTGCATTTCGCATAGCATTTCACGTCATTTCATATCATTTCTCAGCATTTCATACCATTTCATCATATTTCATTGCATTTTCGAAGTCCAAAACTCCAGTTTTATAAATTTGAATCCAGATTGACTTTTAAAAGTTTTCAGAAATCGATTTCAAACCCTGGGTTTCCAAAATTGACAAATTTACCCATAGGATTCTAAATTTAGAAATATTTTCTTAAGAAAAATAATCTAGACTCCTTTCAAACTCAAATTTTCAAATTCTAAACTGGATTTGCTTCGCAACGGGGTATAAAACTTCAAATTCGAAGCTTATTTCAAAAACTGCCAAAAATAGTTCATTTTGATCAGAAACTTTCTAAAAAGACTATTCTACCCCTATGATTTTCAAAATGAATTTTGAAATGGAAAATGAGCCCACTCTGAGATGGCTTTTTCATTCACTTCTTCTTCTTAATAAAAAAAAATAATATATATATATATAATCTTTTCTTTTATTTTCACCATTTTTTTATTTTTTATTATTATTTTATTTAAGTGGGCCCCACAAAGGGGGTTGACCAGCCTCTCCCCTTCTTTCCTTTTCTTCTTCCATTTTCCTTTCCTTTCTCCTTTTCCCTCCTCTTCGTCTTTCCTTTCTTCTTCTTCTTCTTTTCCTTCTTTCTTCCTTTTTCTTCTTCTTCTTTCTTTCCTTTCTTTCTTTTCTTTTCTTCTTTCTTTCCTTCCTTCTTCCTTCTCCCCCTTGGTCGACCAGCCCCCTTTCTTCCTTTTCTTCTCCTATTCCTTCTTCTCTTCCTTTCTTCTTTCTTTCACTTTCCCTTTTCTTCCTTCTTTCCTTCTTCTTTTCCCTTTTCTTTCCTTCTTCTTTTCCCTCCTTGCTTCCTATCCCATTTTCTTGGTCCAGCCATAATAAAATACCTTCTTCTTGCTATTTTTTAGGGACACCATACAGTGGAGCCTAGGCCTCTCTCTCTCTTTCTCTCAAGAGGGCAGCTTCTCCCTCTGATTCACGCCCTCCTTGCAGCTGTAACCAACTGCTTCAGCCCCATCGTCTTCAACACCTCCTTCACCCATTGGTGGCCACCATCTCCAGCTGCAGCATAACCGGTCCCTACTTGGTGCCATCTTCCAAAGGTTCCACCAGTCGGTGTCACCCCTTTCATGCTTCCTTCAACTGGTTCAGCCACACCAAAGTGCGGCCTTCATCCAGCTACCCTCAAGCCTTGTTCCAGCCATCTTGTAGCAGCCCCAACTACCTCCTTGGTGGCGTCCAACAGGTGCACTTCCAGCTTTCAACGACGACCATTACTTGAAGCCGCAACCTCCTACTTCAAACTCCATCCAGCCCAAGCATCATCCCCAGCCTATTCACTACCACCCACAGCCTCTTAACTTGTTTTAGCATCCTTCAGCCCCTCCAAGAGAAGTCCAGCACATCTCCACTTCAGCCATTATTGCCCTGATGCCGCCCCTCCAAGGACAACAAGTCACCTCCAACCGGCTCAGCCTGGTTGCAACCCTCCTTACCTTCAACCCATTTGTCATCATCCCTTTCAATTAGTACAACCCACCTTTTACTTTTAAATCCTCTCCATCAGCTGCGGTAGATCCATTTGTTGCAAATGAGAACCTAAGGCCCACCTTGGTTGTAAAACCCTTCCATCGATCCAAGGTCTTCCTTTCCAAGGTGCATTTTCTTCTTTCCCTTTGCTTGATAAAAAGCTCTTTATGTGGTTTTGAATGATGAAAATAATAAAACACATGCTCTATGTGTGTAGGCTCGATAAATGATGAGATCTATCCGTTGGATGGACTAGATCTTTCATTCCAAAGCCAACAACAAAGTAAATCATATCCCTGCTATTTTTTTTTTTTAGTCTTACATTCCATGCAGTTTCATGTTTAAAATATGCATTTAGATTAGTTTATGATTCATTTCATTCATCTTATATAGGTTTCGTAATTATTTAATTTAGAACTTATAGATTATCATTTATATGCAAAGTCCATATGTTATTTCATGTGAATTCTTTCATCAATAAATTTTGTAAATTTTATGGTTATTAGATTTGTGTCTTTAAATTCTTGCAAAAAGTTTGATTTAATTTAAAATTATTATCATCATAAAAAAAATAAAAGATTAGCATCTGTTTTAAACCCTCTGGAATTTCCAAACCTCTCTTTAGCAGAGTTGTTGGCCTGAGATCTCCCCCATGGGAGATTCAAATCCTTCTTCAAAAAATACAGTAGATCTAGGGTAGAATCTACTATTTTCATGCATTTTCTGGATTTTTTCAGAATGAATTAATGCATGTCAAAAATCAGATTTCCTAGACCCTTGTGAAAATTGCGATTTCTGTTTGTCAGGGTCTAGACCGACTCTAATCGGCTGTGACGCTTCAATACGTAGGTCGGATGTCAAAACCTTCAATAGTGGAGTTGTTTCTAGTGAACGCCTCTATCATTTCCTAGAATTTTAGGATTTTTAAGGTTCAAATTCCTAGTTTTACAGATTTTATAAGTTTCTTAGCCAAATCTCTGTTAGATAGATTTTATCAGAATTAGAGGTCTAATAAACCTCTGTGTCCATCCAAACTGTTCATCTAATCATAAAATAGTCAAAAGAGAAATTGTTCCGCTGTTTGTCAGAGCCATTCTCCAAAAATTTCAGTCATTTTATTCACTGTTTGCTATTTTCTCATAATTTTTTCTGAAACTTGTCGGTCTGCTCTAAATTCTAGAGTCGCCGGATTCCAATCCGACTTGCCAGAGCTGTCAAGCTTCGACCATAGGTCAAAACCAAAACTTGTAAAAAGAAAAATCTTTTCCTAACTGTCTTCTATCACCCCATAAAATTTGGAGAATTTTTATGGTAGGTTAGTACCATAAATTTAGTTTTCATCAGGTAAGATTTAGAATTTTAGGCAAAATTTTTTATTTTTAGGGTTTTTAATTAATTTTTATATTAAAAAAATATCAAAAAATAGATTTTTGAGTTTCGTTCTGTTTTTAGGGTTTGTCTAGGTGTCCATACCAAATTTGAGCCAATTTCAAGCTCATTTGTTTTTTGTGTTAGTTCATTTTTAAAATCAAAGGCGAAAAATAGGTGAAATTCAGTGTTTTGTGATATTTTTGCAATTTTAGGGTTTTAATATGCATATCATCATTTAATATCATGTTATAGTTGATTTCCATGCATTTGAATTTCAAAGTTTACATTTTTACAAAAATTATTTCAGAAAACCCTGATTTCAAGGCCATAACCTTGCTATCAGGGGCATTTTGGTCATTTGACCTCAATTTCAAAATTCCAAACTTTGATTTTCCTATTTTAAATCATATCATATCATATTGTGTTTTATTTATTTTCATTTGTATTTCAAAATCCCATTTTTATAAAATATCTTTCTGAAAAACCCTGATTTCAAGGCCATAGTCTTGTTATCAGGGGCATTTTGGTTATTTTGACCCCAATTTCGAATTTCCAAATATCATTTTCGTATTTTAAATCTAATTTCATCATTTATGTTTATATTAAGGAGGTATGATTTGGGTTTATATCTGAATAATATCTGATAATTTCTAATATTTTCAGATAAATTCAGATAAACCTACATTTCTGTGCTAACATGTTTTCTAGTTTTGCAGGAATATTCAAGAAGAAGACTTTCATTTATTTATTTTATTCAATCCAATGTAATATCAAAGTTGTAATATTTGGAATAAGATTTACATTTTCTGCTTAGAATAGGACTGCATTGCATATAGTTTAATTTTTGCAAATTTCAATATCGGATGTATCATTCATGCACATTTTTCCAAATCCACTATGGTTGACACAAATGGCACGTGCACAAGCTCTTAGGGAGTTCATAAACTCGGTGGAATTCATATTTATGACCATAGTTAGAATACGAATAAAACCCAGATTTATGATCTTTGTATTAGCCACATTCAGCCTATACTCTTAAGCTAACTTTAAAAATGCATTGCATATTTCAAAATTTCAAAAGGATTTTCCCAATTCCTCTAAGAACTCTCTTTCAAATCCATATTTATTCATTCAATTTGCATCATTTTCTAACTCATTTTCCATTTTTTATTTCAGAGAAATCGATTTTATCAAGATTTTCTAAGTCTTTCTCAGGATTTGATTTTCTCAAAAACTCTGAGTTTTCAAATGGTATTTCAAAGTATTTCCCAAGTTCAAATCATGATTTCCCATGGTTTCCACATTCTCAATTTCATTTTCAAATCCCAAAATTGATTTTTCCAAAGTCCCTAAATTACTTATGAAATTGATTTTTCTCAAAATTCTCAAATCCATTTTAGAAATCGATTTTCTCAGAAAAGCAATCCACATCTCAAAATCAATTTTCTCAGTCAAAGTTTTCCTGAGAATCAATTTTCCCTTCAAAAGTCATTTTCCAATACAATTCTTGATTTTCAATGAAATTCAAAGATTTTCCCAGGAATTCCCTTTTCAAGCACTTTTCCAGTCATTTTCCAAGTACATCTCAATTTTCCCAAGCAAACATCATATTTCTCAAACTTGCATTTTTTATAAAATTCCATAGCACATGCCTGATTCTCTGTGTATTTTAGGAAAATAGAGCATGATTTAGATAATTAAACTTAATCAAAGCACACATTTGATCCTTGGTTCAATTACCCTTGGTAAAGGCGCCAGGAATGGTTGAACCTCGTACCGACAGGCGAATCCCATTCCACGGAATTTTCCCAAAAAATTTTAAAATGGAGGCGAGTAATTTTCAAAAACCAATTTTCAAAACTTTGGTCAAGTTTGACTCGCAGAATCGTTTCTCTCTCTCGCAGAGGGAGGGAAAAATTTTTGCGATGATAACAGGTTTGGCGATCGTGATGGGACTTGTCTTCGTCTGATCAACTGTGTGCTTTGACTTAGCTCAATTATCAAAATCGTGTTCTATGGAATGTCAGCTTTTATTTTCTGATATCATGTGAACCTAGGAGCCTAGACTTGAACCCAGCTGACATGGACTGCATGTAGACTAGGCATGGTTTGGTAAGACCAATTGAGGAGAATTATCCATGTTCACATAGACTTAAGTTTGAAATACAACACTCCTCAATCTAGGATTTGTATAAAAACAATGTTTGCACCTTCAAAATTTTCAAAAATCTCTATCTCTTTAGGTTTTAGAGCCCTCTGTTTGCTTGCATGTGCTCATATTTCAAAAACTATCCCACCTATGTCTACCCGGTCTTCACGTTGTTGGGCTCTCTTCTAGAACCATAGTTCGGGACAGAGCCTCACAACTGGGCCACTTATTTGGGCTAATGCCCTCGTGCCACGTACCAAGGGCCATAGTCCAAAGTATATCGGTAGGCGCTCAAGGATGTTGGGAAAACACAAGCCTAGAACTGGAGATAAATTTTTATGCCACGTACTTCAGGTTTCGACTCGAGTATATCGGCATAGCATGATTGAACACAACTGATCTGAGCCTAAAGTCAGGATTAGGGTCCTAAAGCTCTTTCAAAACTGATGCATTTAGAGTCAGCTTCTTAGGGAATGTTGTATGTGCATAATTATATTGTGCAGAATGTAATTATCTTATAGTTATTTTTCCTTTTATTCTATCATATTTTCCTAATTTTTCAGAAAATCTTTCAAAATATTCTCATTTTCCATTTTCATGAAATATTTTCTTGAAACCTTGGGCAATTTTCCAAACTATCTGTTTTCTCTCAAAACTCCAGGTGATTTTCATTTCTCTTGTTCCTCTGGACTTCGAATTTCTAGCTTTTCATTTTATTCTGCCTGCAATTTTTGAAAATTTTGTATTTTTCCTAAGTCTAATTCCAATCTTCCTATCTTTCAGTCCAATGACATCTAGTCAGCTCAATTCTGTCTTTCCTGAGGGTCACATCTCCTACGAGGTGCGATAAAGTCTTCCCATGCATCAAGCTCTCAGCACCGGACCCTTCTTTCTTCAGTGGTACTATACTTGGTTCAAGAACTTCTCCCGTATGTTTCTGGACCACTTGAGCGATTGCGGGTTGGAACTGGCATCCGCAGTAGGAAAATTGACAATCAACGGCAATTTGATCCATGCACTAGCAGAACGGTGGAACCTGCGTACTTGTACTTTCTAGTTCCTATGGGGCGAGATGACCCTACTGATAGACAAGTTTTCAGAGATCATGAGATTGCCCGAGCCAGCCGGTCAGCCTGGAGATCCATTGGAGCAGCAATTTTTGATCAATGTCAAGGGTCTGGATCCCAAAAATGCTTTAACTCGCATGACAGGGCATAAGTCTTGGCCACTGATTGAGGAAAATGAAAATAAATATATGAATCTGATCAAGATCTACCGATAGTATGAGGCATTCGCAGAAGTCAGCTCGTTATCCAGAACAACTCGAGAGAGAATTCAACATGTGATGGTTCTGTGCACTGTAGGACTTGCTTTCTTCCTAGATGGACAGAATTATATAGACATCAGAATAGTTCAACTCCTGAGAAGATGAGAAAGTCGACAGACCAACCATCTCTCGATAGCCATGGCCGTACTTGCTTTTCTATACCGAGGGCTGACTCACTTTACGCTTGGAGAATCCACCTTAGTCGAGGGGTGTACCTATGCACTTTAGTCTTGGTTCCTCTAGCATGTGTCGACCAGAGCTAGTTCGTTCAGATGCAACGATAAGGAGCTCATTCCAATTATATGGTACCGGTTCCTGATTGATCATCTGCAGGAAGAAGAAGTGGTATGGGACTACTTTGATCAAGAGCTATCACCTCCCAGATACACATATGAATACGGCAAGCGATTCAAGCTACTTTGTCCATTCTTTTGCACCTACTATCATCCAGAGCGGTGTGTCTGACAGTTTTCCCAGAGATAGAAGCGCGTGGAGATGCGGCTGCTATCGGGAGTTGTGCCAAAGTTTGACCTTACATTAGCACAGTGGTTTGGAACATACCATTCTGCCAGATATGGCTGAGACTCTTTTGTTACTCTTCCCCTTTTTCCCGATCCTTGTGTCTCTGTTGATTATCAAGAGTGGTGGCAAACTATCTGTCTGCCCCCTCTTTCCCAAATTTATTATTGATGAAATCATGTTTTCTTTCAATAAATAAAAAAAATAATAAAAAATATTTCAAATCCTTCATTCATAGTTTGACGACCTCACCTCGGTAACAAGGCATATTTTTCAGTTGTTTATCTTCTTTGTAAAAGAATGGCAACGCAATTGTCGTAATCTCAGCGATGACTCAATCCTTAATAATGGGATATTCTTTCAGTTGTCTACCAAAATTCTCAGCAAATATTTTCTTCCAATCAAAATCTCTCTCCAAAGCCTAACCATCAACTTTGCCCTGCAGAGAGCATTTGCAAAAATCTAATGGTCCAGATGAGGTCTGGAAAGAAGACCGCAGAGTACTCAATGGCCTCAGAAGAAGAATTGAATTCCCCGCGGTCAGTCAAAAGTCAGGAAAAGCAAGCAGATGATGGCATCGATCCTCAAATGTATGCCATGTTTAAAAAAATGATAAACAAGATGCTGGCAGAGCAAGCCAAAGCTAGTACAGAAAAGACCCAGGTCAAGCCAAAGGCAAAAGGTCGGACAATTAAGAAGGTTTTGAAGCTATCCAAGAAGCATATTCAGAATACTAATACGACAGATGAAGAGGAATCAGTAGAGGGCACAAATGAAGAATTCGAAACACAGTAGATATTCCACAAATCCACTCAAGGGTAGGGGTCAGCCCACAAGTTCAGAGAACAATCTGCCAATGATTCTGAGCAGCCACAACTCAGAGACGTGGTTAAAATGGTTAAGGACCTGCAAGCCCATGACAAGGGCAAGAAAGTCTTCACCAGTGAAAACTTCTATGATGGTTTGGATGGGGACGACAATCTTGAGAATCTCCCCAGAAAGTTCATCAAATTTGATGGATCTGGTGACCCAAAGGCACATCTGGCTATGTTCTTCACTGAATGTGCCAAATTCAAGAGAGACAATCAGGCTCTTTTCCTTTGTTTCCCTCACAGTCTAGAGGGAACTGTAGCTAAGTGGTATTCGGAGCATGTTAACCCCATCGAACTGAAAGAGTTCGACAAAGTGATGAATCTTTTCATTGAGAGATTTATGTTTAATGCTGAGGCGTGTCTAACTCTTAGTCATTTCTGTGACCTCAAGCAGAAAGAAGATGAGAAGGCCCAAGATTTTATTCATCGATGAAAGTCAGCTTGCAACAAGATGAGAGATCCGATATCAGAGCGACATGCATTGTCGCTGATCTTAAATAATTTTTTGCAACCCCTGAGAGGTCTCATTTCTACTGCACCATCAAAAACTTTCATCGAACTGACAGAACGAGCCGAGTGGCTCGAGCTAAGCATGGAAAATGGAGTTTACAAAGGATTCATCTTTACCAAGAGTAATAATAAGAATGAGCAGAAGAAGAAGGCTCACTTCACTCTTTCTGTCAATGATACCAAAAGCAATAAGAAAAATCATGATAACTATTCAGAGAGATCTAAGGGTCAAAAAGAAAAGTTCTCCAACAATGATAAGCCTCTTCAATCTAGTTCTCAGCATAGAGAGAAAGATCTAGAAAAGCCAAAGCTCAAGGATTGAAGTACAGATCGAAAGTTCACCCCTTTGGACCAGACACTTGAGAGTATTCTGGAATACATGCTCGCAAAAGATATGATCTGTTTACCTAAAGCAGCTGATCCTGCAACAATCATGGGCAGATTGATAGAAAAATTTTGCAAATTTTATCGGGCAATAAGGTATGACACTGAGAATTGTTCCATCCTGAAGAATATCATTCAAGATTGCATCGACAAGAATATCCTTATTGAAGATGAGGAAGACACCAGTCGACCATTCTGAGCAAGTTTTCTAAGAAATTGACAATGTCAAGACTATGTCACTTTCATAATTTTGTCATTTTGAAGGGACAATGCAGTCCCAGTTCTCTTATCAATTTGTTATTTCTTTCTTCAATGCATTAATAAATTTATCAATTTTCCTCATGGCCTGGCGCCATCTTTTATATTCCTCCTTTGCAAAATATTAATGTCTTCTTACAAGGGCTAACCTCTTTCAGAGTGCCTCCCCGATCAATCAAGAAGCTCATTGTCAGTTTTTTACCTCGTTATCTTCAGAGAATTCTCGTCAAATATCAATTACTTATCCTTTCATCAAACATCTTATTCTCCAGTTACACTGGGGCATTTTTCTTAAAAAAATATTTTTTTTTTCAAAATGTTCTGTATGCAGGTAGGATCAAACAAATCTCTCATTTTGCACGCATGTGCACCCATTTACATCATTTTTCACTCATTTGCATTTGCATGCATTCATCTGCATTCATTTGCATACATTTGCATTTGCATTTGCATGCATTCATCTGCATTCGTTTGCATCAATTTGCATTTGCATCAAGGCTCCCCGCTCAGGTTAAGGGATAAACCTGAATCATTTTTCATGACTTCCTCAAAATGCTCCTCAAATTTATTTCATCCCATTCAGAAAAAGGGGATAATCCTGAAAGCAAACCACATACAACTGAACTATAATGGTCTATTCAAAGCCCACAAGTTGAACCCTTTTTTCTTAAACTATGATCCCTAGGTTAAATCCCTATGGAATTGATAGTTTGTAGGTTGAATCCCTGCTGAACCGATATGATCCCTAGGTTAAATCCCTATGGAATTGATAGTTCATAGGTTGAACCCCTGCGGAACCGATGTGATCCTTAGGTTAAATCCCTAAGGAATTGATAGTTCGTAGGTCAAACCCTTGCGGAACCGATGTGATCCTTAGGTTAAATCCCTATGAAATTAATAGTTCGTAGGTTGAACCCCTGCTGAACCGATATGATCCCTAGGTTAAATCCCTATGAAATTGATAGTTCGTAGGTTGAACCTCTGCTGAACCGATGTGATCCCTAGGTTAAATCCCTATGGAATTGATAGTTTGTGGGCTGAATCCCTGCTAAACCGATATGATCCCTAGGTTAAATCCCTATGGAATTGATAGTTTGTATGTTGAACCCCTGCTAAACCAATGTGATTTATAGGTTGAATGCCTGTCAAACCAATATGGTTCTTAGGTTGAACCCCTTTGACACCTTTGGAACTAATCTTACTGTCAAAAATTTGATTTGTAGGTTGAAGTCCTCCTGATCCAATATTCTTTACAGTCCTTAGTGAAAGTGCAGTAGGATCGAGGCAACGAGCACTAGAGGGGGGGGTGAATAGTGCTTTTAAATAACGTCTTTAGAATTTTGACGAATTTTGCAATTCGCAAAGCAAACACACAAAGAACACAATAATTTATCCTGGTTCGGTCTTTCCCGACCTACATCTAGTCCCCAAGCAAAACCAGCTTGAGATTTCCACTATCAACCTTGTGTAACTACAAGATCATACAGACCAAATCCGGTCCCACTTCCAGTAACACACCTACTGAAAGCAAACAACTCCTTTAAACCAAGGAGTCCTTCATTTTACAGAAAAAAAAAAGTAACAACTTACAAAACAACCTACAGTCTCTTCTTATGAATGGAAATGAGATGCAATTAGCTTTTGAGGTTGTTGAAATACTCAACTCACGAATTCACTGTCTCTAAAAGGAATTTAAGTGAAAAACTGAAGTGAAAAATATCAAGTGAGTGAGAAACTGAATATGAGTGAAAAGCAAATAGTAATTCAATGTAATTGCATTCAAATTGATTGATTTTGAATGTAGAATGCACTCATATTTATAGTTGAAAGATTTCATACGTTGAGGGTATGAAAGGGTGTCAAAACAGTCCATTTTGAATAATCAAAACATTTGAAAAATGAAAAGACACGCATTTTAAAAGTTTCAGAAAAAATGGCAAAATTAGTCGACTGGAACAGTAGTTAGTCGACTGATAATTATCTATTAGTAGACTGACAGTTATCGTCGGTCGACTAATGTGTTTATCAAGCCGTTTGAAAATTTGAAGTTTTGAAACTTAGTCGACTAGAGAAAAAATTAGTCGACTGATAATATCATCAGTAGACTGAAAAACCTTTCAGTCGATTGCTGCTAAATTTTTCTGAAAATACATGTTCTGTCTGGTCGACTGATAAAATCATTAGTCGACTGCTGCTAAATTTCTAGAAACAGACATTCTGTCCGGTCGACTGATAAAACCTTTGGTCGACTAATTTGACAAAAATGATATTTTGTTTAGAAAATTTGGCACGAAAGGATTAGTCGACTGGTGAGTCTATTGGTCGACTAATAAACATGAAAAATTAAATAAAGAGTTTTCTAAAAAGATTTTCATGAAGGGTTCTTTTAGAAAAGTTTTTCTAAAGACTTTTTAAGTGAAATGCAACTGAAATATGCACTCTAAGTAAGGCTCTTACAAGAATCTAAGACTTTTAATGAATTTTACATTTGCACACTAGTATTCAAAGATTCTTCATTGAATTCTTCAATGTTTGTCATATTTCTTCATTGCCTTAGCTGAAATGCAGTTGATTCACTTGTTCATCATCAAAACCTTGTACTTGAAGTATCATGTATGGCTTCATTGTCGTAACAATCTCCTCCTTTTTGATGATGACAAACTAATCAAAGATGGAGCATTTAGATGCATAGATGGAGATTTTACTCCACCTATCAATATGCTGCAAAACATTAAAAGTTAGTACATTCAAAGCACATATATCACATATTGATTGGTTTGCATTTCCTTCATTACTTCATGCATTTTTAAAACTTTTTCATAAATACAATTTTCAATGCTTTCACATGATGTAATTTCCATGTCATGATGCAATATGCAATTTCTATCTCTTTTTCTTAATTTCTCATGCAAGTTCTATCTTTTTCTCCTAATTTCTCATGCAAGTTCTATCTTTTTCTCATTTCTATGTGATGCAATTTCTCATGTAATTTCCGTCTTTTTCTCCCCCTTTGTCATAATAAAAAAGAGTAAGGGCAGAAATAGCATAAGTAAATTGCAAATTCAAGTTCAAAATATTACAACCCATAAAGTATCAAAGTTCAATAAGAACATTAATCAAAGATCAAGAGAAGTGTTGCTTGATGATCTCCTTGAGTTCAACAATATCTTTCTGAATTGAAGAAAGTTGTTGAGTCACATCTTCACAAAAAGTGTGTTGATGCAGCTCCAAAGATTTCATTCACTGCAAAACTTCATCATTGTCTTGACTAGTAGAAAATTTCTTTCATTTTGCTTGAGATGAAGGTGTCACAGAAGATGGTGAGGGTTCAAAGATTGATGGTTCAGATGGTTCAGTTTGATCAAAGTTTAAAGGAGGCAGATATTTGATTTTCATACGTTTAAAAATAGTTTGATCAAAGAACTCCTTTTGTTGAATATATTTTTCATTGGTTAAGGGTACTTTGAAATATCTGAAAATACGAGTAAGAAGACATCCATATGGAAGAAAAGGTTTTTGTTTCCACAAATTAGTAAAATACACGTTGGCTCAATTTACCAAAATATTTCCAAATAAGACATAAAGAGCCATAGAGAGATCTGTGGAATAGTAATCAAAAGAACCAGTTTTATGTAGAACATTGTGGGCAAGAATTCATCCAGCAATGCGTGCACGAGTTTGAAGATTAGTATTTTTGAAAGGAGGGCAATGAGGTGCACTGGGAAGAAGAATTTGTTCAAAAATTCCTTCATCATTAAGTTCAATAGTATTGAAAAAAGTGTCTGAAGGTGGTATATCTAAGATTTGTCCAAGCAGTTTAGAATCAAACTCAATTTCAACATCGCGAACAAGAGAGGAAAGAAATCCAGTTTCATGATCAATTTGTAAATTTGTGTAAAACAAGTGGATCAGTAAAGGATAATGAAGGGGGTCTGCACCGGCATCAAAAAGATGTGAAATACCTGGAAATAATTCTCTGATTTTGTAACGAGAAAATAGATGAAACAGGACATTTCGGCCTGGTAAAATAGGAAGTGCAGAAATCGATCCAAAAGTATCATATAAAAGAGGATTTCTGAGTAGTCTGAGAGAAAATCCATTACGTGCTTGTGGTGTAGTTGGAGGAGAACCTTGTGCGGATGCAATCTTCTGACGAGGCATGGTTGATAAGCAACGAAACAGATTCACCTGAAAAAAATTACAGTTGTAGAGAGTGATTGATCAACACAGTCATTGAGAAGAACAATTGAAGATGGTGTTGATGTCGGCTTCCAAATGCTTTAAAAATGACATCTAGCGGAAGGAAGATGTTGTCCGACGTTGTGGCGGAGAACCAATGCAACTTTGTGCAAAGTGAAAGATGTGCCTTCTACGATCAAGATCGTTGGTAGTGGCCAAAATAATCGACAGTAATAACCCACTGAAAAGGGATGTCGATTTTCTACAGATTTTAGGCAAGAATGAAGAGGCGAGGAGGAGTTCGTCTGCAAGAATATGACGCGGTGGATGATGGCGGGTGAGAGGAGGCTGCCACAAGAGGATTCCGGCGAGAACTGAAGATACACCAGTCACGGCAAGAGGATTCCAGCGAAAAGGGGTTTGAACGGCACTCCGAGGAATTTTCGGAAGAGAGAGAGGAGAGAGAGAGAGAGAGAGGGTATCGTTTAAGAAAAAATGAAATGGGCGTAAAAATGAAACGGTGCCCTTTTAAAAAAAGCGGGTGTTAAAAAAATCCAAGGGGTATCGGGTCCCTTCAGTTGAAATTTAAAAAAAATATCAGTCAACTAGAACTTTATCGGTCGACTAATAAGGTGCGATTCCTTCACTAAAAAAAAATTAAAACATCAGTCGCCTAGAAGTTTATCGGTCGACTAATATGGTGCGATTTTGAGATTTTGTTCAAAAATAGCATTTTCAAAAACAAATCTTATAAATCTAAAAATGAGCAAATGCCTAGTTCTCTCCTAATTCTCATAAAATCTTCATTTTTAAGTGGTTTAGTGAAGATATCGGCATGTTGTTCATTAGTGGATATAAAATTTAACGAAATGTCTCCTTTTAACACATGATCTCTTAAAAAACGATGTCTAACTTCAATATGCTTAGTCCTTGAGTGCTGAACAGGATTTTTCAAAAGATTTATAGCACTAGTGTTATCACAATAAATAGTTGTTGTGGAGAAATTCAAACCAAAATCTTTTAAGGTCTGTTTCATCCATAGTACTTGTGAACACGCTAAACTAGCAGCTATATATTTTGCTTCAGTTGTTGAGAGTGACACTGAATTTTGCTTTTTACTAAACCAAGAGACTAAGGCATTTTCTAAGAAATGACAAATTCCGCTAGTACTCTTGCGATCAGATTTACTTCCTGCAAAATCTGCATCACTATATGAAACTAAATCAAAGGAAGATGATTTTGGGTAAAACAAACCAAAATCTGAAGTATCTTTCAAGTAACAAAGAATTTGTTTTACTACAGTTAAATGAGATTCCTTTGGATTAGCTTGAAATCTAGCACATATACAAACACTAAACATAATATCAGGTCGACCAGCAGTTAAGTATAATAGAGATCCGATCATACCTCTGTAGAGCTTAGAATCTACATTTTTACCATTTTCATCTTTATCAAGAGAAGTAGTTGTGCTCATAGGATTTCTTCTTGATTTTGATGAGTCCATCCCAAATCTCTTGAGAAGTTCTTTTGTATACTTAGCCCGGTTGATGAAGATTCCTTCTTCAGTTTGCTTTATTTGAAGTCCAAGAAAGTAGTTTAATTCGCCCATCAAGCTCATTTCAAACTTTTCCTGCATAGCTTTAGCAAATTCTTTACAAAGAGAATCATTAGTAGAATCAAATATTATGTCATCAACATAAATTTGCACAATAAGAATATCTGCATTAAGATTTTTAATAAATAAAGTGGAGTCTACCCGACCAATGGAAAAACAAGATTGTTCTAGAAAATTTTGTAGTCTTTCATACCACGCTCTTGGTGCTTGTTTAAGTCCGTACAAAGCTCTTTTTAATTTGTAGACTTTTTATGGATATTTCTCATTTTTCAAAGCCTGGAGGTTGCTCTACATAAACTTCTTCATTGTTGTGTCCATTTAAGAATGCACTCTTAACATCAATTTGATATAACTTAAAATTCATGTAACTAGCAAAAGCAAGTATCATTCGAATTGACTCCAATCGAGCCACTGGTGAATAGGTTTCATCAAAATCTATGCTTTCCTCTTGATTATAGCCTTGTGCTACTAGCCTTGCTTTGTTTCGAATGACTTTGCCATTTTTGTCCAGCTTATTTCGGAAGACCCATCTTGTTCTAATTACTGGATGATTCTTTGGTCTATCAACTAGATCTCATACATCATTCCTAGTAAATTGGTTAAGTTCTTCAGACATGGTCAAAAGCCAAAATTCATCATCACAAGCCTCATTGATATTCTTTGGTTCTATTTTAGATATGAAAGCAATATTTGCAATATATTGCAATTGCCTTCTAGTTTGGACACCACTCTTTATTTCTCCAATAACTTGTTCATGTGGATGATTGGGAACTTCTTTCCAAACCGGTTGAAGAGGAACATTTTCTTGAGAAGTACTCTCTATCAAAGGTTCTTCTTGAAGTATTACTTCTTCTCTCTCGCTTAGAGGTATAACCTACTCACAATTCTCATCAAATGCAACATGTAAAGATTCTTCAATGCAAGATGTTCTTTTATTAAAAAGACGATAAGCTTTACTTCTAGAAGAATATCCAAGAAATATTGATTCATCTGATTTTGAATCAAACTTATCAAGATTATCTTTGGTATTTAACAAGAAGCATTTACTACCAAAAATTTTGAAATATGAGATCTTTGGTATACGATCATAATACAATTCAAAACATGTTTTATGTAAAATTGGCCGAATAAGAACACAGTTTAAAACATAACATGTTGTATTTATTGCTTCAGCCCAAAAGTATTTTGGTAAATTTTTATCTTGAAGCATGGTTCTAGCACATTCTTGCAAAGTTCTATTCTTTCTTTCAACAACTCCATTTTGTAGAGCCGCTCTAGGAAAAGCAAAGTTGTGAGATATACCATGTAAATCACAATACTTTAGAAAAGATTCATTTTTGAATTCACCACCATGATCACTACGAATTTTAATAATAGATGTAGATTTTTCATTTGTAATTCTTCTACAAAGTTTGGAAAATTCAGAAAAAGCATCATTTTTGCTTTTTACAAAAATCACCTATGTAAATCGAGAATAATCATCTACTATAACAAAAGCATACTTGCTACTGTCCAAACTTTAAATTCTAGATGGTCCAAATAGATCTAAATGTAAAAGTTCAAGAGGACGTTTTGTTGAAACTATATCTTTTGCCTTAAAAGAACTATTGATTTGTTTACCCATTTGGCAAGCATCACATAAGTGATCCTTCTTATATGGTATTCTAGGTAGGCCTCTAACAAGATCATTCTTGGATAACTTGGAAATAATTTTAAAGTTAACATGTTCAAGTCTCTTGTGCCATAACCATTGAATTTCATTTGAAACAATAAGACATTTTTCATTAAAAGTGGGTAACTCATCTAGATAAAGTTCATACACATTGTCCTTTCTTTTACCTTTAAAAATGATCTTTTTAGATTGAAAATAAAAAATTAAACATAAATCATGTTCAAAAGATACAAGAAAACCTTTATCACATAATTGACTAATGGATAATAAATTATGCATTAAACCATCTACTAAAAGAACATTTTCTATCAAGGGAAATTTTGGATTACCAATTTTACCTATACCGATTACTTTTCCCTTGTTATTGTCACCAAAGGTGACGGTTCCTCCATCCTTACTTTGAAGGGTGGAAAATAACTCCGGCCTTCCAGTCATATGTTTGGAACAACCGTTGTCCAATATCCATTTGCTCCTTATTTTGTGTACCTACAACAAAATTAGAAGACAAAGCATTTGACCTCTTTCTATTTTCGGGTCTATGAGAGTTAGTCTTAGGAACCCATATCCATTTGGATTTTGGTTTCCTTTGATAAAAAGTATTCTTTCTATAACAAGATTTAGCATTTCTAGAGTAATCATGTCTAGGCTTATAAGCATTATAAGTTCTATGATTAGATGCATTTCTATTATAACTAGAAAATTTAGTTCTTTAAACAAATGGTTGATAATATTGTCTTTGATTCTTTACCACATAGTTTGGTCTATTTTGAGTATCAAAGAAGCTATATCCCAACCCGGTTTTATTAACCGAGCATCTTTGAGAACCAAGAAGTCTTTCTAGATTCTCTTGACCATTTGTGAATTTGGTCACTATAGAAAGAAGATCATTTGATTTTTCTTTTAGACTCGTTATTTCTTTTTGTAAGAGATTGGTTCTAATTCCAATTTCTTTTATCTCAAATGCTTGACAAGAGTTTTCCTTCTTGAGATCTTCTATCTCTTGAAGTAACACTTTGTTTTGAGAGTCAAGAGTTGAATTTTCAGTTTTTAACTCTTTGTTTTTAGAACTTAGACTCTTAAATTTAGCATATAAATCATTAAATGCTTCTAATAAATCATCATACTCAAATTGACTTACCGAGTCTTCTTGAGCTACAAAACACATGTTGGCGACTTCTTTATTTGATTCTTCATCGGAAGAGGAGTCACTATCATCCCAACATGCTTGAAATGCCTTTTTCTTCTTGAATTGGTCCTCGAGCTTGATTTTGAAAAGAGGACAATCTTTCTTGATGTGTCCTGCCTTTTTGCAGTTAAAGCACTTGACTTCATTAGGATTGGAAGAATCCACTTTATTTACCTTTCTTTGAAATCTTCTCTTTTTTATGAATCTTTTGAATTGCCTTGTGATGAGGGCAATATCTTCATCTTCATCTTTTTCTAAATTTTCAGAGTCAGAAGTAGCCTTAAAAGCAAGAGATTTCTTCTTGGGTTCTTCTTCTTGTCTGTCTTGAAGTTGGACTTCATATGCCATTAAGTTACCAACCAAATCTTCAAGAGTGGGAGTGTTTAAATCATTTGCTTCCTCAATAGCTGTGGTTTTTCTCTCCCATTCAGGAGTTAAACACCTTAGGATTTTTCTGACTAAATCCACTTGTGAATATTCTTTTCCAAGGGATTTTAGAGTGTTAGTGATATCGGTCATTCTTGTTACCATATCTGATATAGATTCATTTTGCTTCATTTTAAACAATTCAAATTTATGAACTAAAGAAGCAATTTTAGATTCTTTTACCTTTGACGTACCTTCTTGAGTCACAAGAAGAGTATGCCAGATTTCATTTGTTGTAGAGCATTGAGAGATGCGATTAAACTCTACCTTGTCAACGGCACAATACAATGCATTCATAGCCTTGGCATTAAGTGAGGCAGTCTTCTTTTCTTCATCTCTCCATTGACTGAAATTAGTTGATGGCATTTGGTACTTTTCTGAAACAACTCTCCAAATTTTGAGATCCATAAATTGTAAGAATATTGTCATTCTCACTTTACAGTATCTATAGTTTGTTTCGTCGAAGAGAGGAGGACGAACAAAGGAGAATCCTTCTTTGTGCTGAGATGATGTTGTTGTCATGCTAGATGATGGTCAAATCAAAATAATAGCAAACCTGCTCTGATACCAAATGAAAGTGCAGTAGGATCGAGGCAACGAGCACTAGTGGGGGGGGGGGTGAATAGTGCTTTTAAATAACGTCTTTAGAATTTTGACGAATTTTGCAATTCGCAAAGCAAACACACAAAGAACACAATAATTTATCATGGTTCGGTCTTTCCCGACCTACATCTAGTCCCCAAGCAAAACCAGCTTAAGATTTCCACTATCAACCTTGTGTAACTACAAGATCATACAGACCAAATCCGGTCTCACTTCCAGTAACACACCTACTGAAAGCAAACAACTCCTTTAAACCAAGGAGTCCTTCCTTTTACAGAAAAAAAAATATATAACAACTTACAAAACAACCTACAAGCTTTTCTTATGAATGCAAATGAGATGCAATTGGCTTTTGAGGTTGTTGAAATACTCAACTCACAAATTCACTGTCTCTAAAAGGAATTTGAGTGAAGAACTGAAGTGAAAAATACCAAGTGAGTGAGAAACTGAATATGAGTGAAAAGCAAATAGTAATTCAATGTAATTGCATTCAAATTGATTGATTTTGAATGTAGAATGCACTCATATTTATAGTTGAAAGATTCTATACATTGAGGGTATGAAAGGGTGTCAAAACAGTCCATTTTGAACGATCAAAACATTTGAAAAATGAAAAGACACGCCTTTTAAAAGTTTCAGGAAAAACGGCAAAATTAGTCGACTGGACGGCAGGTGCCGATGGCCCCTGCACCCATCTCCTTTAAATGGCATTGGTCATTGGACCCTACCCTGTTCTCTTTCGTAGTCGACTGATAATTAACTATTAGTAGACTGACAGTTATCGTCGGTCGACTAATGTGTTTATCAAGCTGTTTGAAAAATTGAAGTTTTGAAACTTAGTCGACTAGAGAAAAAATTAGTCGACTGATAATATCATCAGTAGACTAAAAAACCTTTCAGTCGACTGCTGCTAAATTTTTCTGAAAATATATGTTATGTCCGTTCGACTGATAAAATCATTAGTCGACTGCTGTTAAATTTCCAGAAAACAGACATTCTGTCCGGTCGACTAATAAAACCTTTGGTCGACTAATTTGACAAAAATGACATTTTGTTTAGAAAATTTAGCGTGAAAGGATTAGTCGACTGGTGAGTCTATTGGTCGACTAATAAACATGAAAAATTAAATAAAGAGTTTTCTAAAAAGATTTTCATGAAGGGTTCTTTTAGAAAAGTTTTTCTAAAGACTTTTTAGGTGAAATGCAACCGAAATATGCACTCTAAGGCTCTTACAAGAATCTAAGACTTTTAATGAATTTTATATTTGCACACTAGCCTTCAAAGATTCTTCATTGAATTCTTCAATGATTGTCATATTTCTTCATTGCCTTAGCTGAAATGTAGTTGATTCACTTGTTCATCATCAAAACCTTGTACTTGAATATCATGTATGGCTTCATTGTTGTAACACTTAGGTCGAACCCTTTTTGGATTGGTATTTTTCAGAAATGGGATTTGTAGGTTGAAGTCCTCCTGATCCAATATTCTTTATAGTCCCTAGGTCGAACCTCTTTTGGATTGGTATTTTTCAGAAATATGATCTGTAGGTTGAAGTCCTCCTAATCCAAGTTCTTAGGCTGAATCCCTACCGAACCTATGTTGTTCCTAGTAAACCAATGATGTTTTTGGTTGAACCGATTCGAGTTCCGACTTGAATTTTCTTTCCTTTAAATTCTAATTCTCCTTCGGAGATCCAAGTTTTGACTTAGATTTTCTTGTCAAAACTCAACTTTTGAGTTGATCTTTTATCAAATACTGAATCTTCTCCTTTGAGGAAAGGAGAAGTGTCATGGATGCGTTGAGTCGTGTTTTAAATGCTCGCTTTCAGAAAGGATTTCAAAAACATTTTGCCAATTTGTCGTCAAATGCTTATTGATTTCAAAATCTTTATTGCACAAAAGAATTTCCTCAGAATACCTTCAATGTTACTTCCGAAAGGACAAAGCTTTCACGAAGAAGGATTCAAAATTCCAAATCTTTCTATTGGCCAACCAAAAGGATGAAAAATAAATTCTCGATATGGCCAACAAAGAAAATTCAATGTTGTTGCAAAGCCATAAGTGATCGATATTGATCGCAGTCAATGGCAAATTTTTAAAGATCATTCTTGTAAAGACAAGGCAGTCGAAATATCCTAGATAAGAAAGAAAAACCACTCAATTCCCATATCTCCTTAATCATTTAAGCTGCAATTAAATATCTGCAAAGGGGATTTCTCAATTGTCGTCAAGTTGAAGACGAATATGCGAGTTAGACCCCCGGGGCCAAAGAAGATTTGAATCATCTCCAAGATGAAGGAGTTTGTGACGGATCCTTCCAGGGAAAGTTTAGATCACTGCCAAGTTGAAAGCGAATGCGATGAACCTTCCACCAAACCCTAAAAGATATTTAATTTCTGCTATCATCAAGAGATTTCCAGCCAATGAGCCAATACCATCAAAATAATCTCTGAGGCAAAGAAGGATCAGAACATCTTCAAGTTGAAGGAGTTTGTGACGTACCCTTCCAAAAAAAGAGAGAGAGGAAAGTCAGGAAATCTCCAAAATGAAGGATGATGTAATCCTCAAAAACTCAAGAGAGCTCCACTTCTGTCGAAAAAAAAAGAGTGCTGAAAGATCATCATGAGAAAAGAATCCCAGGATATCAAACTGCCGAATCTACCAAGAATCTTTTTTAAATTTTGTGAAATTCTCTTATCAATATTCTTTCACCAATTGCTTTCACGATATCAAGAATACTCACTTTTTCATTCATATCAAAGAAATTGATAGCTTCCTTGAAAGAAAGTCAATTGCAAGCAATTTGAATTCGAATCTTGATTCTATAGAGTTAAGCCCAATCAGAGGTAATACTTCAGGTAGAAAAGAGGGAATATTTTCGAAACAATGTGCATCATTTTCAATTATTTTGAATCAACAACAATTTTCAACATTTTGACAATATTTTCTAGTTGTCCTAACGTGAAGCAAGAGCTTGAGGTTCATCTTTGGCTCATCTTGACACCATTTGTTATACCTTTCAGAACTTGATAACGAGAGTTTTCAAGATTCCTTCCCTTCTTTTGGTATAATTTGAGCGCCTGGGCTCTCAGATTCACATACTTCCCTGTGTCCCCACTGTCCCACCATAGACAGTCCAATTTCGGCTTGGGGTTAAGCCACAAATCATTTTCTTGCAAAAGGTCATCAATTTCAAAAGTTATTTAGTCTCAGCAATGAGGCGCCCAAAATCAAACCCCTTTTCAAGCTTTAGGGACCCCCAATTTCATCCTTTTACAAAACCCTTATCAGATTCATTATGCGAAAGTTTAAAGGTTTCATCATGGGTTCTTCTTTCGAGAATCCCATCATTTTCATTCCCGGTCAGGTTAAATTTTAAACCTGAGCCTCATTTTGATAAGGTATTTCATCTCTGGATCAGGTTAAGGGTCAAACCTGAGCCTCGTTTTTACACGAGGTATTTCTCGTTTCATCCAGGTTAAGAGTAAAACCTAAGCTTCACTTCTACAAGATGAGACTCTCTTCATCATTCTCCATTTCATATCTACCATTTTTCGTCGGGGCCAATTTCTTCATAACCAGTTAGATCCTTCTAACTAGGGCATTTTTATAGCCCAAATTTGTTGTGTTTTTCTTTGCCACTAAGCTCGGCCCTAAACCGGCTTAGTAGCGAAGAGGGGCATCTGTAAACACCCCAAATTTTCCTCATCCATTTTTAGACACACCCCTCATGTGAATGCCAACCCTAGTAGGTCAGTACAGGAGTCCAATCCCGAGTCTGTCAGAAAATTACCATTTTACCCACTTTCATTAGGAAAATTATCATTTTACCCCTAGGTCATCCTAGACCCTAGTCAGTTGGAGTCAACCAAGCTCATTCTCAAGCTCAGAACAGTTAGAATGTCAATCATTTCTAGCTCACCTAAGCTCACAGTGAACAAACCATATTCATTTCTGACCATTCCTGCCAAAATGGGATCATTTCTTCATAAATGAGATCATTTCTCACTCAAGTCCAAGCCAATTATCTCTGAGTCAGTCATTTCAGTCATATTCCCCTGAGTCTAGCTTAAGCTCACCAGGAGTTCAAGTGTTCCAGTTTCAATTCAAAACCATTTCCAAGTGTCCATGAACCCATTTTACCCTATTTCAGCTCATTTAGCTGAAATGAAGCTGAGTCCAGTCAGTTAAGCTAGTGTTCGAGCTTCAATTTTAGTTCATCTTAGTATTATTGATCATTGTCTCAGCTCAAACACAACTCTGGTCTGCAATTCACTTCACTCCAGTGACCATTTCTCACCATTTATCTAAAAATGGAAGCTTTTCTTGATAATTCAGTTGAGGAGTTCAGTTGAGTCAGTGTCTTGTCAGTTCATTTGAGTTCTGAAACCCTAGAACACAGCTCAATCTAGTTCATTTCAGTTCAATTTAGCTCACACCCTAATTTTCAGTGTCACTCTGGCCCGACAGAGACAAAAATCATTTCTTGAACCATTTTGCCCATTTTTGTTAAAATTATCACTTTTTAAACTGGTGCAAGTGTCAATCAAGGTCCAATATCCAAAATTCTTCATCCAGGGTCTGCATTTCGCAAAGCATTTCACGTCATTTCATATCATTTCTCAGCATTTCATACCATTTCATCATATTTCATTGCATTTTCGAAATCCAAAACTCCAGTTTTATAAATTCTAATCCAGATTGACTTTTAAAAGTTTTCAGAAATCGATTTCAAACCCTGGGTTTCCAAAATTGACAAATTTACCCCCAGGATTCTAAATTTAGAAATATTTTCTTAAGAAAAATAATCTAGACTCCTTTCAAACTTAAATTTTCAAATTCTAAACTGGATTTGCTTCGCAACGGGGTATGAAACTTCAAATTTGAAGCTTATTTCAAAAACTGCCAAAATAGTTCATTTTGATCAGAAACTTTCTAAAAAGACTATTCTACCCCTATGATTTTCAAAATGAATTTCGAAATGAAAAATGAGCCCACTTTGAGATGGCTTTTCCATTCACTTCTTCTTCTTAATATATATATATATATATATATATATATATATATATAATCTTTTCTTTTATTTTCACCATTTTTTTTTATTATTATTTTATTTAAGTGGGCCCCACAAGGAGGTCAACCAGCCTCTCCCCTTCTTTCCTTTTCTTCTTCCATTTTTCTTTCCTTTCCCCTTTTCCCTCCTCTTCTTCTTTCCTTTCTTCTTCTTCTTCTTCTTCTTTCTTCTTTTCCTTCTTTCTTCCTTTTTCTTCTTCTTTTTCCTTTCCTTTCTTTCTTTTTTCTTCTTCTTTCTTTCCTTCCTTCTTCCTTCTGCCCCTTGGTCAACCAGCCCCCTTTCTTCCTTTTCTTCTTCTATTCCTTCTTCCCTTCCTTCTTTCTTTCCTATTCCCTTTTCTTCCTTCTTTCCTTCTTCTTTTCCCTTTTCTTTCCTTCTTCTTTTCCCTCCTTGCTTTCTTTCCCATTTTCTTGGTCCGACCATAATAAAATGCCTTCTTCTTGCTATTTATCAGGGACACCATACGGTGGAGCCTAGGCCTCTCTCATTCTCTCTCTCTCTCTCTCTCTCTCTCTCTCTCTCTCTCTCTCTCTCTCTCTCTCCCTCTCTCACTCCATCTACCTCAAGAGGGCTGCTTCTCCCTCTGATTCACGCCCTCCTTGCAGCTGTAACCAATTGCTTTAGCCCCATCGTCTTCAACACCTCCTTCAGCCATTGGTGGCCACCATCTCTATCTGTAGCATAATCGGTCCCTACTCGGCGCCATCTTTCAAAGGTTCCACCAGCTGACGTCACCTCTTTCAAGCTTCCTTCAACTGGTTCAGCGACACCAAAGTTTAGCCTTCATCCAGCTACCCTCAAGCCTTGTTCCAGCCATCTTTCTTGATGGAACATTTTTGGAAAATGCCTCGTGAGATGAAGCTCAAGTACAATTCTTTCCTGGATGGATATGAGAGACATAGATTCCACGATGGGGAAAACCATGATGGGACTCATGAAAATACCTCGTCGGAACGAGGCTCAGGTTTAACCCTAACCTGAATGGATGATATCTCATGGAAAAATGAGGTTCAGACTTAACCCTTAACCCGAAAGAGACGATACCTCATGGAAAAATGAGGTTCAGGCTTAACCCTTAATCTGAAAGGGATGATACCTCATGGAGCGAGGTTCAGGCTTAACCCTTAACTTGAAAGGGACAAAACCTCATGAAAAATGAGATTCAGGCTTAACCCTTAACCTAAAAGGGACGACCATACGGAATCCTTGAACGAAGAAACCATGATGGGACCTTCGGAGTTTGGACAACAAATCCGAGAGGGGTTTGCAAAAGGAAGAAAGGGGGTTCCCTAAAGCTTGAAAAGGAATTAATCTTGGGTGTCTCATTGCTGAGACCAAATCAGCTTTTAAAACAGATGACCTTTTGCAGAAAAATTCAGGTTTAACCCTTATTCTGAGCGGGTGAAAATACCTCGAGGAGCGAGGCAACTCTTTTTGAAAATATAAACCCTGTTAGGTTGCATCAAAATAGATATTTAGCATTTATTTCATTTTTGGATAATTAGAAAATTTTGCCAATAAGATAAAATTGTAGTTGATTCAAATGCTTGAGAATGTATGCACGTATGTGCAAAAGATATTCCCTCTTTTACCTAGAGTATTTCTTCCAAAATGAGGTTAACTTCCCGGATTTCAGAGTCAGATTCAATTTTTTCTGTTGTTGAGTTTCTTCAAGGAAGTTATCCATTTCCTTGATATGAAAAAGAAAAGAAATATTCTCAATTTCATAAAAGCAAGTAGTGAAAAGATATTGATAAAAGAATTTTGCATATGAAAAGATGATTTCTGGCAATTTTGGCAGTTTGATACCTGGGGGTTTTCCCATGATGATCTTTTTTTCACTCTTTTTGAGACATTGAGCTTTCTTGGGCTTTTGGCGAGGAGTTTATTACATCATCCTTCATTTTGGAGATGTCCTGACGTTTTTCTTTTTTTTTATGGGAAGGGTACGTCACAAACTCCTTCAACTTGGAGATGCTTCGATCCTTCTTTGTCTCAGGAATTATACTGATGATATTGGCTCAAAAAAACTCTTGATGATAGCAGAAATCAAATATCTTTTAGGGTTTGTCGGGAGGTTCATCGCATCAGCCTTCATCTTGACGATGATTTGAACTCTCCCTGGAAGGATCCGTCATAAACTCCTTCATCTTGGAGATGATCTAAATCTTCTTTGGACTCAAGGGTCTAACTCATCCACCAGTCTTCAACTTGACAATGATTGAGAGATCCCTTTTGCAGATATTTAATTGTGGCTTACTGAGGAGATATGGATTGAGTGGATTCTTTTTATAGCTCAAGATATTTCCACTGCCTGATTGCCAAAAAATCGTCTTTAAACATGTGTCATAACTATGATCAATATCAATTAGCTTCTGGCTTTTCAACATCATTGAATTTTTTTTGGTTGATCATACCAAGGACATTTCTTACATTCTTTTGGTTGATCAACAAGGAAAAGATTTGAATTTTATCCCTTTTCGCAAAAAGTTTCACCTTTTTTGGAAAGAATACTAGAGATAATTTGAGGTGATTCCTTTGTGCAGTAAAATGTTGAAATCAACAAATGTCTTTAAGCAAATTGGCAAAGTTTTTGAGAATCCTTTGTGAAATAATCACTCAATATAGATTTTGATGGGACCTTGAGCTGAAATTTAGGAAAAACAATATGAAAACATTGGTTTTATTAAGAATATCGGTTCAACCGGGATTCAACCTAAGAATCGCAAAGAATATTGGATCAGCAGGGATTCAACCCACAGATCAAATTTTTGAAGAACGAAGTTGGTTCAATAGGGGTTCAACCTAAGAACCGCAAAAGACAGATGGATCAGTAGGGATTCAACCTGCCGACTGAATTTTTGAGAATGAAGTTAGTTCAATAAGGATTCAACCTAAGAACCGCGAATCAATAGGGATTCAACCTAAGAACCGCGGATCAACAGGAATTCAACCTACAAATCGTATTTTTGAAAATGAGATTGGTTCAAAAGGGGTTCAACCTAAGAACCATGGATCATCAGGAATTCAACCTACAGATCACATTTTTTAAAATGAGATTGGTTCAAAAGGGGTTCAACCTAAGAACCGTGGATCAGCAGGAATTCAACCTACAGATCGCATCTTTGAAAATGAGATTGGTTTGAAAGGGATTCAACCTAAGAACTGTGGATCAGTAAGAATTCAACATACAAATCATATTTTCGAAAATGATATTGGTTCAGAAGGGGTTTGTAAACACCCCAAATTTTCACCCTCATCTAGTGTTTACATTTCATATATCATCGCAATATCATTTCATCCATTTGACATGTCATTTCATTGCATTGCATGGCATTGCATGTCATTACATCTCATTTTCGAGATCCAGAACTCCTGTTTTCAAAATATTAAATCCAGATTCGAGCTTTTAAAACTTTTCTTTCAAAATCAATTTTAAAAACTTGGGTTTTTAATCAACATTGTGTCATTTGCCAACCCCCAGGACCTTATATTTTGAGGTATTTTTCTAAGAAAACAATCTAGATTCATTTTAAACTCAATTTTCAACTGATTTCAATTATCAGATGAGACCCATTTAGGTGGTGTCGCTTCTGGATTCCTTCATTTATCAAAAAATCTCAAAAACTTTAGAGTCCTAGTTGGATCAGGACTCTGTATTTTCATCTGTTTGAATCTTTTTGAACATTTTCAAAACTCCATTTTGATTTTAAACCAGTTATGGTCATATCCCTTGTCCATTTTCTCCATTTTTGCCAAAATCTTAGAGTCCTAGTTGGATCAGGACTCTTTTTCCAGAGTCCAGTCGGATCAGAACTCTACTTTTCACTACCTTTTCACCTATTTTCAGAGAAAACCTTTCAAAATCTTCTGTTTTGGCCAAAATTTCAGAGTCTTAGTTGGAACAAGACTCTTCTTCAAGAGTCCAGTCGGATCAGGACTCCTCTTCAGAGTTTTAATCGGATTAGGACTCTAATCTTTTACAGCTATTTTATCTATTTTTCAATCAAATCTTTCAAAATGAGTCAGAAACTCAGAGTTTTAGTCAGAACAGGACTCTGTTCAGAGAGTCCTAGTTGGATCAGGACTCTGATCCTGATTTCAATTTTGAAATAATCTTTCAAAAATCTTTCCATCTATCAAAATTGTTATACTTTTATCAAAGAATTTCAAAATTCTGAGGTTTTATCCCAGAGTCCTGATCAAATCAGGACTCTATCTAAAATTGATTTTTATACTTCATTTTCACTGGTTTTCAAAAGCTTTGCCCAAATTTCATCATTTGCTTATCAGAAAACCAAAATTCTTAGAGTTCTGATCGAATCAGAACTCTTTCTTAGAGTCCTAATCAGATCAGAACTCTGAACCAAAACTTCAATTTCATCCTATTTTTAACTGTTTTTCAAAATTCTCTCATTTGTTTTCTCAGAAAATCTAAAAATCTGAGAGTCCTAGTTCAATCAGGATTCTATCCTCAGAGTCTCAGTTGAATCAGAACTCTGTTCTATTTCAATACTTGTTATTGTTTACATTGTTTTTACAAGTTCTTTCGTCTGTTTTTCAGAAAATACCTAAAAAATCTAGAGTTTCAGTCCGATCAGGACTCTGTCCCAGAGTCCTAGTCCAGTCAGGAGTCTGTTTTGAAGTCTGTTGTTACTTCCATTTTCCATTTATTTCCATTTGTTTTCAAAAATTAGGTCATTTTGTAGAGTCCAGTTAATCCAGGACTCTATTTCAGGGTTCTGATCGAGTTAGGAGTCTAACTGTGATTGTATTTTCTGACTTGTTTCACCATTTTCGATGAAATCTTCTCAAAAACTCCTTCATTTGGCTTTTAAAAACCAAAATCACAGAGTCCTAAAAACCCAAGACTCTAACCCGGAGTTCCAGTTCGCCTGAGACTCTATTTTCAAAGATTTTGAATTTTAATTATTGACTTTAACCTCTTTTCAAAGTTATTTTCAGTGTTTATTTCAAATTTCTCAAAACCTGGTGTGGGCCCACTCAGTTGGCGCCACATCCAGAGGAGTTCTAACCCAGTTGGAACTCTATGCCATTTCAAAACTTTTAATTTCAAGTTTACTTTTGAAAATCTTTTGAAAATTCTCTCAATTTCAAGTTTTGAAATCATTTTTTTTTTAAAACTCAAGTAGGGCCCACTCGGGGTGGCGCCACATTTGAGAAAGTCAGGGTTAGTCTAGGCTTAGTCAGTGTCTTGGTTAGTTTTAGAAGTTTAGAAGAGTCAAAATCTATTTTGAAAACTCATTTTTTTAAGTTTGGTTTTTAAACTAGTATTGTTAGAGGTTTTTAAAACTTTAAAAACCCAAATGTGAAAAAACGCCAAGTGGCACCACATTTGGGGGATTCTTAGGTTTAGATAGGGGTTAATTAGGATAATCTAGGCTAGGGGTAGTTAGGTAAACTCACACCAAAATCGCCCCCCCCCCCCCCTTGTTAGAGTCCAAAATTTTCAAAAGACTTGATTTTTTTTTAAAACCTAATTTTTTATTATAAATAGATGCCATAGGGGGGAACGATTTTACCAACTCTTCTCTTGAGGATTCTTGGAGCTCCTCTCTCCTCTCCAGCCCTTCCTCCATTGCAGCAACCTCAAGGTAATTATTTTTTTAATTTTTAGCTTTTTATTTAATGTTTTTAATGGTTTAAATCAATTTTAACCATTGGCTCCATCTATTCCATGGATTAAACCATGGATTCAAGTCCAAGAACCTCAAGAGAGGTTCAAGAAAATGATATAACTCTGTTTTGATATTTTTCCAGGGATTCTAATCCATTAGAATCGATTATAGCGTGCTTTTTCATGTTCTTAACCATTAAAACACGCGATTTACCCGTTAAATGGGTCAAATCCATGTTTTTTTAGGTAAAATCAAATTCCAGCCATGGATTCCCTGTTTTTATTTTATTTTTTTTACTTAGTTATGTTTATTACATGTGTTTTAACATAGAAATCAATTTCGTTTTGCTGTTTACTATTTTCCTTATTGCTTTTATTAATTAATGCATGGTTTATTAGATTTCATTAGATTTCTGTGTGTTTTTAAGCATGGATCAGCAAATAATATGTTATTTTGTATTGAAGCACTCACTGTAAATTTCTGATTTTTTTATATGTGATACATGCCTATGTAAATGAACTAATGTAAACAAATCAGAGGTTTTGGGATTCGGGAACTCTGTCAGAAAAATCAGACATCAAATCGGAATTTTCAATCTTTAAAATCGTTATTTAATATCAAGAGGTAACTTGCTGTTATGTTATTTTTCTCATCCGATATCCGATTTGAAATCCGTAAAGTGCTATGGATTCATATTAAAATGATCTATTTAGTTTAAAATTTTGGTAATTTTTTGCATCAATTTAGTATTTATCCTCTAACAGAAAGTCTGATTTTAAATTGAAAACTCGTTAGGGTTTACCAAAACCCTAATCGGACTTGGAATGACCATAGATCTCAAAACACATATCCGATTCATGATCTGTAAAAAAGGAGTTTCATTATTTGTCTGTCTACTATTCACTGCTAAAAGTTCAGAAATTTTTTATTAAGTTTGCTATTTATTTCTGTATTTTCAATCCGAAGTAGCTGTTTTCACCCCTGTTAGATTTGTTATATTTTAGTTCACATTGCCGGAAAGGTTTCTCCCTAACCAAAGATGATTTTTTCGATCTATAAATAAGAAAACCTATGTTTTTATGTCTAGTTTGCCTCTGTAAAAATTCAGAAGTTTTCATGGATAATTGACCCCTGATTCGGGTCTAATTCTGAAACTGGTTTGTGACCTAGGTTAAAAATAGCTTATTTTAGGGTTTTAATGCAATTTTTGGATTAAAATAATGTCAAAAAATTATTTTTATGATTTCAATCTGATTTTAAGAACATAACAAGTGCATGTACCAATTTTTATGAAATTTGAAATCCGTTTGATGCCTGAATTAATCAAATTGCAAAACAGGGCACCCGTAGGATCTCGAAACACTGCCAAAATCATAATTTTTGTGATATTTCTTGGTTTTCGTGTATAAGTGTGTATTTTTAGGGTTGGTTCATGTCTAGAATCATATTATGGTATTTCATGTTTGATTTCATGTTTATTTCAATCATAAATCTCAAGTTTTATCAAAATCTATTTTAGAAAACCCTGATTTCAAGGCCATAGTCTTGCAATCATGGGTAATTTGGTCATTTGACCTAAATTTCGAAATTCTAAACCCTATTTTTTATGTTTTAATCATGTCATATCATATTGGGTTTGATTTATTCTCATTTGAATTTTAAAACTTGCATTTTACAAAATATCTTTCTGAAAACCCTGATTTCAAGGCCATAGTCTTGCTATCAGGGGTATTTTGGTCATTTTGACCCCAATTTCGAAATTCCAAATTCCATTTTCATCTTATTTCATATTTTATTAAGTTTATATAAGGGAATCATATGGAAAATGGCTTATGTCAAGCAAAATCCAGTAATTTCTAAATATTATTGGATAAATCTAGAAAAGCCAACATATCTTCACTAAGAAGTTTTCTAGTTTTGCAGGAACATTGAAGACTTTATTTTTCTTTATTTCCTGTATTTAAATTCAATTAGTGATGTAAATTGTAATTAAATTTGGAATAAGAATTTCAATTCCTGCATAGAATAGGATGCGTTGCATATAGTTTTAAGCTTTGATATATAACTGCTATGTATCCCAATTCATGCATATTTTTACCAATTCACTATGGTCTACACGAATGACACGTGCACTAGCTCTTATGGAGTTGACAAACTTGGTGGAATTTGTATTTATGGCCATAGTCAGAATACGAATAATACCTAGATTTGTAATCTTCGTATTAGCCACATTCAGCCTACACTTTTAGGCTAACTTCAAAATGCACTGCATTTCTCAAAAATACAAAAAGGATTTTCTCAATTCTTCAAAATCAAGTCTTTCAAATCCATATTTATTCAATTCATGCATTTACAAATTTCAATTTCAATTTCAATTCAAAAAATCAGTTTTTCTCAAATTTTTCTAAGTCTTATTCAAAAATCGATTTTCTCAAAACATTGATTTTCCAATGATATTTCAAGTATTTTTCAAAGTTCAAAATTCGATTTTCCAAGTTATAACTTCAATTTCTAAGTTCCAATTCAAAGAAATCAAGTTTTTGAAAGATATTTGAAATTCCTCAGAATCGATTTTCACAAAACTTCAAGATTTCTTTAAAAATCGATTTTCATTTTCCTCAGAAATATTCTCTCACTAAGCTCATGATTTTCCAGGTGTTATCTTTTCCAAGAATCTCCAAATATTTTCCGATATTCAAAGCAAACATCATGTTTTCAAGTATACATTTTCAGAAATTCATAGCACATGCCTGATTCTTTGTGCATTTAGGAAGTAGAACATGATTTAGACAAGTTGAGCAAAGCTAAGCACACAATTGATCCTTGTTTCAATTACCCCTGGTAAAGGCGTCAGGAACGGTTAAACCTCGTACTGACAGGTGAGTCCCATTCTTTGGAATTATCCTGCATTTTAAAACGGAGGCGAGTTATTTTCAAAATCTTTTTCAAAGGTCAGTTTGACTTGCAAAAGTAAAAATTTTACGATGATAACAGGTTTGGCGACCGTGCTGAGACCTGTCTTCGCCTGATCAATTATGCACTTGACTTAGTTCAAATTGTCAAAATCGTGTTCCATGGAATGTCATCTTTTATTTCATGATATCATGTGAACCTAGGAGCCTAGACTCAAACCCAGCTGACATGAATTGCATATAGACTAAGTATGGTTTGGTAGGACCATATTGAGGAGAATTATTCATGCTCACATAGACTTAGGTCTAATACAACACTCCTCAATCTAGGATTTGTATAAAAACAATGTTTGCTTCTTCAAAAATTTTAAAATCTCTATCTCTTTAGGTTTTAGAGCCTTCTGATTTTCTTGCATGTGATCTTGTTTTCAAAAACCACCCCACCTATCTTTACCCGGTATTCACGTTGTTGAGCTCTCTTCCAGAACCATAGTTCGGGACAGAGCCTCATAACTGGGCCACCTATTTGGGTGAAAACCTTCCTGCCACGTACCAAGGGCCATAGTCTAACGTATATCGGCAGGTGCTCAAGGATGTTGGAAAACTTGAACCTAGAACCGGAGAAATTGATTTTATGCCACGTACATCGAGCCTTGGCTCGAGTATATAGGCATAGCATGATTGGACACAAATGATCTGAACCTTAGAGTTAGGATTAAGGTCCTATAGCTATTTCAAAACTTGTGCATCTAAAGTCAGCTTTCAGGGAATGTTGTATGTGCATACTTGTTTGTACAGGATGTGATTGAATGTCAGTTTCTTTTATTACATTTTCCTATAAGTGTTCTAAAATACTTAACGATTTTAAAAAATCTCCAATTTTTCCATTTGTTTCCATATACTATCTAAAAATCCTGTTTTATTCAAACCCTGGATGATTTTTCAAATTCTCCTTTATTTTCCTCAAAACTCCAGGTAATTTCCATCCTTTCGTTCTTATGGATCTCGAACTTTCTGCTTCATTTTTATCCTGACTGCATTCTTTTCAAAATTCTTGTATTTTCCCAAGTCTTATTCCAATTCTCCATGTTTTCCAGTCTGATGGCATCCAATTAACTTGATTCGGTCTTTCCTGAGGGTCACATCTCCTACGAGGTGCGACAAGGTCTTTCTGAACATCGAGTCCTCAGCACCAGATCCTTCTTTCCCCGGTGGTATTATTCATGGCTCAAGAACTTCTTTCGTATGTTTCTGGACCATTTGGACGATTGTGGATTGGAACTGGCATCCGCAGTGGGAAAGCAGACAGTTAATGGCAATTTCATCCACGCACTGGCAGAGCGGTGGAATCTGAGCACTAGTACCTTCTGGTTCCCATGGGGGAAAATGACTTTGTTGATGGACGAGTTCTCAAAGATTATGGGATTACCTGAACCAGTTGGTCAGCCTGAAGATCCATTGGAGAAGCAATTTTTGATCAATGTCAAGGGTCTGGATCCCCAAGATGCTTTAACTCGCATGACAGGACGCAAGTCTTGGCCATTGATCGAGGAGAATGGAAATGAATATGTGGACCTGCTCGAAATTTACAGACAGTATGGGACATTTGTGGAAGTCAGTTCTTTATCTCGAACAGCTCGAGAGAGAATCCAGCATGCGATGGTCTTATGCACTGTGGGATTATCTCTCTTTCCAGATGGACGGAATTACATGGATATCAGGATAGTTCAACTTCTGCGAAGGTGGGGAAGTCGACAGACTAGCCGCCTCTCTATAATCATGGCCGCACTCGCTTTTCTGTACCGAGGGTTGACCCGTTTCACACTCGGAGAATCAATTCTAGTCGAAGGGTGCACTTACGCATTGCAATCTTGGTTCCTCCGGCATGTGCCAGCCTGAGCCAGTTCATTCAGATACAATGGTGAAAAGCTCCTTCCAGTTGCACGATACCGGTTCTTGATCGACAACCTTCAAGAGGAAGAAGTTGTATGGGACTACTTTGATAGTCAGGAATCACCTCCCAGATATACTTATGTATATGGCAAGCGATTCGGGCTACTTGGCCCATTCTTCTGCGCATACTACCATTCAGAGCGGTGTGTCAAACAGTTCTCTCAGAGACAGAAGCGCATAGAAATTTGCCCACTATCAGGGATCTTACCAGAGTTCAATCTCACATCAGATCAGTGGTCCGGAGCATACCATTCTGCCAGACATGGCTGGGATTCTTTTGTTACTCTCACTATTTTTTTCTGGTCCTAGAGTGTCCTCTGATTATCAAGAGTGGTGGAAAATTGTTCGAGCCCCTCCCCTTTGTCAAGTTTATTATTAATAAAATCATGTTTTTCCTTTCTTCAATAAAAATCCTTTAAATTTCATCCTATCTTGGTTTGACCATCTTGCCTAGGTAACAAGGCATATTTTTCAGTTGTTTATTTTTGCAAAAGAATGACAATGCAATTGTCGTAATCCCAGCGACGACTCAATCCCTAGTAATGGGATGCTCTTTCAATTGTCTACCAAAATTCTCAATAAATGTTTTTCCCAATCAGAATTTCTTTCAAAAGCCTAACCATCAATTCTGCTCTACAGAGAGCGTTAGTGACATTCAAGAGAGCACCTGCATCCTTACATGGTTCAGACGAGGTCCAGAAAGAAGACCGCATCAATCCAGCTTATCAGTTCTCTGTCAGCTTCAGCATAAGAAATGACCTCTTCACAATCTGCTGGAAACAGAAGTCAGCAAGCTAATGATGACATCGACCCACAGATGTATTCGTTGTTCTGGAGAATGCTGAGCAAAGTATTGTCTGAGGAAACAGGGGCCGGCTCAGGAAAAGCCTACAATAAGAAAAAGGTTAAAAACCGAACAACAAAGAAGAGTGTGAAGATCACCAGAAAGCAGAATCATCGAGAAGAAACATCTGATGAATCAGCAGAAGATATTGATGATGAATATAAAGCTCACCAGGCATTTAGAAGGTCTACTCAAAAGCAGGAGTCGGCTTATAAATTTGGGAGTCAGTCAGTCAATGACCCTACTCAGCCACAACTCCGAGATGTGATGAAGATGGTCAAGGATCTGCAGGCCCGTGACAAGGGCAAAAGGGTCTTTACAAGTGAAGATTTTTATGACGGACTGGATGGGGATGATGATCTTGACAATCTCCCCAAGAAATTTATCAAGTTTGATGGTTCGGGTGACCCAAAGGCACACCTCGCCCTTTTCTTTACAGAATGTTCCAAGTTCGGGAGGAATAACTGAGCCTTATTTCTTTATTTCCCTCGCAGTCTGGAGGGTATTGCAGTAAAATGGTATTCAGAGCATATTAATCCCATAGAGCTGAAAGAGTTTGATAAAGTGGTCAATTTGTTTATTGAACGTATTTTATTCAATGTCGAAGCCCTCCCGACTCTCAGCCACCTCTGCAGTCTGAAGCAGAAAGAAAATGAAAAGGCCAGGGATTTTATTCATAGATGGAGATTTGTTTGTAACAAGATGCGTGATCCAATATCAGAAGGACATGCACTATCCTTAATCCTGAGTAACTTCTCGCAACCCCTAAGGGGATTAATTTCCACCTCTCCATCAAAAACCTTCATAGAACTGACAGAACGAGCCGAATGGCTCGAGTTGAGTATAGAAAATGGCTCTTATGAGGGCTTCATGTTCAGTAAAAACAACGGTCAGCAAGAATCGAAGAAGAAAACCCACTTCACATACTCTGCCAATAACAGCAATAACCAAAATAAAGGAAATGGGAAAGATCACAGCTATGGTTCCGAAGGGTCGAATCCCAACAAAAGTGATCAGAAAGGCAAATCGATCCCTCAGTATGACAGACAACCACATCAGATTCTTGATCAAGGGTTGAAATCTTAAGAAAAGCCAAAGCGTGAAGGGTGGAGTTATAATCGCAAATTTACTCCTCTAGATCAGTCTCTTGAAACAGTCCTAGAATATATGCTCAACAGCGACATGATTAAGCTCCCAAGGGTAGCCGATCCACCAACAGTTATGGGTAAAATGAAAGACAGATTCTGCAAGTTCCATCGAATAGTGGAACATGACACTGAGAACTGTTTCGTTCTCAAGAATATTATACAAGATTACATTGATAAAAACCTGTTGGTGGAAGGGGCCGAAGGTGAGAAAATGGAAATACTAAATCAGCCGTTCCTCCAGCATTCAACTGCAGTGATATCTGATCATCCTTTTCAGCCACAAGATCATATCCAACCATGTCCTAGCAGTGATATCGATGTACAGCATCAGGTGTTAGTGTTGCATAAGGTTCAGTCCAATTCCCAAAAGATGGACCTCGTTTCAGCTCTCAGTAAGCTGAAAGTTTCAAAAGAGCCTGCTGGGGTGTCTCCAGAAGTAGCCAAAAGAATGCCATGGTTTCCCAAGGGCTTTATCAAACCCGTTTCAGAAAAAGGGAAAGCATCAGAAAAACAGGTCGATACAGTGCAAAGACCAATCACTGCCCTCTCTAATATCCATATTCTTGAGTTGGCGCGTGCCTTTCCCAAGCATCAGCAAGTCCTGGATGATTTATTGCGGAAAATTAAGGTCAAGCCAGGCACCACACCTGAAGACATGGCGCAGATCGTTAATCAGGCCATGACCAATGCTCCCATAACCTTCTCAGATGAGGATCTGCCCAAGCCTCACATGTTTCATAACAATGCTTTGTACATTGTAGTGTGAACCCGGGGAATGACTGTATCCCATGTGCTCATAGATGGGGGAAGTAGCCTTAACATTTGCTCCAAAATGACTGCCAAGGCTCTGGGCATAAAAGAAGAATAATACACGCCGAATCCAATCACCATTTATGGATTTGATAATCACGAACAAACAGCAAAGGGCAAAATCTTTTTGGAAATATTTATCAACTACTCTGTTCACACAGTGCTTTTTCATGTTGTCAATGTGCCGCCAACGTATAATCTTCTATTGGGAAGAACCTGGATTCATAATGCCAATGCGGTGCCATCCACCCTGCACCAGTGTATTAAGTGGTCTAAAGGTGGCATGATCACTACTGTCCTGGGGGAAGATCCAGAAGAGAGGTTGCCTCAGCCTATGATTCCTCGACCGACCTATACTACTGATATTCCTAGCATCAGGGACAGCAAAGAAGTTGTTCTTAGCGAAAGTCTAGAAATGTTAAAGTTAGAGGCAGCACCAGAAGTGAAGCATACTACAGCAATGGTCCAATGGCAAGGGTCACATTTCTTCAAAATCGGGGGTCATCTCGATTACAGTACTTTCAAGGACCATCTGTAAACACCCAAAATTTTCATTCACCTCTTCAACATTTTCACCAAGCATCAGCATTCAGCCTCTGAAATCGCTGGAGGGCAAAATGGTCATTTTCTGAGCCTGGACCTTACATAAGTCTAAATTGCATCTGCAACTCTCAAAATTTCTCTATTTTTAGCTCAGATGTTCAAAATTTTATTCCTGACAGGAGACAGGCATCTCCAAGTCTTGGTTCAAGATTATATTCCATAAGACATGGCATTGCATATCATTGCATGAGCATTTCACATCACTGCACTGCACAACATGTCAGTTCGAGGTCCAGAATTCTCGATTTCAAAATTTTCAATCCAGATTTGAATTTCAACCCTTTTTAAAATTGATTTCAAAACCCCGATTCTTCAAAATTATCAATTCTTCCCATTTTACCCCCAGGGCTCTGAATTTCAAAATATTTCCTCAGGAAAACAATCTGGATAATTTTCAATAAATTTCATCTCAGATTTTGCCCTTTTGTCAAACTATTTCAACTATCATTCTTTTACAAAATCGCCCTACAGGGGCCAACTCTTTCCAAAAATTTCTGTTTTACCAATTAGTCCAAATTTTATGAAAATTCCAAAAAGAAGTTGTTGTTTTATCCTTATTTCAATAAAGAAGAAATGTGGGACCCACATTGAGGTGGTGTCACACGGGCTTTTCTTTTGAAAAAAAAAAACTTGAATTTTGAAAAACCCAAAAAAATAGGAGCCTTGTCCCCTGGATTGGCGCCACTTGTCCTTTCTCTCTCCTCCCATTTACCTACCATGTGTCAGCATAGGGTTCACCTAGAGGTGGCACCACATGTCACCTTCTCTCTTCTGCCATCCTTTGACACATGTCAGTGTGGGGCTACCTTAAGAAGCCGCCATATGTCATTAGACCCCCTCTTCATTCCATGCCATGTGTCAGCATCCACCATCTTCACCTTGCGCCATGTGTCATTCCAAGGTCACCATGACATGCCACGTGTCATGTGTTGTCCTGTTCACAAAAAGTAGAGCTTGTCTCCCCTGAGGTGGCACCATTTGAATTATGTCTCCTGCAAGTGACACATGTCACTCTCTTCTTTCCTCAGGAAAAGTAGATGACACATGTCACCCTCTGCTCTTCTCAGACAAGCAAGTGACACGTGTCATTCTCTGCTCTTCTTAGAAAAAGCAAATGACACATGTCATTCTCTGCTCTTCTCAGAAAAAGCAAATGACACATGTCATCCTCTGCTCTTCTCAGAAAAAGCAAATGACACATGTCATTCTCTGCTCTTCTCAGAAAAAACAAATGACACATGTCATTCTCTGCTCTTCTTAGAAAAAGCAAATGACACATGTCATTTTCTGCCTCCTTCAGAAAAAGCAACAATTCAAATATTCAAACTCCAGGATGAGGTGGCGCAAATCCTGAAGTCTCCTCCCTAAATTCATTTTTTGAGATGGTGCCACATGTCCCTTTCCCCCCTTTTCCTCCCTCCTTCCACATGTCATTGTAGGAGCCACCCTGAGGTGGTGCCACATGTCAGTCTCTCCTTTCCTATAGAAAAAGCAAAAACTTAAATTTTAAACTCTCTCTGAGGTGGCACCATCTGAATCCTCTGCCTTTCCTTCTGACACATGTCAATGTAGATGCTGTGAGGTGGCGCCACATGTCAGTCTCTCCTTTCATCAGAAAAAGTAGAATTCAAACCCCTCTAAGGTGGCATCTTCTGCTTCCTCTGCTCCTACCTTCTGACACATGGCAGTGTGGAGCCACCCTGAGGTGGCGCCACATGGCAATCTCTCCTTCTTCCAGGAAAACCAAGCTTTGAATTTCAAACTCCAAGAGGACATCCTCTAAGGTGGCACCATTTGGGAGACTCCTGCAGAGAAAATCAAGCAAGCTTTTTGAAAAATTCCAAATTCCCCTGCTGAGGTGTCTCACTCACAAAATTCTTATTTTTATTTTCTCAAAAAATCAAAATGGCATGCCCTGAGATGGCGCCACATGGAAGGTCCAGATTCACTGTGTTTGAATTTTGAAAATCTCCAAAATTTCTACAAATACCCTAGCCCATGCCCAGCTCAGGGAGCCCTGTTTGAGAATTGAACTTCATAATTCTATTTTTTTTCTTTCTTGGTGTCCTTTGGATTCACGCCCCTCTGGAACCCCTTTATCAAGGTAGCCACTCTTTTCGGGAGTTCCAAAACCGCTGGAGAACACAAGGTAAGCCTCCATTCCTATTGATTTCACCATGATAAAGCCTTTGGTTTGATTCGGGAGTCGTTTGAAGAAAGAACTCATCCGAGGGATGGATTGAGCTATTCTCATAAAATGACAAATATAAAAATACATGATTATGCTTCCTTGATGATTTTTAGCATTTATACATTTAGCTAGATTTAATTGGCATTTTATTTCGTTAATTTAGCATGCTTCATGAGTTAATTAGGATTAATTTAGCATTTATTTCAATTCTGCTCATTTTTAGTAGTTCTCTGTTTTTGTCAGTCAGTCCACATGTCATTTCATGCATTTATTTTTTATTAAAAAATCCTAAAAAATCATGGAATGTGCCTTTAAGTGTCCCTAGAAATGTGCAAAAAATTCGGAAGCATTTGAATTTATTTACTATTGTAAACGTTCAAAACGTTAAGCCAAATTTTACTACTCGGGATGCATTTTAAAATATCTTTTCCGACTTGTAAAATCGAGATCTCCCTCATCGTAGATTTGATGTTCAATCCAAAAGATGTTATGAACTCGGGAGAATGCCTAGTTTTTAACCTGATTTTATCAGATGTTTCTAATTTTGTTTAATATCTGAAAAAATCCGAGAGTTCGGGACACGTGTCAGAGCCTGATTTGGGCCTCTGAGATTTTGGATCTACTTAGGGCTATGGGTTCTCTTTGTGTGTTGCTTCAAATCCAAAACTGTAAAAAGTGAAAGTTATCTCCTAGATGTTCTCTATTTGAATATGAAAGATTGTGATTTTTAGAACAGTGGTGATACCTGTTTCAGATTTTTCTTGTCAGTCACATTTTTGGTCACATTTGTCTATTCTGTTATTTTAGGCGTAAAAATTTATATTTTTATCTGTGTTTATGTTGATCAAATGCCGAAGTCATGAACATGAAAGTTGTCCCTGTAGGTGTCATACGCGTCTCTGTTAAATATCAGAAATTTCCATGGTTTTTTTCTATTTATTTAGCATTTTATGTTAGATTAGGTCGATTTTTACCTCCGTCAGAAACAAATCCCTGTTACCGAACTCACCATGGCTCAAATCCCGAGGCTGTAAAAACAAAAAATGTTTCATTTCGGGTCCTTTAGCAGTCTGAAAAATATCAGAAGTTTTTATGTTGTAAATCTTGCATTATCATATTAAGCATTGCATTTGGTTCGGGTCCATAGGCGAAATCCACCATTTCTAGGACTTTCTTTAAATTTTAGCATTTAAATCATATCATTTCATGAATTTTAGCATTCTAGGCTGTTTATCAGAGTAGGTAGATGCTTCATACCTAATTTGGTGTAATTTGGAATCCATTTGAGGTTCGGTTTAGCCATAATATCAAAACAGGGCCCCGCAGGACCCGGATCCAAGCGAAAAACAAGCGAAATTCGTTATTTTGGATAAATTGCAAAATGTCAAATTCTGATTTTACAGTCTTAATGTGTTTAGCAGCATGTCATTATGCCTCATATTGCATTTCATCATCATTTGATTCAATTTGAATTTCAAAATCTCAATTTTACCAATTTTTCCTTCAAAAAACCCTGATTTTAAAAGTATAACTTCATAGTTAAGGGTATTTTGTTCATTTTGACCACCATTTCGAATTTCAAACTATTTTCCACTGAATTTCCTGCATTTACATCATTTCAAATATCAAGGAAGCATGAGAATAGGGTTTATATCCAATTAAATCCAATAATTTCACAATATTATTGGAAAATCTTGGAAAACCCCACATATTTGAGCTAACCTTATTTCAAGTTTGGCAGAGACATTCAAAAGAAGGAGCTGAAGTCTGCAATTTTCTTTTATTTCATTTATTTAGTGATGTAATAATGTAAATTTTGGAATAAGAGATTTAATTTTCTGCTTAGACTAGGATGCATATCATATAGTTTAAATTCATGCAATATCCTGTTTATATGATTCATGCATTTTATTTCAAAAGCACTATGGATGTTCACGAATGGCACGTGCACCAACTCTTAGGGAGTTGATGAACTCGGTGGAGTCCATATTTACGGCCCTAGTCGGAATATGGACGAGACCCAGATCCATCATCTTTCTACCAGTCACATTGAGCCTACACTCTTAGGCTATCTTAAAATGCACATCATATTTGCAATATTTTCAAAGCATTGTGCATTAAATCAATTAAACTCTGAACATATTCATGGCCACAGTCAGGATATGTGAAGGATCTGTTTTGACTTAATACACATTTTTCCAACAAATTTCTTAGAAATCTTTCAAAGTGCATTCATTCACTCATATCATTTGCATCATGAAATCATTGGTTTTCCCATGATTTTCTTAAGAAAACTTCATTCTCAGAGAAATTGATTTCTCAAGAAACTCTGAGTATTTTCCAAAATCGGTTTTCCCAAGTCAAGTTTTCACAGTTTTCCATGGAAACCAGTCTCTCAAGAAACTTCTAAGTTGGATTTCCAAGATCAAAGTTTCTCTCGATTTTCCTTGGAAAATGTTATTTTCTTGAGATTTTCAAAAAGAGTTTTCCAATCTTTCTCAAGAATCAAAAATCAAATTTTCAAGGGTTTTTAAGGCTAAGATTCCCAGGATTTCAATTTCCCAAGTTCAGTTTTTCTTCTTCAATGAGTTTTCCGATAAACTTTCCATCATTTTCCTAAGAAAGTTCTCAAAGTCCGAGTTTTCCTAAGAAGCGTTTCCCTTTTCGAATGTTCACCTTTTCTCAAGAATCACTTCTATTTTCCCAGGATTTTCATCCATTCATGATTTTCCCACACCTTTATGAACTTTCTCATGATTTCAAAACCCCTTTCATTTGAGTTTCCTGAGAAATCGACTTTCACCTTTTCCCTGAGAAATGTTTTTCAACTCCAAATATTTTCCAAGCATACATCATGTTTTCCTACTTCCATTTTCCAAAACCTCATAAGCACATGCCTGAATTCTCTGTGCATATAGGATAGAACACGATTTTGATGATTTAACTAAGTCAAGCACAATTTTGGTCCTTGGTTTGATTACCCCTGTTAAAGGCGGCAGGAACGGTCGAACCTCGTACCAATAGGTCGAGCCCCATCCCATGGATTTTTCTGCAATTTTCAAAACGGAGGCGAGTATTTCAAAACAATTTCCAAAATCCGGTCAAGTTTGAATCGCGAAAACGTTTCCCTCTCTCTCTTCCGCAAGGAAGGGAAGACGGAAAAAAAATTTCGTGATGATAACAGGTTTGGCGACCGTGATGGAACCTGTCCTTGTCTGATTAAAATTATGCTTGACTTAGTTTAATTATTGAAATTATGTTCACAAAATGTCAACTCTTTTACTTATGATATCATGCAAACCTAGGAGCCTAGATTCTGACCTAGCTGACATTGACTGCATATAGACTAGACATGGTTTGGTAGGACCAGATTGAGGAGATATTTCCATGCTCACATAGACTTAGGTCTAAACACAACTCTCCTCAATTTAGGATCTGAATGCAAACAATGTATGCTTCTTCAAAAGATTTTCAAAATCTATCTCTTTAGGTTTTAGAGCCATCTATTTCTTGTATGTGATCATTTTTTCAAAACCTCCATCACCTATCATTACCTGGTCTTCACGTTGCTAGGCTCTCTTCCAAAACCCTAGTTCGGGACAGAGCCTCACAACTGGGCCAATTATTTGGGTTAACACCCCCCTACCACGTACCGCGGGCCACAGTCCGAAGTATATCGGTAGGTGCTCAAGGATGTTGGAAAACCTTACCTTAGAACCGGAGTTGAAATTATATGCCACGTACCTCGGATTTCGATTCGGGTATATCGGCATAACTGGATTGGACAAAGATCATCTGAACCTAGAGTTAGGATTAGGGTCCTATAGCTGTTTTCAAAATGATGCATCTAGAGTCAGCCTTTTAGGGAGTGCTGAATGTACATAAATGTTTGTGCAGGGTGTGATTGCTTGTATGCTACTTTTATTTTCCTCATATTTTCCCCAAAAATATTTTTCCAAATATCCATATTCTCATCTTTTCCCTTTACTTTCTCAAACCCTGGATGATTTTCCCAAATATCCAATTTCTTTCAAAACTCCAGGTAATTTTTCATCCTTCTTTCTACTTGATCTCGAATTTCCAGCTGCATTTTTTATCCTGCCTGCAATTTTCCAAAGACATATATTTTCTCTTATTAGATTTTCAATCCTTTTGTCTATTTGCAAAATTCTTTACCTTATTTTCCTCTTGCATACCTTGACTATTGTGGTGAAAATTGTTTACTCACTTGCCTTCTCCTTATTCTGAATCCGTTTGTGGATTGTTTTTCCAAAGGATATCTCTTTCCTTCAAAAATGGTGTTTTCCTCATGGTTGACGACCTCGCCTAGGTAACAAGGCACATTTTTCGTTGTTTATTTCCTTTGCAAAAGGATGACAACACAATTGTCATAATCCTTATGACGACTCAATCTCTAGTAATGGGATACTCTTCCAATGGTCTACCATATTTTCCTTAATATTTTTCCTCCAAAAATCCAAAAAATGTCCTCAAAATTTGATCCTGTCTTTGCCCTGCAGAGTCCTGCAGAGAGCCTTCTTTAAAATTTTATTCCCTCTTCCCAGTTACACTGGGGCATCTTTTGAAAATTTGTTTTCAAACATTCTGTATGCAGGCAGGATAAACCAATCTCTCATTTTGCATGTATATGCACCCACTTGCATTAATTTTGCATTCATTTACATTTCATGTGCATTTACATTTCATTTTGCATTAATTTTGCATCTATTTTCTTTCCCTTCAGGTTAAGGGATAAACCTGAATCATTTTCCATGATTTTCCAATTTCTATTCATATCCCCGTTCAGGATAAAGGGTTAATCCTGAAAATCAGACCACCTACATCTAAATATGATGGTCTTTTTCATTGCAAATCAAGTAATCCAGTCCTCGAACTGGCCATTCTCAAAACTTTCAATCCCAGTCCTCGCATTGTCGATTTTCAAAATTCAATCTTCTGATTAAAGATTTTCCTTTGAGATTCGAGCCCTGACTCGAACTTTCCTGCTTTCCTTCGAAGATTTGAGTTTTAACTCAAGTTTTCTTTCCTTCAAAATTTGAACTTCCCAGTTTTCCTTTGAGATTCGAGCCCCGACTCAAACTTTCCAACTTTCCTCTGAATATTTGAGTTTCGACTAAAAAATCTGAATTGGCCTAGTTTTTCCTTTGAAGATTTGGGTTTCGACCCAAACTTTATCTCCTTAGAAACCAAACTTCCTAGCTTTCCTTCGAAGGCTCGAGTTTTGACTCGAATCTTCCAACTTTCCCTGTAAAAACCTGAGTCCTGATTCGGATAGTCTTTCAAAACCAGCTTTTGAGTTAGGCTTATCTTCAAAATCCAGCATTATGCCAGGACTTAGCTTCAAAATTCCAACTTTGTATTGGATTTACCTTCGAAATTGAGTACCATCGTCAGGGATGTGTCAACTCGGATGTCAAGCGATCTCTTTTACTAAGGATTTCAAGAACACTTTGTCAATTTGTCAATCAATTATTTGTTGATTTCAGAATTTTACTTCATAAAATTTTACCTCAGTTTACCTTCAGTATTACTTCCAAAAAGGAAAAACTTTTGTGAAGAAGGATTCAAAATCCAAATTCTTTCTATTGGCCAACCAAAAGGATGAAGGATAAATCCTCGATATGGCCAGCAAAGAAGATTCAATGTTTTGCAAAGCCATAGATGATTGATATTGATTGCAGTCAATGGCACATTTTTAAAGACTATTCTTGTAAAGATGAGGCAGTGGAAATATCCTGAGCGCTAGAAAAAGAGAGAATTCATCCAGGCCCTGTCTCCTCAAAATCGCCTAAGCTGCAATTAAATATCCGCAAAAGGGATCTCTCACTTGTCATCAAGATGAAGGCGAATTAAGCAAGTAGACCCCCAGGGCCAAAGAAGATTTGAAACATCTCCAAGATGACGGAGTTTGCGACGGATCCTTCCAGGGAAAGTCCAAAGCACTGTCGAGATGAAGGCAGATGTGATGAACCTCCCAACAATCCCCAAAAGATATTTAATTTCAGCTATCATCCTAAGATATCTAACCCATGAGCCAATATCGTCAAAGAAGGATCGAAACATCTCCAAGTTAAAGGAGTTTGTAACGTACCCTTCCAAAAAAGAGAGAAAGAGAGAAAAAGTCAGAACATCTCCAAAATAAAGGAGAATGTAGCCAAAACCCAAGAGAGCCAAAAGAGCGCAGAAAGATTATCATGAGAGAAGCTCCCAGGATATCAAACTGCCACATTTATCAAGAATCTTCTTTAAATTTGTGCAATTCTATTATCAATATCCTTTCATCAATCACTTTCACAATACTAAATTCTCTTTCCTGTTCATATCAAGGAAATTGATAACTTCTTGGAAGAAGGTCAATCGCAAGCAATTTGGATTTCAAATCTTGATTCTACGAAGTGAATCTCGTTTGGAGGTAATACTTCAGGTAGAAAAGAAGGAATACTTTCACAACAATGAGCATCATTTTTAATTACTTTGAATCAACAAAATTTTCAACATTTTGACAATATTTTCTAGCTATTCTGACGTTAAGTGAGAGCTTGATGTCCATATTGATGCATCTTGACCCCTTTGAGAGATTTTCCTTTGTCGACTTTCACGTTATTGAAAGATTAGCCTTATCTCCGAAAGGATAGCCTTTATCATCTTTCACGTTGTTGAAAGATTAGCCTTATCTCTGAAAGGATTACCTTTATCATCTTTCGCATTGTCGAAAGAATTGTCTTGTTCCTTTGGATTGTCTTTTGTCATCTTTCGCATTGTCGAAAGAATTGCCTTGTTCCTTTGGATTGCCTTTTGTCATCTTTCGCATTGTCGAAAGAATTGCCTTGTTCCTTTGGATTGCCTTTTGTCATCTTTCGCGTTGTCGAAAGAATCGCCTTGTTCCTTTGGATTGCCTTTTGTCATCTTTCGCATTGTCGAAAGAATTGCCTTGTTCCTTTGGATTGCCTTTTGTCATCTTTCGTGTTGTCGAAAGAATCGCCTTGTTCCTTTGGATTGCCTTTTGTCATCTTTCGCATTGTCGAAAGAATTGCCTTGTTCCTTTGGATTGCCTTTTGTCATCTTTCGCATTGTCGAAAGAATTGCCTTATTCCTTTGGATTGCCTTTTGTCATCTTTCGCGTTGTCGAAAGAATCACCTTGTTCCTTTGGATTGCCTTTTGTCATCTTTCGCATTGTTGAAAGAATTGCCTTGTTCCTTTGGATTGCCTTTTGTCATCTTTCGCGTTGTCGAAAGAATCGCCTTGTTCCTTTGGATTGCCTTTTGTCATCTTTTCCATTGTCGAAAGAATTGCCTTGTTCCTTTGGATTGCCTTTTGTCATCTTTCGCGTTGTCGAAAGAATCGCCTTGTTCCTTTGGATTGCCTTTTGTCATCTTTCGTGTTGTCGAAAGAATCGCCTTATTCCTTTGAATTACCTTTGTCATCTTTCGCGTTGTCGAAAGAATCTCCTTGTTCCTTTGGATTGCCTTTGTCATCTTTCGCGTTATCGAAAGAATCGCCTTGTTTCTTTGGATTGTCAGCGTTCATCTTTCGCATTGCCGAAAGAGTTGCCTTATTCTTCGTTGGAAAAATTGCCTTATTCATATTTTGCGTTGTCAAAAGAGTTGCCTTACTCTTCTCTGAAAGAGTTTGCCTTGTCTGTCTTTCGCGTTGCCGAAAGAGTTACCTTATTCTCGTCAAAAGATTGCCATATCCATCTTTCGCATTGTCAAAAGAGTTGTCTTACTCCTTACCATATTCATATTTCACACTGATGAAAAATTCACCGGATTGTTTTGATCATCTTCCAAAATTGCCTCTTACAATCCCATTTCCATCGCCTCGTTCCTCTTCAAGAAAAGTTGTCTTATTCACCTTCCAAATATTCCATTTTCCGCCCGATCAGGATAAGGGTATAAACCTGAGCCTCCTTTGATGAGGTATTTCATTTTCCGCCCGATCAGGATAAGGGCACAAACCTGAGCCTCATTCAAAGAGGTATTCCATTTTCCGCCCGATCAGGATAAGGGTATAAACCTGAGCCTCCTTTGATGAGGTATTCCATTTTCCGCCCAATCAGGATAAGGGTATAAACCTGAGCCTCCTTTGAAGAGGTATTCCATTTTCCGCCCGATCAGGATAAGGGCATAAACCTGAGCCTCATTTAAAGAGGTATTTCATCTTCCGCCCGATCAGGTTAAGGGTACAAACCTGAGTCTCATTTCGATGAGATATTCCATTCCCCAATCAGGTTAAGGGTCAAACCTGAGCTTCGTTCCATACGAAGCATTTTCTGTCCCATCCAGGATAAGGGCAAAAACCTGAATTTCACTCTCACAGAGTGAGTCTTTTCTCTCCATTTTTTCGCTTCATATCTACCATCTTCCTCGGGCCAATTTCTTCACACCCAGTCAGATCCTTCTAACTGGGGCATTTTTTTATATATAGCCCAAATTTGATGTGTTTTTCTTTGCCACTAAGCTCGGCCACAAGCCGGCTTAGTAGCAAAGAGGGGCATCTGTAAACACCCCAAATTTTCATTCACCTCTTCAACATTTCCACCAAGCATCAGCATCCAGCCTCTGAAATCGCCGGAGGGCAAAATGGTCATTTTCTGAGCCCGGACCTTATATAAGTCTAAATTGCATCTGCAACTCTCAAAATTTCTCTATTTTTAGCTCAGATGTTCAAAATTTTATTCCTGACAGGAGACAGGCATCTCCAAGTCTTGGTTCAAGATTCTATTCTATAAGACATTGTATTGCATATCATTGCATGAGCATTTCACATCACTGCACTGCACAACATGTCAGTTCGAGGTCCAGAACTCTCGATTTCAAAATTTTCAATCCAGATTTGAATTTCAACCCTTTTTAAAATTGATTTCAAAACCCCGGGTCTTCAAAATTATCAATTCTTCCCATTTTACCCCCAGGGCTCTGAATTTTAAAATATTTCCTCAGGAAAACAATCTGGATAATTTTCAATAAATTTCATCTCAGATTTTGCCCTTTTGTCAAACTATTTCAACTATCATTCTTTTACAAAATCGCCCTACAGGGGCCAACTCTTTCCAAAAATTTCTGTTTTACCAATTAGTCCAGATTTTATGAAAATTCCAAAAAGAAGTTGTTGTCTTATCCTTATTTCAATAAAGAAGCAATGTGGGACCCACATTGAGGTGGTGTCACACAGGCTTTTCTTTTGAAAAAAAAAACTTGAATTTTGAAAAACCCAAAAAAATAGGAGCCTTGTCCCCTGGATTGGCGCCACTTGTCCTTTCTCTCTCCTCCCATTTACCTGCCATGTGTCAGCATCGGGTTCACCTAGAGGTGGCGCCACATGTCACCTTCTCTCTTCTGCCATCCTTTGACACGTGTCAGTGTGGGGCTACCTTAAGAAGCCGCCACATGTCATTAGACCCCCTCTTCATTCCATGCCATGTGTCAGCATCCACCATCTTCACCTTGCGCCATGTGTCATTCCAAGGTCACCATGACATGCCACGTGTCATGTGTTGTCCTGTTCACAAAAAGTAGAGCTTGTCTCCCCTGAGGTGGCACCATTTGAATTATGTCTCCTGCAAGTGACACATGTCACTCTCTTCTTTCCTCAGGAAAAGTAGATGACACATGTCACCCTCTGCTCTTCTCAGACAAGCAAGTGACACGTGTCATTCTCTGCTCTTCTTAGAAAAAGCAAATGACACATGTCATTCTCTGCTCTTCTCAGAAAAAGCAAATGACACATGTCATCCTCTGCTCTTCTCAGAAAAAGCAAATGACACATGTCATTCTCTGCTCTTCTCAGAAAAAACAAATGACACATGTCATTCTCTGCTCTTCTTAGAAAAAGCAAATGACACATGTCATTTTCTGCCTCCTTCAGAAAAAGCAACAATTCAAATATTCAAACTCCAGGATGAGGTGGTGCAAATCCTGAAGTCTCCTTCCTAAATTCATTTTTTGAGATGGTGCCACGTGTCCCTTTCCCCCCTTTTCCTCCCTCTTGCCACATGTCATTGTAGGAGCCACCCTGAGGTGGTGCCACATGTCATTCTCTCCTTTCCTCTAGAAAAAGCAGAAATTTAAATTTCAAACTCTCTCTGAGGTGGCACCATCTGAATCCTCTGCCTTTCCTTCTGACACATGTCAATGTAGATGCTCTGAGGTGGCGCCATATGTTAGTCTCTCCTTTCATCAGAAAAAGTAGAATTCAAACCCCTCTGAGGTGGCATCTTCTGCTTCCTCTGCTCCTACCTTCTGACACATGGCAGTGTGGAGCCACCCTGAGGTGGCACCACATGGCAATCTCTCCTTCTTCCAGGAAAATGAAGCTTTGAATTTCAAACTCCAAGAGGACATCCTCTGAGGTGGCACCATTTGGGAGACTCCTGCAGAGAAAATCAAGCAAGCTTTTTAAAAAATTCCAAATTCCCCTACTGAGGTGTCTCACTCACAAAATTCTTATTTTTATGTTCTCAAAAAATCAAAATGTCATGCCCTGAGATGGCGCCACATGGAAGGTCCAGATTCACTGTGTTTGAATTTTGAAAATCTCCAAAATTTCTACAAATACCCTAGCCCATGCCCAGCTCAGGGAGCCCTGTTTGAGAATTGAACTTCATAATTCCATTTTTTTTCTTTCTTGGTGTCCATTGGATTCACGCCCCTCTGGAACCCCTTTATCAAGGTAGCCGCTCTTTTCGGGAGTTCCAAAATCGCTAGAGAACACAAGGTAAGCCTCCATTCCTATTGATTTCACCATGATAAAGCCTTTGGTTTGATTCGGGAGTCGTTTGAAGAAAGAGCTCATCCGAGTGATGGATTGAGTTATTCTCATAAAATGATAAATATAAAAATATATGATTATGCTTCCTTGATGATTTTTAGCATTTATACATTTAGCTAGATTTAATTGGCATTTTATTTCGTTAATTTAGCATACTTCATGAGTTAATTAGGATTAATTTAGCATTTATTTCAATTCTGCTCATTTTCAGTAGTTCTTTATTTTTTTCAGTCATTCCACATGTCATTTCATGCATTTATTTTTTATTTAAAATTCCTAAAAAATCATGAAATGCGCCTTTAGGTGTCCCTAAAAATGTGCAAAAAATTAGGAAGCATTTGAATTAGTTTACTATTGTAAACGTTCAAAAAGATAAGGCGGGTTTTACTACTCGGGATGCATTTTAAAATATCTTTTCCGACTTGTAAAATCGAGATATCCCTCATCGTAGATTCGATGTTCGATCCAAAAGATGTTATGAACTCGAGAAAATGTCTAGTTTTTAACCTGATTTTATCAGATGTTTCTGATTTTTTTTAATATCTGAAAAAATCCGAGAGTTTGGGACACGTGTCAGAGCCTGATTTGGGCCTCTGAGATTTTGGATCTACTTAGGGCTATGGGTTCTCTTTGTGTGTTGCTTCAAATCCAAAACTGTAAAAAGTGAAAGTTATTTCCTAGATGTTCTCTATTTGAATATGAAAGATTGTGATTTTTAGAACAGTGGTGATACCTGTTTCGGATTTTTCTTGTCAGTCACATTTTTGGTCACATTTGTCTATTCTGTTATTTTAGGCGTAAAAATTTATATTTTTATCTGTGTTTCTGTTGATCAAATGCCGAAGTCATGAACATGAAAGTTGTTCCTGTAGGTGTCATACGCGTCTCTGTTAAATATCAGAAATTTCCATGGTTTTTTTCTATTTATTTAGCATTTTATGTTAGATTAGGTCGATTTTTACCTCCGTCAGAAACAAATCCCTGTTACCGAACTCACCATGGCTCAAATCCCGAGGCTGTAAAAACAAAAAATGTTTCATTTCGGGTCCTTTAGCAGTCTGAAAAATATCAGAAGTTTTTATGTTGTAAATCTTGCATTATCATATTAAGCATTGCATTTGGTTCGGGTCCATAGGCGAAATCCACCATTTCTAGGACTTTCTTTAAATTTTAGCATTTAAATCATATCATTTCATGAATTTTAGCATTCTAGGCTGTTTATCAGAGTAGGTAGATGCTTCATACCTAATTTGGTGTAATTTGGAATCCATTTGAGGTTCGGTTTAGCCATAATATCAAAACAGGGCCCCGCAGGACCCGGATCCAAGCGAAAAACAAGCGAAATTCGTTATTTTGGATAAATTGCAAAATGTCAAATTCTGATTTTACAGTCTTAATGTGTTTAGCAGCATGTCATTATGCCTCATATTGCATTTCATCATCATTTGATTCAATTTGAATTTCAAAATCTCAATTTTACCAATTTTTCCTTCAAAAAACCCTGATTTTAAAAGTATAACTTCATAGTTAAGGGTATTTTGTTCATTTTGACCACCATTTCGAATTTCAAACTATTTTCCACTGAATTTCCTGCATTTACATCATTTCAAATATCAAGGAAGCATGAGAATAGGGTTTATATCCAATTAAATTCAATAATTTCACAATATTATTGGAAAATCTTGGAAAAACCCACATATTTGAGCTAACCCTATTTCAAGTTTGGCAGGGACATTCAAATGAAGGAGCTGAAGTTTGCAATTTCCATTTATTTCATTTATTTAGTGATGTAATAATGTAAAATTTGGAATAAGAGATTGAATTTCCTGCTTAGACTAGGATGCATATCATATAGTTTAAATTTATGCAATATCCTGCTTCTATGATTCATGCATTTTATTTCAAAAGCACTATGGATGTAAACGAATGGCACGTGCACCAACTCTTAGGGAGTTGATGAACTCGGTGGAATCCATATTTACGGCCCTAGTCGGAATACGGACGAGACCCAGATCCATCATCTTTCTACCCGTCACATTGAGCCTACACTCTTAGGCTATCTTGAAAATGCACATCATATTTCTAAATTTTTCAAAATCTTCTGTATTAAATCAATTAAACTCTGAACATATTCATGGCCACAGTCAGGATATGTGAAGGATCTGTTTTGACTTAATACACATTTTTCCAACAAATTTCTTAGAAATCTTTCGAAGTGCATTCATTCACTCATATCATTTGCATCATGAAATCTTTGGTTTTCCCATGATTTTCTTAAGAAAACTTCATTCTCAGAGAAATCGATTTCTCAAGAAACTCTGACTATTTTCCAAAATCGGTTTTCCCAAGTCAAGTTTTCACAGTTTTCCATGGAAACCAGTCTCTCAAGAAACTTCTAAGTTGGATTTCCAAGATCAAAGTTTCTCTCGATTTTCCTTGGAAAATGTTATTTTCTTGAGATTTTCAAAAAGAGTTTTCCAATCTTTCTCAAGAATCAAAAATCAAATTTTCAAGGGTTTTTAAGGCTAAGATTCGCAGGATTTCAATTTCCCAAGTTCAGTTTTTCTTCTCCAATGAGTTTTCCTATAAACTTTCCATCATTTTCCTAAGAAAGTTCTCAAAGTCCAAGATTTCCTGAGAATTGTTTCCCTTTTCAAATGTTCCCCTTTTCTCAAGAATCACTTCTATTTTCCCAGGATTTTCATCCATTCATGATTTTCCCACACCTTTATGAACTTTCTCATGATTTCAAAACCCCTTTCATTTGAGTTTCCTGAGAAATTGTCTTTCACCTTTTCCCTGAGAAATGTTTTTCAACTCCAAATATTTTCCAAGCATACATCATGTTTTCCTACTTCCATTTTCCAAAACCTCATAAGCACATGCCTGAATTTTCTATGCATATAGGATAGAACACGATTTTGATGATTTAACTAAGTCAAGCACAATTTTGGTCCTTGGTTCGATTACCCCTGTTAAAGGCGGCAGGAACGGTCGAACCTCGTACCGATAGGTCGAGCCCCATCCCATGGATTTTCCTGCAATTTTCAAAACGGAGGCGAGTATTTCAAAACAATTTCCAAAATCCGGTCAAGTTTGAATCGCGAAAGTGTTTCCCTTTCTCTCTTTCGCAAGGAAGGGAAGACGGAAAAAAAATTTCGCGACGATAACACCATCCTCTTTTCCCACAGTTTGTAAGAGCCAAGAAAGGGTTTGACCTGTTATTGAAGCATGGTTATCAGCCTTTTAAAGGTTTGGGCAAGAACGAAGATGGCCGACTAGAGCTAGTGGTCCCGGACCATCATCCGCGCAGGGCAGGATTGGGGTTCATGGGCAAAGGATCTCACAAAAATACTGTCTTCATTAAAGGGATTCATTAAAGTCTTCTACCATTTGTCTTTCTTCTTTTTAGTCATTTTCTGTAGTTTGTAGGGACAATGTCCCATTTCAGTTTATGTCGTCATTCCATTTTAAGTCTTCAATAAAGCTATCAATTTTCTCGTCTATCTGGATGTCATCTTTCTCTTACTTCTTTGCAATTTATCTTTAAAATTCATTGTTCTTATCCTTTTCCATTTCATGCAACTTATGCCATAATGAATGAACTTTTTCTGAAAGCTACTCCTTTTCAAAATTTCAGAATGTCTTCCCATTCAATAAGAAGGTTAGTCATCAATTTGTCAATCACATCGAAACCTGCAAAGATTTATCGGGTCAGGGCAAGAGCGGAGGACAGTAAGGTCACAAAACAGCCAGAAGAAATGGCAGAATTTGATTCAGCGCTTCCAGAATTGCCAGAGTTTGCAGCGATTCAGAAACAAGATGAGCCATCGACCCTAGTTTAGGATCCAACTGAAGACATCAATATTGGTTCAGAGGATAATCCTAAAATTCTCAAGATCGGTTTCTGTCTAAGCACAGATGAGAAGGAAAAGCTCATCAATTTTCAAGCAATATCAAGAAGTGTTCGCATGGACTTATGAGGATATGCCAGGGTTAGATCCTAAATTGGTGGAACATCGCCTCATTTTGAAGCATGATGCAAAGCCAGTTAAGCATAAATTAAGAAAGATGGATCCTCGAATCGAGCAGTAGGTCAAGGAAGGACTTGAGGATTTGCTTAAAGGAGGATTCATTCGAGCAATAGATTATCTGGATTGGTTAGCAAATATCGTAGCAGTTCCCAAAAAGAATGGTAAAGTTCGAATTTGTATCGACTTTTGTGATCTCAATATGGCTACTCATAAGGATGACTATCCGCTCCCAAATATTGATCTCTTGGTCGATAGCACGGCTAGTCATGCCATGTTCTCTTTTATGGATGGATACTCTGGATATAATCAAATCAAACTGGTCGCTCGTGAACAATCTAAAACATTCTTCACTACACCATGGGGCACTTTTTGTTACACAGTCATGCCGTTTGGGCTCAAGAATGCTGGAGCAACCTATCAACGCGCAATGGCTGCCATATTCCATGACCAGATGCACAAGACCATGGATGCATACGTGGATGACATCCTAGTCAAATCCAAGGAAGAAGAAGATCATATCGATGCTTTAAGTCAGGTCTTCAAGCGACTTATTCTTTATAAGCTAAGACTCAACCCTCAGAAGTGTGTCTTCGGAGTTGGATCAGGCAAGTTATTAGGCTTCTTGGTCAGCAAAAAGAGAATAGAAATGGATCCCGCCAAAGCAAAGGCCATCATTGATATGTCACCCCCGACTACTCTCAAAGAATTGCGTAGTCTTCAGGGACGTATGCAATCAATTCGGAGATTCATATCCAATCCTGCCATGAGATGTGAGCCCTTCAATCATTTGCTTAGAAAAGGAGTGAAGTTTGAGTGAGGACCGAAATGTCAGCAATCGTTTGATCGTATCAAGAAGTACCTTCTTAACCCACCTGTTCTGAAGCCACCAGAATTGGGAAAGCCTCTTTTGTTATACGTTTCAGTTAACCAAGCCGCTTGTGGTGGATTCTTGGCACAGTACGAGGAAGGCAGTTTGATTGAGCATGCCATCTACTATGTAAGCAAGACTTTTATTGATTACGAGAAGAAGTACTCCCAGATAGAGAAGACATGTCTAGCACTGGTTTGTATGTGTCAAAAGTTAAGGCATTACTTGTTAGCATCAGAGGTCAATATTCTTTCAAAACTTAATCCTCTCAAGTGCATTCTCGAACAACCATTTCTCAGTAGACAGATTGCCAAGTGGCAAGTCCTTTTGATGTAATATGACTTGAAATATGTTTCTCAGCAATCCATCAAAGGCCAAGCAATTGCAGACCAATTGGCAGATTTTCCTCTAGCAGAAGATGTTAAAGCTGAGGATGATTTCCCCGATGAGCGGATCTACAATGTTCAGCAGTCTCCAGTTTGGAACTTATTCTTCGATGGTTCCAAGAATATGGTTGGCGTAGGAATCAACATCTTACTGATCACACCAAAGAAAGAGATGATCCCCTTTTCTCTAAAACTAGATTTTCAATGTACCCATAATATGGCTGAGTATGAAGCTTTAATACAAGGTATGAGAATTCTGCAAGACTTCAATGTCAAGAGAGTACACGCTTTCGGTGATTCATTGCTCGTCGTCAGCCAAGTCAAAGCTAAATGGCAGGTAAAAGACCAGAAGTTGCTTCCTTATCAAAAGATCGTTTTAGCCCTCGTCAACGATTTTGATGAATTTAAGCTTTTTCATATCAAAAGAGAGTTTAATCAAATAGTCGATGGTTTGGCCAGCCTAGGCTCCATTATGTCTTTCAGAAGCGGAGAATTTTGTCGTTCTTTTGAAATTGGCAGACTTGATCAACCTGCTTTTATTCCAGTAATGCAAGTTAACCAAGGGGAACAGAAAAAGAAACCTTGGTACCAAGATATTAAAGATTTCATTGAAATTGGTGAGCTTCCACCAGAATTATCAAAGAATGAGCAAAAAGTGATTCAGCATATGTCGGTCCGTTATTTTATTCTCGCCAATATTCTTTATCGTCGTGGGTTCAGTTCTGAATATTCTAGGTGCTTAGATGAAGAAGAAGCCAAAGAAGTCATACGAGAAGCACATGAAGGCATTTGCGGTAGTCATGTTGGCTACCAAACCCTTGTTAAGCAAATCATTCGAGCAGGATATTATTGAAAAACCATGCAGCAAGATTGTTATCACTTTGTAAAGAAGTGTGTTCTGTGTCAGGTGCACGCACCTTCCATCCATGCGCCAGCTACGTACTTGCAATCAGTCGTGTCTCCATGGCCATTTTCTATGTGGGCCTTCGACGTCGTGGGACCCGTCACTCCTTCCGCTTCCAATGGTCATAAATATTTTTTTGCCGCAATAGAGTACTTCACCAAATGGGTTGAAGCTGTCACTCTGCGTACGGTAGAAGGTCGACATGTGGTCTCGTTCATTCTTTGGCGTTTTGGTATACTGCACGACATTGTGTCAGATAATGCTACTCATTTCAAGAATGAGAGAATGAAGATCTTTTGTTCAAAATTCAGAATTCATCATCATTTTTCAGCTCCTTATTATCCCCAAGGGAATGGCCAAGCAGAAGCAACAAATAAAAGTTTGATCCGCATCTTGGAAAGAACCGTTGAAACGGGCTGTGATTGGCACGAGAAAATCCATGATGCACTCTGGGCATATCAAACCACCATTCGAACCCCGACCAATGCAACTCCTTCAGAACTTGTTTATGGGACCGAGGTGGTGCTACCCCTTCATGTTAAAAAACCTGCTCTTAAATTTGCATCTCTTCTAGAGCTACCACTTGATCAGTATCAACAACAGAGATTGGTACAGCTAGATTTACTTAATGAGAAAAGACTTAAAGCAGCAGAGCATGCCTAGTCTTATCGTCAGAGGATAGCAAGGCAATACGCCAAGTCAGTCATCGAAAGAAGATTCCAAGTTAATGACCTGGTCCTTAGATCAACGGCTCATCTCAAGCATCGTCCGTGTGGCAAATGGTCACCAAACTGGGAAGGTCCCTACGTGGTGAAAGAAGCGCTACCCCGTAATTCATATCCTTTGATTAATGCAGACGGGGTAGAACTATCCGACCCCATTAATGCTTGACATCTGAAGAAATTCTACACCTAGAAAATCTCTATTCTATCTTTTGTATGCTTCAAAAATTCTTTCAATAAATTATCAATTATTCTTCTATAATTCTCATAATATACTGAGGCATTCTTGTTAAAAAGTTGTCTTTTATTCAAAACAACCTGTGTGCAGGCAAGATCTAATAAATCGCTCATTTTGCACGCATGTGCACTCAGTTGCATCCTTTTCATTTGCATTCATCTGTATTCATTTTACATCAAGCTTTTTCACCCATTCAGGATAAGGGATAAATCCTAAGACCTCGGCAAGGCGTTCAAGTCATCGTCAGTTGATAATCTTTTAAAACTCAGTGCTCATACTGGTAATCTTTCAAATCGAGTGCTCATAATGGTAACCTTTTGAAATCCAGTGCTCGTACGGGTAACCTTTTGAAATCCAGTGCTCGTACTGGTAACCTTTTGAAATCCAGTGCTCGTACTGGTAACCTTTTAAAATCCAGTGCTCGTACTGGTAACCTTTTAAAAATCCAGTGTTCGTACTGGTAACCTTTTAAAAATCTAGTGCTCGTACTTGTAACCCTTTGAAATCCAGTGCTCGTACTGGTAACCTTTTGAAATCCAGTGCTCGTACTGGTAACCTTTTGAAATCTAGTGCTAGTACTGGTAACCTGTTGGAATCCAGTGCTCGTACTGGTAACCTTTTAAAAATCCAGTGCTCGTACTAGTAACCTTTTAAAAATTCAGTGCCCGTACTGGTAACCTTTTGAAATCCAATGCTTGTACTGATAACCTTTTGAAATCCAGTGCTCGTACTGGTAACCTTTTGAAATCCAGTGCTCGTACTGGTAACTTGTTGAAATTCAGTGCTCGTACTGGTAGCCTTTTAAAAATCCAGTGCCCGTACTGGTAATCTTTGAAAATTCAGTGCTCGTACTGGTAACCTTTTGAAATCCAGTGCTCGTACTGGTAGCCTTTTAAAATCCAGTGCCCGTATCGGTAATCTTTGGAAATCCAGTGCTCGTACTGGTATTCTTTTAAAATCCAGCGCTTGTGCTGGTAATATTTTAAAATACAGTATTCATATTGGTACTTTGTCAAAGTTTGGTCTTCATACTAGTCGCAACATAACTCTCACATTGAGGTTCAGACTCAATCTTCAGATCTGCGAATCAAACGATCCTTATCAGACCTTTGAGTCACTCCATTCTGTTGATCTGACCTTCGGGTCACCAATCTTGTCAGACCTCTGGTCATCCATTTTACCAAGCAAACCTTTGGGTTATCAAATCCTATCAATGTCGATCATGTTCGTCCAACCTTCAAGTCGTATCATGCAATCATAGTCTTTCAAGATTCGACTTTTATGTCGAATCTGTCTGCCAGTTAGTTCATCATCAATCTTTTCTCTTGCGAGGGACCCTTTTTCCAGGGAGAGTTCAAGGGAGCTCGTTCTTTTCGCATGTCTTTATTGTTTGTTCGTTGAACCCCTTTTTCTAGGGAGAGTTTGAAGGGACTCGTGCTTCACGAAGAGTTTGCAAAAGAATCTTTATTGTCATACAAGGAACCCTTTTTCCAGAGAGAGTTTCGACGGAAGCTCGTCCTCCTTGTAACCCTAAATGTCTTTTGTTAGGCCACCCCCATCATCGAGGACCCTTTTTCCAGGGAGAGTGTGATGGACTCGTTCCTCTATGATATCCTTCCAACCTTTGTTAGCGCCCCTCTTTCCATAAGAGAAGCCTAGAAATAGGGAGTTTTGACGAAAACTTTATTTATCTTCGAAAGTTCGTTTTGCAAACACCTCCTCTCTAGGGAAGAAAGGAGTATCTTTTTATTACCCGTTCAGGTAAGGGTCAAGCCTGAGTCTCTCCTTTGGGGAAAGGAGATAAGAATCTAGTCACGGATGTGTCATTTAGATCTCAAGTGATTTCTTTCACCAAGGATTTTAGGAATATTTTGCCAATTTGCCATGAAAAATAGTTGTTGATTTCAAAATCTTTATCACATAAAATTGTACCTCAGAATACCTTCAGTATTACTTCCGAAAGGACAAAGCTTTTGCGAAAAAGGATTCAAAATTCAAAATCTTCCTATTGGCCAACCAAAAGGATGAAGAATAAATCCGCGATATGGCCGGTAAGGAAAATTCAAGGATTGTTGCAAAGCCATGAGTGATCGATATTGATCGCAGTCAATGGCACACTTTTAAAGATTATTCTTGGGAAATTAAAGCAGTCAAAATATCCTGGGTGATACAGAAAAATCCACTCAATCTCCATATCTCCTCAATCACCTAAGCTGCAATTAAATATCTGCAAAAGGGATCTCTCATTTGTCGTCAAGATGAAGGCGAATTAAGCGAGTAGACCCCTGGAGCCAAAGAAGATTTGGATCATCTCCAAGATGACGGAGTTTGTGACGGATCCTTCTAGGGAAAGTCCAAAGCATTGTCGAGATGAAGGCATATGCAATGAACCTCCCGACAATCCCTAAAAGGTATTTGATTTCTGCTATCACAAAGAGATTTTCAACCAAAGAGCCAATAACCGTCAATATAATCTCTGAGAGAAAAGAAGGATCGAAACATCTCTGAGATGAAGGAGTTTGTGACGTACCCTTCCAAAAAAAAAAAGAGAAAAGTCAGGACATCTCCAAAATGAAGGATGATGTAATTTCCGAAAAATCCAAGAGAGCTCCAATTCTGTTGAAAAGAGACTACAGAAAGATCATCATGAGAAAAGAATCTCAGGATATCAGACTACCGAATCTATCAAGAACCTCCTTTAATTTTGTGAAATTCTTTTATCAATATTCTTTCACCAATAGCTCTCGCAATATCAAGAATACATTCTTTTCCATCCATATCAAGGAAATTGATAGCTTCCTTGAAAGAAAGTCAATGGCAATGATATTCGAATTCGAATCTTGATTCTACGGAGTTAAGTCCAGTCAGAGGTAATACTTCAGGTAGACAAGAGGGGATGTTTTTCATATATATATGTGCTTATCATTCTTGAATTAACTACATTTTTTATCTTATTGGCAATCTTTTCAAGTTATCCTGACATGAAGTGAGAACTTGATGTCTATTTTGATGTATCCATGCGTTGTTGTTATCCCTTTTAGGATCGGATGATGGGAGTTGTCCAAGATCCTTCCCTCCTTGTTTTAATCTGAGTGCCTGGGCTCTCAGATTCGCACACTTCCCTGTGCTCCCTACTGTCCCACCATAGACAGTTCCCGTTCAGGTTAAGGGTTAAACCTGATTTTTTTGCAAAAAGGTCATCTGTCTTAAAAGCCATTCAGTCTCAGGGATGAGACGCCCAAGATCAATCCCTTTTCAAGCTTTAGGGAACCCCCTTTCTTCCTTTTGCAAACCCCTCTCGGATTTATTGTGTAAAATTCGAAGGTCCCATCATGGTGTCTTCATTTGAGGATTCCGTTTATCGTCCCCTTTCAGGTTAAGGGTTAAGCATGAACCTCATTTTTCCACGAGGTATCGTCCCCTTTCAGGTTAAGGGTTAAGCCTGAACCTCATTTTTCCACGAGGTATTGTCTCCTTTCAGGTTAAGGGTTAAGCCTGAACCTCGTTTTTCCATGAGGTATCGTCCCCTTTCAGGTTAAGGGTCAAGCCTTGTAAACACCCCAAATTTTTACTCACCTCCCCAACATTTCCACCAAGCATCAGTATCCAGCCTTTGAAATCGCCGGAGGGCAAAATGGTTATTTTCTGAGCTCGGACCCTGCAAAAGTCCAAATTTCATCTGCAACTCTCAAAATTTCTCTATTTTGTCTCAGATGTTCAAAATTTTACTCATGACAGAAGACAGGAATCTTCAAGTCTTGGTTCAAGATTCTATTGCATAAGACATGACATTGCATATCATTGCATGAGCATTTCATATCACTGCACTGCACAGCATGTCATTTCGAGATTCAGAACTCTCGATTTTAAAATTTTCAATCCAAATTTGAATTTCAACTCTTTTCAAAATTGATTTCAAAACCCTGGGTCTTCAAAATTATCAATTCTTCCCATTTTACCCCCAGGACTCTGAATTTCAAAATATTTCCTCAGGAAAACAATCTGGATAATTTTCAATAAATTTCAACTCAGATTTTGCCTTTTGTCAGCTATTTCAACTATCATTCTTTTACAAAATTGCCCTACAGGGGCCAATTCTTTCCAAAAATTTCTGTTTTACCAATTAGTCCAGATTTTATGAAAATTCCAAAAAGAAGTTGTTTTATCCTTATTTCAATAAAGAAGCAATGTGGGACCCACACTGAGGTGGTGTCACACAAGCTTTTCTTTTGAAAATTTGAATTTTGAAAAACCCAAAAATATAGGAGCCTTGTCCTCTGGATTGGTGCCACTTGTCTTTTCTCTCTCCTCCCATTTCCATGCCAAGTGTCAGTGTGAGGCTACCTTAAGAAGCTGCCACATGTCATCCCATTTCCATGCCAAGTGTCAGTGTGGGGCTACCTTAAGAAGCCGCCACATGTCATCCCATTTATCTGCCATGTGTCAGTATCCACCATACCTATCATGCGCCATGTGTCATTCCAAAAATCACCAGGAGATGCCAAGTGTCATAGGTTGTCCTGTCCAGAAAAAGTAGGCTTGTCTCCTCTGAGGTGGCGCCACTTAAAGTGTGTCTCCTGCAGAAGACACGTGTCAACCTCTCCCTCCTTCAGAAAAAGTAGCCTGACACATGTCTCTCCCTACCTTTCTCAGAAAAATAGGAGACATGTGTCACTCCTAGCTTCCTCCAGAAAAGGTAGGCTTGTCCCCTCTGAGGTGGCGCCATTTGAAGAGTGTCTCCTGCAGAGGACACATGTCATTCTCTGCTCTTCTCAGAAAAAGTAGATGCCATGTGTCATTTCCTGCTCTCTTCAGAAAAAGCTAGAATTCAAATATTGAAATCTCTCCATAGGTGGCGCAAATCCTGAACTTCTACCTTTTTCATTTTGTCTGAGATGGCGCCACATGGCTTGGGCCTCCTTCTCTCCCCTCTGCCACGTGTCATTCTCTGCTTCTTTCAGAAAAAGCAGGTGACACATGTCTCCTTCTACCTCCTTAAGAAAAAGTAGAGGACACATGTCACTCTTGGATTCCTTCAGAAAAGAAACCATTCAAAAATTTTAAGACAAGAGCTAGGTGGCGAAAATCCTGGAGTTTTACCTTTTTCTACTTGGCCAAGATGGCGCCACATGTTCCTTGCCTTTCCTAACTGCCACATGGCATCGTAGGAGCCACTCTGAGGAAATGCCACATGCCCATCCTTCATTCCTCCAGAGCCAACCTCCATTTGAAATTCAAGTTCACCTTCTGAGGTGGCGCCATTTGAGAAGACTTCTCCAGACAGCTGACACTTGTCTGCCACATGTTCAGACCTCCCTGCATCAGAAAAAGTAGAAAAACCCCCCTCTGAGGTGGCGCATTTTGCTTCCTCCATTCATGTTCTCCTGCCACATGGCATCGTAGGAGCCACTCTGAGGAAACGCCACATGTCAGCCTCTCCTTTCCTACAGAAAAGTAGAATTTGAATTCCACTGAGGTGGCACAGCCTGCTTCCTCCACTCCTGTCCTTCTGACACATGTCAAGAGCTTCCAGAGATGGCGCCACATGGCATGCTCCTACTGTTTCCAGCTTTACACCTCAGAACACCTTTTGAGGTGGCACCAATCCAGAGTCCCACTTGGCTTCAAATTTTATTTTTATTTTATTTTTAATAAAAGTAGCACACCATGAGGTGGCGCCACCTGAGGGATCCCTGCAAAAGCCAAATTCGAATTTCAAACCCCCAGATAGCACCCCCTGAGATGGTGCCACATGGAGGGCTCAGATTGAGCCTGTTTGAAATTCAAATTTTTTCAGAAAATCTATAAAAACAAGGCTCCATGCCCAGCATGGGGGGACCATCTTTGAGAACTTTTTTTTTGGACTTGGAAATTCGACCTAGCCTTCTTGAGAATCCGATTTTTGCACTTTGGAATTCACGCCCCCTTTGGCTCAGTGAAGAAGGCACGGTAGGTTGATTTTGGTGAATCATCCGAAGCTCGGATCGAAGGACGAACGAAGCCCGTGATAGCCGCTCCTTTCAAGAGCTTCAACGCTGCCTAACGAAGCAAGGTGCACCTCTTTTCCTCTTGATTTGATTTCATAATTTGATTCGAGAGTCGTTTGAAGAAAGAGCTCATCCGAGAGATGGATTGAGCTATTCTCATGAAACGGCATATATAAAAATACATGATTATGCTTCCTTCATGATTTTTAGCATTCATGCATTTAGCTAGATTTAATTTGCATTTTATTTCGTTAATTTAGCATGTTTCAAGAATTAATTAGGATTAATTTAGCATTTATTTCAATTCTGCTCATTTTCAGTAGTTCTCTGTTTTTGTCAGTCAGTCCACACGTCATTTCATGCATTTATTTTTTATTAAAAATCCCAAAAAAATCATGGAATGCGCCCTTAAGTGTCCCTAGAATTGTGCCAAAAATTCGGAAGCATTTGAATTTGTTTACTATGGTAAACATTCAAAATGACAAGTCGGGTTTTGTTACCCGGGATGCGTTTTAAAAAGTATTTTCCAACTTGTAAAATCGAGATCTCCCGCATGGGAGATCCGATTTTCGATCCGAAAGATGTTATGAGCTAGGAAGAATGTCCTGTTTTTAACCTGATTGTCTCAGATTTTTTTGATTTTTTTTATGTCTGACAAAAATCCGAGAGCTCGGGACACGTGTCAGAGCCTGATTTGGGCCTCTGAGACATTGGATCGACTTAGGTCGATGGGTTCTCTTTGTGTGGTGCTCCAAATCCAAAACTATAAAAAGTGAAAGTTATGTTCGAGGTGGCCTATGTTTGCATATGAAAGCCTGTGATTTTTAAGTGTTGATACCTGCTTCAGATTTTTCTTGTCAGTCCTCTGTTTTGTCACATTTGTCTGTTCTGTCAATTTAGGATTAAAACGTTATATTTTTATACATGTTTCTGTTGATCAAATGCCAAAGTCATGAACATGAAAGTTGTCCATGTAGGTGTCGTGAGTAGCTCTGATTAATATCATAAATTTCCATGGCTGTTTTCTTTTTTTTTAGCATTTTACATCAGATTAGGGTGATTTTTACCTCTGTCAGAACTAAATCCCTGTTACTGAACTCACCATGGCTCAAATCCCGAGGCTGTAAAAACCAAAAATGTTCCATTTTGGGTCCTTTAGCAATATGCAAAATATCAAAAGTTTTCATGGAGTAAATCTTGCATTATCATATTAGGCATTGCATTTGGTTCGGATCCATAGGCAAAATCCACCATTTTAGGATTTCCTTTAAATTTTAGTATTCAAATCATGTCATTTCGTGATTTTTAGCATTCTAGGCTGTTTATCAGAGTAGGTAGATGCTTCTTACCGAATTTGGTGCAATTTGGAATCCATTTGACGTTCGGCTTAGCCATAATACCAAAACAGGGTCCCGCAGGACGTGGATTCAAGTGAAAAACAAGCGAAATTCATTATTTTGGATAAATTGCAAAATGTAAAATTCTGATTTTACAGTCCTAATGTGTTTAGCAGCATGTCATAATGTCTCATACTGCATTTCATCATCATTTGAGTCAATTTGAATTTCAAAATCTCGATTTTATCAAAATTTCCTTCAAAAACCCTGATTTTAAAGGCATAACTTTAATTTTAGGGGTATTTTGGTCCGAATTTCAAACTATTTTCTACTAAATTCATTGCATTTTCATCATTTCAAATATCAAGTAAGCATGATAATAGGGTTTATATCCAATTAAGTCCAATAATTTCATAATATTATTGGAAAATCTTGGAAAAACCCACATATTTGAGCTAACCCTATTACAAGTTTGGCAAGGACATTCAAATGAAGGAACTGAAGTTTGCAACTTCCATTTATTTCATTTATTTAGTGATGTAATAATGTAAAATTTGGAATAAGAGATTGAATTTCCTGCTTAGACTAGGATGCATATCATATAGTTTAAATTTATGCAATATCCTGCTTCTATGAATCATGCATTTTATTTCAAAAACACTATGGATGTACACGAATGGCACGTGCACCAACTCTTAGGGAGTTGATGAACTCGGTGGAATCCATATTTACGGCCCTAGTCGAAATACGGACGAGACCCAGATCCATCATCTTTCTACCAGTCACATTGAGCCTACACTCTTAGGCTATCTTGAAAATGCACATCATATTTCTAAATTTTTCAAAATCTTGTGTATTAAATCAATTAAACTCTGAACATATTCATGGCCACAGTCAGGATATGTGAAGGATTTATTTTGACTTAATGCACATTTTCCAACAAATTTCTTAGAAAATCTTTCAAAAGTGCATTCATTCACTCATATCATTTGCATCATGAAATCATTGGTTTTCTCATGATTTTCTCAAGAAAACTTCATTCTCAAGAAATTGATTTCTCAAGAAACTCTAAGGATTTTTCAAAATCGGCTTTTCTCAAGTCAAGTTTTTCCACAGTTTTCCATGGAAAAGGTTATTTTCTCAAGATTTTCAAAAGAAGTCTCTCATCTTTCTCCAAGATCAAAATCGATTTCCAAATATTTCAAAGGTAAAATTCCCAGGATTTCAATTTCCCAAGTTCAGTTTTTCTTCTCCAAAGAGTCTTCCTATAAATTTTCCATCATTTTCCTAAGAAAATTCTCAAAGTTCGAGTTTTCCTAAGAAGTGTTTCCCTTTTCAAATGTTCACCTTTTCTCAAGAATCACTTCCATTTTCCCAGGATTTTCAACCATTCGTGATTTTCCCACATCTTTATGAACTTTCTCATGATTTCAAAAACCCTTTTCATTTGAGTTTCATGAGAAATTGACTTTCATTTTTTTCCTGAGAGATTCTTTTCATCTCCAAATATTTTCCAAGCATACATCATGTTTTTCCAACTTACATTTTCCAAAGTTTCATAGCACATGCCTGAATTCTCTGTGCATATAGGATAGAACATAATTTCGATGATTTAACTAAGTCAAGCACAATTTTGGTCCTTGGTTCGATTACCCCTGTTAAAGGTGGCAGGAACGGTCGAACCTTGTACCAACAGGTCGAGCCCCATCCCATGGATTTTCCCGCAATTTTCAAAACGGAGGCGAGTATTTCAAAACAATTTCCAAAATCCGGTCAAGTTTGAAGCGCGAAAGCGTTTCCCTGTCTCTCTTTCGCAAGGAAGGGAAGACGGGGAAAAATTTTGCGACGATAACAGGTTTGGCGACCGTGATGGGAGTTGTCCTTGTCTGACCTAAATTATGCTTGACTTAGTTTAATCATCAAAATTATGTTCACAAAATGTCAGCTCTTTAACTTTCAATATCATGTGAGCCTAGGAGCCTAGATTCTGACCTAGCTGACATTGACTGCAAATAGACTAGGCATGGTTTGGTAGGACCAGATTGAGGAGAAATTTTCATGTTCACATAGACTTAGGTCTAAATACAACTCTCCTTAATTTAGGATCTGAATGCAAACAATGTATGCTTCTTCAAAAGGTTTTCAAAAGTCTATCTCTCTAGGACTTAGAGCCATCTATTTCTTGCATGTGATCATTTTTTTAAAATCCCAATTACCTATCATTACCCGGTCTTCACGTTGCATGGCTCTCTTCCAGAACCCTAGTTTGGGACAGAGCCTCACAACTAGGCCAACTATTTGGGTTAACACCCCCCTACCACGTACCGTGGGCCACAGTCTGAAGTATATCGGTAGGCGCTAAAGGATGTTGGAAAACCTTACCTTAGAACCAGAGTTGAAATTCTATGCCACGTACCTCGGATTTCGGTTCGAGTATATCGGCATAACTGGATTGGACAAAGATGATCTGAACCTAGAGTTAGGATTAAGGTCCTACAACTGTTTTCAAATTGATGCATCTAGAGTCAGCCTTTTAGGGAGTGCTGAATGTGCATAAATGTTTGTACAGGATGTGATTGTATGTATGATTTTCTCAATTCTTTATATTTCCCAATGTTTTTCAACTCATTAGGTCTTTTTCAAAATATCCTTATTTTCCACAAGGTCTTTTTCTCAAACCCTGGATAATTTTCTCAAATATCCAATTTCTTTCAAAACTCCAGGCGATTTTTCATTCTACCATTCTACTGGATCTCGAATTTCTAGCTGCATTTTTATCCTGCCTGCAAAATTTTTTCAAAATTTCTCACATTTTCCTAAGTCTCATTTTGAGTCTTTCTCTGTTTTCAGTTTGATGGCATCCAGTCAAGTCGAGCTTATCTTTCCTGAAGGTCACATCTCCTACGAGGTGCGACAAGGTTGTTTTAAACATCGAGCCCTTAGCACCGGAACTTTCATTCCCCGGTGGTACTATTCCTGGCTAAAAAGCTTTTCCCGAATGTTCCCGGACCATTTGAGCGAGTGCGGATTAGAACTGGCGTCAGCAGTCGGAAAGCAGACCATCAATGGCAACCTGATCCATGCAATGGCGGAGCGATGGAATCCACGAACGTGCACCTTCTGGTTCCCATGGGGAGAGATGACCGTTTTAATGGATGAATTTTCAGAAATCATGGGGTTACTAGAACCAGCCGGTCAACCAAAAGACCCATTAAAGCATCAATTCCTTATCAATGTCAAGGGTTTGGACCCCCGAGACTCCTTAGCTCGTATGACAGGCCGTCGATCTTGGCCTCTGATCCAGTTGGAAGGAAATGAATATGTGGACCTACTTGAGTTGTACCGCCAGTACGGGACCTTCGTCGAAGTCAGCTCGCTATCAAGAACAGCCAAAGAAAGGATTCAGAATGCAATGGTTCTATGCACTGTAGGATTATCTCTCTTCCCAGATGGACAAAACTACATGGACATCAGAATAATTCAGCTTATGAGAAGATGGGGAAGTCGGCAAACCAATCGCCTCTCCATAGCCATGACAGCGCTTGCCTTCCTATATCGAGGACTGACTCGATTCTCACTTAGAGAATTCATTTTAGTTGAAGGTTGCATCTACGCACTTTAATCCTGATTTTTCCAACATGTTCCATCCCGAGCAAGCTCTTTCAGATACAATGGTCAAGAACTCCTTCCAGTAGCGCAGTACCGAACCATGATCAACAACATTTAGGAAGATGACATCGTTTGGGACTATTTTGATCGGCAAATATCTCCTCCCAGATATACCTACGCTTATGGCAAGCGGTTCAAGTTGCTGGGACCTTTCTTCTGCACTTACTACCAACCAGAGAGATGTGTTCGGCAGTTCTCCCAGAGGCAACAGTATGTCAAAGCCCGACTATTATCAGGAGCTATGGCAGAGTTCGACCTCACTTCCGCACAATGGTCCAGGGCATATCATTCTGCCCGCTACAGCTGGGATTCTTTTGTCTCTCTTAAAATCTTTCCAGGTCCTAGAGTGCCTGCCGACTATCATGAATGGTGTCAAATTGTTTGTCTCCCACCTCTTTGTCAAGATCAATAAAGTCATGTTTCCTCATTTCTGTAAAATTGTCTCTCTTTCCATTGTGGGTTGACGACCTCGCCTAGGTAACAAGGCATATTTTCGTTGTTTATTTCTTTTGCAGAAGGAATGACAACACAATTATCGTGATTCCCGCGACGACTCAGTCCCTAGTAATGGGACATCTTTTCCAAATTGTCTACCATATTTTCAACAAATATTTCTTCCAAAAAATCAATTCCTACAAAATCTAATCAGGTCTTTGCCCTGCAGAGAGCATCCACAGCATTTGATGGTGCAAACAAGATCAGGCAAAAGGACAGCAACACCGCAGTACTCGTCAGCCTCGGAAGAAGAAATGGGTTCCCTCCGATCCGAGAAGAGTCAAGAGCAGCAGCAAGAAGATGATGGCATAGACCCTCAAATGTATGCCATGTTTCAAAAAATGATGAACAAAATGATGAATGAGCAGCCCGGGACCAGCTCAGAAAGGAACCCATTCAGAGAAAAGTTCCATGGTCACAGGGGTAAGAAGGCTTCCAAGAAGCAAATCCAGCCAGAAGAGATTTCAGATGAATCAGACTCAACTGAAAATACTGATGAAGAATATGAGGTGCCTCCGGCATTTTAGAAACGTGGCCAAAGTAAAAGCCGCAGATCAAAGAGCAGAGAGGCAAAAGAGCCTTTGCAAGCGCAGTTCAAGGAAATGGCCCGAGTTGTCAAGGATATGCAAGCCCGTGACAAGGGCAAGAAAGCCTTCACCAGTGAGGACTTCTATGACGGCTTAGAAGGGGATGATGATCTGGAGAATCTCCTTCGTAAATTCATCAAGTTCGATGGTTCTGGCGACCCAAAAGCTCATCTCGCCACATTCTTCGCAGAATGCTCTTGGTTCAAAAGGGACAACAGAGCACTATTTCTATGCTTCCCCCGCAGCTTGGAAGGAGTTGCAGCCAAGTGGTATGCTGAGCATATCAACCCAATCGATCTTAAGGAGTTCGACAAAGTTGTGAATCTGTTTATTGAACGCTTCTTGTTCAACACAGAAGCGCTGCCTACATTAAGCCATCTCTGCAATTTGAGGCAGAACGAAAATGAAAAGGCGCAGGACTTTATCCACAGATGGAGATCGGCCTGCAACAAAATGAGAGATCCTATCTCGGAAAGGCACGCCCTGTCCTTAATCCTCAACAAGTTTTCGCAGCCGTTAAGAGGATTGATCTCCACAGCACCATCCAGGACCTTCATTGAGCTGACTGAACGAGCCGAATGGCTCAAACTAAGTGTGGAAAATGGAGTCTATGAAGGCTTCACCTTTTCCAAGAACAACTTCCATGGTGAGCAGAAGAAGAAAGCTCACTTCACTTATTCTGCCAACAACAACAACAAAGGCCGAAATCAGCACAAAGGGCAGAAGAAAGATTACTGCTACAGCTCAGGCAGTTCGAACCACAAAGATTAGAAAGCAAAGCCTGCCCCTCAATACAGCAAGCCTCCTCAGCAGGATCAAGGGCCGAAACTGCGTGAGAAGACTAGACATGAAGGATGGAGTTACGATAGAAAATTTACTCCTCTTGACCAATCACTCGAGGATGTGCTCGAGTACATGCTATCAAAGGAAATGGTTAAGTTGCCCAGATTGGCCGATCCCCCTGTGCCCATGGGGAAATGGAAAGATTTGTTCTGCAAGTTCCACAGGACAGTGGGACACAACACTGAGAACTACTTTGTTCTCAAAAACATCGTGCAAGATCTCATTGAAAAGAATCTATTGGTAGAAGGAGAAGAAGAAGAGAAAATGGACATTCTCAATCACCCCTTCCCTTCGCACACCACATCTGTAGTATCGGCACAGCCATTTCTGCCGCATGAGCACATCAAGCCGTGTTCTGCACAAGATCTACAAGTTCAGCATCAGGTGTCAGTGCCACGACAAGCAGCTCCTAGTTCTGAGAAGATGGACTTAATCTCAGCATTCGACAAAATGAAAGTTTCGGAAGCATCTATGAAGTCAGCCCCCAAGTCAAAGGGAACTCTTGATTTCTTCAAGCAAATTATCAAACCCAGGCTGGAGAATTCAAGTCAGAAGCCTCTAACCGCTTTATCCAATGTCTCCATCCTTGACTTGGCCAAGAATTCTAGCAAGCACCAGCAAGTACTGGATGATTTACTCAAGAAAATCAAGGTTAAGCCCAGTACCACTCCTGAAGACATGGCACAGATTGTGAACTCTGCCATGACAAATGCGCCTATCACCTTCTCGGATGAGGACCTTCCAAAGCCTCATTCCTTTCACGATAATGCTCTTTATATCGTCGTTCGAGTCAGAGGAATGACAGTACCGCATGTGCTAGTCGATGGAGGCAGTAGCCTCAATATTTGCCATGAGATGACCGCAAAAGCATTAGGGATCAAGGATGAAGAATATATTCCAGATCCCATCACAATATATGGATTTGACAACCATGGTCAAACGGCAAAAGGGAAGATATTTTTGGAGGTATTCATCAACTATTCGGTGCACTCCGTCCTTTTCCATGTGGTTAACGTGCCACCCACCTACAACTTGCTGCTCGGAAGGACGTGGATTCACAATGGAAATGCAGTGCCTTCCACCCTCCATCAATGCGTGAAATGGTCAAAAGGTGGAATGATTACCACTATACTGGGAGAAGACCCAGAAGAAAGGCTCCCGCAGCTCATGATTCCTCGGCCATCATTCAACGCGGATATTCCCAGCATCAGGGAAAGTGAAGAGATCAATCTCAGAGAGAATCGAGAAATACTTCAGGCATCCTCAGAACTATCTCCGCACACGGTAGCCATGACCCGATGGAGAGGTCCTCAATTCTTCAAGGTTGGAGGCCGAATCAACTACAACACCATTAATGATCACCCATTGTTTCCACAATTCATGAAGTCAAGAAAGGGATTTGAGTTACTCCTGAAGCATGGTTATCAACCCTTCAAGGGACTCGGCAAGAACGAGGATGGCCGCATCGAGCCAGTGATCCAAAAACATCGTCCCCACAGAGCAGGACTAGGGTTCTCCGGAGGAAGCTCGTCAAAGAAGACTGTTTTTGTCAAAGGGGCACAATAAAGACCATTTGTTATTTCTTTCCATTCTTTCCAAAATAAATGTCTCATTTTATCAAATGTCATTGACCAATTCAATCAATAAAATTCCAAGTTTCTTTGTCTATCCGGATGCCATCTACTCCCTTTCTGTCTATCTCTTCATTTTATAATTCAATGTCATTTTATGCATGGTTCTCTTCAAATGATTGCTTGTCTTACTATAGGCCGATTTATCTGAACCAGATTTCTTCTCCAAAATTTCAGAATGACTTCTCGAACAATCAAGAAGCTCGTTCTCAATCCCAAGGCTTTTCAGAAATCGGCAGCAATTCACAGAATCAAAGCAAGCATCGGAAATGATAAGATTGCAAAGCAGTCAGATGATTGTGCAGAATACGATCAGTCTCTTCAGGAATTACCAGAGTTCGCCGCTGTTCAGAAGCAAGATGAACCATCTCCTCTAGTACAAGATCCAACCGAAGATGTTAATATCGGTTCAGAGGAAGATCCCAAAATTCTCGAGATCGGAACCTGTCTGAGTCCAGAAGAAAAGAAAAGGCTTACAGATTTTCTCAAGCGGCATGAAGAAGTGTTCGCATGGACATATGAAGACATGTCGGGCTTAGACCCCAAATTGGTCGAACACCGTCTTGTCTTGAAACCAGATGCTAAGCCAGTTAAGCAAAAGCTGAGAAAAATGGATTCCAGAATAGAACAACAAGTCAAAGAAGGACTTGAAGATTTGCTCAAAGCAGGATTTATCCGAGCTATTGACTACCCAGATTGGTTGGCCAATATCGTCATTGTCCCAAAGAAAAGCGGCAAAGTAAGGATCTGCATAGACTTCAGAGACCTCAATAAGGCAACTCCGAAGGATGACTATCCACTTCCAAGCATCGATCTTCTAGTCGATAGCACGGCAGGACATGCTATGTTCTCTTTTATGGATGGATATTCCGGCTACAATCAGATTAAGTTGGCCGCCCGCGACCAATCAAAAACTTCCTTCACTACGCCTTGGGGCACTTTCTGCTATACAATTATGCCTTTTGGGCTCAAGAATGCTGGAGCAACATATCAACGAGCAATGGCCGTTATCTTTCATGATCAGATGCGCAAAATCATAGATGCGTATGTTGACGATATCCTCGTGAAATCTAAAGAGGGAGAAGATCACCTCGAAGCGCTTGATCAAGTCTTTAAGCGATTCATCCTTTATAAGTTAAGGCTTAACCCACAAAAATGTGTCTTTGGAGTCGAATCAGGCAAATTGTTGGGTTTTCTGGTCAGCAAAAAGGGAATTGAAGTCGACCTAGCCAAAGCAAAGGCTATCATTGATATGCCACCCCCGAAGAATCTCAAAGAACTGCGTAGCCTTCAAGGACGTATGCAGTCAATCCGGTGATTTATTTCCAACTTGGCGATGAGATGTGAGCCCTTCAACCACTTACTCAGAAAAGGAGTGAAGTTCGAATGGGGGCCAGAATGCCAGCAATCGTTCGATCGAATCAAGAAGTATCTTTTCAATCCTCCCATCCTGAAGCCGCCAGAATTGGGAAAACCTCTTTTGCTATACATCTCAGTCAATCAAGTCGCATGCGGCGGATTCTTGGCGCAATACAAAGAAGGCAGCTTGATAGAGCACGCCATCTATTATGTGAGTAAGACTTTCATAGATTATGAAAAGAAATACTCTCACATAGAGAAGACCTGCCTAGCTCTGGTATGGATGTGTCAGAAGCTAAGACACTACCTGCTAGCATCTGAAGTCAAAATCTTGTCTAAACTCAATCCTCTCAAGTACATCTTGGAGCAACCTTTCCTAAGCGGACGGGTCGCAAAATGGCAAGTCTTACTGATGCAGTACGACTTAGAATATGTCTCGCAGCAATCAATCAAAGGCCAAGCAATTGCAGATCAATTGGCGGATTTTCCTCTGGCAGAAGAGGTGAAAGCCGAAGATGACTTCCCTGATGAGCAAATTTGCAATATCCAGCAATTTTTAGTCTGGAATTTATTTTTCGATGGTTCTAAGAACATGGCCGGAATAGGCATCGGAATCCTATTAATCACTCCTGAGAAGGAGATGATTCCATTTTCTCTCAAGTTAGATTTTCAATGTACCCACAATATGGCTGAATATGAAGCCCTGATTCAAGGTCTAAAGATTCTACTAGACTTCAATGTTAAGAGAGTGCATGCCTACGGCGACTCATTACTTGTTGTCAATCAAGTTCGAGCCGAATGGCAAGTCAAAGATCAGAAGCTATTTCCCTATCAGAAAATTGTTGCAGCTCTTGTCAGCAAGTTCGAAGAATTTCAGTTATTCCATATCAAGAGAGATTTCAATCAAGTGGCTGATAGCCTAGCCAGTTTAGGCTCCATTATGGCATTCAAGAATGGAGAATCTTGTCGCTCTTTTGAAATTGACAGACTTGACCAACCTGCTTTCCTTCCAGCGGAGCAAGTAAACCAGGCTGAGCAAAAGAAGAAGCCTTGGTATTACAACATCAAAACTTTCATAGAAACTGGCGAATTTCCCCCAGAATTCTCAAAGAAAGAGCAACGAGCAATCCAGCGTATGTCCACTCGATACTTCATTCTGGAGAACGTCCTATATCGTCGTGGATTCAGTTCAGAGTATTCCAGATGTTTAGATGAAGACGAAGCCAAAGAAGTCGTGCAAGAAGCACACGAAGGCATCTGTGGTGGCCACGTCGGCTACCAAACCCTTGTCAAACAGATCGTCAGAGCTGGTTACTACTGGAAGACTATGCAACAAGACTGTTATCATTATGTGAAGAAGTGTGTGCAATGTCAGATACACGCACCTTCTATTTATGCTCCGGCAACTTATTTGTAGTCCGTTGTTTCTTCATGGCGATTTTCTATGTGGGCCTTCGATGTCGTAGGTTCCATCACTCCTTCAGCTTCAAATGGCCACAAATACTTCCTTGCCGCAACAGAATACTTCACCAAGTGGGTAGAAGCTATCACTCTTCGCACAGTAGAAGGACGACATGTGGTCTCTTTCATTCACAAGAACATCCTTTGCCGTTTCGGCATCCCACATGACATTGTGTCAGACAATGGCAGTCATTTCAAGAATGAAAAGATGAAGACATTCTGCTCAAAATTCAAGATCTATCACCATTTTTCCGCTCCATATTATCCTCAAGGGAATGGTCAGGCAGAGGCCACCAATAAGATTTTAATTCGTATCTTGGAGCGAAATGTGGAAACAGGGCGTGACTGGCATGAGAAGATCCACGATGCACTATGGGCATACCGGACCACCATTCGCACTCCAACGAATGTTACTCCATCAGAATTGGTCTACGGAACAGAAGTAGTATTGCCGCTACATGTTCAGAAGCCCGCTTTAAAATTTGCTTCACTTCTGCAATTACCTCTTGATCAATACCAGCAGCAGCGACTAGTGCAGCTAGACTTGCTCGACGAGAGAAGGCTAAAAGCAGCAGAGCATGCTCAATCCTATCGCCAGAGAGTAGCCAGGCAATATGCGAAGTCTATCATCGAAAGAAGATTCAAAGTCAATGATTTAGTACTTCGATCCGCAGCTTATCTCAAACATCGTCCCAGCGGCAAATGGTCGCCAAATTGGGAAGGTCCCTATGTTGTCAAAGAAGCATTACCCTGCAACTCATATCGGCTCATCAATGCCGATGGGGTAGAATTGCCAGATCCTATTAATGCTCGTCACTTGAAAAAGTTTTATACTTAAAACATTTATTCTTCTCTTATAATCCTTCCTATTTTCTTTCAAATAATGATCAAGCTTTCTTTCCCAGTTACACTGGGGCATTTTAAAAAATTTTGTTTTGTATGCAGGCAGGATAAACAAATTCCTCATTTCACGCACTTGTGCATCCATATGCATCAATTCATATTCATTTGTATCCAACTGCATTAACAACAATCTAGTCAGTATTGGGATTTCAACAAACAGTCCCATCACAATTCCTAATGGTTCAAAATTGAAAGGTCATCACCCATACTGAATCAAAACCCAGCGCTCGAACTGGTATTATTTCAAAATCCAGTATTCAAACTGGTACATTTTCAAAATCCCAAAACCGAGTTCCGACTCGGGTTTTTTATTCAAATCATTTTCTTTTGTTGATCCGGGTTCCGACTCGAGATCTCTTTACTTTATTCGAGCTCAGATTCGAGCTCTTCATTTGTTGATCCGGGTTCCGACTCGAGATCTCTTTACTTTATTCGAGCTCAGATTCGAGCTCTTCATTTTCATTCGTTGATCCGGGTTCCGACTCGAGATCTCTTTATTCATTCGAGCTCAGATTCGAGCTCTTTATTTTCTTTTATTGATCTGGGTTCCGACTCGAGATCTCTTCATTCATTCGAGCTCTGATTCGAGCTCTTCATTTTCTTTTGTTGATCCGGGTTCCGACTCGAGATCTCTTTATCCTTTCGAGCTCAGATTCGAGCTCTTCATTTTCTTTTGTTGATCCGGGTTCCGACTCGAGATCTCTTTACTTTATTCGAGCTCATATTCGAGCTCTTCATTTGTTGATCCGGGTTCGGACTCGAGATCTCTTTACTTTATTCGAGCTCAGATTCGAGCTCTTTATTTTCATTTGTTGATCCGGGTTCTGACTCGAGATCTCTCTATTTATTTGAGCTCAGATGCGAGCTCTTCATTCTCTTTTGTTGATCCGGGTTCCGACTCGTGATCTCTCTATTCATTCGAGCTCAGATTCGAGCTCTTCATTTTCATTCGTTGATCCGGGTTCCGACTCGATATCTCTTTATTCATTCGAGCTCAGATTCGAGCTCTTTATTTTCTTTTATTGATCTGGGTTCCGACTCGAGATCTCTTCATTCATTCGAGCTCTGATTCAAGCTCTTCATTTTCTTTTGTTGATCCGGGTTCCGACTCGAGATCTCTTTATCCTTTCAAGCTCAGATTCGAGCTCTTCATTATCTTTTGTTGATCCGGGTTCCGACTCGAGATCTCTCTACTCCTTCGAGCTCATATTCGAGCTCTTCATTTTTCTCTGTTGATTCGGGTTCCGACTCGTGATCTCATTACATCATTCGAGCTCTGATTAGAGCTCTTCATTTTCTTTGTTGATCCCGGTTCCGACTCGTGATCTCTATATTTTATTCAAGCTCTGACTCGAACTCATCATTCTCCTTTGTTGATCCAAGTCATTTTGAACCTCAGGGTCTGTCAATTGCTCAAATTTGATATTTTTCCCTCCAAATTCCAATTTAAATCTTCAAATCAGGCAATTCTCCAATTTCGACCTTCGGGTCACCCAATTTCCAATTCTCAATTTCAATTACCAATTTCCAATTTTCGACCTTCGAGTCAATCAATTGCCAAATTTTCGACCTTCGGGTCAATCAATTTTCAATTTTCGACCCTCGGGTCAATCAATCTCCAAATTTTTGACCTTTGGGTCGCCCAATTTCCAAAATTTCGACCTTTCGGTCAACCAATTCTCAATTTCGACCTCTTTGGTCAAATCAATTCTCAAATTCGACCGTCAGGTCATCCAATTTCGACCTTCGGGTCATTCAATTTCCAGCAACGAATTTTCCAATTTTCAATTTCGACCTTTGGGTCAATCAATATCAATATCCAATTTCAATCATTTTCTCTTGCGAGAGACCCTTTTAGGGAGAGTTCGAGGGAACTCATTCTTTTCGCATGCTATCCAATTCGTTCACTTAGCCCCTTTTTAGGGAGAGTTTGAAGGGACTCGCGTCTTTGTGAACCGTTTGCAAAACAATTTCCAATTTCACACGAGGAACCCTTTTTAAGGGAGAGGCTCGACGGAGACTCGCTTTTCTTGTGACCCCCCAATTTCATACTAGGCCATTTTTCATCATGAAAGACCCTCCTTGCAGGGAGAGTATGATGGACTTGTTCTTTTCATGACCCGATTTTCAGACCTCACTATTATCGGCCCCTTTCCATAAGAGAAGCCTAATATTAGGGAGCTTTGACGAAAGCTTAACTTCTCTTCGAAAATCAGTTTTGCAAACACCTCCTCTTCAGGGAAGAGAGGAGTATTACCCATTTCCCATTCAGGTAAGGGCTAAGCCTGAGTCTCTCTTTTTGGGGAAAAAGAGAGAAGAATTTTCGTCATGGATGTGTTGGGCCGGATTTCAAATACTCTCTTTCACCCAGGATTTCAAGAAAATTTTGTCAATTTGTCAATCAAATTATTTGTTGATTTCAGAATCTTTATTGCACTAATCTCTATCTCAATTTACCTTCAGCATCACTTCCAAAAGAGTGAAGCTTTTGCGAAAAGAGATTCAAAACTCAAATTCTTTCTATTGGCCAACCAAAAGGATGAAGGATAAATCCTCGATATGGCCAGAAAAGAAGATTCAATGTTAGTGAAAAGCCATGGATGATTGATATTGATCACTGTCAATGGCACATCTTTAAAGATTATTCTTGTAAAATGAGGCAGTGGAAATATCCTGAGCGCTAGAAAAAAAGAGCATTCATCAAAACCCTATCTCCTTAGAATCACCTAAGCTGCAATTAAATATCTGCAAAAGGGATCTCTCACATGTCGTCAAGATGAAGGCGAATTAGGCGAATAGACCCCCGGGGCCAAAGAAGATTCGAAACATCTCTAAGATGACGGAGTTTGTGACGGAACCTTCTAGGGAAAGTCCAAAGCACTGTCAAGATGAAGGCAAATGCGATGAACCTCTCGACAATCCCTAAAAGATATTTGATTTCAGCTATCATCCAAAAATCTCCAAACCCATCACTCAAGAAGGATCGAAACATCTCCAAGATGAAGGAGTTTGTGACGTACCCTTCCCCAAAAGAGAGCAAGAGAGGAAAAAGAAAGAGAGAAAAAAAAGTAAGAGCATCTCCAAAATGAAGGAGAATATAGCCAAAACACTAGAGGGTCAAAAGAGTGCAGAAAGATTATCATGAGAGAAGCTCCCAGGATATCAAACTGCCAAATCTATCAAAAATCCTCTTTAAATTTGTGAAATTCTATTATCAATACTCTTTCATCAACGACTTTCATAATATCAAATTCTCTTTCCTGTTCATATCAAGGAAATTGATAGCTTCCTTGAAGAAGGTCAATTGCGAGCAATTTGGATTTCAAGTCTCGATTCTACGAAGTGAACCTTATTTGGAGGTAATACTTTGGGTAGAAGAGAAAGAATATCTTTGCAACAATATGCAACATTTTCAAAAATTTTGAATCAACAGCAAAATTTCTAACATTTTGACAATATTTTCTAGCTATCCTGACGTGAAGTGAGAGCTTGATGTCCGTTTTTGATACATCCAGACACCAAGTTTAAATCCCTCTTAAGGACTTGATTCCTTCCCTTCTTTGAGAGCATGAACTCTCAGATTTGCACACTTCCCTGTGTCCCCACTGTCCCACCATAGACAGTCCCATTTCGGTTCGAGGTCGAACCACCAATCATTTTCTCGCAAGAGGCAATTTCAAAAGCTGATTTTAGTCTCAGCAATGAGGCACCCAAAATCAATCCCTTTTCAAGCTTTAGGGACCCCATTTTCCTTCCTTTTGCAAAAACCCTATCGGATTTATTGTGCAAAATCCGAAGGTTCCATCATGGTCTCTTCCTTCGAGGATTCTATTCATTTTCTGCCCGATCAGGATAAGGGTATAAACCTGAGCCTCATCCAAAGAGGTATTTCATTTTTTGCCCGATCAGAATAAGGGTATAAACCTGAGCCTCATCCAAAGAGGTATTTCATTTTCCGCCCGATCAGGATAAGGGTATAAACCTGAGCCTCATTCAAAGAGGTATTCCATTTTCCGCCCAATCAGGATAAGGGTATAAACCTGAGCCTCATTCAAAGAGGTACTCCATTTTCCGCCCGATCAGGATAAGGGTATAAACCTGAGCCTCATTCAAAGGGGTATTCCATTTTCCGCCCGATCAGGATAAGGGTACAAACCTGAGCCTCATTCAAAGAGGTATTTCATTTTCCGCCCGATCAGGATAAGGGTATAAACCTGAGCCTCATCCAAAGAGGTATTTCATTTTCCGCCCGATCAGGATAAGGGTATAAACCTGAGTCTCATTTCGATGAGATATTTCATTCCCCAATCAGGTTAAGGGTCAAACCTGAGCTTCGTTCCATGCGAGGTATTTTTGTCCCATCCAGGTTAAGGGCATAAACCTGAATTTCACTTTCGCAGAGAGAATCTTTCCTCTTCGTTTTCCATTTCATATCTACCATCTTCCACGGGCTAATTTCTTCACACCCAGTCAGATCCTTCTAACTGGGGCATTTTTTTATATATAGCCCAAATTTGGTGTGTTTTTTTTTGCCACTAACCTCGGCCATGAGCCGGCTTAGTAGTAGAGAGGGGCATCTATAAACACCCCAAATTTTCACTCACCTCCCCAACATTTCCACCAAGCATCAGTATCCAGCCTTTGAAATCGCCGGAGGGCAAAATGGTTATTTTCTGAGCTCGGACCCTGCAAAAGTCCAAATTTCATCTGCAACTCTCAAAATTTCTATATTTTGTCTCAGATGTTCAAAATTTTACTCGTGACAGAAGACAGGAATCTTCAAGTCTTGGTTCAAGATTCTATTGCATAAGACATGACATTGCATATCATTGCATGAGCATTTCATATCACTGCACTGCACAGCATGTCATTTCGAGATCCAGAACTCTCGATTTTAAAATTTTCAATCCAGATTTGAATTTCAACTCTTTTCAAAATTGATTTCAAAAACCCTAGGTCTTCAAAATTATCAATTCTTCCCATTTTACCCCCAGGACTTTGAATTTTAAAATATTTCCTCAGAAAAACAATCTGGATAATTTTCAATAAATTTCAACTCAGATTTTGCCTTTTGTCAGCTATTTCAACTATCATTCTTTTACAAAATTGCACTACAGGGGCCAATTCTTTCAAAAAAATTCTGTTTTACCAATTAGTCCAGATTTTATGAAAATTCCAAAAAGAAGTTGTTGTTTTATCCTTATTTCAATAAAGAAGCAATGTGGGACCCACACTGAGGTGGTGTCACACAAGCTTTTCTTTTGAAATTTTGAATTTTGAAAAACCCAAAAATATAGGAGCCTTGTCCCCTGGATTGGTGCCACTTGTCTTTTCTCTCTCCTCCCATTTCCAGGCCAAGTGTCAGTGTGAGGCTACCTTAAGAAGCCACCACATGTCATCCCATTTCCATGCCAAGTGTCAGTGTGGGGCTACCTTAAGAAGGCGCCACATGTCATCCCATTTATCTGCCATGTGTCAGTATCCACCATACCTATCATGCACCATGTGTCATTCCAAAAATCACCAAGAGATGCCAAGTGTCATAGGTTGTCCTGTCCAGAAAAAGTAGGCTTGTCTCCTCTGAGGTGGCTTCACTTAAAGTGTGTCTCCTGCAGAAGACACATGTCAACCTCTCCCTCCTTCAGAAAAAGTAGCCTGACACATGTCTCTCCCTACCTTTCTCAGAAAAATAGGAGACATGTGTCACTCCTAGCTTCCTCCAGAAAAGGTAGGCTTGTCCCCTCTGAGGTGGCGTCATTCGAAGAGTGTCTTTTGCAGAGGACACATGTCATTCTCTGCTCTTCTCAGAAAAAGTAGATGCCATGTGTCATTTCCTGCTCTCTTCAGAAAAAGCTAGAATTCAAATATTCAAATCTCTCCATAGGTGGCGCAAATCCTGAACTTCTACCTTTTTCATTTTGTCTGAGATGGCGCCACATGGCTTGGGCCTCCTTCTCTCCCCTCTGCCACGTGTCATTCTCTGCTTCTTTCAGAAAAAGCAGGTGACACATGTCTCCTTCTACCTCCTTAAGAAAAAGTAGAGGACACATGTCACTCTTGGCTTCCTTCAGAAAAGCAACCATTCAAAAATTTTAAGACAAGAGCTAGGTGGCGAAAATCCTGGAGTTTTACCTTTTTCTACTTGGCCAAGATGGCGCCACATGTTCCTTGCCTTTCCTAACTGCCACATGGCATCGTAGGAGCCACTCTGAGGAAATGTCACATGTCCATCCTTCATTCCTCCAGAGCCAACCTCCATTTGAAATTCAAGTTCACCTTCTGAGGTGGCGCCATTTGAGAAGACTTCTCCAGACAGCTGACACTTGTTTGCCACATGTCCAGACCTCCCTGCATCAGAAAAAGTAGAAAAACCCCCCTCTGAGGTGGCGCATTTTGCTTCCTCCATTCATGTTCTCCTGCCACATGGCATCGTAGGAGCCACTCTGAGGAAATGCCACATGTCAGCCTCTCCTTTCCTGCAGAAAAGTAGAATTTGAATTCCTCTGAGGTGGCACAGCCTGCTTCCTCCACTCCTGTCCTTCTGACACATGTCAAGAGCCTCCAGAGATGGTGCCACATGGCATGCTCCTACTGTTTCCAGCTTTACACCTCAGAACACCTTTTGAGGTGGCACCAATCCAGAGTCCCACTTGGCTTCAAATTTTATTTTTATTTTATTTTTAATAAAAGTAGCACACCATGAGGTGGCGCCACCTGAGGGCTCCCTGCAAAAGCCAAATTCGAATTTCAAACCCCCAGATAGCACCCCCTGAGATGGCGCCACATGGAGGGCTCAGATTGAGCCTGTTTGAAATACAAATTTTTTCAGAAAATCTATAAAAACAAGGCTCCACGCCCAGCATGGGGGGACCATCTTTGAGAACTTTTTTTTTGGACTTGGAAATTCGACCTAGCCTTCTTGATTTGATTTCATAATTTGATTCGAGAGTCGTTTGAAGAAAGAGCTCATCCGAGAGATGGATTAAGCTATTCTCATGAAACGGCATATATAAAAATACATGATTATGCTTCCTTGATGATTTTTAACATTCATGCATTTAGCTAGATTTAATTTTCATTTTATTTCGTTAATTTAGCATGTTTCATGAATTAATTAGGATTAATTTAGCATTTATTTCAATTCTGCTCATTTTCAGTAGTTCTCTGTTTTTGTCAGTCAGTCCACATGTCATTTTATGCATTTATTTTTTATTAAAAATCCCAAACAAATCACGGAATGTGCCCTTAAGTGTCCCTAAAATTGTGCCAAAAATTTGGAAGCATTTGAATTTGTTTACTGCGCTAAACATTCAAAATGACAAGTCGGGTTTTGTTACCCGGTATGCGTTTTAAAAAATATTTTCCGACTTGTAAAATCGAGATCTCCCTCATAGGAGATCCGATTTTCAATCCGAAAGATGTTATGAACTCGGGAAAATGTCTAGCTTTTAACCTGATTGTCTTAGATTTTTCTGATTTTTTTTTATGTCTGAAAAAAATCCGAGAGTTCGGGACACGTGTCAGAGCCTGATTTGGGCCTCTGAGACTTTGGATCGACTTAGGTCGATGGGTTATCTTTGTGTGATGCTCCAAATCCAAAACTGTAAAAAGTGAAAGTTATGTCCGAAGTGGCCTCTGTTTTCATCTGAAAGCCTGTTATTTTTAGAACAGTGTTGATACCTACTTCGGATTTTTCTTGTCAGTTATTTGTTTTGTCACATTTGTCTGTTCTGTCAATTTAGGATTAAAAAGTTATATTTTTATCCATATTTCTTTTGATCAAATGCGGAAGTCATGAACATAAAAGTTGTCCATGTAGGTGTCGTGAGTAGCTCTGATTAATATCATAAATTTCCATGGCTGTTTTCTAATTTTTTAGCATTTTACATCAGATTAGGGTGATTTTTACCTCTGTCAGAACTAAATCCCTGTTACTGTACTCACCATGGCTCAAATCCCAAAGCTGTAAAAACCAAAAATGTTCCATTTCGGGTCCTTTAGCAGTATGCAAAATATCATAAGTTTTTATGGAGTAAATTTTGCATTATCATATTAGGCATTGCATTTGGTTCGGATCCATAGGCAAAATCCACCATTTTAGGATTTCCTTTAAATTTTAGTATTCAAATCATGTCATTTCATGATTTTTAGCATTCTAGGATGTTTATCAGAGTAGGTAGATGCTTCATACCGAATTTGGTGCAATTTGGAATCCATTTGAGGTTCAACTTAGCCATAATACCAAAACAGGGTCCCGTAGGACCCGGATCCAAGTGAAAAACAAGCGAAATTCGTTATTTTGGATAAATTGCAAAATGTCAAATTCTGATTTTACAGTCCTAATGTGTTTAGCAGCATGTCATAATGTCTCATACTGCATTTCATCATCATTTGAGTCAATTTGAATTTCAAAATCTCAATTTTATCAAAATTTCCTTCAAAAACCCTGATTTTAAAGGCATAACTTTAATTTTAGGGGTATTTTGGTCATTTTGACCCCAATTCCGAATTTCAAACTATTTTCTACTAAATTCATTGCATTTTCATCATTTCAAATATCAAGGAAGCATGATAATAGGGTTTATATCCAATTAAGTCCAATAATTTCATAATATTATTGGAAAATCTTGGAAAAACCCACATATTTGAGCTAACCCTATTTCAAGTTTGGCAGGGACATTCAAATGAAGGAGCTGAAGTTTGCAATTTCCATTTATTTCATTTATTTAGTGATGTAATAATGTAAAATTTGGAATAAGAGATTGAATTTCCTGCTTAGACTAGGATGCATATCATATAGTTTAAATTTATGCAATATCCTGCTTCTATGATTCATGCATTTTATTTCAAAAGCACTATGGATGTAAACGAATGGCACGTGCACCAACTCTTAGGGAGTTGATGAACTCGGTGGAATCCATATTTATGGCCCTAGTCGGAATACGGATGAGACCCAGATCCATCATCTTTCTACCCGTCACATTGAGCCTACACTCTTAGGCTATCTTGAAAATGCACATCATATTTCTAAATTTTTCAAAATCTTCTATATTAAATCAATTAAACTCTGAACATATTCATGGCCACAGTCAGGATATGTGAAGGATTTATTTTGACTTAATGCACATTTTCCAACAAATTTCTTAGAAAATCTTTCAAAAGTGCATTCATTCACTCATATCATTTGCATCATGAAATCATTGGTTTTCTCATGATTTTCTCAAGAAAACTTCATTCTCAAGAAATTGATTTCTCAAGAAACTCTAAGGATTTTTCAAAATCGGTTTTTCCCAAGTCAAGTTTTTCCACAGTTTTCCATGGAAAAGGTTATTTTCTCAAGATTTTCAAAAGAAGTCTCTCATCTTTCTCCAAGATCAAAATCGATTTCCAAATATTTCAAAGGTAAAATTCCCAGGATTTCAATTTCCCAAGTTCAGTTTTTCTTCTCCAAAGAGTCTTCCTATAAATTTTGCATCATTTTCCTGTAATTTTCCCGTAATTTTCAAACCTCGTACCGACAGATCGAGCCCCATCCCATGGATTTTCCCGTAATTTTCAAAACGGAGGCGAGTATTTCAAAACAATTTCCAAAATCCGGTCAAGTTTGAAGCGCGAAAGAGTTTCCCTCTCTCTCTTCCGCAAGGAAGGGAAGACGGGGAAAAATTTTGCGACGATAACAAGCCTGAACCTCATTTTTCTATGAGGTATCGTCCCCTTTTATGTTAAGAGTTAAGTCTGAGCCTCGTTTTTCCACGAGGTATCGTCCCCTTTCAGGTTAAGGGTCAAGCCTGAATCTCATTTTTCCGTAAGGTATCATCCCCTTTCAGGTTAAGGGTTAAACCTGAACCTCATTTTTCCATGAGGTATTTCATTTTCCGTCCCATCCAGGTTAAGGGCTAAGCCTGAGCCTCATTTCGATGAGGTGATTCTTTCTTCTTTATTCTCCATCTCATACTTATCATGATCACCGTCAGAGCTAATTCTTTTATACCCGATCAGATTCTCCTAACTGGGGCATTATATATATATATATATATATATAGTCCAAATTTGGTGTGTTTTCTTTGCCACTAAGCTCGGCTTACAACCGGCTTAGTAGCAAAGAGGGGCATCTGTAAACACCCCAAATTTTCACCCTCATCAAGTGTTTACATTTCATATATCATCGCAATATCATTTTATCCATTTGACATGTCATTTCATTGCATTGCATGGCATTACATGTCATTACATCTCATTTTCGAGATCCAGAACTCCTGTTTTCAAAATATTAAATCCAGATTCGAGCTTTTAAAACTTTTCTTTCAAAATCAATTTTAAAAACTTGGGTTTTTAATCAACATTGTGTCATTTGCCAACCCCAGGACCTTATATTTTGAGGTATTTTTCTTAGAAAACAATCTAGATTCATTTTAAACTCAATTTTCAACTGATTTCAATTATCAGATGAGACCCATTTAGGTGGTGTCGCTTCTGGATTCCTTCATTTATCAAAAAATCTCAAAAACTTTAGAGTCCTAGTTGGATCAGGACTCTGTATTTTCATCTGTTTGAATCTTTTTGAACATTTTCAAAACTCCATTTTGATTTTAAACCAGTTATGGTCATATCCCTTGTCCATTTTCTCCATTTTTGCCAAAATCTTAGAGTCCTAGTTGGATCAGGACTCTCTTTCCAGAGTCCAGTGGGATCAGAACTCTACTTTTCACTACCTTTTTACCTATTTTTGGAGAAAACCTTTCAAAATCTTCTGTTTTGGCCAAAATTTCAGAGTCTTAGTTGGAATAGGACTCTTCTTCAAGAGTCCAGTCGGATCAGGACTCTTCTTCAAAGTTTTAATCGGATTAGGACTCTAATCTTTTACAGCTATTTTATCTATTTTTTAATCAAATCTTTTAAAATCTTTCAAAATGAGTCAGAAACTTAGAGTTTTAGTCAGAACAAGACTCTGTTCAGAGAGTCCTAGTTGGATTAGGACTCTGATCCTGATTTCAATTTTGAAAGAATCTTATAAAAATCTTTCCATCTATCAAAACTGTTACACTTTTATCAAAGAATTTCAAAATTCTGAGGTTTTATCCCAGAGTCCTGATCAAATCAGAACTCTACCCTAGAGTCCCGATCGAATCAGGACTCTATCTAAAATTGATTTTTATACTTCATTTTCACTGGTTTTCAAAAGCTTTGCCCAAATTTCATCATTTGCTTATCAAAAAACCAAAATTCTTAGAGTTCTGATCGAATCAGGACTCTTTCTCAGAGTCCTAATCAGATCAGGACTCTGAACCAAAACTTCAATTTCATCCTGTTTTTAACTATTTTTCAAAATTCTCTCATTTGTTTTCTCAGAATATCCAAAAATCTGAGAGTCCTAGTTCAATCAGGATTCTGTCCTCAGAGTCTCAGTTGAATCAGAACTCTGTTCTATTTCAATGCTTGTTATTGTTTACATTGTTGTTACAAGTTCTTTCGTCTGTTTTTCAGAAAATACCAAAAAAATCTAGAGTTTCAGTCCGATCAGGACTCTGTCCCAGAGTCCTAGTCCAGTCAGGAGTCTGTTTTGAAGTCTGTTGTTACTTCCATTTTCCATTTATTTCCATTTGTTTTCAAAAATTAGGTCATTTTGTAGAGTCCAGTTAATCCAGGACTCTATTTCAGGGTTCCGATCGAGTTAGGAGTCTAACCGTGATTGTATTTTCTAACTTGTTTCACCATTTTCGATGAAATATTCTCAAAAACTCCTTCATTTGGATTTTAAAAACCAAAATCACAGAGTCCTAAAAACCCAAGACTCTAACTCGGAGTTCCAGTTCGCCTGAGACTCTATTTTCAAAGATTTTGAATTTTAATTATTGATTTTAACCTCTTTTCAAAGTTATTTTCAGTGTTTATTTCAAATTTCTCAAAACCTGGTGTGGGCTCACTCAGTTGGCGCCACATCCAGAGGAGTTCTAATCCAGTTGGAACTCTATGCCATTTCAAAACTTTTAATTTCAAGTTTACTTTTGAAAATCTTTTGAAAATTCTCTCAATTTCAAGTTTTAAAATCATTTTTTTTTAAAAAACTCAAGTAGGGCCCACTCAGGGTGGCGCCACATTTGAGAAAGTCAGGGTTAGTCTAGGCTTAGTCAGTGTCTTGGTTAGTTTTAGAAGTTTAGAAGAGTCAAAATCTATTTTGAAAACTCATTTTTTTAAGTTTGGTTTTTATACTAGTATTGTTAGAGGTTTTTAAAACTTTAAAAACCCAAATGTGGAAAAACGCCAAGTGGCACCACATTTGGGGGATTCTTAGGTTTAGCTAGGAGTTAATTAGGATAATCTAGGCTAGGGGTAGTTAGGTAAACTCACACCAAAATCGCCCCCCCTTGTTAGAGTCCAAAATTTTCAAAAGACTTGATTTTTTTTTAAATCCTAATTTTTTATTATAAATAGATGCCATAGGGGGGGACGATTTTACCAACTCTTCTATTGAGGATTCTTGGAGCTCCTCTCTCCTGTCCAGCCCTTCCTCCATTGCAGCAACCTCAAGGTAATTATTTTTTTAATTTTAAGCTTTTTATTTAATGTTTTTAATGGTTTAAATCAATTTTAACCATTGGCTCCATCTATTCCATGGATTAAACCATGGATTCAAGTCCAAGAACCTCAAGAGAGGTTCAAGAAGATGATCTAACTCTGTTTTGATGTTTTTCCATGGATTCTAATCCATTAGAATCGATTATAGCGCGGTTTTTTATGTTCTTAACCATTAAAACATGCGATTTACCCGTTAAATGGGTCAAATCCATGCTTTTTAAGGTAAAATCAAATTCCAGCCATGGATTCCCTATTTTTATTTTATTTTTTTTACTTAGTTATGTTTATTACATGTGTTTTAACATAGAAATCAATTTCATTTTGCTGTTTACTATTTTCCTTATTGTTTTTATTAATTAATGCATGGTTTATTAGATTTCATTAGATTTCTGTGTGTTTTTAAGCATAGATCAGCAAATAATATGTTATTTAGTATTGAAGCACTCACTGTAAATTTTTGATGTTTTTATATGTGATACATGCTTGTGTAAATAAACTACTGTAAAAAAATCAGATGTTTTGGGATTCGGGAACCCTGTCAGAAAAATCAGACATCAAATCGGGATTTTTAATCTTTAAAATCGTTATTTAAATTCAAGAGGTAATTTGTTGTTATGTTATTTTTCTTATCCAATATCCGATTTGAGATCCGTAAAATGCTATGAATTCATGTTGAGATGATCTATTTACTGTGAAATGTTGGTAATTTTTGGCCTCTGTTCAGTATTTTTCCTCTGACAGAAAGTCTGATTTTAAATTTAAAACTCGTTAGGGTTTACCAAAACCCTAATCAGACTTGTAATGACCATAGATCTCAAACTACATATTCGATTCATGATCTGTAAAAAATGAGTTTCATTATTTGTCTGTCTACTGTTTACTGCTAAAATTTCAAAATTTTTTGATTAAGTTTGCTATTTATTTCTGTATTTTAAATCTGAAGTAGCTGTTTTCACCCTTGTTAGATTTGTTATATTTTAGTTCAGATTGCCGGAAGGGTTTCTCCCTAACCGGAGATGTTTTTTCCTATTTGTCAAAAGGAAAACCTCTATTTTTATGTCTAATTTGCCTATGTAAAAATTCAGAAGTTTTTATGGAAGATTGACCCCTAATTTGGGTCTAACTCTGAAACTGGTTTGTGACCTACGTTAAAAATAGTTTATTTTAGGGTTTTAATGCAATTTTCGGATAAAATAAATGTCAAAAAATTATGTTTATGATTTCAATCTGATTTTAAGGACATAACAAGTGCAGATACTAATTTTTATGAAATTTGAAATCCGTTTGATGCCTGAATTAATCAAATTGCAAAACAGGGCACCCGCAAGATCCCGAAACACTGCCAAAATCACATTTTTTGTGATATTTCTTGGTATTCGTGCATAAGTGTGTATTTTTAGGGTTGGTTCATGTCTAGAATCATATTAGGGTATTTCATGTTTGATTTCATGTTTATTTCAATCATAAATCTCAAGTTTTATCAAAATCTATTTCAGAAAACCCTGATTTCAAGGCCATAGTCTTGCTATCAGGAGTAATTTGGTCATTTGACCTAAATTTCGAAATTCTAAACCCTAATTTTCATATTTTAATCATGTCATATCATATTGGGTTTGATTTATTCTCATTTAAATTTTAAAACTTGCATTTTACAGAATATCTTTCTGAAAACCCTGATTTCAAGGTCATAGTCTTGCTATCAGGGGTATTTTGGTCATTTTGACCCTAATTTCGAAATTCCAAATTCCATTTTCATCTTATTTCATATTTTATTAAGTTTATATAATGGAATCATATGGAAAATGGCTTATGTCTAGCAAAATCCAGTAATTTCTAAATATTACTGGATAAATCTAGAAAAGCCAACATATCTTCACTAACAAGTTTTCTAGTTTTGCAGGAACATTGAAGACTTTATTTTCCTTTATTTCCTGTATTTAAATTCAATTAGTGATGTAAATTGTAATTAAATTTGGAATAAGAATTTCAATTCCTGCATAGAATAGGATGCATTGCATATAGTTTTAAGCTTTGATATATAACTGCTATGTATGCCAATTCATGCATATTTTTACCAATTCATTATGGTCTACATGAATGACACGTGCACTAGCTCTTATGGAGTTGACAAACTTGGTGGAATTTGTATTTATGGCCATAGTCAGAATACGAATGATACCTAGATCTGTAATCTTCGTATTAGCCACATTCAGCCTACACTTTTAGGCTAACTTCAAAATGCACTGCATTTCTCAAAAATACAAAAAGGATTTTCTCAATTCCTCAAAATCAAGTCTTTCAAATCCATATTCATTCAATTCATGCATTTACAAATATCAATTTTAATTCAAAAAATCAGTTTTTCTCAAATTTTTCTAAGTCTTATTCAAAAATTGATTTTCTCAAAACATTGATTTTCCAATGATATTTCAAGTATTTTTCAAAGTTCAAAATTCAATTTTCCAAGTTATAGCTTCAATTTCTAAGTTCTAATTCAAAGAAATCAAGTTTTTCAAAGATATTTGAAATTCCTCAGAATCGATTTTCACAAAACTTTAAGATTTCTTCAAAAATCGATTTTCATTTTCCTCAGAAATATTCTCTCACTAAGCTCATGATTTTTCAAGTGTTATCTTTTTCAAGAATCTCCAAATATTTTCCAATATTCAAAGCAAACATCATGTTTTCAAATATGCATTTTCAGAAATTCATAGCACATGTTTGATTCTTTGTGCATTTAAGAAATAGAACATGATTTAGACAAGTTGAGCAAAGCTAAGCACACAATTGATCTTTGGTTCAATTACCCATGGTAAAGGCGCCAGGAACGGTTGAACCTCGTACCGACAGGCGAGTCCCATTCTTCGAAATTATCCTGCATTTTAAAACGGAGGCGAGTTATTTTCAAAATCTTTTTCAAAGGTCAGTTTGACTTGCAAAAGTAAAAATTTTGCGATGATAACAGGGTTCAACCTAAGAACCGTGGACGAGTAGGAATTCAACCTATAGATTACATTTTGAAAACATTAGTCCCTTAGGAGTTCAACCTAAGGACTGCATATCAGTAGAAATTCAACCTAAGAACCATGGACCAGTAGGAATTCAACCTACAGATCACATTTTTAAAATATTAGTCACACAGGAGTTCAACCTAAGGATTGCGGATCAGCTGGAATTTAACCTAAGAATCGTGGATCAGTAGGACTTGAACCTACAGACCACATTTTGGAAACATTAGTCCCACAAAAGTTTAACCTAAGGACTGCAGATCAGTAGGAATTCAACCTACGAATCGTGGACCAGTAGGAATTCAACCTACGGATCATATTTTGAAAACATTAGTCCCACAGGAGTTCAACCTAGGGACTGTGGATCAGTAGAAATTCAACCTAAAGATCAATTTTTTTAAAAGCATTGGTCCAAAAAGAGTTCAACATAAGGACTGCGGATCAGTAGGAGTTCAACCTAAAGATCATTTTTTTTTAAAAACATTGGTCCAAAAGGAGTTCAACCTAAGAACCGCGGATCAGTAGGAATTCAACCTGCAAATCACATTTTTGAAAACGATATTGGTTCAAAAGAAATTCAACCTAAGAACCATGGATCAGTAGGAGTTCAACCTGAAAGATCAAATTTTTGGAAAACATTGGTCCTAAAGAAGTTCAACCTAAGGACTGCGGATCAGTAGGAGTTCAACCTAAAGATCGCATTCTTGAAAAATATTAGTCCAAAAGGAGTTCAACCTAAGGACTGCGAATCAGTAGGAGTTCAACATAAAGATCGATTTTTTTTTAGAAACATTGGTCCAAAAGGAGTTCAACCTAAGGAGTGCGGATCTGTAGGAGTTCAACCTAAAGATCAGTTTTTTTTTAGAAACAATGGTCCAAAAAGAGTTCAACCTAAGGACTGTGGATCAGTAGGAGTTCAACCTAAAGATCGAATTCTTGAAAAACATTGGTCTAAAAGGAGTTCAATCTAAGGATTGCGGATCAGTAGGAGTTCAACCTAAAGATCAAATTCTTGAAAAACATTGGTCCAAAAGGAGTTCAACCTAAGAACTGCGGATCAGTAGGAGTTCAACCTAAAGATCGAATTCTTGAAAAACATTGGTTCAAAAGGAGTTCAACCTAAGGACTGCGGATCAGTAGGAGTTGAACCTAAAGATCATTTTTTTTAGGAACATTGGTCTAAAAGAAGTTTAACCTAAGGACTGAGGTCCGAAAGAGGTTCAACCTAAAGACTGGGGATCAATAGGAATTCAACCTACAGGTCACACTTTTAAAAAACACTTGTCCCACAGGAGTTCAACCTAAGGACTTGCGGATCAGTAGGAATTCAACCTACAGAAACACATTTTTGAAAATGACTAGTCTAAAAGGGGTTCAACCTAAAGACCAGGGTTCAGTAGGAATTCAACCTACAGGTCACACTTTTAAAAACACTTGTCTCACAGGAGTTCAACCTAAGGACTTGCGAATCAGTAGGAATTCAACCTACAGAAACACATTTTTGAAAATGACTGGTCCGAAAGGGGTTCAACCTAAAGACCAGGGATCAGTAGGAATTCAACCTATAGGTCAGACTTTTAAAAACACTTGTCCCATAGGAGTTTAACCTAAGGACTTGTAGATCAGTAGGAATTCAACTTACAGAAACACATTTTTTAAAATGACTGGTCCGAAAGGGGTTCAAGCTAAAGACCGGGGATCAGTAGGAATTCAACCTATAGATCGCATTTTTGAAAATTGCTAGTACAACAGGAGTTCAACCTAAGGACTGCGGATCAGTAGGAATTCAACCCACACACCGCACTTTGAAAAACATTAGTCCCACAGAAGTTCAACCTAAGGACTGCGGATCAGTAAGAGTTCAACCTACAAAATCACTAGGTTGAGAAGAAATTTTGGTTCACAAAGGGATTCAACCTATGAGCCATATTGGTTTGACAGGGGTTCAACCTACGAGCTATCGATTCCATAGGGGTTCAACCTAAGGATCATAATTTAAGAAGGAAGGGTTCAACTCATGGGTTGAGTGGACCATCATAGTTAGTTGTATGTGGCCTGATTTTCATAATTAACCCCTTATCCTGAATGAGGAAAGAATAAAGATTGATGAGAGATTGACAAAAATTGATAAAAATTCAGGAAATTGATGAAAATTTGTCTTGCAAAAAGAATTCTCATAGGTAGCTTTATTGCTCCTTATGAGTCGTCTAAGGATTCATCCCTTATCCTGAATGGGAAAACTGGAAAGGAATACCTCGTTAGAAGGAGGCATCAAGTTTATCCCTTAACCTAAAAGGGAATACCTCGAAGAACGAAGTTTATGTTTATCCCTTAATCTGAGAAGGAAAAGAATAAAAATTGATAAATTTTAAGGAAATCATTAAAAAATGATTCAGGTTTATCCCTTAACCTGAGCGGAAAATGAGGGAAATATCTCCAAGGCCGAGGTTCGGGTTTATCCCTTAACCTAAGAGGGAAGTTCAAGTTTATCCCTTAACCTGATCGGGAAGAAGGAAATACCTTGAAGGTTGAGGTTCAAGTTTATCCCTTAACCTGAGCGGAAAGAAGGAAATACCTCAAAGGTCGAGGTTCAGGTTTATCCCTTAACCTGAGCGGGAATACCTCGAGGAACGAGGTTCAGGTTTATCCCTTAACCTGAAAGTTTAATGAATAACATAAATGATTAAAAAGTTTTTGCTTGATCCTGCCTGCATACAAGGTTTTTAAAAAATGAATTTTTATACAATAATAATAATAAAAAAAATACCCCAGTATAACTAGGAAGGAACAATAATATTTGAAGAAGGCTATTTGAGGAAAAACAGGAGAACTAAAAAATGGGATGTTTAGAAAAAAAAAATTGGGAAATTTTTTGACAAAAGAATGAATCAAATTGACAAAAAAAATGATATCCCATTGCTAGGGATTGGGTCGTCACAGAAATTGCGACAAACACATTGTTTCTTTGTGAGAAGGAATAAATAATTAGAATATGAAAAAATGCCATTTTGAAAAAGACATTTCTTGACAAAAGAGATTTTACTGTGAAAAGGCAAAGAATAGATTCAGAAGATATACTGAAAGATAGTAAGAAAAAAGTTTGAAAATAGATGGCAAGATTTGAAAATTGAAAAATTGCAGGCAGAAATCAGAGAAATTGAAGGAATCAAAAGAAAAATACACCTAGACTTTTTGAAAAATAGAAGAAGACTTCAAAACAGATATCTAGGTTTTTAGAAAATAATTGTGAAGAAATATGGAAGGAGAAGTATATACCAAGATTTTGGGAAATACGGAGAAATATGGAAAAGAGTATCTAGGGTTTAAAAATTATTCTGAAGAAATAAATGAATATATACCTAGATTTTGAGAAATATAGAGAAATCTTAAAAAAATGTCCAGGTTTTAAGAAAATTATGAAGAAATAAAGAAAGGGGAATATACAACCTGGATTTTGAGGAATATAGGGAAAATTTTGAAATAAATATCTAGGGTTTCAGAAAATTATTCAGAAGAAATAAAGAAAGAGAAATACATACCTAGATTTGAGAAATAGAGGAATTTTTTAAATGAATATCCAGGGTTTTGTAAAGATGAAGTAAATAAGAATTTACAAGCTAACATCTACAAAAGAAGCCAAACTATACAAGCAATGATGCACAAAACAACACTCCCTAGAAGTTTACTCTAAATGCAATATTTGAAATGGCTTGTAGGACCTTAATCCTAACTCTATGATTCAGATCATCTGATTCCAATCAAGGTACGCCGATATACTCAAGTCGAAGCTCAAAATAAGTGGCATAGAAATATTTCTTTGGTTCTAAGGTAATGGCTTCCCAACGTCCTTGAGCGCCTACCGATATACTTCGGACTATGGCCCTTAAGTACGTGGTAAGGGGGTGTTAACCCAAATAAGTGGTTCAGTTGTGAGGCTCTCTCCCGAACTATGGTTTAGTGAGATAGCCCAGCAATGTGAAGACCAGGACAATATAGGTAGGGATGTTTTTGAAAACATGCTCAACATAAAATAAATCAGATGACTTTAATGCAGAGTTCTAGAGAGATAGAATTTAATAATAAAGAAGCATACACTTGCATAAATTGTTTTCATTCAATCCCTAGAATTGAGGAGAGTTGTATTTCAGACCTAAGTCTAAGTAAGCATGAAGAAATTCTCCTCAATATGGTCCTATCAAACCATACTTAGATCCTATATGCATTATGTCAGCTGGGACAGAGTCTAGGCTCCTAAGGTTTGCATGAAAATGAAGCTGACATTTGTAGAATAAAGATTTAGACAATATCAAAGCAAAGCAAAGGCATAGATTCAACTGGACGAAGACGTGTCCCATCACGATTGCCAAAACTGTCATCATTGCAAAAAAATTCCTCTATTTCTTCTCTTTCCTTTCTAACCTCTTTTTCCCTTTTTGAAGGGGAATAAAAGATAGAAAGAAGAGAGAAGAGAAAGAAAGAAAGAAGAGAAGAACTCTTTTGCAAGGTCTCACTTGACCTTTATTTGAAAATATTTTGAAAATTACTCACCTCTATTTTTTTAAAATTTATGGGAAAATGGAGAGACAGGATTCGCTCGTCGGTACGTGGTTCAACCGTTCCTGACACCTTTACCAGGGGTAATTGAACTAAGGATCGAATAAATGCCTTTTGTTTTGCCTAAATTTTGTGTAAGTAATTATTCTAGAATCCTAAATGCACAGAGAATCATGCTTGTGTAATGCGAATGCGAAGATGTATGCTTTTGAGAAGAATAATTCAGAAATTTTGGGATTTTCCAAGTGATTTTGCAATAAATTTAAAAACATTTTGAAGAAAATGATTTACAAAGTTGAAATCAATTTGGACAAGTTAAACTTGGAATCTAGACTTCAGACTTGAAGTTCTAAGTCTTGAAATAATCAGGGATTAGAAAATAAGTTGAATTGAAGGAGAAAGACTGGGTTTAGAGTCTGATTGAGAGAAAATATTGATTTTGAGATTTCAGACTTGGAGTCTGAAATGAAATCTGATTCTGGAGTTCAAAATCGATTTCTGATTTTGAAATAGAGATTAGACCTTTGAATTTTTATATTTGAACTCATACTTTGGATTTTGGGAATTGAATTAAAAATTTATTTTGAAACATTGAATTTGATTTTAAAATTGAGTTCTGATCTAGAAATGGGAAATGGATTTGGGAATTGGATTTAGAGTTGAAATTAGAAATGGAATTGAATTATGGAATTGGAAGTAAAATTCGAATTTGGAATTGGTTTTGAAGAATCAGGATGGATTTTGAAAATGGAATTGGATTTGAGAAATCTTGAATCGATCTTGAAATCTACCTTGAATTTAGAGAAAACTAAATTTTGAGATTCAGAATCAACCTCAAAACTTTGATTTTGAAAAAAATGAATTGGATTGAGAATCAAACTCAAACTTAGATAGAACTTGGAGATTTTAGAATTTGAAATGGAGAATAGAGAATGAAACTTGATTTTTAAACTTGAGTTTTGAAATCAGGAGATGAATCTTGGAATTTCAAAGTTGAATCGAACTTTGAAATTTGATTTGGAATATTGAATTGATTTTGAAATTGAATTTTGAATTGCAAAATGAATTTGGAATTTCAAAGTTTGAATTGAACTATGAATTTTGATCTGGTTTGGAAATTGGATTTTGAACTTGGAGATGAACTTGAAATTCCAAAGTTTAATTGAACTTTGAGATTAGAATATTGAAGATAGAATTGAGAATAAAAAGATGAACTTGAATTTATAAATAAGAATTGAATATTGATTAGAGAAATGAGAAAAACATTTGAAAATTTATCTCAAAATCACTTGGATTTTTTAAGATAACTTGAAAAAGAAATGCAATTCTATCCTAAATGATGCATGATTTGAAAGGAGTTTGAAAATTGGATTTTGAAAAGCATATTTCATTCTTTAAGAGAATAAAAATAAGATTAAAGATATAATACATTCATGACTATGGTCACAGATGTATTATAAAATAATTTGTATTTGAATTCAGATAAAGGATAAAATAAATTTTGGTGCCTTTATAGGATTTGAAATGAAATTAACCCTCCATATAATCTGACTATGGCCATGAATATATTTCAAATTAATTTACATGTCAAATTATGATAAAGGAAGAAAATTTCAATAAAATATGATGATTTTCAAAAAGAGACCTAAGTGTGAATCACATGTTATTCCATAAAAGATAAAAATCCTAAGTATTGTTCACATTTTGACTATGGCCATAAATGCAAATCATTTACTTAGGATTAATTAACTTTTATTAGAATGGTGCACGTGCCATTCATGTTTCACCATTGTGAATTTTTGAAAATAAAAGGAAAATAATATGAAACAGGCAATTTGTGATATCCACATGCACATACATTCTAATTTAATACAGGAAAATGAAAATTCTCATTAATATCTAATTATTACAAACTCAAATTGAATTTAAAATTACAAAAGTCCCTAATTTAGGAAGAAAAAGCAACATTTCCCATGTATTTCCTGCAAAATACTGAGTTAGTACAACACAAAATATCAAATATGGGAGGAGGTTTAAGATGTTAAGTTGAGATTAAAATGAATATGCCGATTGCTCATTGGAATGCATATTTAATGCACTAAGTTGCTGAGGAAATGAACACTAACATGTATCTATAATATTCTAAACTAATTTTGAGAAGGGATGTTAAAATGTATGGATGACACCCTAGGCTAATGAGAAAATTGGATGTGAAGGTGTGTATATGATACAGGAAATTGGAAATGAGAGGAAAGGTTATGATGTAGAGGAGTGCTGTGAAAAGGTGAGAGTGCAGCAGTAACAAATGCTGTGATGGATTAAACATAAGTGCAAAGGAGTGCTAAGTGATATCCATGTGTTGTGAAGGTGTAGATGATATATTACAAGTGATGGGGGAATTGTTGTATTGGGGTTAATTGGAAGCATAGGAAGTAATTATAAGTGAAGGGTGTTTGTAGAGTATGCTGAAATAGGGATAAACAGGTGTGAACCTACTGTAGGCACATCAGTACCAGAACATGAATAGGGACTGGGCTGCGAGGTGGTGAACAGCCACCATGCTGTGAGAGTGGCAATACAGATGCAGAGGGGAAGGTGTACAAGTGATTAGGTGGGTGTATGCAGATAGTGACAGCAACACGGTTGCTGTGTATGTTGGATAGTGAAGTGGAGGCAATGGATTTAAGTAAAGATACTGGAGTCTATAGGAAAGATACAACAAGTGGGATGTTGCTGCTATAGTTGCAGAAGGTAAAAGGAGGTTAGCTATAGGGAAGAAGATGTGATGCTACAGGTTGCAGTAGGGTGATGATATGTGGGCATATAATGTTGTGTAATATTGAATGCTTGTGGCGGCAGTGGTACACAGAAAATGCAGGTGCAACTTGGAGTCTATGGATATTAACAGAGAGGATGGGGTTTATAGGTATTAACAAGAAGATGACAACATATATACTATTGTAAATGCAGTGGTGTTGTGAGTGGGTTTGCAGGAAACAGGGTGTTGTGAGGCTGGAAGGTGCACCTGCTGTGGAAAGGTGGACAGCAAGGTGGGATGGTTGCTATGGGCATTGCTATGAAGGAAGACTGCAAAGCTTGGGTTGTAGGTGTGGTGCTGGGAGATGGTGGGAAAAGTGTAAAGGGGAATAGCAACAGGAAATAAGTGGAATAGGGAGTGTGCTGAAGCTGTGTGGAGATGCAAGGGGTATGACAGATGGACCTAAAGGAATGTACGATAGCAGAGCATAAATGGTATATGCTGCTACAGTGGTGATTGCAGAGAGCAATTGGGAGTGGATTGGTGTATACGGGCTGGTAGCATGCAGGTGCATTGCGAATGATAAAGAAGATGCTATTGATGGTGGTATACAACAGTAAAAATGGAATGTGGTGAGTGTGTGTATAGAGAGTGAATTGGAGTGAGCATACAGGGAAGGCAGTGGAGTTGAGTATGAAGGAGGCCACCCCCTGCAAGTGCAGGGGGTGGCTGGTGTGGTAGTGAATGAGTGCACCTAACAAGGCTACAACAAACTGTAACAAACCATGAGATGTGGGTAAAGTATAAAGGTGCATAGGTGTAAAGTGTGGCAACAATATGATGAAAGGTGCAGGTGTTGACAGTGAAGGTGTTATAACAAGGTAGGGAAAGGAAAATGCTTGAGAGTGTGAAGTGGAAGATGGCTGACAACAGTGGGATGGTGCTGCTGTAAGGGTGTGTGCACAATAGAGTTGTTGAGGTGCGTGTAGGTACTATAGATAAATACAGCAGGCAAGTGTGACTTTTGAGGCTGATGGAAATGCAAATGGTAGATGTTGTGCAGTGGGCATATGCAAGTGAGGTAAGATGAAGGCTGAAACTAAGTACATGTGTATGTTGTGGAGATGATAATAGCAAGATGGCAGTGAAGGGGTTGTTGAGTAACGAATGTAAAAAGTGCTATGAAATGGAATGCAGTGGTGGTTGCGGCGAATGCAGGAAATGAAGAACAATAGGGTATTGGGTATGAATATAACACCCCAAAATTTCAAACTTTCAAACCTTTCAGAAAACAGGCAAGTGACTAGAAAAAATCTCTTTCCTTTCAGAGTTTGTTTATGAAATCAGCGGAAGACTATTCTTTTGTTGAATTTTGAAAGGCAAGCTGACAACTTTGGGCACGTTAGCTAAAAGAACCAAAAAAGTATAAAATTCGGATATCAAAAAAAAAAAACGTGACAAAACCAAAAAACATCCAGGACGCAAGGTAAGAGCAGGAAAAAGGAAATCTTGAAGTCATCTTGCCATCACGCCATCGCCCGTGGAGTACCTAATCATCACCTGTACCCATAGAATGGGTTAGTTTCACGAAAAACTAGTAGGTGCACAAGGGAGACTACAGGAAACTGAATTAAGTACATTTAATTCAGTATGCTAAGCAGTTTAAAGTAAATAAACAGTTAAACATGTAAGCCGTTTCAAACAAGTAAGCAGTTCAAAACAGGTAAGCAATTCAAAGCAAGTAAGTGGTGCAACTGTCAAAACGTAGCATGACGATTCATTTGATCTTAAGTTGTACTACCACACAACTAGCGTGTTCTCGTTCCTTGAACAGGGTCTTTGTATTTATTCAAGGCGTTGTTTGTCGCTCTCACTACTTCTAACAAACTTTTTATCCTGAATAACCTTAATCTATTCTCAATTTACAAGGCCTTATGTGGCCAGCTGTCACCTGTTATGACTCACTTAAGGTGTCATACTTTCTCAGAAAAAGCCCACACTTCTATACAAGGTCCAAAATATGATCTAAAATCAATAAAGATATGATTCTCGCATCTGAGTCCTGCATGTAATCATGCTAAAACAGAAAGCCAAATCTATAGATTCATAACTGGCTATCCCAAACAATCTCAGAAGATCATCACAGCTCACCATAACTTTTTATGGTAATCAAAATCACAAGTTCCACGTCGGATCGTTTGGTCTGGGAAATGTACGACCTCACAAGGAAATACTGCCCTAGATGGTATACCTGGTCTTGAACAATACACTTCCTCACAGGAGTTCACCGTCTTTGCGGCTACCCACTCTTGGACAGTGTACATCCTCACATAGATTCTACCGCTCTAGCCGATTACTAGATCTTGATCATACATACTCTCATAAAGAATCCTTTGGGAACCCGATCCTCAACAAATGCCATATTCAATAAAAGTTATTGTGATACATCCATCAACACAAATGACCGCTCTCAAGGTCGATAGCCACTATTATAATTAACAAGATCAACGCCGGATCACCTGGTCTGAAAAATATACAACCTTACAAGGAATTACTGCTCTAGATGGTATACTTGGTCTTGGATCATACACTTCCTCGCAGGAGTTCATCATCTTTGCAGCTACCCACTCTTGAACAGTGTACATCCTCACAAAGAATCTACCACTATAGCCGGTTACCAGATCTTGATCATACATACTCTCACAGAGAATCCTTTGGGAACCCGATCCTCAACAAATACCATACTCAGTGATACATGCATCAATACAATCAACTGCTCTGAACAATTGACCGCTCTTGGGGTCAGTAGCCACCAATATGGGCACAAGCATGTATACCAGCAATATGCATCGTATCACTTCACATGGTAAAACAAATCACAAGATCACACATTCCTCCAATAAGGTTCCATGAACCATAAACATTTATCACATGCTTTCAACATTTCTTATCATGTAGCATTTCAATCACATCATACAAAAGCATATAATACTACGCATCGTATCATCGCCACAAGGAACATTGCATTTCTCAAATAGGACCTCAAAGCATGCATAAACAAAGCATGAGTTCTATACACATGAGAACAAGCAGATTACATAATATGAATCAACTAAACATCAACATATGTAACTCCTACGTAGTTCAATAAATTTACATAGGATTCAAGTTATGTGCAAATATTCAAATCGTTACATCATCATATGTATTCACAATTCTTCTCTCAAAGCACATCGCATTCGACCTTTCTAGCGTGTAACCCACGAACATATCTGCAAGACATTTTAATCAAATATTCATTATACTTATCAATCATGTTATACAGGTGTGATATATTCACACAAACAATCATAATGCAATCTTCTATAATACAACTATATAGGCGTGACGTATTATTCACCTAAATAATCTAAACTAAACATTTGTCGGTGTGACATGTCATCCACCTATATGCTAACATAAGCATAAGAATCATAAGAATCTCGGGAACACACAAAGTCATACGTAATTTCATCGATAAGCTTTTACTTTACAAAAAATACGTATCCAAAACACACGAAAGTCTTATGACCCATAAATCAGTGTGAACAAACTTTATGTTTCGATATTACTGGCCTACAGGTACGCGCAGCCAAAATGTAGAAACAACTGAGACTAATTTGGGTGTCTATTATTCTATGTATTTTCACTAACCCGAATAGCTAGTTGAGTTTGCTCCTAAGGGGGACAACTTTCAGCCGAGAGAGAATTCCCTAAAGGCAGGTAAGCAGTGCCACAGATACATCCAACTTCTGCAGAAGTCAATGGGATCTACCACATGGATAATGTCTGGTAGTCCCTTTCCTTAACTCCAATGACTGGGGAGGCCGGATCTTTGCCTGTGGGGTGGTTGTTAACAACCTGTCCATTGGAGTTTTTGTACTGCTCTGTCCTCTCCCTTGACAGACAACAAGAAGCGAATGGGTGCGTTAGGGGTTGCTTAACTAATGACCCATTCTAATGTTGTGGTCTTTCAACCACTCAAGCATCTTGCATGTGAAGGCAAATCATTCACCATTTTATGTGATTACAACATTGTGCATTTAGAACTATTCGAGGTCGCACGATCATCTCATCCAATCATAACAGTACTAGCATGTAATGCACGACTACAAGTACTCTAGGATGAAAGTGGTGTAGTTCCTCAATAGGAACCTCAACAAAAGTGTTTCACAAAGATGTAATGTTTCTCAAACTTTACTTTTGACATTCTTTATCTTTTGAAACAGTCAACAACTTGTGCCAATATTTGGCATAAGATTTTTAGAATTTCATCCGCTATCATGGTATCTACATGCCTCACATGACTCGATGCTGACTTTGATAGACGAGATACGGGTTTCTCAATAGAACCCCCGCTAAGAAGTTCGCTCAAGCCCCAATTTAGGGTTACCTGAGATATGTCGGATAGACAAACAGAACCAGCCAATCACATTCTTCCAAATACTTTGATTTGGGTAGTCTTTGATGCTTTTGCGCAGCTCCCTAAATTCTCAAGTCTAATTTGCAGGACTGCTCACTCGAAAAACCAGAATCCCTGTTAGGGATCCTTCTCCTTAGACGATGATGTATCGTTAAGCTCTTGACTCAACTCTTGTCACAAGAGGAAGAGTGATAAATGCCTCTTACATCCTCCACGAAGATGCCTTTATAGTACATGCAATGAGCAAAAAGCTTGAGTGTTATCTGCAATGGCAAGACAGTAACGAAATATTTGTAAAAGCAAGAGCCTAAGCGCAAAGCGTGACGACAAAGTAAAGACATGACAAGAAGTAAAGGACAAGGATCGCTAAACCGCATCATTGAGTTAAATGCGTACTCGTATAAATATATATATGCATATATATTTATTTATTTATCTTTTTTAGTTAATTGAACTCAATTCAATTGTCCAAGTCCTCCATGCAATCTTCCCCTACCTTGAGAGGTTGGGGTCCTCGTACGCCAGCGGCGTAGGTAAGCACGAGCTCGAACCACAAAGGGCGAGCAGGATCCACTATTCAACCTGCAATGCTTAGAACGTTAGTATGCTAAACAAAAAAAAACAACAAGAGGTGGGTCCAACAAGACCCGATGTGAAGCAAAACAATGGACTTCGTTCCCTGCAGACAAGTTGCAGAGGCAGAGGCCAGGAGCACGAGCCCTGCTTAGCAGAGCACGACAGGAATAGGGGAGGAGAGCCCGTACTTTCTGCCAACGAAAAGAGGCAGGGAGGCCTGCTCCCTGCCAGCCAAAGCAGCAGAAGCAGGGGGGCAGCCCCTGCTAGAACCAAACAGACAGAGGCAGGGAGCAGCCGCTCTCTGTCTGTAGAAGACTCAAGCGGTAGGGGTCCAGCCCCTGCTGACCTGCCAAAGGATGAGGGGGGCCTCGCCCTCCCCAGCCGAAATGAGGAGACAGGGAGGGGTTGTGCCCCTCCCCTGTTGAAAGGGAAGGGAAGGGAAGGTGTCACCCTCCCTCACCCAACTCAAGCAACAGGAGAGCAGGGGGGAGGCGGTGAGGGGGTCGGCGCGGGGTGAAAAGGGAGAGTGCATAGAGAACAAGAGAGCAGAAGAGGGGTTTCATATTTGAAACCCCTCCTGCCTCGTTGTCTTTAGAAGACGCGAGAGAGGTGGTGCCTCTGGATGGGTCCGGGTCGGGTCGGGTCGTATCCGACCCGAATTCAAGTTGTTGTTGTTTTAGATTTTATAATGAAAGTGACAGGTAGATGCACTGAAGGATGACTAACAGGTGAGTGCAACAAGGTGCTGCTGTGAAGGCAGCACATATGATGTGTGGTTGTAGGTGAAAGTGGCAAAGATATACAGGTTATCAGCTGGGTGATAGGGATGTTAATATGCAGAATGCATCAGACATATACACAATAAAAGGAGGCAGACCCTCTCATAAGTTGCCCATAATTTCTCAAGAAAAAGAATTTAGGACAATGGATGATCTGACATACCTCTTGCCCGTACTCCTGCCATGATATCCATAAATGAAGCTACACAAAACAAGATGAAGGCATGATCTGCCTAATTTTAGATGCATTTCTCCAATCAAATAAGATAGCATTCTTTATTGTCGGAATGTAGTAATTCTTCACTTCCAAAGAAATCATGAAAAACTAGCCAGATTTGGTAGGTTATGAAACAATCTTTTAGTGAAACAATAAGCCATCAAGTCGAAAATAGGTCCCATCACAATTCTGATATAACATACCTGTTGATATATGTGTGATCCGGCAAGGGTCACCCGCAACACCACTTGGTTAGCAAACAAATGTTATTAGCAACCCAACTTCGCTAACTAGTAACATAAGGCCAATCTTGAAATGTTTATAAGATATTCTTCTACTCATTAATATGACACACACATGCCCATTATGCGTCTAGGTACATCTGCAACTCATGTATCCACGCACCCACTCATGTATTTGTATTCCTGTATGTGTACATGAGATATGTGTATATGTTCTTCCAACCCTTCACCTTTTCCAATAGGAAAGAAATAAAAATCATGTCTGAGAGTATCTCAAAGTTCATATTTTAGCCCCTGTGGCTAGGCTACCACCCACCTAAAATTCGAGTCTTGTAATCATCGAATCTGACCCAGTTGCCCAAGAATTGACTCAATAACCCAGTTTAGTCAAATTTATGACTGATTCAAGTCATGGTACAGCGATCCACGTGCATGTATCCATATGATTATATACAAATGGGAGTATGCATGTGTGCAGGGGAATATTCAGTGAGTACAGGAAATGAATATGATACATTGGATGGTAGTGGTGCATAGGTGATGGAATGAGAAGCCATAACAAACCATAAGCAGCAGCAAACAAAAATGCGACTACAGGTACAGAAACTGATAAATAGCACAAGATTGTAAACACCCCAAATTTTTCTTATTCATTCTCAGACAATCCCCCTCATGTAGAGCCAACCCTGTTAGGTCTGTGTAGCAATCAAACCCCGAGTTTGTGTCAGAAAATTACCATTTTACCCACTTTCATTAAGAAAATTACTATTTTACCCTTAAGTCATCCCGAACCCCAGTCAGTCAGAGTCAACCAAGTTCATTGGTCAATTCAAAACAGTTAGAATATCAGTCATTTTAAGCTCATTCGAGCTCATAATGAACAGACCATTTCTATTTCTGACCATTCTTGTCAAAATGGGATCATTTCTTCAGAAATGATCTCATTCCTCACCCAAATCCAAGCCAATTGTCTCTGAGTCAGTCAATCCTATTCCCCAGAGTCTAGCTTGAGCTCACCAGGAGTTCCACTACAACAAAGCAGTAGATTAGCGACGACCACATTCCGTCGCTAATCCGTCGCTATGCCTCTTAGCGACGGATTAGCGACGACGAGGCGACGGTATGCTTACGTCGCGAATTTTTCGACGCTAACTGGAGACGGATTTATTCTGTCGCCAGGTCCGTCGCTAATTGCGACGGACTAACAAGCGCTGTATTCTGTCGCCAATCCGCCGGTACTAAACGACTACCACGGCTTGGCGACGGATTTACGTCCGTCGCTAGCTTTATATGAATAGCGACGGATGGTTCTGTCGCTAATCCGTCGCAAACATGAAAAAAAATTAAAAAAAAAATATTTGAAAATTAAATACTGAGAACGGTACAATTTATATTTCCTGTACAATTTATATTTCCTGTAAATAAAAAACAAACCACACAAAAAATTCTATATAAAAAGAATCTACAACAATTAATCGTTCCACCTTAAAATTAACAATTTTAATTATTTACAATTCAACAATTACAATTAGGAAACATAAAAAAATAGAACTTCTTCAACACAGTTCTCTAATCATCGCCAAGATTTTGTGCGTCTTCTTGTTCATTGCCTTTATCTGTCCCTTCAGCTTCGCTACCCTGATTATCGCTATCAGTCTACACAAGAAAACAACATTCAGTATTGATAAACAAAATATAATGAAATAAATTACACATTATATGTGATTCTATCATGTGCTCATGTGTGTTCTAAGGCAATAAAAAAACTTTATATGCAATTCTATCATGCTCATATGTGCTCTAAGGCAGGCAAAAAGTTATATATGTGATTCTATCATGCTCATATGTGTACTAAGGCAGTCAAAAAATTGAATATGTGATTATAGCATGTTCATATGTGTTCTAAGGCAGCTAGAAAAACTCTATATGTGATTCTACCATGCTCAGATGTGCTTTAAGGCAAGCAAAAAACTATATATATGATTCGATCATGCTCGTATGTGTGCTAAGGCAGTCAAAAAATTGAATATGTGATTATAGCATGCTCATATGTGCTCTAAGGCAGGCAAAAGAAAAAAAATTATATGTGATTCTATCATAAATGATATATGTTCTAAGGCAGTAAAAAAACTCTATATGTGATTTTTGCATGCTCATATGTGTTTTAAGGTAGTCAAAAAACTAAATATGTGATTATAACATGCTCATATGTGTTCTTAGGCAGTCAAAAAACTGAATATGTGATTATAGCATGCTCATATGTGCTCTAAGGCAGGCAAAAAAACTTTATATGTGATTATAGCATGCTCATATGTGCTCTAAGGCAATAAAAAAACTCTATATGTTATTATAGCATGCTCATATGTGCTCTAAGGCAATAAAAAAACTCTATATGTGATTCTATCATGCTCATATGTGTGCTAAGGCAGTCAAAAAACTGAATATGTGATTATAACATGCTCATATGTGTTCTTAGGCAGTCAAAAAACTCTATATGTGATTTTTGCATGCTCATATGTGTTTTAAGGTAGTCAAAAAACTGAATATGTGATTATAACATGCTCATATGTGTTCTTAGGCAGTCAAAAAACTGAATATGTGATTATAGCATGCTCATATGTGCTCTAAGGCAGGCAAAAAAATTTATTTGTGATTATAGCATGCTCATATGTGCTCTAAGGCAATAAAAAAACTCTATATGTTATTATAGCATGCTCATATGTGCGGTAAGGCAGGCAAAAAAACTCTATATGTGATTCTATCATGCTCATATGTGCTCTAAGGCAGGCAAAAAGTAATATATGTGATTCGATTATGCTCATATGTGTTCTAAGGCAGGCAAAAAAACTTTATATGTGATTATAGCATGCTCATATGTGCTCTAAGGCAATAAAAAAAGTCTATATGTTATTATAGCATGCTCATATGTGCTCTAAGGCAGCAAAAAAACTTTATATGTGATTATAACATGCTCATATGTGCTCTAAGGCAATAAAAAAACTTTATATGTGATTATAGCATGCTCATATGTGATCTAAGGCAATAAAAAAACTCTATATGTGATTCTATCATGCTCATATGTGTGCTAAGGCAGTAAAAAAACTGAATATGTGATTATAACATGCTCATATGTGTTCTTAGGCAGTCAAAAAACTGAATATGTAATTATAGCATGCTCATATGTATTCTAATGCAGTCAAAAAAACTTTATATGTGATTCTATCATGCTTATATGTATTCTTAGGCAGGCAAAAAAACTTTATATGTGATTATAGCATGCTCATATGTGCTCTATGGCAATCAAAAAACTGAATATGTGATTATAACATGCTCATATGTGTTCTTAGGCAGGTAAAAAGTTATATATGTGATTCGATTATGCTCATATGTGTTCTAAGGCAGACAAAAAACTGAATATGTGATTATACCTGAGAGGGATCTGGAATCGAAGATCCCCTTTCCAGAACAGCGGCCTTGATCTCATTTCGGAGAAAGGGGGCGACAGTGTCATGGAAGTAGTTATTCAGTGATTTCGTAACGATCTGGCGTACATCATCACCGGAAAGAATAGTCTGCTACTTGGAGCTTATGTCGGCGCAAGAAGTCGGTGAGCCGTAACTGGAAGAAGCAATAACTGGTGAAGTGTTCATATTACTCCCAAACCCGAACACACGACCTTTTTTGGGTTCACCTGCTGCAGTCACCCATGCTATAGGATCAAATGATGGATGCTGAGTAGCGTCATTGCCATATCGCTCTACCATATGTTACTCATATGTCTCCTACAAAATAATGTTTAAAGTATTCATTAATAATTAATGATAACATTATGATAACTTGCATATATATTGCAATGATTATTAATAGAATAAATAAATACCGTTGTCGTTCTCGCCTTCTCTGATACGAAGACTCCTGTGGTCTTCCATTTATGTGTTTCAACAAACACATCCTTATATGGTACACTGCCTCCTTTTTCTGCTTTCTGCGAAGTTAAATGACAAAAGATTTAGTACACAAGTTTGCAACAATACTTATAAAATTAATATTATATATTGATGAGTTACCATTTTCTTCAGGTGGCTCCCAAATGTCTTAGATCCACCTGTGTGTAGATGGGCTTCGGGCATCTTCGATCGATTTTGTGCAGCCTTCGCAGAGCGATTTCTAAATGCATCTTCCGCCCACTTATCGCACATTTCATCCCAGTAATCTCTCCTGATAGTAATAGGGCCATGGCCCTTCCACAGTAATGGATCATCTACTACGCCAGATGTTTTTTTTGCTGCAGTCTTCATAGTGTGCAACATGTCTGCAAATCGATTGGCAGCCACCTTCTGCCACACTTTCTTTGCATCATTTTCTTCCACCGTAGTTGCGAAGCGATTCGAAGCCTATAAATATTTTCAGAAAGTTAGTAGACATTACTTAAATAAATTAAATATGAAACACATTAACTATGAGGAACAACTGTATACCATGAATGAGGACTACAATCTAACACCTCCTTTGGGTACTCTTTCCATTGAGCAACCGGTCCTGGTAGATGTTGAAGAAGTGAATTCCTAATCTCCCGTATTACTTTTTGTGGCTCAAACCTCGTGCTGCACATGAATTGTTACACAGTAAATATCAATATAAAATATTTATAAGATATGCAATAATTGAAAACAAAATACTTACGGTCGATTATCGATATACACTATTCGAACGAGTCTTCTTGTGCCAGCCTGAGAAGACTCTGTTTCCTGTGTTGGCTGTTGACTTGTGTGATCAACTGGTGTAGGTGGGTCGTGTACAGGCGCAATATCATCTGTAAAAAAATACATTAGAAATTCTCAGAATGCGCATTTGAACTAATCAAGCATCCAATTAGTTATATGATATACCTATCACAGGAGCCCGTGAAGATGAAGGCTGAGCCTGGATACTACTGGATGAGCGACCACTATAACCTCCACGAACCATATTCTAACAAATAACATATGTCATACAATACATTCAAATAATTCACATCAAGTATTACAATGCATTCAAATCATTCGCATCAAGTATTACAATGCATTCAAGTCATTCACATCAAGCATTGTAATGCATTCAAATCATTCGCATCAAGTATTACAATGCATTCAAATAATTCAAATCATTCACATCAAGTATTGCAATAATTCAAATCATTCGTTGCATAAATTATAATACATTCAAATAATTGAAATAATTCACATCAAGTATTGCAATGCATTCGAATCATTCGTATCAAGTATTACAATATATTCAAATAATTCAAATCATTCATATCAAGTGTTGTACTACAACTCATGCATTCGCATAAAGTATTACAATACATTCAAATAATTCAAATCATTCACACCAAGTATTGTAATACAACTCACATCAAGTACTGCAATGCATTTAAATAGAGGTTTGTAGTATAAGATTTTGCTCACTAGCTTGAGAATTCTTCCTCGTCACTAGTTTGACTTTCTTCTTCTTCTTCTTCTTCTTCTTCTTCTTCTTCTTCTTCTTCTTCTTCTTCTTCTTCGTCATTGTTTGCCCATCCACTTGGTATATCATTTGGATCACATTCCTCTATGAATGTTTCATCGGCCAATGGAGATATGACATGCATATCATGCGCAACATCGTGACCATAAGCGAAGTCATAAACATCATCTGATTGATAGTAATCGCTGTCTTCAGCTAACTCATCTTCCTGTAACTGATCATACTCGGGGTATAGTTTGGACTTCACCTTGCAAACTGCCCACCATTCATTTATATCTGACTTTTTTATACTCGGATATGAAGTATAATAAACTTGTTGAGCTTGCGAGGCTAATATGAATGGTTCATATGTTCCAAACCTGGATTTATGATTCACCTCCACAATGCTCGAAGCTTTGTCGAGTCTTATTGCAGTTGGATCAAATCAATGACACTTGAATAAAGTTACCCTGTTATTCATGCCTAAGTAAGTCAACTCCATTATTTCCTCTATAACACCGTAGTAATCATGTTCATTTTCACTGTAACTGCTACCCTTGACACACATGCCACTATTTATCGTTGATTTGTTTATACCGTAATCTTTTGTATGGAATCGATAACCATTTACGATATACCTGTTGTAGCATTGCACAACTTTGGTCGGACCATTTTCTAAATCACATATTCCTTGATCTTTAACATCACCATGGCGAACCTACGCACAGACATAAACAATGATTGTGATCACGATCAATTAAGTAACTTAGTGTTGTTTATAAGTACAAAATTTATGTTAGCTTCTTTACCAATTGTTTCAACCACTCCACAAACTTAGTTTCACGTTCTTTTTGTACTTCTGCATCAGTGAGATGTGAAACTTCGCTTTGCAACTCCAGATCAAATCGTCTGCAAACCACAAATACTTATATTACCGAGCCATGTATCCACATATAGAACATAAAAGGATTTATAATTGAGTTGCATATACATATACTTACTCGATGTATGGGTCGATCGCTGAGCAATTAAAAAGAATATAGATGTGTGTTGCATCTTGCTCTCGATCTGTCAATAGCCTTGATCGGCAACTACTAAATGCATGCCCAAGTGGTTGAAATATCGACAGCTTGTCAGCTACAATTACTTGTTCTCCATCATCGTTACGGGGTGGGCATGTGTAACGTGTTGGAATATGAGGTTCGAAGTACATAGATGAGAAATTTGAAATCTCTTCTAAAGTGTACGCCTCACAAATAGAGCCTTCTACTCTTGCTTTATTACGAACTTTTTTTTTTAGGTCGAACATGCATCTAACAAGAATATATATTTCAAATTTTAAATATCTGTCATTAAAGAGACAAATATAAAAAAACATATACCTTTCAAATGGGTACATCCATCAATATTGCACAGGGACACCAACCCTTAGTTCATATGGCAGATGTATGATCAAATGTTCCATAACATCGAAAAATGCTGGCGGAAATATCTTTTCTAGCAGACAAACAGTGGTGATGACAGAGTCCTCGAGATTCTTTACATCTGATACTACGACCTCCGATGCGCACAATGTTCTGAAAAATTCACTCAACTCAGACAATACCCCCCATATAGGTTTGTCTAACATATCATGGAATGCTAGGGGTATCAATCGTTGCATAAAGATATGACAATCATGGCTCTTCAACCCATATAACTGTCCATCGTCAATCTTCATAGCCCGAGCAATGTTAGAGACATATCCATCTGGAAATCTCAGTTGTCTCAACCATTGACATACATGTTTTATTTGATCAGGTTCGAGCACGTACTTTGCCTTTGGTTTCAGTACTTTGCCATTATACTCTTTGAGTTCCAATTCTGGTCTTTTACATATTAGTTTTAAATTCATACGGGCCTTTGGATTATCCTTCATTTTTCCTTTAATATTCATTATTGTATTGAACACATTATCAAACACATTTTTCTTTACATGCATCATATCCAAATTATGTCGTATCAATAGGGTTGGCCAATACGGTATTTCCCAAAAAATAGATTTCTTCGTCCAATTGTGATCCTTCCCAAATCCACGGAAGGGTGTAGGACTACGGGCATCTGTTAATACATCTGGAAAGTATCGCAATCTTCTTAGAATCTCTATGCCAGACAATCTTGAGGATGGACCTTCTGTTTCAGTTATGCCTGCTTTAAACGCATTCTTTTGTCGTCAGAACGGATGATCGCTGGGTAGAAATCGACGATGGCACTCAAACCAGCAAGGCTTCCTTCCATGCCTCAATCTAAAAGCTTTGGAATCCTCCATGCAGTACGGACAAGCCAACCTCCCATGTGTGCTCCAACCAGATAGCATACCATATGCAGGGAAGTCACTGATTGTCCATAGAACAACGGCCTTCATGTTGAAATTTTGTTTTTTGTGGGCATCATACGTGGTAACACCGTCATCCCACAGTACTATTAGTCCATCGATCAATGGCCTTAAATATACATCAAGATTTTGGCCAGGTGAGGTCGGACCAGGGATCAACAAAGACAAGAAAAGATTTGGATGTTTCATACACAAGCTTGGTGGAAGGTTGTATGGAGTTACAAATACTGGCCAGCATGAGTATGGAGTTGATCTACCCCCAAATGGATTAAATCCATCTGTACATAGACCGAGTCTAACATTTCGTACTTCCATTGCGAAGTTCTGATGAGTACGATCAAAGTGCTTCCAAGCTTCAGCGTCAACAGGATGCGTGATCTTGTTTTCATCGTGTCAAACTTTATTTGCATGCCATCTCATGTGTTTAGCTGTCCTTGAAGACATATACAATCGCTGCAATCTAGGAGTGATAGGAAAGTAGCGGAGCGACTTGTATGAAACTTCCTTTGATCTCGTGCTACCATTGCCTCTTGTCTTTGGCTTGAACCGAGGATGCCCACATGACGGGCATGATATGTTGTTTTCCTGATCCTTGAAATACAACATGCAGTGATTTCGACAAGCATCAATCTTTTTGTAACCCATACCTAGAGTGTTGACCATAACTTTCGCACGATAGAAATTTTGTGGCAATTTCTCATCTTTGAGCAACATACTCTTCACAATCATGCACAAACGGTCAAAACATGATTGACTCAAATTATACTCAAACTTCAAATTCATTAGTTGAAGAACTGCAGACAAGATAGTGAGACTCTCACAACCGTTCCAAAGTGGCTCATCAGCATCTCTAAGTAAATCGTTTGGTGATTCTTCATCTACGGCAGTTCTTACATCACTAGAACTCATAGCAGAACCCAGTTCTGTTCCTGCGGCATCAAATATCAAATTCGTATATGGATTATCGTGCACCACATTCACCCGTGCATCAAAATCGTTTCTAAATTCTTCTCCATGAAACATCCAGTTCTAATAATCACTCACAAAACCCTTCCTGTATAGGTGATGTCTAACGCTATGAGGTTCTAGAAATCGATTATTCTTACAAATCTTGCAGGGACACCTAATCTGACCTGTAGGATCCACTGTACTGACACTTGCTGTTGAAAATTCAATAAAACTGTCAACACCATCCATATATTCATGCGATAACTCATTGTCCACTATCCTACGGTACATCCATTCACGGTTTGCAGTCATTTTGTCGTATGATGTTACGAATAGTATCCTAACAAATTAAAAGAAAACAATCAGAATGCTACGATGAAGAAAATATCAAATTTATCATGCAATATACTATGTCAAACAATAACAAGAATTTTGATGCATGCATTGATAACTTAATATTTTCTTGTGCAAACTATTAATGAAACGATACAATCATTTGAAGCATTCTTTTATTATAAAATTTCACATGGAAGTCAAAATCAAATTGAAAGTAACTACATGCAAGCATGGATACAATTACATCAAACATTGCAATACATCGTAATCATTCATATCAAACAAATGGCAAACATGTACCTGCAACAAACACACTTTAATATCTCACTAACTACTACCATGCTTAGCATGGACTCCGTACTCCAAAAATAAGAACACTTCCATATTCATACATTAAAATCATGCTCAGCATGATCTCCAAACTCCAACAAAGCAACCCTAAATATCAACAACTAAGTGAGTGTGTGAACAATAAAGTGTTACATCTAATAAATTAAATAACATGTGATACGCTTGCATCACTTACTCACCACGGGTATTTACCCGATTTGCATTGTTTTTGTCACTTACTTACCACAGGTGGCTGAGCACGAGCTGGTTCCGTTGAAAAATCTGCACAAAAAAATGCAGTTTAAAAAAAAAGACATCACAAAAAAAGGAAGCTGTTCCGGCAAGGGGTCGACTCCCCTACTGTTCCGGTAGAGGGTCGACCCCCTTACGGAACATAGGGGGTTAACTAACCCCCAGCCTTTCCGCCCGTGAGTCGACCCCCTGCCGGGGTCGACCTGCCAAAAAGGCAGGGGGTCGCCCCCCTGCCGGAAAGGCAGGGGGGTCGACCCCCTGCCGAAACGCAAGGGGTTAACCCCCTGCCTGTTCCGACATGGGGTTAACCCCCTGCCGGAAAGGCAGGGGCGGTCGACCCCCTGCCGGAAACGCAAGGGGTTAACCCCCTGCCTGTTCCGGCATGGGGTTAACCCCCTGCCGGAAAGGCAGGGGGTCGACCCCCCATGCCGGAAACACAGGGGTTAAACCTTTGTGTTTCCGCCACGGCAGAGGGTTAAACCCCCTGCCTTTACGGCAGGGGGTTTAACCCTTGCTGGAAACGCAGGGGTTAAACCACCTGCGTTTCCAGCAGGGGGTCGACCCCCTGCCGGAAAGGCAGAGGGTTAAACCCCCTGCCGTGCCGGAAAGGCAGGGGGTTAAACCCCCTGCCGTAAAGGCAGGGGGTCGGGGGGGTCGACCCCCTGCCTTTCCGGCACGGCAGGGGGTTTAACCCTCTGCCTTTCCGGCAGGGGGTCAACCCCCCATGCCGGAAACGCAGGGGTTAAACCCCTGCGTTTCTGGCACGGCAGGGGGTTAAACCCCCTGCCTTTCCGGCAGGGGGTCGACCCCCCATGCCGGAAAGGCAGGGGGTTTAACCCCCTGCTGGAAACGACGAACGGCGGGCGAACCTGTCTCCGGGCCGGGGAATGCGTCGGTCGGCGGGGCGACGGCTCGGGCGGAACGCGGGGCGACAAGCGGCGGGGTGGCGGGCGGCGGAGGAAGGCGTCGGGCTGCGTAGGGAGGGCGGGAGAGAGGAAACAGGAAAAGAGGGAAAAGGGCTTCTGATCAAATTTACGCAAAAATTAGCGACGGATTGGGCGACAGAATAATTCCGTCGCTAAGCCGGCGTAAATATATACAACTCCTTAGCGACGGAATATGTCCGTCGCTAACGGCGTCGCTACGTAGCGACGGAAAAATGTTGTCGCCCAATCCGTCGCTAACCGCAGCGTGTTGTTGCAACAAAAATGGTCCGTCGCTAAGCCGTCGCAACGTAGCGACGGCTTAGCGTCGAAATATTTTCCATCACTACATTTGTGAATATCACGAAACTTAGCGACGGATTAGTGATGCTCGCTAAGCCGTCGCTAATTGGCGACGGAAAAATACCGTCGCTACTATCCGTCGCTAATTGACATTTTTCTTGTGGTGTTCAAGCACTCCAGTTTCAGTTCAAAACCACTTCTAAGTGTCCTGTAGCCCATTTTAGCACGTTTCAGCTCTTTCAGTTGAAAATAAACTGAGTTCAGTCAGTTGAGCTAGTGTTCGAGCTTTGATTTTAGTTCATCTCAGTATTACTGACCTTTGTTATAGCTCAAACCCAGCTCAGATTCGTAATTCACTTCACTCTAGTGACCATTCTGTACCATTTCTCTAAAAATGGCAGTTTTTCTTAAAAATTTAGTCGGAAAGGTCAGTTGAGTCAGTGTCTTGTCAGTCCAGTTGAGTTCTGAAACCCTAGAACCCAGCTCAATTCAGTTCAATCCAGCTCAAACCCCAATTGTCAGTGTCACTTTGGCCCGGCAGAGCCCGAAAACCATTTCTTGAATCATTTTGCAAATTTTATCAATTTTAACACTTTTTGAACTGATATAAGTGCCACTAGGGGGTCTAATATCCAAATTTCTTCATTCAAGGTTAGCATTTTGGGTGGCATTTCATGTCATTTCTCATCATTTCATATCATTTTTCAGCTTTTCATAACATTTCATTTCATTTTTTAAGTCCAGAACTCCAGTTTTATAAATTTCAATCCAGATTGAATTTTAAAAGCTTTCAGAAATCAATTTCAAACTCTGGGTTTCCAAAATTAACATTTTTACCCCCAGGATTCTAAATTTGGAAATATTTTCTCGAGAAAAACAATCTGGATTTCTTTTAAACTCAAAATTTCAAATTCTATACTGGATTTTCTTTGCAACGGGGTATTGAACTTCAAATTCCGAGCTCATTTCAAAAACTGTCAAAAATAGCTTGTTTCATCCAGAATTTTTTTTAAAAAGACTATTCTACCCCTATGATTCTCAAAATGAATTTCAAAATTGGAAAGTGAGCCCACTCTGAGATGGCTTATCTACTTGTATTTTCTTTAAAAAAAATAATAATTTTTTTTTTTGCTTTATTTTATCAATTTTTTATTTTTTTTATTATTTTATTATTTCTTTTTTAGAGGTGGGACCCATAAGAGGGGTCGACCAGCCCCCCTCTCCCTTCCTCTTCTTTCCTTTCTTTCTTCCTCTCTTTCCTTTTTCTTTTTCTTTTTCTTCTTCTTCTTTCTTCTTTTCTTTCTTTTCTTCTTCTTTTCTTTCTTTTTCTTTCTTTCTTCTTCTTTCTTTCTTTTCTTCTTTTCCTTCTCCTTTCCCATTCACATACAATACTCAGCCCCTTCCTCCTTTTCTTCTCTTATTCCTCCTTTCTCTTCTCTTCTTTCTTTCCTTTTTCCCTTTTCTTCCTTCTTTCCTTTCTTTCTTCCCTTTCTTTCCTTCTTTCTTTCCCTCCTTTTTTCTTTCCCTTCCCTATTGTCCAGCCACCATAAGGAGGCCCATTCACGTAAACCAGCCTCTCTCATTTTTTAACCCTTTTCAAACTTTAGCCCAATTCCATCAAAACCTAAGTTGGGTTTTAATAAAAACAAGAAAAAAAGAAGCACACAGCTGCTACTTTTCCCCTCTCTCTCCATTCTAATCTTCTCTCTCCCTCTCTTGGCTACCTCCATCTTACTCCAGCAGCAAGGAACCAACTCCATTGCTCAGCCTCCATCTTCCCTTAATAGCATCCACTTCAAGCACCTCCTCCTTGCAGCCACCACAAGAGGAGCTTCAGCCTTCTACCACCTCCAGCCGGTTCCAGCTCCATTGAAACATCTACAAGGTGCAGCCCACCTTCAACTCTCCACCAGCCAGCGCCGTCCCTCAAAAGCCTCCTTCAGTAGTCGTTCAAGCCACAGCTCCCTCCAAGGCCTCCAACCGTGCAGACTTTTCCCCAAGGTGAGACCCTTTTTTGTTGTTTATTAAAATATCACATCTTTGTTTCTTTTCCTTTTTATCATCATAGGGCCATCAAGTGAGGTATTTCATTCGTTTCGTGGATGAAGTTTCTCACTTCAATGGCTGACATAAACACAAAAGAAATCATGCCTCCTTGGTTATTTTCTTGTTTTTTTTTCATATTTTAGCATTGCATTTCATGATTTAATTAGTTGTTTTATTTATATAATATAGATTTCATTAGTTTTGTCTAAAATTTATGGTTTTTTATTTTTATGTAAAGTCTGGTTATGATTTTGTGTGAATCTTTTCATTCAAAAATCTTGAAAAATTCATGATAATTATATTATCTTTTCTTTGTTTTCCTTCCAAAAGTTTGAATTAATTCGGGTTTTGGAACCCTCTCTAATAAATCAAATCCCAAACTAGGATTTCACATCTCTAGAAATTCTGATTTCTCTTTTAGCAGACAAGAATCTCTGAGATCTCCTAGATGGACGATGTGAATTTCCCTCTAAAAAATATAGTGAGTCTCTGTTAGAGTCTATTGTTTTTCAGTGTTTTCCTAGATTTTTATAATTAGTTTTGGTTTCTGCTAAAAATCAATTTTCTCAGACCTCTGAAAAAATCTCACTTTTCCTTGGTCAGGGTCTAGATCGACCATAACCCACTATATTTGTTCAACTCATAGGCTGGATGTCAAAACTTCCAACATAGAAGTTGTTCCTAACTTTTTCCTTTGTTGTTTCCCAAATTTTGGGAATTTTTAGAATAGCCTAACTATTTTTCTCAGAATTGATTTCCCTGTCTGTCAGATTTCCATGTCTGAGAATTTCAAAGATCTAGGTCTTTGATAACCCTCTGCTCTCTCCCAAACCATAACCCAAATCCCAATGTTGTAAAAATAGAAAATCTTCCTCTATTTGTCAGAGATATTTTCCCAAAATTTTAGCCATTTTATCATCTGTCTAATATTTTTCCCATAATTTTTCTCAAAACCTATTTGTCTGCCCTAAATCCTATAGTCGCCGGATTCCGATCCGACTTGCCAGAGCTGTTCAGCTCCAACCATAGGTCAAAACTAGAATCTGTAAAAGGAAAAAGTTCGTTTCCTAACTGTCCTCTGTCATGCCATAAAATTTGGGAAATTTTTATGAAATTTTAGTATCCAAAATCAAATTTAGAATCAGCATTTTAGGCAAAAACTTGATTTTTAGGATTTTTAGTTATTTTTTACATTAAAAAAATAACAAAAAATTTATTTTTTCGAACTTTATTCTGTTTTTAGGGTTAGTCTAGGTGTCAATGCCAAATTTGGCTCAATTCTAAGTTCATTTGCTTTGTATGTTAGTTTATTTTTAAATTTAGAGGCGAAAATTGAGTCAAATTTGATATTTTGTGATATTTTTGCCATTTTAAGGTTTTTATCATGTAAATAAGCATGTCATGTCATATTAGGGTTAATTTCAATGTCATTTGCATTTAAATTTCCCATTTTTGCAAAATTTATTTCAGAAAACCCTAGTTTCAAGGCCATAGTCTTGTTATCAGGGGCATTTTGGTCATTTTGACCCCAATTTCGAAATTCCAAACTTCAATTTTCCAAATTTTCATGCATATCATCATAGTGCATCATCTTATGTTTAATTTTATTTCATTTGGTTTTCAAATTTCTAAATTTTATAAAAATTCTTTTAGAAAACCCTGATTTCAAGGTCATCAAGGGCATTTTGGTCATTTAACCCCAATTTCAAATTTCTAAGTTTATTTTTTATTTGTATTCCTTATTTTCATGTTTATATCAAAGGGGGTATGAATTTGGGTTTATATTTGAATAATATCCGATAATTTCCAATATTTTTGGATAAATTCAGAAAAACCTATATTTCTCTGCTAACATGTTTTCTAGTTTTGCAGGAATATCCAAGAAGAAGACTTTTATTTTCTTTTATTTTAATTCAATGTAATATCAGATGTAATAATTTGGAATAAGAGTTACTTTTCAACTTAGAATAGGACTGCATTGCATATAGTTTAATTTCTGCAATTTCCAATATCTGATGTATGATGTATATGCACATTTTCTAAAATCACTATGGTTGACATGAATGGCACGTGCACAATCTCGTAGGGAGTTCACTAATTTGGTGGGATTCGTATTTATGGCCATAGTCAGAATACGAAGAAAACCAAGACTTGTGATCTTCGTATTAGCCACATTCAGCCTACACTCTTAGGCTAACTTCAAAAATGCAATGCATTTCTCAAAGTTTCAAAAGGATTTCCCAATTCCTCAATGAAATATCTTTCAAATTCATATTCATTCATTCAATTTGCATCATTTTCAAACTCATGTTCCAATTCTATTTCAGAAAAATCAATTTTCCCAAGAATTTCCAAGTCTTTCTCAGGAATTGATTTTCTCAAAACTCTGAATTTTCAAAAGATATTTCAAAGTATTTCCCAAGTTCCAAATCATGATTTTCCAAGGTTTCCACATTCTCAATTTCATTTTCAAATCCCAAAATCGATTTTCTCAAAAACTTTGAATTATTTCTAAAATTGATTTTCTTAGAATTCTCAAATCCTATTCAGAAATCGATTTTCTTAGAAAAAGTTATTCCAATCTCAAAAATTGATTTTCTCAGAGTTCCCATTTTCCTGAGAATCCCTTTTTCCATTTCAAAATTTATTTTCCAATAAACTTCTTGATTTTCTAAGAAATCTCAAATCCATTTCCTCAGAAAAGCAATATAAATCTCAAAATCGATTTTTCCAAAGTTCAAGTTTTCCTGAGAATTCATTTTTCAATGCAAATTTCTGATTTCCAACGAAATTCAATAATTTTCCTAGAAATTTCATTTTCAAAGCACTTTTCCAATCTTTTTTCAAGTACATTTCAACTTTTCAAGCAAACATCATATTTCTCAAACTTGCATTTTTTTAAAATTCCATAGCACATGCCTGATTCTTTGTGTATTCTAGGAAAAATAGAGCATAATTTAGATAATTTAACTTAGTCAAAGCACACAATTGATCCTTGGTTCGATTACTGGTAAAGGCGCCAGGAACGGTTGAACCTCGTACTGACAGGCGGATCCCATTCCATGGAATTTTCCCGCAAGTTTTTAAAACAAATGCGAGTAATTTTCAAAACCATTTGCAAAACTTTGGTCAAGTTTGACTCACAGAATCGTTTCTCTCTCGCAGACGGGGAAAAAAATTTGCGATGATAACAAGGACAAAATGGCAACCAATATATATGTTGAATTGAAGACGCAAGATGCTGGTTTATGCAGATTGTACAGGAATGATAATGTTGAAAAATGGATGCTAATTGAAGCCCATGAATGCACATGAGGATGGGACAGATGGACTGTTCAACGTAGGTGTAGAACCAAGGAGTCTTGGTGTTATGTAGGAATGAATGATGAATGGTGTGGAGTGCATTGCATTGAAAAAGCTCAAAACGCGAAAATGGCAGGCAAAATGGATCTAACTCAATTATAGATAAAATACAAGGTTAAGGGAAGATTACTGCAAAGCAAATTCGATCTGATACTGGATCAGATCAGACATTACCGTGAAGATCCCTTCCCGATGCAGGATGAAGGTGATGTGATTAAAAGCATGACAATACAAAGGGAGGGGATATGTGAATTATGGGTGAAACATAAGATCGATAAAGAGTCGTTACAAAGTGGATCTGATCTGATTCTAGATCAGATCGGATGCCATTCTGAAGGTCACTATCGGATTTGTACAGATGATGCAGTATGCTATGTTGTAAAGAAGATATCGATGCCTCAATTGATGTCAGATGACGGACAAAAGAATGAAATATCAATATATGATGAACCAATGTTGCAGACACGGGTAGATGCATACGGAGGTAAACCTCAAATTAAATTTAAAACCTAGAACAAAACTCAATATCAATAATGTAAAATACATAATTAAAGTGTGGAAATCGCACAGAATGACAAAGATAACAAATAAAGAAAAGGAAAGAAAAAAAATGTTGGAGTCGGAGGATTCCATTGTTGTAGCAATAGGTGGGTCGGTTCTGCTATATGCAGGTCGATCCCATCATTTGTGCCTTATGACAAAAGAAAGAAAAATGAAGAAATAACGAAATTAAAACAAAGAAACGTTGTGAAATAGAAAAAAAATCTTACAGAGAATTAAAGAGGGGAGAGATGATAGCTCTTATCTTGGCTCTCCTCAACGGTGATCGACCTTCAATTGATTAGAGGGGAAGGCACCAGAGGAAGAAGAGCAGGGAAATTAAAGAAGTAAGAGGGGGAAAAAAAGGAGAAAAGGGAGGAGAGATCGGATGCGCAGAAAAGGTGATGGTGGAGAGGTAGAAGACGGATGGATCATAAGCCACCATGTGGTTTTCTTTTATAAGAGAAAACCGTTGGAAATTTTACAAATCAGGTCCAAAAGTTTTTTGAAAATTTTCAAAAGAGTGGCTCTCTATATTTTTTAAATTTTCAAAAGGGTGCTTCTTTACAAGTTCTTTTCAAAAGGAGGGGTTTAAGCTATATTTTTCTGAATTTCCTTTTCTTTTTCTATTTTTTTTGTTCTTTTCTTTGTGTTTTTATGGGTTTTTTTATGTTTTTGAAAGAAAACTTTCTAAAACTATGGGGAAAACAAATGGTTTTTGAAATATTTTTGTAAAACTTAAGATTTTTACAAAAGAGGGGTTTTCTGAGAATATAGGGTTAAACTTCAGGAATTTTCAGAAAATGGGTCTAGATCCAGAGTTTTGAGAAAATATTCAAGTTTTGGATCTCGAATTGAGGAATATAGAGCAGTGGATCCAAATAGACATTAGATGAACTGCCTGAGCCATTTAGAAGACTACTTTTGTATTTTTATAATTTTGATTTGAAAATTGGATAACGTGGCTCAGAATTGGATTTTGATATCAGATCTGGATCTGAAATTGGGTCAGATATGGAAAATGGATTTGGATTTCAGTGAATCCGAGAAATAAATGGAATTTTGATAAAAAACTGACTCAATTATTCAGAAAATGAAGGCCAGGAGCAAAAAGGGATTTTTTTTTAAATTTTGAAGAATTTGGGTTGTTCACAAATGTCTAAAATCAGTGTCAAAGACTGGTATAAATTTTTGACTGCAGAGATTTTTTGATAACTCCAGGGCTTTAGATCATACCTTGTTCTTTGGGTACTAAAATCTTGTGATTCTGCCACACTTGAGCCTTTTATCATTCTAATATTGTTATTTGGGTGCTCTTGTGCTACGTTTAGACACAAAAAAATCCTTAGGTGAGGGTTCTTTTTATCCAAATTTTGATTTTGCGATCTACATTCCCATGATAAAAGGGATTTTTGGCTTTTTGATACTTTTGATGAAAGAAAAAAATATTTTTTTGGTGTTTATTTCTCATTTTCATATATAGAAACCCTAGATAGAATTCAGTTTTTGCTTATCTGGTGTAGATTAGAAAATTTAATTAGAGACACTTATTGGAGAAAATCTTGTCACGTATATTTCTTAGAAAAAAATCAATAACCTTTAATGCGCTAGATTTTCATTTTGTGTGGGACTCTATTTGCACTGCCTTTACTTCTCTCCCAATTTACTCTCATTTCTTAAGCATTTGATTATAGAGCCTTTGTTTTCTTACTTAGATTTTGCAAAACCCTCATCTTTTTCTATACTTTTTAATCTCTTAACCCCCACCAATACTAGAAGCCATCAACATGAGTATATCGATGGTGGCCCAAGTAGGCTGAGTACTCGCTCACACGTATCAGGAGCCATAACTTGAATTTATAGAGAAAGGTCTGGCAAGAAGGAACTTCTACCTATTAAAACCCAATGAAGTGACCACCAGATCTGTAGTGCATTCAAGGAGACCTAGGAAACTTGGTTTTCAAAAATTTGTGTGTTGTGTGATTTGTGTGGACTCTTGTTTATAGATAGATCTTAGACTGATGGTTAAGAGGAAAGATTCTCATGTGAATCTTTCTAAAAGCCTCAATCCATCTAATCAGGGACAGGGTTCCAAGAAACCTGACCTAAATTTATAACTCGTCCATAGCCCATTATCTGCTCAGAAATTCCAGGAAGAAGCCCAAAGGTACTTAGGAGTTACGAGCCTTGTTAGGGGAGAGCTTTGACTCAGGAGTAGTGATGAATTTTAATGTTTGGAGTGGACTCTTTTGGTCAAAATGATAAGGAAGAAATAAATTCTGAGGATGAAGATGAAGAGGTTTAATATAGCAATGAAAATGTCAGGCAAATAAAAAAGGGATAGTCCAAGACTTCTTCGTTGAATCCACCCTTAAGGAACTAGAGAACTTCAATGTGGCCTTAGAACTGATAATGCAAGAGATATAGCAAAAATTTATGGAAAATAAGGTCGAGTTTCAGAATTATAGGTGGATGTATAGGCAAAAATGTTAGAGTATCCATGCTAGGAGGGTTCAACGCACTTGTGTGCCAAAGATAGTGATGCCGACAGTCAGAGTTCCACCTTTCCGGCCAAATGAATATAAAGAAAGGGTTCAAAACCTGGAAGAAGAGCTAAGAAACATGAGCTATCAGATAAGAGGAACCAAAGGCAAGAGAAAAACATATGAGATTTAGAATTTTGTTTTAAGCTAAGACAATGAACATTTGGGTCTTACATGATCATACTTTGATCTGGTGGTTCTTTATGAAGTTTTAAAGGAGAAGTATTTTCTTGGTTTTCCACTTTGAACATTCACTAGATTAAAAAGTGCCAAACATTAATGAACTTGTTCATTGAGCAGTTTTTGTTCAAGATTATTGTCTTGCCCATATTTAACTTAAATCACATGATGAATCAATTAAAACATGTTATTCTAGATCATTGTAGACATGCTAACATCAATATTTTCTTTTCTAACATGATATAATCTATTAACATACTCACAACAATCTGAAGCAAACAAAAGAACCATTCTATAAAAATCGATTTAGCTTTTCTGAAACTAGTTATCTTCAAAAATATTTTTCTCAAAACCTATTCACCAAAACATTGTTTTGGGTTTTCAAAAATCTTTTTCATGTAGATCTAATAGCCATAGATGTTCTAGGCATAAATTACATATAGATCCAAGCTCTGGACCAAAAAACGGATATGCTAATGCATCCCGAAATTGAACACCATAAAAGTAAAAAAAAAAATACCAAAAATGTGATTCTGGCAATGATATCGTTGTTTTTTCTTCCACTCGCATCTTGCTCTGGGCTAGTTTACACCTTCACCAAGGTAGTTTTAGGTCTCAAATGAAGGTCTACCTTAAAGGTTGAGAAGAAGGAGATGTGAGGAAGAAGAAAGAAGAGATGCACTTCAATAGGGAGAGGGAGAGAGAACTAACCTTGTTAATCCTCTTCATGAGAACCTCTATTTATAGATGGGCTTAGACAAGAGTCTCATCTCTAATATAAGAGGTTAATATCTGTTAATATAAAATAAAATAATAAATTATGGGTCCTACCTCATTAGATTTTGAAATTAATTAAGCTAAAGAAGAAGGGTGGGGACTTTTTACCCTAACTTGGGCTCTAGTGACATGGTAACCTTCCGGGAGGCCTATAGACCCAAAGACTCAATAGAATTCAATATTTAAATAGTTGATTCGATAACCCTCAAAACATAAATCATCGTGGTGGTCTTAGATTTAATTGAACATACACGGATATGTAAGAAAATTTAGTTGATGCCAAAAAATGCTAATTTTTGATATACAATTTGGCATGGAATTTGATCGATGATAAAATGCTCAAATCAACACCAATTTGGGCATGTAGATAATTAATTTTGATGCCCTCGAAATGATAAACATCAAAATTGATTCTGATTTAACAGGTGAGCTACTAGTTGGTCAAAATTTCTAATGAAACAATAATGACATTATTTATAGCATCCCACCCTATGGGTCCAATCTAATGAGATTAGATCCAAAAATCTTGAGTTATATCCAATCCAATCATTTAAAAGTAAACCATATCAAATCCATATCCATACTCAATTAATAAAACCCATATTCAAATAAGAATCTAAATTCTGAACCTTATCTAAGTTGAAAAATCTAAAATAGAGGCTGATCAATTTTAAAAATTATATTTTTTGAACCAACCCAGAACCAAAATCACCAAATATAATCTCCTACAAGATCTACGGCTTGTAACGGACCTAACTAGAGTCCTAGTTCAATTTAGACTCTTGAATTTTGCCTAAATTTAACCAAACTTTAACCTAAATTTTGTTTGAATTTCTCTCAAATTTAAAGGTTAAATTAAACAAAATTTGTAGGTGTGACACCCATAGTCCATATGGGTTTGGACCCAATCGGTCAACCCAAATTTGAGTTCTTATGGATTTTTAATGGTTAAAGAGATTTATATTAATTTTTATTTTGGAATTTTAGTGTCACATATAGATATAAAAATATTATTGTTATTATTATTTTTGGTTTTAGTTTTTGATTTTTTGTGATTCATGTCAACCATTGTTGGGGATTGATGTCATCCATGATCTCCATTGACATCTAGGTCGATCTCTTCTCCTTCATCTCCTTCTTCATCAAGTTTCTATTTTTCATTGGTTTTTCTCCTAGCCCATTTCTCCTAAATGGAATTTTTGTGGGATTTGTGCACATTCCTAGCATTGGGAACTATGCACAACTGATTTACACCCTTTTTATGTTCAGAAACACTATCTCCATCATCACCACCTTATTCTTCATCGATTTCCTCTCTTGATTATCAATTTTTTTAAGGAAATTGACTCTTCTTTGGAAACTATGCATATTAGGAACCGTGCAGAAACCATTGAAGGGCCTGGGGATGCATGCAAACTATGGAGAATGCCCAGCCACAATCGTCCAGCCCAACCATGCTGATTGTTGTGTTGTTAAAGTCAATTTTTGAAGAAATTGCCTTACCTGATTTCCCATCTGCGTTGATTTGTGTGTGGAATTACCTTCCTACACCACCTCATGATTTGTGCAGTGCTGTAGCACTCTCCATCAGCATGAGAGAGTCCCAGCTGGGACTTATTTGATGTTTTTACTTGGTGTTACATGTGCACACCAAGTGTTTGGTGAATTGCCAAAGAGGTGGTTCATTGCGGATTTTGTGAAACTGCTTAGTTTTTTTGGTTTTGCCACACATATATATCAGATTAACGAGGGTAGGAACCCTTAACTAAATCTTTAGAATGCTTATCTAGGTTGTATTATCGCAATCTTATGTGTTTTAGCATTAAGGTAGTTTACACATGTAGCATAGTATCATGTTAGCGTAATTAGGTTTTGAGATGCCTAATTAGATGATTATGTAAGATTCTAATTAATGAGTGTAATGACTATGTAATTAGAGTTGTTTAATTAGCATAATTAATTCTGTATTATATGTTATAAATTTTAGAAAAATTCAGTTTATGGCTTGGGAATTATGCCGCACGCTAAGTGTTTGATAAAATGCCTAAGAGAAAGAAAATTCAAGATTTAGATGCAGTTTTAAATGGGATTCAAAACCAAATTTTAAATATTGATCATGTATTTAAAACTTAGTTTTGAAGTGGTTTTATACACATTTTCATCATGATTTTGATTATGTATAAAATGCATTAAAAATGCATTCGAGTAAGTGTGAATGTGCGTAGTTAACTATGTTAACATGTGCATCAGAATTTTAGTTTTGTTCAAGTGCTTATGTGTTGTTTATATTCATAATTGAATGTGCATAGATGCACATGTTAATTCATTTTTTGATATGTATCAAATGCTCAAATTCTAGAACCATACATGTATATAAATTGTCATGCAGGTACCGCAAAAATATGACACTTAAGGCTAAGTATTGCAAAGCGGCTATTGAGCCAATGCACATTCAAAAGAAAATTAATGCAATGCTTATAAAATTAGGTAAATTACCCATGGTAAGTACATATGATGCAAATCATTATGCAAATTTCACAATATAGTTCAGAGATCATGCAGAGCATGATTTGAATGTATAAGAATAGAAGTGTTCTTGTTGTTGTAGTATGGAGATCATGCTTGACATGATTTTAGAATAGAAAAATATGGAGTATTTTTGTAGATACATGTTTGTGTGTGCATGATTGAAATGAATGTATTCATAAATAGTGTGAATACATGACTGAAATGAATGTTTGTGTATCTTGGATATATGTGAAGCATGTCATGTATGTTATGAATGTGTCATGCATAAGAATGTGAAATAAATGAATCATGCATGTGAGCACAAACAAATTGTGACATGTATCATACATAAAAGCATGTTTTGAATAAATCGTGCATGAAAGCATGTGTGAATAAATCATGCATAAGGGTGTGAGAGAGTTATCCTATGAGATAATAGCACTAGAATGTGATCTATGACTTTAATAAAAGATAACCCTAGGACCACGGGTACAAATAAGGTATCAGTAAAACCAAGCTCTCAGAGATGGTTGGGTATATCCCAATCTCAACGAGATGATTGTGTAACATCCTGGATTTTCAAAACAAAACTTCATCCAAATTTCATGGATTTCTTTTTTTTTCTTTGCAACAAAAATTAGAAAATGCTTTAGCAGTAGAAATAGACGATAGTTAGTTATCGATTTTAAAAGATGTCAGGCAAGTCACAAGTATATGGCCAATCACTCATTGTCCACAAAAATACTTTATTTAAACAAATCCAAATAAGTTATTTATTATAAATAGTACTGCTTAGTAAAATAGTACTAGATAAAACTAGGTTTGTAAACAAAATATCCAACACAGTCTAGAGAAATCATGAATTTTGATGCTGCCCTGCGCTGCATATCACACCGCAGGTTCAGTACCTATATCCTTTATAAAATGGGGTCAGAACCATTCTTGGTTTGGTAGAAAAAGCATTTTAATTCTAACAACTAATATGTTGATGACATAAAAGTCATTTTAGGGTTGTCATTGAATTTATTGCAGCTCAAGTCTCCACGACTTAGCGTATCAATATCCCATGAATCGAAGCAGGAGCTCCTTGAGCCTAGCATAGCCATGTAGGTACAATTTGGTTCACTTGCTTGATCGATCAAACAGTGTACTGAGATCAATACCTTATACAAGGTGATGCCTGAGTAACACCAACACACATTCATTCATTCATTCATCGATGTACCTATAGCTAATACATTATTTCGATATTTACGAGTTCACTCCCTGGTATGCAGGAGAACTTAACTTCAGCGTCAAACGAAGTCATTTGGGTGTTTATTATGCTATGTATTTTTGTATGCCCAGAAGCCTGAGTGACCTTGTCAATAGTAGGGCAACAGTTTTTGTATTGGGATGAACTCTACTAAGTTGTTTCGAATGCATCCTTCTACGACATTAGTAGGGTTGAATCTCTAGATCTTAAGAATAACCTGACCTCCTAACCTCTGCGTGATCGAGAGACCACCTGAACTCTTTGGTTCATAAGATCATGTATGTCACTTGAGGTGGTACCATCATTGTCTATCATCTACAACGTAAAGTCCTAAAGGGGTTAGACGACATAGTCTTTCTTATTAGAATGTTGAGTGCCACATAGGAAATCCAGTGTATTTTGTACAAAGAGAATATGAACCCAACCCTAATCAGTTTTTTGAAGCAGAGGTCAGTTCTTGTGTGGACAGGAACTACCTTTATGTTTTGTTTATATGCATGCAAGCATTGCTTTTGACATCTATGACCTTCATGAACGCTTCACCTCTTGTGGGTGGATAACCAACTTTGGCATAACGATGCTTATGAGTATTATTCTTGTACAATGTTTTACAAAGGCATGCATAATCAAGGATCACTTGGATCGGCTGCTCAGCGTATTTACCTACAAGGAGCACTAGATTAAATAAGGCACAACGGCTACTCTAGTGCATTGACCCTTACGAGTATGGTGCCCTTGAAGGCAGAAATAGAATGAGTCATCCGAGCAGGGTTCCAACAACAAGGGCATCATCATGCCATCCATACTAGCTTAGGTGAGTATTTTGCCAGAAATATTAGCAGCATCTATCCTGTTTAACAGAGAAAATACAATGTTTCTTTTAGCTCGAAGAGCATCTTGTCAGAAATTTTAACAACTCTCTTGTTTAATGAGGAAATCACTACATTCATTTTAGATAGATGTGTATTGTTATGTGTACTATGCATCTTTCATGATTTATTAGAAACCTAAGCCTTAGTTAGGCCTTATGTTGGTCACTTAGATATTTATGTAAATACAGTTTTGCGCATATTTGAAACATTTCCAATAGGGGTTTCTTTGCCAAATAATATTTTGAATGAGATAAGGCATTTGGAATCGCTTTGGGTGATAGGAATGAGTCGCCATTTATACGCTTATGAAAATGCAATTATATTTAATAAAAGTAGGAGCCTATGCATATAACAACACGACGATAAAGTAAAGTGTATAAAATAGGGCCTAGTGAATAAAACTACGCATCGGGCTAAGTAAAGTGCGTAAGGAGGGCTTGGTGAATGAAACCATGCATTTGCTAAGTAAATTGCATAAAGCAGGAACTTGTATACATAACAGTGCAATGGAAAAATAAGTGTGTAAAGCAAGGATCGGTAAATGAAACCACACATTTGACTAAGTAAAATACATAAAGCTACATATATGTATATTTTACATATATATAGTAAATAGAGAAGTAGTCGCAAGAATACATGTGTGGACACTAAAGCAAATTTATAGTGACCTAGAGGGTGTAAACCAAGGACTAAGACCACATGCACATAATTTACCATAAATATTGAGAGATAGTTGCAAGGGTATGCACGTGAACACTGAAGCAAGCTTGTGGTACTGTAGATGGCATGAACCAAGGACTAGGACCGGATATTATTTTAGAAAGGCGTACGATAAGAAAATTCTCATCGTACACGACAATTATTCTAACAATTAACTTGAAAGAGAGAGAACGACATACAAACCTATCAAAAATTTGGTAGTGGTGGCTCAATGCAGCATAGAGGCGCTTCTAGCTCGTGGCTGGCATGTCCTTACGTCCGGTCCGGTCATAACCAAGAGCATCTCGTGCAGAACTTGTTGGTACAGTGAAACAAAGAGGTATAGGCCAAAAATGGATTGAACCTAGTTTAGGTTCAATTGGGTTCAAACCTACTTCAAGTGGGATAGACTAGGTCAAATGGGTTGGACATAGTCAAGAAAAAGATAGAGGAGGTCAAGTTATTAGGGCCAAGGGGTTTTGACCCAACTGAGTTCAATCTAGGTTAGGTGGATCCATGCTCACCTCAAGTGGAATCAGTCTAGGTCAAGTGGACTTGACCTAGGTAGGCTAAGGCTAGGTTAGACAGGTTCAAGCTCACCTCCAGTGGTTTTGGTCCAAGCTAGAACCAAGAGAGAGAAAGAGGAGAGAGGGGAGAGAGAACCTAGAGAGAGAAAGTAGAGTGTGAGAGGGAAGGGGGGATGGTTTTTCTAAAGGGGATCTCCTATTTATAGCCAAAAAAATTGGATTTTGGATATGTATATATTGAATCTGATCCATCTAGACCATCTAATCTAGATCCAAATATAAGACTAAAGTAACATAATGACATCCTTATCCCTATGGGGGCCACTAGATATTTTTATGGGATATTTATGTGGGGCCCACAAGATAGTTTTGTGAGATATTTATGTAGGTTTTGCCAGATATTTTTATAGAGCTCGCGCATTTTGGGGGTTTTACTGATATTTTTCGTAAAGAAAAGTGAGTTTGTCATTCTCTTCGTCTCGATGAGACAAAACAGATAGGCTTTACGAAATTCTCTAATTTTGCTCAGTGAGTGAAACATGACTCTCTGACTGTTTGAGCATATATCTCTAAGGATATATACATCCTAAATATAATTGACTCTATGATTTTTTTTTATTTCGCATTCCAAGTTAATATGATAAATTTACAAAAAAAATCGCTTATTTTTATTCAAAATTTTACTAAAAAAATATAGATCTTACATCATTACCCCCTTAAAAGAATTTTGTCCTCAAAATTCCATTGTGAGCACTACGTGAATAGCTCAGAATATTTTCTCGTATATTGGATTCAAGTTCCAAGGTTCAATCATCTATCCCATGGTATTGTCATATCATTTTAATAAGTGGGATGATCTTCAATCTAAGCACTTGTTCCCGATGGTCCATGATATTTTTCTGGTTGCTTTCTAATCAACATAGTTTCTACCTATCAAGTGTATTCGAGTTCCTCTATAAGGTTGTCATTTGTAAATTGTTCGGTTGATACAGCGTAGACACAACCCTTCACAGGTTTATGCTCTATCTTTAGAGGTGACAATTGTTGGAATGAGGGAGGTTGTTGCGGTCATTGAGAGGGTTCTACAGATCCCATATTTCTATGTTGATCGTCTGAGGCCTTCTTATGATATTCTCTTATAAAATGGTCTTGATTGTTGCAATATAAGCAACCACTTGTATCGCGGGGACAAGCCTATCTGGGGTGACGTGTGCAAAACCTTGGGAAACTAAAATTAGACTAATGGTAGGGTTAAGTGGCTCCTTTCATCTGTGGTGGCCCCTCGACCAGTGGAGCAAAGTTCTTTCTTTGAAACTCACTCTTATGAAAAGGTGGACGTGACTTCTGCCCACCTGGGAACATCCTCTTGTTGTTCTCATCACTTGTTGTTGGTTTCTTCCCTATGATCCCCTTAGATCACTTCAGTCTATATTTATTTTTGAGGTTGCCGTTACGACAACTTGGAATGTCTGGAGCATGCTCGTTATTATGCGAGACTACAACCCTTTTCGCAACCCATGAATATACTTGTCGGCTTTTTCCTGGTCGGTCTCGAACAACCTGGAACAATACTACTAGTGGTTTTGGAATTTAATAGCATAATTGATGAGACTCATACTACCTTGTTTTAATTCTAGAAACTCCATCTTCTTCTGTTTTTAGAGTGTATAGGAAAGTAATTATCTAGGAAGGCACTTCGAAAGTCACTCCAAGGAATGATCTCATATTCAAAAAATAGGATTAACTTGGTGGTGTCCCACCACTTTTGTGCGTTGTCTTTTAATCGATATGTGCCAAAATTAGTTTTTCGTTCCTTTGGCACTCTCAGCACTTGAAATACATGCTCGGTTTTCTTGATCCAGCTTTCTATGAGTTCTTGATTGGCTTTGCCAGTGAAGATTGGTGGACCTAACTTGATATTTTTCATAAGTAATTCCTCCAACGTTCTCATTACGAGGGGGGACCTGTTCTTGCCTTGTCTCACATATGGCAGTGACTAGCTTGTTGAAGGTCTCCAAAAAAATCCCTAAGTGTGGGACTCCTTGCTAGGCACAGTTCTCCTCATCGTAGGAGCCATCTATCTATTCATACATAATTAACATAATTTATTTCCTTTGATTGTATATAAGAAAGCAAAAATTTACTTTGTACATATATTGCAAGGCATGCAAACATACATCGTCGTAACCCCTTAAGTCGTAAGTTGCCATCTATATTTGACAAAATATTTTTTTAAGGTTAGAATCTTGAAAGTAATACTTATAGTGCGATATCATGACCATAACGGATATCGAACCAAGTTTTCCAAACTTAGACTCTAATACTAATTCTATAACGTCTCAAATTTTCAAAACAAAACTTTATCCAAATTTCATGGATTTCTTTTTTTCTTTGCAGTGAAATTTATAAAAGGCTTTAGCAGCGAAAATAGATGATAGTTAGTCATCAGTTTTAGAAGATGTTGGGCAAGTCACAGGTATGTGCCCAATCACTCATTGTTCATCAAAATATTTTATTTAAGCAAACCAAAAGGAGTTATTTATTATAAACAATATTGCTTGGTAAAATAATACTAGATAAAACTAGGTTTGTAAATGAAATGACTAATACAGTCTAGAGAAACCCTGAATCTTGATGCAGTCCTGCTTCGTATATTACACCCCAGGTTTAGTACCTGTATCCCCCATAAAATGGGGTCAGAACCATTCCTATTCTGGTAGAAAAGCATTTTAATTCTAACAAGTAATATGTGGATGACATAAAACCTACTTCAGAGCCGCTATTGAATTTATTGTAACTCAAGTCTCCATGACTTAGCGTATCGGTATCCCATGAATCAAGGCAGAAGCTCCTCGATGTAAACACCCCAAATTTTCTAGGTCCATTCTGGACACCCTCCTTTCACTGATGCAAACCCCGTGCAATACAGTGTAGGAGCCTCACCCCTAGGTCTATCCCAGTTTAGAGGTCACTTTACCCTATTTTGTTAGAAAATTTATAATTTAACCCTTATGTCACCCCTAAACCCTTGTCAGTTGGATCCAGCCAAGCTTATTTTAAGTTCAAAAAAGTTAGAATGTCAGTCATTTCTAGTTCACGATGAGTAGTGTCATTTTATTTCAGCAAAATTTAGATTATTTCAGGCAAAATGAGTTTATTTTTAGCTCGAATTTTAGCCAATTATCTCTGAGTCAGTCAAATTCTAGTAGATCCTATTCCCATATGTCTAATTTGAGCTCATCGGGAGTTCAAATAGTCCAGTTCCAGTTTTAAGTCACTTCCTACATTCCTGGACCTTTATTTTAGCTCATTTCAGCCAAAAATGAGCTAACCCCAGTCAGCCCAACTAGTGTTTTAGCTCCAAATTTAGTTCATCTCAGTATAACTGACCTTCAATTCAATTCAATTCAGTTCAAACTAGTCTAGTCTAGTACTACTCTACACCCTACAAGGCAAAAAAAAAGGTTCTTGGTCATTTGATTTAGAACATCAATTCTATGAATTTTCAAGCTGGAAAAATTCCCAAACTAGACTCGGACCAATTCCTTTATCTGATATTTCATCTATATCTGAGATCCAATTTCATTTTGGGCTCGATCCGATGTTGGATCCAATAACCCAATATCCAATTTTTGATCCTGGGCACGCAATTTCCAATCAAGTCATTCCATTGTCTATATCTGGGGCCCGATCAACATTTGAGATTCACCCCATCATTTCACCTATCATTTGAGATCCAGATCCAATTTTATTCAAAACTTCAGATCCAGATCCAATTTTAAAATCTAATTTTAATCTAAGATCAAAATCTAATTTTTATTCATTTTCAAAATCAATCCTTGCATTTCAATTTCAAATCCAATGTTTTGAAAAGCTTTTTTTGAAAAAACAATCTGGATCCAATTTAAAACTTTGATTTGGATTTCATTCTAAAGCCCAAATTTCAAAATGGATCTTAGATCTACTTTAATTTTAGACCCCAAATGATGTCCAATATCCATGTTTTTTTTGTTCTGGACCTGGACCTTTTGTCCAATTCACCTTGTTATTCATGTCCAGAATCCAATTTACTTTTTGGACCTGAATTTTCTCATTAGATATCTAGGATCCAATCAATTATTTCTGGATTCATTCCTCAATTTCTAGAATCCAGGATCCATTTTCATCCTGATCTGGATCCAATTTTTAATTCTGTCTTCATATCTAGGATCCAGTCTATTCTTTTTATCATCCAAGATCAATTTTAAATGTTTTCATCCTCAATCTAGGATTCCTTCATCATTTTCAAACATAGATTCTGACTTAAGATCTGAGATCGAGATCCATTTGTCAATTTTAACTTCAGATCCATATCTAAATTCAAATTGTCCTCTGAATTCAAACTTGGGTTCAAAACAGACTTTTTAAATCCAAAACTCAATGCTTTACATCAGATATTTTGAGATGTTTTTCAAAAAAATATCTTTTTCAATATATCAGATCTGGATCTAGATGGGATTTCTGATTTGGATTTCATCAAGCTTGTATTTTGAAAACGGATCTTAGATCCAATTCGATCCAGAAAACCCACCTATGTAGCATCACATTTATCATTTTTCTCTTCATTTCACTTTCTTATTTTTGTCATTTTAGAACTCTAGTTAGTTTAGGATTTTGTTTTTCACTTTTTATCTTTTATTTTTATTCTTTTGTTTTAACCTTTTAAAAATCTTTGTTTTACTTGCTTTAAAAACCAATATGGACCCCACATGAGGTGGTGCCGCATCTGCTTTTCTTGTTAGAGTTTTAATTAGGACAAAATGGAAATTCAAAAAAAAAGTCAAAATGAATTAAGGCCCTATTAGGAAAATCACCCCCATTATTTCCCTAATTAGACTAATTAAATAGAAGACCCTAGAAACCCTAACCCTTCAGCCCAAAATTTTTTATAAATAGAAGCTAAAGGGTCAGCCACCCTCATCTCACTTATCCATTTTCTCCTCTTGCTCTCTCTCCCTTCCTTCTTCTTCAAGTAGCTGCCACCCTCTCTTTTTTTCTTTCTTCTTCATTTGAGTTGCAGCCAAAGCTTGAAGGCCTTCTATAACAGGTAGAACTTCCTCTTTTCTCTTTCATTTTGTTGTTATTTTACTGATCTTACTTTGCTGCATCTTCATTTTATTTCAGCCACCATGGAAATGGAATTCGATCTTCCATATATCAAATTCCTCTTCAATCGGCTATAGCAATGGCTCCATGTCTTAGATTACTGTTTTTTTTTTTTATGCAAAAAAAAAAATAGTGCATCTATGCTTCTTTTTTCATTTTTGCATAATTAGATCATGTTCTTTCATTCTCTTTTACAATTTTGCATGTATTTTGATTCTGGTCTCATATTAGCTCTATAATTTTGGGGGTTTATCTACATCTTTTTGACCTGATTGTTTTATGAAAGATTCATAATTGTGTCTCTATGAATCTGTGAAATTTTCATGATTTTTGGGGATTTGATGACCTACTTTAAAAATCAAGAGTCGAAACCTGTTATTCTGCACCATCAGGATTTTAGCAGAATCAGGACCAACTTGCCAGAGTGATGTCTCCCTAACCGAAGATGATCTATCCAATCAGTAAAATGTGATCTCTTCATGATTGAATCTAGTTTATTCATGGTAATTTTTAACAATTTTCATGGTCATTTCATACTTAATGTTGATAAAAAACCATGACCTTATCATTCTGCATCATCTGAGTTTGCTCAGACCTTAGTTTATTTTGTCTGAATCATATCTCCCTAATGGGAGATCATTTTCCAGATCAGTAAAAGGGGTTTTTTTTATTTATATGTCTAGTTTAACTCTAACAATTTTTAGTTATTTCTAGAATCGATTTTTATTTTATTTTTTTTAAAAAACAGAACCCTGTTTGTCTGCAATCTCAAGCATTGATCAAATCTAGGATCAACTTGTCTAAATCATATCTCCCTAATGGGAGATCATTTTTCAAATCTGTAAAAATACTTTTCTTTTTTTACATGTCTAATTTATCTTTTTCAAATTCTATGAAATTTATATGTCTATTTCATTTTTGTTGAAAACCGAGACTGGTTGCATAACATCATGTCCTGTAATAGGTTCTTTTCCTGAGATAGAACAGTAACTTTGCAAAGTCACCACGCCCAAACCAATTTTTTTTTCAATTTCTGTAACTTGGATTAGTTTCCTAATCTTTTCAAGAAAATTCTACCATAAATTTGAGAGAAATTGAGTCGGATTAGCCTCTAAAATACCCAAATTATAGAAACTTGTCTGTTAAACTCAATCTCAGGTTTCTAAAAATTAATTCTCCAATATTTCATTAATATCTCAAGATTTAGAAATGATTTTTACATTTTGTAAAATGGAGATGTTTCTCTGATGTGTCTTGAATCCATGGACTTAATTTGGGATTGAATTGGGTTTTTGAGGCCTCCTTTCATCTGAAAAACGCTGACAAGTTTTCCTATAAATTTTATTTTTGCAAATTCATGTTTTAGTTTGATAAATTTGGGTTTTTCTTCAATGATTTCCCATTTTTTTAATTCTAGATTGTTTCTAAGGTTGTTAGGGGTCTCCATACCAATTTTCATAAATTTCCATGGTCATTTAGCATCTCATTCATTGAATTATTCAAAATTGGTTTTCTAAAAGTTATAATTTTGCTAAAACAGAGGCAAATTAGGCATTTTTCTCATTGAATTTTCTAATTTTGGATAGTATTTTCATGATTTAAATTTTTAATAAATTTTTTAATCACATTAACATGCTCTCCAATCAATTTCACACATTTTTGAACTTTCATGTGATGCATATTTTAAAATTTCTTTTAAAACCCCCTAATTTTAAGGCTATAGTCTTAATTTTAGGGGTATTTTGGTTATTTTGCTCCTAATTTCGAGATTTATTTTCCAAAATTGACTCATTTTGATAGTTTATCAAATCATGCATTTATCTTTTATTTCATTTATGATTTTGATTTTATGAAAAGCATGAAAAGGCTTATTTCAGGAAAATATCCTTCAATTTCTAAATATTGTTGGATAAATCCAGAAAAGCCTACATTTTCCACTAACATGTTTGCTAATTTTGCAAAAAAATCTCAAGATGATATTCTCCTTTATTTCCTCTTATATTTTTCTTATTTTATTATTCAATTATTCGATGTAAATTGTAATCAAATATCAAAAATAGTAGAAATTTCTCTTTCGGCATTAGATAGGTTGCATTTGCATATAGTTTATTTTCTTGATATTAAATGCTTTGGTTTGTCATATGCATATTTTAAATTCCACAATAGTCAACACGAATGGAACGCGCACATTCTTCTAAGAAGTTGACAAACTTAATGGAATTCATATTTATGGCCATAGTCATAATACGAATGAAATTCAGATTTATTAATTTCTTTTAAGTTACAAAAAGTTTACACTCTTAGGCTATTTTAAAAAATCATTGCATATTTCAAAAGGTTTTTTGACATATTTAAAATTTAATAAGAGGTATTTAAAACATATTTATGGACATAGTCATGGATATGTGGTAAATTCAACTTTATTAAATTTTGTAAAGCACAATTTCAAATTCAAATTCAATTTCCAAGCAATTTCAAATTCAATTTCAATTTTAAGACAAATTCTATTTCAATTTCAATTTCAATTTCAATTTCAATTTCAATTTCAATTTCAATTTCAATTTCAATTTCAATTTCAATTTCAATTTCAATTTCAATTTTAATTTCAATCTAATTTCAATTTTAATTTCAATTTCAATTTCAATTTCAATTTCAATTTCAATTTCAAGGTAATTTCAATTTCAAAATAATTTTAAAGTGATTTTCAAAATATTTTTAAAGCCATTTTTTAATCAATTACAAGGTGTTTTTCAAAGGATCTTTGAAATGTTTTCAAATCATTTTTTAAATCATTTCAAAATAATTTCAAGTTATTTTCTAAATGATTTTTGAAATATTTTTGAAGTTAATTTCAAAATCATTTCAAAATATTTTCCAAATAATTTTTAAACTAATTTTGAATCAATTTTGAAATCATTTCAAATCATTTTCAAGATATTTTCCAAATAATTTTCAAAGTAATTTCAAATTAATTTCAAAATTATTTCAAAGTAATTTTCTAAATGATTTTCAAAGTGATTTCTAAAGATACTTTGAATCAATCTCGAAATCATTTCAAGCCAATTTTAAGATATTTTCAAGCAATTTTCTGAAGTATATTTTCAAAGCAATTTTTGAAATCACTAGGAATTCAATTTTGAAATATTTCAAGGCAATTTCAAACCAAAGCAGTTTCCAAAGCATGCATCATGTTTTTAAAACAATATTTTTCAAAAACCACAACACACGTATGATTTTTTTGTGCATTTTAGGACTTAGAATAATTACTTAGGCATTTTAAGCAAAGCAAGGCATACAGTTCAATCCTTGGTTCAATTACCTTTGGTAAAGGCGCCAGGAACGGTTGAACCTCGTACCGACAGGCAGATCTCATTTCCCAATTTTTCCTACATTTTTACAAACGAAGGCAAGTTTTTCAAAATCTTCTTTTTAAAAGGTCAAGTGGACTTGCAAGAGTTTTAAAAAAATTTCAATGATCACACTCGAGCCTAGCTTAGCCATGCAGATGCAATTCGGGTCCCTTACTCGATCGGTCCAACAATGTACCGAGATCAATACCTTACACAAAGCGATGCATGAGTAAACTAATGCATATCCATTCACTCATTCATCAGTGTACCTATAGATAATGCATTATTTCGATAATTATGAGTTTACCCCCTGGTATGCAGGAAAACTTAACTTCGATGTCAAACGAAGTCGTCTGGGTGCTTATTATGCTATGTATTTTTGTAAGCCCCGAATCCTGACTGACCCTGTCCGTAGTGGGGCAACAATTTTAATGTCGGGATAAACCTCACTGGGTTGTTTCAGATGCATCCTACTGCTGCAGTAGCGGGGTTGAATCCCTAGATCTTAAGAATAACCCGACCTCTTAACCTCCAAGTGACCAAGAGATCGCCTGAACTCTTTGGTCCATAAGATCATGTATGTCACTCGAGGTGGTACCATCATCATCTACCTCAATTAACGTAAAGTCCTAAAGGGGTTCGATGGCATAATCTTTTTTATTAGAACGTCGAGTGCCATATAAGCAATCCTATGCATTTTGCACAAAGGGAATATGAACCTAACCATAATCAGTTTTCTAAAGCATAGGTTGATTCCCGTGTGGACAGAGACTACCTTTATGTTTTGTTTATATGCATGCAAACATCGCTCTTGGAGTATACGGCCTTCATGAGTGCTTGCCTAATGTGGAAATGGAATGGAATACAAAAATCCATTTTTTTGGTATTTTTTAATATAGAAATTAATAAAAAATCTTTAAAATGCATGATGTTTGCCTAATGTCTAGACCAATCCTAATGACATCATGATTTTGGGTACTAACCTACCATAAAAATTCACCAAATTTGTGAGGGTGACAGAGGACAGTTAGGAAATGATTTTTGCATTTTATAGATTTAGGATTTGACCTATGGTCAGAGGATTACAACTCTGGCAAAATTGATTGGAATCTGGTGAGTTAAAAACCAGTGAGAAACAACAGATTTTTGTCTAAAATTATAGGAAAAATAGTAAATAGTGGCCAAAATTTAAGAAATTTTAGGAGAATGTTGCCGACAAACAGAAGATCAGACCCTATTTTTGCAGTTTTGGCATTGGATCTACAGTTATAGAGGAAACATTGGATTAATAGACCCCTAAATCTGACAAAATTGTAATAACAGGGAATCGACCAGTAAACTTATAAAATCTAAAACAAATGGAAATATGCATTCTAAAATCCTGAAATTCTGGGAAATGACATAGGCGATCATGAGGAACACTCTTTTGATAGACAAAACATCTGACTTACAGGTCAGAGCGCCACGATCGATTTAAGTCGATCTAAACTCTGACAAGCCTGTAACAAACATAACATAATGGACTGTAAAACCCTAATTTTGAGAGATAGCAAACTTTTTTAGAAAAAACCCATAAAATCCAGTACAATACTAGATCTCTCCATAAATCTACTGTATTTTACAGATTGCAAATTGGATCTCCCATGAGAGAGATCTCGAATTAACAATTCTATTGAATGTATATCCATTGTTTCCACAGGAATGAAATCCCGGTTTGGTGTTGGATTTTTAAAATGGAGATACAGACATCGAATGGATCTGGATTTTTTTGCAGAGATTCGGTAACAAATAAATGCATACATGATAAAAATTTCAAGATTTAACATAAAGAATTCCAACATAAAATAATGGATATACAGTGCGCCTAGATGGAATCCTATAGAATACTAACTTAATTCAATGAAATCAAAACAATGCTAAAAGGTAAATCTAACTAGCATGATGCCTAAGGTATGCAACTAATCATGGAAAACAATGAAAATAAAAAAAAAATAATCAAGGGGTACGAGCCATATTGCTTATATATTGTTGTGAAAGGAGGGATCCGATTGTAAACACCCCAAATTTTCACTCACCTTCCTGACATCTCTACCAATTATCACATTTCAGTTCTCTGGAATCAATGAAGGGCAAAATGGTCATTTTTTGAGATTCAACCTAGCAGAAAGTCTAAAATTTCATTCTTGAGCCTCAAAATTTCTATATTTAGGTTCAGAGACATCTTCAAACTGCAAATCTTCAAAATTCTATTCTGGGCAAAAAACTAGAATTTCCAAGTCCTGGCTCAGAGTAGCATTTCTTGAAACATGTCTTTGCATAGCATTGCATGAACATTTCATATCATTTCACTGCACAACATGTCATTTCAAGGTCCAGAAATTCTCGATTTCAAAATTTCTCAATCCAGATTCGAGTTTTAACTCTTTTCAGAATTGATTTCAAAACCCTAGGTTTTCAAAATTGCCAATCTTTCCCATTTTACCCCCAGGACTTTTTAATTACAAAAGTTTTTTTTTTCAGGAAAATAATCTGGATATTTGGATATTGATTTTAAAGATTTTATCTCAAAACTTTTTGCAAAAAGAATTTAAATCTCTTTACAAAATTACTATATTTTCTTTATCCATATTTTTGCCCTGAAAAAACAATTTTTTTCAAGTTCTTGAAAACAAACAAAGTTTTATCTCGTATTATAAAAATTCCAAAAAAAAAAAGTTATTTCTTCTGCTTTTTAGTTTCAAATAAATGGAGTGGGACCCACCTTTGAACTAGCATCATACTCAGATTCCCAAGTAAGTTTCTTATTTTCAAGCGGGACCCACCCGGCGATCGCACCAATTTGCAAATTCTTCTTTTTAATTTCTTAATGTTATTTGTTTATTTATTTTTTTAGTTAGTGGGCCCACACACATGTGGCACCCCAATTGAAAATAAAAGATTTGCAAAAACAAAATAAAACTTTATTTTTCAAAAGGATTTTAAAAGTGGATTGAGGTGGCATTTCCATAAAAGCCTCTCATATTTCATTGTTCATTTTATTTCTTTTCATTTATTTGCTTGAATAAGATTTCTTTTTAAAAAAGAAACAGCCTTAAATGGCACAGTCGAACTTCCCTAAAGAAAAAAACAAATAAATTTCATCTTACCTAGAACTTAAGAAAATGAAATAAAATATTTAAAAAAAAAAACACAAGATGCGCCCTTCTGAAAACGGCAGCATTGAAGTTTCAATTTGAAAAAAAAAAATCAAAAACCATAACTGAAAACAAGAAGCTGCATTTTTTTTTTCTTTTGGGAAAGAGGCTGAAGGTCTTTAAAAGACCCAGCCATTGATCGACAAAAAGGGAGGATCGAGTGATTTTTTTGGGGATTTGCTTTCTTATTGCAGGAGTTTTTTTGCCGTGGAGGGGATCCTCATTGAGGATTTGGTCTTGAAGGTCCAAAAGATCCAGTCGTCTCCTGCATCTTCTTCAGCCCATCAGCCACAGAAAATCCAGAGCGTTCATGCATCTCCTTCAGCCCATCAGCATAGGCAGCCAACGTTTTCACCTTGCCTTCAGCTTAGTAGCAAAAGATCCAGCCGGCGACTCCTCCATCCAGCGTGAAGACCATTCACCTTCAGCCCAGCCATAGAAAACCAATCCTTTTGCTGCTATCTATAGGTCGTGTGCAGGGGAATAAGAGATGGCCCTCCAGCTGCTGAAAAACCTTATTCTAGTGAAGATTATCTGAATGTAACTGAAGAACAACTTAAAGCTACTCCTGCTGCAAAACAACTAGAGCCATTTGCTATTGAAAAAGCTTCTGAAGGTTTTTTTTTTTTCTCTTTTGATTTGTTACCTACATTAGATCATTAATATTCTTTACTTCAAAGTTTTGTTCATATTTATAAATTTAAGATGATGTGATAGCAGTGCATAAAATTCACAAAAAAAACTAAAAAACTTTCATGGTCAACACTTTTGCCCAATAGCTTTATCAAGAAACCCATGATGCACATTTATTTCTGTTTGCTGATTAAGCATTACCATTTTGATAAATATTATGTAAATTAACAGTGCCATTGGAAATCAGTACTCAGCTCAAGAACCCTGAAGGTGAGAAAACCGTGTAGAAAGGCTCCTAGACGCTAATAGCGTGTTTGGTAGTTGAATACCTCCTTGACTAAGTTGTTCATTTTATTATAAGCTGATGTATATGATGAGTCTGGTTAAGCATGATCTTAGGAAAACCTGCATAAGATAGTTGCTCATTGACGGGTTGGTTACACAGGTTATTTGATATCTGGCTGTGTTGAAGGTTAATGAAGCTGGTGGTCATTAATCTTGGATTTTATTTTATTTTTCTGATTAGCTACAACAGTTATGCCTAAGATGTTGCAGACTATCATGGTTATTTGCAGGTGACGTTAGCTTATTCGAGCAGATAAAATTTGCATCCAGGAATGTCGGTCATCTATTGGTTGGTGTTTAATTACTTGTGTCATCAAAAGAGGGTTTTCCAGAATGGCTTTTATTTTGTGTTCCTATTTAGAAAAGCTTTGAATTTCAAAAGTCCAAGCAAGTGACGGGTACTCAGTCACTAGTATCATCTGTGTAAATAGTCAATTAGAAATTCAGTGAGGTACTGCTAATTGGGGCTGTGTAGAATTGAAGTGATAGAGGGATATAAAGTCATTGAAGAGCTAAGAGATGGGACCTATGGAAGTGTCTACAAGGCACTCAACCTAGAAACCAAGTGGATTTTCTGCCATAAACATGATTTTCTGCAGGTGTGCAGTCTTGATAATTAGCCACATTCATGAACGGATATATCCATATCCGTTCATGATCTCTATACCATCTTTGGCATGCTTTGTTATTGATATATAGGGAAGCTCCATACCCATTTTTACTGAAAATTATATTATAATTTGGGAATTACGGCTTTGTGAAATCACCAAAAGAAACTGTAGATACCCTGTATTTTCTGATTTTACCCATTTCAATTATTATATATATTTTCTCATTATACGTATATATATCTATATATATATATATACATGTATATACATCTATATATATGTATATATATATATATAGATATATATATACTTATATATATAGGGATATCTTCATGTACACTTGTTTTCACATATATTTTTCTTTTTCCTTTTCTTTTTGTAAATACATCTTCACCATCACATGTCATTTATCATAAATTCAAGCATTTAGATATAACCATGTATATCTTCGTTGTACATATAGTATATATACCCATTTCCTTGGATATCTTGTACTAATTCTCATTTTGCAGGAAAATCTGGAGGATGCTTATTCTTTTATACCATGTAATTTTTTTTCATTTATTTTGACTTATGTCAGAGATGTAACAATCAAACTTGGAATAATATTTACTTTTACTGCTTAGATTAGGATGCATCTCATGTAGTTTGAATCCTGCAATACCCTGATTCTATGATGCATATATCTCAATTTTCAAAATTCACCGTGGATGAACACGAATGGCACGTGCACCAACTCTTAGAGAGTTGATGAACTTGGTGGAGTCCATATTTACGGCCCTAGTCGGAATATGGACGAGACCCAGATCCATCATCTTTCTACTAGTCACACTGAGCCTACACTCTTAGGCTATCTTAAAAATGCACATCATATTTCCAATGTTTTCAAAATATTGTGAATTAACTCAAATAAACTCTGAACATATTCATGGTCACAGTCAGAATATGTGAAGGATTTACTTTGGCTTAATACACATTTTTCCAACAAATTTCTCAAAAAAATCTTTTCAAATTGCATTCATTCAAATCATCTGCATTATGGCATCATCTGCTTTTCTCATGATTTTCTCAAGAAATTTTCATTCCCTGGAAATCGATTTCTCAAGAAACCATGAAGATTTCTGAAGTTGGATTTCCCAAGTTAAAGTTTTCCCGTGATTTTTCCTGAAAATATTATTTTCTTAAGATGCTTTTCAAAAGGAATTTCTCATCTTTCTCAAGAATCAAAGTCGATTTTCAGATACTTCAAGGACAAGATTCTCAGGATTTCAATTTCCTAAGTTTTGAATTTCCTTCTTTAATGAGTTTTCCTATAAATTTTCCATCATTTTCCTAAGAAAATTCTCAAAGTCCAAGTTTTCCTGAAAAGTGTTTTCCTTTTCAAGTGTTCATCTTTTCTCAAGAATTCTTTTCATTTTCTCGAGATTCTCATTTCTTCAAGATTTTCCAAATCTTTATAAACTTTCTCGAGATGTCAAATCTTCTTCGTCTGAGTTTCCTGAGAGATTGATTTCCATCTTTTTTTCTAAGAAATGCTTTTTAACTCCAAATGTTTTCTAAGCATACATCATATTTTTCCAACTTGCATTTTACAAAAACCTCATAGCACATGCCTGAATTCTCTGTGCATTTAGGATAGAACACAATTTCGATGATTTAGCTATGTCAAGCACAATTTTGGTCATTGGTTTGATTACCCCTGTTAAAGGCGGAAGGAATGGTCGAACCTCGTACTGACAGGTCGAGCCCCATCCCATGGATTTTCCCACGATTTTAAAAAACGAAGGCGAGTATTTCAAAACAATTTCCAAAATCCGGTCAAGTTTGAATCACGAAAGCATTCTCATCTCTCTTCTGCAGGGAAGGGAAGACGGAAAAAATTTTGCGACGATAACAGGTTTGGCGACCGTGATGGGACCTGTCCTTATCTGACCAAAAAAGTGCTTGACTTAGTTCAATTATCGAAATTATGTGTTCACAAAATGTCAGCTCTTTACTTTTGATATCATGCGAACCTAGGAGCCTAGATTCTGACCTAGCTGACATTGACTGCATATAGCTTAGGCATGGTTTGGTAGGACCAGATTGAGGAGATATTTTCATGTTCACATAGACTTAGGTCTAAATATAACTCTCTTCAATTTAGGATCTGAATGCAAACAATGTATGCTTCTTCGATTTTCAAAAGTCTATCTCTTTAGGTTTTAGAGCCATCTATTTCTTGCATGTGATCATTTTTTCAAAACCTCAATTACCTATATTGTCCCGGTCTTCACGTTGTTGGGCTCTCTTCCAGAACCCTAGTTTGGGACAGAGCCCCACAACTGGGCCACTTATTTGGGTTAACGCCCCCCTACCACGTACCGCGGGCCACAGTCCGAAGTATATCGGTAGGCGCTCAAGGATGTTGGAAAACCTTACCTTAGAACCAGAGTTGAAATTATATGCCACGTACCTCGGATTTTGGTTCGGGTATATCGACATAACTGGATTGGACAAAGATGATGTGAACCTAGAGTTAGGATTAGGGTCCTACAACTGTTTTCAAAATGATGCATCTAGAGTCAGCCTTTTAGGGAGTGTTGTATGTACATGAATGTTTATGCAGGATGTGATTGTTTGTATGTTACCTCTATTTTCTTACATTTTTTCCAAACTATTTTCAAATACCCGTATTCTCATCCTTTTTCTTTATTTTCTCAAACCCTGGATGATTTTCTTAAATATCTCATTTCTTTCAAAACTCCAGGTAGTTTTCCATTCTACCGTTCTACTGGATCTCGAATTTTCAACTGCATTTTATATCCTGCCTGCAAAATTTTTCAAAATTTCCCACATTTTCCTAAGTCTCATTCTGAGTTTTTCTCTGTTTTCAGTTTGATGGCATCCAGTCAAGTTGATCCTATCTTTCCTGAAGGTCACATCTCCTACAAGGTGCGACAAGGTCGTCCTGAACATCGAGCCCTTAGCACCGGAACTTTCATTCCCCGGTGGTAATATTCCTGGCTCAAAAGCTTTTCTCTAATGTTCCCGGACCATTTGAGCGAGTGCGGATTAGAATTGGCGTCAGCAGTCAGAAAGTAGACCATCAATGGAAACCTGATCCATGCAATGGTGGAGCGATGGAATCCACGGACATGCACTTTCTGGTTCCCGTGGGGAGAGATGACCATTTTAATGGATGAATTTTCAGAAATTATGGGATTACCAGAGCCAGCCGGTCAACCAGGAGATCCGTTAAAACATCAATTCCTGATTAATGTCAAGGGTTTGGACCCCCGAGACTCTTTGGCTCGTATGACAGGTCACTGATCTTGGCCCCTGATTCAGTTGGATGGAAATGAATATGTCGACCTGCTCGAGTTGTACCGCCAGTACGAGACCTTCGTTGAAGTCAGCTCACTATCAAGGACAGCTAAAGAAAGGATTCAGAATGCAATGGTTCTATACACTGTAGGATTAGCCTGCTTTTCAGACGGACAAAACTACATGGATATCAGAATAATACAGCTTATGAGAAGATGGGGAAGTCGACAGACCAACCGACTCTTCATAGCCATGGCAGCGCTCGCTTTCCTGTATCGGGGTCTGACTCGTTTCTCACTCGAAGAATCAATTTTAGTTGAAGGTTGCATCTACGTGCTTCAGTCCTGGTTCTTCCAGCATATTCCAGCCCGAGCGAGCTCTTTCAGGTATAACAGTCAAGAACTTCTTCTAGTGGTGCAGTACCGGTCCATGATCGATAGCATTCAAGAAGATGACATAGTCTGGGATTACTTTGATCGACAATTATCTCCTCCCAGATACACATACGCTTATGGCAAGCGATTCAAGTTGCTGGGACCATTCTTCTGCACTTACTACCAACTGGAGCGGTGTGTTTGGCAGTTCTCCCAAAGGCAGCAGTACATCGAAGCCAGACTACTATCAGGAGCTATGGCAGAATTTGATCTCACTTCCGCACAATGGTCTGGGGCATATCATTATGCCCGCTACGGTTGGGATTCCTTTGTCTCTCTTAAAATCTTTCATGGTCCTAAAGTGTCTGCCGACTATCGTGAATGGTGGCAAATTGTTTGTCCTCCACCTCTTTGTCAAGATCAATAAAAGTTCAATTTTTTTTTCATTCCAATAAAATTCTCTCTTTTTATTGTGGTTTGACGACCTCGCCTAGGTAACAAGGCATATTTTTCGTTGTTTATTTCTCTTTCAAAGAAGGACAACACAATTGTCATGATTTCTGTGACGACTCAGTCCCTAGTAATGGGATAACTTTTTTAAATTGTCTACCATATTTCCAGTAAATATTTCTTCCAAAAGTCAATTCCTTCAAAATCTAATCAGGTCTTTGCCTTGCAGAGAACGTCTGCAGCATTTGATGGTTAGAACAAGGTCAGGAAGAAGAACCACATCACCTCAGCACTCCTCAGTCTCAGAAGGAGAAATGGATCCTCCCGTGAATCAAGATCAGCAACAAGAGGATGATGGCATAGACCTGCAAATGTATGCCATGTTTCGAAAGATGATGAACAAAATGATGAGTGAACAGGCTGGTACCAGTGTAGAGAAGAATCCATTCATAGAGAAATTTCACGGGCACAAGAATAAGAAGGCTTCCAAAAAGCAGGTTCAGCCAGAGGAAATTTTAGATAAATCAGAATCAGCGGAAGATACTGAGGAAGAATATGAGGTGCCTCCGGCATTTCAGAAACGTGGCCGAAAACAAAGGAGGAGCCGCAAACCAAAGAGTCAGGTCACAAAAGAACCCCTGCAGACACAATTCAGAGAAATGGCCAGAGTGGTTAAAGATCTGCAAGCCCGTGACAAGGGCAAGAAGTCTTCACTAGCGAGGACTTTTATGATGGCCTAGAAGGGGACGATCTAGAAAACCTTCCTCATAAATTCATCAAGTTTGATGGTTCTGGCGACCCGAAAGCTCATCTTGCCACATTTTTTGTTGAGTGCTCGAGATTCAAAAGAGATAACAGAGCATTATTCCTATGTTTCCCTCGCAGCTTGGAAGGAGTTGCAGCTAAATGGTATGTTGAGCATATCAATCCCATCGAGCTCAAGGAGTTCGATAAAGTGGTGAACTTGTTTATTGAATGCTTCTTGTTCAACACAGAGGCGCTTCCTACACTAAGCCATCTCTGCAATTTGAGGCAGAATGAGAATGAGAAAGCACGGAATTTCATTCATAGATGGAGGTCAGCCTGCAACAAAATGAGAGATCCCATTTCAGAAAGGCACGCCCTGTCCCAAATCCTCAACAACTTTTCTCAACCTCTGAGAGGATTGATCTCCACCGCACCATCCAGGACCTTCATTGAATTAACTGAGCGAGCAGAATGGCTCGAGCTGAGCGTAGAGAATGGAGTCTATGAAGGCTTCACTTTTTCCAAGAGTAACCCCCAAGGTGAGCAGAAGAAGAAAGCTCACTTCACCTTCTCTGCCAACAACAACAACAACAACCAAAATCAGTATAAAGGGCAGAAGAAAGATTACTGCTACGGCGCAGGCAATTCCAACAATAAAGGAGATCAAAAAATGAAGCCTGCTCTTCAATACAGCAAGCCTTCTCAGCAGGATCAAGGGCCGAAACTGCGTGAAAAAGTTAAATATGAAGGATGGAGTTACGACCGAAAATTTACTCCTCTCGACCAATCACTTGAAGATGTGCTTAAGTACATGTTGTCGAAGGAAATGGTCAAGTTACCTAGACTGGCTAATCCCCCTGTGCCTATGGGGAAATGGAAAGATCAATTCTGCAAGTTCCACAGAACAGTGGGACACAGCACTGAGAACTGTTTCGTTCTCAAGAACATTGTGCAGGATCTTATTAACAAGAATTTATTGGTAGAAGGAGAAGAAGAAGAGAAAATGGATATTTTAAAGCAGTCTTTTCCTTCACACACCACAGCAATGATATCAGAACAACCATTTTTACCTCACGAGCACATCAAGCCATGTTATGTACAAGATCTCCGAGTTCAACATCTGGTGTCAGTGCTACGTCAAGCATCTCCAACTTCCAAGAAGATGGACATAATCTCGGCATTTGGAAGGATGAAGGTAGTTGAAGAACCCACAAGGTCATCCCCCAAGTTAAAAGGAATTCCTGATTTCCTTAATCAGTTCATCAAGCCTATGCCGGAAAAGGAAAATCAAAAGCCTTTGACTGCTCTGTCCAATGTTTCAATTTTGGACTTAGCCAAGAATTCTAGCAAGCATCAACAAGTATTGGATGACTTGCTTAGGAAAATTAAAGTTAAACCCAGTACCACACCTGAAGACATGGCACAAATAGTGAATTCAGCCATGACCAATGCGCTGATCACTTTCTCGGATGAGGACCTTCCAAAGCCTCATTCCTTTCATAATAATGCTTTGTACATTGTTGTGCGAGTAAGAGGGATGACAGTACCCCATGTGTTAGTTGATGGAGGCAGTAGCCTCAATATATGTCCTGAAATGATCGCAAAGGCACTAGGGATCCAGGAAGAAGAGTACATTCTGGATCCTATCACCATCTATGGGTTTGACAACCATGGTCAAACGGCTAAAGGCAAGATATTTCTGGAGGTGTTCATCAACTATTCGGTACATTCAGTGCTCTTTCATGTGGTCAATGTGTCACCCACCTACAATCTGCTGCTCGGAAGAACGTGGATCCACAATGCAAATGCAGTGCCTTCCACCCTTCATCAATGTGTAAAATGGTCCAAAGGTGGAATTATTACAATAATATTGGGAGAAGATCCAGAAGAAAGGCTCCCACATCCCATGATCCCTCGACCATCATTTACTGCAGATATTCCTAGCATCAGAGAAAGTGAAGAAATCAGTCTCAGAGAAAGTCGGGAAATACTCCAGGCAACATCAGAATTATCCCTGCACACCGTAGCCATGACCCGATGGAGAGGTCCCAAGTTCTTCAAGATTGGAGGTCGTGTCAACTACGACACTATCAAAGAACATCCATTGTTCCCACAATTCATGAAAGCAAGAAAGGGATTGGATTTACTTCTGAAGCATGGTTATCAACCCTTCAAGGGACTGGGCAAAAACGAAGATGGCCGCATCGAGCCAATGATCCAGAAGCATCGTCCCCATAGAGCAGGACTGGGGTTTTTCGGCGGAAGCTCACCGAAGAAGATTGTTTTTGTTAAAGGGGCACATTAAGAAATCAGTTGTTGCTTTTCCTTTCTATTCCTTTCAAAATAAATGTCTCAATGTCTTTTATCAAGTCAAATCAATAAAATATCAAATTTCTTTGTCTATCTGTATGCCATCTGCCTCATTTTCCTCTACCTCCTCATTTTATAATGCCAATGTCATTTTATGCATGATTCATTTCAAATGATTGTTTGTCTTGTGATGGACGATTTTACCTAAATCAAATTTCTTATCCAAAATTTCAGAATGTCTTCCCGAGCAATCAAGAAGCTCGTTCTCAACCCAAAGGCTTTCTAGAAGTCAGCAGCAATTCACCGAGTCAAAGCAAGTACAGAAGATGGCAAGATTGCAAAGCAGTCAGATGATTATGCAGAATTTGATCAGTCTCTTCAGAAATTACCAGAATTTGCCTCAGTTTAGAAACAGGATGAACCATCCGCTCTAGTATAAGACCCAACTGAAGATGTCAATATCGGTTCAGAGGACAATCCCAAGGTTCTCAAGATCGGTACCAGTGTAAGTCCAGAAGAGAAAGAAAAGCTTACAAATTTTCTCAAGCAACATGAAGAAGTGTTCGCATGGACATATGAAGATATGTCGGGCTTAGATCCCAAATTTGTCGAACACCGACTCGTTTTGAACCCAGATGTTAAGCCAGTTAAGCAAAAGCTGAGAAAAATGGATCCCAGAATAGAACAATAAGTCAAGGAAGGACTTGAAGATTTGCTCAAAGCAGGATTCATTCGGACTATTGACTACCCAAACTGGTTAGCCAATATTGTCGTTGTTCTAAAGAAAAGCGGCAAAGTGAGGATTTGCATAGACTTCAGAGACCTCAATAAAGCAAATCCAAAGGATGACTATCCACTTCCAAGCATTGATCTTCTAATCGACAGCGCGGCAGGACATGCCATGTACTAGGAATGATGTATAAGATCTAGTTGATAGACCAAAGGATCATCCAGTAATTGGAACAAGATGGGTCTTCCAAAATAAGCTGGACGAAAATGGCGAAGTCATTCGAAACAAAGCAAGACTAGTAGCACAAGGCTATAATCAAGAAGAAGGCATAGATTTTGATAAAACCTATGCACTGGTGGCTCGATTGGAGTCAATTTGAATGATGCTTGCTTTTGCTAGTTACATGAACTTTAAGTTATATCAAATTGATGTTAAGAGTGCATTCTTAAATGGACACATCAATGAAGAAGTTTATGTAGAGCAACCTCCAGGCTTTGAAAATGAGAAATATCCAGAAAAGGTCTACAAATTAAAAAGAGCTTTGTACGGACTTAAACAAGCACCAAGAGCATGGTATGAAAGACTACGAAATTTTTTAGAACAATCTGGTTTTTCCATTGGTCAGGTAGACTCTACTTTATTTTTTAAAAATCTTAATTCAGATATTCTTATTATGCAAATTTATGTTAATGACATAATATTTGGTTCTACTAATGATTCTCTTTGTAAAGAATTTGCTAAAGCTATGCAGGAAGAGTTTGAAATGAGCTTGATGGGCGAATTGAACTACTTCCTTGGACTTCAAATAAAGCAAACTGAAGAAGGAATCTTCATCAATCAGGCTAAGTATACAAAAGAACTTCTCAAGAGATTTGGGATGGACTCATCGAAATCAAGAAGAAATCAAAAGTGTGTCTTTGGAGTCGAATCAGGCAAATTGTTGGGTTTTCTGGTTAGCAAAAAGGGAATTGAAGTTGATCCTGCCAAAGCAAAGGCTATCATTGATATGCCACCCCCGAAGAATCTCAAAGAACTGCGTAGCCTTCAAGGACGCATGCAATCAATTCGGCGATTTATTTCCAACCTGGCAATGAGATGTGAGCTCTTTAACCACTTACTCAGAAAAGGAGTGAAGTTCGAATGGAGACCAGAGTGTCAGCAATCATTCGATCGGATCAAGAAGTATCTTCTCAATCCTCCAATCCTGAAGCCGCCAGAATTGGAAAAACCTCTTCTGTTATACATCTCAGTCAATCAAGTCGCATGCGGCGGATTCTTGGTGCAGTACAAAGAAGGCAGCCTGATAGAGCACGCCATTTATTATGTGAGTAAGACTTTCATAGACTACGAAAATAAATACTCTCAAATAGAGAAGACCTGCCTAGCTCTGGTATGGATGTGTCAGAAGCTAAGATACTACATGCTGGCATCTGAAGTCAAAATCTTGTCTAAACTCAATCCTCTCAAATACATTTAGGAGCAACCTTTCCTCAGCGAACGGGTCGCCAAATGGAAAGTCCTACTGATGCAGTATGACCTAGAATATGTCTTGCAGCAATCAATAAAAGGTCAAGCAATCGCAGATCAATTGGCGGATTTTCCTCTGGCAGAAGAAGTGAAAGCCGAAGATGACTTCCCTGATGAGCAAATATGCAATATCCAACAATCTCCAATCTGGAATTTATTTTTTGATGGTTCCAAGAATATGGCTGGAATAGGCATTGGAATCTTATTAATCACTCCAAAGAAGGAGATGATTCTCTTCTCTCTTAAGCTTGATTTTCAATGTACCCATAACATGGTCGAGTATGAAGCCCTGATTCAAGGTCTAAAGATTCTACTAGACTTCAATTTTAAGAGAGTGCATGCCTACGGCGACTCATTACTCGTTGTCAATCAAGTCAGAGCCGAATGGCAAGTTAAAGATCAGAAGCTATTTTCTTATCAGAAAATTATTTCAGCTCTTGTCAGCAAGTTTGAAGAATTCCAGCTCTTCCATATCAAGAGAGATTTTAATCAAGTGGTCGATAGCCTAGCCAGTTTAGGTTCCATTATGGCATTCAAGAATGGAGAATCTTGTTGCTCCTTTGAAATTGGCAGACTTGACCAACCTGCCTTCCTTCCAACAGAACATGTAAACCAAATTGAACAAAAGAAGAAGCCATGGTATTATAATATCAAAACTTTCATAGAAACTGGGGAATTTCCCCCAGAACTCTCGAAGAAAGAGCAACGAGCAATCTAGCGTATGTCTACTCAATATTTCATTCTGGCCAATGTCCTCTATCGTCGTGGATTTAGTTCAGAGTATTCCAGATGTTTAGATGAAGACGAAGCCAAAGAAGTCGTGCGAGAAGCACACAAAGGCATTTGTGGTGGTCACGTCGGCTACCAAACCCTTGTCAAGCAGATCGTCAGAGCAGGTTACTACTGGAAGACTATGCAGCAAGACTGTTACTATTTTGTGAAGAAATGTATCCAATGTCAGATACATGCACCTTCTATTCATGCTTCCGCAACATATTTGCAATCTGTTGTCTCTTCATGGCCATTCTCTATGTGGGCCTTCGATGTCGTAGGTCCCATCACTCCTTCTGCTTCGAATGGCCATAAATACTTCCTTGCCGCAACAGAATATTTCACCAAGTGGGTAGAAGCCATCACCCTACGCACAGTAGAAGGCCGACACGTATTCTCTTTCATTCACAAGAGCATCCTTTGCCGTTTCGGCATCCCACGTGACATCGTGTCAGATAATGGCAGTCATTTCAAGAATGAAAAGATGAAGATATTTTGCTCAAAGTTCAAAATCTATCATCATTTCTCCGCTCCCTACTATCCTCAAGGGAATGGTCAGAAAGAAGCTACCAACAAGATTTTAATTCGTATCTTGGAACGAACTGTAGAAACAGGCCGTGACTGGCATAAGAAGATCCACGATGCACTATGGGCCTATCGGACCACCATTCGCACTCCAACGAATGTTACTCCATCAGAACTGGTCTATGGAACAGAAGTAGTATTGTCGCTACATGTTCAGGAGCCTGCTTTGGAATTTGCTTCACTTCTGCAATTACTCCTTCATCAATACCAGCAACAGCGACTGGTACAGCTAGACTTGCTCGATGAGAGAAGGCTAAAAGCAGCAGAGCATGCCTAATCCTATCGCCAGAGAGTAGCCAGGCAGTACGCGAAGTCTGTTATCGAAAGGAGATTCAAAGTCAATGATTTAGTGCTTCGATCCACAGCTTATCTCAAGCATCATCCTGGCGGGAAGTGGTCGCCAAATTGGGAAGGCCCATATGTCGTCAAAGAAGCATTACCCCGTAACTCATATCAGCTCATCAACGCCGATGGGGTAGAATTGTCAGATCCCATTAATGCTCGACACTTGAAAAAGTTCTATACTTAAAGCATCTACTCTTTCTTTGTAATCCTCCAATTTTCTTCAATAAGGATCATACTTTCTTTTCCCAGTACACTGGGGCATTTTTAAAATTGTGTTCTGTATGCGGGCAAAATAAGCAAATCTCTCATTTTACACACTTGCACATGCATGTGCATCAATTCACATTCATTTGCATTCAACTGCATTAACAACAATCTGGTCAGTATTGGGATTTCAACAAACAGTTCCATCACAATTTCTAATGATTCCAAGTTGAAAGATAATCACCAGTACTGAACCAAAACCCAGCGCTCGAACTGGTATTATTTCAAAATCCAATGCTCAAACTGGTACATTTTCAAAATCCAACTTTTAAGTCGGTCTTTGAAAACCGAGTTCCGACTCGAGTTTTTATTCAAATTATCTTCCTTTGAAGATCCGAGTTCCGACTCGGGTTTGATTCAAATTATTTCCTTTGAAAACCGAGTTCCGACTCAGGTTTCCCTTCAAATTATTTTTCCTTTTGAAAAGTCGAGTTCCGACTTAGATTTTCCCTTCTAATTATTTTCCTTGGTTGATCCGAGTTCCGACTTGTGATCTCTTTACCTTATTTGAGCTCTGACCCAAGCTCTTCATTCCTTTGTTGATCCGATTTCCTACTGGTGACCTCTTTACCCTATTTTGAGCTCTAACCCGAGCTCTTCATTCTCTTTTATCGGTCCGGGTTCTGATTTGTGATCTCTGTATTTTTATTCGAGCTCTGACTCAAACTCATCATTCTCTTTTGTTGATCCAAGTCATTTCGATCCTCAGGGTCAGTCAATTTCTCACATTTGATATTTTGCCCACCAATTTTTAATTCAAATCTTTAGATCATTCAATTCTCCAATCTTGACCCCTGGGTTACCCAATTTCCAAATTCAAAATTCCAATTCCTAATTCCAATTACCAAATTCTCAATTTTGACCTTCGGGTCACTCAATTCTCAATTTTGACCTTCGGGTCACACAATTTCGACCTTCAGGTCACTCAATTCTCAATTTCGACTTTCGAGTCACACAATTTCAACCTTTCGGTCAACCAATTCCCAATTTTGACCGTCAGGTCATCCAATTTCGACCTTCGAGTCATCCAATTTCCAAACAATCAATTTCCAATTTCCAATTTGGACCTTTGGGTCAATCAATCTCAATACCCAATTTCAATTATTTTTTCTTGCGAGAGACCCTTTTAGGGAGAGTTCGAGGGAGCTCGTTCTTTTCGTATGCTATCCAATTCGTTCACTTAGCCCTTTTAGGGAGAGTTTAAAGGGATGCGTCTTTGTGAACCGTTAACAAAACAAATTCCAATTTCACACAAGGAACCCTTTTAAAGGGAGAGGCTTGACGGAGACTCGTTTTTCTTGTGACCCCCCAATTTTCCTACTAGGTCATTTTCGTCATAAAAGACCCTCTTTTCAGGGAGAGTGTGATGGACTCGTTCCTTTCATGACCCAATTTTCTGACCTCACTATTATCGGCCCCCTTTCCATAAGAGAAGCCTAATATTAGGGAGCTTTGACGAAAGCTTAATTTCTCTTCGAAAGTTCATTTTGCAAACACCTCCTCTTCAGGGAAGAGAGGAGTATTTCCCATTTCCCATTCAGGTAAGGGCTAAGCCTGGGTCTCTCTTTTTGGGGAAAAAGAGAGGAGAATTTTCGTCACGGATGTGTTGAGCCGGACCTCAAACGCTCTCTTCCACCCAGGATTTCAAGAACATTTTGTCAATTTGTCAATCAATTAATTGTTGATTTCAGAATCTTTATTGCACAAATCTTTACCTCAGTTCACCTTCAGCATTACTTCCAAAAGAGTGAAGCTTTTGCGAAAAGAGATTCAAAATTCAAATTCTTTCCATTGGCCAACCAAAAGGACGAAGGATAAATCCTCGATATCGCCAGAAAAGAAGATTCAATGTTATTGCAAAACCATAAATGATTGATATTGATCGCAGTCAATGGCACATTTTTAAAGACCATTCTTGTAAAGATGAGGCAGTGAAAATATCCTGAGCACTAGAAAAAGTGAGCATTCACCCAAGCTGCAATTAAATATCCGCAAAAGGGATCTCTCAATTATCGTCAAGATGAAGGCGAATTAAGCGAGTAGACCCCCGGGGCCAAAGAAGATTTGAAACATCTCCAAGATGACGAAGTTTATGACGGAGTTTATGACGGATCTTTCCAGAGAAAGTCCAAAGCACTGTCGAGATGAAGGCAGATGCGATGAACCTTCCGACAATCCCCAAAAGATATTTAATTTCCGCTATCATCCAAAAAATCTCTAACCCAAGAGCCAATATCGTCAAAGAAGGATCGGAACATCTCCAAGTTGAAGGAGTTTGTGATGTACCCTTCCAAAAAAAAAAGAGCAAGAAAGAGAGGGAAAAAAAAAGAGAGAAAAAGGTCAGGACATCTATCCAAAATAAAGGATGATGTAATAAACTCTCTCGAAGCCCAAGAAAGCCAAAAAGAGTGCAGAAAGATTATCATGAGAGAAGCTCCCAGGATATCAAACTGCTAAATCTATCAAGAATTTTCTTTAAATCTGTGAAATTCTATTATCAATATTCTTTCATCAATTGCTTTCATAATATCAAATTCTCTTTCCTGTTCATATCAAGGAAATTGATAGCTTCCTTGAAGAAGGTCAACCGCAAGTAATTTGGATTCCAAATCTCAATTCTACGAAGTGAACCTTGTTTGGAGGTAATGCTTCAGGTAGAAAAGAAAGAATATTTTGCAACAATGCGTATCCTTTTCAAATATTTTGAATCAACAACAAAATTTTCAACATTTGATGATATTTTCTAACTATCCTGACGTGAAGTGAGAACTTGATGTCCGTTTTTTATATATCCTGACACCAATTTTAAATCCCTCTTAAGGACTTGATTCCTTTCCTTCTTTGAGAGCATGAGCTCTCAGATTCGCACACTTCCCTGTGTCCCCACTGTCCAACCATAGACAGTCTCATTTCGGTTCGAGGTCGAACCACCAATCATTTCTCGCAAAAGGCAATTTCAAAAGCTATTTAGTCTCAGCAATGAGGCACCCGGCGCCCAAAATCAACCCCTTTTCAAGCTTTAGGGACCCCATTTTCCTTCCTTTTGCAAAACCCCTGTCGGATTTATTATGCAAAATCTGAAGGTTCCACCATACTATTTCATTATCCGCCCAATCAGGATAAGGGTATAAACCTGAGCCTCATTCAAAGAGGTATTCCATTTTTCGCCCAATCAGGATAAGGGTACAAACCTGAGCCTCACTTGATGCAGTATTTCATTTTCCGCCCAATCAGGATAAGGGTACAAACCTGAGCCTCACTTGATGAGGTATTTCATTTTCCGCCCAATCAAAATAAGGGTACAAACCTGAGCCTCATTTGATGAGGTATGTCATTTTCATTCCACCCGATCAGGTTAAGGGTATAAACCTGAATCTCATTTCAATGAGATGTTTCATTCCTCAATCAGGTTAAGGGTCAAACCTGAGCTTCGTTCCATACGAGTATTTCTGTCTCATCCAGGTTAAGGGCATAAACCTGAATTTCACTCTCACAGAGTGAGTCTTTCCTCTTCATTCTCCATTTCATATCTATCATCTTCCTCGGGCTAATTTCTTCATACTCAGTCAGATCCTTCTAACTGGGGCATTTTTATATACCCCAAAATTTGGTGTGTGTTTTTTGCCACTAAGCTCGGCCATAAGCCGGCTTAGTAGCAAAGAGGGGCATCTGTAAACACCCCAAATTTTCACTCACCTTCCTAACATCTCTACCAATTATCACATTTCAGTTCTCCGGAATCAATGAAGGGCAAAATGGTCATTTTCTGAGATTGAACCTTGTAGAAAGTCTAAAATTTCATTCTTGAGCCTCAAAATTTCTATATTTAGGTTCAGAGACATCTTCAAACTGCAAAACTTCAAAATTCTATTATGGGCAAAAAACTAGAACTTCCAAGTCCTGGCTCAAAGTAGCATTTCTTGAAACATGTCTTTGCATAGCATTGCATGAACATTTCATATCATTTCACTGCACAGCATGTCATTTCGAGGTCCAGAAATTCTCGATTTCAAAATTTCTCAATCCAGATTCGAGTTTTAACTCTTTTCAGAATTGATTTCAAAACCCTGGGTTTTCAAAATTGCCAATCTTTCCCATTTTACCCCCCAGGACTTTTTAATTACAAAAGTTTTTTTTTCAGGAAAATAATCTGGATATTTGGATATTGATTTTAAAGATTTTATCTCAAAACCTTTTGCAAAAAGATTTTAAATCTCTTTACAAAATTATTGTATTTTCTTTATCCATATTTTTGCCCTGAAAAACCAATTTTTTTCAAGTTCTTGAAAACAAACAAAGTTTTATCTCGTATTATAAAAATTCCAAAAAACAAAGTTTTTTCTTCTGCTTTTTAGTTTCAAATAAATGGAGCGGGGCCCGCCTTTGAACTAGCATCATACTCAGATTCCCAGGTAAGTTTCTTATTTTCAAGCGGGACCCACCCGGAGATCGCACCAATTTGCAAATTCTTCTTTTTAATTTCTTAATGTTATTTGTTTATTTATTTATTTTAGTTAGTGGGCCCACACACATGTGGCACCCCAATTGAAAATAAAAGATTTGCAAAAACAAAATAAAACTTTATTTTTCAAAAGGATTTTAAAACTGGATTGAGGTGGCATTTCCATAAAAGCCTCTCATATTTCATTATTCATTTTATTTCTTTTCATTTATTTGCTTGAATAAGATTTCTTTTTAAAAAAGAAACAGCCTTAAATGGCACAGCCGAACTTCCCCAAAGAAAAAAACAAATAAATTTCATCTTACCTAGAACTTAAGAAAATGAAATGAAATATTTGAAAAAAAAACAAAAGACGCCCTTTTAAAAACGGTAGCATTGAAGTTTCAATTTGAAAAAAAAAATCAAAAAGCATAACTGAAAACAAGAAGCTGCATTTTTTTTTTCTTTTGGGAAAGAGGCTGAAGGTCTTTAAAAGACCCAGCCATTGATCGAGAAAAAGGGAGGATCGAGTGATTTTTTTGGGGATTTGCTTTCTTATTGCAGGAGTTTTTCTGCCGTGGAGGGGATCCTCATTGGGGATTTGGTCTTGAAGGTCCAAAAGATCCAGCTGTCTCCTGCATCTTCTTCAGCCCATCAGCCGCAGAAAATCCATAGCGTTCCTGCATCTCCTTCAGCCCATCAGCATAGGCAGCCAACATTTTCACCTTGCCTTCAGCTTAGTAGCAAAAGATCCAGCCGGCGACTCCTCCATCCAGCGTGAAGACCATCCACCTTCAGCCCAGCCATAGAAAACCAATCCTTTTGCTGCTATCTATAGGGTGTGTGCAGGGGAATAAGAGATGGCCCTCCAGCTGCTGAAAAACCTTATTCCATTGAAGATTATCTGAATGTAACTAAAGAACAACTTAAAGTTGCTCCTGCTGCAAAACAACTAGAGCCATCTGCTATTAAAAAAGCTTCTGAAGGTTTGTTTTTTTTTTCTCTTTTGATTTGTTACCTACATTAGATCATTAATATTCTTTACTTCAATGTTTTGTTCATATTTATAAATTTAAGATGATGTGATAGCAGTGCATAAAATTCACAAAAAAAAAAAAAAGCTAAAAAACTTTCATGGTCAGCACTTTTGCCCAATAGCTTTATCAAGAAACCCATGATGTACATTTCTTTCTGTTTGTTGATTAAGCATTACCATTTTGATAAATATTATGTAAATTAACAGTGCCATTGGAAATCAGTACTCAGCTCAAGAACCCTGAAGGTGAGAAAACCGTGTAGAAAGGCTCCTAGACGCTAGCAACGTGTTTGGTAGCTGAATACCTCCTTGACTAAGTTGTTCATTTTATTATAAGCTGATGTATATGATGAGTCTGGTTAAGCATGATCTTAGGAAAACCTGCACAGGATAGTTGCTCATTGACGGGTTGGTTGCACTGGTTATTTGACATCTGGCTGTGTTGAAGGTTAATGAAGCTGGTGGTCATTAATCTTGGATTTTATTTTATTTTTCTGATTAGCTACAACAGTTATGCCTAAGATGTTGCAGACTATCATGGTTATTTGCAGGTGACGTTAGCTTATTCGAGCAGATAAAATCTGCATCCAGGAATGTCGGTCATCTACTGGTTGGTGTTTAATTACTTGTGTCATCAAAAGAGGGTTTTCCAGAATGGCTTTTATTTTGTGTTCCCATTTAGAAAAGCTTTGAATTTCAAAAGTCCAAGCAAGTGACGGGTACTCAGTCACTAGTATCATCTGTGTAAATAGTCAATTAGAAATTCAGTGAGGTACCGCCAATTGGGGCTGTGTAGAGTTGAAGTGATAGAGGGATATAAAGTCATTAAAGAGCTAAGAGATGGGACCTATGGAAGTGTCTACAAGGCACTCAACCTAGAATATATAGATATAGATATATATACATGTATATACATCTATATATATGTATATATATAGATATATATATACTTATATATATATAGGGATATCTTCATGTACACTTGTTTTCACATATATTTTTCTTTTTCCTTTTCTTTTTGTAAATACATCTTCACCATCACATGTCATTTATTATAAATTCAAGCATTTAGATATAACCATGTATATCTTCATTGTACATATAGTATATATACCCATTTCCTTGGATATTTTGTACTAATTCTCATTTTGCAGGAAAATCTGGAGGATGCTGATTCTTTTATACCATGTATTTTTTTTTTCATTTATTTTAACTTATGTCAGAGATGTAACAATCAAACTTGGAATAATATTTACTTTTACTGCTTAGATTAGGATGCTTCTCATGTAGTTTGAATCCTGCAATACCCTGATTCTATGATGCATATATCTCAATTTTCAAAATTCACCGTGGATGAACACGAATGGCACGTGCACCAACTCTTAGAGAGTTGATGAACTCGGTGGAGTCCATATTTACGGCCCTAGTCGGAATATGGACGAGACCCAGATCCATCATCTTTCTACTAGTCACACTGAGCCTACACTCTTAGGCTATCTTAAAAATGCACATCATATTTCCAATGTTTTCAAAATATTGTGAATTAACTCAAATAAACTCTGAACATATTCATGGCCACATTCAGAATATGTGAAGGATTTACTTTGTCTTAATACACATTTTTCCAACAAATTTCTCAGAAAAATCTTTTCAAAGTGCATTCATTCAAATCATGTGCATCATGGCATCATCTGCTTTTCTCATGATTTTCTCAAGAAATTTTCATTCTCTGTAAATCGATTTCTCAAGAAACCATGAAGATTTCCGAAGTTGGATTTCCCAAGTTAAAGTTTTCCCGTGATTTTTCCTGAAAATATTATTTTCTTAAGATGCTTTTCAAAAGGAATTTCTCATCTTTCTCAAGAATCAAAGTCGAATTTCAGATACTTCAAGGACAAGATTCTCAGGATTTCAAATTCCTAAGTTTTGAATTTTCTTCTTTAATGAGTTTTCCTATAAATTTCCCATCATTTTCCTAAGAAAATTCTCAAAGTCCAAGTTTTCCTGACAAGTGTTTTCCTTTTCAAGTGTTCATCTTTTCTCAAGAATTCTTTCCATTTTCTCGAGATTCTCATTTCTTCAAGATTTTCCAAATCTTTATAAACTTTCTCGAGATGTCAAATCTTCTTCGTCTGAGTTTCCTGAGAGATTGATTTCCATCTTTTTTTCTAAGAAATGCTTTTCAACTCCAAATGTTTTCTAAGCATACATCATATTTTTCCAACTTGCATTTTACAAAAACCTCATAGCACATGCCTGAATTCTCTGTGCATTTAGGATAGAACACAATTTCGATGATTTAGCTATGTCAAGCACAATTTTGGTCTTTGGTTTGATTACCTTTGTTAAAGGCGGCAGGAACGGTCGAACCTCGTACCGACAGGTCGAGCCCCATCCCATGGATTTTCCCGCGATTTTCAAAAATGGAGGCGAGTATTTCAAAACAATTTCCAAAATCCGGTCAAGTTTGAATCACGAAAGCATTTTCCTCTCTCTTCCGCAGGGAAGGGAAGACGGGAAAAATTTTGCGATGATAACACCGATCCATCAATCGGATGGATCCCTTCCTCTACGTAGCATTAACATGAAATACCATCCTTTCATGTTATTGGAAACACATAAATAGCCTTTTCTATGCAAGATGGATCTAGTTTTACACTAGATTCATCTTTCTAAAGAAGGTAGCAATAGAGTTTTAATAAAATTTGTAAGCCATAAGAAGACACGCAAGCTCACCTTGGGTTTGCTGGGATTGGCTGAAGGAGGAGGGAAATGCCTTGCTGCTGCAGCTACCACCAAGGTTGGAGCTGGTTGTGGTCAAGTAAAGAAGGTGGGCTGAAGCAAAGAGTTTGGACTGCAGCAATGGTAGCACCGGTTGATTGGAATGGTTGAAGCATCGACTGGAGAGGCGTGCGGCTGCAGTGAGAAGGCTGGAGTCGTAGGATATTGCTACTACTTTGATGTTGTGGCTGGAGCAGTGGTTGGATAGTGATACAATAAAGGGGAAAAAGATAATAGTTGGGTGTGGAAGTTGTTACCAATGGAGGATCGTCTAGAGGGGCTGCCTTGATGGGGGTGTAGTTGCTGCTAATGTTGTCACCAAGTGGAGGCTGGACTGACGAAAGCTGGAACAAAAGTTGAAGGTAGTTGAACCAGTTGAGGGGAGGCTGCTAGGGTTGAGTGGGCAAGAGGGAGAGAGAGCAAAAGAGAGAAAGGGAAAGAGAGTTGGAAAGGAGAGAGACCAAGTGTCTATGGGCCAGCCGTATGATGCTTGAGGTAATTGGATAGAGGAGAAGGCAATAAGAAGGAAGGAAGAAAGGGAGGGAGGGAAAGAAAGAAGAAAAGAAAGGAAGGAAGGGAAAGAAGAAAGAAAGAAAAGGGGAAGAAGAAAAGGAAAGAGAAGAAAGGAAGAGGAAGGGAAGAAAAGGAGGAGAGGGTGGTTGGCGACAAGGAAGAGAGGGAAAAGGAAGAAGAAAGAAAAAAGGAAAGAAAGGGAAGGAAAAAGGAAGAAGAGAAGAGAAGGAAAGGAAAAAGAAGAAGAAAGGAAAGAAAGAGGAGAGAAGAAAGGAAAGGGGGGAAGAAAGGAAAAAGAAAAGAAGAGAAGAGGAGAGGGTGTCGACCACCTCGGTGGGACCCACTTGCCTCCTCTTAAATAAAATAATAAAAGAATAAAAGAATAAAAGAAAATAGAAAATAGAAAAAGAAGGAAAGGGAAACATTTTTTTTTTGAAAGATTTTGAGTGTGGCGCCATTTTGAAGTGAGCCCACACATTATTTTGAAAGTTATTTTGAAAACCAAAGGGGTAGAATGATTTCTCAGAAAATTTTTGGATTAAATAAAATATTTTTGGCAACTTTGAAATAAAACTCAAAATTTGAAATTTTATACCCCTTTATAGAGTAGATCCAGTTTGAAATTTGAAAATCGAGTTTGAAAAGAATCCAGATTGTTTTCTCGGGAAAATATTTCTAAATTTAGAGTCCTGGGAGTAAAAATGTTAATTTAAAAACCAAGGTTTGAAATTGATTTCGAAAAGCTTTGAAATTCGAATCTGGATTAGAATTTTCAAATTTGGAATTCTGGATCTCGAAAATGAGATGAGATGAAATGTAATGAAATGATATGAAATGATGAGAAATGATATGGAATGTCATGCGAAATGCAAACCCTGGATGAAGAATTTTGGATATTGGACCCTGATTGACAATTGTACCAGTTTAAAAAGTGATAAATTTGATAAAAACATGCAAAATGGTTCAAGAAATTGTTTTTGTCCCTGCCAGGCCAAGAGTGACACTGAAAATTGGGGTTTTAACTTGTTTGAACTGAAATAAACTAGAATGAACTGGGTTCTAGGGTTTTAGAACTCAAATGAACTGACAAGACACTGACTCAACTAAACTCCTAGACTGAATTGTTAAGAAATGATGCCATTTTCAGAGAAATGGTGAGAAATGATCACTGGAATGAAGTGAGTTACAAACAAGAATTGGGTTTGAGCTGGAACAAAAATCAGTAATACTGAGATGAACTAAAACGAAAGCTCAAACACTAGCTCAACTGACTTGACTTAGCTCAATTTCAGCTGAAATGAACTCCTACATTGCAAGAAATAGTTTTGAACTAAAATTAGAGCACTTGAACTCCTGGTGAGCTCAAGCTAGACTCAAGGGAATAGGATTGACCAAGAATAACTGACTTGGAGATAATTGGCTTGGATTCGAGTTAGAAATGAGCCTATTTTGGCAGGAATGATCAAAAATGAACATGACATTCTCTTCGTGAGCTCAGGTAAGCTAGAAATGACTGACATTCTAACTGTTCTGAGCTTAAGAATGAGCTTGGTCGACTCTGACTGACAGAGTTTTGGGATGACCTAGGGAAAAATTGGTAATTTTCCTGGTGAAAGGGGTAAAATGGTACCTAAACTGAGACGGACCTAGGGTTGGACTCTTATACTGACCTACCAAGGTTGGCATATGCAAAGGGGTATGTCCAAGAATGGATGAGGAAAATTTGGGGTGTTTACAAATGCCCGTTTTGCTATTAAGCCAGTTTAGGGCCGAGCTTAGTGGCAAAGAAAAATACACCAAATTTGGGTTATATATATAAAAAAATGCCCCAGTTAGAAGGATCTGACTGGTTATGAGGAAAATTAGCCTTGATGAAAATGGTATGTATGAAATGGAGAATGATGAAGAAGGATTCACTTCATAGAAGGTTTTGCCTTTAACTTGGATGAGACGGAAAATACCTCACATAGAAACGAGCGCAAAGAAGGCAATGAAAATGGTTTTCCCTAAAGGCTTTGGAAAAGGGAGTGATTTTGAGTGTCTCATGACTGAGACTGAATTGCTTTTGAAAAATGGCCTTTTGCGAAGAATGGTTCAGGTTTAACCCTTATCCTGAAAGGGAGATGAAATACCTCATCAGACTGAGGCTCAGGTTTAACCCTTAACCTGATCGGGAAATGAAATACCTCATCAGAATGAGGCTCAGGTTTAATCCTTAACCTAATCGAGAAATGAAATACCTCATCAGAATGAGGCTCAGGTTTAACCCTTAACCTGATCGGAAAACGAAACACCTCATCAGAATGAGGCTCAGGTTTAACCCTTAACCTGATCGGGAATGAAAATGATAAATGTCATTTGTAGGAGGTAAATTGGAAGGTGAATAAGACAACTTTCTTGAAAAGAAATAAGGCAATGGAAATAGGATTGTAAGAGGCAATCTTGGAAGATGATTAAGGCAATTCTCTTTGAAGAAGTATCAGATGGATTTTCCATCAATGTGAAATATGAATAAGGTGATCCTTTTGGAAAAGGAGTAAGGCGACTCTTCCGACAACGTGAAAGCAAAACAAGACTATCTTTTTGAAGAGAAGTAAGGCAATTCTTTCAACAACGCGAAAGATGACAAAGGCTATCCTTTCAAAGAAAAGTGAGGTGAATCATTCAACAACACGAAAGATGATAGAGGTTATCCTTTTGGAGAAAAGTGAGGTGAATCTTTCAACAACGCGAAAGACAATAAAGGCTATCCTTTCAGAAAAAAGTGAGGCAAATCTTTCAACAACGCGAAAGACGATTGATGGTATTTTTTTGCAAGCGTTATTTAAAACGTATTTTCATCGTTGCAAATGTTTTGGAAAATCACCCATCAAGTAATAAAAACTGACTTTCCACAAATGTGGCGAGTACAGGTCGAATCCACAGAGAACGAGATACACTCAGATTAAAACTAAATATTGCATTTTATTGATATTGAACTTGTTCAATTACAGAAAATATTACAAAGGAATCAAAATTGAACAAGAACAGAAAAGATATGCGCAATGACTTAAGTTTGCGAACACAAGGGCATTTTCGTCAGTTCATTTGATGCGACAATCTATCACTAAGACGAGATGTTCTTACTGCAACTTAATATCACCTGCACGATATAAAAACAGAGTTAGTAAACTATATATAGGAATGGGAACGACTATTTCTAAATTAATTCTAAAATTACTCGCTAACCTAATTCTACGTAAAACGAGAAATTACCAGAGTTAAGTTCCTAAATTACGTATCCTAATGCTACAATTAACCCTGGAATAATGTTAAAAACCTAATAAAACACTAAAAATCGAATTAGAAAAACTACGAAAATCAACTCAGTAAGCAAATAACTGTTTTGCCCCTGAATAGTGCAAAATCAGATTCAAATAGATCTTCGCAAACAGGAAGTATGAAGGGGCAGACTACGTCCAATTCTAGGTATTTCTCTTTTGTTCTCTTTCTGACAGACTCAAGAGTCTGTCGGACTTTACGGAATTGAAAAACTCATCCGGGAACTTCGAATATAAGTGTTTCAAGTTCGATACAAATTCTAGAACCATTTGACCTGAAATCTAAAATCGCGAAAAATCAAATTTTGCAAAATGCTTAAAATGCAAACCAAATCAACTCTTAATGAGTTGATTTTTAGTTTGCATACAGTTAACACACTAATGAATATCATAGAACAGTAATATCGGGAAAACTCAAAATATTGCACATAAGGTAATGAGTGCAAATCAATGCAAAAATCGAATTTTCACTTCAGTACACTATTCACTAGAATAACTGCAATGTTCGCACTATCTAATCAACACATCTGCAAAAACAAACTTCTACCTACCTAATGGCATTAAACAAAACTAAACATCAGTAAATGAAACTAACTGTGTTAAGCATTACCTTAAACTGTATAAAACTAAAACTAACTTATCATACATTCTAATGTTAAGACAGGACCAATCTAATTAATCACTTAAAACACAACACAATCCTAATATTATCTAGATTATTTTACTACAGTCAAGAATTGAGTATGATAATTATGCTAAAACATAGATTAAGCAGAACTTAGTAAATTATATTGAACTGAACTTACCTAAATCGAGTAAAGGGAATACACTTATAAAATCATGCTACACCTAACAGTATACTAACCTAATATATCAACGCAACACCCTGTTAATTAACCATCACAGTAACTAAAGCTGATTCTAACAACCAACAATCACAGATTAAAACCTATATACATGCACATCCCAAAAATTGGGTAACATGAAACAACCCTACTCAAGGCGCAATTTAGAACTACACATCCTATCTAAATTCCCTAATTCAATAATGAACACCTAACTTATTATTAATAACACAGAAAACTACTACTACATAAAACATACTGCTTAATCAATCTACTAATTAATAGTTACGCAACTGAACCTAAAGCTAGCACAGCATATTATAATGATCACTCATGTTCACCCGCCCCAAATCAAAATATATTCATGACATTAAAACCAGATTCAAGCGAGCAACAACTATTCTATAAAATTTAACAGTTCTACATCTGTTATTAACATCGAATGCGCTAGAGGGCAATCTAATTCCAGTGACAACAAAAATTATCAAAAACACAAAAACTGAATATGCTAAAATTCAAGCTAATTATACTGACTGCTGAGATTCACGTTGCTACTCAAACACTAACATTTAAACTAAATTACACCTAAGCAGTTGGGCGAAAAGCCCAAACAGCATAGCTTTAGCCAGCTAGAATTGATCTAGCCAGTTTGGGCACCAATTGGGGAATCACTGCTGATGCAATCACCAATTCTGCAAGAACTGAAAAGAGGTAAACAAAATAGACTAGACACTCTACAATGCTGGTTCAAGCACTAACAATCTAATTCTAAGGTTGGAACAACAAGAAACGCAGACAATGAGTGAAACAAACACAAAAAATCACACACTCACTATGGGGGTTTTTACACTAGAAGAAAGGGGATGCGAGGGCTTACCAGGCTACTCCAGAAACCCGAGGAATGAGGAGGTAGGGGGAGCAAACTCTGCCTCAGTTCTGCACCTAAAGACCCTCGTTGATGTTGTCTAACATCTCTTTGTTGCAGGTTGCTGGAACTCGTAGCAGGTAGGTCTCCGAAGATGGTGTGAAGACTATGATAAAGAGAGAAAGCCAGCTGGGGGTAGGGCTGGCTAGCAATGGCAGAGCATACAGCACCCAGACCACAGCTGGAGCCCTTTCATGGCTGCCGGTTCCTGCAAGAAGGAGCATAAGATGTTAGGTTCAGCAATAAAAGGAAAGCAAGGTAGAGATGAAGGATAGAGATGGTAGAAGAGGAATGGAGGCAGCTACAATAGCGGCTGCAACTTTGGCAAACCCAGAGGATGAAGAAGAAGGAGGCGTGATGGGGGCTGAGAGAGAAGAGAAGGAAAGAAGAGTCGGGTTTTAGGGCACAACAATCAAGGCAAAGATGCCCCTCATTTGGGCATCTTTTTGGTTTTATACCAAGAGTCCCTCTTTCTGGAAATTCCAGAAAGAGGATTAAAAAAGAAATAATGGTTAGGCGCCCTATTCTGAAGAGGTTTTTAGCAATTTATTTGAAAAATCGAGTTTGAGGTGGAGTGTGGGTTGGATTGTGGTGTTTTGGCTCAGATCCAAGGCCCAAATGGATCAGTTGGATCCAAAATGTCCTGATTTGCTTCGAGGTTCGACCCGTTTCACTAAAAATATGATATTTCTCTCGTTTTAAGTCCAATTCGAACGAAATTCAAACTGTAGCTCAATGACACCTATATGCATCTAAGTGTGGGTTCTAAACCTATAAATGAGGAGTTTATGTAATAAAAATATATTATAATTATGTGTAATTTACGCATCATTAAATACCCCCATGCTAGAATAATTGCTAGTCCCTAGCAATATACCCTACCCTTGCAATAAAGATATGGACTACCCGAATAAAATGCAACTTATTAAACAACTAACTCACTTTTGTAGGAATCATGGTTTCATTTAGCACATGCAACAAGCCTTTTAAACCCCTGGGTTACCCCAATGGATGAGCAAGGTCTCGTAAGGGTTTGCAGAGATGCTACCCACAAACATCAGAGATCATACAGAACTTCAAAGTTTTTTGATAAAGTGTTAGGCAATTCAAGAAATCAAATTTAGCAGACATTTCATGTAATTTTTCACTTCTCAGAACATAATTAGAGATTCTATGCCTCCACAATAAAAATTTTCATTTCCTTCTTCTAAAAATCGCATTTATCTATGATTGTTTCTCATAAAATCGTCTATTGTCATGCTATTGTTCATTTTTCATCACTTGTATCTTTTTCTGCACAGTCTTACTTTCTACTTCTAAGCAATGAATTTTTCCTTTCATTTAAGCTCTCATTTGATGAAGAAAGGTGTTTCTCTCAAGTATATTAGTATAATTAAAGATATGTATGAAGGAGTAGTAACCAATGTTTGCACTTGTGGAGGGGTGACAACCAATTTTCCTATAACGGTTGGGTTACATCAAGGATCTGCTTTAAGCCCTTTCCTATTTGCTATAGTGATGGATGAGCTTACGAGATCAATTCAAGAAAATGTGCCGTGGTGTATGTTGTTTGTTGATGATATTATTTTGATTGATGAGTCTAGAGCTGGGGTTAATGCTAAGTTAGAATTATGGAGACAGACATTGGAAGCAAGAGGTTTTAAGTTGAGAAAGAGTAAGACAGAATACATGGAATGTCGATTTAGTAAGCAACGAAATAGAGATGGGAGTGTAGTGAAGCTTGGGGAGCAAGAAATACCGGTGGATGATTCTTTCAAATATTTGAGATCTATCATTCAAAAGTATGGAGAAATTGATGGAGATGTAAATCATAGGATAAAGGTTGGGTGGATGAAATGGAAGAGTGCAACTGGAGTGTTGTGCGATCGTAGAATGCCATTGCGGTTGAAGGGAAAGTTTTATAGGACGACTATTAGGCCCGCTTTACTATATGGTACGGAATGTTGGGCTGCTAAGAGACATCATATTCATAAAATGGGTGTAGCTGAGATGCGTATGCTGAGATGGATGTGTGGAAATACAATAAAAGATAAGATTCGGAACGAGGAGATACATAAGAAGGTAGGCGTTTCACCCATTGAAAATAAGATGAGAGAAAATTGTTTACGGTGGTTTGGACATATTCGACGAAGGCCTAATGATGCTCCAGTTAGAAGGATGGAGAAATGGGAAAATATATTAGTTAAAAGAGGTCGGGGTAGGCCTAGGAAGACATGGATGGAGGTGATAGGAAAGGATATGAATGCTTTGAACCTCACCGAGGACATGGCATTGGATAGAAATGAATGGAGGAGAAGGATTCATGTGGAAGACCCAGAATGATTTTCTTTGTTGGTTCATATCGCCGACCCCAATTGTTTTGGGATGAAGGCGTAGTTGTTGTTGTTTTGTTGTTGTATTTAAGCTCTCATTTTCTTTTTCATTGAATTTTCAATTTTTCCAATTTTTCAATTCTTTTCTTTTCTTTTCTTTTCTTTTCTTTTCTTTTCTTTTGATAGCTTGTGTGTAGTCTGCTTTTGCGCCCTGTGCAATGTTAATGCCTTCTCATACCACTATCTGTATGTCGATGGCGTTAACTAGGCACAAAAGTGACTTCCTTCATTTACCTCTTCGACATGAGGTTCAGACATTTCAACTTGTGTCTGGTCTCAGCTTCTGAGGCTCACAAAGTTTTCATTCTCCTTTTTAGGTGGAATTCAAACGCTTTAACTAGCTTTTGAACTCATCTTACTCGGGATTGTGAAATCATCCAAACAACCTAACGCAGTCTCTTTTCTTTTAAGCTCGAGCTTTTTTTAATATTTTTCATTTAATAGGGATCCTCGTGACTAAGGCCGTAGAAAGATGGAAGCATCTGAATCACGTTGGCCTTAATCTCGTAGTGTGGCACCCCAATAGTTGGTCTGTGAATGCACGATGCCTGGGTGTACTCCGTGGGTAGGAAGTACTCCCTCAGAGGGCGCACAGGAGCTTCGAGTTCTAGGTCTCCCATTTCAGATCGGGTCTGAGAAGAACGTAGAATTCTCTCTGGATCCTCAACGAACGGTTGGAGTGGGACGCCCAAATTCTTGCGCCCTTGCATACACTGGATCTAAGTCCATATGTGTGAAACGTAACCTAACCTAACTAACTGACCTGACTACGTAAATAGAAAGAAAAACAGGAAGCAATACACAAATATCAAAGTGAGAATTAAAACTAAGTACAGTTAAACTACGCTAAGCATGTTCAAACAAAATTCAAATGCAGAATCAAATCTACTCTAAGTATGCTTCAGTACAATGATATAATTGCACGCTAAGTTATCTAGAACTCACCAGTCTAATTGCTCCAGAAGAATGCAAGTATGTGAATCCTAAATATGCAGAGCGTGAATCCTATATGTACTTACTATGTTAATCCTATTAACTAAAAAGTAAAACAGTTAATCTAAAACTAACTAAGCAAATATCAACAAATCACAAACTTAGACTTAACAAAGTATAATCGTCATTCCCTGGCAACGGCGCCAAAAACTTGATGGTATTTTTTTGTAAGCGTTATTTAAAACGTATTTTCATCGTTGCAAATGTTTTGGAAAATCATCCATCAAGTAATAAAAACTGACTTTCCACGAATGTGGTGAGTACGGGTCGAATCCACAAGGAACGAGATACACTCAGATTAAAACCAAATATTGCATTTTATTGATATTGAACTTGTTTAATTACAGAAAATATTACAAAGGAATCAAAATTGAACAAGAACAGAAAAGAGATGCGCAATGACTTAAGTTTGCGACCACAAGGGCATTTTCGTCAGTTCATTTGATGCGACAATCTTTCACTGAGACGAGATGTTCTTACTGCAACTTAATATCACCTGCATGATATAAAAACAGAGTTAGTAAACTATATACAGGAATGGGAACGACTATTTCTAAATTAATTCTAAAATTACTTGCTAGCCTAATTCTACGTAAAATGAGAAATTACCAGAGTTAAGTTCCTAAACTACGTATCCTAATGCTATAATTAACCCTGGAATAATGTTTAAAACCTAATAAAACACTAAAAATCGAATTAGAAAAACTACGAAAATCAACTCAGTAAGCAAATGACTGTTTTGCCCCTGAACAGTGCAAAATCATATTCAAATAGGTCTTCGCAAACAGGAAGTATAAAGGAACAGACTACGTCTGATTCTAGGTATTTCTCTTTTGTTATCTTTCTCACAGACTCAAGAGTCTGTCGGACTTTACGGAATTGAAAAACTCATCTGGGAACTCTGGATATAAGTGTTTCAAGTTCGATACAAATTCTAGAACCATTTGACCCGAAATCTAAAATCGCAAAAAACCTAATTTTGCAAAACGCTTAAAAGGCAAACCAAATCAACTCTGAACGAGTTGATTTTCGGTTTGCACACAGTTAACACACTAATGAATAGCATAGAACAGTAATATCGAGAAAACTCAGAATATTGCACATAAAGTAACGAGTGCAAATCAATGCAAAAATTGGATTTCCACTTCAGTACACTATTCACTAGAATAACTGCAATGTTCGCACTATCTAATCAACACATCTGCAAAAATAGACTTCTACCTACCTAATGACATTAAACAAAACTAAACATCAGTAAATGAAACTAATTGTGTTAAGCATTACCTTAAACTGTATAAAACTAAAACTAACTTATCATACATTCTAATGTTAAGACAGGACCAATCTAATTAATCACTTAAAAGACAACACAATCCTAATATTATCTAGACTACAACTTCGGCAAACCCAGAGGATGAAGAAGGAGGCGTGATGGGGGCTGAGAGAGAAGAGAAGAGAAGGAGAAGAAGAGTCGGGTTTTAGGGCACAGCAATCAAGGCAAAGACGCCCCTCATTTGGGCGTCTTTTCGGTTTTATACCAAGAGTCCCTCTTTCTGGAAATTCCAGAAAAAGGATTTAAAAAGAAATAATGGTTGGGCACCCTATTCTGGAGAGGTTTTTAGCAATTTATTTGAAAAATCGAGTTTGGGGTGGAGTGTGGGTCGGATTGAGGTGTTTTGGCCCAGATCCAAGGCTCAAATGGAGCAGTTGGATCCAAAATGTCCCGATTTGCCCCGAGGTTCGACCTGTTTCACTAAAAATGTGATATTTTTCTCGTTTTAATTTCGATTCGAACAAAATTTAAACCGTATCTCAATGACACCTATATGCATCTAAATGTGGGTTTGAAACCTATAAATGATGTGTTTATACAATAAAAATATATTATAATTATGTGTAATTTACGTATCATCAACGATAAAGGCTATCCTCTCAAGGAGGCAAAAGGTGATGCCAGAATGTGTCAAGATGAACATCGAGCTCTTCACTCCATGTCGAGATAGCAAGAAAATATTGCCAAAATGATAAAAAAATTTTGTTGATTCAAAATAATTGAAATTGATATACATTGGTGTGAAAATATTCCCTCTTGTCTACCTGAAGTATTACCTCCAATTGGGCTTAACTTTGTAGAATCAAGATTCAAATTCAAATAGCTTGCAATTGGCTTTCTTTCAAGGAAGCTATCAATTTCCTTGATATGAACAAAAAGAAAGGATTAACATTGTGAAAGAAATTGGTAAAAGAATATTGCTAATAGAATTTCACAAAATTAAAGAAGATTCTTGGTAGATTTGGCAGTTTGATATCCTGGATTTTCTCATGATGATCTTTTTGCACTCTTTTTGAGATAGACTTTGAGCTCTCTTGGGATTTTGCAAGAATTTCATTGCATCAACCTTCAACTTGGAGATGCTCTGATTTTTCTTTCTTTCTTTTTTGAAGGGTACGTCACAAACTTCTTCAACTTGGAGATGTTCTGAGCCTTCTTTGGTCCCAAGGATTATATTGATGATACTGTCTCTTTGATTGAAATCTCTTTCGATGATAGCATTGATCAAATATCTTTTAGGGATTGGCGGGAAGTTCATCGCATCAATCTTCAACTTGACGGTGATTTAAACTTTTCCTAGAAGGATACGTCACATACTCCTTCAACTTGGAGATGTTTTGAATCTTCTTTACCCTCGGGGGTCTAACTCATCCACCGTCTTCAACTTGACAATATTTTAGACATCCCTTTTGCAGATATATAATTGCAGCTTGATATTTATTGAAGAGATGTTGAAATTGAGTGGATTTTTCTTTATCACCCAGGATATTTCCACTGCCTTATTACCATAAGAATGATTTTTAAAATGTGTCATTGACTGCGATCAATATCAATCACTTATGGCTTTGCGACAACATTGAATTTTCTTTGCCGACCATATCAAAGATTTATTCTTCATCCTTTTGGTTGACCAAGGGAAAGAATTTATATTTTTTAATCTCTCTTTGCAAAAGCTTTGCTCTTTTGGAAGGAATGTTGAAGGTATTCTGAGGTAAAGATTTGTGTAATAAAGATTTTGAAATCAACAAGTATTTGACAACAAATTGGCAAAATGTTCTTGAAATCCTTGGTGAAAGCAATTGCTTGACATCCTAGCTGACACATCCATGGGATGAGGCTTAAATTTGAAGGTAAATCAAATACGAAGTTAGAATTTTGAAGGTAAGTCCTGGCACAATGCTAGATTTTGAAGGTAAGTCCAACTCAAAAGTTGGTTTTGAAAAAATGACTGAGTCGAAACTCAGATCCTGTAAGGAAAATTGAAAAATCTGACTCGAAACTCGAGTCTTCAAAGGAAAACTAGAAAGTTTGGTTTTGAAGGAAAGAAAATTTGAGTCAGAACTCAAATCCCAAAGAAAAAAAACTAAACCAATTCAGAAGGAAAGGAAATTTGAGTCGAAACTCAAATCTTCGAAGGAAAACTAGACCAATTTGGATTTAAAGGAAAGGAAATTTGAGTCGAAACTCGAATCTTTGAAGGAAACTATACTAGTGTGGACTGGGTTTGGAAACATTGACCAGTAAAAATCGAATTTAGAGGGTTCGACCAGTAAGAATTAGATTTTGATTGACTGACCAGCTTAAAAGTAGGATTTGATTGACCGACCAGCTCGAAAGCAAGATTTGATTGACCGACCAGCTTGAAAGAAGGATTTGATTGACCAACCAACTCGAAAGCAGAATTCGATTGATTGACCAGCTCGAAAGCAAGATTTGATTGAAAGGTTAATTTGACGGTTTGAAAATGGTTAACATAAAGTTGTAACCTGAAGGCAGGAAAATGACTAATATTGGTAAGATTATAACCCGAAAGGATTGACAAGATTGGTCGACCTGGAGGTTTGTTTATAAAAATTAAGTGTGAGATTGAACCATTATAGAGAACTGCATTACTTCTATGAATGGTCTCAAGTTTATCCCTTATCTTTAATGGGAAGCTCAGGTTTATCCCTTAACCTAAAGGGGAAAACTCAATTTGAAGAGAGACAACCTGAGGTTTGAATTTGGAAGGGAAATTTTTGATGAAAGATTCTTAACTTAGGATTTAAATGGACCATCATAGTTAGTTGTATGTGGTCTGATTTTCAGGATTTACCCCTTATCCTGAACGGGGAATGAATCGATGCAAATTGACATAGATCAATGCAAATGAATGCGGATGAATATGAATGTAAATAGATGCAAATGAATACAAAAATGGGTGCATATGCATGCAAAGTGAAAGATTTGTTTGATCTTGCCTCTATACAGGATGTTTTGAAAATAAATTTTAAAAAAAAATGCCCCAATGTAATGAGGAAAGAATATTTTGAACAAAAGGGTAAATGATTGATGTTTGAAGAACGCTCTCTGAAGGTGACAAAGCAACTGACTTTTGATTGATTCAGAAGGGACTCTGAAGAGGGTCATTCCTCATGAAAGGACATTTTGCTGAGAAGGAGAACAAAAGGTGGCATCAAGCTTATGAAGAAAATTGACAATTTTATTGATGTCTTGAAGGAAAATGACAAATCAATGAAAGATAAAAGGGATTACATCAACCCTTTAAAATAATAAAAGAAAGATGAGAAATGGGAAAGTGCCAGCGTGGTCAACTTTTTGAGTGATTGAGGGAAAGCTTGGTCAGGATGACTGACTGGTGCCTTCTTCATCTTTAACAAGGAGATTCTTGTCAATGCAATCTTGAATAATATTTTTGAAGACAAAGCAACGCTCATTATCGTGCCCCATAGCTCAGTAGAATTTGCAAAAGCAATCTTTTCATTTCTCTAGGATGACCGGAGGATCAGCAATTCTTGGAAGTTTAACCATTCCTTTGCTCAACATGTCCTCAAGGAGCTTTTCAAGGGGCTGATCTGGAGAAGTGAACTTGCGGTCATGACCCCAACCTTCATGCTTTGGCTTCTTTCGAGTGCTTGCTTTCTGTTGGGAGCAGGATTGAAGGGGTTTGGCAAGGATAGCCGACTGATTTGCTGCTTTGCTTTCCCCCAGAATATTCTTATCAATGCTGTCCTGGACGATGTTCTTAAAGATGAAACAATTTTTTGCATCGTGTCCTATTGCACAGTGAAACTTGCAAAATTGTTCTTTGAATCTACCCATAATCGTTGGGGAATCAATGACTTTTGGTAAACAAACCATGTCTTTTGCGAGCAAACATTCTAAAACAGTCTTGAGTTTCTAGTCCAGAGGGGTAAACTTTAGATTAGCGCTCTAGTCTTTGTGTTTTGGTTTTCCCTAACTATTCTTTTTTTGTTGAGGGATGGACTGGAGAGGTTGGTCATTCTGCTTGAAGGTGCTTTCTTTTTTGCCTTCATTGATACTTTTGTTGAGCCTGGATCCTCCCATGTTGTTGCTGCCATTATTGCCTCGATGTTCACAGAGAATGTGACTGGTGTCATCTTTTTGGTTGGCTCCTTTCTGGTGATTGACTCGGGTAGCTCTAATAGCATCTTTGCCATCATTTTTTGAAACATCTTGTACATGATTGGATCAATGTCATCTTTACTTGTCTGGTCCTGCTTCTTGACTGGTCTCGAGAAACTCATCTCGTCGACACTGCTTGGTGTTGTTCTCTTTCCTGACCTTGTTTGAACCATGGTGAAATGCCAATGTTTTCTGCAAAATAAAGGAATGGTTTAGACTGAAGAATTTTTGGGAGAAAGAGAGACGATGACGGAGATATCTAAGGATTTGAAAAGCGATCTCTTGATGAAAGAGATTTTAGATGAGAAAATGGAAATTTTGAATAGAATTTGGAAGACATATATGAAGAAGAGAAGTTTGAAAATAGATGACAAGATTTAAATATTTAAAAAATTATAGGCAGGATAAAAATACGACTGGAAATTCGAGATCCAAAGGAAAGGTAGGAAAAGAGAAATTGCCTGGACTTTTTGAGAAAAAATAAGAGATTTTTGAAAATCGTCCAGGGTTTTGATAAAATTGTTAGAAAAATAGATGAGATTTGGAAAACGATGTAAAAGGCAAATAAATAATTAGAAATAAAAGAGAAAGCATTCAATCACATTCTGCACAAACAATAATGCACATACAGCATTCCCTAAGAAGCTTACTCTAAATGCATCAGTTTTAAAATAGCTGTAGGACCCTAATCCTGACTCTAGGCTCAGATCATCTGTGTCCAATCCATGCTATGCCGATATACTCGAGTTGAAACCCTAAGTACGTGGCATAAAAATTCATCTCCAGTTCTAGGCTTGTGTTTTCCTAACATCCTTGAGTGTCTACCGATATACTTTGGACTATGGCCCTTGGTACGTGGCAGGAAGATGTCAACCCAAATAAGTGGCCCAGTTGTGAGACTTTATCCTGAACTATGGTTCTGGAAGAAAGCCCAGCAACGTGAAGACCGGGTAGAAGTAGGTGGGGTGATTTTTTGAGAGATAGATTTTTTGAAAACTTTGAAGGAGCAAACAATGTTTACACACAAATCCTAGATTGAGGAGAGTTGTATGAGACCTAAGTCTATGTGAACATGAATAGTTTCTCCTCAATTTGGTCCTACCAAACCATGCCTAGTCTATATGAAATCCATGTCAGTTGGGTTTGAGTCTAGGCTCCTAGGTTCACATGATATCAGAAAGTAAAAGCTGACAATTTATAGAACATGATTTTGATAATTGAACTGAGCTAAAGCACACAATTGATCAGGCGAAGACAGGTCCCATCTCAGTCACCAAACCTGTTATCATTGCAAAATTTTTCCCTCCCTCTGCGAGAGAGAGAGAGAAACAATTCTGTGAGTCAAACTCGACCAAAGTTTTGAAAATGGTTTTTGAAAATTACTCACCTCCGTTTTTGAAATTTGTGGGAAAAATCTATAGAATGGGACTCTCCTGTCGGTACGAGGTTCAACCGTTCCTGACGCTTTTACCAGAGGTAATTGAACCAAGGATCAAAAGTGTGCTCAGCTAGACTCAACTGTCTAAAATATGCTCTATTTCCTAAATACACAGAGAATCAGGCATGTGATATGAAATTTTTGAGAAATGCATATTTTGAAAAAATGATGTTTGCTTTTGATATTTTGGAAATACTTGGAAATGAGAATCTTGGAAATGAGAATCTTGAAAATCATGAATTGCATTGAGAAAGCATTTCTGAAGAAAAGAAAGGTCGATTTCTGAAGAAATCATGAGATTTTGAAAGATTGATTTCTGATAAAATCCCAATGACTTTGAGAAAATTGATTTCTTGGAGCTTTGAACCTTGAAATTGATGATGTTAGGACATTCAAAAATCATGATTTGAGCTGGGAAAATACTTGAAACATCATTAAAAACTCAGAGTTTTGAGAAAATCAATTTCTGAGAAAGACTTGGAAATTTTTAAGAAAATCGATTTCTCTGAAATGGAATTGGAAAGTAAGTGAGAAAAAGGGGTGTGTGGCCCTATGAAAGATTTTCATGATGCACTCTAACTCAAATGAATGAATGCTACTTTGAGAAAATATTTATGAAAAATTAAAATATGCAATGGTTTTCGAAGATAGCCTAAGAGTGTAGGCTGAATGTGGCTAATACGAAGATAACAAATCTGGGTCTCGTTCATATTCTGACTATGGCCATAAATACAAATTCTATCGAGTTTGCCAACTCCCTAAAAGCTTATTCATGTGTCATTCGTGTCAACCATAGTGAATTTAGAAAAATGCATGAATTATCATTCATCAGATATCAGAATTTATGAAAGCAAACTATATGCAATGCATCTTATTCTATGTAGAAATGTAACTCTTATTCCAATATTACATTTGATATTACATTGAATAAGGAAAATAAAAATAAATGAAATCTTTCTTCTGAATATCCCTGCAAAACTAGAAAATGAGTTAGCACAAATATGTAGGCTTTTCTGGATTTATCCAAAAATATCGAGAAATTATCGGATTTTATCCAGATATAAACCCTGATTCGTACCTCCCTGATGTAAACATAAGAAATAAATTATGAAAATGCATGAAAATTGGAAAATAAAGTTTTGAAATTCGAAATTGAGTTGAAAATGACCAAAATGCCCCTGATAGCAAGATTATGGCCTTAAAATCAGGATTTTTAGAAATATTTTTTGTAAAAATGAGAGTTTTGAAATTCAAATGAATGCAAATGAAATTGAAATCAAACATAAGATGATATGATATGATTATATGCATGCTAAAACTTTAAAATTGCAAAAATATCATGAAAACACTAAATTTCGCCTAAATTTCGCCTTTCTTCTGACAGTTTAACTAACACACATGGCAATTGAACTCAGAATCAAACCAAATTTGGCATGGACACCTATTTTAATCCTAGGAATTGAATGAAATATGAAAATCCATTTTTTGGTATTTTTTTAATATGGAAATTAATAAAAAAACTTAAAAATGCATGATTTTTGCCTAATGCCTAGACCTATCCTAATGACAGCATGATTTTGGGGACTAACCTACCATAAAAATTCACCAAATTTGATAGGGTGACAGAGGACAGTTAGGCAATGATTTTTTTTTTTTTACAGATTTAGGATTTGACTTATGGTCGGAGAATTACAACTCCGGCAAAATTGATCAAAATCCGGTGAGTTAAAAACCAGTGAGAAACAGCATGCGTCTGTCTAAAATTATGGGAAAATAGTAAACAGTGGCCAAAATTTAAGAAATTTTAGGAAAATGTTGCTGACAATCAGAAGATCTGACCCTTTTTTTGCAATTTTGGCATTGGATCTACGGTTACAAAGGACACATTTGATTAACAGACCCCTAAATCTGATGAAATTGTAATAATAGGGAATCGACCAGTAAACTTGTAAAATCTAAAACCAATGGAAATATGAATTATAAAATCCTGAAATTCTGGAAAATGACAGAAGAGATCATAAGGAACAATTCCTCTTTTAATAGACAGAACATCCAACTTACAAGTCAGAGAGCCATGATCGATTTAAGTCGATCTAGACCCTGACAAGCCTGTAACAGGCATAACATAATAGACTATAAAACCCAAATTTTGAGAGATAGCAACCTTTTTTAGAAAAATCCCATAAATTCAGTAAAATACTAGATCTCACCATGAGTCTACTGTATTTTACATATTACAAATTGGATCTCCCATGAGGGAGATCTCGGATTAACAAGTCTGCTAAATGTATATCCATTGTTTCCACAGGATTGAAATCCCAGTTCGGTGTTTGATTTTTAAAATGGGGATACAAACATTGAATGGATCTGGATTGTTTGCAGAGATTTGGTAACAAATAAACGCATACATGATAAAAATTTCAAGATTTAACATAAAGAATTCCTACATAAAATAATGGATATACAGTGTGCCTAGATGGAATCCTATAGAATACTAACTTAATTCAATGAAATCAAAACAATGCTAAAACGTAAATCTAACTAGCATGATGCCTAGGGTATGCAACTAATCATGGAAAACAATGAAAATAAAAATAAAAAAATCAAGGGGTATGAGCCATATTGCTTTTATATTGCTGTGAAAGGAGGGATCTGATCCATCTAATGGATCCCTTCCTCTACGTAGCATTAACATGAAATACTATTGTTTCATGTTATTGGAAACCTATAAATAACCCTTTCTCAGCAAGATGGATCTAGTTTTACACTAGATTCATCTTTCTAAAGAGGGTAGCAATAGAGTTTTGGAGAAAATATGTAAGGCATAAGAAGACATGCAAGATCACCTTGGGTTTGCTGGGATTGGATGAAGGAGGAGGGAAACGCCTTGCTGCTGTGGCTACCACCAAGGATGGAGCTGACTGTGGTCAAGTGAAGGTGGGTCGAAGCAAAGGGTTTGGACTGCAGCAATGGTAGCACCGACTGATTGGAATGGCTGAAGCACCGGCTGGAGAGGCGTGCGGCTACAGTGAGAAGGCTGGAGCCATGGGATATTGCTACTACTTTGATGTTGTGGCTGAAGCAGTGGTTGGATAGTGCTGCAATAAAGGGGAGGAAGATAATGGCTGGGAGTGAAAGCTATTACCAATGGAGGATCGGCTAGAGGGGCTGCCTTGATGGGGGTGTAGCTGTCGCTAATGTTGTCACCAAGTGGAGGCTGGACTCACGAAAGCTGAAACAAAGGTTGAAGGTAGTTGAACCAGCTGAGGGGTTGCAGCCAAAGAGGAGGCTGCTAGGGTTAAGAGGGCAAGAGGGAGAGAGAGCAAAAGAGAGAGAGGGAAAGAGTGTTTGAGAGGAGAGAGACCAAGTGTCTATGGGCCAGCCGTATGATGCTTGAGGTAATTGGAAAGAGGAGAAGGCAATAAGAAGGAAGGAAGAAAGGGAGGGAAAGAAAGAAGGAAAGAAAGGAAGGAAGGGAAAGAAGAAGGAAAGAAAAGGGGAAGAAGAAAAGGAAAGAGAAGAAAGAAAAGAAGAGAAGGAAAGGAAAAAGAGAGGGAAAATAAGAAGAAAGGAAAGAAATAAGAGAGAAGAAAGGAAAGTGGGGAAGAAAGGAAAAAGGAAAGAAGTGAAGAGGAGAGGGGGTCGACCACCTCGGTGGGACCCACTTGCCTCCTCTTAAATAAAATAATAAAATAATAAAAGAAAATAGAAAAAGATGGAAAGGGAAACATTTTTTTTTGTTTTTGAAAGATTTTCAGTGTGGCACCACCTTGAAGTGGGCCAACACATTATTTTGAAAACCAAAGGGGTAGAATTATTTCTCAGAAAAATTTTGGATTAAATGAAATATTTTTGGGAACTTTGAAATAAAACTCAAAAAATGAAATTCTAATACCCCTTTATAGAGTAGATCCAGTTTGAAATTTCAAAATCGAGTTTGAAAAGAATCCAGATTGTTTTCTCGAGAAAATATTTCTAAATTTAGTGTCCTGGGGGTAAAAATGTCAATTTAAAAACCCAGGGTTTGAAATTGATTTCGAAAAACTTTGAAATTCGAATCTGGATTGGAATTTTCAAATTTGGAATTCTGGATCTCGAAAATGAGATGAAATGTAATGAAATGATGAGAAATGATATGGAATGTCATGCGAAATGCAAACCCTGGATGAAAAATTTTGGATATTGGACCCCGATTGACAATTGTACCAATTAAAAAAGTGATAAATTTGATAAAAACATGCAAAATGGTTCAAGAAATGGTTTTTGTCCCTGTCGGGCCAAGAGTGACACTGAAAATTGGGGTTTTAACTGGTTTAAACTGAAATGAACTGGAATGAACTGAGTTCTAGGGTTTCAGAACTCAAATGAACTGACAAGATACTGACTCAACTAAACTCCTAGACTGAATTGTCAAGAAATGATGTCATTTTCAGAGAAATTGTGAGAAATGATCACTAGAGTGAAGTGAATTACAAACAAGAACTGGGTTTGAGCTGGAACAAAGATCAGTAATATTGAGATGAACTAAAACTGAAGCTCAAACACTAGCTCAACTGACTGGACTTAGCTCAATTTCAGCTAAAATGAGCTGAAATGGGCTAAAATGAACTCCTACACTGCGGGAAATAGTTTTGAACTGAAACTGGAGCACTTTAACTCCTGGTGAGATCAATCTAGACTTAGGGGAATAGGATTGACCAAAAGTAATTGACTCAGAGACAATTGGCTTGGATTCGAGTTAGAAATGCGCTCATTTTTTAGGAAATGAGCTCGCTTTTTTTTAGAATGATCAGAAATGAACATGGCATGCTCATCGTGAGCTCATGTAAGCTAGAAATGACTGACATTCTAACTGTTCTGAGCTTAAGAATGAGCTTGGTTGACTCTGACTGACAGGGTTCTGGGATAACCTAGGGGTAAAATGGTACCTAAACTGAGACAGACCTGGGGTTGGACTCCTATACTGACCTACCAGGGTTGGCATCTGCAAAGGGGTGTGTTCGAGAATGGATGAGGAAAATTTGGGGTGTTTACATCGATGCATATGCGATAACTCGGCCATGTTGCATTAACACGCAACCCAAACCTGTTCTTGAGGCGTCTATATACACCACAAAACCACTTTTGCCAGAAGGTAACGCTAAGACATGGATGTTGTTAACTTCGTCTTTAGGATCTAGAAACTCTCTTCGCATGCGTCAGTCCACTCAAACTTGACTCCCTTACGCAAATGCTTCATCATCGGTAGCGCGATTCTGGAGAAATCTTGACTGAAATGTCAGTAATACCCAGCTAATCCAAGAAAACTTTGGATGTCTGAGATATTCTGAGGTTGTTTCCAATCTAATATGGCTTTGACTTTTGCGGGAACAACTGACCATCACTAGATATCACGTGACCCAAAAACATGACTCGCTTGAGCCAAAACTCACATTTGGAGAACTTGGCGAACAATATGTGCTCATGAAGTACTCCCAAGATGATACATAAATGCTCTTGATGCTGCTCAGGATTCTCTGAGTAGATCAAGATATCATCGATGAATACGATCACAAAAGTATCCACAAATGGATGAAAGATTTGATTCATCGAATCCATAAATGTTGTTGGTGCATTAGTGAGCCCAAAAGGCATCACTACAAACTCATATTATCTGTATCTAGTTCGAAATGTTGTCTTTGAAATATCTTTCTCCTTGATTCAGAGTTGATGATAACCCAATCTGAGGTCGATCTTTGAGAATATTTTTGCTCTCTGCAACTGATCGAAGAGATCTTCTATTCTCGGTAACGAATATTTATTCTTGATCGTCGCTTGGTTGAGCATCATATAGTCGATGCACAACCTCATGGATTTGTCCTTCTTCTTCACGAACAATACTGGTGCACCCCATGGACATGCACTGGGTCTGATGAAGCCTTGTTCCATCAACTCTTGCAATTGTTGCTTCAGTTCTTCGAGTTTTGCTAGAGTCATATGATACGGTGCCTTGGAAATCGAAGTGGTTTCAGGCAACAACTCGATACAAAATTTGATTTCTCGCTTTGGAGGTAATCCGGGTCGTTCCTCATGGAACACATCTGAAAACTCTCAAACCACATCTAGGTTATCAATAGGGACTATCTTTGGTTCAACTGGGGTGGTACTGACCGAGAATGCAGTACCCTTATTCTATAAATACTTCTGAGTTTTGAAAGACAAAATCAAATGACTATTCTGCATCGGTTGAGAGAGTCTAATCTCTACAATCGAACGATTGGGCTGAGATAGGACAACTTTGCCTTCTCTACACAGAACTTGAGTGTGATACTCAAATAACCAATTCATGCCTAGAATGACATCAAACTCAGTCATGTCTAGCAGGATTACTTCAACTGGTAAGTTCTAACCTACCACTAACACCTCGATGTTCGAAATATAATCAACACACAAAGACTGATCACCAGTCAGAGTACGCACCTCCAATGGGTAATTCAAACATTCAACAGGAATAGGTAAAATTCTAGCAAATCTATCAAAAATAAATGAATGTGGAGCACCGCAATCAAACAAAGTAAAAGTTGCTTGTCCAGCGACTATTACGGTACCTTGGACCAACTCGCCTTTGGTCACTTGCTCTACAGTGGCCGCATAAGCTCGCTCTGCCACTGTTTTCTAACCGCCCACCTTCGGCTATTGAGAATGTTGTTGCTGCTGTGGCGGTTGTTGGTATGAAGGTTGCAATGTTTTAGGGTTGTTCCTCTTCAAATCATCTGACTGCTCCTGATAGTCCTTGATATAGTGGCCCATCTTGCCACAATATAATCACCTTCTAGTGTCACGAGGACACGACCTGTCGGGATGATCTACTGGACACTTCGGACATCCAGGAACTACTACTTGTGGCTTATGTTGTTGATGTCGGGGGTTGCCTTGGAATCTCTGCTTCTTCCCTAGGGGAGCGAACTTCTTCCCGCTGGAGTTCTTTTGAAAATGCCTCTTCTTAGGCCAACTCTTTTGGTCTGCTTGCTGGTTCCCTCAGAATGGTTGGGTCTTCTGTAACTCTGACCAATCTTGGTCCACAAGAGTAGCCATTTCCAATGCCTCATCCAATGTCTTTGGACCACGGATGTAGACCTTTGTCCTCAAAGATGGCTTCAAACCATGAGCAAACTTCATTGCTCGTTCTTCTTCTGTCGTGTAAATGTTAGGGCAGTAACATTCCAGACTTCAGAACTTCATGATGTACTCTGTTAACGAAGCATTCCTTTGCTGAAGGTCTAAAAACTTTTGCATCTTCCTACTCCTCTCGTGTTTTAGAAAGTAGGCGACGTGTAATACCTTGACGAACTGCTCCCACGTAACAGGTCCATTTGCAAATGTAACTTCTAAGGTGGTTGCCCACCATCTTTCAGCATCCTCTCGAAGTCGGTAAGTCCCAAAATCCACTTTTCGCTCTTTTCCCACCTAGAGTACGCAGAATATGCACTCTAGCTCTCGGATCCAATTCTTCGCCGCCTCTGGAGTGGACTTCCCATTGAAGGACAGCGGGTTCATGCTCATGAACTGCTTGTAGGGTACTGTAGTGACTAGCACCGGGGCAAGAGTCCCACGCCCCTAAGCAACTTGTTGAAGGTTATTTCCCATGGTGTGCATCATCTCAGCTTGACGACCGACAACCTTTGTAAGGTTGTTGAGAGTCTCCATACGGTCGTTACATCTTCCTTGGCAAGCCATCTTGAACAAGAAAAATGTTCATATAAGTGAAGCTATATCTTCAAGAACACAAATTCTATTCATAAAGCAATTAATTCACGCATTTCTATAACAGATCAAGCCAAAATACCCTTTAACTATGGTAGGGTTATAAAAATATCCAGCGCAGTTGGAAAACAAAAATGAAGCACTATCATAGGACTTCATCCAAAAAGACCTTTAACAAGAACAACATTATTTTAACTTCGACTGGTGTAATGGTCTCAGTAGTCCTTCTTATTCATCAAGCATCTTCGCTTAGGATAAGGAGGAGATATTGGTGTATACTGGGGAAAATTAGGTGAAGTACGCCAAACTATCTCGGGGTCCACGTCAGGGACTTCATTCGGCACTGGAGATGGAGGAGGAGAAGTTGGCACGTACTGAGGGGAATGAGAATGAGGTGCTGGTGAGTACTGGGAAGAGTTTGGCAAAGTGCACAAATCTCCCTTAAGGTCATCGACTTCAAGAGGTACTAAACTGGTTTTTGACGCTACATCTTCTATGTTTTTGGCATTACCCTTCCAGACTTCATCTCTCAGCTTAAGCTGGCACTCAACTTCAATATGCCCTCTAAGGCCACAATAAGGGTAGTCACTCAGCTCACGGGGACAAACTTGTCCCACGTGTTCTAGCTTGCATCTGGCATATAGAGGTGCTCGATTTGTAATCACTCGGATGTTGCTCATAATAGTTTGAACCGCTTGGTTCAGGTCTTCTATGACACAAACCAGATTGCACAAGGCTTCAAGCACTAAACCATGTCTCGCATCGAACGACATCTGGCAACAAACATATATGTGTAACAAGAAAAGTAAATAAAGCAGGAATTAATGAAAAGCTACTAAGTCAAACATACTTACAGTGCAATGGTTGATGCATGCAGAGTCTTGAACCACACTTCTAAACACTACTCTGATACCGAAAACTGTAACGCCCAAAAAATACCAACTTGAAAATCCTTGGATTTTAGAGAGAAAAAAAATTGAAAGGTTGCACAAAGCTGAAAAAATCAAAAGGGGAAAACTAGTTGGAAATCTTTGAGCAGTTTACAGGCCAAGAAGTTAAGCGAAAGCAATATTACAAAATGAACCTTTATAGATACAAAATGAGACTTGAAAGATATACAATTTTCTTTTTATAAAATGTCTCTCAAAAGTGGGACATTCCCCCAAAATGATTCTCAGAATCGCAAAAAGCTTTAGAAGTGTGGGATCCAATCCTCGCAACACATCAGGCCCCATCGCACCACCTGTCAATCACCTGCACCCCATAAAATGGGATCAATACTCTTGCGAGTTGGTGAGATAATATCCATAACTTACCATTTTATGAAAAACATAAGCAAAGCTAGCACGAATTGCAATTATCAATATCATTCTTTTGCAGTAATTAACATCAAGCAAATGCAATAATAAGCAGGTAAAGAGACATTATGCAGGATGAATACTAATTTAATAACAGAATTAACACTAAGCAGTAAGTAACTAGCATGCTTTCAAATTCATAAGCAAGTGCAACTAATCAATTAAACAATGAACTAAAACCATAATCATCCAACCAAGAGTAATTGAACAATTAAGCATCATGAAATTAAACTCACAACTAGGCAGTGAACTATGTAGAAATCAATCAACAATTAGGTCAATCGTTAGCAAGCTAGTTTAATTGTGCTGTCTTGATTACTTCTTCGGCTACGCGAAGGAACCTCGCATTCTGTGAAAAATACTGTTGGTGTTTGTTATTTCATTTTATGTGATAATCGGAGTACCTACAAACCGAGTCAACCTCATGTGGGCGGCTCGTCAAGAGAAAACCTTGCATAGATAACGGATTGCAATCCATACTACTGCAGTAGCTGAGGTACCTTAATAGGTAACCTCGACCTCCCTAACTTTTAGTGACTAGAGGTCAAAGGATGCCTTTGCTCCTTAAACATGTCATAAAATCGATCGATCACTCAGGGTTGTACCATCCACCCTCTCTAAGGTGAACTGTTTTGTGAATGGGCAACCAAGCGGTTTATCTTATTAGGGCTTCAGTTAGTAAATATTTCCTCCTTTCGAAGTACTTAGGCATATTTGCCTTGTGTTCCCTACAGAGAAACACGAACACCATAACGAGGTCAAGTCCACCCATTCATGTGCTCTAGCACAATAAAGCCAAGAGGAGCACTTCACCGGTGAAGGTGACATCAACATATTCTTTTTAGGGGTGTATGACATTCTTAAACAAGTGAGCTCAACTCACGAAGTAGGCTCATCGCCCACACACAACTCGTCATGGAGTTTCAACATGCAACAAGTCTCAAAAGGACAGTTTATACCCCTACAATGGTGCCTGTGATCATCGCAAAATTTTTCCTCTTTCAGGGTTTCTCTCTCTTCCTTCTCTTTTCCTTTTCTAACCTCTATTTTTCTCCTTTTTTGAAGGGAGAAGAATAAAAGAAAGAAAAGATAAAGAGAAGAGAAAAGAAAGAAGGAAAAAGAGAGAAGAGGAACTATTTTGCACGGTCTCACTTGACCTTGAAAAAGATTTAAAAGATTACTCGCCTCCGTTTTGAAAATATTGCGGGAAAAAGGGAGAGACGGGATTCGCTCGTCGGTACGACGTTCGACCGTTCCTGGCGCCTTTACCAGGGGTAATCGAACCAAGGATCGAATCTATGCCTTTTGCTTTGCCTAAATATAATCTAAGAATTTATTCTAACTCTAAATGCACAAAGAATCATGCTTGTGCAATGCAAAAATGTATGCTCCTTTTGAAAATTGATTTTGGAAATTTCCAAGTATTCTGAGATGAACTTGGGAAGGAAGTGAAGGAATGATTGAATCTAACTTAGAACTTGGGATAGATCAGAGAAGTTCTAAGTTTTTGAAGTAAATCAGAGTTTTGGGAGAATGAATCTTGACTTGGAGAAAGAATGATCTAAAGCTTTGAAATGAAAAGGAAAGGAATTTTCAAAGTCAGAAATGGATTTTGAATTTAATCATGGATTTTAGGAGAAGAAGATGAAATTTTAAAGTGATATTGGCTTTGAATCTTAGAATGGGTCTGAGAAAATCAAATGGTATTTAATAATGGAAATGGATTTTAGAAATCCGGATTAGTTCCGAAAATGGAATTTAAAATCTAGAATTGGAATTGGATTCTGAATCCTAAAAAGAATGGGATCCAAGGTTTTAGAATCTAAGATGGATTTTTGGGTTCTGGATCCTGAAATGGAATGGATCTGAAATCTGAGATCCAATGTGGAGTTGGGTTCTGGATCCTAAGATAGATTGTGGATCTGAAGTCTGAGATCCAATGTAGAGTTGGACTCTGGATCCTAAGATGGATTTGGATCTGAAGTCTGAGATCCAAGGTAGAGTTGGACTCTGGATCCTAAGATGGATTTGGATCTGAAGTCTGAGATCCCAGGTGAGATTGGATTCTGGATCCTAAGATGGTTTTGGATCTGAAGTCTGAGATCCAAGGTGAGATTGGATTCTGGATCCTAAGATGGTTTAGGATTTGACGTCTAAGATCCAATGTGAATGTTGAATCCTGGATCCTAGAATGGGTTTGGAGTTTAAATTCAGAAGATGAATCAAGAATTTCAAAGTTAAATTGAACTTTGATTTTGATTGGAGTTTGAATCTGGAATTTAGAAGATGAATCCAGAATTTCTAAATTTGAATTGGATTTGGAAAAATGAATTGAATCTTGAATATACAGGTGAAATTTCAAAGTTAATATTGTACTTTAAGGTAGAATTTGGAATTTGGAATACAAGATGATTCTGAAGTTTCAAAGTCAAATTGGACTTTGAAATCTGATTTGAATTTTGAATATAAAATGAATTTGAAATCTCAAAGTTAATTTGAACTTTGAGATTGAAAATAGAATTTTGAAAATTTGAAAGAATGAATTGGATTTTATAAGAATAGATTGAGGAAGATATTTACATCACTTGGAGTTTTTGAAAAAAGAAATTTTGAAATATGATGCAATTCTATCCTAAATGATGAATGAATTTAAAGACTTTGAATTTAGATTTTGAAAAGCTATCTTATTCTTCAAATGAATTAGAACAAGATTGAAGATATAATACATCCTTGACTATGGTCATTGAATGTATTATATAATAATCTATATTTGAATTCAAAAGAAGAATAAAACACATTTGGTGCTTTTATAGAATTTAAAATGAAATTAACTCTCAATATACCCTGACTATGGCCATTGGTATATATTTTGGGTCAATTTTAAGTTAAATTCTAATAAAAGGAGAAGATTTTTAAGGAAAATATGATGAGTTTTTGAAAATGGATCCAGTGTGGATCCGGTGTTATTTCGTAAAAGATAAAAATCCTAAGTTTTGTCCACACCCTGACTATGGCCATTGATGTGGATCATCAACTTAGGATTGATTACCTTTTAGGAAATGGTGCACGTGCCATTCGTGTTTCACCATTGTGAGAATTTGAGAAATGAAGGCAAAAATGCATGAAAACAAGCAATTCAATGGTATTTACAATGCTCATTCATTCTAATCTAAGACTGGAAATGTAGAGTTTTCATCATCTTATTTATTTACAATAATTGGATTTGAGAACAAAAAATATTTTTAATCCCAGCCTTCCTTATATTCCTACCAGAGAGAATTTGCACAAAAGGAGATTTAAAATATGAATGTAAATGACTATCCGAAATCTTACACAAGATGCTTAGTTTATATTTGAAGGAGAAAGGCACATGGTCTACCCTGTATTTATGAGAAAACACACATATATGTAGGAATATATATCTACACGTATATACAAAGAGAGAAGGAATTTACAGTGGTTCCTGTGAACCACTTGTAAAAAAATATGATGATTATGATAGTTAAAGAATGAACTATCATAAAGATAAGAGAAGAATTTACAGTGGTTCCTGTGAACCACTTGTAAAAGAATGATAAAAATATGGTGATTATGATAGTTCAAGAGTGAACTATCACAAAAAGAAGAGAAGAATTTACAGCGGTTCCTGAGAACCACTTGTAAAAAGAATGATAAAAACATGATGATTATGATAATTCAAAAGTGAACTATCATAAAAAGAAGAGAAGAGTTTACAGCGGTTCCTGAGAACCACTTGTAAAAAGAATGATAAAAATATGATGATTATGATAGTTCAAAAGTGAACTATCATAAAAAGAAAAAGGGATTACAGTGGGAATTAGTAATGAACATCATATTGTTGTGGCACTTGGCATGATTATGAAAATGTGATGAATCACTGCAGTGGTGCGGTGAAGGTGGCTGTAGGGAATTACAGCAACTGTTGTTGATATGAATGGTGGTGGCTGTATGTTAGTAAATGTAGCAATGCCATGGTGACAGCATGCTGAAGATGGCGACAATGTGCCCTGAGTGGGAATTACACAGCAATGCAGAGGTGTTATTGTAAGTGCAATAAGTGATGAGATGAAGCAGCAGGCTATAGTGAATAATGTGTGACATGCAGGGTGTAGATGGAAATGTTGCTGGAATTACAGCAACTGTGGACATAACAGTGTAAGGGTGCTGAGAGTGTAGGTTATGACATGGAGGTAGGGTGAAAGATGCAGCAAGGTGCTGCTGTAAGTAGTGGTATGGGTGTGCTGCAAATGCTAAGCACCAGTGCAGCAAAATGTTGTGCAGGAATACAACAACAGTTGTATGGATAGCATAGCTATCAAAACCGATGAAGCTGGTGATGGTTGTGAGAAGTTTTATGGGAACGTGTAAGTGATATGATGTACACAATGGAAATTGCTCTATGATGTGGTCCATCAGATGCTTGAATGATACCCATCTTCATGGTTGAACACAGCAGAAGCACCTAGGATTTAGATACTAATAGCTTCACCACTTTTACCAGTATGTCTATTATCTTGAAGGATATTTCTTTCTCATCTTTGGAAGATGAAACGGGTAATACATCCCTTCCAACGTCCGAACTAGACTGGATTTCAGCTCTTATATGCTGGCTGACAATGAGCAAAGGAACTATTGCCCTGAAATTCTGCTTTATCAGTGGAAATTTTGAGCCAAGTGCTCACTATATACATGGACAAAATGGTTTGCACCTGCTGTATAACTTCAAACTAAAACACTGTTTTGTGGAATTTTCCACTTGCTGTAATCTCCACAATGAAGGTGTAAGAAAGGGGAGAGAGCTACAAGTAGGTAAGGACTAATGAGAACTCACAATGAACACTGGCATGATATGCTAAGTTGTGTTTTGGACGTCATACCAGGAAATGAGTATGATACGTGGCCCTTTTCAGATGCGTACTATATGCCACAACATTAATGAAATGAAGGAATGTATACTAATACATAAATGACCAGCTGGGTAAGATTATAAGCTGTGGAGAACCTTCCATGTTCTAATTCCAACCCTCTACGTAGGAAACAGGTTGAGATTGACCTGAGAGATAGATCGAAAATATGATAAGGAAATAGACTGATAAACAAACCTTCGTAATCTCTTACCTGATTAGCAGGGATGGACTAGGGAACACAGACTTGATCCCTTAACGTCTTTTGTTGAAATGAGTTCACCTGACGACTGCAAGAATATTAAGCAAAGCCTAAAAGAAATTAACACAAGATAATGGCAAAGCAGGAGTTCAATACAGAATATAACTCCCTGTGATACACATAAATTACTCAGATTTATATATGGTTGAAACTGCAGATTATATTCCGATAGAAATATATGAAAATCTTCTGATTTCAGCACATTATCAAAACTTTTCCATGTGAACTTCGTGCGAGGACCCCCTGTGGGACCATCAATTAGGCTGCTGACATTATGGATACCTTTGTTTGAACAGCCTTGTTGATTAAAACAGTGTATTCAATGGCTTTACTTGATAAGACAATTCAAATTATATACGCCAAGATATTAGGGAAAACAAAACAAGCATATTAGGTAAAATTCATAAGTAAAAGGATGGGAAGTGTACAAATCAGGGATTAACACAAACATACATTTACATAAGCCATTGCATGATGATAAAAGATGACCTTCAAGCATTGCTTGATGAAGGATGAAACACCAATAAATGAATCACGTTAAGTTACATATGCTGAGAACATATATATTACATCCCATTTCATTGAATTACAACTCTCAAACCTTCAGAAATTAATAGGGTAAACTTGCGATCGTTCTGAAACTTGAAAAGGCATTCAACTATTGATCTTTCAACCACTCAGCAGGTAAAACTTCATATATTCAATGGATATTATCTAGATTACGATCAAAAGCAAGCACGCTAAAAGGGATGTTCATAAAAAAAAATGAATGTCCATCACCTGCAGCCACATTAGCTCGATCTCTGAGGGATTTCACCGTCAGTGATAATTCACTGAATCAATTCAATGTCTCAGATCATGTTGAGATATTGATAGCACCAAACCATAAATCCCTCACTGAGATTCAACATTAATGAAGGGCGACATTATATAAGCAGATGGATTTTTGATGGATGAAGCTGATGAAGTGGATGAGTGTAGTGATGAAAGGATATGCAACAAGGGATGATGCAGGATGATCAGAGTTATTACAGTAAATAATCCGAGGTTGTTAAAGTAGGAAATCGGATGCTAAAAGACAGTGAAAACAAAGAAATAACAGACGATCATGGCCATCAAAAGACGCAATAGAGGGCCAAAGATCAAAATACCAGCCGATCATTTGAAAAGAAAAAAAAAAACTCAAATAGAACACAGAAATAATTCATTAAGGTAAGGAAAAAGAAAATAAAAATGGATGTAGGAACCGCCCATTCCTTTTATTGTAGCACAGAGGTGGGTTGACGTTGCACAGGCAACTCAACACCACCAATGGTGCTTTAATGGAGCAGAAATCAGGAAATCAAAAAGCAAAGCAGGGAAAATAAAAGGGAGATGTTCTTACCGTATTTGCTGGAATCTTATGGGAGGGAAGAGAAACCTTCTTTGGAAGCTTGGAGGAGAGGCACTAGTTTTTGCAATGATTCTGAAGGAAGAAGGAGAGGAGTGGTGCTCTGGCTTGCTGTTATTGCTAGTATTGGGAGCCCGGCTCAGCTGAAGCGAAAGGACATTCTGCAGATCGGCCTCTTGAATGATTCCCGAATTTGTGGAGCTTCAATTTTAGGGAAGGATGAAAAGCCTCCGATAGATAGTAGATATATTGAAACTCCTGAGCAGAGAACGAAGAGGACGAAAAAGGCTTTCGCTGCTGGATCGATTTCCTCCAGTGGGTTAAGAAAAGAGAGGCTAATGAAGAGGAAAGAGGAAGGAAGGAAGATGGAGGGGTAGAAGGTGGATGATGCGTGAAAGGAGGAAACTACGTACAGGGAAGGGGAGAGGTGAAGACGATCCCTGAAGGAGAGCCCTGTGTGCCCTTTTTAAAGAAGAAAAGGGGAAGATTCGAGAGGGTGGTCGGTTAGAGATCGACGGGAGAGGTAGGAGAAGGCGGGTGGTTCCGCGATGGGTGGTTCGGAGGGGTGCGATGGAGAAGAGGGTTTTGGCGACGAAGGGTTTCCCATGGAGAGAATCGGGAGAGAGAGAGAGAGAGTGAAGAGAGAATGGAAGGGGCTGAGGGTTTTGACTTCTTCCTCTTTTTCCTTACGAAGGGAAACCCTAAAGAGGGTTTTGCAAAATACCCCCTTCGGTTTTCAAACTTTTACAAAAAGGGGCTCCCGAGATCTTTAGCATCTCTTGATTTAAAGTTTAAACTTATTTATTTCTTCTTGAAATTTTTCCAATTTGTTTTGGTTTTTTTTGTGTTATTTTTCTATTTTTTGTATAAAAATCCTAAGATTTATGAGAAATAAAGATTTTAAAACTGATTTTTTTTGTAGTTTTGCAAAAACATTTACAAAAGAGTCTTTTGAGAATTCGGGTTCTTATTTTTTGAAATTTTTCTCAAAGCGGGAGATCGGATCCGATTTGGATCAAAATTGGGTCAGAGCTAAGACTTTGGGTCCGAATTCTAACGAATCCAGGGGATGAATGAAATTTTTGGTTAAAAATTTACCCGATTATTCAGAGGACGGAGGTTAGGGGCAAAAAGGTCATTTTTGGATTTTTTGGAAAATTTGGGGTCTTCACAGATGCCCCTCTTTGCTGCTAAGCCGGTTGTAAGCCGTGCTTAGCGGCAAAGAAGACACGCCAAATTTTCTTAAAAAAAAAATACCCCAGTCAGAAGGTCTGAACTGGGTGCGGAAGAATTGGCTTTAGAAGGTTTTATTTTTTTAGGTTTTGTACCTTATTCTGAAAGGGTTTTGGGAAGAGAACGAAATCCTCGAGAATGAAAATAATTTGGATAGAAGAAAACGAGGAAACCGTGATGGGATTTGGGGATAAAGATCCCGAAAAGGAGAGATTTTTAAAGAAATTTCAAGGTTGAGACAAGGATAAGGTTTTTTGAAAAGACACAGGCTTAGCCCTTAACCTGGATGGGACGCTTTTGAAAAAAATACCTCGTGGGACGAGGTTTTTAGGTATAATCTTTATTTGAATGGATATACAAAGCATGATTCCTTGATGAGGACTACCATGATGGGACTGGGAGAAATACCTCACCTGAATAAGGCATCTCTTGTTTAAAGAATATACAAACGACGCTAGGTTGTATCAAAATAGATATTGAGCATTTATCTTATTTTTGGATAACCAGAAAAATTTTGCCAATACGATGAAACTGTAATTGATTCAAACACTTGAAAGTGTGCATGTATGTGCGAAAGATGTTCCCTCTTTTACCTAGAGTATTTCCTCCAAAATGAGGTTAACTCCTTGGATTCTAGAGTTAGATTCATATTTTTAAAGCTGTTGAGTTTCTTCAAGGAAGTTATCCATTTCCTTGACATGAATAGAGAAGAAATACTCTTAATTTCATAAAAGCAAGCAGTGAAAAGACATTGATGAAAGGATTTCGCATAAGAAAAGATGATTCCTGGCAATTTTGGCAGTTTGATATCCTGAGGCTTTTCCCATAATGATCTTTTGGCACTCTTCTTGGGACTTTGAGCTTTCTTGGGTTTCAGGGGAAGTTTATTACATCATCCTTCATTTGAATGTTTCCTGACTTTTCTCTCTTTTTCAGGGAAGGGTACGTCGCAAACTCCGTCATCTTGGAGATGCTTCGATCCTTCTTTTTCTCAGGAATTATATTGGTGATATTAGCTCATTGGTAAAAATCTCTAGATGGTAGCAGCAATCAAATATCTTTTAGGGTTTGTCGGTAGGTTCATCACACTCGCCTTCATCTCGACGGTGATCTAAACTTTCCCTGGAAGGATCCGTCACAAACTCCGTCATCTTGGAGATGATTCCAATCTTCTTTGGCCCTGGGGGTCTACTCGCTTAATTCGCCTTCATCTTGACGACAATTGAGAGATCCCTTTTGCGGATATTTGATTGGAGCTTAAATGAATGTATGAGGAGATATGGATTGAGTGGATTCTTTTTAATGCTCAGGATATTTCCACTGCCTGACTGCCAGAAAGTCGTCTTAAAACATGCGTCATAGCTATGATCATTATCGATTCGCTTCTAGCTTTTCAACATCATTGAATATTTCTTTTGCTAATCGTACCAAGGATCTTTCTTCTATCCTCTTGGTTGACCAACAGAGAGAAGATTTTGAATTTTCACTCCTTTTTGCAAAAAGTTTCACCCTTTTGAAAAGAATACTAGAGGTAATCTGAGGTGATTCTTTTTGTGCAGTAAAATATTGGAATCAAGACATATTTTAGCAGATTGGCAAAGTTTTGGAGAATCCTTTGTGAAATAATCACTCAATATAGATTTTGATAGGACCTCGAGCTGAACATTTTTATTTTTATTTTTGGCAATTAGTAAAACTGGGTTTTACGAGACTTACTTAAAGTAAAGAATTTTGGTAAAGAGTTTTGTAGAAGAACTTGGTAAAGGAATTTTTGGTAAAAAGACTTTGGCAAAGGACCAGTGCTAAACTGGAATTTGAGAAGGATTTTGATAAAGGAAGATTTTGGTAAAAGACTTTGGTAAAGGACCAGTACTAAACTGGATTTTTGAAGGACCAATATACACATTGGGATTTTGAAGGACCGATTGGGATTTTGAAGGACTGATTGAGATTTGGAAGGACCAATGAAAACATTGGAATTTTGATGAAGGACCAATTGGAATTTTGAAGGACCAATTTGTGAAAATTGGAATTTTGGAAGGACCAATGTAAACATTGGAATTTTGAAGGACCGATTGGCATTTTGAAGGACCAACTCATAGAATTGGAATTTGAAAGGACCAATGAAAAACATTGGAATTTGATGAAGGACCAATTGGAATTTGAAGGACCAGTGTAAAACTGGAATTTTGAAGGACCAATTTGAGAATTTGGAAGGACCAATGAAAACATTGGAATTTGATGAAGGACCAACTCATAGAATTGGCATTTGGAAGGACCAATGAAAAACATTGGAATTTTGATGAAGGACCAACTCATAGAATTGGGATTTTGAAGGACCGATTGAGATTTGGAAGGACCAATGAAAACATTGGAATTTTGATGAAGAACCAATTGGAATTTTGAAGGACCAATTTGTGAAAATTGGAATTTTGGAAGGACCAATGTAAACATTGGAATTTTGAAGGACCGATTGGGATTTTGAAGGACCAACTCATAGAATTGGAATTTGAAAGGACCAATGAAAAACATTGGAATTTGATGAAGGACCAATTGGAATTTGAAGGACCAGTGTAAAACTGGAATTTTGAAGGACCAATTTGAGAATTTGGAATTTGGAAGGACCAATGAAAACATTGGAATTTGATGAAGGACCAACTCATAGAATTGGCATTTTGAAGGACCAATGAAAACATTGGAATTTGATGAAGGACCAACTCATAGAATTGGCATTTGGAAGGACCATTATAGAAGGTTGCGCTGCTTCTATGAATGGTTTCAGGATTATCCCTTATCCTGAATGAGAAATGAAGGGATTTTAAAGAGAATAAAACTCAATTTGGATATTCAAGAAGATGGAATATATAAAAGGGGAAACCCGAGTCGGAACCCAGATTTTCAAGATAAAAGATGAAAGAAAAAATTGAGTTTTGAAGACTTAAATTTCTAAAGAAATAAATGTTTTCCAATGCGAGGATTGGATTCAAAAGGAAGTCCGAGTCGGAACTCGAAACTCCAAATGAAAAATAATAGAAGAAAAACCCGAGTTGAAACTCGGTTTTCTACAATGATGGATTTCCAATGCGAGGATTGGATTCAAAAGGAAGTCTGAGTCGGAACTCGAAACTTCAAACGAAAAATAATAGAAGAAAAACCCGAGTTGAAACTCGGTTTTCTAAAGAAATGATGGATTTCCAATGCGAGGATTGGATTCAAAAGGAAGTCGGAACTCGAAACTTCAAAAGGAAAGATGAAAGGGAAGACTCGAGTCGGAACCCGAATCTTTAAGAGGAAAGGATAAAAGATAAAAGAAAACGATTGATCCAATCAGAACCAAAAGGGAGCCCGAGTCGGAACTCGAAACTTCAAATGAAAAGATAAGAGGAAGACTCGAGTCGGAACCCGAATCTTTAAAAGGAAAAGATAAAAGACAAAAGAAAACAATTGGTTCAATCAGAACCAAAGAGAAGCCCGAGTTGGAACTCGAAACTTCAAAAGAAAAGATAAAGGGAAAGGCTCGAGTCGGAACCCGAATCTTTTAAAAAGATAAAAGATAAAAGAAAACAATTGGTTCAATCAGAACCAAAGGGAAGCCCGAGTCGGAACTCGAAACTTCAAACGAAAAGATAAAAGGAAGACCTGAGTCGGAACCCGAATCTTTAAAAGGAAAAGATAAAAGATAAAAGAAAACAATTGGTTCAATCAGAACCAAAGGGAAGCCCGAGTCGGAACTCGAAACTTCAAAAGAAAAGATAAAAGGAAGACCCGAGTCGGAACCCGAATCTTAAAAAAGGAAAAGATAAAAGATAAAAGAAAACAATTGGTTCAATCAGAACCAAAGGGAAGCCCGAGTCAGAACTCGAAACTTCAAAAGAAAAGATAAAAGGAAGACCCGAGTCGGAACCCGAATCTTAAAAAAGGAAAAGATAAAAGATAAAAGAAAACAATTGGTTCAATCAGAACCAAAGGGAAGCCCGAGTCGGAACTCGAAACTTCAAGAGAAAAGATAAAAGGAAGACCCGAGTCGGAACTCGAATCTTCAAACGAAAAGATAAAGGGAAGACTCGAGTCGGAACCCGAATCTTCAAACAAAAAGATAAAAGGAAGACTCGAGTTGGAACCCGAATCTTTAAAGGGGAAAGATAAAAGAAAATTAGTATTTGATGAGAATGGAAGATGATTCAGGTTTATCCCTTAACCTGAAAGTGAAGGAATAATATTGACAAATTTAACAAAATTTAATAAAGGGTTGATAAAGAATTAAAAGAATTGATAATAAATGGAAAAGAATCAATAAAATTGATAAAGAATCAGTAATAAAGAATTGACAAGGATTGACAAAGATCTAAAAGAATGACGAAGCTTGGTACAAAAAATTAAAGATACTTGGAAGATGATGAAAGACTTCAGGATTATCCCTGTTCCTGAAGGAAGAAGGACCTCGCGGGACGAGGTTCAGGTTTATCCCTTAACCTGAGAGGGAAATTCAGGTTTATCCCTTAACCTGAGTGGGGAATTCAGGTTTATCCCTTAACCTGAGTGGGAATGAAGAAGAAAAAAAAGGAATACCTCATGGGAAAGAGGCATCAGGTTTATCCCTTAACCTGAAAGGGTAATTTTTCAAAATAAGAATTTGATAAGAAAAATTAACAAAATCAATGAAGGATCAATAAAATTGTCAAAATTGATAAAGATGAATAAAAATTGATAAGACTGATAAAATTGACAAACAAAAAATAAAAAGAAAGAGTTGATTGAGAAGAAAAAGAATTTTGTTTGATCCTGCCTGCATGTGGGATCTTTTAAGAAGTAGGAGAAGAATACAAGGAAATCATTTTTGAAAAAAGGATTAACTGCGAGAGCTTGATTTTTGAAGGGGGATCATTCACGAGAGATCATCATGAAGGTTAATTTTGAAGCAATGATTTTAAAACCAATTTTTAGAAAATATGACCAACGTGGTAGTTGATTTTTGAATGTAATGATTCGAAACCAATTTTTAGAAAATATGATCAACACGAGGGTTGATTTTTCAATGCAACGGTTCAAAAACCTATTTTCATTAATATGATCAACATGAGGGTTGATCTTGACAAAGGTTGGACCAAAGAATATTTTACCTTTTTGTTCATCATAATGAAGATTTTTGAAATTTCATGATTTTTTTGGAAAGAAACCCTCATAGGTAATAGCATTTCTCTCATGAATGATGTCAGGATTTTGTCCCGCTTTGTGAAAAAGAACAGGAATTTAATGTCAAGAGAACATTTTGAAGTGTAAATGTAAAAATTTATTTTTATTTTTTTTTAACAAAAGATGCCCCAATGGGGTGAAAGAAGTAAGAATTTGAACACAAAGGTATGAAGGAAATTGATATTTCATTTATAAGTAACTACTGCAAACAAGAACTTGACTATTTACAACCATGCGACCAAAAAGATCACAAAAGACTAGGGCTGACTCGCCCCTACAAGACGACGGGAAAAAGCAAAAGGAAGAAAGCAAGAAAAACTTTGATATCATCATTTCTTTGAGTGATCTGGGAAAGGCTTGGTTAGGACGGCGGGCTGCTCTTCTTCTTCGTCCTCTATCAGAAGATTTTTATCAATGCAGTCCTGGATGATGTTCTTTAGGACGAAGCAGTGCTCGGTGTCGTGCCCCACTGCCCGGTGGAACTTGCAGAACTTGTCCTTCCATTTTCCCAGGGAGACCGGAGGATCAGCGACTCTCGGGAGTTTAATCATATCTTTGCTCAACATATACTCCAGAATTTGCTCAAGGGACTGTTCAAGAGCAGAGAATTGGCGGTCATAACCCCAACCTTCATGTTTTATCTTTTCCTTCTGCTTGGCCTGAACTGGCTTGTCATTCTGCTTGAAGGGTTCTTTTTGCTGACTCATCTGCTTGGTCTTGTTATCTTTGCTGCCACTGCCCCCAGAATTAGCCGAGAATGTATAATTTACTTTCTTTTTTAGGTCTTGGCCGCCCTTGACGAGAGTGATGCCCTCATAATTTCCATTGTCCATTCCCATTTCGAGCCACTCAGCTCGTTCGATAAGCTCTATGAATGATTTTGATGGGTAAGTGGAGATGAGGCTTCTAAGAGGCTGAGAAAAATTGTTCAGGATAACTTGGAGTGCGTGCTCCTCTGAAATGGGGGTTCTCATCTTGTTGCAGATATCTCTCCACCTCCGAATGAAGTCTACGGCTTTTTCCTTATCTCCTTGCTTCAGGTTATACAGGTGATTGAGGGTTGGAAGTGCCTCAGTGTTGAACATGAATCTTTCCACGAACAGATTAACAACTTTGTCAAAATTTTGCAGCTCGACGGGGTTGATGTGCTCTGCATACCATTTAGCTGCTACGCCTTCTAGACTGCGAGGAAAGCATAAGAAGAGGGCTCGATTGTCTTCACTGAATTTGGCACATTCGGCAAAGAACATCGCGAGATGGGCCTTTGGATTGCCGGATCCATCGAACTTAATAAATTTTCGAGGGAGATCTTCCAAGCTGCTGTCCCCATCTAAACCAAGGTAGAAGTCCTGTCTGGTATATACCCTCTTTCCCTTATCTCGGATCTGTAGGTCTTTGACCATCTTTGTTAATATTTGAACTGAGTCTTCTGTCGGGACTCCATCTTTAGGCTTGTTGACTGATTCAGGTTCCTCTGCCACCTTCTTGACTTGTCGCAGATGTTTCGAGACAAACACAAACTGCTCTTCCTCGGAATCCTCATCTTCTGACTCTGTACCTTCAGAGGTGCTGTCTTGCTGAACCTTCTTCTTGCCGATCCTGACATGCTTCTTCACTGGCTTCCTTTTGACCTTGTTTTTAGAGGATGTTTTCTTTGAATCTGCCCCAGCTTGCTCAGACATCATTTTTTCCATCATCTTTTAAAAGATTTTATACATCGCCGGGTCGACATCATCCTCATCTGAATCATGTTTTCGAGACAATCTGGAAGAGTTCATCTCTTCCACTTCGCTGTTATCGCGTTGCTGAGCTGCCCTTCTCTCTGCTCTCGTTTGAACCATGATTGGAACTGACGGTGTTTTCTGATGAAATAAATGAAAGGTTCAGATCAAAGAAATTTTGAAAGGAAAAAAAGATAATGAAAGAGGATTTTAAAGAGATCTCTCGATAAAAAGGATTTTATATGAAGAAGATGGAATATACGAAGAGTATTTCTGAAGATGACAAGACCCTGAATATTTTTTAAAAAAAATTGCAAGCAGGATCAGAAGAATTTAAGTAAATCAGAAGAAGAAGAATACGCCTGGACTTTTGAGAGATAAGGGAAAGAATTTAAAAGAATGTCCAGGGTTTAAGAAATTTATGAGAGAATAAAGAAATAAGAAATATACCATCCTGGATTTTGAGAAAATAAAAGAATCTTTATGAAATAAATATCCAGGGTTTTGAAAGATAAGAATCTTCAAGATAATATTTGCAAAAGAATCAATTTATACAAGCAATGATGCACAGAATAGCATTCCCTAGAAGCTGACTCTAAATGTAAATTTTGAAAAGGCTCGTAGGACCTTAATCCTAACTCTAAAGTTTAGATCATCCGATTCCAATCAAGGTATGCCAATATACCCAAGCCGAAGCTCGAAGTACGTGGCATAAGAATTATTTCTCCGGTTCTAAGGTAATGGCTTCCCAACATCCTTGAGCACCTACCGATATACCTCGGACTATGGCCCTTAGGTACGTGGTAGGGGGGTGCAAACCCAAATAAGTGGTCCAGTTGTGAGGCTCTCTCCCGAACTATGGTTCAGTGAGACAGCCCAGCAACGTGAAGACCGAGACAATATAGGTAAGGAGTTTTTCAAAATATGCACAACATGCAAGAAATCAAATGGCTCTAATGCAAGTCCTAAAGAGATAGATTAAAATGAAGAGAAGCATACACTTGCATACATTGTTTTGCATTCAATCCCTAAAATTGAGGAGAGTTGTATTTAAGACCTAAGTCTAATGTGAATATGGATAATCTCCTCGATATGGTCCTACCAAACCATACTTAGATCCTATATGAAAATAATGTCAGCTTAGGACAGAGTCTAGGCTCCTAAGGTTTGCATGGAAACGTAGCTGACATATGTTAGAATAAAGACTTTAGATTATATAAAAGCCAATCAAAGACATAGATTCAACCGGACGAAGATGAGTCCCATCTCGGTCGCCAAAACTGTGGTCATCGCAAAAATTTTCCTCTTTCAGGGTTTCTCTCTCTTCCTTCTCTTTTCCTTTTCTAACCTCTATTTTTCTCCTTTTTTGAAGGGAGAAGAATAAAAGAAAGAAAAGATAAAGAGAAGAGAAAAGAAAGAAGGAAAAAGAGAGAAGAGGAACTATTTTGCGCGGTCTCACTTGACCTTGAAAAAGATTTAAAAGATTACTCGCCTCCGTTTTGAAAATATTGCGAGAAAAAGGGAGAGACGGGATTCGCTCGTCGGTACGAGGTTCGACCGTTCCTGGCGCCTTTACCAGGGGTAATCGAACCAAGGATCGAATCTATGCCTTTTGCTTTGCCTAAATATAATCTAAGAATTTATTCTAACTCTAAATGCACAAAGAATCATGCTTGTGCAATGCAAAAATGTATGCTCCTTTTGAAAATTGATTTTGGAAATTTCCAAGTATTCTGAGATGAACTTGGGAAGGAAGTGAAGGAATGATTGAATCTAACTTAGAACTTGGGATAGATCAGAGAAGTTCTAAGTTTTTGAAGTAAATCAGAGTTTTGGGAGAATGAATCTTGACTTGGAGAAAGAATGATCTAAAACTTTGAAATGAAAAGGAAATGAATTTTCAAAGTCAGAAATGGACTTTGAATTTAATCATGGATTTTAGGAGAAGAAGATGAAATTTTAAAGTGATATTGGCTTTGAATCTTAGAATGGGTCTGAGAAAATCAAATGGTATTTAATAATGGAAATGGATTTTAGAAATCCGGATTAGTTCCGAAAATGGAATTTAAAATCTAGAATTGGAATTGGATTCTGAATCCTAAAAAGAATGGGATCCAAGGTTTTAGAATCTAAGATGGATTTTTGGGTTCTGGATCCTGAAATGGAATGGATCTGAAATCTGAGATCCAATGTGGAGTTGGGTTCTGGATCCTAAGATAGATTGTGGATCTGAAGTCTGAGATCCAATGTAGAGTTGGACTCTGGATCCTAAGATGGATTTGGATCTGAAGTCTGAGATCCAAGGTAGAGTTGGACTTTGGATCCTAAGATGGATTTGGATCTGAAGTCTGAGATCCCAGGTGAGATTGGATTCTGGATCCTAAGATGGTTTTGGATCTGAAGTCTGAGATCCAAGGTGAGATTGGATTCTGGATCCTAAGATGGTTTAGGATTTGACGTCTAAGATCCAATGTGAATGTTGAATCCTGGATCCTAGAATGGGTTTGGAGTTTAAATTCAGAAGATGAATCAAGAATTTCAAAGTTAAATTGAACTTTGATTTTGATTGGAGTTTGAATCTGGAATTTAGAAGATGAATCCAGAATTTCTAAATTTGAATTGGATTTGGAAAAATGAATTGAATCTTGAATATACAGGTGAAATTTCAAAGTTAATATTGTACTTTAAGGTAGAATTTGGAATTTGGAATACAAGATGATTCTGAAGTTTCAAAGTCAAATTGGACTTTGAAATCTGATTTGAATTTTGAATATAAAATGAATTTGAAATCTCAAAGTTAATTTGAACTTTGAGATTGAAAATAGAATTTTGAAAATTTGAAAGAATGAATTGGATTTTAAAAGAATAGATTGAGGAAGATATTTACATCACTTGGAGTTTTTGAAAAAAGAAATTTTGAAATATGATGCAATTCTATCCTAAATGATGAATGAATTTAAAGACTTTGAATTTAGATTTTGAAAAGCTATCTTATTCTTCAAATGAATTAGAACAAGATTGAAGATATAATACATCCTTGACTATGGTCATTGAATGTATTATATAATAATCTATATTTGAATTCAAAAGAAGAATAAAACACATTTGGTGCTTTTATAGAATTTAAAATGAAATTAACTCTCAATATACCCTGACTATGGCCATTGGTATATATTTTGGGTCAATTTTAAGTTAAATTCTAATAAAATGAGAAGATTTTTAAGGAAAATATGATGAGTTTTTGAAAATGGATCCAGTGTGGATCCAATGTTATTTCGTAAAAGATAAAAATCCTAAGTTTTGTCCACACTCTGACTATGGCCATTGATGTGGATCATCAACTTAGGATTGATTACCTTTTAGGAAATGGTGCACGTGCCATTCGCGTTTCACCATTGTGAGAATTTGAGAAATGAAGGCAAAAATGCATGAAAACAAGCAATTCAATGGTATTTACAATGCTCATTCATTCTAATCTAAGACTGGAAATGTAGAGTTTTCATCATCTTATTTATTTACAATAATTGGATTTGAGAACAAAAAATATTTTTAATCCCAGCCTTCCTTATATTCCTACCAGAGAGAATTTGCACAAAAGGAGATTTAAAATATGAATGTAAATGACTATCCGAAATCTTACACAAGATGCTTAGTTTATATTTGAAGGAGAAAGGCACATGGTCTACCCTGTATTTATGAGAAAACACACATATGTGTAGGAATATATATCTACACGTATATACAAAGAGAGAAGGAATTTACAGTGGTTCCTGTGAACCACTTGTAAAAAAATATGATGATTATGATAGTTAAAGAATGAACTATCATAAAGATAAGAGAAGAATTTACAGTGGTTCCTGTGAACCACTTGTAAAAGAATGATAAAAATATGGTGATTATGATAGTTCAAGAGTGAACTATCACAAAAAGAAGAGAAGAATTTACAGCGGTTCCTGAGAACCACTTGTAAAAAGAATGATAAAAACATGATGATTATGATAATTCAAAAGTGAACTATCATAAAAAGAAGAGAAGAGTTTACAGCGGTTCCTGAGAACCACTTGTAAAAAGAATGATAAAAATATGATGATTATGATAGTTCAAAAGTGAACTATCATAAAAAGAAAAAGGGATTACAGTGGGAATTAGTAATGAACATCATATTGTTGTGGCACTTGGCATGATTATGAAAATGTGATGAATCACTGCAGTGGTGCGGTGAAGGTGGCTATAGGGAATTACAGCAACTGTTGTTGATATGAATGGTGGTGGTTGTATGTTAGTAAATGTAGCAATGCCATGGTGACAGCATGCTGAAGATGGCGACAATGTGCCCTGAGTGGGAATTACACAGCAATGCAGAGGTGTTATTGTAAGTGCAATAAGTGATGAGATGAAGCAGCAGGCTATAGTGAATAATGTGTGACATGCAGGGTGTAGATGGAAATGTTGCTGGAATTACAGCAACTGTGGACATAACAGTGTAAGGGTGCTGAGAGTGTAGGTTATGACATGGAGGTAGGGTGAAAGATGCAGCAAGGTGCTGCTGTAAGTAGTGGTATGGGTGTGCTGCAAATGCTAAGCACCAGTGCAGCAAAATGTTGTGCAGGAATACAACAACAGTTGTATGGATAGCATAGCTATCAAAACCGATGGAGCTGGTGATGGTTGTGAGAAGTTTTATGGGAACGTGTAAGTGATATGATGTACACAATGGAAATTGCTCTATGATGTGGTCCATCAGATGCTTGAATGATACCCATCTTCATGGTTGAACACAGCAGAAGCACCTAGGATTTAGATACTAATAGCTTCACCACTTTTACCAGTATGTCTATTATCTTGAAGGATATTTCTTTCTCATCTTTGGAAGATGAAACGGGTAATACATCCCTTCCAACGTCCGAACTAGACTGGATTTCAGCTCTTATATGCTGGCTGACAATGAGCAAAGGAACTATTGCCCTGAAATTCTGCTTTATCAGTGGAAATTTTGAGCCAAGTGCTCACTATATACATGGACAAAATGGTTTGCACCTGCTGTATAACTTCAAACTAAAACACTGTTTTGTGGAATTTTCCACTTGCTGTAATCTCCACAATGAAGGTGTAAGAAAGGGGAGAGAGCTACAAGTAGGTAAGGACTAATGAGAACTCACAATGAACACTGGCATGATATGCTAAGTTGTGTTTTGGACGTCATACCAGGAAATGAGTATGATACGTGGCCCTTTTCAGATGCGTACTATATGCCACAACATTAATGAAATGAAGGAATGTATACTAATACATAAATGACCAGCTGGGTAAGATTATAAGCTGTGGAGAACCTTCCATGTTCTAATTCCAACCCTCTACGTAGGAAACAGGTTGAGATTGACCTGAGAGATAGATCGAAAATATGATAAGGAAATAGACTGATAAACAAACCTTCGTAATCTCTTACCTGATTAGCAGGGATGGACTAGGGAACACAGACTTGATCCCTTAACGTCTTTTGTTGAAATGAGTTCACCTGACGACTGCAAGAATATTAAGCAAAGCCTAAAAGAAATTAACACAAGATAATGGCAAAGCAGGAGTTCAATACAGAATATAACTCCCTGTGATACACATAAATTACTCAGATTTATATATGGTTGAAACTGCAGATTATATTCCGATAGAAATATATGAAAATCTTCTGATTTTAGCACATTATCAAAACTTTTCCATGTGAACTTCGTGCGAGGACCCCCTGTGGGACCATCAATTAGGCTGCTGACATTATGGATACCTTTGTTTGAACAGCCTTGTTGATTAAAACAGTGTATTCAATGGCTTTACTTGATAAGACAATTCAAATTATATACGCCAAGATATTAGGGAAAACAAAACAAGCATATTAGGTAAAATTCATAAGTAAAAGGATGGGAAGTGTACAAATCAGGGATTAACACAAACATACATTTACATAAGCCATTGCATGATGATAAAAGATGACCTTCAAGCATTGCTTGATGAAGGATGAAACACCAATAAATGAATCACGTTAAGTTACATATGCTGAGAACATGTATATTACATCCCATTTCATTGAATTACAACTCTCAAACCTTCAGAAATTAATAGGGTAAACTTGCGATCGTTCTGAAACTTGAAAAGGCATTCAACTATTGATCTTTCAACCACTCAGCAGGTAAAACTTCATATATTCAATGGATATTATCTGGATTACGATCAAAAGCAAGCACGCTAAAAGGGATGTTCATAAAAAAAAAATGAATGTCCATCACCTGCAGCCACATTAGCTCGATCTCTGAGGGATTTCACCGTCAGTGATAATTCACTGAATCAATTCAATGTCTCAGATCATGTTGAGGTATTGATAGCACCAAACCATAAATCCCTCACTGAGATTCAACATTAATGAAGGGCGACATTATATAAGCAGATGGATTTTTGATGGATGAAGCTGATGAAGTGGATGAGTGTAGTGATGAAAGGATATGCAACAAGGGATGATGCAGGATGATCAGAGTTATTACAGTAAATAATCCGAGGTTGTTAAAGTAGGAAATCGGATGCTAAAAGACAGTGAAAACAAAGAAATAACAGACGATCATGGCCATCAAAAGACGCAATAGAGGGCCAAAGATCAAAATACCAGCCGATCATTTGAAAAGAAAAAAAAAAACTCAAATAGAACACAGAAATAATTCATTAAGGTAAGGAAAAAGAAAATAAAAATGGATGTAGGAACCGCCCATTCCTTTTATTATAGCATAGAGGTGGGTTGACGTTGCACAGGCAACTCAACACCACCAATGGTGCTTTAATGGAGCAGAAATCAGGAAATCAAAAAGCAAAGCAGGGAAAATAAAAGGGAGATGTTCTTACCGTATTTGCTGGAATCTTATGGGAGGGAAGAGAAACCTTCTTTGGAAGCTTGGAGGAGAGGCACTAGTTTTTGCAATGATTCTGAAGGAAGAAGGAGAGGAGTGGTGCTCTGGCTTGCTGTTATTGCTAGTATTGGGAGCCCGGCTCAGCTGAAGCGAAAGGACAATCTGCAGATCGGCCTCTTGAATGATTCCCGAATTTGTGGAGCTTCAATTTTAGGGAAGGATGAAAAGCCTCCGATAGATAGTAGATATATTGAAACTCCTGAGCAGAGAACGAAGAGGACGAAAAAGGCTTTCGCTGCTGGATCGATTTCCTCCAGTGGGTTAAGAAAAGAGAGGCTAATGAAGAGGAAAGGGGAAGGAAGGAAGATGGAGGGGTAGAAGGTGGATGATGCGTGAAAGGAGGAAACTACGTACAGGGAAGGGGAGAGGTGAAGACGATCCCTGAAGGAGAGCCCTGTGTGCCCTTTTTAAAGAAGAAAAGGGGAAGATTCGAGAGGGTGGTCGGTTAGAGATCGACGGGAGAGGTAGGAGAAGGCGGGTGGTTCCGCGATGGGTGGTTCGGAGGGGTGCGATGGAGAAGAGGGTTTTAGCGACGAAGGGTTTCCCATGGAGAGAATCGGGAGAGAGAGAGAGAGTGAAGAGAGAATGGAAGGGGCTGAGGGTTTCGACTTCTTCCTCTTTTTCCTTACGAAGGGAAACCCTAAAGAGGGTTTTGCAAAATACCCCCTTCGGTTTTCAAACTTTTACAAAAAGGGGCTCCCGAGATCTTTAGCATCTCTTGATTTAAAGTTTAAACTTATTTATTTCTTCTTGAAATTTTTCCAATTTGTTTTGGTTTTTTTTGTGTTATTTTTCTATTTTTTGTATAAAAATCCTAAGATTTACGAGAAATAAAGATTTTAAAACTGATTTTTTTTGTAGTTTTGCAAAAACATTTACAAAAGAGTCTTTTGAGAATTCGGGTTCTTATTTTTTGAAATTTTTCTCAAAGCGGGAGATCGGATCCGATTTGGATCAAAATTGGGTCAGAGCTAAGACTTTGGGTCCGAATTCTAACGAATCCAGGGGATGAATGAAATTTTTGGTTAAAAATTTACCCGATTATTCAGAGGACGGAGGTCAGGGGCAAAAAGGTCATTTTTGGATTTTTTGGAAAATTTGGGGTGTTCACAGTGCCCCAAGTCCCCTTTGCATTTTTAAGATGAATCAAGTGTCAAGTATATAACATGCATCATGTGTTATGTGAAAACATGCATGAATCCATTTAAGCATACATTGCATGTTATGGAACAACGATAAATTTATGACACTTGATAACAAACATGCTCAATATAATAAATTTTAGTTCAGTGGCATGATGTGCCAACCGTGCTTGTGGACATATCAAAACTAACAAGTATGCCACCAAAACTATGATACTTGAATTATCAAAACATGCACATCGTAGGCAATTCACCACCGTGTCGAGATGTGAGAGGTGCACATGTTATATCATAATTCATCAAGCATGTTGTAATTCATTTTTAAGTTCGAATGATGCCACTTCATCAAAGCATACATACGGTCAATTAGAAACATTGTACGAGCATTGACATTGCTTTCCATGAATATCAGAAACAAAACATTTAAGCAAGACACGACATACTTCACATAGCCAATTTGTATTTGTGTCAAGATGTGCAAGAAGTGCATGTGTCATGTGGCGATTAACTTATCATGCTGCAAATGTAAATTTTGTTTTGAGTTCGAATATATGAAATTCGTCAAAGCATACATGCTGGCCATAAGGTAACAAATGTACAGAAAAAGAATGTAGCAACTATATGCTGCCATAAATGCTTAGCGTGCAGGAAAAATTGCAGCACGAAGTGTTGCCATGATTATATCAATTGTATGTGTGAATGCAGCAAGAAGGATGCTGCCATGAAGTGCCAAATGCGTAGAAAAATGCAGTGCACAAGCTGCAACCACACGCATTGAGTACGCAGGAAGAATTGCAGCAAGATGCATGCTGCCAACCCTATAAGAATGTTGTTAAACGCAACAAGAGAATTGCTGTCATACCGCCCACTATCATAGAAATTCGCAGCACTAAAAGTGCTAACACAAAGCACCTAACTACAGGGAATTGCAGGGACGAAAGGGGCTGCCCAAGGGTCTAATTTGCGAGGCTAAGGAGTACTTTGTCATATGCCAGTTTCGCATAGGTAGGGTTTGGAGACCTGCTGAGCAAGAACACGGGTTGTTGCCCTTGCGGGGCAGGGCTAATATGGCGAGCACTACAGCTACGGATAGGCTGACACCCGGCCTGGTCTGGCCTGACATGTAGGCCCAGACCCATCGGCCAGTGTGTTGAAAGAGCCACATGAACTGCAGCAAGCAACGGTCTGGGCCACTGCAGCTTGCAAGCCCAGTGGCTAGACCAGATAGTGCCAAGCTGCTGCCATTGTGGGGCAGACACCAATCTTGGTCAGCTCGCTGACCAGCTGGTCTGGTCTCACCCAGCCAGCCAATGCACGGTTGTGCATGATAGATGGGAACTCGACCGAGCAACAGCCACACAAAAGGGGAAAGCAGAAAAGTGCCTTGTCTGGCACGGCCTGTAGCTCAGACTTGGTCTAGGACCCGCAACAGCTTTTAGCCACGTCACTTCAGCTGCAGCAGGCTATGGTTCAGCTACGAAAGAAAAAAAAGAAACTTGGCATGGTGCGGCAGGGAAAAAAAAGGAAAGGAGATTGGGGTCAGGACCAGGCAGGGATGAGTCTAGACTGAACCAGAGCAGCCATGCTTTTATGTTGAATGGTGTGGTTGAGGCATGGTGCAGCCTGGTTTGGACTGGGCTAACCCAGGTGCGGCTCGACTAGAAGGGTGCCCGGTGCATAGTGCATCGATGGGCCAAGGCCACCTCGGTTGCAAGCTGGGCCCAACTGGTCCAAGTGTGGCTGGGTGGTTTCCATAACAATGTAGAGCCCACGCACGAACAAGCTCGGACCTGCAGGTTCTGGTTTGGCTAGAACCATAGCACACAAGAAGGAAAAAAAAGAAAAAACAGAGAAAAAGGAAAAAGAAATTTAAGCAAAAAAGGGTGAGCTGGGGGTGCTGGAACCGGCATCCCTTCTACCCAAACGCATCAAGGGAGAGGCTGAACTAGACCTTCAGCCCATACCCCATACGGCTAGACCTAAATGTGCAAGGTTGCACTCAATGATTCCATGAACAAAACAGCAAGATTTATATATAAAAAAAAATGGTGTGCGTGGATGGTGATGATGCATGAAATGCACATCATTTTTATGCAAAATTCATTCATTTTCATGTAATTTGAAGGTTTAGAATCCATATATTGATATAATTATGTACAAAGAGGTCACGGTTCGCATTTCACTTGAATCAGAGTTAAAACAAGGAAAATAATGCATTTTTAGGGATTTGGATCAGTTTTTGAGTTAGACTGGATCCAGTTCCTACCCAAGAGCTCAAATTTGGATCTTGGACTGGACCCAAACCTTGTAGATCCATAAACCCATGTGATTCAATGAGTTTTTCAATAATATTTTTTGAAAACCACCACTTGCTAAGTTATTTTGGTACTTATTTGCAAATAACTTAGAATTTAGAAGCTAGTTAGAACTAAAACTAATTTTAGGTGGATTTTTTAATTAGGTTTAACTTATGGAGTATAAAAAGCTCAAAAAAAGAGGAGAACACATTTTTGGAGCTGGAAAAATTGCCCTCTACTCCCTTCTCTCTCCCCCTTCCATTCTCTCACCTCTTCCCCCTTTTAGTTTTTCTTCTCATCTTCTTTCCCTTCTCCCTCTTCCTTTTCTTTCCTCCATACTGTTTTGTATTTCTTTCTTGTGTGTTTATGTTTTGTTCTTGCAGGTGTTGCAGACCTAAGAAGGTTTTCCCCATCGGTGTGCCATCTACATCCACGGGGAGGACTGGTCCTCTCCCCAATGCGGTCTTCTTCTTCTTCTTTTCTTAACCGTCTTGAATCAACCTCCGGATGGGTGCAGCAGCAAGGATCCATTGTATAGGCATGCAAGGTTGTGCTGGGCATGACTCCAACCTCCATCAACCGCTCTTTCTCGCCCCTCCATCGTCGGATCACCCTAGAGGTTGGTCTTCTTCTTTCCCTTTCTTCTAGAGTAGATTGAGTCATGTATTTTAGGTCGTATTGTTTGTTCAGCCATGAGTCAGCCATTGAATGTGTGTTAGCCCAAATGTTATTCCTGTTAATGTCTAAAATCCCAATCTGATTGAACTCGTGGTTGAGTAAGATCTGATCTGGCAACCTTCAATCAACCGATTGAATATACTCCACTGATTTCAATATTTATGAGCTAACCAGTTGAATAGTGTCATTAGGTAATTCAATCAATCAGTGTGATCATTGTAAAAAAAAATCCCTTTTACCCTTTTTTTCTTTTCCTTTTTGAAGGGAAAAAGCAAAAGAGAGAATAGGAAACTTTTTGCAAGGTCTCACTTGACCTTTTGAAGAAAAGATGTTTTGAAATTTTACTCGCCTCCATTTTGAAATTTTTACGAGAAAATAGAGAGACGTGATTCGCTCGTCGGTACGAGGTTCAATCGTTCCTAGCGCCTTTACCAAGGCTAATTGAACCAAGGATTGAATTTAAAAGAACGAATGCTAAACAGGAAGTGCCATGAATGAAATCTTATAAAAAAAAAGTAAAAGAACGAATGCTAAACAATCAGCAGCAATGAAAGAAATAGGATGTGGAAAATGGACATGCATGTAGTGATGTGCTAGTGAAATGAAGTGAGGTGCTAGTGAAATGAGATGTTGAAGGTGAGTCAAAGGAACAAAGGACTGACGATGAAGCAAAGCAACAGGGTAAGGTATGATATGTGAGGCATACGAGACAGTAAGAAAATGGGAGATGTTGGGCATAGAAACTGAAAGACAAATGTAAAACATTACGTAACAGAAAATAAAAGTAACAAAATGAACTTAGGACAATTCATAATGGAATTCGCAATCTACGTAATGTAAATAAATGCAAGAAGGGGAGGCGATGCAGCTTATACTACAGCGCAAGTGCAGAAATCTAAAGTCAATAAGCATTCAGGTTCCATGTAGTGTGATTTGAAGAAAATGGATGCTGGATGAAAAATTAATGAAATGTCATTATGAATAGATGCAAAAGATGATGGCAAAGGGGTGATGGATAGAATATACAGGAGATGTGCTGATGCCTCTTGAACCAAACGCACAGGAAATGTAAGATATGATGGAAATTGAATGTGTATGAAGACACAACTAATGGAATTGAACGTCACAGAGGATATAATCTTAATCTTGGATCAAATTCACTATGAAAGGAAATACAGGATGCAAATGATGCATAAAAGAAAAACAGAGAATGCTACTATATGTCGGATGCAAAATGGAAATAGAGATATGGTAATGGATGTAGAGTATGTTGAATTGAAAAGGCATGAATGAAAAGAAACGCAAAAACAGCAAATGAGATGGATCTAATATAATTACAAGTAAAATGCAGGATCAATGAAGGATCGCTACAAAGTAGATTCGATCTAATACTGGATCACATCGAATGCTACTGTGAAGGTTACTTTTGGATATGCATAGATGATGCAGCATATGCTAAAACAAGAAATGGAAAGGGAGCGTGATGAATGAATGCATTCGCGTAGAAATTAAACAGATATATGAAAGCTAAATTGAAGCAGAGAGTAAACGAATTACAACCTATTGCAAAGATGCAGAAAAAGCAATAGAGAACATTGAGTGTAATAAATCTTGAAATAGAGACAATGAGGCTGCTACAATATGTGGCATCAATATTGTTATAGGCAGATTGATGCTACAAGTATGCTTTTTATGAACAGTGAAAAATAAGAAAGGAAAACAAGATCGTAAAAAAAAAATCAAAGAGAATGAAAGTAAGGAGAAAGAAAAGAAATAGAGAAAAAGGGGAAGGGATAAACTACATATCGTGGATTGGCAAAGGTTGAGGGAGGAGAGGTATGCTCCTGCTGGACTGATCGAGCTCCACTGAGAGAAGAAAACTAGAGAAAGAGAAAAAGAAAAGGGGAAAGAGGAAGAAGGAGAAGAAGAGAGAAAGGGGAAAAAGGAGAAGAGGGGAAGGCTCGGTCGATGGAATGCGAGAGGTGGGAGATGCGAAGATGGTCGATGGATGATGGTCTTCCCCCTCCATTGGTTTATAACAGGGGAGACCGTTACAAAAATTTCAACAGTGGTCCTTTATTTTTTGAAATTTTTCAAAAAGGTGGTTTCTTTTACAAAGATTTCTCAAAAGGAGGGTGAAGCTATTTTCTGAAATTTTTCTTTTATGTTTTTTAAAGAAAAATAAAAAAAATACAAGGGAAATGCAAGGACTTTAAAAGATGGGATCCAGATGAGGTTTTTGAAAGTTTTACGCAAAAAAAATATTAAATTTGAAATTTTGAGGGTTTTACAAAAAGAAGGGATTGTCAAATAACGGAATTGATTTTAAAAATTGGGTTTCAAAACGGATCTGGATCCAAGATTTTGAAAGAAATATTGAGTTTGGATCTCGAACTTAGAAATAAAATGAGATTGGATCTAGACAAAATACCTGAGCCAATACAGAGAATTGTTTTTTGATTTTTTGAAAAATAGAAGATCCGAACTCAAAATTGGATTTGGATATCAGATCTGAATCCGAGATTGGGTCAAATATGAAAAATGAAATTGGATTTCGGATTTTCAACAAGGAAATAAATATGAGAAATAGAAATTAACTTAATTACTCAGAAGGTGGGGGCCAGAGGCAAAAAGGGAATTTTTGAAATTTTTTGGAAATTTGGGGTGTTTACAATCAGGTCTGTCAGTTTTTAGTTGTTTAAATTGGTTTTTTTATGTATGTGTCACGTCTGGTTGTAATCTAGCTTTGTCTAGATCCGACCATCATGCGTTAGACTAGTATTGTAATTCAGGTTAGCCAAGTATATTAGAGAGTGATTAATTAATTAGAGTTAGTCAATAAATTAGGTGGGTACTAATTTCACAGTCAGTATTACTATAGTATTATTTTGTTAATTCTGATATTAACAGTAGAGTAGCAGCAGGCTACTGATTTATATTTAGGTATGTGTGGTTGTATAATCTTAGATTTAATATCGTTGTCTGGTTAGAGGTGGTGTTAGTTGATTAAGTTTAGGGTTAAGTAAGATTAGTCGATTATGTTAGTACTAACTCAATAGGTCTTAATTTGAACTATATTAACTCTAATTCTGAGTTGTAATAGCAGGTTAGTATTACAAATAGGTGTTATTTGATTAAAACATAATTAGGCTGTTAGCTTAGCATATAAATGTTATTTTCCAAAATTTGAGTAGTAGTGTTTCTTGATGTTCATGTATTTGTTTTAAAATGTTGTTAGATAGTATATACTGCAATTAGATTAGGATGGTTAGAATTAGGTCACATTTTTTCAGTTGTAGAGTCATTAAGTTCATGTAGACATTTTGGCATTTTTTGTATTTCTAGAAAGCATTGACGTTTAGTTATAGTTGTATTCAAAACCGTGTAGGTGTTTAAATAAGTTTATTTGATTATTGTTTTTAGCCTTAGGAAAATTCCAATGGTGGAGCAATTACTAATTTAGTTCCATTGTGTGATTTTAGTAAGTCTTAATTGGTAATTATGTGTCCTTGTAAAAAATTTAACAAGTTTTGACTTTTTAAACATGAGGTTCTAAATTGTGGATTGTAAATTAAGTTTTTTTATTACTTGTTTGGATCTAGGTAAAGTGCATATTTAGAATTGCTAGGTTAGCTATTGGAGTTTGAGTCTTTGTGTTAATTTTGGTAAATAGTAAATTTTGGTAGGTTGGCATTGGTAATTTTTTTTTATGTCATTTGTTTAGCAAGCTTTGACTTTTAATTAAGGTTAGATCATATTAGCCGTGTAGTATTTTTTAGGAAAGTTCCATTGATTGTTACCTTTAGCTTGAATTAGATTCTATATTTTGAATTGTAGGTTAATTGTCATCCGTTGGTTCTTCATGCTTACTTTTTAGTAAGTAGTCATTTTGGTAGATTTTCCTTGGTGAGTAGTCATCTTGGTATTTTTTAGTAATAATTGACCTTGCATAGGAGTTTTGAAAGTTCGTGAGGTAGGCTAGCACTAACATAGGCAAGTGTATTGAATTAATTCTTTGATATTCATGTAGATTCTATTCTTAATCCTTAGATTAGATTTTCAATTTGATTTTTCTTTTCTTTGCTTTCCATATTCTATTCTAATTGCTTTGATTACCTTTAGTAACTAGGTCTAGTAATTAGGTCTTAGCCAAAATCATGTAGGTGTCTAATTAGGCAAGTCAAATCTTTGTTAAATTAGTGATTAACCCTAGTGGGGCCACTAGGGGGCGTGAATGCCAAAGTCCAAGTCAATCTAAAATCGCCTCCCTTAGTGTCTTAATTAAGTAATTAGCATTAGTTAGGTTTAATTTATTCTTTAACTTTTAGTTAAAAATAGTTTTAAATTCCATTTTTCATTTTCCAAGTTAAGTTAAATAGTTAGTTTATATTCAGTTAAGTATATTGGGTTAGGTAATTTCATTAATTTAGATATTCTAACTCTTAATTGTGTTTTAGTTTAATGTAGTTTAGTAATTGTATGCATTTTAGAATTTTGCTTTAGTATTAACTCATGATTTCTTTCAAAGTAACTTAGGTTTCAATTTTAGAGTTAATTCCTTTAGTATAATGCATTTTATTTATTGTATTTTAGCAGGATTTAGGTCTGATAATGTCTGCTTCTGCATAAATTTAATTTCAATAGTGCATGAACTAAATGCTTGCATGAGAATAGTGAATTAAACTTTTGAACCGGAAATTACCGTGTATTGCACTCATTGTTTTATGTGCATTTTTTTTTGAGTTGTTCTGAAATATTTATTCTATTCTATTTATTTATGTGTTGACTATCAGCAAACCAAAAATCAGCTCAATTGGAGTTGATTTGGTCTGATTTTTAAGTATTTTTCAAAAACAAGTTTTTTGGGTTTTTAAATTTCAGGATAGGCGATTTCCAAAATTTTATCGGATTTAAAACGCTTATATCCAAAGCTTCCAGATGAATTTTTTTGTTCTATAAAATCTGACAGATTCTTGAATGTGTCAGAAATAGAACAAAACAAATTTCAGCAATTTTGGACTTCATTTTTTCCTCCAAACAGTCTATTTTTTAAAACCTATCAGAATTCAATTTTGCACTACATTGAGGGCAAAACAGATATTTTACTAATTAGTTGTTTTTTGATAGTTTTTCTTGTTTTTCTGCATAATATTAGTGTAGTTATAGTAGTTAGCTTAGTTAGAATTAATATAATTAGTTAGTTTAATTAGATGTTGCATTTTAGCTTATTTTTATTTTTATTTTAATTGTAATTTAATTTTAGTAATTAATTTTAGAATTTGTTTTAGTGTAATTTTTTAATTAATTGTCGTAGTTTTGTTGACTGGCTTGTTATTTTTTGTGTTTTAGGTTGATAAGCTTACTTCAAGTTAAAAAGAATTTTGTCAAGTGTGAGAAAGTTTGAACTGGTAAAATGACAGAAATGCCTCTGTGATCTGAAGAAGGCTGGAGCAACCTTAATTAGGATTTGTTTTAGTTATTTTTTAGTGTGTAATTTCATTATAGTTGTTTTAATTTATTGTAAACATCTGTTATAATAATAAAGTAAAATTTTTAGATTTAATCATAATATTATCCCGTTCCTTGAGAATTCGACCTGTACTCGCCACGAAAGTGGAAAGTCGGTTTTTATACTTTTGGTTGACAATTTTTCAAATTCTTTTATTGAAAAATATATTTTAAAAATACCACTGCAAAAAAATCAACCAAATTTTGGCACTTTTGTCGGGGAACGACGATTGATATTCTGTTATTTCTAATATTTTAGTTTATTAATATTTGTTTATTGTTCTTTTCTTTTTAGTTAGTTGTTTTGATTTTACTTTCTAGTTAGTAGGATTAGTTAGTAAATATAGGATCTAACATAGTTAATGAATATAGGATTCACGTACTATGTTTCTAGGATTCACTAAACTGCATGATTCAAGGAGCGAATAAACAGGTGAGTCTTAGAGAACATAGTTGTGATTTCCTAAATTTATAAATTTTGTGATTTAGAGTAGATTTATTTTTGTTATTTTAATTTCGTAGAATAGTTAAATATTTCTAACATTGTTTAGAGTGGTTTTTCTGTTATTTACTTTGTGTTTTTGTGCTTTTATTTTGTGTTTAGTTTAGTTTAGCTAGATTAAGTTTGTTTCCATACATCTGGTCTTAGCACCAGTGTATGCAGGGGCGAAGAGCTTTAGGTACTCTATTGCATCCTTTTATCGATGACCTAGAGAGAATTTTACATTCTCCTTGAAGTCCGAGAGAAATGGGTGGCATGGATCCTCCAGCTCCAGCTTCTACCCATCCATTGATGGAGTACTTCGTTCCTACGAAGTACATCCAGGCATCTTGCATTCGGAGACCCGATGTAGGAGCGCCCAATTTTGAGATTAAGGCCAGTGTCATTCAGATGCTCCCATCTTTTTATGGTCTTAGTCACGAGGATCCCTATAGGCACCTTGACGAGTTCCTCGAAATCTATTCTACAGTGAAGATACAAAATTTCAGGAACGATGCTTTGAGATTGACCCTTTCTCGTTCTCTTTGAAGGACAAGGCCAAGTATTGGCTGAAGTCCTTAGATACTGTAGAAATAGGGTCTTGGGATCAGATGCAGAAGGAGTTCCTCAAGAAGTATTTTCCCATCGGTAGGATGAACCAGTTTAGGCGAGCCATTACTAGTTTCTCAGAGCTAGATGGTGAGCAATTTCATGACACCTGGGAGAGGATGAAGGATCTCCTTAGGAAATGTCCCCATCATCAGGTGATGAGATGGCAACTGGTGCAGAGTTTTTATGATGGATTGTCTGACAAAAATCGTCAGACGATCGATTCTTCATGCGGAGGGACATTCATTTTGAAGAGCGAAGAAGAGGCATGGAGATTATTTGATACTTTAGCAGAAAATTTATTACATCATGCCTCTAACTCTCGTACCGAGAGACCCACACCCAGCATTCCCAAAAAAGGTGGTGTTTTAGAGATTGGTCTGACTGTTGCGCTGCAGAGCAAAGTGGATATGCTTTCACAGAAGCTGGATCAACTTCTCGCGGGCCCATCCCCCATTCATCAATTGTGTGCTCTTTATGTCAGTTTGGCACATTCTGTCACTGAGTGCCCTTCGGCAACTCAGTACCTTGAATTTGTTCATGAACATGTTTAGGCTGCTCAGGGGTTCGTCAATCCCTTGAATGATCCATTTTCTTCTACATATAATTCGGGTTGGTGAAACCATTCGAATTTTTCATGAAAAAACCAAAAAGCCTCAGTCTCTGCCCCTCCGTCCCACCAAATTAGGCCTAATACATTCACTTTGTCATTTCAAAGGCCAAATTACCCCCAGTCCTCTCCTACCTTTCCCATGGTTACCCCTTAATAGACAGCTTCACAGTTGTCTTTTGAGGAGAAAATTCTTCAAGCATTGCAGGAGGTGAAAACCTCCAGTCATAATGCTATGGAGAAATGTAACCAAATGCTTAACTCCCATACCCAGTCTATAGCCAAGCTTGAAACGCAGATGGGCCAGTTAGCAGATGCTTTGACGAGGAGAACCGAGGGTAGTCGACCAAGCCAACCTGTGTTGAATCCCAAGGGCAAGGAACTTTAGGCTTTCGAGCTGAATATTCTGAGCAGAGAGAGTGTATCATATGTATATAGTAGGAATAGAATTTTGATTTATTTGTGTTGTTTTGATTTTTACTTGGATTTTTACTATTGTCGTGCAAATATGTGTATTATTTAATGCTTCAGTTATAGTTTACCAGACACAGGACATAGCTTCAGGAGCATATCATTGACCATATCAACAGAAAACTATGCATTCGTATATGCATAGTGGTGGTGCGAAGTCAAGTCAATTACCATCTCAAAAGGCCAGGCACGTAATCAGGTTGTATCTTTCCTTTCTCCTGTATTTATTTTATGTACTTTAGTGTGCATCTAAATTGCATTTTGTATTTTTGTATGCCACTAGGGATAGTGTCATTCAAGCATAGGGGAGATGGTTTAGATGCACACTCAAAAAAAATTCTTTTCAGGTAGCTAAAACTCATAAAATTAGGCTTTAAGAAACAAGTTTGTAGCATATAAGAATGTTTTTGCATAATTTGACAATTTAAAAAAATTTAAGCCCCATGTGAAAAAAATATTCTGAACTAACCTAAAAAGAGTGGTTGTTTATGTAAATTTCAAAGAAAAGATAGTATTTGAATGTTAAAATTGTTTGAATCACTAAAGTACAAGTATATATAGTATATTTTTGAAAAACTAAGCAAATAAAAAATTTAAAGAAAAATATGCTTAAAAGAAAAAGAGCTTGCGTTTAGTCGTTGATGTCTTTGTGATCCCCAGTAGCTGAGCTTAGACACGAGTTGAAGTGTTTGAGTCTCATGACGAAAAGGATAACGAAGGAAATCACCTTCTTGTCTAGTCGATATTTGTGGTTTATTTGGTTCGAGCAAGTAGAGTTTGAAGGGTGTATTACACCTGGTGCCCTAAAGCCATCTGATTTGGGAGCCACCAGCTCGAAGGCTCGTTACATGGACTTTATAGAAAGCCTAATAGATATAGACATTGCACATGATAAGAGGAAGATTATACGTAAATTATTAAAAATAGAAGGTCTAGTGACTCGAGCAATTAAATCTGAGGTATACTCTGTATCTGGTGCCCTAAGGTCGCTTGGCTTGGGAGTCACTGATTCAAAGCTTGTTACATGAGTCACGAACCTGGATATTTGAAATAGTGCTCGATTAGAAAATTGAAAAATGTGAAAATTGAAAATCAAAAGAAAAAGAATGAGCTTAATGAAAAAAATCATTGCTTCAGAATAATTATAAAATACTGTGCAGAAAACATACAAGTGATGATAAACGAGAAATAACATAATAATACTTGACCTTTTGAAGAAAAAGCATAGATAATTACAAATTTTAGAAAGATGAAAGGAAAAAGTTTTTACTGTGGAGGCGTGAAAATTCTAAATATGTTATGAGAATGTAAATTACATGAAATACTTGCTTAAACTAATTTCTTAATTGCCTAATATTTTTGAAAAAGAATTTTTATTTTCTGCATGACATCGATGTTTGTGGGTAGCATCACTACAAACCCTCACGAGAAATTACTCGTCCACTAAGGTAACATAAGGGTTTAAAAGGCTTGTTGCATGAGCTAAATACAACTGTGATTTCTACAAAAGTTAGTTAGGCCATTTAGGATTTGCATTTTATTTGTTTTTATTTGCATATTTTTTTATTTTCTAGTTTCAAAACTTAGGTAGTTTAGCTTAGTTTGTTAAGGGACTAACAAACATTCAAGCATGGGGGTATTTGATGATGCATAAAATACACATCATTTTTATACATAATTCATTCATTTTCATGTAATTTGAAGGTTTAGAACCCATGTATTGATGTAATTAGATACAAAGAGGTCACAGTTCGAATTTCACTTGAATCAGAGTTAAAACAAGGAAAATATTAAATTTTTAGGGATTTGGATCAGTTTTCGAGTTAGACTGGATCCAGTTCTGACCCAAGAGCTCAAATTTGGATCTTTCACTGGACTCAAACCTTGTAGATCTATAAACCCACGTGATCCAATGAGTTTTTCAATAATATTTTCAGAAAACCATCTCTTGCTAAGGTATTTTGGTACTTATTTGCAAATAACTTAGAATTTAGAAGCTAGTTAGAACTAAAACTAAATTTGGGTGGATTTTTGAATTAGGTTTAACTTAGGGAGTATAAAAAGCTTAGAAAAAGAGGAGAACACATTTTTGGAGCTGGAAAAATCGCCCCCTACTCCCTTCTCTCTCACCTCTTTCCCCTTTTAGTTTTTCTTCTCATCGTATTTTCCTTCTCCCTCTTCCTTTTCTTTCCTCCATACTATTTTGTATTTCTTTCTTGTGTGTTTATGTTGTGTTCTTATAGGTGTTGCAGACCTAAGGAGGTTTTCCCCGTTGGTGTGCCATCAACATCCACGAGGACGACCGATCCTCCCCCCAACACGGTCTTCTTCTTTTCCTAACCATCTTGACTCGACCTCCAGATGGGTGCAGCAACAAGGATCCATTGTATAGGTGTGCAAGTCTGTGTTGGGCATGACTCCAACCTCCATCAATCACTCTTTCTCCCCCCTCCATCGTCAAATTGCCCTAGAGATTGGTCTTCTTCTTCCCCTTTCTTCTAGAGTAGATCGAGTCATGTATTTTAGGTTGTATTGTTTGTTCAGCCATGAGTCCGCCATTGAATGTGTGTTAGCCCAAATGTTATTCCTGTTAATGTCTAAAATCCCAATCTGATCAAACTCATGGTTGAGTAAGATCCGATCTCGCAACCCTCAATCAGTTGATTGAATATACTCCACCGATTTCAAAATTTATGAGCCAACCGATTAAATAGTGTCATTAGGTAATTTGATCAATCAGGTCTGTCGGTTTTTAGTTGCTTAAATTTGTATTTTATGTGCGTGTCAGTTCTGGTTCTAATCTAGCTTTGTCTAGATCCGGCCATCATGCGTTAGACTAGTATTATAATTCAGGTTAGCCGAGTATATTAGAGAGTGATTAATTAATTAGAGTTAGTCATTAGATTAGGTGGGTACTAATTTCATAGTAGGTATTACTGTAGTATTATTTTGTTAATTCTGATATTAATAGTAGAGTAGCAACAGGTTACTAATTTATATTTAAGTATGTGTGGTTGTATAATATTAGATTTAATATCGTTGTTTGGTTAGAAGTGGTGTTAGTCGATTAAGTTTAGGGTTAAGTAAGATTAGTCAATTATGTTAGTACTAACTCAATAGGTCTTAATTTGAACTATATTAACTCTAATTCTGAGTTGTAACAGCAGGTTAGTATTACAAATAGGTGTTGTTTGATTAAAACATAATTAGGGTGTTAGCTTAGCATATAAATGTTATTTTTTAAAATTCGAGTAGTAGTGTTTCTTGATGTTCATGTATTTGTTTTAAAGTGTTGTTAGATAGTATACACTGCAATTAGATTAGGATAGTTAGAATTAGGTCATGTATTTTTCAGCAGCAGATTCATTAAGTTCATATAGACATTTTGGCATTTTTTGTATTTCTAGTAAGCCTTGACGTTTAGTTATAGTTGTATTCAAAACCGTGTAGGTGTTTAAGTAAGTTTATTTGATTGTTGTTTTTAGCCTTAGGAAAATTCCATGTGTAGAGCAATTACTAATTTAGTTCTATTGTGTGATTTTGGTAAATCTTAATTGGTAATTATGTATCCTTGTAAAAAATTTAACAATTTTTTACTTTTTAAATATGAGGTTCAAAATCGTGGATTATAAATTAAGTTTTTTTACTACTTGTTTGGTTCTAGGTAAAGTGCATATTTAGAATTGCTAGGTTAGCTATTGGAGTTTGAGTCTTTGTGTTAATTTTGGTAGGTTAGCATAGGTAATTTTTTTTATGTCATTTGTTTAGCAAGCTTTGACTTTTAATTAAGGTTAGGTCCTATTAGCCTTATAGTATTTCTTAGGAAAGTTCCATTGATTGTTGCCTTTAGCTTTAATTAGATTCTATATTTTGAATTGTAGGTTAATTGTCATATGTTGGTTCTTTATGCTTAATTGTTAGTAAGTTATCATTTTTGGTAGATTTTCCTAGGTGAGTAGTCATCTTGGTATTTTTTAGTAATAATTGACATTGCATAGGAGTTTTGAAAATTCGTGAGGTAGGCTAGCACTAACATAGGCAAGTGTGTCGAATTAATTCTCTGACATTAATGTAGTTTCTATTCTTAATCCTTAGATTAGATTTTCAATTTGATTTTTCTTTTCTTTGCTTTTCATATTCTATTCTAATTGATTTGATTACCTTTAGTAACTAGGTCTTAGCCAAAATCGTGTAGGTATCTAATTAGGTAAGTCCAATCTTTGTTAAATTAGTGATTAACCCTAGTGGGGTCCACTAGGAGGCGTGAATGCCAAAGTCCAAGTCAATCTAAAATTGCCCCCGTTAGTGTCTTAATTAAGTAATTAGCATTAGTTAGGTTTAATTTAGTCTTTAGCTTTTAGTTAAAATTAGTTTTAAATTCCATTTTTCATTTTCCAAGTTAAGTTAAATAGTTAGTTTATATTTAATTAAGTATATTAGGTTAGGTAATTTCATTAATTTAGATATTCTAACTCTTAATTGTGTTTTAGTTTAATGTAGTTTAATAATTGTATGCATTTTAAAATTTTACTTAAGTATTAACTCATGATTTCTTTCAAAGTAACTTAGGTTTTGATTTTAGAGTTAATTCCTTTAGTATAATGCATTTTATTTACTGTATTTTAGCAGAATTTGGTCTTTCTGCATAAATTTAATTTCAATAGTGCATGAACTGAATGCTTGCATGAGAATAGTGAATTGAACTTTTGAACCAAAAATTATCGTGTATTTCACTTATTATTTTATGTGCATTTTTTTTTAGTTGTTCTAAAATATTTATTATATTCTATTTATCTATGTGTTGACTGTTAGCAAACCAAAAATCAACTCAATTAGAGTTGTTTTGGTCTGATTTTTAAGTATTTTTCAAAAACAGGTTTTTCGGGTTTTTAAATTTCAGGATAGGTGATTTCCAAAATTTTATCGGATTTGAAACGCTTATGTCCGGAGCTTCCAAATGAATTTTTTAGTTTTATAAAATCTGACAGATTTTTTAATGTGTCAAAAATAGAACAAAACAAATTTCAGCAATTTTGGACTTTATTTTTCCCTCCAAACAGTCTATTTTCGAAAACCTGTCAGAATTCAATTTTGCACTACATTGAGGGCAAAACAGGCATTTCACTAATTAGTTGGTTTTCAGTAGTTTTTCTTATTTTTCTGCATAATGTTAGTGTAGTTACAGTAGTTAGCTTAGTTAGAATTAATATAATTAGTTAGTTTAATTAGATGTTGCATTTTAGCTTATTTTTATTTTTATTGTAATTTAGTTTTAGTAATTAATTTTAGAATTTGTTTTAGTGTAATTTTTGAATTAATTTTCGTAGTTTTGTTGACTGACTTGTTATTTTCTGTGTTTTAGGTTGATAAGCTTACTTCAGGTTAAAAGGAATTTTGTCAAGTGTGAGAAAGTTTGAACTGGTGAAATGACAAAAAATGCCCATGCAATCTGGAAAAGGCTGGAGCAACCTCAATTAGGATTTGTTTTAGTTAATTTTTAGTGTGTAATTTAATTATAGTTGTTTTAATTTATTGTAAACATCTGTTATATTAATAAAGTGAAATTTATAGATTTAATCATAATATTATCTTGTTCCCTGAGAATTCGACATGTACTCTCCATCAAAGTGGAAAGTCGGTTTTTATACTTTTGGTTGATAATTTTTCAAACTCTTTTATTGAAAAATATATTTTAAAAATACCACTGCAAAAAACTCAACCAGGTGGCATGTGTTATGAGCTTACAAGAGAATGACATAATAGAAAGAACGAAATGCAAACTCCTCTTTGGGGATTTCTAATCTGCTTCACTTCCAAACATTTCATAAAATGCTATGGAGCTCGGCATCATGCTCAACTCATGTTTTTTTTTCAAAAATGTGTGACAGCCATGGAGACTTTGTCACCTTGTGATTTCCAGAGGAATGGAGGAGATGGCATGACTCCCTTGCGTGGAGTATAGAGGGGTGTCCTACGAGGTAGCCAACACTACACCCTAGCAACAGGAGGGAGTAGGCACCCAAGCAAAGAAGGAGGCCACGGTTTTGAGAGAGAGAAAAAAAAAATCGCCCCTTGCTTCTCTCTCTCTCTCTTTGTCAAAAAGATAAATAGCCTAGGGTTTTAAAATGAATGGTGATGATGCAAGAAATGCACATCATTATAATATAATATTCATGCATTTTTATGTGATTTTAAGGTTTAGAACCCATGATTGGATATATTTTGATATAAAGAAGTCTTGGTTCGAATTTCAATTAAATCAGAGTTAAATTGAGTGAGATATTACAATTTTAGTGCTTAGACATGGTTTTCTAGGTAATTCAGATTAAGATCCGACCCAAATAGATCATCTTGGGTCTTGGATCAGTTCTTAAACATCACAATCCAACTCACATGTGATCCAAAAACCCCTTCAAAAGAGGCGCATAGCAATTATTTTTATTTTAAACCTCTTTTTGAAATTGTGAAAAGTTCAGCTCAAAGTTTAAATATGTTTTTCTGAAAACCCTAGGATGTTTTTGCCTAGGGATTTGCGCCCAGCTGAAGCTCTCTTTCTTCTCCACGCCTTCCTCTTTACGCCATCTCCTTCCTTCCCCATTTCCAAGATTTTCTAAGCCCTCCTTCCACTGTTCTTTTATGCACTTCATTTTCTACTTCCTTCATCTTCTTCCCCTTCATCTTGCCTTCATTGTTTAACGTGTGTTGCTGTTTTTGCAGGTTTTGCAGATCACAGAGGAGCTATTCCTAGCTGGTGTGTTGTCTACTCTACTAGGAAGGATCGGCTCTACCTCCCCAATCTTCTTCTCCACCCGAGCATGGCTCGGTTTGCCTTCCACCCATTGGCGCCTCTATTGGGTGTAGTTCTTGCAGCAGTAGCAGCCATGTTGTCATGAAAGCAACCCCTAAACGAGTTCAACAGCGGGACTCCTTAGCATCAGCCGCTCTTTCTATCCCCACCTTCGTCGAATCGCTCTTGAGGTAGGATCTTTTTCTCCCCCTTTCTTTTAGGAAAATCGAGTCCACCTAAAGTCGAGTCTCTTTAATCTCAAACCTCTCTTATTTTATGTTTCTTTTAACAGTAAAACCACTGTCGTTATGTGTGTATTTGTTGTTGTTTGAAGGTAGAGTATGGTCTTAGGTTAGGCGTCAATCTCTTCTCGTAGTGTGTTTTAGCCAAAGTTCACAATCGGCTAGATCTACTCTAGCCGATTTAGCATCGTGTCCATCATACTTTCTGTTATTTTCTGTAGGTAGCAGCATGATAAATAGATGTTGTGTGTAGTCTAGAGTTAGGTTTAGTCATAGGTCAATCTACGTAAAATTAGATTTTATTATTGTTGATTTTATTAGTTTAAGATTGGGTTTTATTGTGTTTATAGTAAAATCGATTTTTGGCGTGTTAGAGTGGTCATCTTCTCCAACGAGAGGGCTGCCATTAGAGGTCCAGCAAGGTCTGAGTCAGCGTTTTTGGTAAGTCATTAGAGTATAGGAAATATTATTGTAAGAGTCTAGATTCAACGTATTTGTGTTTAGGTAAGTCGTGCTCTATTTTAATCACATTAGAATTACTTTATTTGTTTCTTTAGTAAGATTTCATGTTTTGTGTGTTGTTTTCCAAATGAGCCCATGTATTTATTTAATTAGTGACTAAGTAAGCATAGGGGTAAATAGCTTAAGTAATTTAAGTAGGTGTTTCTGGACAAAGGGCATAGTGGTACTTTTAGTTAAGGGACGATTTTGGTAAGAGTGAACTCTTATCTAAATTCGTGGCATCTTATTGAGGCAATTGTGACCCATCTTTCTATTCCAACCAAGATAGAGGTATCTCTCTTTTCAATTTTGGAAACAAATTTGATTTTCAATTCCCTTTCTAAAATTCGTGTGTAAGGTTTTGGGAAAGATTTCCAAAAAGGGGCTATCTTCTTTTAATGAAAAATTGAAAACGTGTGGGTCCACTAAGCTGGACGGTTTTGCAATTACAATCCTTCCAAATGGGTTATTAAAGTAAGAATGCAAGGTTTCATTCATTTCCAAATCCGTTGCTTAGCATTTATAAGCCCTTTATTAATTCCATATCCTGACATAGCAGAAATAGAGCATTAATAATTTTAGTAGGTGTTGACTTAGATTTAGGCTTTTAAAATTGTGATTACCAAATTAGGTAAGTATGATATGTTTCCATTAGTGTTAGCTTGAATTCCATGTATGTGCTTGACTTAGATAGACTCGTTACTTTGTATTTCTTTCATTTTCGTCTTTAGTAAGTAGTCTATGTTTATTAGGTGTATTTTAGTCCATCTAGGGTGGCGTGAACCTAAGTCAAAGATAAACTCTAAATCGCTCCCCTTACTAACTCTAGTTAGTTAATTAACTCTAGCTAAGTTAACTAATTAACATTAGGTTGATGTTCTTGTTAATACTAATTTTAATTTAGCTTTGGATTTAACCTTCGTGTTTTTAGTTAATTAGTTAATTTACATTAAGGTGAGTTTAATAGGATTGGTTAAATTCACATATTGTACTTAGCTCTTGCATATTAGTTTACAATAGTTTAAGCGTAGCGTTTCGTTTAGATTAGATTTAGAAGTAACTTGTGTAGTTCATTTACATATGTGTTTAGTTAATTTATTTGCTTTCATTTTCTGTAGTTTAACAGTATATTAGAAGTGTTAGGACTATTTTTACATATCATTCAATGTCATAGTGTATTTAGTGGATTCTTTCAAATGAATAGTGCATTGGTTTAAAAATCAGATTTTTGCATCAACTTGCACTCGTCATTTTATGTAAAAAAATTTTGAGTTTTTCCAAAAATTTTATTCTATTCTCTTCATCTATGTTTTCACTGTCAGCAGACCAAAAATCAGCTCATTTTGAGTTGGTTTGGTCTAACTTTTAAGCATTTTTCAAAATCAGCTTTTTCGTGTTTTCAAATTTCAGGATAGATGATTTCCAGATTTTAGACGAATTTGAAATGCTTATATCTGGAACTTCAGGATGAATTTTTCAAATCCGTAAAATCTGATAGATTCTTGAGTCTGTCAGAAACAGAACAAAAGAAAAATCGTGAAAATCGGACTTCGTTTGCTTCTTCAAATTCACTGTTTGCAAAAACCTATCAGAATCCACTTTTGCATTATTTGAGGACAAAATAGTCATTTTATTAGTTGTGTGATTTTCGGTAGTTTTGATTGTTTTTCTGCATGTTAGTTAGTATTTTTGCAGCAATTAACCTAGTTAGATTCAGAATAGTTAGTTGATGTATTGAGAAATGATATTTTAGTTAATTTTGATTTTTAATTATAATTTAGTTCATTAATTCTTCATAGAATTAGATGTAGTATCATTTTTAGAAGTAGTTATTATAATTATGCACTAATTTGATGTTTTATTGTATTTTAGGTTGATAAAGTTTTCAACAGGTTAAAAGGTGAATTCGGAATAAGAGTACAAATGCACATGTGGTGAAAGGATGAAATTACCCTGGCGATCTGGAGAATACTTTAGAAATCTATTCCTAGTTGACTGTAGTTCCTAATTTGTAATTTCATTAGAATTATATTATTCAACTTAGATTATTTGTTTGATATTAATAAATTGAAATTTTTAGAAGTAAATTGAATATTTCTCGTTCCCTGAGGATTCGACCCGTACTTGCCACATTCGTGGAAAGTCGGTTTTTATTATTTTTGGTTGACGATTTTCCAAATCTTTTAGCGAAAAATATCTTTTAAAAATACCACTGCAAAAAGTTCAACCAGATGGCTAGGATTGAGGGTCCAAGATGGATGGCTGGGGTGTATGTCACACCCTTCTAGGCGGTGGCATACTAGTAATATTTCAATCTAACCTTCCACACGCCCCAATAGTCTTATTTCATTTAAATTTCTTTGAAAATTCTTTCAAAAATACCCCTCTAGAGCCCTGCATGCTCTCTAGGGTTTGAAAGTCTTTCAAAAATACCCCCCACGTGCCCTCTTGAGTGAAAATATTTTATTTATTCCATTTTATTTAAAATTACACTTAGGGTTTTTGGAAATAATCTTTCTAAACTCTGGTAAAACCTAAAAAAATTCTTATACCTCGATTCTTGTCAGAATTTCTTAAAATACATTGAGCTTAGGCATTTAAAATTTTTGGTGGTTCAATTATGCATTTTAAATAAAAAGTTAGGAACTTGATATAATATCATTATGATATATATTCATTCTAGGTTTTCGTGTATATATATATATATATACATAAGTATATTTTTTTTGAAATTCTATCATGTATTGAATTTTCTCATAAAATTTGTGGGTCTTACAGAGAGATGGTGGTCGAGTTACAGTGGTGGTCGGCAACCCTCACTCATTCACTAGGGTAAAGAGGTGAGAGAGAGAGAATTTTAATTTTTTTAATGTTTTTTTACTGGTGCACTTCTTATATGCGCCAGAAAAACTCTTTTTCTGGCGTAAATTTTTGTTGTGCCAAAAAAAATACTTTTACTAACGCACTTTCTGTGTGTGTTCCAAAAAGTTTATTATGTTAGCACAGTCTTCCTAGCGCCACTATAACCAATATTTTCACTTGCAATACCTAAAATAGCACAAGTGAAAATGTTCTTTTACTGGTGCGAGGGAAGACATACCAGTAAAAGAGGTTTTTTTTGTAGTGTGTGAAAGCCATTGGAAAGCCAAAGTTCATATTGCACATGCATCATGGTAGGCCCCAACTAACTCAATCTACATTCGATCATTTTTGCGATAAACTCAATTAGCGCAAAAAGTGTCATATACAAAGAGAAAAAAGAAGGAAAAAAAATAAGGTGCTCAAACATCAAGTCCAGATCTTAAGCCAAATAAACAGACCAATAAATACAAAGGTTTATGTTGCTTCACTACTCAAATTAGATTTATTTCGAGTCAATATATACTTCTAGTATGATCCTTGGCTGCATTGACTGGAAGCCAGGCAATCAAGATACCAGGGTTGCAGAAGCCATAACCATCACACCAAAAGTATATCATTAGGCAAGCGAAAGCAATGATTGTATTCCACAAAGAAGCTTGAAACTAATGAGTAGAAATCACTTTTTTCTTCAAAAATTTTAAATGTTTTATAGATCAAATGTTACAGATGTGTGATCTACATGGTTTTAGTAGGAAACTTGTTTTGAATCATTTGATAATGACATGTAATTTGGTTTTTAAAGGGGTCCAAAAATCAACGTCCCATAATGTGCTAAAATTTCATAACTCAAAAGATCATATTTTTACATCAGAAAAGCACGATCCAAGGCTTGATCCTTAGCAAACAAACCATGCTGAACACATTTATGTGGTTAGATTGAGTCGATGCAAGCTGCACCTATGATTTCTAGCTTATTAGTTTCTTACCTTCATTAGTAGCAAATATTTTCCAGCTAGTCTATGAATAATTTAGGTATGTCAAATGACTAACATCACTTACTAACAATATATCTTAAAATGAATTTAGAAAAGAAAAAGCTGAATTGCCAGTTACAGAAGGCTTGGATCGAAAATTCACCAAATGATTGAACGAATCTTTGGGGAGATTATCTCTAAAAGCATGAAGTTGTATAGTAGATGAAGATCGCAACTTCAATAAGAATTTGAGCAAAGTGACAAATACTTGGTCTAATTTCTCAAGAAAACTAAGGAACCAAAACATATAAGTCAATCAGTCAAAGAAATTACAGCAGTGGCGAACAGCACTAACTGTGTCATCAATTAAGAAACGTTTGGTACATGTATTGAGTGTCCCAGATGCAATTGACATTTGCATGACAAAAAAAGATGTAATCATATTTCCTTTATGGTTTCACAAGCATGCCCTTGTAACATAAAAAGTGTGAATGCATTCAAGCGATTACAAGATAAATTACATTACCCACCTAAGAGGTTCAAACAATCAGTTGAGGGGGAATTAACACTTCTTAAAACTCTTGTTTGACTACAAGTGATTCCTTCCCCCAAAAGATGTACGTGCAGCACAGTAAAGTTTTTCCACCAATCTCTAAAGCATAATATAGTTCTTTTCATCCCTGAAATAGGGAAAGAAAATCAAGACATAACTTGCTTTTATTTTTAAATGTTTGATAGGAATACCTTTCCCCTGGTTAACTAAGGTTACAAACAAAATGGAGTACAAGGAAACGCATGAAAGAACCATCCATTTTTCCTTACAAAAAATACATTATTGTCTACATACATTTTTCCCTGCTTTTGCCTTAATTTTGCTGAGACAAAGGTTATTTCTCTAATAACAGAACCAGTTACTTTGGAAAATTTTGTCTTGATTTGTTACTAAAAGAGTGACTTAACATGTTTCTCAAGCAATATATTCACCTCAATTCCAAAAAAGAAGTAAATTTAATTGGACTTTAATTATTTATTTTGGTGATTCATTTAGTTTACTATCATCATTTAGTTACTGCTCAATCCCTCACAGGCGTGCACTCTAATGGTTTTAGACATCCGAGGCCTCGGACACCCGATCCTCTCCCCTAACCAAGAGGAAATCAGCCACAAGACTCATTTATTTTGATGCATCATGATTTTATAACAGTGTTCACATTATATGCAGCGTCTGCTGTATGGTGTTCACATTATATGCAGTGTTGCGGCGTGGTGGCCGCATGCAGCCACCTGCCTGACAGCCAGCTATCTTGGCATTTCTGGACATGGCTGTGGTTTCCATCCCGAGAAATGCTGAGATGGATGGTCCGCAGTAATAAAGTTGCATGCAGTGTCGCTGCATAAAAGATTACCTCTTTATAGTAACAGTTATGTGTTGTTTTGTATTATATGATTTAAACAATTTTAATTATTTTTCTTGTTCCTTATTTTATTCATTATTTATCTTTTTACAATATTGTGAAAAGAGTTATTTTATGTGTTATTTATACTGTTTTCCTTGAAAATGTCAAGATTTTCTCAACATTTACTTGGAGGAAAACTAAAATAGCGAGAGTTGTCAACACTTCGGATGTAACCCAACATCAGAGCCGAATCTGAATCTGATTAGTCGCATTCAGTAACCAAATCCGGATCCAATAAGAATTCAGATTTGGGTTTGGTATTGAGTATTGCATTGAAATCTGACCCAGATCCAATTAAAAACTGAATCTGAGTAAAACCCGAACCCAATTAACTGTAAACATCAGGTTTTAAGCTAGTCAGATCCAGATTCAGTTTTAACTCTTTCTATCCAAATCTGATTAAGTTGGATTCCGTAATACCTAAATCTGACACAAATCCAAGCCGTTGACATCCTTTCTATTCATCACGAATAAAACGTGCAAATTCAAAAGCTTCCATACTTCTTCTTTTTTTATTTAATGAGGAGAAACCCCCGTTTAGTTTGAGGTGGTGGGGCGTGGGAGACAATGATGCCCTACTGAATGCCCACCATTAAAACCCTCAGCATAGTGGCAAAATTCTCGCAAAAAATAAAACAAATTTGTAAATCTTGCATTTTTTTAGCAAAATCTTGTCAATAAAAAACAAATTAAAATTTAAAAAGTATATTTATATAAATAAATAAAAAATAAAAATTATTTAAAAAGTAAAATATAAGTAATTTTTTTTTTGATAAATAGCTGATAAAAACATAAATAAATATCATGTTTAAAATGCGGTAATTATGTTTCTGATGAAAATATCATGAGAAATCATCATTTTTAACTTTCCCGTAATTTCTCTAGAGATATTCATAAATCTCGCAAGAGATGGTCACTATATCCCTCAGCCGCCCCCACCCCGACCTACCCAACCCAGTAGAGAGCCTTTTTGCTTACGCTTTGTGGCAGAGGATGTAGAGCTCGAGCATCGAACTCCAACAACCTGCAAAATTGAACACCTTAAACGGATTGGCTTAGCCATTTATGCGGAGCCCTTGCGGGTTCCATACATCTTTACCATTCAAAAATCTCAATCGTCTTTAATTAATGATGAGTCCTCCAATCTACATCACTTGGACACTTTCAAAACTAATACTCAACATTGACTTTACAACCAATCCCACTATGTTTCTGGGCACGATATAGTTTGCACGTTTGAGCTGGTCACAAACAAAACTTGAATAGGTCCAAATCGCCCAAAAAGAAAAAGGAAATTAATGCAACATATTAGACGCCAAGATTGAAAGCGCGCTATTGGATTTTATGTGTTTTCCCGAAATTCTGACAGTATAGATGTAATTTATATGTTTGTTTTTATAGGAATCACTTCTTGGAACATTTCATTTCTATGCATGGATAGGTTTTTACATGGTTTCAAAAATCCACCACCTAAAATTTTCATAAATTTTCAAAGTTCCAAATACTATTTTTTTCATCGAAAATACATTATTCAAGTGTCCATTTCTAGTAAATCAATCATACTGAACGAACACATCAATGATGTTGGCATTTTGGGAAAAAAATACTGAAAATCCAATATCATATTTTATTTAGCACGGTACCCATTTTATAGGTTTTTATTTAGTATATATATAGAGAGAGGGAGAGAGAGCATGTTAAATGAGTTTTCGAGTTTTTTATTTTATTTTTAAATTTGAACCATCCAGATGTGATCTATGTGCTTGAGTTTATAGAGATCAGCACTTAGAGGGTTCAATTCCAACACGTTGGTAGGTTTTTATAAGGCTTGAAAATTCGAAAGCCCAAAATCCTCGTAAAATTTTAAGGCTCCAAATATCTGTTTTTTAATTAAAAAAGCATGACCCAAATATAGTTTCCTAGTAAATTGACCATGTCAAAGACATGGGTTAGAATTACTCAAAAAACAAAAAACAAAAAAATTTGAAAACCCATTTAACATGTTTCATTTAGACTCTTTTATTATTCTCTGTCTCCATCTCTCTCTATATATACACACACATCCAGTAAGTGGTAGCCTACCACTTTCTGTGCCTGATAGAAGTGGACCTACATGTGCTAAAGGTCTTTCTACCTGTGCTTTTAAAGTGTTGTCAACGGCTCCTTTAACTAGAGCACGCAAGCGATGGATGCTCAACGTGCATCCACTAGTGCCTAGCCAATTGGATGATAGGCAGCTACCATCCACTATATATATATATATATATATATATATATATATATATATATATATATATATATATATATATATATATATAAAGAGAGAGTGTGTAATATTTGGCATTTTTTTTATTTTGTAATTTCTAGAAAATGGTAATATAGATGGATTTTTAGTGAAATTGACATGTTTACTTGTGTTCTTATGGATTTTTCAAGAATGGTCTTTGTTTCGTTGATATCAAAGTTAAAATCACTTTGAAGCGCCCCCAACAAGTTTTGGGTTATTTTAGTCAATTATGAGTTGTTTTGAGAGCATTTTCGTCTAGGAGGACATAGTTTTTCTACCCAGAGTTGACAAGCTAACTTCGTGAAGACATATGTCTGGTATTTGATTTTAATACCATATAAAGTGATGTATAATGTGATGCTTATTGATTGTATACATGCTTGTACCCGTGTTGGTGACTATAGATCCTGAGAGCGGTCAATTGTATTGATGCATGTATGACAATAGTTTTCAATGGATATGATACCCATTGAGGAATTGTTCTCAAAGGATTCTCTATGAGGGTGTGTATAACCAGATCAGGTAATCCGGCTAGTGCGGTAAGTCCTTGTGAGGAAGTGCATTGTCCAAAAACGAGTAACCCACAAAGACAGTATATTCTTGGAAGAAAGTGCATTGTCCAAGACTAGACAGGCCATTCGTCTAGGGCGGTAACTCCTTGTGAGGTCATATATTTTTCAAACCAGGTGATCTGGTGTAGATCTTGTAAATCTTTATTATGAATAAATAAAATATTATGATAAATGGTGATGATCTTCTAAGCTGATTGAGATAGCTAGTTATGAATCTATAGATTTGACTTTTTTGTTATAGCATGATTATATGTTGAACTCAGATGTGATAATTAGATCCTTATTTATTGTAGATCTTGATATGAGGTTATGATTGTAACGCTTATGTTAGCATATAGGTGAATGACACATCATGCCTATATAGTTTTGTTGCAAATAATTGCATTATAATTGTCTAATTCGAATATATCATACCTATGTATCATGATTAATGTGTATCATAAATATTTAATTGATTTACTTAGAAAGTATGTGCATGTGTTTCACGCTTGAATGACCAAATATGATTTGACCTATTGTTTATAAGAATTATGATGCATATAAAAATGATGCAATAATTTAAATGTATGAGAACATAAGTGAGTGATCATGATCATCGTTGTAATGTTGATGTCATGCCCCCGAGTAGAGTTCTCTCGGAGCAACTGTTTTTCTTATGATTTTGGGTTTCGTCCTTGGGGGGCACAACTCAAGGGGTTACTCGAGCATAATAAAATACATAGCATAATAAACACCCAAGTTAATCAGCCTGTTTCGGGTTGGTCTACGTTATACTCAGGTAGACCGAGAAATCAAGATAAAACATAAATTACTTGCTTACATTACTTTATTGTACTTTGATTTACTTTACTTTATATTACTGTAAATTATTCTTGTTCTTGAAAGTTGATGAATTCATATTCATTGATATGTCTTGTTCTCATCTGAAGTTTGATATTAGCATAATTAAGATGGTTATTCCATACTTGTTTATGAATTATGAATTATGAATTATGAATTATGAATTTTGAATTTTGAATTTATGAATAGCCTGTAGAAACTTTATATCTGCCTTGTTGATAGTTGATGCAAATTTTGAGATACTTATATCATGCAAGCTTTATGTGTTGTATATTGCATTAGCTCTGTGAGTTTTACTGAAACTTTCTAAAGTCTTATTCTTTCAAAATAAAATATTTTTCAAGAGATATGTGATGGCTGGAGTGAGTGCAATAGGCTAGAGGGGGTTGTGCATACTGATATTTTTGATGATCCAAAGGGCTTCTCATTTTATTTAAATTTTAATACTTTTTGAATTGCTAAAGTACTATTTAATTAGACATTTGATTATTAGTTAAATTCTGAATTTCAATTACTCTGTGCATAGTCAATGTTTATTCGGATAGGTGATGGTAGTAATTCTCTTAATGCAATGTGTTCGGAGATTTAACCAAGAAACCAGTTTATAAAATTGATTTCAAAAAATCAATGTTTTTCCACTGTGTTTACTCACCTAATAATAGCATAAAGATTTTATCATTTGGATGTTTTAACTTTGAACCTTGTTCTACGGAGCTACTAAATATCAATGCATAGGCAAGCTGACTTCCTAAAGCTTGATTTGATTAAGGCGAAGCCAATGATGAGAAATATAGTATATTAATAACTGTTTTTATATAATGGTTCAATCGGAATCATTAATGGATGGTTTCGTATTAGATCTGGTACTAAGAGGCTAAGACACACTCGCACTTGCTATCAAGTGGGTCATCTAGTACTTCGTACGGTTGAAACAAGTTCGTTGAAGAGACCATTGCATTATTATATTTTAGAAAAAAAATAAAGAAAAGAATAGATTCAACCTTATAATTTTTTTTTTTATATATTTTTGGTTTGAAATCATGTGGGTTGTTACATTCAAGGAACGCCCTATCGCGATAGTAGATCGAAGAAAGCAGGTGCTACGACATAAGACGTTCCTGCTAGTGAAGGTTTGATGACAGCACCATGGGCTCGAAGAGTGTACATGGGAGCCCGGGGTGGATATGAGAGTGAGACGTCTACACCTATTTGGTCTGTAACCTTAACCAAATTTCGAGGATGATTTTTTTTTAAGGGGGTTGGATGCAATACATGCAATTTTTTGAGAAATTTTCTTGAATTTTTGTAATTTCCTTATTGTATGATAAATCAAAAAATTTAAATTTAAGTTAGGCATTGTGATATAGGGTTTGTAGGACTTCAAAAAAATGTCTAAGTGCAAGGAAATACCCCTACACGCCCAAGGGTCTAATCGACCCTATTGAGTTTTGATTCTTCAAAAATTATTTTTGAAGAATTTGAATTAACCTCCTAAAGAATATTTAAAATAAATAATTAAAATCTATGGGTTTTTTAATTTTAATAGGTGACATATAATTAAAATTAAGCCTAATTCAAATTCATCTAGTATTATTTCATTTAATTTCACATTTGAATTTTTATAGAATTTCATTTGAATTTAATATGAATTATTAGGTATTAATTTAGTGAAATGGAATTCAAAAATTAACTAATTTTATAATTAGGTAGGAGTCCCCAGGTGGGTCGTCCCATCCTATGTGGCACTTCAATTTGAAGTTTAAAATCAATAAAAAAAACCTTTAAATTCAAGTTTTAATCAAACTTGCCAAATTCCATGGCCAGACAAGTAAGTCAAAACTTGCCTTTTAGCAAGTTTTGACTCCATTTAGAGAGGGGCATCCCCTCCTAGAGGGATATGGCTAGACCAAGGAAGGAAAAAGAAAAAGAAAAAAAAAGAAAAAAATTAAATAAATAAGAAAGATTAACCAACTTGCTTGCCAAGCAAGCAAGTTGGACTTTTTCAAATTTAAAAGGGGGTCCACCACATGGGGGTCGACCAGCCTTTGTGGCCCTACATAGAATATAAGGTATATATTGTATATACTATAATATATAATATATATTATATACCCTAAGCTAACAAAAAATACAAAAAGAAAGAAAAGAATTTGGAAAAAAAAGATATGGAAAGGAAACCCTAATTGAGATCAAGGGTTGAGATCTACTCAACCCTTGACCTCATGCCTAACCCTATATAAGTATGGGAGGGGCTCATGCCCCCTCCTATTTGCCATTTCACATTCTCTTTCTCTTGCTCCCCTATTCCCCCTCTTTATTCCCCTATTTTCCCTTCTTTCTCCCTATTTTCTATATGAAAACCTTATTGTCTTCACCCTTGGACCAACAAGGGAGACATCTACATTCATGTGAAGAGCGAAAATAGGTTGTTGGTGAGTTCATTGCACGTGGTGGATGGTCGGTTCATGCTAGAATACCGACTTATGCGTGTAGGAGTCGATTTTTGCCAAAAAAGTAGGGGGTCCTATACTCTACACGTAAATCAAAATTTGTAGGCACGCATTCCTTCAATTTTTAATAAGGATAGACCCTAAACCATACCTCTCACACATAGGTTTGGCTTAGGATTGTTGGAATACAAGGTGAAAAGGGATTTTCAAAAGAAAACCCTTCTAAAAATCAATTTCTCTGAAACCGATTTCTTAGAAATAAAATCTGTAAAAAAAAAAATTCAATACATATGTTACTTAATTATTTTTCTGCAAATTTTGGTTAGGATTAGCAGATCATTTTCATATGGATGTACTGTAAAAATTAGAATGATTTCTATGGTTGTCATAGAGAAATACGTGCTATCAGGTTTCTCAAAAAAAATTATAATTTTAACAAAAATTATGTTACATCGAATTGTTTTCACGTGAATTTTAATTGAATATTGTAGTGTATGTGCATGTGAATGCCTTGGCATTATAGTATGATTTTTTTATTTTATTTCATAAAAAAAATTGTATTTGATATGCTTAATGAAAAATTTTACCAAATCTACTTCTAAGGAAATAGGCTTCGGGAAGATGGGTCCATTTTTCGGCCTAACAGCTGCAAAAACATGACTTGTCTATGGTAGAGTAGTTAGAATTAATTTAAATGTAGTTTGTATGAATTTTATAAAAGTATTCATGTAAAAAAAATCAAAATTATGAGTTCAGGTGGTCTGTTTTGGCCTACTCGAATGCATATTTTCGGAACTACGTATTTTTAGCCTGATACCCAACTGTTTAATCGCTCGTATCTCCCTCATTCGGATGAAATTTAATGAGTGATTTATTGTGTTGAAAAGATAACAAAATTTCACAACTACTGTGAAATTTTGAGCTTTGTTCATAAAGTAAGTATTGTTATGTGACAGTCAGAACATAAATGTGTAGGTCTGCGCCAAAACGTTTGTAACTTCCTTGTACGAATGAATTTTTATGAATGGTTCATGGCATCAAAAAACTGATAAAATTTTCTATAAATTGTACAAAATTTAGCTCTGACCATTGATTGAAAAATTTTATGTAGTTGGTGTAATGTGTCGGATAGAGTTGGGTTTTTCGTAAGTTTGGAACCGATTTTTGCAAAAATTATATATATTGATATGTGTGCTGTTATGAATGGTTGTCAACCTATATATGCATTTTCCTAAGTTAATTTTCTATAGAGAATTATATGCCCACCTATAGGGCATAAATTGAATGTTAAATGAATGCCTAAACTAGCCCACATGGCCTTTCGCTAATTAAGTAGAATCCATTTTGCGAATTCAATTGCAATGATAAAGAGGACAATTTCTGCTGTAAATTTTTTTATATCTATTATAATGATGATTATGTAAATAAATGGATGCATGCAATGTTTAAGAATTTCAGCATTTTATTTATGCATATACGCATACGATTGATAAGAATGAAGTATGAGCATTTAGTTGAATGAATGTTTAAAAATGCATTCATTGGCCTTGATATGGCCAAATCTTTTTCATGGATTCATTCATGGTGGTGTTTCATGTAAGAGATTTAATTTAAAAAGAAAAAAACATGTAACACTAAAGTAAGGTCTTGCAAGGAGAGGGCAAGTAGTACTTACGGCTTCGTGAGATTAAGACTTTGAGTATGAAGATAGAGAAAACCCTCTGCAATAGACTACAACGCAGGGGGAAGAAACTCATGGGTGAAAGTCTGATGCTTCAAGATGATAGTGTTTGAAGCTTCTCTCACTCTTGTCGTCCCTCACCCGGTACTGGAGAAAGGTGCCCGACCAAGTCAAAGCCACTCATGTTTGAAAATATTATATGCACCACAACCTTGATTCAGGTATAAGTCTATATTTGTACCCATAGAGTTAAGAAGTGAAACCTAAATAAATGTGCATTAGAAAGGCATGACATACATCATCTAAGAAAAAAATGTTAATTAAATATAAGAATTGGTTCATGCATAAGATCAACTTTTGCATTGGTAAGTGCATGCATATTTAACTGTTCATGCATTTTTAATTGTTTAAGATAGACTAGATGACTGATAAATGTTAAATTTTGCAATTGTATGTTTATATGAGATATTTTCAATACATGTTGAAGTTTATTCTATTTGATTTTATTAAATGCATAAAAATATGAAGTAATTTTTGCTTATGTATTTCAATTTACATGTTCTGTATAGTTTCACTCTACTAAGACAAGTTTTGTCTGACCCTTTTAATTTAAAATGATTTCAGAAAGTGAGTGAGCTCATATGTGATGGCGGGAGGTTGCGGTGAGGACCGAGCCATGATTTTCTCAATCGTCGAGCATTTTAGATTGCGAGTAATTTTAGTTGCTCAAAAACTCTGATATTTGATTTAATATGTCTAATAAATATTTATTATTAATTTGGACATGTATGGACTTTTTTTCTATTTATGAATGTTTAATTCCTAAGTTCAAATGCATATATGAATGTGAATGTAAACAAAAAGTAATGCGCCAAGTTTTAGTCCCATTTGATTTTTTTGATGCTATTTTATAAAAGCATTTCAAAAAATAAATCACCATTTGCAAGACTTAAAAATTGGGGTGTTACAAAAGTCACTTGACTATCACACGACCAGATGTCATGTTGGAGTGTGATGTGATTTGGATCTGGGTCTAATCTATGTTGGATTAGGATTCAATACATGTTTGTATTTCTATTCATTTTTTCTTGATTCACAACCATGTGTAAAAGTTTCTTTTGTGTATTAGCAAGGGTATAAAGCATACATATATGATCTATATGCTTAGTTTTATAGAAATTGACCCTTGAAACAACTGATTACTATGCATAAAAAGGATCTTTTAAGGTTTGAAAATCAACTACTCATAATTTTTGTAAACATTCAAGCATCGAAAAATCATATTTTTCATAAAAAAATACATGATCTAAAGTCGATTTCTAGCAAATGGACCGCGCTGAATGCATGTACAAGATTGAATTTGCAAAAAAAGGATAAAAAAATACCTAGTTCACACTTCGATTCACATATTTACACTTAACATATTCTAGTGGTTATATATATAGGGGGAATGATGACCCTCCAATCAAAAGGTCTAAAATTTTCAACCAATGATCGATTAACATTCCTTTTTTTATAAATGATTTTTTCATCAATCATGCTCTATATATTAGTTTTTTATCATTCATGATTTATGATTTTTCAATATTTAGATTTGTTTTTCAAAGGGCTAAATTTAACAGCCTCCAATACTTTGTATTGTAAGATTTTTAAATGCATTGTGAGCTTGATTGTTAATGTTTGGAAAAGCATGTCAGAACATTATAAAATCTTCACATGGAGAATATTTTTTACTAAATAAATTGTAAAGAATAAATATATAAAATCTGATTGATCAAACACTCAAATATCGTAAATGCACTAAAATTCTTTGATTAAAAGAAATTTTCAAAAAAAATATGAAGTAAGATTTTCGTAAATTTACCACGTTGAAAGCATTTACGGTGTCAAATTAAGTCAAAACGATTTACACCTATGAGGTCTTATGTCGATTGTATCTACTATCAAGGGGGGGGGTCCGCATGTTTGTTTGGTAAGAGCTATTAGTGTAGGTTACCTTGTGTTGGGACGTTGCAAGTTCAAATCTCAATGATATGATGTATAATTGGTTGGGTCTACCTCACCCCAGCTTGCCTATAAAAAAATGTGCCTAGAGAGAGAGTGTGGGATGGGTGGAGGGAAATTTGTTTCTCATCTAAATTCTAAACTTTAAAACCGTTGAATTGAGCAGAAAGAGTAGTCTATGGGACCGATTTGATTGAAACGTGGTAAATATGAACACTCATCACAAAAACATAGCTTTAGAGAACGAGTATCATTGGTCAAATAAAATCCCCATCAATTTAAAAATATGTTTGGGACTGGAAAGGAATTAAGAGAGAGAGAGAGAGAGGAAAACAAGAGTAAACGTTTGCTGAGATCGGAAATCCCCCGCACCCAGACACAAAAATAAGAGAGAAAGAAAGAAGGGGGGGAAATCGAGAGAGAGAGAGAGAGAAGAGAGAGAGAGGTGGGAGGGGTGGTAAACGCAGAACCCCCTCATGAAGAAGAGAATTCCTCGGGGGAGGACGGCCTATGACCCCGCATCTTCACTGTCGGAAGCTCCGCACAGGTCAGCCAATGCTTCCTTTCCCTCAATTTCCCTTCAAACTCAGCGATTTATCTTCAATTCTGAATGCGCTTCTAGTGTTCCGTCGAGATACCCATTGAACTCCTCTTCATGAACGATCCTTTCTATTTAGTGGGTTTCTGTGTCGACCCACGAGGGATCGAGAATTTGTGGGTCGCTCGGTTTCTGCCTTAATTTGTATTTGTAATGGGCTTCTTCAGTAGTTCAAGATAGGATTTTATGGGTTTCAATGTGAAAAGGAAGAAAAAAAGTTGGTTGGCCTAAGAGAATGGGGTTTAGCTTAGGGTTAACCTTTGGTGATTTATAGTTTGTAGATCCTAATTCCGACTCTCGGGATGTAAATTAGAGGTTTTTAGTAAGTTGGGTGGTGATAGTTTCGGTTTTGGCGCGGGTGGTGGTGGTTGGTTTCTATTAGTTTTCTGCATTCTTGATCTGGGCAGTTTTGGAAGATTAGGGTTTGGTTTCTGTGGGGCCGAGGAATGAGCCCTAGCTTGTGGTGAGTTCTGCGTTTGGAAAAGGAAGTTGGAACCTTGAATAAGGTGGGTGGTTTCTTTGTTGGCTGTTGGAGTTTTGAGGTGGTGAGATTTAAGGTTGATTTGGGTTGGTTTTGTTCGTTCCTTTTGATCTCACTCAGTTGCAGAAGCTCGGCTTTGACTTTGGGGTTTTGCAGAAACTTGGTCGGGGAAGAGAAGAAACCCTTTGTTCCAGTGAGAATTGCTGATCTGGAAGTTGTATGGGTTCGAGAAGTTGAAATGTCACCCGCACAGCAGCATTCGCGGATTAATCTCGCCGAATTGAAGGCTCAGATTGTTAAGAGGCTTGGGCCAGATAAGGCACATAGATACTTTAGTCACTTGACAAGATTGTTGAGTCAGAAACTGAGCAAGGTCGAGTTTGATAAACTATGTTACCTCACGATTGGGCGGGAGAACCTCGCGCTGCACAATCAGTTGATACGGTCTATTCTAAGGAATGCTTGTAATGGAAAGGTGCCACCTCCACCTCCTGTTCATGATGTTACCACACTGATTAGTGGACTGGCAAAGACAGCTCAAAAAGAGGATGGGTATCAGCAGAGTCCACCACTGAATGCACCAAATTCTGTTGTTTTGTCAAATGGGGACATACCAGGGTCTGCTCAGAAGGGAAGGTCTGTTAAACGTGATAGAAGACTTGTTGATCGACCAAGCCCCCTTGGCCCCAATGGAAGAACAGAAGTTGGTGTTGCCCATCAGGGAGCTAACAAAGAAGAAATCATTCCTAGTGTTGTTGAGAATGGAGATGCGTATGCATATGACTTGCAGAGGCTAACTCATCATCATCAAGGACTTGCTGAGCGACCAGATAATGAACAGAGTAGTTCAATGCTGCCTCCACCTTTGAAGAGGCCGAGGCTGAATAAATCACCTCGTGATCAGTTGTATGTAAATAGCAAAGGTCCGACTGAAGTAGTGATAGTGGAAGATGTTGAGCCAATCACTTTTGATTCCTTTCGAACTGGGAGCCCTATATCTGCTCCTTTGGGAATTCCATTTTGCTCTGTTAGTTTAGGTGGTGCAACCAGGGCTATGAGTCATAGCTTGGGGGATCTTCCAGCAGTGAGTAATTACATGAATTCCTTTGACAGTGGTGAGTTTTCAGATACAGAAACATTGAGGAAGAGGATGGAGCATATAGCAGAAGCTGAGGGTCTTCATGGTGTGACAATTGGTTGTGCTAATTTGTTGAATGATGGGCTGGATGCCTATCTGAAGAAGTTGATCAAGTCATGTATAGAGCTAGCAAGGGCAAGATCAGGGACTGAACAAACAAAGGCTGCAATGCAAAAGCAGCATATTTATGGGAAGGTTGCACAAGGAATCAATGGTGTGTGGCAGAACCACCTCTTGCACACTCAAACTAACAGTGTTTCGATGGAAGGTTTGCAGGAAATAAAGAGCCGACCTTCAATCTCTTTACTGGACTTTAGAGTAGCAATGGAGTTGAATCCACGACAATTAGGAGATGAGTGGCCTTCATTGCTTGAAAAAATTTCTTTTCGTGCATTTGAAGAGGAATAAATTTTTGGGACTGTAATTCATTTTCAACAAAGTTGTGGCTGAGCCCCTGTCAACTGAAATGGATTAAGTTATGATCAGATGATGTTGATGAGTGAATGGCCTCTCATGATTGGGACAAATGAACTGCTACCTCTGGTTCAGTTGTGCTCCTTGTAGCACTTAACGAAGGAACGAAGCCAAAGCAACAGTTTATAGCTTGGGACAGAATATTCAGCCAACAGAGAGACAACTTGCTCGTTTAAGAAAACACTGTATCTAAAACACATCGAATGGGATCCTCAGCTTGTTCCCTCATTTGGTTGCATTGTTGTATGTTTAGAATTACTTGAGGAGAGTCTCCCACATCACCACAGATCTTGGGATTCTAGATTTCTGTAATTTAACAACCATTGAAGATGAAGCAGCAAAAAGTTTTGCAAGGAATGCTTTTATTCATTGAAGGGATGCCTTCCTTTGCTAGGATCGTGGTGTTGCTGTATGTATTATCAAGTCTGGGGATTACTTGGGTGGTTCATATGAAAAATAGCTCTAAGGAAGCCTCATTTGGTCCACCATAACTCAGAATTCCAAATTCTGAAATCAATTCTCTCAAAAATGAATGACAATTTCTATTTCTTCCAGATCATGTTCTCCATGTTTCTCCAATGGGTGGATAATTTTCTAGCATTTACCACTTTCCCTGGCACATGGATTCGTTACTTTCTTGTAGATCTTCTATATTCTCTTAACATGGAGGCCTGTTTTGTTAAACGTCATATCATTAACTCCAAATGAATTTCATTTCCAACTTTTATTATTAAATGTTATTTCTATATTATGCACGTTCTTATGAAGATGTTGCTGGATCCTTGGCCACAATCTTGGCCAGGATTTCTTGTAAACATGGATAAAGTCTAAGTAGAAGCAGCATTCAGTGCTTGGGTGCTTTGAGTGTGTGTCAAATCCAGGCATTAGATTGCTGGATACTTGTAGCAGATGCTTGCATCTTTATAAAAGTTTTAAAAGCTGCAAGTGAAAAAAATAGCAGTCCATAGAAATTATTGAGTTAGTTGAAGAGAAATGCATTTATACATAGATAAGACATCTGTGCTAAATCAAATGTTTGGGTTTTATACTTTTTAAATGCTAGCAACGCTACTACAGTATTTTTTATAAGGGCACATTTGATGCCACGGTAAAAAAATCCATGAGGTGAAAATATTTGGCAGAGAAAGAATTGGAGGCCCCTCCTGTCCTCTTTCTCCACATTTTGCGAGTCCGTTTGATGCCTGGAAAAGTGGAAGAAATATCAGGCATTTGAAATGACTGCAGGACTCCACCTTTTTCAAGATAAAAAGTCCCTGCCGACTTTTTTTTTTTGGCGTGTCAAATGCAGCCTAAAATAATTTCGTGCTTGATCTAGAGATCCTCTTTCATGGGTGTGGCATTAGCTATTGATCATCATTGTCTTGATTGATATAAAGGTTGTAGTTTGTGTTTCAATTTTTGAGCAAGGGTAGAGTTATATTGTCAAAATTTAGCATATTAATTGGCATTCTTTCTACCTTAGCAATAGACAAACTTCCTAGGACTTGGAAGAATCTTTTCTGTTTTAATTTTTTTTCTAGTAATATGCACCTTATTGGGTTAAAGAAAAGATGATGGAAACTAACTTTTCATTGAGTGACTTGTACATAAAAAGATAAAGTTTAAAATAAATGACTGCAGGACTCCACCTTTTTCAAGATAAAAAGTCCCTGCTGGCTTTTTTTTTTGGCATGTCAAATGCAGCCTAAAATAATTTTGTGCTTGACCTAGAGATCCTCTTTCATGGGTGGGGTATTAGCTATTGATCATCATTGTCTTGATTGATATAAAGGTTGTAGTTTATGGTTCAATTTTTTAGCAAGGGTAGAGTTATATTGTCAAAATTTAGCATATTAATTGGCTTTCTTTCTACCTTAGCAATAGACAAACTTCCTAGGACTTGAAGAATCTTACTTTTCTGTTTTATTTTTTTTCTAGTAATATGCACCATATTGGGTTAAAGAAAAGATGATGGAAACTAACTTTTCATTGAGGTGACTTGTATATAAAAAAATAAAGTTTAACTAAAAGTTTTCAAACTTTAATTATCTTAAACGCTCGAATGTACAGTGTTGGTGGTGCACTTTCTTTTCTGCCTTAGCCAGCCTTTCAGATTTCCCGCCAAGGTTCAAAGTGTGGGTGTTGAACAGTGAAATTAGCCCCATCCCTATGTTAGGGAACTCTTTGGAGGATGACATTTACTAGTAGTTGAGAAGCTGTCCTTACCGACAGCACCAACTCCATTGGCTTCTGGCCTTACCTTGTCTGAAAACTTGTGCAATACCTTGTTCTATGCACAATAAACAAATACAAAGATATATATATGTGTGTGTGTGTGTGGTTGGGGAGGTGAGTATTTGGTCTGGTTGACCTAAGTACCCTATCTAGCTGGAAATCATGGTGCAGGCTTTTTCTACTAAATCCGAACCCGTAGATGTTCAGCATGGTTTGTTGTTAGGGATCACACCTTGGATCATGTTGTTTCAGTGTGTAAACCTGACCTTTTCAGCTGCAAAATGGTGGTGTATTGTAGGTGTTGATTCTTGAAGCTGTTGAAAAACCTCCTTACATGTCACAGTCACGTGGTCCAAAACATGTTTTCCACTAAATAAGCTGTGCAGATCTCATCTGTATGGTTTTGATCCACAAAAATTTCAAAAGATATGAAGGATATGGTGTTTATGTGTGTGTCACACACACACACATATAGGCTATTAGAATATGAGAACTAGAGTGTGAACTAGGCATTTTTTATACCTCTTTTTGCAAATCTTACCCTATAGATGTGTTCAACAAGGTCCATTTGCTAGGAATCGACTGTTGGATCATGCTTTTTCAGCAAAAAACATGATTTTTTGATGCTTCAATATTTACTACAATTCAGAGACAAGGATTTTCGAGCCTTAAAAGAATCCTGCATATGCATCACAATTGGATGATTCATGAGCTGGTCCCTTTAAAAGCAATCATTTATATCACATCCCTACAATCAGATTTAAGAAAAAAAACCATGAAAATCTCGGTTCGCACTCTGGTTCTCATATTTCCAGTTTTCATTTTCTAGTGGTGTATATATATATATATCATAGTCACAAATATCATTCTCGTCAAGGAAATTTCTCGCGATAATATAGGTTTAATTGATAAATTTCGGAAAATCTCAGTGCTTCAAAAAATATAAAAATATAAAAATAATAGAAATAAGTAAAAATATAAAAGAAAGAAGAAAAACATAAAATATAGAAAAAAAGTAAATTGTAACTCATAATATCATGATTTTATTGCGATAATATCGTTACATACATAAATTTTTGATATTTTTCAAAATATTGTGATACTTTGTCTTTAATATCGTTTTATGAATTTACAATTATATTTTCAAAGTACGCCTATATATATATATATGAACTGGATTGTGAACCAAGATTTGCATTACTTTTTTGTTGTTTTCCTTAAATTTCATCATATGGATGTGATCTACATGCTTTGTTTTATAGGGACTGGCTCTTGGATCATCCTATTAATGATTCATAAGCATGATATTTTAAGGCCTAAAAGTCAACTGCTCATAATTCTTTTTAAATATTAAAGCATCTAAAATTGTATTTTTCTCATTGAAAAAAGAATCCAAGAGTCAATTCCTAGCAAATGGACCATGCTGAACGCGTCTGCAAGGTCAGATTGCTTGGAAATGCCTGGTTCATACTCCAGTTCACATATTTCCAGTTAACATATTCTAGTGGTCCATATATGTATATATCTATGTCACAGAGATTCGGCCAACCAGGTGCCACACCCGCGTCAACGCGATGCGAGTGCATGTGCGGGTGCGGTCAATCCGACCCTGGGTGTGGTCAATGCACCCAGGGTCATAAATGTCTAAATTTTGGACTTAAAAAAAAAAAGAGAGCCCGAAATCGAAATCCCGAAGAAGAGAAAAAAATGAAGTAGATCCAAGAAATGAAAACCAGAGACGGGAGAAGCAGAACCACCGCGACGGACGGCGTACCTCCGAAATCCGAGATAGGGGGAAGAAGAGGCCAAGAGGTACCACCCGGGATCGGCGAGAATCGACTTTCGGGAAGGGATGGGGCAGACGAATCCAACGATTGAGATGCATCGAGAATTCTAGGGTTTGCTATCGCTTCGTTTTCCAGCTCATTCGTCTCTCTCTCTCTCTCTCTCTCTCTCTCTCTCTCTATGTAGCATCGGCTAACATTAGGTCCAAATTAACCGGGGTTTGAGTTCCGATGAATTAACTAAATTGATATGGACATTGGGGTCTGCCTTGTTTGGGAAACTTTGCCCCTCTCATGGCATTTGAATATCCCGAGAATTCCTGAGTCATCTGTTCGGTTTTGGGTCGGATATCCGAACTAGCCCGTATCCAATTAAACCGATTTCTTAAGAAAAGATACGCATCGGATCCGGGTTCGGTCTCAGTATCTTACATCCGAATCCGGATCTGATTATAGAACCAACAAGATCCAGCTTTGGTTAAACGTAATGTGTATCCGATTAGCGTAAGCTTTGAATGCAAATTTGGATGGGATCGGGACTTACATGATCAGACTACTTCATATTGTGATCCAAATTCATATTGGTATTTTCTGTTTAATCCACATTTGGTTCCGGTCAAATCAGATATCTTTTACTTTTTATTTGCATCTAGTTCTAGCATTTACACATTGAATCTAATTCAACTATACCACATTGGATCTAAGTTTGGATCAAGATTTAGATTCAGGATTGCTGTCCACTTCAGATTTGGATTTGAATCAAACTGGATCTGGCTTAGATCCAATCCTTTTGCATGGTCCAGATATAGGGGTGGCTATTCCTTTAATGGATTATGCCAAACTCTAGACTGTGTGCTTTTATTATTAACTTTGCATTCTACAGCTAAAGATGTGGATGGGTTGGGTATATTTGATTGACCTGGCCTAACTCATTCACAAATACAAGTTGGTTCCCTCTTGGCATGACCAAACTGGGCTGGGGTTGTGTGGTGTTATCAACTTATAGTTTGCTTCAATGGTGTCAGAATCAAACTGAATTGGCCTGAATCAACCAATTCTAACTTAATCAGTAGGTTTGAATTGAATTGATTCTTGACTTCTTTTATTAGTATATTGTATAATTTACTTCTTTTCTGCTTTACTTATTTGATTGTTTCTATAAAATAGTTGGGTTGATTTAATTGTGGTGTTAGTTTTTATGATGTAGAATAGAATTGTAGATTGTTAATTTGATTTATTGCATGCATGATGATGAATTTATTTGATGATATTATGATAATTATTTTTTATTTCATTAGTGTTGCAGTTGTTATATATATATATATATATATATATATACCCTCCCGCACCCTCGCACCCAAGTTTTTTTAAAGTGCCCGCACCCATGTGACATATATATATATGTGTGTGTGTGTGTGTGTGTGTGTGTGTGTGTGTGTGTGTGATGATATGGTTCCCCTACATCTCACTAGTAGTAGCTATAATTTTTCATTTGTTTTTAGTTCTTTTGTTGGTTAAACCTTACAGATATGATCTACATATATTGATTAGTATAAAACAAGTTTTGGATCATGTGATTGTGATGTGCATGTAGGTTTTGAAAGGGCTTAAAAAAATCAATGGCTCACAATGTGCCAAAATGTTATCACACGTAAAAATTGTGTTCGTTCATCCAAAAAGTGCAATCCAAGGTGTGATCCCTATCAAACAAACTATGCTGGAAGCATCTATACGTCAGATTGAACCGATGCATTCACACCCATGATTGCCAGCTAGATGGTTGGGTGTGCATGGCTCCCATGTGCACTGGCGATGTGCACTGTTTTCTGACCATCCAATCATATGGATGTTTCTGGTGTGGTCCATTTGCTTGGAACTGACCCTTGCTTCTTGTTTACTCGAGAAAATATGATTTGATAATGTTTGAAATTTAAAAGATTGTGGGTCATTGATTTTTTAACCCTTAAAAATGCTTGCTTACATGTTGGAATTAGACGTTCCAAAGCCTATTCCTACCTATGTCACATAGGTGCCGGTGCAAAGGATGCGGCATGGCAATTTAAAAAAAGTTGGGTGCGGGGTTATAGAAATTATATATTTATTTATTTGTTTGTTTGTTTGTTTATATGTATTTATGTATGTATGTGTGTGTGTGGCATAGAATGCATTTACACTTAGTTATAATAAGCAGTCTTATTTGGAAAAGATTGAGGAAGAAAAGGTTAAGTATGTGTTTTTGTTAAATACATGTCTTCTAGCAGTTTGTTCCTATTGTCACGGTCTGTGTTCTTTTATGTTGTTTTTGGTTTATGGAGGAGTGGGTGGGTCTTGTAAGTTGCACATTTGAAGATAGGCTTGCTTCTACAGCCATCAAATTTGGGGCAACATCTGGGTGACATGTTTTCCATACATCATCATCTACATAAATGGGCATATGATGTCATCAATTTGGCAACATATCATCATCTACACATATGGTCATATGATGCCATTACTCTCCCTATTTTTTGTTCATGAATAAATGCAGTCAGTTGTGTGTGTGCATGAGAGAGAGAGAGAGAGAGAGAGAGAGAGAGAGAGAGAGAGAGAGAGAGAGAGAGAGAGAGAGAGAGATTCTGATAAACTGATAAATTTAATTGATGGTGCTTGGATGCTTTCTTGTTCAATGGGAATTCATCGTTAAAAGTGTGTTTCTAAAAAACCCCAAATAGACTAGGATTCCTGGAGCTGGAAAAGTTGCACATTGCCATTAGTAAACTCTGGTTACAAATGGAAGCACATTCCTCAGTGGCAGTCAATTTCATAATTATTTTGGATTATTAAAATAAATTGCCATTCATAAAATATTCAACAATGTGCTTTGCAGGTGCTTCTTGTCTGCTTTATTTGCTGCTTCCTTATGATGCTCATTTCAACATAGATTAGTGTTTCATACTCATTTCAACATAGATTAGTGTTTCATGCCTCTTTGCAGCTTCATGGATTTCCTCTTGAAATCTGCACCTAATTGTCCTCCATGCACTGTGGAGTGATGTATCTGTTGTAATAGGGATAAAAAGAAATGCTGGCTTTTCAAAGTGATCATGAGTTATTAACAATGCATAAAAATCCAAGAGAAGTGCCGAAACCATCGGCATAATGAATTTTTTGAAAATTGTGGATATTGAGAAAAAATTGGTTGTCCAAGGAATCTTGGGATTTTATCTGAATTAAGGGAAGAATTATTAGACTATTTTGATTGCCATTTGGGCAAAAAAATGCTCTTTTGCTCGAGTATGTGCTGTGTTTTGTCTTCCTATACATCATTCATTCTAAATGGTAAAAGGCTTGTAGGTTAATGATTTTACTAAAGATAAGGTGTTCGATTGGCATCTCGTGACAGGCAGTGGTGGTAGTGTTACTCAAAGAAATTAAGGTTATCAATAGTTTTTCCATGTTTAATTTTTCTTCTTGATTTGCATAGTTTTGCCGAGGCTATTTCATGATTGGTGTAAATTTCACAAAACCAAGGACATCTATAACTGTTTAGAATTGAAAAAAAAGTAGATGGAAGTCTCTCTCTCTCTCTCTCTTGCACATACAGGCACAAAATGCTCACGCAATCATGAAAGCAAAAAGAACCACCTGCATCATATTCATGGTACATTCTTTTATCTATATATTTTTTTGTTGTTTTCATGGTTTACTATTCTATGGGAAATATTTCCAAGTCATTTTCACTGTTAAATTGGTAGAATTGAACTAAATATATAGAGATGACCTTAGGAAGACTTTTTGCCAGAAAATACCCATGTCATTGATGAGATAGGCAAGGAGATCACCAGAGCAACAAGAACTTAGCCTAGGCTTGATTTGTTACCTAGACTAGCCTATTTATTACACCTTCCTGGCCTTTTAGCCTACAGAATTCAGTTATAACTTTGGTTGGTAATGCAGGTGAGCTACGACGGGTAAAGGCCAGTTAAATCTTGGGGCATGAGGTCTGTGTCTCACCTCTGGAGTCGCATCTCCTTTTATGACCCATAAAAATATTAATTGTATAAAAAAGTTCGCATTGAAAAGATTATCAAAGTTGCCACATTTTACATCTGGCTCTTCATTTACTTCTTGTTATGTGTTATCTTCTTTTTGCCATTTAGTTCTCATGCATTTGCAGTTTTGCACTAGGTCGGCTGCTTTTCTAAAGAATCACAAGGGAAACCGAGAAGACATTATCAGTAAACTGGTAATCTTTATAGCCGATTACTGTTGAGTGCATGTTGTCAACATCAGAGTGTTACAATTTAGTTTCTGCAATCAAATTTTGTAGTTGTCATTCTCAAGGATTGCAGATTTCTTCAGTATCATTTTTGCTCTCATTTAGTGCCTTGTGTTATTATGAGCATAACTAATTATTCTTCATCTTTATATGAAATAATAAGCTTAACTATTTTTTGTGGCATCTATCACCGTTGTTCCTAGTCATTTGTAGTATTGTCCAAGTTATCTAAGCCTTTCTCATGGCAACATTTATCAATTTCGTTAATGGTCATAGATGCAATGTGTTAATAGAAATATTATATTGTTCTACCTTTTGCATTCATGATTTCACAACGTAGCTACTGAGAGTCAGTATGATGCATTTTGCCATGTAGCCTACATGTTTATGGATAGAGCTTTCCATACAGCCATTTGCTTTATTAATCGGCTGCCCAATATAGCATTAAATGGCTAAATGCTATATATGCTTCACACTAGGCATGCTGATATTCTCAGGTGAGAACATTTGGGTGGGTATGTCTTGTTTATATTTACAAATCCTTGAGTTTATGATTGTCAGTTAATTAGTTATGGTGATGTATTTAGAAGGTAGTGATATTTTTATCTTGAAACAAATAAAGTTGGAAAGTGTACTTTAGTGCAAAATTTTTTCCTCAACTCTCAAATGTAAGTTCAAAAAGGAGGGCATGCACAAGCTGCTGAAAGAGATATAGTGCTGCCTATTTCCTTAACTTCTGAATCAGCTGGTACTGATGGAAATACTCTCAGTTCAAAGCCTGTTAATACTCCAAATTGTCCATTAACGATAGAAGGTAACATCTAGGAATAGAAACTTCTGATCATGCACATGTTTCTAAGAATATTATAAGAAGATCAACTACATCATCTTTCAACTAAATGAGTTGTGGGGTTTTTACTTTATAATCCAGAGTAGTTGCTTCAGCATTCATGAACCGGTGGAAAATGCGAGAGATACAACAAGTGTTAAATTACAAGAGCAATAGAACAATCACAACCTTTTAGTCCACAAAGGGACAAATAAATAACACACAAAATGCACTCAGTGTGCTAACACGAGTCAGAAAGGGCAAGAACACTTTGAAAATATGTATCTTTATTGAGGAACACCTCTTAGAGAAGATGGGCTTAAATCATTTTATATAGAGAAAGGAGGAGGCCCATATAGCTGTCCCAACGGCTCTATGGGTAAATCTCCATTATGACCTCCAATATACATTGAATAAAATGAAAGAAAAAAATAACAAAGATACAAGGTAGTGGAATGACCAAAATACCCTTTAAGGATATTTTGATTTACATAGAAAAATACAATTATATATTTGTTGTTGTTTGTAGAAAAATACACTTATATATATTATTATATACACATTTAGATGTATATATAATATATTTTAACATCTCCCCTCAAACTTACGATGATATTATGGAAAGTTTGCTAAGAAGTGATATAAATGGTGGTCCAGGGAGAGCCTTTGTGAAGAAGTCGTCTAGCTGACATTCAAAGGTTACATATGGCAGCTCAATAATTCCTCGAAGATATTCTTCTTTGATGTAGTGACGGTCCATCTCTATATGCTTAGTTCGCTCATGGAAAGTGTGGTTGCTTGCAATGTAGATGGAGCTCTTATTATCACAACACATCTTTTTAGGACAAAAAATAACTAGTCTCATGTCTTTGAGAAGACTTCATAACCAAATGATCTATATAGTGGTGGTGACATAAGAAGTGACATAAATCGTGGTCCAAGGAGAGCCTTTGTGAAGAAATCGACTAGCTGACATTCAGAGGTTACATATGGCAGCTCAATAATTCCTCGAAGATATTCTTCTCTGACGTAATGGTGGTCCATCTCTATATGCTTAGTTCGCCCGTGGAAAGTGTGGATGCTTGCAATGTAGATGGAGCTCTTATTATCACAACCCATCTTTGTAGGACAAAAAATAACTAGTCTCATGTCTTTGAGAAGACTTCGTAACCAAATGATCTACATAGTGGTGGTGGCCATAGCTCTATTTTTCGCTTCAATAGATGACAGGGAGATCTTCTGCTGTTTTTTGCACCTTCAAGATATAAGTGAGTCTCTTAAAAATACACAAAACCCGTAGTTGAGACTCTATTATTGGGATTACCTCCCCAATCAACATCAGTTTATGCAATTAAATTTAAAGAAGATGATAAAAATATCCCTTTGGATATATTGAATTCTTAATATATCTAACAATGCTTAAAAAAAATGCATGTACTGTTGTAGGAGCATGTTGGAATCGGCTTACTGAATGAATTGCAAGAGCAATATCTAGTCTGGTAATTGATAAGTATGTTAAGAGATCCGATAAGTTAGCGATATGGAGTGGGATCTTCAAGAGAAACACCCTTCTAGTCTCATTTTTACATTTATAACTTTTGGTGTGTCAACTTTCTTTTCATATGATAGTCCAAACCTTGTAATGATTTTTGCAACCAACTTAATTTAAGACAATATATACTCCCTTTGAGAGAAAGCAACTTCATTACCTAAAAAATATATCAAAAAACCAAGCTCAGACATATCAAAATATTCTTTAAGAATACTTTTGATCTCACTAATTCTCTTTTCTCTTTTTGTTACTTTATGTAATAATCATATCATCAATATATAACAAGAGTATAACAATATCATTACCTATAGCTTTACAAAAAGCGCAGTGTCAGAGTAACAAGATTTATAGCCAATATTTAGCATAACATTACTAAACTTGATGTACCATGTTTTTTGAGCTTGTTTAAGCTCATACGAAACTTTCTTTAATCGAAGAACTTTTCCTCGTTCAATCTTCAGACTGGGAGGAGGCTTCATATACACTTCTTCATTTAAATCTTCATTGAGGAAAGAATTTTTAACATCAAGTTGATATATAGATCATTTTCTAATGGACGCTAGGGCAATCAGAGTTCTAACTATTGTCATACATGCGACTGGAGCAAAGGTTTTCTCATAATCTATTTCATATTTCTGAGAATATCCCTTAGCAACTAACCAAACCTTATATCATTCAAGGGACCCATCTTTTTTTGTCTTTAACTTTATAGACCCATCTACATCCTATAATCTTTTTTTCTATGGGTAAAGACATTATTTATCAGCTTTTAGCTTTTTTAAGTGCCCCTAATTCTGCTTTCATAGCTTCAGTCCATTCAAGAATTTTTATGACTTCAAAGTATTTTGTGGGTTCATAATAGGAACGTATTGTCATAAGACATGCCCTATATCTAAGGGAAAAGGTTTCATAGGATACAAATATCTGAGGATATTTAAAACCCTGCTAGATCTCTTAATATTACTCTCCTAAATTTTGGTCTTGTGAAAATTTTTCAAGTGCACATGGAGGATTTTCACCAGTTCTTTGAGTATAAGTTTGAATATGATGGTTCTGAATATCATTAATAGAAACACTAGAATCATCAACACACATATCATCAGAATCATTAGTATGATCAGTATCATTAATAGCCTTTTTTGGCAATAAATCAAATAAAAAAGTACTCAGATTCATCCTTAGACTTTTCCATTTTAAATCCATTTTCATATTCAACAAAGTTTACATTCTTTGATATATATAACTTATCATTCTTTATATCATAACATTTATACCCTTTCTGATTATTAGCATATACAATAAATGCACATTCAATAGCTTTAGGTGACAATTTGTATCTTTTGTCAATGAAAACAAAACATTTACATCCAAATACTCTTAACCTTTTAAAATCAAGAGAAATTTGATAAAGTTTTTTTCACAGGAACTGCATTTTGTAAGGATGTTGAAGGCATTTTGTTAACGAGATAAAGAACAGTTAATGCAACCTCAACCCAAAAGTTTTTACGAACATTTTTTGAAATAAGAGTTTTTGTTGTTTTAATTATGGGTCAGTATTTTCTTTCAGCCAACCTATTTTGTTGTGAAGTATTTGGACAAGATCTTTGATGAGAAATATCATTTTCCCTTAAATAGTTTTTGAAATAATTGGATAAGAATTCACCTCCTGAGTCAGAATAAAAAATTTTAATATTTGGTTGAAATTGGTTTTGCACAATTTTATGAAATTCCTCGAAGTGAGAAAATACATCAGATTTTTGTCTAAGTATATCCAAGTATATCTAGTGTAACCATCAATGAATATAACATAGTAAAAAAACCCTCCTTTGGACAAGATAGGAGTCGGCCTCCATACATCTGAATGCATTAATTCAAAGGGTTTAGAAGAGATAAAGGTTTTGGATCCAAAAGAAATTTTCTTCATTTTTTCCATAATTTATTCATTACAAGTAAATTCTTGAATACAAGAATTTTTCAAAATAGGAAAAAGATACATCTTAGATATATTTGGATGGTCTAATCTTTCATGCGATAAAACATCATTTTCCTTAACAAAATTACAAAATGATTCTTTTGGAATCTAATGAAAATCCATGTAGTAGAGATCTCATCTCCTATGGCCTTCTCCAATCAGCTTCTCTAACTGGAAATTCTGCACCCAACAATTTTTAGAGGAGAAAGAGATCTCATACCCATAATCAAAAATTTGAAAAACTGAAAGCAAATTTAAATTAAGTTTGGGGATAACACTGACATTGGGTACTTGAAAATTCTTTTGTGTGTTTAAAATGGTTCCTACACTTAATTTCAAGTTTTGTTCCATCAGCAGTATAAACACAACTTTTATATGGAGTTTGAGTGCATTTGAACAATAGGGACTCAAAAGGCGTCATATGAAATGAAGCTCTAGAGTTAAGAATCTAAGAGACCATACCTGGAGTGGTGAAAGTAGAAACGACAACACCAGTTGTGGAGGGAGAGCTTTTGTAAGATGATGAATGGATTCCTTCATATCTCCTCCCTTGTTGATGCTTTCATTGCCTTTTTTAGGAGCTTCTTCCATCATGGCGACCTTTCTGAAAAGCAGTCACCATTCACGACTTATCCAAACCCAATTCAAGTTTATTTAATTGCACATTTAAGCACATATTTATTAATGTCTTCATTAATGGCATATTGTAAATTTCTCTTATTGTGTAATGGGTATTTTTGTACCCTAGTAATTGTAACATCTACTTAATGGGAAGCCATATACCACAACCTCTGATTGAGGATTCTGCAGCTCTCATGTATTTCCCATTCACCCTTTGCTCAGTCTTGTGTATGACAGGAGGAACCCACGATTTCTATCATGGTATCAGTTTATTTCGTCATTTTCTTACTGATTTCCTCCTTTATTCTTACTGTTTTCAAATCAATCCTTCTCCTTACAAAATCCAGTGTGTTTCTCTTCCAAAACTTGGATTCTCTGTTTGCTGATTCTCTGTTCATGTTTTTGTATTGCCATATTGCTGCACATGATATATTAACAAGTTAAATAGTCATGCAAGATCAGATTTGAATCATTTGATCTTTGCATGATTTCAAAGCTTGAATAGGATCACGTTATATCCTTTTTCATGTTGACACGCATCAGATTCAGATCTAGATATGATCCCACATCATTTGATCTTTGTGTGATATCATATTTGGACTCATTCCCTATATCTTTCTCTGTTTTGCATTGTTTGTCTATATTCTCTCATAGTTATTTTCAAAGTAATGTATCCCTTTGATTGAATTTTAATTCAGAACAGACTCTTACTGCGTAGCTCTGGTTTTCTGCCTTGTGTTTACCATACCAATCGCAAAAAAAAGGACGGTGGCAGTAGAATTCTCTGATATTAAGTTTCTGTTCTGAATTTCATTTGAATTCAATAGTAATTGGGTATTTGTCATAAAATTATTCCTTCCATGAACTTTCTTTATTCCTTCCTATTTCTGGTTTCGATAGAGTATGGACTCATTTTCTCACTCTCAGTCTGGTCTTTTCGTGAACTTTCTTAGTCAACTTGTGTCTAAGAAACTGAACAATTCCAATTTTCTAACTTGGAAGCGCCAAATCATACCATTCATAAGAAGTCAGTACCTTTATGAACATCTGGATGGTTTTGTTCATGTTCCTCCAGAGTTCATACCATAAGAAGAAAAGAATGGTGAGGGCAATCTTTCTATTACCTATGTTAGAAATCCAGAGTACGTATCCTAGATGAAGCGAGATCAGGCGTTGGTTGCCTATATCACTTCTACATTGTCACAAGAAGTGCTTGTAGCAATTCCAGATGATTGCTCTGCAATGCAATTATGACACTGTTCAGACATACTCTCAAGTTTCTTAGGCCAAAGTATTATTTTTAAAGAAAGAATTTTAAACATTGAGGAAGGACTCCATGACTATCATGGAGTACTTGAACAAAATGAAGACCATTACAGATCAGTTGGTCATTGTGGGATGCGCAGTTAGTGATAAAGATATGGTACAACAAACTTTGAGTGGGCTGGGATCAGATTATCAATGATGATTACTTCTTTATTGTGTTTATCAGATTTACCCACATTTGAAGATCTTTGCGTCAAGCTTTTACAGTATGAGATGACCTTAAAGGGATTTTCTGAAGATACTCATGCTCAAGTTGGAGCACACGATGTCCTTGCCACAGGAGTTGCCTATGGACGAGGACGTGGTAGGTATGATTTTCAGGAAAGAGGGGGTCAAGAAAGAAATGGACCAGGAAGTCGTGGAATATTACCTACACCCAATATTCCACCCAACGGACAGAGGCAAAGATCAATACCCACATGTTTTCTATGCAATAAAATGGGGCATATCAAAGCTAATTGTTGGGTTAATCCTCAAAATAGAGGCAAACAACTAGAGATAAGAAAGGGGTCAGATAAATTGAAGAACAGTGGCGAAGTCAAGTTGTTACTATCCGCTCTAGCTGAATTGAATTTAAAACAAAATGATCAGGGCACTTGGTATGTCGATTTTGGTGCAGCCACTCATGTCACTGGTGATGTTGGTAAGCTCCTAACTCTTGTTCCTTATGCTGGTCGAAATAGTATAGTCATTGAAGATGGATCTCACCATCGTATTTCTCATATTGGAAACTGTCATTCCTATGTCTAGTTCTCTTGCTCTCTTAAATGTTATTTATGTTCCAAATATCAAGAAACATATTGTTTTTGTGTCTAAACTTGTAGATGACATCAATGCTTTAGTTGAGTTTACTCCTTTTTCTGTTCGTGTCAAGGACCTTCACACGAGGGAAACGTTCGCTGAAGGAAAACGGCAAGAGAATATGTATGCGTTCCAAGAGAATCCTTCCACCTTGAAGTTCACATCATCATCTTCTTCAGTCCCTCCTGAGAATGTTTTTAGTCTTTTTGAGTGTAATAAGTTGAATCTTTGGCATGGTCTTCTAGGTCATTGTAGTAGTCATTTTATTGAAAAGTTTGTTTCAAGCAATCCTATTCCCAAGTCAAGTCTAAGTTTAAATGTCAATGATAAAAAATGTTCTAGTTGCCTTCAATGTAAGAGTCATGTTCTTTCATTTCATTCTATTAATAAAAGAGCTTCAAGACCATTTGAAATCATTTGTTATGATGTTTGGGGTTCAGCTCCAGTTTTCTCCATATCTGGCATCCGAAATTATCTCATTTTTGTTGATAGCTATTCTTGGTATTCATGGATTTTCTTTATGAAATGTAAATCTAAGACATTCAAGATATTTCAGAATTTTCATTCCTTTGTTCAAAATCAATTCTCTGATAATATACTTTGTTTCCAATGTGATGGAGGGGGTGAATTCTCCTCAAATGACTTTATTAATTTTCTCCAGACAAATGGAATATGTATGCAGGTGTCTTGCCCTCTGATGCAGTGAGGGCACGATGCTTTCACGATAACGATGTTGACGTTGTTGCTTCTCGACGCAGCAGGAGAGAGTGACAACCACCTAACAGGCCTGACGTTGATATCTTAATGCACGATCAGTCGTGCGGCAGCAAAATAACACAGATAAAATGCACTTGATGCAGCGAAAAGGGGGGAAATCACAATGGTCACACAAAGGGGGGTTGACGCTGATGGCTTCGTGCGATGCACAATCGTGCAGCGTAAATAACGTAGAAATATGTGAAACAATGAAAAGAGAAGCTTGGAACAAGGAATCAAACTCAATGTATTTAAACGAAGAATCAACTAATGACGCCCACAGATTGGTTCTATTAACAAGGAATGAAAAAAAAACAATGACTGACAGTACAATAATAAAGTATTCAGATTGATAGAAGAAACCAAGCACAAAATGACAAAGAAAACAGTAAAGGACGTGCGGCTAAAAAAATAACAGAGAGAGCTTTGTGATTTTCCAATAGTCCCCTCCACGCAACCCTAGGTTGGGCTATTTAAAAGGCTTCAACTGGATTCGGGTCTCGGGTCCGATTTTGGACCCGAGACAAACTCTGCTTGTTGTATGGATCTGGGTCCATCCTGCTCTGCATCATTCTCCCCTGGTTGGGAAGAAGTCGGCTCTAACGACTTGTTGTCTACACAATAAGCATTTAGATCAAACGCATTGAATATAGGCGAAAGGTGTCAATTTTCGGGCAGTTCAAGGAGGCAGGCATTCGGACCCAATCGCCTAAGAATCTTAAAAGGACCATACTCCTTAGGACTCAATTTACTATAAGTACCTACTGGGAAACACTCAGGATGCAGGTAAACCCATACTGGCCGACTTGAAACTGGAAAGCACGACGATCTTGATCTACAAAAGCTTTGTAGGCTTTGTGGTTCTCAATAAGTTTGGGGCGGACTTATCTATGTATGTCGCGCATGTACTCGACAACATCAAACGAGGAAGACCGGTAAGATAGGCCCGTGAGCTGGGGAAACCTGGTCTCTTTGGTGGGAAGAACTATCTTATGACCCTTAAAGATAAATGAGTGTGTGTTCATACGGCCATCATGGATGGTCTTACAATCAAACTGCTAGAGACGTCCCAAAAGGATGTGACACGCACTCATAGGGGGCACATCACACCACACTTCATCGTGGTAATGTTTTTTCATGGAAAATCGAACTAGACAACGCAGGGTGATAGGTACCTTGTTTCCTTTCTTGAACCATGCCATCTTATAAGGTTGGAACAATTTTTTTATTTTTAGGTTCAAGGTGGACACGACACTCTCGGACACCATATTCTCGCACGCCCTGATATCAATGATAACATCACACGCACGCCCCTCACAGTTGTACCGGGTTCTAAAAATATTATTCTGCAATCATTTTGTCGGGGCCGACTCTCAGGATGCGGTCAAAACATGATGGATGGTTAACAAATTTTTGATGCTGCCGTCGAACTCTACGACTTTCATCTCGTCATCTCCCTCAACAAGCGACTCACCCTCGCTCTCACTATCGGACGATGACTCAACAATGCCCTTTGCAAGATGGGTGTTCTTACTCACGGTGGGGCACTTGGACGCAATATGACCTAACTCTTGACACCTAAAACAACGAATGGTAGACTCACTCGGCTTAACTTTGGATCTGGTGTGGTATGCGGGTCTAGACTGATCGGGTTTGCTAAAGCCGACTCCAAGGGTGGATTTTGAGTCTTTTTTCCTAGGAGAGCTCACTCCCCTGTTTGGAAAACTCGACTTGGGTTGACTGGACTGATCACTACGGGATGTCCTATGTTCCTGCCTCCTTTTCAATTTTTCCTTCACATTCATGGCATAACTGCTTGTCTGATCTAATGATTCGATTGTGACACAACTGAAGTCATTAAAAATAGCAGGACAAAAATCAGAAATATACCTCGTGACCTGCTGGCGTGCGGTCTCATCGATCTGCACTCGTAGGGAAAGACGATGGAACTCAACAGTGTACTCCGCCACAATACTGGTGCCTTGACGCAGGGTCATGTACTCCTTGTAGGCTCTCTCGGCGTGATCTGACGGCACGAACTTAAATTGCATCAATTGTTGCATTTCCTCCCAAGTCGGTACGCACTCTAGTCCTTGCCGCTCCCTCGACCTCTGCAGCTCAACCCACCATGTCTGCGCTAGGCTTCTCAACAAAGTAGAGGCTAGGGAGACATGACAATGCTCAGCAACATCGTGGTAGTCGAAGAAGAACTGGACGACATAAGACCAGTCGAAGAACTGCTTCATATCGAACCGACCTGCGAACTCTGGAAGCTCCAGCTTCACCCCGTATATGGAGGGGTGCTCTCTGTTGACGGGCATCCACCATGCCTGCGGGGTACTCATTCTAGAAGGCGTCATTATCCATCATGACCTCATCTCCTTCACTACGATACTGTTCTTCTGGTAACTGATGCTGATGAACTCCGACGACTTGTGGTCGACGCTCTTGTTACGATGGTCCCTGCTGAATTTGCATAGGAATCTGTCTATGTCTACCTCACCTGTGAGTGGGAACCATCTGTGGTCGGCGTTGTGGCACCGGTATGACAGGTGGTTCTGGTATAGGTGAAAGGATTGGTCGGGTCTCGGGCTCTAGGTGGGTAGGAATGGGATAATATGAGTTTGGGTTATGGGTCGGGCTAGGATAGGGGTGTTGGGTTGGATATGGTATTGGGTTTTGGATCGGGGACGGGTTAATGGGTTGGTTCTAGTACGGGTATTGGGTCTGATTGGTGTAGTATTGGGATGATTCGCCCGATTGGATATGGATTGGGTCCAGTCCTAAGCTACTCGTCGGACCCAGAATGGGGTAGGTAGGATCATGGATCGAGTTGGGTGTGAGAAGGCCTGGTTTGAACTCGATCCTTGATCCATAACAGGATGGGTCTGGTGTTGACCCGGCTCAAGTTCAAACTGGAGCTTTGTCCGGGTTCGATATGGGCTTGGGTCAACTGGGGATTTGAATTGAGGATCAAAATTAATAGGTTGGATCTGGTTTGGGGCGACCCGCGAACCAGACCCAATTGGGTACGTCGGGTAAATGAGTTCAAGGCCCGGACCCGCTCCCTGGGACCCAAAGGATGGTCCCTGGGACCCGGGTCAGGGCCCTGATATCACAAGCTCGGGTATGGACCCTCTCGGGTCCGAACCCACCCACTGGGTACCGCCACTCCCTGCACGTGGATGGCCTGCAATAGTGCCTCCACGCGCAAGCCTGGTTCGGTCCATGCTCGGGTTGATGTGGCTGGGCCAACAGCTGGGCCCAGCGTCACGCCTGGACCTGGCAAGCCAAACCCAGGCTATGAAACTGGTGTTGGGGCACGAGGTCAGGCCTGCGCACCCCGGCTAACGTTGGGAGGCACGACCAGAGCCTTGGACAAGTGACAATTAAATACTTACGGTCGACTATTGATATACACTATTTCAATGAGTCATCGTGTGTCAGACTGAAAAGACGTAGCATCCGGCGTTGTCTCGTGATGTGTATGAGTAGCTGGTGTAGGTGGGTTATGTGTAGGCGAAACATCATTTATAGAATAATGAGTTAGAAATTCACACAATACATATTTAAACTAATCAAGTATACAATTATTTAAATGATATACCTATCGAAGCATTACGTGAAGACGAAGGCTGAGACTGACTATCACTGAGATGGGATCCTATAAAGACGATTAACAAGTAATAATTTTTATATCAGCATATAAGAAAAAATATAATGAATGCCTATATTTAAATATAACATAAAGATATCTACCGAATGTTGTCCCACAACCTCCACTTGGTCCTCGACCACTGGGTGCTCAACCATTGTGACGTCCACGAACCATATTCTAACAAATAAAAATGTTATTAGCATGGATATGACATATGCATGAAATATAAATATTTAAAGGTCATAAATGAATCAGTTTTATAACTATGCATGAAATGTGCATGTACATGCTAAGTATGCATGAAATGTAACATGATATGCAAGATATAATGTTAAAATAGATGGTACATATGAAAAAGTGATGTGGTATGTATTACAAGATGTATTTCAGTAGCTCGAGTATGCTTTATCATCACTTGTTTGACTTTCATATTCTTCTTCTTCATCCTCCTCTTTGTCCTCTTCGTCATCTTTTTCATTGGGCGGTCATCCACTTGATATATCATTTGGATCCTCACATTCTTTCATACATGTGCTATCGAATAATGGAGATGTGACATGCAAACCATGTGTGACATCGTGATCATAAGAAAAGTCATATATATCATCTGATTGATAGTAATCACCCTATTCAACAATTTTGTCTTCCTGTAACTGATTATACTCGAAGTATAGTTTAGACTTCATATTGCAAACCGCCTATCATTCATTTCTATTTGATTTTCTTGTATTCGGAGATGAAGTGTAGTAAACTTGTTGAGCTTGCGATACTAATATGAATGGTTCGTATGTTTCAAACATTGATTTATGATTCACTTCCACAATGCCTGAGGCTTTGTCGACTCTTGTTGCTATGGGATCAAACCAATGACACTTGAATAAAGTTATTGTGTTATTTATGCCTAAGTAAGGCAACTCCATTATTTTTTCAATAACATCGTACTAGTCAAGTTCATTTTCACCGTAACTGCTACCCTTGACACACACACCACTATTCATCGTTGACTTGTTTATACCGTAGTATTTTGTATGAAATCGATAACCATTTATGATATACTCATTGTAACATTGTACAACTTTAGTCGAACCATTTTGTAAATCACATATTCCTTAATCATTAACACCACTATGGCGGACTTACAAGCATAAAGAATGACTATAAACATGATCAATTAAGTAACATATTATTTTTTACATGGAAAGAATGCATGTCATCGTTCTTATCAACTCTTTCAACCATGCCCCAAACTTATTTTCGCGTTCCTTCTATACTTTTGAATCAGTGAGATGTGAAAGTTCTCTTTGCAACTGTAGATCAAATCGTCTGCACTTAACAGATAATTATATTACCAAATCATGTACGTAGAGAACTTAGTGTAACATATTATGTATAGTTACTCGATGTAGGGGTCGATCTCTGAGCAATTAAAAAGAATATAGATTTGTGATGCGTCTTGCTCCTGATTTTTCAAGAGTCTTGACCGACAACTGCCAAAGGCATTCGCAAGTGGTTTAAATATCGATAGTTTGTCAGCCACAACTTGTTCTCCATCATCATTATGAGGTGGGCAAGTGTAATGTGTTGGAATGTGAGGCTCAAAGTACATAGATGAGAAATTTGAAATCTATTCTAAAGTGTATGTCTCACAAATTGAACCCTCCACTCTTGCTTTATTCTGAACCTTTTTTTTTAGGTCAAACATGCATTTGTTAATAATATACATCTCGTAATACAATAAATTCACAATAGCATTAGAGAGAAAAATATAAATAAAATTATACCTTTTAAATGGGTATATCCACCGATATTGTACATGATCACAAACCCTAAGTTCATATGGCAAGTGTATGATCACATGTTCTGTAACGTCAAAAAATGTTAGCAGAAATATCTTCTCTAGTTGACAAATAGTAGTGACGACAAAATCCTCAAAATTATTTATCTCAATTACTACAACTTCTGATGCACTGATGTTCTAAAAAATCGACTCAACTCGGATAATACCTCTCATATAGGTTTGTCTAATATATCATAGAATGCTAGGAGAATCAACCGTTGCATGATGACATGACAATCATGGCTCTTCAACCTATATAATTGTTCTTCGTCTATCTTCACAGCCCGAGCAATGTTAGAGACATATCCATCTAGAAATCTCAATTGTCTCAACCACTGACATATCTGTTTTACTTGATCTATTTCAAGCACGTACCTTGCATTTGGTTTCAGTACTTTGTCATTGTACTCTTAGAGTTCTAATTCTGGTCTTTTACATATTACTTTTAAATTCATACGGGTCTTTGGATTATCCTTTGTTTTTCTTTTGACATTCATTACCGTATTGAATATATTATCAAACACATTTTTCTCCACATGCATCACATCCAAATTATGTCGTATCAATAAGGTCGACCAATATGGTAGTTCTCAAAATATAGATTTCTTTGTCCAATTGTGATCTTTCTCAAATCCAAGGAAGGGTGTCGCACTACAGGTATCTGTCAGTCCATATGGAAAATATTGCAATCGTCTTTCTTTGTGTCAGACAACCGTGTAGGTGGGCCTTGTATTTCAGTTGTGTTTGCTCAGAACGCATTCTTTTGTCGTCGGAACAGATGGTCGCTGAGTAGAAATTGTTGTTGACAATCAAACCAACACGACTTGCTTTCATGCGTCAATCTAAAAGATTTTGTATCCTCTATGCAGTACGAATATGCCAACCTCTCATGTGTGCTCCAACCAGATAACATACCATATGCAGGAAAGTCATTAATTGTCCATAGAACAACAACCTTCATATTGAAGTTTTGTTTTTTATGGGCATCGTACGTGAAAACATCGTCATCTCATAATATTTTCAGTTCATCAATCAATGACCTTAAATATACATCAAGATTTTGGCTCGAAGACGTCGGACCAGAGATCAATAGAAACAAGAAAAGATTTTGACGCTTCATACACAAGTTTGGAGAAAGGTTGTATGGGGTGACTAATATCGGCCAACACGAGTATGGGGTTGATCTACTCCCAAATGGATTAAATCCATCTATACATAAACCGAGCATAACATTTCTCACTTCCATTGTGAAGGTCTGATGAGTATGATCAAAGTGCTTCTAAGTTTCTGCGTCAACAGGATGCGTGATCTTGTCTTCATAATATCGAACTTTATTTGCATGTCATCTCATGTGTTTAGCTGTCATCGAAGACATATATAGTCGTTGCAATCTAGGGGTGAGAGAAAAGTAGCGGAGTGACTTATATGACACTTCTTTTGACTTTATGCTATCATTGTGCCTTGTCTTTGGCTTAAACCGAGGATGCCTACATGACAGACATGATCTGTTATTTTCTTGATCTTTGAAATACAACATGCAATGATTTGGACAAACATCTATCTTTTGATACCACATACCTAGAGCGTTGACTATAACCTTCGCACAGTAGAAATTTTGTGGTAATTTCTCATCTTTGGGCAATATACTCTTCACAATAGAGCATAGACGGTCAAAACATGATTGACTCAAATTATACTCTGACTTCAAATTCAGTACTTGAAGAACTGCAGACAAGATAGTGTGACTTTCGCAACCATTCCACAGTAGCTCATCAGCATCTCTAAGTAAGTCATAAAATCTATTAGTTGCATTGTTTGTTGCTTTTTCCTATACCCTAATTGGTATATCAATAGGACTCATAGCATAACCCAGTTTTGGTCCTACGACACTAAATATCAAATCCACATATGGATTATCGTGCACCACATCCACCCGTGCGTCAAAATTCTTCACCATGAAGCGTCCAATTCTGATAATCACTGATAAAACCCTTCCTGTATAGGTGATGTCTAACGTTGTGAGGTTCTACAAATTGATTGTTCTTACATATTATGTAGGAGCACCTAATCCGATCGATGGGATCCACTGTATTGACACTTGCCATTGCAAATTCAATAAAATTGTCAACACCATCCATATATTCAAGTGACACCTCATTATAAATTATCCTACGGTACATTCATTCATGATTTGCAGTCATTTTGTTCTATGATGTTACAGATATTATCTTAACCAGTTAAAAGAGAATCATAATAATGCTATGATAAAGAAAATATCTAATTTATCATGGATGTAAGGATAATTAGAAAGATGAAATCACATTCACAAACATGATACATTCATTTTAAGCATGTTTTCATAATATAATTTTGCATAGAATGTATAATTAAATAAAAAATAACTTCATGCAAGCATGGATAGTCATGTCAAACATTGCAATACATTCAATCATTCATATCACAATAATGTCAAACATGTACCTGCAGCAAACACACTTCAATATCTCGCTAACTACAATCATGACTAGCATGTAATGATGCATGAAATGCACATCATTCTTATTCAAAATTCATGCATTTTCACATATTTTAAATGTTTAGAACCCATGGATGTATTTAGAGGTGTAGGAGCTATAGTTTGAATGTTGCTCGAATCAGAGTTAAAATAAGGAAAATATCACATTTTTAGGGTTTCAGATCGGTTTTCGATGCAGAGCGGGTCTAGATCGAATTCAGGAGCTCAATTTTTTATCTTGGACTGGATTCAAACCTTATTTTTACCCAAATCCACGTGATTTGAAGTGTTTAAATAAAGATTTTTCCAAAACCCCCCTCTTTCTAACTCATTTAGGTAGTTAGTTACAAATAGGACATAATTTAGCATTTAATTGAAAATAACTTTTATGTTAGGTGGTTTTTAGAATTAGGCATAAGTTAGGGAGTTTAAATAGTTCAAAATTTTAGGTCCTCACGTTTTTGGAGGTCTAGAAAAAATGTCCCCTTGAGACCACTTCTCTCTCCCCCTTCCATTCTCTCACCTCTCCACCTTTTTCTTTTTCTTTTTCTTCTCATCTTATTTCCCTTTTCCCTCATTTTCTTTCCTTCATTTTGTATTGTGTTTTTCTTGTATGATGCTATGTTTTATTTTGCAGATGTTGTAGATCAGTTCGGAGAGCTTCCCCCTCAGATTAGGTGTGTCGTCTACCAACAACGAGGATCCAGCTGTGTTCTCTCTTCAATCGGGCCTCCTTCTATGCTTCCACCATCGAGCTCCCTCTCCGCAACTTGGCTCTCGGAACATCGCAACAGCTGAAACTAAAGTGCAGACCATCCAAGACGTGTTGGACGTGTTTTCCATTCTCCAAGAATCAATCGTGTTCTCCCCCTATTTGTCGGACCAACCGAAAGGTTTGTCTTTCTTCCTCTTTTCTTCTAGCTAGCATCGAGTCGGGTCGTGTCAGTTCTTAGGGTCTGTCATAGGTCTATCCCTAGAGTGTCATGTCAGTGCAGATTTCATTTTATTTACAGATTAAAATGTCTCTTTGATTGAATTATTGCTTGAGTACGAATGACTATGGTATTAGCTATTCAGTCGAATAGATCAACTTACATGATTTCAAGTTCAAGATGCAATCGGCTGCCTAGTGTAGATAATGTAAATAGTCTTATGTATTTTTCTAATTTCTAATTTTTCTGTAAGTAAATTCTAATTTTTGTACAATGTTAACTGTTTGGTCGTGATCTAGTTACAGCTAGATCCTACTTGTATCAATTGATTAGAGTTATAATGTTAGCCAATTAGCTTAGGATTAATCTATTTAGGTTAGTCTAAAGTAAATCTAATTTAACAGTAAAATTTAATTTTTTTTTGGTTTAACAGTAGGTTAACCACTCTATAATTAGATTTTTATTTTTTTTACAAACTTAAATTAATGGTAGTTAATTAGATAGGGGTGTCTGACGTGATTTTTGGGTTAGCCGAGTAAAGTAATCCTTCTTCTTTTGTACTAATTGTTGCCATTAACTGTTTTTTATTTTAATTAGGTTAGGTCAGATTAATTTAGACTTATGGCAATATACTTTTTAGCAAGTAATATATTAGGTTAGAATAGAGATTTTAGTGAAATTTGTTGGAAATTAGTTTTGACGTTGAATAGAGTAGAACTTTTAAAAAAAAATCGTGAATAGTTTAAGTCTTTGAATCTCTTAAGTAGCTTAGGTAAATTTTATACTTTGAATTTAGATAGGTAGCTAGATGTAGGTAGTGTATTTTAATCAAGTATTCATTAGGTTGGCATATAAAAGTAGTATCTTTTGTTTTTAGCAATTTGACTTTTTGCATAGGGTTTGTAAAATTCGTGTAATATATTTTAGGTAAGTCCTTTAATTCTATTTTGTAGCTTTAGGTAATTTCCATAAATTAAAAGTGCTAGGTTGACTTCTAGATTTTAAGTCTTTGTGTAATTTTGGTAAATACTCACTTTTGGTAGGATTTCATTGGTTATTAGAGGTGTAGGCTTTGACTTTTATTTAGATGTGAATTTCAAAATCGTGGATTGTATTTTAGGTAGTTTTGAATTCTTTGTTCAGCTTTTAAGTAAATTAGCTTTTGAGTTTTGGTATTAAGTTTGGTAAATGTTAGATTTTGGTAGAATAGCATAGGTAATTTTGCATATTTTTTTAGTATGTTTTGACTTGGTATTAGAAGTTCTAAAATCGTGTCATGTGGTCGTAGGTAAGTTTTTTTTTTATGGTTGTCATTAGCCTTAGGTAGATTTTATATGTTTGAATGGTAGATTAATTACCTTTTGATTCTTTCATTTTTGTTTTTGGTAAGTATCCAACATGATAGGTTAAAAATGGTATCTAGTGTGTCTTTGTATATTTTCTTTAGTAACACTTGACTTGCTTAGATTTTGTAAAAAATGTGTGTTGGTCTTAGGTAAGTTCTTCATTTGAATTTCCGGTTTTCCATATTTTATTTGATGTGCTTTGATTAGGATAGGTGATTGTTCTTAGTAATTAATTTAGGCAATCTTGGATAGATAGACGTTTTCCTTCTTTGCTTATTTACATATTTATTATTTCATTAAATTAATTTTGGCAATGTATTAGTTGGCGGGTTTCAATTAATTGCTCTTTTGTTTTGTTTTATTAAGGAGTAGTTAGGCCTACTGGGGTCCACCTAGAGGGGCGTGAGCCTATGTCAAAGTCAAACTCCAAACTGTCCCCCTTAATAACCCTAGTTAGGTAACTAACCCTAGTTTGGTTTAATTTAGTTTTAACTTAAAGTTAAACTAGTTTAATGTCTATTTGTCAAGTTAATTAGTTAGCTTACATTAAGATGAGTTTATTAGGATTAGTTAACTTCACTAATTTAGACATTCTAACTTGTAATTGCATTTTAGTTTAAATTAGTTTAGTAATAACGTGTCTTTTAGATTAGATTTGAGTTAACTTGCTTAAGTTCCTTGCATGTTTGCTTAGTTAGTTTCATTGATTCCATTTTCTGTAATCTAAACAGTATATTAGAGGTGTTTATGACTGTTTTTGTATGTATTTCAATGTCATAGTGCATGCATTGGATTCTTTCAAGTGAATAGTGCACTGAACTTCAAACTCGGATTTTGCACCAACTTGCACTCATTATTTTATTTGCAATTTTTTTGAGTTTTTCCAAAAATTTTATTATATTCTATTCATCTTGGTGTTAACTGATTGCAAACCAAAAATCAGCTCATTTAGAGTTGATTTGGTTTGACTTTTAAGCGTTTTGCAAAAATCAGGTTTTCGCATTTTTAAATTTTGGGACAAACGATTTTCAGAATTTTTATGAACTTGAAACGCTTATATCTGGAGCTTCTGGATGAGTTTTTCAAATCCGTAAAATCTTACAGATTCTTGAATCTGTCAGGAAGATAACAAAAGAAAAATCAGTGAATTCGAACTTCGTTTGCCCCTTTAAACTCACTATTTTTGAAAACCTGTCAGAATTCCATTTTGCACTGCATTGAGGGCAAAACAATCATTTTGTTAAATAATTGATTTTTGGTAGATTTTCTTGTTTTTCTACATGTTAGTTAATGTACTTACAGTAGATAGTTTAGTTAGATCTTATTTAATTAGTTAGTTTAATTAGAAATTGCATTTTTAGTTATTTTTATTTTTTTAATTGAAATTTAGTTTAGTAATTAGTTTAGAATTAGTGTTAGCGTAATTTGTAGAACTAATTATTGAATTGCTACTAACTTTTTATTTCTTTTGTTTAGGTTGGTAAGTTACTTCAAGTCAACAAGTGTATACAAAATGAAAGTGTGAATACACGTATGGTGAAAAGATGAAAATACCCCTGGCGATCCGGAGAAGACTTAGCACTCTGTTTTAGTTCATTTTTAATTTTAGTTTGTAACTTCATTAGATTTGCAATATTTAATTCAGTTGTAAGCATTGATGATATTAATAAATTATAATTTTTAGAGATAATTATGAATGTATCTCGTTCCCTGAGGATTCGACCCGTACTCGCCATAAAAGTGAAAAGTTAGTTTTTATTATTTTTGGTTGACGATTTTTCAAATGATTTTATTGAAAATAATGTGTTAAAAATACCATTACAAAAGTTCAACCAGCATGGTCTCCGAACTATAAAAATAAGAGCACTTATATTCTCATATATTCAAATTATGCTCACCATTATCTATAAACTCCAACAAATCAGTCCTAGATATCCACAACTAAGTGAGTGTGTGAGCAGAAAAGTATTGCATCAAGAAATTAAATAACTTGTGATGTGCTTGCATCACTTACTCACCACAGGTATTTATCCGATTTGCATGCTTTTGCCTTTGCATTTTTTTTATTTCTTTTTGCATGGCATTTTTTAGCCGCATGTGATACTTAGCACTAAGCATCGTGCAATTAGCTCAGCTACGCACCTGCAAAGCATAAATATATAAAATAATATAATACATTTCTACGTTGTGCCCGTGGTGCGAATTCAGTAAATCTGCTTGGTTAACACTCCCTTGTGATATGATAAATTTCTCATTTTCCAAATGTTCCAACAAATAACATGGAATGTGATACCCAGCAAAGCTTTAGTCATGGGGGATGGTGACTGGATGTCATCCACCATTTCAACTCTAAAACAAAATCGGTATGGGGGACACTCTTCTTCACAAAAATATGACAAAAATCGGGATGAGTAGTCTAGCATTACCAGCCAAATAAATTATCCAGGAAGCCCTTGGGAGAACCTTCTTAAGACAAAGATACCCAAACCCATCAAACGAAGGAGCATCTTGATGAATGGTGTCCCATATGGATCCGCAGTGCATACAAACCTTCTCCAACAAAGCTTGTCCAAACCATGGGTGAACTGAAAAGAGATCAAATTAGACCACACTCTTTTGACACCAGTAAACGGAACCTGACTTTAAACACACAGTGTCACCCCATCCTTAACAATAAGTTTTTTTATTAACCAAAAGACGTATTTTCCCATCAGGGAGAAGAAAAAAGAGCGACGGACCCAGCCTGGCCTACAACGCCTAGGACCTCGTCTTCGCTGACTATGGACCCAGGTGGAAGTTGTTGTGCAAGGTGTGCAACCTCCACATGCTGGGCGGGAAGGCCCTCAACGACTGGACGGGCGTCCGACAGGCCGAGATGGGCCACATGGTTCGGGCCGAGCTGGTAGACCTACCAAAGCTACTGTCGTGCGGGATGGCCAACATGGTCGAGATGATGGTGCTGAGCAAGAGGGTGTTTGAGAGGGAAGGAAGTGAGTCGTCGAACGAGTTTAAGGAGATGGTGGGAGGGGGGTGTCGAGAAGAAAGAAGATGAAGAAGAAGACAACGAAGAGGGGGGGAAGAGATCACCTGAGAGGCCGAACGCGGAGTAGCGGTCGTCGACGTTGGGTGGTCGAAATACGGCGAGCGGGAGACAGGGCTCACAGATATGGCGGCAGCACGACTCCAGCTGATTTGGGGGTAATCAGGGGGAGAGAGAGAGGGAGAATGTTGTGCCCTAGATGGGCCATTTTACATCGAAAAGTAATGATGGCTTAGCGATGGAAATTTTTTCTCAAAAACTATCTCTAATTAACGACAAATTAGTAACAAAAAAATTCCATCGCTCGTCGTTGCGAAGTTACGACGGAGTTTCAGACTGAATTTTTTCATCGCTAATCTGTCGTTACTTAGCGACATATTTTGAGATAGATTTTTTTTTTGCTAATTTTGCAACTAATTCCAATTTTAGGGACAACTAGTTTTCTCTAGCTAATTCATCGCAAATTATCGTCGCTAATTAATGTTTTTCTTGTAGTGCTCGTCCGTGAGTGAGCTCACGTAGTGTTGTGTAGCATACTCTGCTGAATGTTAAAATAGTGTTATGCTGCCTTCACTGGTGAAGGGCTCTTCTTAGCTTGTTTGTGTTAGAGCACGTGAATAGGCGGGCTAGGTCTTTGTACGTTGTTTGTGCTGCTCTACGGGGAACACAAGGCCAGATGGGCCTAAGTACCTCAGAATGACGGAATGTTACTATCAGTCTCACTGCTCGGTCACCCATTTTAAAAAATGGTTCACCTCGAAGAGCGTAGATTAAAATCTGTTACCTATGCGAGTTTCCTTCGCATACCCGAAGGAATAAGCAAGAAAGAACATAAACAGAAAACTATCACATACTGACTTTGACTTACCAGTTACACTTGTTTATTTTTGTTAGACATGTGTAGTTACATGTGCTTTTCTTCTTAGTACATAACTTGTTATACGTTGCTATAGATGCCTTACTTTGGTTAAATGTTTTTAACTGTCTCATCATGATGCACATAACTTTACATTGCTACTTTTGCTAGTTCTCGTACTTATCGCACGATGCACATATGCTCACATGCACATATACTTTGGTTGCATGTTTCTAGCAGTTTCATCATGTTAGTCGTAGTTTTGTTATGTACTTTTTGATTCATGTCATAACTTCTATCATGTTCATGCTTTCTTCAAAATGGTATATTGTGAGTGGTTTATCTCACCACCTCGCAAGAGGTCTGACCCCGTTTTATGGGAATGCAGGTGATTGACAGGTTGTGTGATGGGGATCGATGTGCTGCAAGGATTAAATTTCACACTTTTAAAACTTCTCGCGATTCTGACAGTTATTTGGGAGAATGTCCCATCTTTTGAGAGACATTTTGTAAAGAAATGAATTTTATATCTTTTTGTCTCATTTTGTAAACCAATGACAATGTGTTGTTTCTACTTGTTGGTTCATCCTGTAACCTGATCAGAATTTTCAACTATTTTTTCTTATGGTTTTTTACTTTGCATAATATTTTAAAAAAATACTCTAAAAATCTATGGATTTTTCAAGTTGGGATTTTGGGGCATTACATTTAGTATTTTGGAATTATTTTCAATAGTTGTATATATAAATATTTTATTAGAATTGGGTACCTCGATGGTTGTGTCATCATTGGGGTGATGCTCGGGGCAGCGTGCAGCCCATGGAGCTGCATCACTCGACTATCCAATTTTGTTTGGACTTGTTAGGGTTTTGCTCTGCGGTCTTCACCAATCGAATTATCAACTTATGTTTTAATTTTTGTCGCACGTGAGTGAAAGCGTATTTAGAATTTATCATTTGTGTGTGTGCAGTTGCAGCACTCCCCCCTGGTGAGAGGGTCGTGTAGGTCGTCGTGTGTGGTGATTGCACTGGATTTTCTGGATTCTGGGTGTCGTTTTACTTTTCATTGCGCCGAAAAGGTAGGATTCCTAAACTAAAGTTTCATAATGTTATTCATGTTGTATGATATGGACCTAATGTTAGAATTGTATTGTATTGCCTATATAAATGTACATTATAGGTGCGTAGCAAAGCAAAATGCATGCTGCTTAATACTAAGCATCGCATACAGCTTAAAATGTCATGCGAAAAGAAATAAAAAGAATGTAAATGCAAAAGCATGCAAATCGGGTAAATACCCATGATAAGTAAGTGGTGCAAGCATACCACAGGTTATTTACTGTCTTGGTTGCAACACTTTCCTGCCCGCACACTCACTTAGTTGCGGATATCTATGATTGTTTTGCTGGAGTTTGGAGATCATGTTGAGCATGATTTGAATGTATAAGAATAGAAGTGCTCTTATTTTTGTAATTCGAAGACCATGGTTGTAGTTAGCGAAATATTAGAGTGTGTTTGTTGCAGGTACATGTTTGACATTATTGTGATATGAATGATTGAATGTATTGCAATGTTCGACATGACTATTCATGCCTGCATGAAGTTATTTTTTATTTGATTATGCATTCCGTGTGAAATTGTATCATGAAAACATGCTTAAAATGAATGTAATGTGTTTGTGAATATGAATTCATCTTTCTAAATATGCTTGTGATGTGTATAAATATGATGTGATGTGTATAAATATGATGTGATGGTGTTACACACGAAAATATTGAATTGTCAATGTATGCAAAATAATTTATGTAATTTCATTTTATATTAAGCATGATTGAGATTAAACCATGCATGCAATCATGCTAAAAATTGAATCATGCATGAGTATGTAAATTTGAATTATGCAAGTGACATATACTTTGATATCATGCATGAATATATGAATTCGAATTATGCAAGTGGCATAAATTTTTTATATCATGCATGAGTATGTGAATTTGAATTATACAAGTGACATAGATTTTGATATCATGCATGAGTATGTGAATTTGAATTATGCAAGTGGCATATACTTTGATATCATGCATGAGTATGTGGATTTGAATTATGTAAGTGGCATATACTTTGATATCATGCATGAGAGCGTGTAAGTTTAAGTTATGCAAGTGGCATAGACTTTTGAATTCATACATGAGGGTATGAAAGAGTTATCTTGTGAGAATATAATGCTTGACTCTGACCTATGACTTATGAATAAAGTTAACTCCAAACCATGGGTCCATTTTGAGGCGCTGGCAAGGCTGGGCTCTCTGAGATGACTGGATTCATTTTGATCTTGTGTCCTGTAAGAGGGAAGGGTGGTACAAGCTTCGTGGGACATATGTTTCGAGGGCTGAAGGCGCCTCTTGTCCCCGTCCCACGGAGGTTAGGGGACAGGTCTACCTATGAGTCCTAGGTGGTAGCACCATACCTCTGCAGAGTTAGGGATGCATATCTGATTTTTCGCCGACGATTTTGGTTTGGCGTAGGCCAAGACCTGAGACCATAGGTTTGTTCTCCCAACCACTGCGTTGCAGGGTTGAATCGCTCGGAAAAGACCCAATTAAGTCATAGGAGGGTGTTAAAAAATATATAGAATAATGAATACTCCTATAGTTGTTTCTAGATATCTATACCCTTTTTTGTACCAGATGAGTTTGCATAACAAGAGAAACAATTAATTAGATTTTTAGGATAACTGTTTTCATATGCATTCTCATATATTGTGAATATGTCTATATTTTTAAGTTTACATGATTATTGCATATGAATTTTGTTACATGTCAATGGAAAGACATGTTTATGCTTGGTCATATGATTTGACCTATTGTTACAAGTCAAAGGCTTGATTGATGCACGTGAGGTGCTTGTGTGTGCGAGGCACACGGGAAGGGTCAAGATAGGACCTGTTCCATTATGATATTTGAGTTGCAAGTTCATAAATATTGTGATAAATGACATGTGAATATGTATTTGAAATAATGTATGCCTTAGTCATAAGTTGGACATGATCTTATTTTTTTTAGCATAAAAAAAGTGAATGATAGCATTACATGATAGCTTGTATTTTTGCTTCACTTTAAAGTATGCTACAAACTGCTAGTTTCATTCATTTATGCAAATGATTATCATGTATATGAATGAATGTGAAATGGAATGCCATAAATTAAAATATGAATGAATTTGAGTTCTTATGCACACAAATGATGTAATTATGAATGCTATGACATGAATGATGGTTTATGTTAATGAATGTCATATTCTTACTATGTTGTGGATCCTCTTGACTCTCATTTCTAAAATGATGATAATTACACTTGATTTCATCATTTCAACTTGAATTGCATTCTTCAAGTTTAGTTTTGGTTTCCTACGGGCATATCGTTAATGCCCTACAATATTTACAGATAACCTCATGGAAGATTGAAGCAAAGCGCGGGTTGTTGCGTGGTTGAAGGCTCCGCTCTTACCTAGTACGATTTCTGGAGGGATTAGACAAAAGTTTTGAGAGTTAAAAACTTGTGTAAATTTTACTTTTTGTCAAAATCCTTACATTTAAAGATGTGTAATCTTTTTGGAATGAGAATATTTTAAATTTTGTCATTTCATTTTTGTTATGTTCTTGCATATGGTTCAGAACTTTAAATTTTTATGTAACTCCTCAATTATCTTCAACCTCGATACATTTTGTCTTCCGCGTCTTCTTTTTCACATGGGAGAAGCCCTTAGAGTAATAGTCTCAATCAAGTTGTGTTTATGGATGATTTCATACTGGATCTGATATTAGGAGGTTAATATATACTCGCGCTTACGCTCAGGTGGGTCGTCTAGTATTTGGAACGGTTGAAATGTCGTCATAGATGAACTTGTTGGCATATTACTTTTGGGAACCAAGTGAATTGTTTATATAAATAAAAAGTTGTAAATTTCTTCTAAAAATTTAGGGTTTGTGAAAGTTTTTAAAAGGTTAGATTTTTTAGGGACATTACAGATGTTCTTTCGTGTTTGCAGTTTTTTCATGGTATAAAAAATGATTGTCTGCACCCTATGATTATTTTCATATTTTAAGGGTTTCTTTGTGATCCCCAACTTGCTTAATCTTTCATAAAAATTTGACAACTTTTTTAGTAACTGTTTTCGATGATTCATCGGTGGCACTTCATCATTGCATTTCGATGAAGTTGCAATATCTTTTTCATCATCTTCCCCAGTTAGGTCAAAAAGTGAGTTTTATATTATGCATATTGTTTTATTTTCATTCTAATTTTTTTTGTAGAAATGAGCATCATCTATGTCCATGCGTATTTGTGTGTGATTGTTTGCTTGTCCTGTGCTTTTGTTTTATTTAATATTTTCACGTGATTTATTGTTTAGGGTTTACCATGATGTAAATGATTTATGTGTGTTTGTTTGTCCTTTATGTAATTTTGGGTTGACTATGTTGGTGTAATGCATATTTGTTTTCTTCATAGGTAGTTAATTATGGCATCAGTATTTGTTAAACTAAACTATCGTCTTGCTAATGATAGTAACTAAAAATCTTTAGTGGTTTCAAAAAATATTAGCTTTAAGGAATTCATGGCTATGTTGTCTCATAAAACTGGATATAGTGAAGAGTTAGTCAGTTGAGCCTCAAGTATACATATTCTCCAAAGACAAGTGACAAACAAATGTGGTTAATTTTTTGACAATGATGATGTAAAATCAATGTTATTTAGTAGTGATGTTTATGTAGTGGTTCACATAGTGCAACAAGAAGCACTTGGAACATCCCAAACAGTGAACAATGTTAATGTCCCAAACAAAGTCAAATGATTGAAAAGTTGTTATCGCTAAAAGGTTTAATGATTTTCAGCATTGTCGTAAATTTTTGAAAGATCATGTGATTAAGAATAATTATAAAGCAAAATTCACGAAGAACCACAATAACAGAGTCATTATGGTATGCACGAGAAAGAACCCGCAAACTATGGTTGATTGCACCTGAAGGATCCCTTGCACAAAGGTTCAGAGAACAACGCTCTTTCAAGTGAAGAAGTATCAAAGCGAGCATACATGTGATGGATCATTGGGCAACCTAGTAGTGAAAAAAATTTCTTCCAAGTGAATTTCAGGTATTATTCATAGACGCTTGCTTGATAACCTGAAAATGACTCAAAGAGAAATCATGAATGACATTAGTTGCAAGCAAGGTGTAGAGGTTATGTACAAACAAGAATGGCATGAAAGAGAATTGACCAGAGGTGACACTATATGGTTCATTTGAAAAGTCCTTCAGGATGCTTCTCGCCTATTGCCATCATTTGATAACGAGTAATCGAGGATTAACAACATACATTGAGACCAATAGGCGACAAGGATTTACATACATGTTTGTATCCTTTCACGCATGCATTAATGGTTTTTTTAAAGGATTCCCTCCACTTTTTATGGTTGATTACACAGAAAAGTACATGGGTATATTATTGTCGGCCCGTGGTATTGATCATTATGGTGAGATATTTTTGGTTGCATTTGTTGCATATAATACTTATCCATTCAAGCTAATAACGGATAATGTCTCACACATCGCTCTTCTGAACTTTATTCTCGTCTTACCACCAAAAGTCCTAAACTGGGGTGCCCTAAGAAGAAGAGACTGAGAACATAACATGAGGATGTTGTGTCATACAAGTACAATCACTGTGGTGAGGTTGGCCACAACAAGTGAAAGCACAAATAACAGTATGTTTGAGTACTAATTGTTTGTAAAATTTATATTCGTTAGGAGTTGTTTAATGAAATTTTCTTTGTATTTATGTAATCTTTTTTAATAAATTATTCCAATGTCTTATGTCTTCTATGTATATCTCAGGTAGTTCACGATAAATACTTATAAACTATACCAAAAATATTACAGCAGAAAGCAATTGAAATCTCTATCCTCAACCCCAAGCAAGGAAGCAATTATGGTGTTCGATGTACTTGTAAATGTCTTGAGTCATATTTATGTGTTTATATTCAATTTTAAGTAGTGGTTCTGACATATATGTGTTTATATTCAATTTTAATTGTTTATGAGAACATGTTGGTTAGAAAAGTCAAATTGTGCATGAGGGAGAAAATGAGCCGAAAGAGTATGAATTTTATGAAGATACTTTGATAAGAAGTGACGTAAGTGTTAGGTTTGTACGTTTGTTACTTTTGTTATGTTTGTATGTATACTCAAATGAATCTAACATGAATGTACCACATATGTAGCATTTAACAAGATTTATAGAAAGTCTCAAAAAAGTTTACAATTGAGACATGGAAAAATGACATAATCTGTCAAGGACCCTTTACCTTACCCCTTATTTTTTTGTGAGTCTGAAAACCAATGTTTCTATTGTTTTACTTCTGACTAATAAAAACTAACTTGTAAACATTGATTGATCACAACAAGTGCTCACAACTAAAGAGCAGTAAAAGGAGGTTGTTGAATGCTTGGATATTGACAACATGTCTTATGTTTGGTTTGAAGCTGACATGATATCCATTGGACAATGTTATGTACATAATAAATATAAATTTGGGGTTCCCAAAGCGACCTTATGTTTGATTTATGTTGCATATCTTATTTTCTATCAATTGTGGCAACAAGCACTGGGTTCTTTAAGAAATTGACCTGAAGGTGAAGGAGCTCAAGTTGTACAATTCAATTCGTAGCACAACTTGTTCACATAACAATGTCTGCAACATAGTAAATTAAGATTACTTATTTAAACATGATCTTATTGCTTTCTCATACTCGGTAGGTTTAATGTTTTGTTGCAAACTAAATTTTTTACAGCGTGGATGGTCTCACTTATGAATGATATTTCTCAGCAAGAAAATGAGTAATTACTTTGCTTATATGTTTGTTAATTCAATTAATATTCTATACATGTTGACTTAGAATATGATTGTTACCGGTATAATTGTGGTATATTTATCCTTTTGTATATGCAATCTTGGACAGAAATAAGGAATTGACCTTCACTCAGGTACATATTTATGTCATTGTTTGTTATATTAGTTGTTTGCTAATAATCATTTTTTTATAAGGATGTCACAAACTACAAGAATCGTATGATCTCATTCTATAAAAAAAATGAGTAAGGTTGCCGACAAGGAGACAAAAAATAAAAAAAAAAGACCGCAACAAAAAACAACGAAGACAAAAAAAGCAAAGGCTGGAGAGACGAATGTTGTAAAGACAGATACTATAGAACTATGGGCAATTCTGAGGACTATATGTTGATTACTATTATAATTTATTAATTGTCAAACGTTAAGCATGTAAATTATGAGTTTAAATTTGTTTTTTAAATATTTCATGTTTAACTGGGTTAAAACTTATAGTTGATTAAATTTTTCATATTTAATGAGTTTAAATTTATCAAACTTTGTGAATTATCAAACCTAAGGATGTAAATTATGAGTTTCATTGTTCTTAGTAAATTATGAGTTTTGTCATTCTTGATTAAATGTCTCTTGAATTATAACATAAAATAATGGATTTGCAATTTTAAAGAACACTGTAATTAATTGTTATAAACAATAACCAAGAGTTGTGATTTTTAAGAATTCTACAACAAATAATAAGAAAATATGTGATCTTATAAAATATGTGATTTTACTCTATTATTAGTATCATATTTTTTTTCTTCGTATAATTAGATATGTGATCTTCTTATAAAATATATAATTTTACTAATATATTTATGAAGTTACAATCATAAAGAGGTTTGCATAAGTTATATTTGTGTGCTTCATGAATACCGCAAAAAAAAATCGATGTGAACATACATTTAAGTGACGGTTAAAGAAAGGAGAAAGAAGGTTCATACGCTATCCCACGACTTTGATATAAAATATGTGATTTTACTAAGGCATTTATAATTTTATGATTAACATAGAAGACCATATAAATAACATAATTTGTGTGCTTCTTTTGGACCACAAAAAAATATGTGCAAATATACATTTAAGTGAGGTTTTACCTTTGCCGATGGACGGAATGATATATCACGCGATCTTCGTGTGATTTGCTTGTGTGAAGGGTAAAAAGGTTCTAAAAGGTTTTCAATTTGTGGTTTTGAACGGCAGGCCGATTTCAAAAATTTTAAATCAATTGAGAAAACTCATCATATTTGCCGTACAGTACCATCATTTTTCAAAAAAAAAAATAATCCAGTTCCTTCCCATAATGCTGCAAGTGCAAATCCCTCTGGCATGACAAGGAGGCAACTTTAAGTTCAGCTGCATTACAATAGCAACCTAATAAATGGGGGGATGCTATTTATGCTGCCTAGCACCTCATGTTTTGCACAAACCATAGTTTGCCTGCACTCTGTTTTCAGAAGCAATTTTAGTATACCTAACCTTCCTACTCAAGACAAGTAGGAACTTTTTTTGTGAAAGAATATGGAGTTTAAAGGAATACAAACTTTCTGTGGTCTTATTAGTATCTAATTCTGCTTAATTTCATTTTTGTCACTGTTCTTCAAGTGCCAAATTGAATGTCTCCATTTTAATTGTAAAAGGCTCATCAGTTCCGCTTTTTTACATGTAAACAGATTATGATATCCATCAAATTCAGATATTTGTCAGATTGTCCCAAAAAATCAAAAAACACATCCGCATCATATTATAATCAGATTTGTCTTACCAAATGCAACTAAACATAATCAAATTCAGTCAGATATCAATCCGATTCATTGACACCCGTAATTGATACCAACTTGAAAGAATTTTATGCAGGAACCTGAACCATCAAGCTGGGAAGAAACTCCCATCATTCTCTAAACAGATGCGTGCAAGCTGCTGGTTCATTCAGTTGATATTCTGCATTTAATTTTTCATGTAAATGCCATTTAGCAAATGGAGATGAAGAATTGGCGGAAGATGGAGACAAAGCCCCTCTTTCATGTCTTTGGACAAGGGGACTTTCATAAACCACACTTTTGGTATCCAGAATCCACCATCAAGGTTAACAATAGAGGTCCATAAAACTGAAGACCGCAAATCTCCAAGAGTGGCGCTAACCGCTCCTGTAGAATTTGTCACCCTAAGGCTAATTTGCCTTGTGCACCACCATGCATAGTGGTCGATGACTTGGAGAACGAACCTCTTAAGATAACCGTAAAAGTCCAACGTAGTTTAAAACTCCTCATGTTCGTCATTGGGTATAATCTTCTGTAGTTTTGAAATAGAAGTTGATGATCATATCCTTAACAGAGCATAGTCCTCTACATGGATAACACCCAAAACACATTCCCAGGAGTATAATCCTCATCAACACAAGGTGATTTGATGAATTGAGCACGTAAAGTCTCCCCACAGAAATTGAGAAATTGATCTGAACACAAATTCACATGATCCAACATCAATCCTAACTACTCAGCCAAAACGCTTTCTAGGATCACCATGGCAAACCCTGGCCAACCTAAACAGACAATACCTCCATGGCTTTCACCATCAATGCTCTGGACCACCATCAACATCGATTTCAGCAATTACAAGATCATCTTGCATCATCAGGTGCTCCCCAGAAAAAAATGAGAGTAGCACCACCATTACCTGTCCATCTCTCGTCATCCATGGGTGCGGGGGTGCGGCAGGGGCAAAAATGTAATATATATAGTGTATATGTATGAATGTATGGTAGCTGTTAAGGTCCATGACATTTATGCATGTTAACACGTTCACCACAATTTTATGCCCCTAACAAATTTAAAAATTGATATGGTGATTAGGTGTATTAATTGTCACAATTATGGACATTTTTATTAGGAAAACATATTAATAATTGTGCATTTTGAATGCACAGCTAATAAGTGTGCAACTTATTTTTACACAAAATTGCAAAAATAGCTACTGGTGTCCATTAATGCATGGAACCACCAAGTCATTTTTAAACTTCAATGAGAAGCCTTTTGTTTTATGTTTGCAGAGGCATTGATTTTTTTTAGATTTTTTTAGATGTATATCTGAATGTGTGCCCAACTTGCTTTTTACCATTTTTTTATCTTATATGGTTGTCCCCAAAGATGAAAGTGATGAGTTGTGGAGCCTGATTTATTGTTTTTGCCCTTGCAGGAAGGAGGGTCAGGGGGCTCCCCCCGGCGCGGTCAGCGAGCGGGGGTCGGGGGGCGCCCCCCCCCTCAAAGAATTTTTTTATAAATTCCGCAGCCCATTTCATAGGGCAAAAAAAAAATTAAAAATCTAAAAAAATAGACAAAAATGACCCTAGATGCGGTCAACACACTCAGGGTCGGGTTGACTGCACCGGCGTCGAGTCGCGTCAACGCGGGTGCGGCACCCTGCTAGCCGAATCCCTGTGACATAGAATACCACTTACACGCAATGGCACAGTGATGTATTCTGATTGTTACCTCAAACCATTCATTTTCTTCCAATCGTTAGTGGTTGGCACTTCAGTTCCCATCATCCATTTCCCAGATGCAGTAGACAGGGTGCCGGACAGCACAAAGTCCAGTAATACGCATTTCACACATCAACCAAAAAAGAGAACAAATTTTTCCATGTCTTTGCTTTCAAAAGACCCCATTTGGAGGCACAATTGTGAGTTCTGAATACAAGGACGTTTATTAATCATGGAGCATGTGAAAATATCTATATACACAGAGAGAGAGAGAGAGAGAGAGAGAAACAGAGAATTACTCCTGTACAGCAGGAGTTTTGCAGATTGGACACCTGTTCTTCAACCGCAGCCAAACATGGATACAGGATACATGGTAACGATGATCACACTGCAAGTGGCCTATTTCATCTCCAATAACATACTCTTCCTGCAACCAAAAGGTTTCATCAACTCTCACTCCATAAATTTTCTAAAGTTCAGAGTATCATGCTCGCTGCATGCATTTGTAAGTCGAATTTCTCCCTCAATACGAACAGGTAAAGTGGTGTACCGATGACTTAGCACCAGAGAAAATAACATGGATCAAGAGGAAACACGCTAAGAAGTCAGAGTGACTTAGTATACTTTTGTACCTGACAAATGCTGCATTTCACATCTTCTCCACAACTTTTGGTTACAGAGACTGTAGGATCCCATGAATACAAGCTCTGAAGACATTTAGATAGTGCTTCTTCTGAAAGTGTTGTACTGACACTGCCCATCCTTTCCTCCAGAGCTAACAATTCCTGATTAACAGATAACATGCCCTTCTGTAAGTATAGTAGTCCTCTTCCAAGACGAGAGAGAGAGAGAGAGAGAGAGAGAGAGCACTGAGTGGGTTGAAAACTAAACTTAGACTAAGAGACATTAGTTGGATATGGTCTTCCCCATAGTTGTGAAAAGTGTGCCTCAAGGCAAAAAAAGAAAGGGCACCTTGCCTCAAGGTGAGGGGCTTTTAGCCTTGAGGTGAAAGCCTAAGGTACAACCATGTGTGAGGCGTGCACCTCATACACCTTGAGGCGCGACTCAGGTGAGGTGCATGATCATGCATATTTTATTCATGTTTTTATATATTTTTTATGCATGATATTGCGCATAATCAATGTTAAAAGCCCGTGTTTAGTTTATTTTGATGCATTGTCCTGCAGGAGAGCTTTGTGTCGCATTTCATCGAAATTAGAGTGAAAAATAAACAATTTGGTGAATGGATCGGGTAAAATGTTAAAACTCCAAATTGACCCACTTGTGTTTTAGAATATTTTAATTTTTTTGTTTAACATGTTTTTAAAAATAAAATTTTAAAGTGAGGCTCTTTGAAAATCTTTGAAATTAGAATATTTTTTAGAAAATTTCTAATAAAACCCCCCTCTTAACCCTAACCCTTTATTATAAATAGTTTTTTTTTTTAGAGATGGGGGCATCTTCCCTCATTGGAATTCATGGCCTCTCTCTCTCTCTCCTTTCTTCTTCTTTCTCCGCTCATGGATAGGAGGTGCATGACACGTTTATAGAAGAGGGAAGATCATTATTTCTCTCCCCAGGCTCACCTTGGGTTCGCCTCTTCTCCTCCTTTTCTTTATATTTCTGCATATAGATTAGCTTTTCTGAATTTCTAAATGCATATAGCTTAGTTTTTATTTTCGTAGTTGTTGCATATACATTAATTTGTTTTTATTAGTCATTTCAGCATTGTAGTGTAGTTTTCTGATTTTGTTAAACAGAAAAAAAATTAAGGGCTGATTTTTTTATATCAAATCTGCCATCATCGGCAGACCTGATCTGCCATCATCAGCAGATCTGCGATTAGATTTGTAATCAGTCCAGCCTGATCAGTTGACTGATCAGGCCGACCCTGGTCTGCTAGCCCAGATTAGCCAGCCCGACCCAGCCAACTGCACAGTCAGCCTGGCCTGACTGGCAGCCTGATTGTCAACAGATCGCTTATCACGATCTGCCGACTGATCTGCAGAACATTCTTATAGCAGGGCACGGCTGAACCGGATTGTGTGCTTCAGTTTTTGTTATTATTCAGTTTTGTTAGTTTAGTGATAAGTTAGTAGTTATTAAATTTTTTTTTGTATTAGATTAATATAGTAGCTCACGGTTTTGCTGCATATTGAGTTTGGGAATCGTGATCGGGCAAACCGTGTGCTAAGTAAACTTTTTAGTTTAGACTTTTCCTTTCCTTAGATTTAGATATATATAGATTTCTTTTTATTATTTAGATTCAATTCGCTTTTTAGTTTATTGCAACTAACCGTAACTAGAATAGATAGTTTAGTTGCTTTGTTCTTGTGTGGTTTTGAGTTTTGCAGGTGGGCATGAGCTTCTTGATTTCTATTGGAACGCGACAACGATAAGCATATCAGGGCCGTACACGCACGGATAACCGGAGCTAGATTGCGAGCAAACGAAAACCTGTAATTTTTTATTTTCTTTATTTTTTATTTTTAGGGCCTTAGGCCATTTATTTAATTTGGGTTGTAATAATTTTATTTCTACTCGGACCTTTGTAATAGGTTTAGTGTGCTTTGTTTACTTTTTTTTAAGGCAATAAAAATTGTTTTGTTTGAAGTACGAGGTGTTAAACCCGTTCCCTGAGTTCGACTCGAACTTCACAACCGATCGTTTAGAATTCGATGCACAGTTTATACTGACTATTTTTATTGAAAAATCTCTTTTAAAAAATACTTTTAAGAAAAGATGCATCAAAGTTTTGGTGTCGTTGTCGGGGAATGGCGATTTAAGATTAAGTACTCACTTTATTGCCTTTGTTTCACGTATATTTAGGACTACTAGTTTGCTTTCGCATTTTTTTAAGATTGCCTAATTTAATTTATGTTGATATATAGGACCGTTAGAACCACGTTGAGTGCAAACCATAGAGCCAGCTTAATTTTTCTTCACGGCCTACCTACTAGAGTACCATCTTAGGTAATCGAGCATCTATTTTGCTTTCAAGCTCTATACTTGCATTTGGGTGGTGGTTGTTTATTTTTAGTATTTTCTTGTTTGCTTCATGGTGTGGCTTGATTACGATTGCATGGTAGTTTACATAAAAAGCTCCTAGGACGGGCAGTGCACCGGGTCTCAACTCAACGGTGTATGAAGGGCGACGTTCTTCAGGCCCTGAACTTGTAGATCCTATCGAGAACCCTGAATTAATCCTTAGGAGATCTCCTAAAACCAGACCCATGACGGAAGATCTTGCCCCAATCCGTCCTTTGAGGGAGTAATTCATTCCTATGGAGTACAATCATGTTTCCTACATAGCGAGGCCAAATGTAGAAGCCCCCCAATATGAAATTAAGGCTAGTGTCATCCAAATGTTATCATTCTTCTATGGCCTTAGTAACGAGGACCCTTATTGTTATCTTGATGAGTTTCTAGAGGTGTGTTCTAATCAGAGTTACCGGAAGCGCCTAGGCAAAAGGGGAAGCGCGCTTCCCCGAAGCGCGCTTCGGAAGCGCGAAACGTCGCGCTTCCGAAGCGTGAGGGGAAGCGTCCCCCTTTTTTGGGAAGCGCGCTTCCCTTTTATGGGAAGCGCGTCCCCCTTTTATGGGAAACGCGCTTCCCATAAATGGGAAGCGCGCTTCCCCCACGTTTCCCCCACGCTTCCCCCACGCTTCCCCCACGCTTCCCCCTCGCTTCCCCATTTTTTTCATTTTTTTTCGCTTCCTAGGTCGCTTCCGGTTCGCTTCCTAGGTCGTTTCCGAGACGGTTCGGAATTTTCTTCTAAGTGGTCCCACGCTTCCCCGCTTCCTAAATTTTTTAAAGTGCCTCGCTTCCCGCTCCCGCTTCCCGTATCGCTTCCCGCTCCCGCTTCCTCGACTGGTAACTCTGGTTCTAATGTTAGGATCAACAATTTTGGATATAACGTACTTAAGTTAACCTTGTTCCCGTTCTCCCTCAAAGATAAAGACAAAGTCTTTGGATATGGTTCAAATTACTACTTGGGATAGGATGCAAAAAGAATTTTTGAAAAAATCTCTTAATTGGTAAGACGAACCAATTCCGTAAGGCTATCACTAGTGAGAACAATCCCATGAGACATGAGAGAGGATGAAAGATCTTCTCCGGAAGTGCCTCCATCACCATGTACCTAAATGGCAACTGGTGCAATTCTTCTACGACGGACTGACAAAAAAAAAAGCAAATGGTTGATGCAGCCTGTGAGAGTACATTTATGCTCAAGAATGAAAACGAAACATGGGCCTTATTCGAGACCCTGAGTGAGAATTCTATGTATCATGCTTCGGCCTCAAGAGCAAAAAGGGCAACACCTACCGCTGTTGTAGTGAAAAAAGCAAGTATGTGCGAACTGGGGACAAACCTTGAGTTACAAAACAAGGTTGACCTTCTGACCCAGAAATTGGATCAGTTGTTATCAAATCCCACCCCAGTTACGCAGATGTGCACATTGTGTGCTTGCCCAACACACCATGTTATAGATTATCCTTCTGAGTCACAGTAACCTGAATTTGTGCAAGAACAAGTTCAGGTGGCGCAAGGTTTCGCCAAGCCCGCGAATAACCCATTTTCCAACACTTATAACCCTAGTTGTCGAAACCACCCAAACTTCTCATGGGGAAATCTACAACAACAACCCTATGCCCCTTCTCAGACCTAAGTTAGGCCAGGTAGCTATCAATCACGCTACTAGAGACCCAATTTCCCTTAGGCTCAGCCTATGTTTAGCCAGCCTCCTTCTCAAGAGTCTACATCAAGCCAAACCTTTGAACAGAAAATGCTTCAGGCTTTTGCAGACATAAAGGCAAATTTGAACTCCCACACAGAGTTGATAGCAAAACTAAAGACTCAGATGGGACAGCTAGCCGAGGCATTAAGCAGGTATAGCGAGGGTATGCTACCTAGCCAACCTATGGTCAATCTCAGGAAAAAAGAACCTATCCATGGTTTGCATATGACTGACTCACATCAAGGACAGGCTAAGTCTATTGAAGAGTTTCAAGGACAAAAGAGTAATCAATCGGTCTCCTTAGCTTCACCCTAGGAAAGTGGGAGGACTTCACAACCTGAGCCTTCCAGATCGTATATACCCCAGGCCCCCTTTCTTGAAGCACTTGAGAAGCTAAAATCCTTTGGCAAGGGGTGAAAATGCAAGAGATGCTTGAGATATTCAAGCACATACAAATAAACCTCCCCTTGTTGGATGTCATTCAGCAGGTCCCTGCATATGCGAAGTTCTTGAAAGAACTTTGCACACAAAAGATGAAGTTGTAGTGCAATATACCCAAAAATGTTTACTTAACTGAGCAAGTAAGTACGGTGTTGCAACACCAAACTCCACCCAAGCTCACGGACCCAGGGGCTCCTATTATCTCATGCGTCATCGAAGATATTACTGTTGAGCGTGCTTTGCTCGACCTTGAGACAAGTGTAAACATCTTGCCGGGTTTCTTTTATGATGCATTCAGGTTAAAGGATATGAAACCCACACCCATGACCCTGCAGTTAGTAGATAGATTAATCAAGGTTCCGCGAGGAATTCTTGAAGACGTGTTGGTCAAAGTAGAAGATTTTTATTTCCTTGTCGACTTCATTATTCTGGACATGGAGTGAGTTGCCCATATTAGGCAGACACACATCATCTTGGGACGACCCTTTTTGGCTACTGTCAAAGCGTGCATTAATTGCCGCACGAGAGCTATGGACGTGTCATTTGGCAACAGGAATATGAGGCTGAATATTTTCAATGTTGCCATGGGCCCTACTGGCGAGAATGCTTGCTTCCAGATCGATTTGGTTCAAGATCTGATAGAAGCAGAGCCTCTTTGGACGTTGAGTGGTCCACTTCAGGAAGAGGATGAATCACTCAAGGAGGATAGCTTGGGATTGATTGATAGACTTTCAAGTGAGTTGAATTGGACTTGGCACTTCAAGCTTCTCCCGAATTTGGGAGAGCAACCTGCCAAACCTTCAATTGAGAATCCACCTGAGCTTGAGTTGAAGCCTTTACCAGCTTCTCTCAAGTATGTTTTTTTAAGAAAAGAGCATACTTTGCCTATTATTATTGTGATAAACCTGACAAGCACTCAAGAATGACAACTTTTGTAGGTCTTGCAAGAGCACAAAGAGGCAATAGGATGGTCTGTGACTAATCTAAAGGGGATAGATCCCTCCTTTTGCATGCATCGGATCATCATGGAAGAGGGTGCTAAACCCTCTAGGAAGTTGCAAAGAAGGTTAAACCCCCACATGAAGGAGGTGGTGAAGAAAGAAGTAATTAAGTGGTTAAACGTTGAGATCATATATCCTATCTCCAACAGTCAGTGGGTGAGTCCAACTCAGGTCGTTCCTAAGAAATCTGGGCTCACTGTGACCATTAATGACAAAGGAAAGAGTGTCCCCATGAAAATTACTACAGATCAGTGAGTGTGTATTGATTACCGAAAATTAAACAATGCAACGCGAAATAACCACTTCCCATTGTCATTCATCGATCAGATTTTAGAACGACTCGCATGACAGAGATATTTTTGTTTCCTTGATGCATATTCAGGATACAATCAAGTGGTCGTTCACCTGAGGACCAGGAGAAACCACGTTCACTTGTCCACATGGCACCTTTGCTTTCAGGCGTATGACGTTCGGGCTCTGTAATGCCCTAACAGCTTTTCAGAGGTGCATGATGTTATCTTTTTAAGGATGGTGGACGACATCCTAGAGATTTTTATGGACGACTTCTCAATGTATGGCTCGTCTTTTGATGATTTTCTCCAAAAGTTGTCTAGATTGCTCAAATGATGCATGGAGACTAATCTTGTGCTTAGCTGGAAAAAGAGTCATTTCATAGTTAAGCAAGGGATTGTTTTGGGACACAATGTCTAAGAAGAGGATTGAGGTCAACAAAACAAAAGTGGAGTCCATTGTCAAACTTTCTCCGCCGACCTCCATGCGATAGGTTAGATCGTTTCTCAGGCATGAGGGCTTTTACAAGCAGTTTATAAAGGATTTTAGCAAGATTTCACAACCTCTGTAACTTGCTAGCAAAGGATCAGCCTTTCAAATTCGACGATGCCTGTATGAAGGCATTTCTTACTCTTAAGGAAGCCTTGACCACAACACCCATTTTGAGATCTCTTGACTGGTTATTATCCTTCGAGATCATGTGTGACGCGTCAGACTACGCGGTAGGAGCCATTTTAGGACAAAAGGTTGATCAAAAGTCGTACGCTATTTACTATGCCATAAGAACCCTCTTTGATGCCCAGATGAATTATACTACTATAGAGAAGGAACTGCTAGTTGTGGTGTTTGCGTTGGAAAAGTTTTGATCATATTTATTGGGCTCTAAAGTCGTTTACTCAGATCATGCCATCCTATGGTACCTGATGAGTAAAAAAAAGGACACGAAACTGCAGCTCATCTGATGGATTCTGCTATTACAAGAATTTAATCTCAAGATTTAAGATAAGAGTGCATGCGAGAATCTGGTAGCAGATCATTTGTCCAAACTGACACAAGAGTCATCCACTAATCAAGCGACAGATGATTCGTTCTTGGATAAGCAGATCTTGCACGTTAGGCGTCTTTCTTGGTTCGCTGACATTATCAACTATTTGGTGACCGAAAAGTTCCCTATGCATTGAAATAAAAATGAGAAGGATCGGTTTTTGGTGCAGGTGAAGTACTATTTCTGAGAGGACCCAAAGTTGTTAAGTTATGCGCTGACTAGATGATTCGTAGGTGTGTCCCAAAAGAGGAGAGCGAGTCAGTCTTGGCCTTTTGCCACTCCCTAGCCTGTGAAGGACATTTTTCCAGTCAAAAAAACCGCAACCAAGGTCCTCCAATCTGAATTTTGGTGGCCTACACTGTATAGAGACTCGCATGAGTTTTGCAAGCGATGCTTGCGGTGCTAGTAGACAGGGAACATCTCCAAAAGAAACATGATGTCCTTGCTCCCCATCTTGGTTGTTGAGATTTTTGATGTTTAGGGAATTGATTTTATGGGTCCTTTTCTACCATCATTCGGATATGTTTACATTTTGGTGGCAGTTGATTATGTATCCAAATAGGTCGAGGTTGTAGCCACCCGAACCAACGATCATAAAGAAGTGCTTAAGTTTATTAAGCACAATATCTTTAGCAGGTTCGGAGTTCCGAGAGCGGTAATTAGTGATGGGGGTAAGTATTTTAAGAATATACAAGTTGCTTCCCTACTAAGAAAGTACACAGTGCACCATCGAATTGCTACACCCTACCATCCACAAATCAGTTGCCAGGTCGAGGTCTCTAACAGGGAAATCAAGCAGATCTTGGAGAAGACAGTCAGACCAAACCGCAAGGATTGGTCTCAACGCTTAGATAACGTGTTATGGGTGTACATGACTGCCTTCAAGACCCCAATTGACAGGTCCCCCTACCGATTGGTATTCGGAAAGCCATGCCACCTCCCGGTTGAGTTGAAACATAGGGCCTATTGGGCTATTAAGAAATTCAATTTTGATATGGCCCAAGTCGATAAAGAACGCAAGCTTCAGTTGAGCGAGCTCAAGGAGTTGTGTAATGATGCATACGAGAGTGCTAAAATTTTTAAAGCTCGAATTAAGAACTTTCATAACAAACATATCTTGAGGAAGCAGTTTGAGCCTGGACAGAAAGTTTGGCTATTTAACTCGCGACTCCAACTTTTTTCAGGAAAGCTTAAGTCAAGATGGGATGACCCGTTTGTAGTTCAGGAGGTATTTCCACACGGTGCAGTTGATATCCTAGATCCTAGATCCTAGAACGAAAAGGAGATTCAAGGTCAATGGGCAGAGGTTGAAGCCCTGTATTTCAGATGTCGCAGTGAACCAAAACATCGAGGTCATTGATCTCGTTGATGTATAGAGTAGCGCGCACTTATATATTATGTTAGGATTAGGATGCAATTTTTTGGAAGCTAAGTAGTTCTTGATGCATATTTATTTATTTATTTTTGTTCTATGAGCAAGAATGACAAATCATGTATACCTTTCACTTTTTGGTTAGTATTTATGAGTTACAATACATGACAACTTGGAGCCTCTCAAGAAGCAACTACAGAGCCAATTCGACAAGAAATCATGCATCTACGTGTATGTGGTGGTGGTGTCTTGAGGAGGCATAAATCAGCGCATGCGGGGTTCCATCGCATATATCAAGTGGTATCTATCCTTTCTCTCGTGTTTATTTTATTTTCCCTAGTGTACATTCATTCAATTTGCATATAACCACGGGGGAGTGCCACTAAGGACAGTGTCATTCAAGCATGGGGGAGGGTCACCCAAATTTTTTTTGTCCATGTATCTATTTTCGAATATATATATAAGGCTTTGAGAAGACAAGTTTAGCATTATATTAGTGAATTCTGCAAAAACATGACATTGTAGAGGATTTTTTTTAGCCCCATGCAAAAAAAAAATTTGAAACCAATCTAAAACTAGTGATTATTTATGTAGATTTCAAGGAAAAGAAAATGTATATGAATGTTAAAGTTTGTTTTGAATCGCATGTATGAATACACAGAAAAAAAAGAGCAATGGATATACAAAGAAAAGAAAAGAGCACACATGTAGTTTGTTTTAATTTTCTTAGTTGTTCCTTAATAACTGGGTTCAGACACAAGATGAAGTGTCTGCGCTCATGCAAATAAGACAACTAAGATGGTCAAACTTCTTGTCTAGTCTATACCTATAGCCTTTTGAGTTCGAGCAATTAAGCCTGAGGGGTGTTCTACATCGAGTGCCCTAAAGCCATCTAGTTTGGGAGTCACTAGCTCAAAGCTCGTTACATGGACCCATTAGAAAGTTTAAGAGGTGTAGGCATTGCACACGATAGGAAGAAATGTAATATTGTGTATTTTGGTACTTAGGCATTTTATAATTTTGATGAAAATTTGGCTAAGTCTGGGAGAAAATTTGTTTGAACCTCGATTTTAGATCGATGCTTTTGAGTTTGGGCTTAGGTCTCATCACCTAGGTCTAAACGAGCCATTTAAAACGTGAGAAAAAGTTTTATTTCTGACCTTTAAATTCGGGTTATTTTTTGGTGAAATTCGGAATTTGATATTCGTATAATATGTCGTTGGATGCGTCTCGAAATTTTGAGCGCAACGCTATTTTATTTTTCTCGATTTGGGTTACTATTGGGCCGAAAATCATATTTTTTTCAAAAATTGAGCAGTTTGTCGGTTCGGATCTGGACTTGGATCGGACTGGATTTGAGGGATTTGATCCAAATTAATATGGATTTGGACCCTATCCTATACCCATATTAATCTAGATTTGATCCAGTTTAAAACCCATTTGGATTTTGAATATGGATTTGGATCTTGGATCCGGATCTGGATCCAAATCCATGCCCAATGATTTTTCTAACTTTAAATCTATCAAAAACTTTTAAATTGGGGTTTATTTATGTTAAGAAGCCTCCCACATTAATTTGGTAATTTTTGGAAACTTTTGAAAATTTATTTATAATTTAATATTAAATAATTAATTAATTAAATTAATGCAATTCCGAAAATTTATTTTGGGGTGTGTTTAGGACTCTTAAAAGAGCCTTTAAACACCTATGGAAGAGTTCAAAAGGATTTGAGAGACTAAGAGTTCTTTTTTAACCAAATTTTGAAAAGTCAAACTTGAAGAGTTTTAAAATTTTCGAAAAACTCATATAAAAGAGTTTTATTTTCATGAGAGTTCTCTCTCCAGCCCTTTTTGATGGGTTGGAGAAGGGAGGCGTCCTCCCCTATAGGGCCTATAAAAAGACTTCAAAAAGAGAAAAAGAGAAAGAAAAAAAGGAGGAGAGATAAAGTGAGGGAAAATGAGGAAGAACATGAGTTTGGGCCATCTCCAACCATTTACCCACGTTTTTCAACTTTCACTATCGTTTTTCTTCAAGTTTTTATTCATGGTATGGGTTTTCTCTCTTGAATCAAGTGAGAAATTGATATAGATTTGATTTCCATGCAATAATTTGTTGAAAATCCATGGAAAAAGTAGTTATATGGATGTTTTCTCAAAAATATATGGAGGATGATCTATGAATCTTCCTCCATGGATGTATTTTTTATTCTCTTCGTTATTTCAAAAATAAAATTTTTGGACATATTTGTTCTATGTTAAAACAGAATGTTTATTGGAAGTAGATATGCCTATCTAGATGATTCTTTTGGTGATATTTGGTTTCGTCTGATATTGTTTGTTTAAGATTGCTTTTTCAAAGTTTTTCGTTAGGTTTGTGATGTTCTTTTGAGTCAAGATCTTGTTACTGAGGGAGCTGGTCATGTGTTAACTTGATTTCATACGTATTTTGTTGAATAAGTTCCATATTGATTCCTCATTACAAACATAAGAATATGATTGGTCTCTGTTGAATAAGTTCTAATGGCCATTGTCAGTTCATGTTAGTGGTGATCCTTTCACGCTGAATATAGTTCCAATGATGTCTTTTTGTGGCTTTGTGGTTGAAGTTCTATGTGTTTTTTACCTTGCATAGAGGAGATAAGCTTTTTTTGTCTTTCCTGTCGATGAAATGTCATGTATCTGATCTGGAGTAAGTTCGTGCTGTCATTGTTTTGTCGTTTATTGTCAGTCCTGCTGCATTATTTGTCAACTCAAAAAAAAAAAAACTGAAGTTTTGAAGCATGGTGGTTTTGAGCCGACTGGCAGCCAGTCGAGCAGAGCTCAGCTGACTGCCAGGCCCTGGCAGAACACACACAGGCCGGGGCCGGGGCCGGGGCATGGTCTGCTAGACCCAACCGAGTGACTCCGTTGGGCTGGCCCGGCCAGTATGGGCTGGCAGGACTGCCAGGCACAGTCCAGCCAAGAAGCGGGACTGGCAGCTCATTGTTAGGCCCAGCTGGGTCTGCTTAGACCAGACCCAGCCGACCAGGGTCGGCTGGGCCTGATTGGGACCCAGCCAACCCAGTCGGCTGGGTGTTAAACTTTTTTTTTCAAAAAAATTATGTTGTGTTGTGGTTTGTTTGGGTTCAGCTGGGTCTGGACTGAACCCAGCTGGATAGGCCAACTACAAGGGAAAGGGTAATATTAAGATTGAATACTCGGTGTTTGCAAAAATTTGGAATTTGAGATTTTATATGCATGAAATTATGTTTTATGCATGTATGCTATGACTGAGAAAATTTCATGTGTTTGAAATTATATGACATGCTTAAGCATTATGCAAGATGAAATTTGTTTTCAATGCACATGTACTGATGTGTGTGTCACTTACGCATGAATTCATGAATGCTCACATGTTTAATTGAATAGATTCACGAATGAAAGCATGCATTGGTTCACATGTTGGTCCCCGAACAGGAGCATGCTTTGGGTATGGTTGTGTGAATGCATACATTTGAAAAATGAATACAGGCTGAAGGATATAGTTATTGGCAGGCATGATTGTGCATTGAAAAAGCACATGATATCTAATGAGTATATTGCCATGTTTCTTAAGATTTTTGCATATGAATGCATAGATGATCAAGATGGATCATCATAGGTTGTGGAAGCCTTGAGCCGGTGTGCTCCTTACTTTACTTGTTTATGCATTGCAAAGATCATATTTGATATTGTGGTTTTAATTACATTGTTCTATTGTTGCTACGGTGGTAGACCATGAAGAGTTGCGCATGTTGACTTGCAAGCTTATGTTTGCATATTAATTTGCAAATTTATAAAATTGATTTTAATAACAAGATAAGAAAGAGAACAGTGTAATTAACGATCTCTTGATGTTCCTTCTACAAAAAAATAATCTTGGGCTTAGCGGTTTGGGGACCGTGAGGATAAAAAAAATCTGTATGCATTGTTGTTGCCCCTAAACCCGATATTGAGGTTCTTTTCCTGACCACGGTTTTAGGGAGAATCCGTCACTTTGCCTCAGAATAGTGTGTAGACACAGTTGGTGTTTTAGTATACCAAGAAAAGTGACACTTGTTCCTTGTGTCTCCGACATTAGATGGGTAGTCTAATGTTCCGAAGGATGTTTCGGTCGAGGGTTAAGTTTGGAACTCAGTAATAAAATACAACTTTTATGCTAAGCTACCCTGGGAACCTAACTTGAGCTCGGGGATTTTACCCGTTTGGTGTATCCGCGAGCAATGGTAATTAAAAAGAGAAACTTAAATTGTGTGCATTTAATAAGAACATACTTGACTAAAGATAATAATGTGTTCATACATGCGTATTCCTGTTATGCATCAGATCATGCATATTTACTTGTTCTCTTAATTATGATATATTGATGAATGCATGATGTTTCTTCCTTACTGCATGTTAAATGTCTATATTGCTTAACTTGTGGTCTCTATTGATTATTAAATTGCCCCTCATGCTTAACAATTGTTCTCTATTGCATAAATGATTAATTGAATTACGAATTTGTCATAAATGCATTCATCTAAATTATTGCATGAATCTTATCTGTGTTCTTTATGCTTATTTGTTTTATTAGAGGGATTCATACGCAGAATTCTTTGGATTCTGATACCTTACTTTTTTTTTGTTTTTCGCAGCCTCAGATGCCTATTAGGGAGGACTTGCTTTTGAGAAGAGTCACGAAGGGACTACAAGACTGCAGGGCAGATTCTTGGGATGGTGTGGCTCTTTCCTTTTGCTTTCTTTACTTTCATTTACTTATGTCTCAAACTCTTTACATTTGAATAAATAAAGTTTGGTTTGATTTTGGTTTGGTATGAAAGATGAGTATAAGATCTCTTGTAGTGTGATTGGTTATCCAATTGAAAGTCGAATTGTAAAGGCCCCAGGTCTCTGAGAATGTTTCTGCAATGATTTAAAAAAAAATCTGCATTTTCATAACTACATGTAGCTATGAAAATCTAGGGCCTAGTGATTCGAGTGATTAAGTCTGAGGGATACTCTTTATCCAGTGTTCTAAAGTCGCCTGGCCCGGAAGTCACTGACCCAAAGCTCACTACATGAGTCACGAAAGCTTGAAAATTAACATAGTATTCAGAAAAAAAAAAGGAAAAGAAAAGAACCTAATAAAAATGCATTGTTGAGGAAAACTTATAAAAATTTGTGCAAATAACATATATGTGAGGATAAATGGGCAATAATGTGAATATGCATGATTTTCTAGGAGAGAAATATAAATACTTGCGAATTTTAGAAAGGTAGAAAGAAAAAATATATTATTGTGGTGGCGTGATTTGATTCTAATTTGATATGAGACTGCAATTTCATGAAATATTCTAAACTATTTTCTTGAATACCTATTATTTTTTAAAAAATGATTGAATGTATACATGACGGAGATGTTTGTGGGTAGCATCAATGTAAACCCTCACGAGACCTCTCTCGTCCACTGGGGTAACCTAGGGGTTTAAAAGGTTTGTTGCATATGCTAAATGCAACCGTGATTCCTACGAAAGTGAGTTAGGCTAATGAGGTATTGCATAATAATTTTCGGCTTTAGGCTATTGACTTGCATGTTTTGTTCTGCTTTCGCTTAGTTTAAGAATAATGTTTGCTCGAGGACTAGCAAATGATAAGCATAGAGGAATTTGATCATGCATATTTTATTCATGTTTTTAGATATTTTTTATGCATGATATTGTGCATAATCAATGTTAAAAGCTCGTGTTTAGTCGATTTTGATGCATTGTCCTGCAGGAGAGCTTTGTGTCGCATTTCATCAAAATTAGAGTGAAAAATAAACAATTTGGAGCGAATGGGTTGGGTAAAATGTTAAAACTCCAGATTGACCCACTTGTGGTTTAGAATATTTTAGTTTTTTTGTTTAAGATGCTTTTTGGAAATCTTTGAAATTAGGATCTTTTTTAGAAAATTTCTAATAAAACCCCTCTTAACCCTAACCCTTTATTATAAATAGTTTTTTTTAGAGAGGGGGGGGCGTCTTCCCTCATTGGAATTCATGCCCCCCCTTTTGCTCTCTCTCTCTCTCTCTCTCTCTCTCTCTCTCTCTCTCTCTCTTCGCCTTCTTCTTTCTCCTCTCTTGGATAGGAGGTGCCTGACACGTTTAGAGAAGAGGGAAGATTGCTCTTTCTCTCCCCAGTCTGTCGGAGGCGAACCCAAGGTGAGCCTCTTCTCCCCCTTTTCTTTATATTTCTACATATAGATTAGCTTTTCTGAATGCATATAGCTTAGTTTTTATTTTCGTAATTGTTGCATATACATATAGATTAGCTTTTCTGACTAGCTTAACTCCGCCTGTGTATAACTCTTAGTTATACACTGTCGGTCCCAAGCCCGGATAAAGGAGGGTTGCGGTAGGCCAGTGACAGCCAGCATAAAAACTTAGTCATACCCTATGAATATAAACCAATATGAGAATTTCGTTGGGGTGTTCCCTACTGAGCGACGCGTTGTACTCTCTAGGCCCGGAGGCAGTGATAAATGGGAAAGGGTTGCTAGGTCGTCGCCCAGAAGCGACGCGTCACACCGGCGCCCGGGTGTGGTGTCAAATAGGCAAGGGTTCTCACACTTTGTTGGACGGGTGGGGGTAAAGAAATTAGTCCAAGACCATAAAATTAGGTTAGCCACTTGGAACACAGGGTCTTTAACTGGTAAGTTGGTAGAGTTAGTAGATGTTATGTGTAGGAGAAAGATTGATATTTTATGTCTACAAGAGACCAAATGGGTAGGTGAGAAAGCAAAAGTGATAGAACCTTGGGGATATGAGATTTGGTATACAGAAATAAATAGGAATAGTAATGGAGTAGGGATTGTTATGAGTCGTGAGTTTATAGATAATGTAGTTGAGGTCCGTAGGAAGGGTGATAGGATTTTACTTATTAAATTAGTATTAGGTACGGATATTATTAATATTATTAGTATTTATGCACCTGAAGTAGGTTTAGATTATTCCATTAAGCGTCAATTTTGGGAAGATTTAGATGAAGTATTACAAGGGATATCTTATGGAGAAAAGTTTTTCATCGGCAGTGACCTTAATGGACATGCAGGCATTAGTAGGGATGGATTTGAGAGTATCCCTGGAGGCTATGGTATAGGAGAAAGAAACGAAAGTGGAGAAAGGATTTTAGATTTTGGTTTGTCCTATGATATGATCTTAGCAAACACTTGGTTTAGGAAGAGGGAGTCTCACCTCGTAACATTTAAAAGTGGGGTTAATACGAGTCAGATAGATTTTTTCCTACTTAGAAAGAGAGATAGGGGTTGTTGCATCGATTGTAAGGTTATACCGGGAGAAAGTGTAGCTACACAACATAGAGTCTTAATTTTAGATCTTAGAATTAGACAATGCCACAAAATGATAGACATAGGATAGATCCTAGAATTAAGTGGTGGGCACTGAAAGGAGCTAAACAATGAATGTTTGTAGAGCAGGTAGTTAAGGAAGTTGATTGGTGTCTCGAGGAGGATTCAGAATCAATGTGGAATAAGATAGCGGGTGTCATGAGAAAGGTGGCTAAGGAGGTATTGGGTGAGTCTAAAGGCGGTGCACCGCTAGGTAAGGATACATCATAGTGGAACGAGGATGTCAAATTAGCTATTAAGGTTAAAAGAGTGTTATAGAAATCTAAGTAAGAGTCGTGATAATGAGAATTTGGAGAAGTATATGATAGCAAAGAAGGAAGCTAAAAAAGTAGTTCGAAACACGAGGGATAAGGTATATAAGGAGGTTTATGACAAGTTGGATACCAAAGAGGGCGAGAAGGATATTTATAGGCTTGCAAAGATGAGAGTTAAGAAATCGAGGGATCTGGGTATGGTTAGATGTATCAAAGATGAAATGCAAAGGGTTTTAGTCAAAGATGAGGAGATTAAATAGAGATGGAAAGATTATTTTGATAAGCTATTTAATGGAAGTCATGCTCAGGATCTTGGAGACTTCTCCATTCCTTTTCATGAGATGAATCGTGACTTCATGCGCAAGATTCAAAAGAAAGAAATTGCAGAGGTTTTGAAGAAAATGAAATCAAGAAGGGCAGTTGGCCCAGATAGTATACCTATCGAGGCTTGGAAATGCTTGGGGGAGAAAGGTTTAGAATGGTTGACAAATCTTTTTAACAAGATTTGACGTACAAATAAGATGCCTAATGAATGGAGGAAGAGTACTTTGGTGCCTCTATATAAGAATAAGGGTGATATACAAGATTGCACAAACTATCATGGTATAAAACTCATGAGTCATACTATGAAAATTTGGGAGAGGGTGATTGACTCTAGGTTGAGGAAGGTTGTCATCATATCGGAGAATCAATTTGGTTTTATGCCTGGAAGATCAACTATGGAATCTATACATCTTCTTAGACAACTTATTGAAAGAAATAGAGAGAGGAACAAAGATTTGCATATGGTTTTTATTGATTTGGAGAAGGCATGCGATAGAGTACCTAGGGACGTTCTCTGGTGAACAATGATGAAGAAAGGTGTTTCTCTCAAGTACATTAGTATAATTAAAGATACGTATGAAAGAGTAGTAACCAATGTCCGCACTTGTGGAGGGGTGACAACCAATTTTCCTATAACGGTTGGGTTACATCAAGGATCTGCTTTAAGCCCTTTCCTATTTGCTATAGTGATGGATGAGCTTACGAGATCAATTCAAGAAAATGTGTCGTGGTGTATGTTGTTTGCTGATGATATTGTTTTGATTGATGAGTCTAGAGCTGGGGTTAATGCTAAGTTAGAATTATGGAGACAGACATTGGAAGCAAGAGGTTTTAAGTTGAGTAAAAGTAAGACAGAATATATGAAATGTGGGTTTAGAAAGCAACGAAGTAGTGATGGGAGTGTAGTGAAGCTTGGTGAGCAAGAAATACCGGTGGATGATTGTTTCAAATATTTGGGATCTATCATTCAAAAGTATGGAGAAATTGATGAAGATGTAAATCATAGGATAAAGGTTGGGTGGATGAAATGGAAAAGTGCAACTAGAGTGTTGTGCGATCGTAGAATGCCATTGCGGTTGAAGGGAAAGTTTTATAGGATGACTATTAGGCTCGCTTTACTATATGGTACGGAATGTTGGGCTGCCAAGACACAGCATATTCAAAAAATGAGTGTAGTTGAGATGTGTATGTTTAGATGGATGTGTGAAAATACAATAAAAGATAAGATTCGAAACGAGGATATACGTAAGAAGGTAGGCGTTGCACCCATTGAAAATAAGATGAGAGAGAATCGTTTACGGTGGTTTAGACATATTCGGCGAAGGCCTAATGATGCTCCAGTTAGAAGGATGGAGAAATGGAAAAATATATTAGTTAAAAGAGCTCGAGGTAGGCCTAGGAAGACATGGATGGAGATGATAGGAAAGGATATGAATGCTTTGAACCTCACCGAGGACATGGCATTGGATAGAAATGATTGGAGGAGAAGGATTCATGTGGAAGACCCAGAATGATTTTCTTTTTTAGTTCATATCGCCGACCCCAATTGTTTTGGGATGAAGGCATAGTTGTTGTTGTTGTTGTTGTTGTTGCATATACATTAATTTGTTTTTATTAGTCATGCTGAAAGAGAAAAAATTAAGGGCTGGTTTTTTTATATCAGATCTGCCATCATCGGCAGACCTGATATGCCATCATCAGCAGATCTGCGATCAGATTTGTAATCAGTCCAGTTTGATGAGTTGACTGATCAAGCCGACCTTGGTCTGCTAGCCCAGATTAGCCAGCTCAACCCAGCCAACTACACAGTCAGCCTAGCTTGACTGGTAGCCTGATTGTCAACCGATCTGCAGCTTGATCGCTTATCACGATCTGCAGAATATTGTTTTAGCAGGGCACGGCTAAACCGAATTGCGACAAACCATATGCTAAGTAAATTTTTTAGTTTAGACTTTTCCTTTCCTTAGATTTAGATATGTATAGATTTCTTTTTATTATTTAGATTCAATTCGCTTTTTAGTTTATTGCAACTAACAGTAACTAGAATAGATAGTCTAGTTGCTTTGTTCTTGTGTGGTTTTGAGTTTTGCAGGTGGGCATGAGCTTCTTGATTTCTATTGGAACTCAACAGCAATAAGCATACAAGGGCCGTATACGAACGGATAACAGGAGCTAGATTATGAGCAAATAAGGACCTGCAATTTTTAATTTTCTTTATTTTTTAGTTTTAAGGTCTTAGGCCATTTATTTAATTTGGATTGTAATAATTTTATTTTTGCTCGGACCTTTGTAACAGGTTTAGTGTGCTTTGTTTACTTTATTTTTTAAGGCAATAAATATTGTTTTGTTTGGAGTATGAGGTGGTAAACTCGTTCCTTAAGTTCGACCTGGACTTCAGCACTAGTGTGAACTGGTTATTTAGAATTTGATGCATGGTTTACACTGACTATTTTTATTGAAAATCCCTTTTAAAAAATACTTTTAAGAAAAGTTGCATCATTTAAATTTGAAAATAAAGGTAAAATCGCATATTTCAAGCTCTTCCCTGTGTTTTTCAATGTTTTGCTTAGTTTAAAACTTTTTAATTTGTAGTTTAATTAGATTAGGAGTTTTAATAATTATTTTTAGTTTGTTTAGAAGTGTCCCCTTTCCAAAACACGCTTTTCTGGAAGTATTCCTTTAGAATTTTCGAAAATTAATAGGGGTTTTCAGAAAAAAAAATCGTGTAACCTAATGTGTGCTATAAAATCTTCTTTTTCAGAAGAGAGGGGCATCTCCCTCTTAAGAAAAAAATGTGTTCCTCTTTCTTCTCCTCTCTCTTCTCTTCCTCCTCGTTCCCAACCGATTCTCCCTTTTGCTCTTCCTCTTTCTCCCTCTTGTTCGTCTTGCTTCTAATCTCTTCTGGTGTCGGTTCTTCTTGTCCCTATCGTCGGAGGCACGTGCAACTCGGAGGAAAGACCATTGTTCTTCTCAACCCCTCCGTCGAATACAAACCGTGAGGTTTGCCGCTTCTCCCTCTTCTCTTTACGTTAGGTGCATAGATTAGATCTTTTTGTTTTGTTCATTCATTGCATACATTATCATATTTGTTCTCTTTCATTGCATATATCACATTGTTTATTTTTATTTGCATAGGATATAGGACAGGTTGCTTTTGATTTACGTTTATGCATTTAGATTAAATACAGCCTGAAGTCGTTACATAGTTTAGTAGGTCTTGAAGTTTGATTCCATTTTTGTGATTTTAGAACATGCCGATCTGCCTTAGTCAGTTGGATTGAGTGCATCAATGTGATTTTTGCAACACCGGTTTGTTAGTTTACACAAATCTGGTTGGAACTAGCATCCAAACCAGAGTTGTGTCTGTGTCTGTGTCTGTGTCTGCTGCACGGCTGTAGGTAGGATATTGAAAAAAAAAACGTAACTAGAACTGCAGCTCGGTCTGTTAATACTGTTCCGAGCTGCAACACTTCGGGCCCCAGCCAATCGGTTTTGGTTGTCTGATTGCGACCAGACCACAGGGTGATCTGGTCGGCTAAGGCTGACCCTTTTACCTGTTGGCTGTAGCAGCCAGACCAGCGGCTGATCGGCAGTTTGAGGTCAACCGAATGAACCTATCAGTCCAGCTCGGTTAATGGTGGAAGCGTAGAATTTGGTTAGGCTAGTCTGGTTTTGTTTTAAGACTTTAACTAATTAGTTCCCAGTTATATTCATGGTTGTTTGGTTTGATATTTCTTATTTTCTGTAGTAAGATTTGTTTCAATATTTGCTTTTTGGGTAGTTAATTAGTTAGGATACCTTGAGTCATTAAAGGTTAGGCCCTTAACTCATTGTTTTTCTTTTTTTCTTTGTTTCTTTTTTATTTAATTAGGCTGTAGTCTAGTCCATGATCGATTCTTTAGAGTGTCGTGTGTTTTTTTTTTAGTACAAATAATTCGGGTAAAGCAGTCACGGTTTTCTTTTCTTAGATTGTGTTTGCTTTTCTTTCTTTAACTAGTTAACCCGTTAAAAGTAGTTTAACCAATTAATTAATTAGATTAGGATTAGTTAAGTTCCATGTCTTTAATTAGTCAAGTCCATTGTTAGTTAGCTTGGATTCACAATTTATTGATTAGTTAGTTTCTCTTTGTTTTAATTTAGTTAGTTTGTTTTAGTTTGTTTCAAAAATTAGTTAGTTATTTTTAATTTATTTCAAAGTAGTTTGTTTCATAGTAGTTCATAGTTTGTTATTTAGTTAGTTTAGTTATCACATGTCAGTTACATGGTTTCGTTTGTTACATGTTAGTTATTTGTTACAAATTTGTTATAGTTTGTTAGATTAGTTTCTTGTTTTTCTTGCATGAAATATTAAAGTTTGGTATTGTTTCTTTGCTTTGTTATGTTGGTTTTATTTATTTATTTATTTTTGTAGGGAAGCAGTTGGATGTACGATAGGCCTCAAAAGTACCTCTGAGGTCCCTAAAAGGCCCCTCAGAAAGCCCTCAAAGTACTGATCATATTAAGATGTATGAGAAATGTAAACAGTGAAGATCAAAGGGACTAAAGCTCAAGCAACCGAAGACCTTTTTTCTCTTTTCTTTTAAATTAGTTTTATTTATTTTATTAATTTGGGTTTGTAATAAGACCATTTATTATTCTTTTTTAGCCCTCTGCAAGAGAGTAACACATTGTAATAGTTAGTTATTTTTAATTATTTTTATTTTAAAGAAAATAAAGCTTGTCATTCTGTGGAATACAAAGTTACTTCCCGTTCCCTGAGTTCGACTCAGATCTCACCCTAGTGTGAGCCGGTTTTATTATTTAGTGTTTGGCTTTCACAAAACGTTTTTATCAAAAATATCTCTTTAAAAATCTATTTCATAAAACTTACACCAGTTAGCCCCACCCACCCCCCACGCCCCCTTGGTCTCCTCCCTTTTGCTTCTCAACCCCCACCCTATTTACCACTGGCGGCAGGTCCATACTCTCTTTCTCTCTTCTTCTTCCCTCCTCCTTTTCTTCTTGTTCTTCTTCCCTTCCTCTACTGCCACTTCTTTTTTCCTCCTTATTTTTCTTCTTCTTCTATCCATTTCTTCTTCTTCTTCCCTTCCTCTAGTGCTGCTTCTTCTTCCTCCCTCCTTCCTCTGTCCTTCCCCACTCTTCTTTTTCTTTCCTATTTTTCTTTGTCTTCTTCTTCCCTTCCCTTCCCTTCCCTTCCTCTGCTGCCGCTTCTTCTTTTTTCCTTCTTCTTGAAGGTGCACGCGATTATGATTGTGTATATCAAATTGTCAATGTTAGTTTGCTTTATTATTTTAAAATAATTTTTTGATAGGTGGATATGCATGTAATTGACTGCATATGTGTAGGTTTGTACATGTACATAGCTACATATAAAGAATGTGTATGTACATAATCTATTGTGTATGTGTAGGTTTGTAATTTTATATATAAAGATTGCTAATGTGAATTTGTGACTTTTAGTTTGTGTTAATATGCATTATATGATGATGACACGATGTTGAGGAATTTAATTGTTAGTGATTTTGTTACTTAATTTTTCATTGAATGCTCATATTTCATTTGTTAGATACTTAGATAGATCAAGTTGTTGCATTCATGTTACTTTTACATGTTATTCTCGTATTTTTCAGTATTTATTTTTAGTATTTCCTACTTATTATTGGTTGTTTCTTCATGAATAAAGCATGTCTTTTATTTATTTGTATTTTTAGATATTTTTTAAAGTTTTAAAAATATATTTTTGAGGCTTACACCTCGCTTCATATTGGTGGAGCGCTTCGCTATGCACACCTCAACACTTTTCACAACACTGGTCCTCACAAAAAGTGGCATAAGAAACAAAAAGATGAACAAAATAGCAGGTATGAACTCAGTTTTAACATGAAGAACATATAGGAAAAGGATCATACAAGAAATCATTAATTGGATGGAATGCACAAGTGTACAGAAAGGCAGCAATACAAATGTGGTAATAGCATAAGAAGGAATTTTGAATGCACTTATAAGGTTTCAGGGAACCTAATTAACAAGAGCTAAGTCAGAATCATTCCCAGAACCTGCTGTTGTCTTAAGACTGGTGAACAAATTTGGTTAATCAGATATCAGACCAAATAAAAAGATAAAAATAAAGGGAGAAATGTGAAAGAGACTATGGCAACAAACTGACCTCATACGGCATGTTATCTATATCCATTCTCATATCTCTATGCTGATCGTGGAAACTCAATCCGCCAAGGAACAAATTTGTTTCAAGAACTAATAATTGCTGCAACACAATATGAAAAAATTAGCCCAAGTTAGACACAATAGAGCAGACAGAGACAACCTCATATGCCAACTCTTCATCCTGTTCAATCTTCTCCAGTTCAAACAAGACCTGTGAAAATGGCCAATATTCAAAAGCTGGATTGTAAACACTAAGAAGTTGTGCAGCCAGTTAGACTAAATGCTGATGCAAAGCCAGGAAGGCTTTCCACAAAAAGGAAAAAGGAAAGAAAAAAAGGAGAGAGAGAGAGAGATCCATCTATTCACCAAAATTGTGCGATAAATTGCACATTTTGCAGGGGTGATTCCATCATAGGCAAGATCGTCTAATGGATATTCATTATAATAAACAATTCACCCGTTCAGACAAAAACAGTAAACAGAAACAAAAGGTACCTCTGCAAGCACTTCCAAGTTAAAACGGCGATATCCATCTCGACCAATTGAAAGGCCACGAAATTCATGTGTACTGCTACCCTCCTGACGAGTGCTTGGCCTACTTCGAGAAATTTCATTTCCAGATTCTGAAATCCTAAATGAGTGTAGACAATCAATAGAGGACGATGATGAACTGGCAGAAGTAGAGGAGCAATTTGATAACTCTAGTTGAGATTGTGAAGGAGGCAGACTAGTATCTGATACAGAAACAGTATTGGTGTTACTGCTGCTCCCTGACAATCTTTTGTTAATGCCCTCACTGGGCCCTTGTCTGGTTCTAACTGAAGTTACTCCTCTGATTGCTGAAGATCTACCGTTCCTCCTTGAAGGTTGCAAAGACGGTGAACTTGATGTAAAGGACATATTACGGATAAGGACACTCCGCCTGCTATTTGAGGTAGCTATTGTGGAACTATTGCTTACATTCTTCCCTCTGATAGATGAATTCTCTCCATCAGATTTTCTAACTCGACCAGAGTGTCGTGAATCTTCCACTGAAAATCTGGAAGGAAGCACATCGGATATTGAAGTGCAGCTGAGATTACCAAGGCCATATTTACTGGAGCTAGCTCCTGGACCACATGAAGGAGCTTCAGAGGGCTCTCCAGAGTTTCTAGAAGAGAGGGAACGCTGGAAGATCACCTCTTTACTGGACGAAACATGAGGAAGACTGTGATTACCTGGATTCGATCTTTGATACACTCGCTTTCGTGCCCTTGAACTATGTGTTGAAGGATGATTACCAACCTCTGCTAATGTATCTTGTAGCAACAAAGAGCTCTCTGGTGTGGCAGTGTCTTCCATCTCTTCCCTTTCAGAAGTTACTGATTGGTCTTCTGATGTTGAAGACTCTGGTAATTCCACGTATCCCTGTCCATTGCTGCTTGAAGCAAGGTAGATTTCTTTAGAAGACATAGGACTATGTGGTCTCCTATTAGCCTTTCTTAGACCAGTTGTGCTTGGAATTAGTTTAGAGGAGCTTCCAGCTATTGCCTTACTGCTAAATGCACGAAAGTTTGGTCTTGAAAGCTTGGGCTTCTCAGAAATACCGATCTGCCCCCCATTCATAGAATTAATGCTGCAACCCAAACGGTTACAGCACTGAGAGCTTCTAGGCTCATGGTTTCCATCCCTGAGGGTAAGGCCAGACCCCGTTCTAGAGACACCTAATCCATTAGCAGCTTTCTTGCTAAGGTATTCATCCATGCTTCTCTTATGGCCCAGGTGAGGTGAAGACTATGAATCTATGAGAAATCAGGCTTGTTTTGTAGCCCTGCACACAGATGAGAAAATACTCACAACTCTTCAATGATAAAAGCTTCTCCTAGAAAATACACGAACAAGAAAATCCTCGGTACTACACATGCACACACAAGCTTTTCTGTTCAAAGAATCATTGCTGTTAGTACTCTTTAGACCAATGTTGTCAGTATCGGTATCGGCCCTGAATCATTGGGCCACCGATTCAGCTCTATCAGCCGATACCAATACTCAAGTGAATCGTTGTGTATCGGACAGAAAATAATAAAAAAAAATATTATGTGTTAATCATAACAAGACACGTTAAAACTATTAAAATAAAAAAAATAATTTTAGTATTTTTTGCATTTATTTCAAATAGCCGATTCAGGGGTGAAGCGTATCAATTTTATGCCGATACGATGTGTATCGGCCGATACAGGCCGATACTGATAACATTGCTTTAGACAACTTAACGAAACTCCAGATTGCTAATATGTATGTATCAAAACATATATTAGGACTAGATAGACATCATATAGGGAGAAGTTGTGTATATAGAAGAATGTCATATGCTCTTCAATTGTGCAACTAGTACCATGTAGTTAACCATGATAACCAAGGCTGTAAAATGTATATCTTAATTAGTATTGTTGGCAAACTAGTATTATAAATGCAAAAATTTGACACTGAAGTGAAAAAACTGGTAATTATGGCAACATAAATTGGTAAAAATAAAAAAATCAATAAAACAATACATAAATAAATAAACAAAAACATATTCATGTTATATTTTTGGTTGTGATTGAAGCTAAAATCATTAAAATTGTGATCTACTTTAGCTTCTATAAGATTTCATAATTAATACAATTTGATATTTCAATGATGAAATGAACAGTCCACAGAGAAGATCACGTCTGCAATAATAAAATATACAGCAAAATACATCACAGCCAATGCAGCATGTAAAATCCAAATAAACATTTTTATCAATCCAAATCAGGTAAACTGTTCTCTCTCTATCTAATCTCAACTCTCAAGTCAAAGTAATAAGTGGGTGTTTTCTCATCAATCAACCCAATTCCTAATTAACAAACTGAATTATTTCAAAAGACAAACCTTTGATAAGAGGAGCCTACAAACCAAGTCAGGAAGCCACTTTTGCTTGCTAATTCTAGTGAACAATAGCCTTTTTCCATGCCATTTGCATTTAGGGTGATTGGAGAGAAATGATAAAGGTATTCTCAAAAGCCCTCAAACCTCCACCTTTAGAAAGCTTAAAAATCTATTACAAACCTAGTAAATGAAGATTTGTCCATACTCCATGGGCTTAAAAATGATCCTCATTGACCAAAAGAGTCTGCCAGAAAGTGTTCAAAATATCAAGGAAAAAAATGACAGAAATTCACAATTGTGACACGTATGTAGCGTATCATAGGAAGACCGGTGTTTCATAATGCAATGTACTGTATTATGCGCTACAGAAACACCACATCAGTTTTGGGACTTTTAAGTCCATCATAGTAATGTATGCTACAAGTTTGAGTCTTCAAAGTCCTACACCGTAATGTATCATACACTATGTTACAGCTTTTACAACACCATGACAACGCAAGGGAAGATGAACTGCGAGCATCTTTCAGGAGCAAAACATTTCCTACTCCCAGATGAGTACCACTTAAGATAGCCATTAAACAGTCCCAAATCATTACAGCTATATCTCAGTTTGCTGCAGACCCCCAGTCAAAATCTAGATGCACTCATCAGGCACGCATTTTGCCCACCTCAAACTGGAAACCAGAAATAATCTTTTTCCTATGCTTTCCAACTAGTTTGACAGGGTCAAAGAAAGACGGTCAAAGAACCACCAATCAACATTGACAGAAAACCCGACCTTCGAAGTATCCTGCAAAGTAGCTTCTGCCAAAATTCAAGGGCTGTGAAAACATACCAATGAAACACTAATGCTGCAACTTCCTCGATCTTGACCAATGAAATCTCAGCTTTCCACACATTGCCCTCCTCTTCCTCTGTAATGCTTCCTGAATAGTTCTATCACCCACACAGAGAAACCCTTATTCACCATACAGATATTTCATTAAACATCAAATTGTTTTACTAAGTCCATGGTCCACAATCTGTGTATATGCCCTTCCTATACATGTACTGTTTTAGTCATGAGTAAAGGAATACAAAACTCCATAATTTCACTTTTAGATTTCAAAATACTGATGAGATCACATAAAAATTAAGCTTTAAGCTATACGTTTATCACAGTCAAATGGCAGCAACATGTCATCCTAACACCACAAATTGACATGGAGAGGCATCTAAACAGTTTGGGATTCAGAAATAAATGAAGCTTTTAGACAGACTAGTTGTTAATCATATGGGTGCTATGCTTTCCAACTAGTTTGACAGGGTGAAAGAAAGACAGTCAAAGAACCACCAATCAACATTGACAGAAAAGCCGACCTTCAAAGTATCCTGCAAAGTAGTTTCTGCCAAAATTTGAGGGCTGTGAAAACATACAAATGAAACACTAATGCCGCAACTTCCTCGATCTTGACCAATGAAATCTCAGCTTTCCACACATTGGCCTCCTCTTCCTCTGTAATGCTTCCCGACTAGTTCTATCATCAACACAAAGAATGTAACACCCCAAATTTTAAGTCTCAAAAATCGTGAAAATTTTTGTTTTTTTTTTAAATACTTAATTCTTTTATGAAATTGCAGCGAGAAAACCGATCGAGAATAAAACTTGGCGCGTTACTTTTCGTTTACATTCACATTTAAACTTAAAAACATCCATAAATGAAATAAATGTTCACACATGTCCATCATTACTAATAAAATCCAATAAATAACTCCATTAATATATCAAAGTTTTGAACAACTAATATGCGCTTATTCCAGAACTTCAGAGGTTTGAGAAAGGTAGGACTCGGTCCCCATCGCAACCTCCCGCCATCGCACGTGAGCTCACTTACTTCTTCAAAAACATTAAAAATTCATGGGATCAAACAAAACATGTCTTAGTAGGGCAACAGGAATCTCTTCAAACTTTCATGCATTTAATAATTCAAACACGACAAAGTTCAACAAGTATTGTAAATATCTCAAGTAAGCATGCAATTACAAAAGTTAACATTTATTCACCATTCATTAAACTTAATCAAGTAAAAATGCATGAACAGTTAAAAATACATGTACTTACCAACGCATAAGTCCTTCGTATGCGTAAATCGATTATTATCTTTAATTATCTTTTCTTTCTTATATGATGCATGCGATGCCTATCTAATGCACATACATTTAGGTTTCACTTCTTAACCTCGTTGGTACAAACACAGGCAGATATCTGGATCAGGGTCATGGCGCAGGTAGTGTTTTCATGCAAGGATGGCTTTGGCCTGGCCTGACCGAGCACCTTTCACTAGGGCTGGCAAAACCTGACACGACCTGCCAACCTGCCTCTTAGGCGGGTTCGGGTTTGGCTTAAACTAACCCGTTTAATAAACGGGTCGACCCGCCTAACCTGTTTATTAAACGGGTCGGGTTCGTGTTAGGGGTATGCCAACCCGGCTGACCCGTTTAATAAACGGGTTAGGCGGGCGGGTCAACCCGTTTACCCGAATCTGACCCGCCAACCCGTTTACCCGACCCAACCCGTTTATTAAATGGGTTGGTGGGTCGTGTCGAGTTACCCGTTTAATAAACGGGTCGGATTCGTGTTTGCCACAGCCGACCCGTTTATTAAACGGGTCGGGTTGAGGTATGTTGACCCGCCAACCCGACCCAATTGCCACCCCTACCTTTCACCAGTCCAGGTAAGGGACGACAAAAGCGAGAGAGACTCTTAACACCATCAACGCGATGCATCAGAATTTCACTCATGAGTTTTTTCCCCCTACGTTGCAGTCTATTGCAGAGGGTTTCCCCTATCTTCGTGGGTAGAGAGGAGCAACCTTTCGTGCTCAAAGCATATTTTTATGAAGTCATATTTACCGCTTGCTCCCTCTCTGCAAAGCCCTTGCTTTAGTGTTACATGTTTTACTTATTTGCATTAATATCTTATACGCAACGCTATAATTGAATCCCTCAAATAGGGTTCGGCCACTGCGGCTATGGATGTGTATTTAGAATTTTGCATTCGATATCATGCTCATGCTTCTTACTTTGCAAACATGTGCACATATACATAAACAATATGATAGGCTTTTATAACTTTGCATGTATAGGATCAAATACAATTAAGCATCTACACATGTCGTATTGTGCAAACTCGGATCTCTATTAACCCGATTTTGGAAAACCCATCAAAAATTACAGAAACTGAATTGCACTCTTCCAATTTTTTAGTGAATGCCCATGTGTCTCAGGAAAACAGTCCAAGAAACAGAACTGAAAAACTCGTTATAATAAAACCAGGAAAATTTTAGGATTAAACCCTGTTTAAGAAAAATATAAGACAGATCCTGTTATTTGTAGAATTTTTTTTCGGTTTAGGAAATTTCTCCAAACCTACAGAGAAATCTTTTTACAAAACCCTTTTTATAGGATCATCTTATATATGTTAGCTTTCACCTAAATTTTTCTTGATTTATTTTGATTAGTCTTGGTTGGGTCTTTACAACCATCAAACCATGGGTCGGAACAGTCCTACAGACAGAGCAGAAAACTTAAGCTCTGTTGCAATGGACATTTTAGCCTCAATACTAATCCAACTGAAGCAAAATAAGATTATAAATTCAAGCTCTAGATGTGTAGAACACTCCAGTATTTTTATTTTAATTAATTAACTTCGTTTTCATTGAGATGTCGATTTTTTTTAAAACAGGTCAGGATAAAAAAACGACATGAAAAACCAAGATTTAAACTCATGCAAGATTCATAAAAAAGAACAAAATTCAAGGTATAAATCCATACAATCACGAATTTTGATGCTCTAAACATGGTTACATCATTATATAATGTATACTTGATCAGATTCATGCTAATCTTGTTAAAACAATAACACACATCATTCAAGGATCATAAATCCATCAAGAAATATCTCAAGCATGCTTACATCTATGCAAGAATCATACAAAACCCTAAACAATCATAAAACATGAAATCTTTATGCAATGACCTATGTCACATGGGTGCAGGTGCGGGTGCGACACGGGTGCGGCGCAATTCCAAAAAATTTGGACACGAGGACTCGGCTATATATATATATATATATATATATATATATATATATATATATATATATATATATATATTAACACATAAAGATTGTAAAATTTAAAGCAAAAATAAAAAAAACAATTCTTAACACAAACTTACCAAAATATAACACATAAAGAAGCTTGTGAGTGTGATAAACAACAAAACTTATCATAAATCTGTCTCATCGTCTGAATTAGAGGGAAGAACAAGATCGAGGTAGTTCATGTTGAGAGTATGCAAATTATGTTTTCCCTCTAAGTCAAAATCTTCTGGATTTACATCCCAATTCTTGGATGGTCCACAACTGCATCAAAAAATGACTATATTAGTATCTAACTTAAAACTTTGAATACAAATATTTAAATACAAACTTTGAATACAAAGAAAAAAAAGTACCTATACTCTTCTTTGGTGCGGCGAGAAATTAATCGTAAATTTGAGTGAACATAAACCAAATCCTCTGGTCTTTTACTAGTGAGTTTGTTTCTTTTAAAGATGTGAATTTGAGCATATGTACTCCAATTTCTTTCACAACAAGATGATGTAGCAGGTTGGGATAACAACTTCATTGCAAGACGTTGCAGATTTGGTGTCTCTGATCCATATGTTGTCCACCAATTAAGGGGATCTTCCTCGTCTCTTGCCACGAGTGTTGCTAAAGAATCAAATCTCCCAGTAGAAAACTTGTCAAACTCACTATTTACAACCTTAAACATGTGAGGATCATTAAAAAGTCTTCCCAAACATATCATTCTATTTCTTGATATCTTAGGATCTTAATTTGGAGAAACACGACCAACACTTGTTGTCAACCATTTTTTTGCATAGTATATTGGATTGAGAGAGTGTGCCATGCAATGCAAAGGTGTATTGCTTTTATCCCATCTTCTCACTAAAACTGAACGTACATGATTGTAAAATTCTGAATCATCAAGTGCAATATCTTTCTTCTCATGTTTAAAAATGATACTTTGAACTTTTTCAATCATATTGTCCCACATTTCATAAATTCTATGAAGCATGGGTACATCTCTGTCAACTTCTCTCAACATTTCCCAAATAGGTTCTGTAAATTCAACAAAATATGTAATTTTATCCCACCAAAAATCATCACAGATGCATTTTTTGATAGCTTGAGCCTTGACATCATCTTCAGTACGATAAAAATCCCAATCTTGATCAGTCAACATCATCATCAATGCATTCTTGAGTTGCTTAATTCTTTTCATCATAACAATGAGAGAAGCAAAACGAGTTTAAGCAACTTTCAGTAACTTGAGATTAGAATGCCTATTAAATATAGAAAAAGCATGATGATGGTTTACAACAAAATTTCTAATATTTCGAACATCATGCTCTATTTCCTCAATCCATAAACACATTTCACGTGCATGTGTATCATCTTATGATGGATTGCATATACTCTTAAGTGTCAAATTTAAACTGTGTGCTGCACAAGGAGTCCAAAAAATATGTGAATATGTATCTTCACTTGCCAAATTCATTCATGCATGACTGCAAACTGGAGCATTGTCAGTAATGATTTGCACCACACATTCTTCACCCACTTCTTTTATCACTTCGACAAATAATCTCTTTAAATATTCAGCATCTTTATACTCTCCAAATGCATCAACAGTCTTTAAAAAGATTGACCCATTAAGTAAGTAAGCAATGAAATTTATCAGTGGTCGCCTTTGTATATCAGTCCACCCATCAGAAACAATCGACACTCCATGTCATTTCCATGCAAATTTTTGGGTCTCTAACAAGTCTTCAATTCTATTTTTTCCCTCTACAAGAATGATTGTTCTTAGTTTTTCTAAACTAGGAGGCACGTAACCACTCAAATTACAATTAGCCAAAGATGTAATCATATCTTTCTAGTATGGACTTCTAGCTACATTAAAAAGAATTGAGCTTGAGTAAAAGAATCAACCAATCTTTTTATCAATTTCTGCTCTTGCCATGTTTTTGAATGACGCTTGTATTTTTTTATTGCTTTCCATCTTTCTTTTTTTAAAAGCTCTTTTTGTATATCATTAGCAATAGGAAAAGACAAATTAATCGAATCGCTTCTTATCTCTGCAATTTTCTTCTTTTCAGCTTCCTCTTGTTCTTTTTTTAATTGCTTTAACATGTCTTTGTCAACCCCAAAACATGCCCTAATTCCTTGACCACGAATATGCAAAAGATATGCTTTCACACACGTATAAGAACCTGTGAAAACAGTCTTACATAGATTACAATGAAACTGCACATTCCCACCACCACCACTACTAGCTTTTATCCCTTTTGTCACACGCCTCCAAAGTGGTTGAGAAACTTCTAATTCAGGGTTAGAACTTGAAACAAATGTATTGACACTACCTCTAGAACTCGCCATTATATCTCAAAAGTGAAAACTGAAAAGAAAATAAGTTAATAAACACTTCAAAATAATAGTAATAGGAGCTCCAGGTTCGTTCCCCCTGTGCAAATCAGGTTCAAACCAGGCCCTCCTCTGCAAACCAGGTTCGAGATAAGGGGCCTACCCCCTATCTGACGCAAAAAGGAGGGGCAGGGCAAGCCCTTGTTGAACCTTATCAGTGGCAGGGGCTTCGCCCTTGCCAAAAAGCCAAAGGCAGCAGGGGAAACGAGGAGGGGCCGAGCCGCTCCTCATTTCCCTTTTGTTCGGCAGGGGTAAGAAGGAGTGGGGGAAGGAGGGGGCTCGGACCCCCCCCCCTGCACCCTCTGCTCGCAGAAGAGGGGCTCGGCCCCTCCTCGTTTCCCTTCTGTCCGGCGTGGCAAGGCTCGGCCTGTCAGTCGAGCCCCCCTCCTTCCCCCACTCCTTCTTACCCCTGCCAAACAAAAGGGAAATGAGGAGGGGCTCGGCCCCTCCTCATTTCCCCTGCTATCCTGCGGGGCAAGGCTCGGCCTGTCAGTCGAGCCCCTCCTTCCCCCACTCCTACTTCTTACCCCTGCGATAAAAGGGAAACGAGGAGGGGCTGAGCCTCTCCTCTGTGAATCGGAGGCACAGGGAGGGACGGAGCCCCTCTTCTGCGAGCAGAGGGTGCAGGGAGGGGGGTGATGTAATGAAATAAGCGGAAGAAACCAAGAATGCTAAAGCATTCACTATGTCCCACACGGACAAATGCAACAAGCACAAGAGAGAAAATCCACTAAGGGATATACAAAAGGCCTTATAAAAAGGCTACACACATGAAAAATAATATCACTATTATTGAAGAGGAGCTCTCAAGAGCAATACAACATACATGGGGGGTTCCCCCTATTTATAAGAAGAGGAGACCAAAGGGGCTCCCAATAGAGTCGTTGGGAGCCCCCAACGGTCACATATGTGACCGTTGGGGGCCCCAACGACTCCATTGTGGGGCCCCTTTTCGGTATCCAAAAAATACAAAAATAAAAATAAAAAGAAAAATAAAAAATAGTGAAATACGAGAAACAAAATAAGTACACCTATGGGGTACTTTGTGAAATGACCATAATACCCCTATCGGGTATTATGGTATTATTACATATGTTTTAACACCCCCCCTCAAACTTTACGGGGGAATGACCGAAAGTTTGCCAAGGAGGAACAAGAAGCGAGGAGCAGGCAGGGCTTTGGTGAAGAAATTAGCAAGTTGATATTCTGAAGTGACATATGGCAGTGTTACTGTCCCACGAAGATATTCATCACGTACATAATGACAATCCATTTCAATATGTTTCGTCCTCTCATGGAAAGTGTGGTTGCTGGCAATGTAGATAGCACTTTTGTTGTCACAACAAAGCTTCGAAGCCCCGGTAATTTCGACTCCCATATCTTGAAGAAGACTTCGAAGCCACACCAGCTCCATTGTAGTGGTTGCCATAGCCCTGTATTCTGCTTCAGTAGAAGACAATGAGACTTTCTGCTGTTTCTTGCACCTCCAAGCAATTAGCGAATCTCCTAGGAATACACAAAAGCCAGTAGTTGAGATTCGATCATTTGGGTTTCCTCCCCAGTCAGCATCAGTATAAGCTAGTAAATCTAAGGAAGAGATTGAGGATAGGAATAGCCCTTTAGTCAAAGTATTTTTAATATATCGAATGATCCGGAGCACAGCAGTCATATGCACAGATGTAGGAGCATGCTGAAATTGGCTTGCAGAGTGCACAGCATGAGCAATATCGGGCCTGGTGATAGTCAGATAGGTGAGGGAGCCTATGAGTTGCCTGTAGGGCGTAGGATCGTCCAGCAGAACTCCATCCTCCAGTCGTAGTTTAGCATTGATAACCTCGGGAGTCTCCACCTTTTTATCATCTGAAATCCCAGATTTGGAACATATGTCTGCAGCAAGCTTCATCTGTGACAGTATATACCCTCGAGGAGAGTATGCAACTTCTATGCCAAGAAAGTACCTGAGAAAACCCAGATCAGACATATCAAAATTATGTTTTAACATATTTTTAACTTTAAGAATACCGCTTTCATCATTGCCAGTGATGATCATATCATCAACATAAAGCAGAAGGATGATGATACTATTACCTGCATTTTTAACAAAAAGAGCAGTGTCAGTATAACATGAGCGAAATCCCAACTGTAACATGATAGCACTAAATCTATCATACCAAGCCTTAGGGGCTTGTTTAAGACCATATAAGGCTTTTAATAACCGAAGGGTTTGACCTTGGTTAACACTGATTCCCGGCGGAGGATCCATATATACTTCTTCATTCAACTGACCATTAAGAAAGGCATTTTTAACATCTAATTGGAATATAGGCCATTTCTTAGATGATGCTACCGCAATTAAAGTTCTAACGCTTGTCATGCGAGCCACGGGAGCAAAAGTCTCCTCATAATCGATGCCATATTCTTGTGAGTATTCCTTAGCAACTAATCTAGCTTTATAGCGCTCTAGGGAACCATCACTTTTTGTTTTGACTTTGTAGACCCATCGACATCCTATAGCTTTCTTATTTGGAGGAAGTTGAACTATTTCTCAAGTTTTAGCTTTATTTAAAGCATCTAGTTCACTTTCATTGCTTCAACCCAATGAGGTATACTTTTTGCTTGATTATAATGGGAGGGTTCATAGTAAGAATGCAAGGCTATTAGACAAGCTCTATATTTAGGTGAAAGAGTTTCATATGAGACAAACCTATTAGGTGGAATTGATTCTCTAGAAGAACGCCTAAGGGAGGTTTCTTCTAGGGGTTCATTAAGCCGCAAGAATTTTTCTAAAGCACTAATAGGTTGGGCTTCCTCACGCCGAGTGTATACTTGGAGATTGTCACCATTAGTTGGTGATACATCATCATCATGAGAATCATGAGTATTTTCTAAAATTTCCGGATGACTCAAAGAGTCATCATTTGAATCTTCTAAAAGATCATTGATAAACATATAATCAATTTCATTTGATTTTTCCAATATGTCAAATCCATTTTCATCTTCTAAAAAGGTTACATCTTTGGAGACAAATAACTTATTGTTTTTATGATCAAAGCATCTATAGCCTTTTTGATTTTCACCATATCCTAAAAATACACATTCTATTGCTTTAGGTGACAATTTATCTCTTTTATGTAAAAGAACAAAGCATTTACACCCAAAAATCCGAAGACGATTGTAGTCGGGTGTCATATTAAAAAGTTTTTCATAAGGAGAGATATTATTCAATTTTGAAGATGGCATCCTATTGATTAAATAGGTGGAGGTTAACACGGCTTCGGCCCAAAAATTTTTAGGAATATTTTTAGAAATGAGTAAGGATCTAGTGGTTTCCAAAATATGCCTATGTTTTCTTTCCGCTAGACCGTTTTATTGAGGAGTTCTTGGGCAAGATTTTTGATGACAAATGCCATGTTGTTTTAGATATGCTTGAAAATCATTTGATAAGTATTCTCCACCCGAATCGGATCTAAGAATGGATATTTGACTTTGAAATTGATTTTGAATTTTTGCATGGAATTCTTTAAAGAAGTTAAAAACTTCCGATTTAAAGTTAAGAAAATAAATCCATACATATCTAGTATAATCATCAATAAAAGTAACATAATATGAATAACCACCTTTAGATAGAACCGGAGATGGCCCCCAAACATCGGAATGCACCAATTCAAAAGGTCTTGTTGTCACAAAGGATCTAATAGGAAAAGGAGTAGACTTCATTTTGCCAAAAATGCAATCTTTGCAATTGATATCTTTTTCTTTACAAAACTTGTGTCCAAAAGGAAAAAGATACATTTTAGAGTAACTTGGATGTCCAAGCCTTTTATGCCAAGTTTCAATATTTTTGTCTTGGACATAAGTACAAAATGAGGTATTTGGAAGCATTAAATTATCCATAAAATAAAGGTCTCCCTTCCTATGGCCTTGCCCAATCCGCTTCCCGGACCGGAGATCCTGCACAAAGCACCCTTGGGATGAGAAAGATATTTCACATCCATGGTCGGCTATTTGAGAAACGGAAAAGAGGTTAAGATTTAATTTTGGAACTATTCTAACTTTTGGAACAAGGAAATTTTGAACATTTTTAGAATCAAGAGTTCCAACACCATTTATTTTGAGAAAAGTTCCATCGGCCGTAGAGACACAAGACATTTTTGAATTGGTGTGCACATTGGTTAATGCATTTTCATGAGGGGTCATGTGAAAAGAAGCTCCGGAATCTAAAATCCAAGAGTACGTACCGGGAGGTGATGATGAGGCAATGGCGGCACCGGAGGTGGAAGAAGTGACCTTTAAGATTTGTTGAAGAGCCAAGGAGATTTGTCCAAGAGTGTCTTTGAGATCCCCGTTCTTGCCGTCATCTTCTTTGGTGGTGGATTCTTCAACGGAAGCCACCTTTGGCTTGAATGCCCCATTTAGCTTTGGGCAAACGGGTTTAATATGTCCCGGCTCATAACAATGGTGACATATAATCATTTTTCTTCCACCACTCCCTTGCTTACCAAAATGAGGTGGTTTGTATGTTTTAACATGATTGCCGGGTTTAGATACGGCAAGAACTTCCTCTATGCTTTTACCCATGCTATGCCTAGTCTCTTCTTGAGTAATCTCGGCAATAGCTTCTTCTAAGGGAGGAAACGTGGATCTATGGAGAAGTGAGGATCTCACTTGTTCAAATTCGGGACGAAGCCCAAATAAAAATTGAAACAATCTATCTTGTTCCATTTGTTTTTGTCTTAGAACCACATCCTCCATAGATACCCATTTAGGCTCTAAAAGAGCCAATTCATCCCACAAAGGATTTAGAGCACTATAGTAATCTTGTATGCTCATGTCGCCTTGTTTAGTGGTTCTTACTTTTTCTTGCAAGAAATAAGCTCTTGCAAGATCCTTTTGGGTAAACATACCCTTCATAAAAAACCAAGCTTCATTTGCCCGGCGGAATTTTGCAATATTTGCACATACCTTAAGTTCGACATTATTCATAAACCATGCAAGGATTTTTGCATGGTTGCTCTCCCAATCTTCCATTTGATGATTATAATCTTCAATGGCCTTGAGACGAGCATCGCCTTCAAGTGCTTTCTCTTGATCTCCTTCCATCTTTGTGAGCTTAAGTTGGGGTTCCGGAACGGTTCCCATTACATAACCCCAAAGCTTCTTGCCTTTGAGATTATTCTCCATTGCGGATGCCCATATCATGTAATTTTTTTCATTGAGTTTGAATGATAGATCGATCTTGACTTCCATTGCTACACAAGGAAGATGTGAGAAAGAAAAGGAAGTAGAGAGAGACAAGATTTTACCTTTAGAAGATCTTATGGCTCTGATACCATGTAATGAAATAAGCGGAAGAAACCAAGAATGCTAAAGCATTCACTATGTCCCACACGGACAAATGCAACAAGCACAAGAGAGAAAATCCACTAAGGGATATACAAAGGGCCTTATAAAAAGGCTACACACATGAAAAATAATATCACTATTATTGAAGAGGAGCTCTCAAGAGCAATACAAGGGGGGTTCCCCCTATTTATAAGAAGAGGAGACCAAAGGGGCTCCCAATAGAGTCGTTGGGGGCCCCAACGACTCCATTGTGGGGCCCCTTTTCGGTATCCAAAAAATACAAAAATAAAAATAAAAAGAAAAATAAAAAATAGTGAAATACGAGAAACAAAATAAGTACCCCTATGGGGTACTTTGTGAAATGACCATAATACCCCTATCGGGTATTATGGTATTATTACATATGTTTTAACAGGTGAGCCCCTCTTCTGCGAGCAGAGGGTGCAGGGGGGCAGGGGCCTGTCTGACATAAGCAAAACGAGGAGGGTCCAAGCCCCTCCTTTGTGAATAGGAGGCACAAAAAGGGGTCGAGCCCCTCTTCTGCGAGCAGAGGGTGCAAGGAAGGAGGCTGCGAGCAGAGGGTGCAGGAGGGTCGACATACCTGTTGAGTGTTGACGGAGGGGGAGACGGTGGCTGGCACCTGTGCGTACCGTCGTCGGAGTCTGGATCGTCGGCGTGGGTGTAGGAGAAAGCTGCATGGGCTGAGGGGGAGAGGAAAAATCGAGAGGGTAAGCCCCTCCCCCTGTCGATAAACCCCTTTAAGGGTTCGGCTGCAGATGAAATTTGGATCTGGGTCGGGTCCGGACCCGACCCGGATCCAAAACGTATTTTAAAAATCAAAATGGACATTTTTGGACTCGGTCAAAGTTGAATGAGTCCAAAATGTGGACGGATTCAGCCTCGACTCGTTGACTGAAGCCGCACCCGAGTCCGCACCCGTGTCGGGGCGTGTCAACTCGGGTGCGGCTCCTCCTTAGACGAGTCTGTGTGACTTAGGCAATGACATGCTATTTAATCATGCTAAACATGAAATAATCTACCCTATATGCTTAGATCATCTTTCTTTAACAAGAACATCCAAAACCCTATATTCGAAGATCGGTTCTTAAACCAGTCCCAAATTTGCGAAAAGTCCAACTCTGTCTGACTGTTATAAAGACTGTAGCGCTGAAATTTTTTCAATTTGTAGAAAATTTTGTCAGTTTTCCAATGTTGCAAACTGTTCGTAAAAAATCATCTGTACGAGGGAGTTACGAACGTTTTGGTATAGACCTACACTTCTCTGCTCCAACTGTCATAGATCTGTTTTTAGTCTATGAACAGAGCCCAAAATTGTACAATAGATGCAAAATTTTATTAACTTTCCAACGCAATAAACCGCTCGTTAAAAATCCTCCAAACGAGGGAGTTATGATAGATTTACCGATCGGGTGTCAGGCCAAAAATACGAAACCCGAAAACACAAAACGTGTATTTTCTTATGAAAACGACTATAAAAACCGTTCAAATTTTTACTGAACATCAATATGAACATGATCTACTAATCCAAATCAAAATACACAGAAAAATAACCAAGTAACATGTGTATTTTGCAGTTTTTACGATTTTATTTTCTGAAGAAATCGATTTTGAGAGAAAACGATTCTTAGAGGGGTTTTCTTTCGAAAACCCCTTTCTATCATATACATAGACAGCCTTAAGCCAAACCCACGTGTGAGAGGCATGGTCTAGGGTGTTTACTTATGAAAAATTGAAAAAATTCATACCCACTAATTTTGTATTACGTGTAGAGTATAGAACTCCCTACCTTAATCGGGTTCTCAAACATAGATCGACCTTCGTCTCCCGTCTTCAAACCTTAGAAGAAGTTCAATGACTGCTGGAAAAGCTCCAAGAAGAAAGAAAGAAAGAAGAGGAAGAAGAAGATAGAGAATTCTAACGAGAATAGGAAAGGAAGAGAGAACAAACATTGTTAATCTACCTTCTCAGGGCCTGTATTTATAGACAAGTGTGCCATCTCCAATATAAGAGGTTAATATCTATTAATATATTTTATTAATAAAGCAACTAAATAAATTATAGGTCATAACATATTAAACTTCAAAATTAACTAAACTAGAGAAGAAAATTAGAGACTTCTTACCTTGGTTGGGCTTTAATGACATGGTAACCTTCTGGGAGGCCTACAGACCCAAAGACTTATCAAAATTCGACATTTAAATACTCGATTCGATAGCCCTCGAAACGTAGATTGTCGTGGTGGTCTTAGATTTAATCATACGCACACGGATCAGTAAGAAAATTTAGTCGACATTGAAGAACGTTAATTTTCAACCTACAATTAGGCATGAACTTCAATTGATGATAAAATGCTCAAATCAACACCAATTTAGGCGTGTAAATAGTCAATTGTGATGCCTTCGAAATAAGGAACGTCAAGGTCGACTTCGATTTAATAGATAAGCCACTTATCAGCGAATTTCTGTCAAAACAATAATGACGTTTTTCGGAACGTTTGACCCTATGGGTCCAATCCAATGATATATGATTCAAAATATCCTATGTTATATCCAATCTAATCTATCCCTAATTGATCTAAATGTTATGGATTATATCCAACTTAATTGGGTTTTATCCAAATTTCATTAGTTAAATCCACTACCTAATTTAAGGTCCAAATCCATATCGAATTTTTTTTTATGATTAAATTCTAATTTCATGCATAATTAAATTAAAATTCAATTCTTTACAAATTCAAATGTGAAATTAGATGAAATGGCATTAAATGGCTCTGAATTAGGCTTAAATGTAAATCGATTTCATTTATAAAATTTTGAATTTTCATATATTTAAATTATTTATTTTAAATATTCCTTAAGAGGTTAATTCGAATTTTTCAGAAATAATTTCTAAAAATTTGAAACTCAATAGGGTCGATGAGACCCTTGGACGTGTAGGGGTGTTTCTTACGCAGAAAATTTTGTCTAAGTCCTACATACTCTATACTCAACGCAAATTATCATTATCCAGACTGTTTAATTTATTTTCTAAAAATGATGTTTTCTCATAAACAAACTTCGAAAACGATCTCTACCAGGGTCGGCAGAACCCAATGTGGTTTTGAGTGTTTTATTTTATTTTGTTTTATTTTTAGATTGGATTTAAAACTCATAAAACTAAATTCAAATTTATTGAATTTACATTACATACATATCGAGTTATCCTAAATTTGTCTGAAATCATATTCAACTTTATTTCAGTAAAATTTACCAGTTATTTTATTAAATTTTGATCTTTTTCATAAATTTGATTCTGAATGCGAATTTCATAAAAATCAACTTGAATCATCTTTAAGTTTTCATACGATATTTCTTATAATTTCTCTTAGGCTAATTTATATTTTTACACTTCTTTCTCGTAAAAATTATTATTTATTTATTAAAAATACCCTAAAGAATCACATATATTACTTCTGAACTAAATTTAAAATTGTATATTCAATTTCAACAAAAATACAATTTATCGTATTTTTCAAACTTAAATTAACATTCGATTAAGTCTTAATTTAGATTTGAATCAAACTCAAATCTAATTATAATATTTGAAACATATTTATTAAATCTGAATTCAAATCCAAACCCAATTAAAAATTGAAACCCTGATTCAAAATAAATTCTCTATTGAAAATTTATTTTGAATCCTAATAAATGTTCAAATTATAAATTAATTCTCGTCTTAATCTCAAATAATATTTTTAGCCTTAATTCAATGTTATTTCTCGTAAAATATCAAAAAATTGCAGGTTTCAGAGAAAAACCCTTATTCGCCATCCAGAAATTTCATTAAACATCAAATTGTTTTACCAAGTCCATGGTCCACAAGCCCTTCCTATACATGTACTGTTTTAGTCATGAGTAAAGGAATACAAAATCTCCACAATTTCAATTTCACTTTTAGATTTCAAAATACTGATGAGATCACATGAAAATTAAGCTTTAAGCTATAAGTTTATCACATTCAAATGGCAGCAACATGTCATCCTAACACCACAAATTGACATGGAGAGGCATCTAAACAGTTTGGGATTAAGAAATAAATGAAGCTTTTAGACAGACTAATTGTTAGTCATATGGGTGTTATGCCATGACCTGCCTTAGTAAGAATGAGTGTGGGTGCACCTGTCTTATTTTGGTTTCAATGACTGAAAAAATAAGATAACAAGAACAAAGAGCATATTATGGCTTTAATTTCAAACAACAAAAAACAACTGAAATCCAGTTTGTGATTGTCGGTAAGTGCTGAAGATTTGAAACCCAATATCCACTAGTGATGCCCAACTGTGGTAATACCAAATGAACACCAAATGATGGGGAATGTGAAAGGAAGCAACATCCTAAGACCTAAGATAACACAAAGACTACTTCATCAACATGAAATATGAAATATTTTGAAATTTGTCCCAAGGCTATGAGACACTAAGTGTATGGATATGTATTCATGTAACGCCCCAAAATTTTAATCTTAATTATTATTCAAATATTAAAATTTGGAGACCAACTTTTTTTATAAGTAAATTAGATCTTATAATGCAAAAATGATTTTAAAAAATGGTTAAGACTTTGGGCGGAGTTACACTAAATATAACAATCAAATCAAAATGTACGGGATATACACATTTCAAACCACGTATAATATAAGATTGAAATATAAAGAGTTTTAATTTCATTTCAAATCAGAATATAAAAACAATATTTCAGCCTCTACATGATCAAGTACTTGAAACAAAAAGATCATGTCTACCAAGATCGTAAGATAAGAGTTGACCTTCGAGAATGCAGCTTGATCAGTCTTTTGCTTCAATTACCCATTATACTTTACCTGCACTACTTATACCTCATAAAACGGGGTCAGACTCGCTAAAGTCTAATAGAGCAACTCAAATTCAAACTGAAAGAAAACATATCAAGAATTCAAAGGTAAAGACGTGATAGATTATTTATTAATCATCAAGTGATACACAAGGAAACATCCCATAAGTCATTCATTCAAGCATTTAAACATAAGGCATTTCAAAGTATTCTATCACTTAAAAAATCATTCAATATGAAGTCAATCATAAAGCATAATTCATATACATTCAAGACATACAAGTCATCGCTTGAATATATACATGTATCCTATGTCACAGGGATTCGGCCAACCAGGTGCCGCACCCGCGTTGACGCGACACGGGTGTGCGTGCGGGTGCGGCACCTGGTGCGGTCAACCCGACCCTGGGTGCGTGATTGCACCCAGGGTCATTTATGTAAAAAAAAAAAACATCAAGGGAGGCTCGCCTGAAGAAGAAGAAGACAACGAAGAAAGAGAGAGGCGAGAGGGAGCTCACCTGAAAGGGGGGCGGAGGGGACATCGCTGGCACAGGAAGGACCTGCGTCGAGTGGCTGGAAAGCCAAGGCTCGCCGGACGTGGGGCTTGTCGGCGTTAGGTGGCCGAAAAATGAATGGAAGAGAGAAGAGAGGGAGCCTGCAGCGGGGGGAGAAGGCGAGCGAGGAGAGAGAGTGAGCAGCGTGGAGAAACCCTACCCTACGTGCTTTAAATAAGCACGTAGGGTATGTTTTATCGGGTTTGGATCCAGGTCTGATCCGAATCTGACCCGGGTCTGATTTTTTTTTTTTTTTGCCGCACCCCCGCACCATGTTTTTTTAAAGTGTTGCATTCCCGCACCCGCACCCATGTGACATAGCCTGTATCTAAGACATTAAGGTCATTGCATCATTTTCATATGCATTCATAATTCTCATAAATAATAGGTCAAATCATATTTGATCATCCAGTAAAACACATGCACATATTTTCTAAGTAATTAAGTTAGATATTCATGATACACATTAATCATGATACATAGGTGTGATATATTCACTCAGACAAACATAATGCAATCATTTGCAATGAAACTATGTAGACATAAAATATCATTCACTAATTAAGTCGACCTAGTCATTTGTAGACGTGATGTGTCATTCACCTATAAGCTAACATCAACATTACAATCGGAACCTCATATTAAGATTTAAAATCAATAAGAATTTGATTCTCAGATCTGAGTTCAGTATATACTCATACTACAACAGAAAAGTCAAATCTATAGCTTCATAATTGGCTATCTTAATAAACTCAGAAAATCATCATAATTCATCATAACATTTCATTAAATCATATAAATATTCACAAGATCCACGCCAGATCACTTGGTCTGGAAAATGTACAACCTCACAAGAAGTTATCGTCATAAATGGATGGTTTGCCTGGTATTGGACAATGCACTTCCTCACAGGAATATACCGTCTTCGCGGGCTACCCGCTCTTGGATAATACACTTCCTCACAAAGCTTACCGCTCTAGCCGAATTACCTGATCTGGTCGTGCACACCCTCACAGAGAATCCTTTAAAAACAGTTCCTCAACGGGTACCATATCTAGTGAAAACTATTATCATACATGTATCAATACAATTGATCACTCTCAAGGTCTATAGCCACCAACACAGGCACAAGCATGTATACAATCAAAATGCATCGCATATCACTTTATAGGACATCTAAAATCATAAAATCATGCATTTAACCAAATAAGGTTCTATGAACCATAGTTAACTATTGAACTTAAATATTTATCGCATGTATTCATAATTTCACATCACGTGACATTTAAATTATATCATACAGAAGAATATTATTCTACGTATCATATCATCACCACAAGAAACATTACATTTCGCAAATTGAACCTCGAAGCATGCATAAACAAACATGAGTTCTATGTATGCATACGTGAACATGCACATTTTATAATACAAAACAACTAAACCTCAACATACATAACTCCTACGTAGTTCGAGATTTGCACACAGGATAAAAGTCATGCATTTTTCACCACATGAATCGATATATCACCTTAGATATAATTGTGTAAGGGTATGTCAAAATCTCATTGACCATCCAACCGTACATCATACACACATGTTTCTCCAGCAAACAAGACAATTTATGTTCAAAACAATCTATAACATGCGCATGCATTCTTTCATACAAGAATAAATGAGTCCAACGTATAACAAAATAATATATAACATTCATAGTATGCATCGATCACGACTTACATGTATCCATAATAGTTATATGTGCACCATGTATCAAATTCATACGATCACAAAACAACATAGTATGTGCAAACTAAAGCAATGACGGCACATATTACGTACATATTATACACTCATAAGTGCACAGGCATTCAAACTCACACAGGTGTACCAGCAACAAACACACTTCATATTCCGCTAACTACAATGATGACAAGCATGATCTCCGAAATATAATCACAAGAGTCATAGATATCCACAACTAAGTGAAGTGTGTGAGCATGAAGGTGTTGCATACAATAAAATAAATTATTGTGCGATGCATTTGCATCACGTTTACTTACTATGGGCATTTACCTGATGTGTATTTTGCATTGCATTGTGTTCAATGCACACTAGCTTATAGTCATTTTGATACTTAGCATAAGTATCACATTTTTAGTATATCTTGCACTCAAATCAGTTAAACATATAGGGCAACTTATGCATACATAACAATTCTAGATATTCACAACTAAGTACGGTGTGTGCGCATAACTTGTATTTGCAATTCATTTAAATATTCAGTGCAACGACATCGTGCTTACACAATTATTGCCTAAACATGCTCTCTACAAGTTCAGTTAAGGTATATTACTTTAATAATGTGAAGAACAACAAATCGAAACCCAAAAGACCAAGGGGTTTTAAAATCCGCAAAGACCGCTCAAGCAACGATGCACCGAACACTTAAGGTGCGGTCGAAAATGCCAAAAGCTCTAAAAATATGAAATTCCCAAAAATCCAAAAAGATAGGGTGAACTACCAATAAATATTAACTGGTAAGCAGAAAATGTTGCATACACCAACATCTCCATCTCACCAAATTTGGTTACTGCAAAACATAGATTAAATATTTTAAATAGTACTTTTGATTAAAATGACCAAAATGCCCCTTGATTATAAATTAAGATTTTTAACTTGCTAAATTCATCTAGTAAATTCCAAAATTCAATGATATCACACCAATATTTTATAAAACTCTTAAAAACATGTTTTTTATCAGAAGTGATATAATTGATTATTAAATATATGAAATAGTTTTAAAAATACCAATTTTACGCTTGTTAGCCAAAAATGAGTAATTGAGAATTTAAACTATAGAAACACATTCCTAACTCGAAGATAAAAATGAATTATTTATTTATTAATAATATCCAAATTTTACAGGTTTTACAATTCATGAAGCTGATGTGCCAGTGATGCTCTTAAACTGCTTGATGTCAAATAAACTCAGCTGCAAGAAGACTCTATGAAACTATGCATAAGCACCTTGTACAAATAATTAGTTTCAAGAGCCTATACTCATTGACAGTAAGATCTGAATCATGCAAAATAAAAATAAAAAATAAGAAATAAACTACATCATGAGAGGCAAGTCATAAAGCACCTTGGGCAGGTGACATCATCCGGCCTTAAAATAACAGATCTCATACAAGATGCAAATGAAGCAACTTCAGAAAAGATCATCTCATCTGCAAATCTTTTACACCCTGATGTATCATATAAACATAGATCAAAGCACCAAAATAATGGCATGTACTACATAGTAAGAAATAATAAAATAACCCTGGGTAAGGGAAGTTCCACAAAATTTCCAGAGATTTTTTACTTGGCTCTCATTGAATTTTTAAGTTTATAAGGAAATGATTGCTTAGAAAAACAAAAAGTACAATGGTCTGCATCATGAGCAGCAATCAAAATCCCAGTTACAAGCAAAAAGGGATTTCCTTGAAACTGACACAATAACCATAAAGGAACTTATTCCCCAGGTAATCAAACTCTGAAAATCAATTAAAAACATGAAACCTGACCAAAAACAATGCAATCCTAAGATGATGAAAATAAAGAATTGCCAAGAAATCCAAATATGCAAACAGAAAGTAGCACATGAGACCATTGAACATGAGTAAACTTATGAGAAAATCAAACTTTCTTAAGATCATCAAGCATGAGAAATACAAGGTTGCACCAATGGCAAACTGAAAACAATGAAACTGAAGGATTGTCCAGACACCAAACAGAAAACCAAAAAGCAAATAGAATCAACATACCTGCCACGATAGCTTCCACGCAAAACATTCTTTCCACACCCTCATCAGGTTGAGAAAGAGAGAGAGATTCAAAAGGTTAGTCATCCATCATCAACCATCAAATTTTTCAGAAAGCACAATAAACAAAGCAGATGTTTTAAGTCATCAGCAAACTACTGATAAAACGTACAAGTCCTCAAAATCTAATCCTACCTTCATAAGCAAGACACCAACAAACCATTACGCGCAAATTCCAAGCATAAAATCAAACATTTGCATCTCAAATTAGATACCAACATCAATATTTCAATAAAACATCAATCGATCGCATCGGCTAACAAAAAATTTCCCAAGCTATAATTCCAAGGAGAAAGAAAATTATCATCCCCGCGATGAAGAGTTCCGAAAAACAGAAGGAACCCCAATCGTCAACGAAACACAAAACAAACGGAAGCAACGAACCTAAACAGGGGGCGCTTGGAATCCTGCTAACCGAATAGTCGTCTAAATTAAGAAACTTTGAGCTACCCATTTTCTAACCACCGGACTTCGAGGCGAGAAAAAAACGGCCCCTCGTGTCCCAACACACCACACAAAAGACTTCCTGAAAAACCTCATCTCTTTCTTACTTCCACGCCACCGAATACCCCCAAAAAAATAACCAAATTTTCTCTCCCCCAACATTCCTCTTTAAAAGAAGAACCAAAAGCAGCAAAAAAACAACCAAAATGGAGTTGCCCAACGAATCCCTTTTCACGAACCAATTAACATCCAAAACCAATTTTTAAATAAAAAGAGCAACCCACAAATTCGATTCCTTACATATATTTAAGAAATAAGAGAGAGAGAGGATCCAGGATAGGAAACCAAGAAGAACAAAGAGAGGAAAAAGTAAAGGAAGAGCAAATTGGGCTATCATTCTGATACGATTCTTATCCTTTTTCTCCAATCTCAAAATCGAAAAAGAAGAAGAAGAAAAATAAGAATGGCCATCATCGTCTTACCTCGACGATAGAACGGCACAAAGATGGCGTGTTTAGTACACCAGAAACGATGGAGAGAACAAGAGAGGAGCAAACGTGTGTACCAGATCCGAGGCTTCCCCTGGTTTACTGCTTGGATCAGCCGTGGGGTTCACGAGGGAAGAGGGGTGTCCCACACGGGGCCAATCTACTGCGGCGGTTCGCGACCGTCCAATCTGCCTCCGAATCCGCGTCGGGGAGCGTGCGTTGCAGCAAAGATCGTCCGTTGAATGGCAGACGCAGTGGACGCCGACCAGTTTGCCGTCGGGGGCCGCACCCTACCCTGAGAGAGAGAAAGTAGGGAATTTGTTTTTTCTCGCTAAGTTTTAATAACTTATCAAGTTAAATTACAACGAAAAGAGTGTCATCTCTCGGGGGTCGTTTGTTTTATGCCCCACTTTGACCCATGCAGGAAAGAGCGAGACCACACATTTTCCACTCAAATAAAGGGTTTCAACAAAAATCTGTATCACTCTTCTAGAACACATTTTTTTGCCGAAGGCAGGGAGGGTGAATTTGGATTCCATTCAAATCCCTTTCCACAGCAGGAAACAAATGACTTGTAATGGTAGCATTTAGGGCACGTTTGCAAGGAAGAAAAACTCTCATACAAAAAAAAAATAGCTTATGAAAAGTTTTGATATGATAATTTTGTCACTTGTTTGAGTAGCATGAGAAATTTTTTACTTAGTGGTGGTGGTAGAGCTTCTCTAACATTATTTTTCAGAAGGTGGGTTATGGTCGGTGGAGAGGGTAGTTTTTTGAGAGGTGGAGGTGAGATAGATGGTGATGGTAGGTGAAAAATCATCATGAGGGTGGTGGTGGAGCTTCTCCAAAACAGTTTTATACAAGATGGATGATTGTGGTTGGTAGTGGTGGTAGTGGTGAGATGAATGGTGAAAAATCATGTGTGAAGGGCAGTTTTTTAGGAGGTAGGTGGCAGTGGTGGTGAGATGGATGGTGATGGTGATGATAAGATGGGTTATGTGAGTGTGAATTACTATTTTTCCCTCGTAGAAAACATTCCTCTCACCCCTTTTTTGAAAGAATGTTTTCTATCAAAAAGTATACTTTTTAGAAAAACTCTTTCAAAGAAAATGTTTCTCTCGCTTTGAATGATCAAAAAAGATCGTACAGTTTTTTCACCTTGTATTATTTTTCCTACATCTTCTTTACATTCAAATGTACCCTTAAAAAAAAGTGAAAGGTAAGAAGTGGTGGAGCTACATGGGGCCAGGGTGGGCATGTAACTACCCAGACCTGAGAATGTTAGGAAAATCGCAAGCAATAAACAACCGAAGAAAACAATAAACAAGAATGATCAAACTAAACACAACAAAGACAGAGAGATTTACGTGAAAAAAACTCTCCTCAAATCTGAGAGAGAGTAAAAAACCATGGCCGCTTAGAGAAAACTTTATTGTTCTTCTTCGACTGTTACAAGAGAAAAAGAAAATAAAGTATTTATACAAGGCAAGGGCGACAACCCTAAATGTAAACAAAATCGGGTTTAATCCATAAGAAACTCGGTCTCAAACATATGCCCAAAAAAATTTTTTCTTTCGGGGGACGCTGTCCCCCACGACCCCACACCAAGGGCGGTCACCCCTGGACCCCCGCCCGCTGACTGCACAGCAAGACCTATACCGGAGGAGCCCCCAGACCCTCCTTTTTGCAAGGGTAAAAAACTCTGAATCAGGCTTCACAACTCATCAGAGAAACCTCCTTAGGTGATAGTGGTGGTGAGATGAATGATGATGGTGACGGTGGGTAGTGGTAGTGGTGAGATGGGTTATGGGAGTGTAAATCACCATTTTTCCTTTATAGAAAATATTTCTCTACCCCTTTTTGCATAAATATTTTCTATCAAAAAGTATACTTTTTAGAAAAACTCTTTCAGAGATAAAGTTTTTGTCGCTTGGAATAATCAAAAAGATCATACGATTTTCCCACATTATATTATTTTTCCTATATCTTCTTCACATTCATAGTTGCTGCAAAGTTTTCAACTATGCGATGAGCCAAGAAATCTTTTTTATGTCTGGCAATAATTTTGTTGCTATTTTAGTTTCCGACATGAAAATCAAATTATCTTTTACTATTCCCACTATGCCATAATCTTCACCGATAGGAGTTTGAGGGTTGTTAGTTTGGTTGGGGTCGACCGTAGGGGTGGCAAAACCTGACCCGACCCGCCAACCTGCCTCTTAGGTGGGTTCGGGTTTGGCTTAAACAGGTTTGTGTCATAAATGGGTTGACCCGCCTAACCCGTTTATTAAATGGGTCGGGTTCGTGTTAGGGGTATGCCAACCCGCCAACCCGGCTGACCCGTTTAATAAACGGGTTAGGCGGGCGGGTCAACCCGTTTACCCGAACCCGACCACCCGCAACCCATATATGTTTCATTATCTAACTCTAATTTCCTAAAGTGTAATCCTTCCTTCCTACCCAGCCGCAGCCGTGAGCCGAAGAGTCGGAGACCTCTCCTCTGAGTCCTCTCCACCTCGTTGCCATCATGATTCACCGCACAGGCACACACCACCACCCTCTTCTCTCCTCCCTCTTGTTCCTCCTCTTGGTTTGGCAATGGCACCCAAGCAAAGCAAGTTCAATCCAACGTTTCGTCTCTCTCGTTGAAGGCACCTTTTTTTTCTTGAAGAAGGGGCTGGAATAAGTATGTGGTTTGTTATTTGCTTTTTTTAAATGTCTTCCCATTCCCATCATTTGGCAGCACCGTCACACTGGTATATTATTGCTCTCTCTCTCTCTAGTTTTGGTTGAAACCTTGTGATGATAATGCTTGGGTCTTTTTATTTTTCTTCATAGTAGGCCAGTAGGAATCTAGGATCACCAAGGGTCTCATCTGAGATTCTGAGGCACGACTGGTGGCAGCATGCATTCCCTCTCTGCCTACATTTTGGCTTTTTCATGGGTGTCTTGCATTCCTCAAAGCTTATGAAAAGCTCTCATTGTCCCCACAAACGGCTGTCAAATTTCAAAAGAAACTTCACGAACACCCATTTTTTTTTATTTCTCTTTTATTTTTTTATGCCAAAGAGAGGAATTAGGACTCTTAAAAAATGATAAACATAGGTTGTTTTTGTTTCTCAATTTCTAGTGAAGGTACATTGTGTATTTTGTTTCTTGAGAAGTAGTGATAAGTAAAATTTGGAATATTTATATTTGACACTGTAGGCGGAAAATGTTAGAAGGCAAGCACATATTGGAAACTAAAGGTGCTACGATGAGGTTCTGGTTGCTAAGACTTATCAATTTTTGTTGCATATAGGAGCCATTTTTTTAGCGATTTTAATCATGTGCTCTGCATACTATGATTCCTGTGCATGTTGTGTTGCCAATAAATTTATATTATGAGCTAAATAGATTCCAAAACATTATAAAAAACTGCTAATGGTTTGATTTTTCTCTTCTTTTTTTATGCAATGTTTTGTCATCTTGTATATGTCCATCTTCATTTCCTAAAAATTATTGCCTGGCCACTTGAATTGATTCAACTGTGTTTTCATTGATAATTCAAAAAAACATATCCTAGTATGGCATATGGTCACATCTGCTCATTTTTTGGTATCACTTCATGCTTTTTAGGTGGAGTTGCCATAAAAAAATGGTGTTCAAGCTATAAGTTGGCATAAACATAAGCACATATTAGCATTTACATCTGGTCCTAATCAAATATCTGTGCACGATTTTGAAGAATTAGGTCACTGGCATATGAAAAGTATCTTCTATGTGCTTCTCTTTTTTCTAGAATATATTTTTCTCATTTCAGGGGTGGAATATGCATTTGGTCTACTTATCCAGGGAATACAACTTCTCTAAGATCTGGGTTAGCCTCTTAAGATATATGTATCATACCTCTGACTCAACTATTAATTTTTCCCTATGTTCTTTTACTCTATTCAGGCAGTATTAAATATTACTTTCAATTAGTAATGGACAACGTTGTGGATACATCTGCTGAAGATCCAGAAGAAATTAATTTTGAGGATGTTCGTGTTACGCCATCTACAATATTAGGTGGAGAGAGTTCTAGTACTAGACGAAAAAGAAAACTAACCTCTAATGTTTTGGAAGCATTTAAGCAACTTTCAATTGGAGAAGATGGGATAAAGAGAGATGTATGTAAATTATGTAACAAATCCTACCAAGCAGATAGCAAGAATGGGACCAAAAAATTAAAGCATCATGTGTTTGCATGTCCAAAATTGAAAACTAAAGACATAGGTCAATTATTCCTTGCAAAATAAGAGGGAACTATGTCTTTACAAGTTTCTAAGTTTGATCAACAAAAGTATCAAGAATTGGTAACAACGATGATTCTTAAGCATGAATTGCCTTTCCAATTTGTTGACTATGATGGATTTCGTTCATTGATTACCTATGTATGTGATGAGGCCAAACACATTAGCAGAAACACAGCTAAGGGAGATGTTTTAAAGATGTATAAAAAAAGAGAAAGACAAACTCAAAGATTTGTTGCAATCTATTCCAGAAAGGATATGTTTAACATCTGATTTGTGGACATCTATAACTATTGATGGGTATATATGTCTCACTGCATACTTTATTGATGAAAATTTAATATTGCAAAAAAGAATTCTAAATTTTTCTGCAATGCCAACTCCACACACTGGAATAGCTATATCTGAGAAAATTTATACATTGTTGACTGAATGGGGTATAGAGAAAAAAATATTTTCGATTACACTAGACAATGCATCTTCAAATGATGTATCTGTTGAGTTGTTGAAGAGTTAACTTAAATTGAAGGATGTATTGTTATGTGATGGTGAATTCTTCCATATTCATTGTTGTGCTCATATCCTGAATTTGATAGTTCAAGAAGGACTAAAAAAGATAAATGATTCTGTTAAAAAAGTCCAAGAGAGCATAAAATATGTGAAAGGGTCACAAGGTAGAAAACAAAAGTTTTTGGAGTGTGTTAAGCAAGTTTCTTTGAATAATAGTAAAGGCTTGAGACAAGATGTCCTTACAAGACGGAATTCAACTTATTTAATGCTTGAAGGTGCTATTATATATCGTCGTGCATTTCTTCATTTACAATTGAGTGATTCAAATTACAAGCATTGTCCGTCGATAGGAGAATGGGACAAAGTTGAAAAGATTTGTGACTTCTTGAAGTTGTTTATCATGTGACATGCTTATTTTCTGAATCTACATATTCTACATCAAATTTATATTTTCAAGAAGTGTTTCTAATCCACTTAAGCATAGTCAAGGGTATGCGAAGCTCAGATAGTTTTATTAAATGCATGGCAACACAGATGAATCTCAAATTTGAGAAGTATTGGAAACATCACAGTCTGGTCTTAGCTATGGCTACTGTTTTGGATCCACAATACAAGCTACAGTTTGTGGAGCTCTTATATAATAAAGCAGAAGACTCTTGTGAGGCGATACAAGTTTGTGAGAAGATATTTGCTATTTTTGATATTTATATGCAGAACAGTCCCAAAGCTTCAAATGTCGAATCTTCAATTCCTCTGGATAATGGTTTAGAACGTGGTTCAAATGATAACTCACTTTTTATGGTAATTACTTCTAATACATATATTTTCATTACTAAATTTGTCAATGTTTTTTTTTTAATAAATTTTCTTTTTTTGTGTAGGAGTTTACTTTATTTGAGAACTCTGGGAGTGCGAATAAAGTATAAAAGTCACAATTAGAATTATATCTAGAAGAGCCTCGAATTGATTGGAATTCACAATTGAATGTTCTTGACTATTGAAGAACAAATAAATTTTGATATCCATATCTTGCTCTCATGGCGTGTGATGTATTGAGTATTCTTATCTCCACACTTGCTTCAGAATCTGCTTTTAGCATTTGGTGGTAGAGTACTTGATCAATATAGAAGCTCTTTGAAACTTGATACAATAGAAGCATTAATTTGCACTCGAGATTGGTTGTTTCATGCTAATGGTAATCCATAATCTTATATTTTTTTTCTCATACAAAGTATCAAATAATTCGTGGAGTTTGATTAGTGAGTTTTATGTTACTAACTATTTTATGATATGTTACTAACTATTTTATGGTATAGCAGAAAATTTAGTATTATTAGAGGAGCTGACGGAGGATATTATTGATTTGAACCCAACTGTGACCGCGAGTGAAGTTGTAGAATCTATTGAATGCTCAAATTAAAAACCAATATTTTGTAAGGTACTTATAAAAAATTGATACTTATGTTTTTTTTTTCATATGTTATATCTTAATAATTTAACTTACTCTTTTAATTTTTTTGTGTAGGGTCATGATCTTTGGAGGATTGAAACAATTGATAAATTGATCTTAATGTTGATTGTTGACACAATGTATCTGATGATTAATGTTTAATTGTTATTGTGATGTGGAAGTTTAATTATTTATGTTTATCTTGATGATTGTAAGACAACTTGGTGGATATGTTTCTAGTATGTTTGTAACTTGTAAGACATTGTGTTTATGTTGAGTAATGATGTGCCTTGCTTGGTCCAGTGGCATCAATTAATTCACATGGATGATTGATTTTTAGTCATGTATTTTATCCCTCCGTTGGTAGCTTGGTATTCTTAGTGGAATACCAACTTGTCTGTTCCAGGTGCTGCTTAGCCTTACACCAACTCAGTGAGCCATAGTAATGGAATATGCTTCTGGCGGTGAGCTAATGTTGAGAGAATATGCAATGCTGGGAGATTCAGTGAGCTTTTTGAGAGAATATTCCCTTAGTCTTTTCTATTTTCTTATTTTTATTTGTTTCCGTTAATTGGTTTGGAGATTGCATTTTGGTTAGGCTTGAGGAAGCTGAAGAAAGTGAAGAGTAATGGGCAAACACTTGCAGTTAATGAGGTGTGTGTTTTTCCTTTTTTATAATTATCAGTTATCAAACTTTTTGCTATTCAAAATGCATTTTTGTGCATGTATCGAGTTATTGTATATGATGAACACACAATTAAAAGATATAGTTCTGGTTAATAGTGAGTGTTTTTTTTCTTTTCAATAGTGTAAGTACAAATCATTTTGATCAATTGCATTTTTTTGCCTCCATGCATCTGGAATAAGTTTGTTGTTTATTAGTGCCTTAGGTTTCCTAACCTTTGTTGCTGATCAGTTGCATTTTCAGCTAACATTGTTTTGCAATTTTTACTGATTTTTGAGCAGTTATATTTATGCACAATTACTGATTAGTTGCCAAATTCCTTTACGTTTTCAAGTACCTTAACAACTTGTGCTGGATTGGAAGAATTGGACTTGGGTCAGCGAATTCATGGTTGGGTAATCAAATGCAATCTGGAAGATGTCTTCATTGCAACTACACTGAAAGATGATGTCTTCATTATTAGGCAGAAGGATGTTGTTTCTGCTTTTGAGTTCTTTCGAAGCATGAGAACTTTTGAAGTTGATGCAAACATATACACTGTCACAAGCATACTTAGTGTCTGTGCTAAAATGGCCAAACTAGAACAAGTCTTGCAGTTCCACTGTTGGATTTTGAAGGGAATGTTTCTTTCAGGTGTTGTGGTTTCTGAAGCCCTCATCAATGCATATATGAAATGCCGAAATATTGAGTTGCCTGAGAGAGTGTTTCATGAAGAAAGGGATAGTGGTCACAAGATTGCTGTCTCCACATGGTCAACCATGGTTGTTGGTTATGCTCAAAATCGGAATACATGAAGATGTATTGAGTTGTTCCAGCAAATATCTCGAGAAAGAATGAAACAAAAAAATATGCAACTTCAAGTGTTCTGAGTGTCATAGACTGTGAAGAACTGGGGAAACAAATACATTCTATTTCTGTTAAGGCTGGATTAACTCTTGATGTTTCTGTCGCTAGTTCAATTTTCATAATGTACTCCAAATGTGGAAGCCTCAATGAAGCTTTCCAATTGTTTGAACAAATGGTTGAAAGAGATGTTGTTTCCTGGACTTCCATGATTGTTGGATTTGCAGAACATGTCCAGTCAAAGAAAGCATTTGAATTGTTCAGAAAGATGTAGCTTGAAGCGCTGAACTCTGATGCATTCACTCAGTCAGCTCTTTTCATTCTGCTTCATCAATTGGTAGTTTTAGACTTTAGTTTATCTCATCAGTCTGAAGGACAATATGATTAGACAGGTTATTTGGGTTACTCGGGTCGGTTATCGTGTCTATGTTATCGAGTCAACCCGTTTAATAATCGGGTCCCCGTGTCGTGTAAATGGGTCGTGTCGGGTTACCCGTTTAATAAATGGGTCAGGTTCGTGTTGAGGTATGCTGACTTGCCAACACGCCGACCCGACCCGCCAACCCGACCCGATTGCCACCCCTAGTCGACCGTGTGGTTTCCCCTAACCTCAATCCCATCTTGCAACTAAGCATTTTCTTCATTATGCAAGGCCCTCTCTTCCATTTTTCATATGGGGTTGGATTGTTGGAGTAGGTGGGATGGAATCTCTCGTACAAGCTCTCTTGTGGGGTCATCATAGTTTTCTTCTTAAAGGTGGGTTTAAAGCCTTTAAACACATTTCTTTTCTTTTTGTAAACCTTTTTTTTAATGGAGGACGTTTTTGTTGGACTGGTTGGCAGATCTGGATCCACGACCAATACCCACTCAAAATATAGAAAAATTCTCCTTTTTTAATTAATAAAGTCATTTTATTTGCTTGATTATTTGACTGAATAGTGGTTAAACGAGTGATTTTAGGCATAAATACCGGTGACGTTTTGAAATTATTACCATATTTCAAAGTCCTTTATAATCTTAAGAAATTATGATAATTTTTAAACATTATATATCTAGTTTTTATTTTTTTATGTTTTGTTTATATTGACATATATTCTTTATATATATATCTCTCACATTGGTTTGATGACAAAGCACGCGTTTGTAACAAGTAAATGAAAACCCCAGCCGGTCAAATATAATGACCAAAATAACTTGGCAGTTTTTTGTAAATAGATATGAGGTAGACACCTTTTTGAAATTTTCTTTTTTTATTTAAGTGGTTGTCACTTTCTATTTTTAATGCGGTTGTGCTCACCTTTACTTGTGGGTGGAAATAAACAAACCATTGTTAGTTTTGGTGCTCTTACCTATCCCTCCTCCAACCACAAATATTCCCGTCTCGGATCTGGATCTGGTTCCCACACGCGGGCATGTCTCTAGGGTTGGTAATGAGTTGGGGGTCCAGTTTGATTCCACCGGGCCCATTGTCCAGGTTGTCACGTTTTCGGTTAGGGCTGTTGGTGGATCAGGTCAACCATGCCTTAACCCACTTTGACGAGGCATTAAGTTGGACTCATGATCGTGGGGTCCATACCCCTCTCAAATAACCTGGATCGGAATTTTCCTAGAACCATCAGGAATGATGAAATTTCATGAACTCGTGCGTGTTTTCCATGGCTTTTTGTTTCATTGGGACAGCAGTTGGAAATTTGTGTTGTTGATCCAAGAGCACATGAATTTTCTGAAGTTTGGAATTTACTTATCAGTCAAACACATCACTAATAATTGGTGCTAAAACCCTTGAATTCCTGACTTTTGGGAATTGCCAAAAACATCCAAACACGTCACTAATAATTGGTGCTAAAACCCTTGAATTCCTGACTTTGGGAATTACCAGCAACATCCAAACACATCACTAAGACAGGGACTTTTCTTCGACTGCTGGTGGGCTCAAGGTAGGGATGCAAATGGGTCCAATCCAAGATGGGGTTTTGCAATTTTCAGCTGTTGTGGATCCGATTTGGATCGGCATCCCCGTGTATTTAGCTGTTCCGGATCTGAAACGTTTGCATCCCTGGCTCAAGGATAGCTTGGGCACAGCTGCTATTATGGTAAGTTCACCTTGCATTCATATATATTCGCTCATGGGAGAGTATACCCAAATTGGACATAACGGCAAGGGACACTCTCCATGGATTTCGAACTCTTGATGTTCCATCAGCGTGGCGACATTCACTAGTCGTTCTTACCAGATAAGCAGAGTCCTTGTGGGCGCCTTGCATTAATACTTGCACGTGGAACCAATGTTGTCAGTGTCGGACCTGAATGGTTCGGCCAACGATGCGATTCTCAAGTGAATCGTTTTGAATCAGCTAAAAAATATTTAATGTCAATCAGAACGTGACACATTTTAAAACTATTAAAATATTAATTTTAAGCATTTTAATAATTATTACAAATAATTTAACAATTAAAAATACACACAAAAGAAGCTAGATTTAGCTGGGCTTGATCTGGTCCAATGCAATACGACATCACTGGTTAAGGACTGACCAAATTTGGGTGGTCGGTTAGTCGAGTTCAAAATTGCACGTAGATATTAAATTTCATAGTTGGCATATTGGTTGTAACGGCTCAAAAGATTGAAGTTGCGTTTGGAACTAAACATGATGGAAAATATTTTATTCAAAAGCAAATAACAAGAAATAATTATTTTTTAATAATAAATACTTGGAAGGCTCAAGACAAGATGGGCCACATCCTGCTAAGTTGCAACGCACTTTTCAATACAAAAGAGAAAAGACTCTCCATGGGACCCAACTTCTATTTTTTTTTTCATGGCAAACAGAAAAACCACCTCCGGGACTAAAGACCCAATCGTTCTTGCTATGCCTGCAATACTTATGGTCACTTTTTTTGACAGTGTAAACTCATGGTGCACCTTAGCCCGAAAGGAGTCACCTTGATTCGGCATGAGCAAGAGTCATAATACTCTTGCCTTTTTATAATGTAACGGGCTAACAATATGAGAGATTGAAACTCTTGACTAGCCGCCAAGCAACCAAGGCCCCTCTCACTATGCCAAACCCCTTGGAACTTCAAAGAACCCAACTTTTGAATTGTGCATATCAACAAAGCCTGTAAAATGGTTTCTCACTTGAGAAAATAGATGTTTTTTTTTTTGAAAAAATGATCTTATTGTATAAAAAAATGATGTGTTTTAAAAAAATGCCTCCAAAATTATTAAATTTGCCAAATGGATAATTCCACAGGTTCTCACTTTTTTGAAATGCTTTGATCCCTATAACTGCAAATTTTTGATTTTCACGTGTCATGAAGCTAAAAGTGAATGGACCCACGAAATTCGTCAGTAAAATCACATATGAGGTTGCGATATTATAAAAAAAAATTGTGAAATTCTAAAACACTTATGAAACTTGTGATGAGTATCGCAAAGCACATTGCGAAAGTAATTTAATTGTTGCAAAAAGTTTGTACCTTGCGAAATTCTAAAATAGTATCACATGATGTATTGCAAAATCATGAAAGTTCGATATTGCAAAATTACGATGAGTATCACACGGGTATTGCGAAATCCATTTTCCTGTGAAATAATGTTCTATATAAATGACATTTTGTTTCTCAACCCCTTATTTGCATCTGAATGCACTATTTTTGCAACCCTAGAGTTCTTCTAGTCCTCAATCCTTTATTTGCATCCAGATGCACTATTTTTGCAACCCTAGAGTTCTTCTAGTCCTCAATCCTTTATTTGCATCCAGATGCACTATTTGGATGTAATTTTGATAGAATGAATAAAAACTTGGATGTCATTTGGATGTAAAGTTTATTCATGTTTGTATTTAAAAACTTGATTATAATTTTGCATATAAAGTTGACATAATTTGTAGTTGTTCTGTTATGTTTGTAGATGAATTTTAGTTATAAATTTCATTTTTGTTTATGTGTTGTTAAATTGTTAAATAAGTAGATATATTCTATAACAGTGAAATTTAAAGTAAAAATATTGCATAAGTAGAAAATTCACATATTTTGAAAGAAATTCACGTATATACATGTGAATTTGTATAAAAAATTTGTATGACCTATTCTTTCACAAAATGAAGTCACTCATACATTGCACATTCAATTCTTTCACAAAAATGAAGTTGCTCATATATTGCATTTATTCCATTCTTTCATAAAAACAATGCTTCTCGGTGCTTTTTTGATGAAGAGAAAATAAATTATGTGCAGAAGCATCTTCATCTCTTTGGCCTCAAAAAATGCCAAATTGCATCACATCCTTGATAAAGAGAAAACACAATATATCATAATTGATTCTGCACAATGTGTTGTTCTCCTGATTTTTCCTTTCTCACCTATACCATGTAATCGAATGAACGCTGACTGTGAGATAAGTCGACTCTACATCATCATCCAACACATCTTTTTTGCTATCACAATTTATTACAATGGATAACTTCTACATCATTATCATTCACGTTCTCTATGATGAGAATGCAACACTAATGAACAACTCACAAACTTTTGGTTTCCTATTCTACCCATACCATAAGATCTCACTGTTGATGCTTTTATCAATAAAACTTACCATCGATGAAGTGTCACCGATATTTCCACCACTGATGCTTTTATCGAAAAACTCACTATCGAAAAACATGCATAAATGTCTATTTAAAGAATTTGGTAAATTATGAAGCATTTTTTAAAATGCGTCATTTTTTGTTTTTTCTTCTCACATGAGAAAGTTCTTCAGAGCTTCACAAGCATGTGATTCATTTCCTCAAAGCAAAATGCCCAGAAAATGTATGTTATTTTCACATGTGAGAAAACATGTTTGTGAAAGTTCACTTTGCTCTTTGGTCCCAAGGAAGCAAATCTCAACCACTCTCGGCCTATTTTTCCATTCCCAAACGTGTCATAAATTGATGACTTAAAGAAACGTACTGAGATTTTTTAAGGGAACCACACTAATTGGTGACATCATATTATAGCATAAGCTTCAATCATTGGTGAGAACATCAATACCGCATGTTGATAAGATTATCAACATCTTTTGGCAAATTGGATCGTTTCAACTTTCTAAAAAACAATTTGAAATATCTCTAAGATGTGATTTAGCCAAAACAAAATTGCTACGCTCATCCATTTTTATCTACTTGTCTGATCTGGTCAGGATTTTAGGCTTTACTTAAGATTGATAATTTACTTGGTTAAGAATCAGCTAACCGTGCATCACCCAAATTAATACTTATCGAGGGTCTGTTTGGGTGTCATGAAAAACCATAATTTCTTGTAGCTTTCATGTTTTAGGTGGTACTAGGAAATAGGGTTAATGCTCAAGCTGACTCGTTTGTAGAAAGAATACATTGCTTTAAAGCTGGAAGCAAATACATAATGAACTCTGAACCTATATTGCTTGCAAGCCGAATACAGATCCTAACATTTGACAAAGGATGGGTTCCATCCCACATTCAATCCTAGCCGTTCAATCAGCAGCTAGGATTGGTCCATATTTTCACTTGGATGCAGACTGATATCCCTTGGGTTTTCATAATCTTTTTGTTGAAAGCCCAACGTTTGAAAGGCAAGCTGGGGTTAGACAGTCCAATACAGCTATACCATTGGGTTTTGAACCTGCAATGTCCTGTCACAAGGTGATGTGCAATAGCTGCTCCTACCAGACAAGCTGAGCCCCCATTGGGTTTAAAATATATTTAATACTACTTAACCAGATTCTACCAGCTGAGCTGAACCCAACATCTGTTGTTCATGTTCAGCTTGCCAGAGTTGGAACGCCAAACCATGAAAGTTTTCTAGCCCTGCAAATAGGGGTGTCAACGGGTCTGGTTTACCTGGACCTGACCCAGACCAAACCCTATAGGGTCCAGGTATGGTGACAAATAAGAAGACCCAGGTCCAGTCCCGAATGTCCGATTAATACACAGACCTGGGTATAGTTTGTGAAATTTTATCAGGACCGGACCCGACCTGAGTTCTGATTAAGATGCACAAATTTTCAGTGTAAATATGATAAAAAAGATTATTTTACCGGGTTTTTTTATTGGATCCGGGTATGGTTTATCTTATAATAAACCTGGTTAGACTCAGGTCCAGACCCAATATCATATCCAAAAATCTGGTAGTTCTACTTGGGTCCAAACCAAACGGGACACATAACATCAACTAGACTCAGCTCAGTCCAAGCTTCACATAAAGCCAAAATTAGTCTATCAAGGCGCAGTCCTACCTGGTTTTCTTGAACAGCCCAAGTCAGTTCAAACCCACCCACTCTCGAGACCATGATTATTGAAACCTAGTAGGGTTGTCAACAGGTCGTGTCTTATCTGACAACCCGATACCAATCTGACAGTTTAAGGTTTGGACTAGGGGCATCAAGAGGTGACCCGACCCACCGCGTACCAAATCCTATAGGGTCAGGGTTTGGTGATAAAAAAAGTGGTCTTATTAGAAACCGGGTCGGACCTAAAGGGTCTGATTAATTTATGGAACCAGGTATTGTTTGTGACATTTCATACCCGACTCAGGTCTGACCTGAGTTCCAATTAAGACCAAAGAATTTTCAATATAAAAAAGCTAAAAAAATATTATTTTAGTGGGTATGAAGTGGTTCTAGTTCATGTATTCCATATAGAACCCGGTATGATTTTTCTTATAGCTGACCTGATAGGACCTAGGTCCAGACCTGGTACCAGCACCTCAAAGATGGATCTGAGTTTGAACTCACCTGGGTCCGAACCAGATCTGACCCATTGACACTCTAGTTTGGACCTACTAAGGTAGTTCCAAGTTTTTATTCGGGGCAAATGAACAAGATCCAATAATACATGAGCTGGAACTGGCTTAAATGTTACGAATCAGAGCCTAGACCGACCAGGCATCCGATTAAGATGTGAAATTTTCATGTGTAAAATATTTAAGAAAAATGAGAGAATTTGCCTGGGTGTGGTTCTTTCTATCTTAACCCAGGTCCAAATCCGGTCCTGCTGAATCCAGTTCCAGCAGACCTGTACCGTAACATACTATCAAAATTGGATCCATGTTCAGATTAACCTAGGGATGACAGTGGACGGGGGCGAGGGACAAGGTCTCCATCCCCGCCTCCATCCTCGGAGATGGATTTTAACCTCCACCCCCGCTTCCATTCCAGTTTCAAGTCTTCTATCCCCGGTCCAAATGGGGGTGAGGTGGGGCGGGTCCCCGTTTCCCCTCGGTCTAGGATTGAGACCTCACAACATCCACACTCGACGACCTTCTTTGCGCCCCTCCGAAGTGCATTCTCTTGGCAGCAAAGGCTGTTGAGTTCGGTTCTTATTGCAGCAGGGCTGCAACCCCCGTAACCCATGTGAACAGGTCCCCCGTTGGGCCTGCTGTGCGAAATCCGGTTAAAGGCTCCCAACTATGGGGCTGCTTGTCCTTGGCAGTCGCTTGCGTTCTGCGATATCCTTGCAAACATGGGCTCCTTGGCAGCAGGTTTGGCTGCAGAAAGCCCGTGACAATGGACTTCCTTGGCAGCACCTTCTTGCTGCAGTTTTGCCGAGTCCTACTATGCTTTTGGCAGCAACTCGCTTGCTGCCCAGTTTCTGCAGGACGACTGTGATGGCAGCATCTCGCCCACTACCCTTTTCTGCAGAAATGTCGCTGCACTTTCATGCACTTGCGACACTTGGTAGTACCCTGTTTAGAACAGGTACCCTTCGGTCCTTAGTTTTAGACACCTTTTCATTGGTTGTTTGTGGCGAGGCTCTTGTGTTACCCTGCCGGTTGTGCGCACCTTACGGTTTTGGGCATGCTTGGCGGCAACACATTGGTTACAATGTCGGAACTTCTTGCATCACATGTTTGCACGCTTGGTAGCTCGTATGCGTTGATGGATATGCACATATTCACACTCTAGAAAATATATTGAAGCATGTTAAGTGAATTCCCATGTGTCACATGCACCCTCACACATCTTAACACTTGTACGAACTATTTTACCATAAACATATGTAAGGAAATATTTGTGCCAAATAACTTACGTAGCTAGATGTGTGATCATGTTGAATATCGTGAATGCTTGTATGCAATCCTGGTTGCGTCCTTGCTCACCTTTGCATAATTTATCACCAATACGACGTGTGATGCTTGCTACATGTTTGAGTTACGCAAATTATCCTCCTAGCATGTGTGCAAAATTAATCGAAGCATGGTTGATTGAATTAGAACTTCACATGCACCTCTAGCACACCTTATCACGGGTACAAAATGCATATATAGAAAAGTACGTGACTTGCTCAATTAAGGTGGTCCACATTTTTGGCATTTTGAGATTTATGGGTGGTAGCATAAGAGTTGCTATAATGAAACACAGTAGTGGACCCCTTTGGCAGCACCTTGTTGGTTGTATTTGCCCTATAGTTTGTCAGCATCCCGTGGGTTGTTGCTCTTGTTGCCTCTTGCTCTGCGTATTTGCACTTAAAACAACTAGTTGCATATTTTCTCACTCTAAAAATATATTACATCATGCTAAATATAATGCCACATGACACATGCACTTCTTGCACATCATGACAAGATTGCGAATGCCTTTTTGTGAGCGTGTATTGACATGCAAGTTTTGAAGTTGTAAGATGAATGAAAACAAGTCACTTGCACCGTGGCACACCATGAGTTTTGATTGAAGCATGCATATAGTCAAGTGTCTTACTTTATAATGAAATCATGAATGCACGCTATCGCTGCTAGAATAAATATTCTAATAGAATTATGGGTGTTTTCACATCACAGAAATGTATGTTTGCATATTTGACACTTGATGCATCTCGAAATGAAAAAGGGACATGGAGCAATACAGTAGGGTTAGGACATATGTTTGGAAACCTTGTTGGAACTCCATGGCGAGTTGTGTTGGGCGATAGACTCATTTCATGAGTTGAGCTCACTTGTGCATAAATGTCATAAACCCCTAAATAATTGATGTTGATGTCGCCTTCATCGGCGAAATGCTCCTTTTAGCTTATTCGTGCTAGCACTGCAACAAATCAGTGGATTAACGATGAATTAATTCTGTTGCTAATCCGTCGCAACGATGGATAAGTGTGATCATCGCAAAATTTTTCCTCTTTCGGGTTTTTTCTCTCTTCCTTCTCTTTTCCTTTTCTAACCTCTATTTTCCTCCTTTTTGAAGGGAGAAGAATAAAAAGATATAAAAGAGAAAGAGAAGAGAAAAGAAAGAAAGAGAAAGAGAAGAGAAACTATTTTGCGCGGTCTCACTTGACCTTGATTTGAAAAGATTTAAAAGATTACTCGCCTCCGTTTTTGAAATATTTGCGGGAAAACTGGGAGACGGAATCTGCTCGTCGGTACGAGGTTCGACCGTTCCTGGCGCCTTTACCAGGGATAATCGAACCAAGGGTCGAATTAATGTCTTTTGCTTTGCCTAAATATAATCTAAGAAATTATCCTAACTCTAAATGCACAAAGAATCATACTTGTGCAATGCAAGGATGTATGCTCTTTTGAAAATTGATTTAGAAATTTCCAAGCATTCTGAGATGAACTTGGTAAAGGAGTGAAGAAATGATTTAATCTAACTTAGAACTTGAGATAGATCAGAGGAGTTCTAAGTTTTTGAAGTAAATCAGGATTAGAAGAATAAATGAGAAAGAATGACTTGAAGCTTTGAAATGAAATGAAATGAAGTTTCAAAGTCAAAAATGGACTTTGAATTTGAATTTAAGAAAGGAAAATGAATACTTGAAATGGAATTGAATTTTGATTTTTAAGTTTGGAATGGATCTGAGATAGTCAAATGGTATTTAAGAATAGAAATGGATTTAGGGAGTTCAGATGAGATCTGAAAATGGAATTGGATTTGAAATCTAGAATTGGGAATGGAATTGGATCTAAAGATGGATTTAAGATATGAGATCTGAGATCCGATATAAAATTGGGTTCTGGATCCTAAGATGGATTTTGATCTGAGGTTTAAGATTCAAAGTAGAATTGGATTCCGGATCCTAGGATGGATTTTGGATTTGTAATTTGAGATCCAAGGTGAAGTTGGATTCTGGATTCTAACATGGATTTGGATCTGTATTCTGAAATCCAATGTGGAATTGAATTTTGGATCCTAAAATGGAATTGGATCTGAAGTCTAAGATCCAAAGTGAAATTGGAGTCTGGATTCTAAAGGGGAATTGGATCTGAAGTCTGAGATCCAAAAGTGGAATTGGACTCTGGATCCTAAAGAGGAATTGGATCTGAAGTCTGAGATCCAATATGAGTGTTGAATCCTGGGTCCTAAAATGGATTTGGAGTTACATTCAAAAGATGAATCAAGAACTTCCAAGCTTAAATTGAACTTGAAAAATGAGATTTAGAATTTGAATATACAAACGCATTTCAAGGTCAAATTAGACCTTGAATTTTTGAGTTTGGAATTTAGAAGATGAATCAAGAGTCTCAAAGCTAAAATTGAACTTTGAGTTTGATTAGGGTTTTGAATATAAAATGAATTTGGAGTTTTCAAAGTCAAATTGAACTTTGAAATCTGATTTGAGTTTGAATACAAAAATGACTTTGAAATCTCAAAGTTAAATTGAACTTTGGGATTGAAAATGAAATTGAATTTGAAAATGAAAGGATGAATTGGGTTTTATAAGAATAGATTGAGGAAGATATTTACATCACTTGGAGTTTTTGAAAAAGGAGTTTTGAAAATATGATGCAGTTCTATCCTAAATGATGAATGAATTTAAAGAATTTGAAATTGGATTTTGAAAAGCTATTTCATTCCTTGGATGAATTAAAATAAGATTGAAGATATAATACATCCTTGACTATGGTCATTGGATGTATTATATAATAATCTATGTTTAAATTCAAGTAAAGAATAAAACACATTTGGTGCTTTTATAGAATTTAAAATAAAATTAACTCTCAATATACCCTGACTATGGCCATTGGTATATATTTTGAATTAATTTTAAGTTAAATTCTGATAAAAGAAGAAAATATTTAAGGAAAATATGATGAATTTTGAAAACGGATCCAGTGTGGATCCAATGTTGTTTCGTAAAAGATAAAAATGCTAAGTTTTGTCCACACCCTGACTATGGCCATTGGTGTGGATCATCAACTTAGTATCAATTACCTCTTACGAAACGGTGCACGTGCCATTCGTGTTTCACCATTGTGAGAATTTTGAGGAATAAAGGAAGAAATGCATGAATACAAGTAGTTCAATGCCTTTTACAATGCTCACTCATTCTATCTAAGACTGGAAATGTAGAGTCTTCATCATCTTATTTATTTACAACAATTGGATTTGAGAACATCAAAAAATATTTTGATCCTATCCTTCCTTATATTCCTGCTAGATAGAATTTGCACAAAAGGAGATGAAAAATATGAGTGTAAATGATTATCCAAAATCTTACACAGATGCTTGATTTATATATGGCCTACCCTGTATTTATGAGAAAACGCACATATATGTAGAAATATATGTACGTACGAAGAAAGAAGGAATTTACAGTGGTTCCTGTGAACCACTTGTAAAAGAATGCTAAAAATATGATGATTATGATAGTTCAAGAATGAACTATCATAAAGATAAGAGAAGAATTTACAGTGATTCCTGTGAACCACTTGTAAAAGAATGATAAAAATATGGTGATTATGATAGTTCAAGAATGAATTATCATAAAAATAAGAGAAGAATTTACAGTGGTTCCTGTGAACCACTTGTGAAAAAAGAAATGATAAAAATATGATGATTATGATAGTTCAAGAATGAACTATCATAAAGAGAAGAGAAGAATTTACATTGGTTCCTGTGAACCACTTATAAAAGAATGATAAAATATGATGATTATGATAGTTCAAGCATGAACTATCATAAAGAGAGGAGAAGAATCTACAGTGGTTCCTGTGAACCACTTGTAAAAAAAAGAAATGATAAAAAAAATATGATGATTATGATAGTTCAAGAATGAACTATCATAAAGAGAAGAGAAGAATTTACAGTGGTTCCTGTGAACCACTTATAAAAGAATGATAAAATATGATGATTATGATAGTTCAAGAATGAACTATCATAAAGAGAAGAGAAGAATCTACAGTGGTTCCTGTGAACCACTTGTAAAAAAAAGAAATGATAAAAAAAATATGATGATTATGATAGTTCAAGAATGAACTATCATAAAGAGAAGAGAAGAATTTACAGTGGTTCCTGTGAACCACTTATAAAAGAATGATAAAATATGATGATTATGATAGTTCAAGAACGAACTATCATAAAAAGAAAAAGGGATTATAGTGGGGATTAATAATGAACATCATACTGTTGTGGCACTTGGCATGATTATGAAAACGTGATGAATCACCGCAGTGGTGCTGTGAAGGTGGCTGTAGGAAATTACAGCAACTGCTGTTGATATGAATGGTGGTGGCTGTATGTTAGTAGATGTAGCAGTGCCATGGTGCAAGTGGGGTGAGTGCTATGCTGAGGATGAAAAGAAAGAGAAAAAAAAAGAAAAAAAGAAAAAAAAGGAAAACTATGCTTTATACATACACTTATGTATATAAAGAAACTAATGCCTGTAACATGTCAAAAAAAAAAGAAAGCTACTCCAGTAAGCAAAGTTTTGAGGAGTTTTTCCATTCACTCGAGCAGCTCATGTATGAGTAAATACAATATAACCATATGCTATTTTCATTTTGGGCTGCTCATAAGATTGAAAATACTGAGTTCAAGCTGACTTTGGATGTCACTGATCAGGAATTTGACCACATATGAACTCATCATGCATAGAGTTCAGACAGTTTGTTATGAACATTTTCAAACATTTCCATCTTCTTGACTACCGGAGACCCAACTCCAACATGCACGACCACAAATGTTGACCTGTCCTTTAGGTTCTACTGGCAGTCATTACATTTCCAACTGCAACCAGTTAATATATGAAATCATGCTAGCAACAATGCAGTCATTATGTGTGTTGTGTGTTGCAGGTAATAAGCCTCAACTATGCACAGGAATGGGCTGTGTGGTGGAATGCTGTGTCCATTTGTGCAGAGACATGCAGGAGGTTAAAAAAATGTGTAAGGACAGGAGATATGGTGAGACAATGGCAGCCTGTAAGTGGAGTGATTGTGAGGTGGGCATATGGATGACATACTGTGACTAAGTTTAAAGTTCTGGATAGCATTAAAAGGTATTACTGAAGTGTCATCATTCACCACACCCAAAAAAAAAACAGATTGTAAAGCAGAGACATTTCTTCCTGTTTAAGCACCTATGTAATGAAAAAAAACAAAAACAAACATAATTGGTTGCAGAGGATATTACTCCAGTTATGAGATAGTTTTCAATATCCAAAGGGGTTGTATCATACCTCTCAAATAGTAATGGTGCTCTGATTAGGATCATGAAAAAAAGAATATTAACTTGCCAACTGAAACCCCGAACTTCTTCCTCCTGTGGTCAGATAAAGTAGTAACCCCAACACATAACCCAACGATAAAGGTTGTAATGGATTTATTTACCCATTTTTTTTCTTCCAACAAGTGACCAATGTTGATGCCAGTACAAAGGAAATACTATAAACAAATGCATGGAGATAACAAGTGCTTGACCAGAAGCGCTTCTTCTAAAAAAAATGACGAAATCATGGAGATCATTCACAGGTAGAGATTTCAACGTTATAAAACTTCCAAAAATCTGTAGGAACTTTTGCAAGATCATTTTCTAACAGGTTTAACTTTACTGGGCCTTTCAGTTGCCCTGCAGAGGTATGTGGACCTTGATATCTCCACGATTTTGTATCAACCACAACTCTAAATCATCCAATAACCCAATGGAGTTCAGCAGATTTGGGGAGTTTATAGTAGGTCCCATCATGAATCAAAGTTGGGTCACGATGAAATCGTGGCAAAAAAAAAAAAATCTATAAGTAAACCAACATCGAAATGATTGGGTAGACGGATGCAAAACAAAATGCTAACATATTCGAAACATGAATGCATCTGATAAACAGATGATGCTGGATCAATGCTAGCGATATATATGGGCATATATGATAAGAGTGAACGAATGAACTAACAGAGGAGACAAAATGTTGTCAATGAACATAATGATACTGAATAAAGAAATCAGTAAAGGTAATTAATTAGTTAATCAAGAGAAATGAGATGACGAAACAAAAAAATCAATGATGCTAGACGAAAATATCAAGTAGACGATTCTAATAACACGACATGGATGGTTAGATATAAAAACGAATGAATGAAATAGGTCAGCGTATAAGCAGATGCCGATACTTTGTGTGGAGGGATTACACTAATGATAAACGAATACTATGAACCTCATAAAACGAAGAATTGAATATGAACAGGAGATTAGAACTATGGCAGACGATTATGGTCAGCTGATATTCAAAACAGAAACAGTTGAGGAAGAAAACAAAAAAAAAAGAAACAAGAAAACATGAGAATAAAACAGGAATTAGGCGAGCAGAAAGCAAGACAAAATCAGATAAAGAAGACTAACATTAGATTAGATCGAAAAATAGAAAAATTGTAGGGATCAAAAATCCCGTTGTTGTTGCACGGAGATGGGTCGAGGTTACACAAGCAACTCGACCCTATCAATGATGCGCAAATGGGGGTTTAAAAATAAAAGAAAATGTAGAAGAGAAAAAAAAGTACAGGCGAAGAATGCTTACCGGATTTATTGAGCGAAGCCTGAGCTTTTCAAGGAAGAAGCCTTTTGAACGCTGAATGAATCGGGTCCTCGATGGAGCTTCCGCCGTAGGATCTACCTTCTTCAAGCGATAGAAAGAGACTAAAAGAAATATAGAGAAGAAGGGAGGGCGATCTCCAGCCCGTGTGCCACCACCGGTCTGTTGCTCCACCAGAGAAGAGAGAAAGGGGAAAAGAAATCGTGAAGAGGTAGAAAGGGTGAAAGCGGATCGTCGAAGGAGAAGAAGCACATGGGGAGGTAGAAGCTGGGTGAAGCTGTGGGGATTCCTGCGGGCTCTCTTTAAAGATGGGGAAGGAGAAAGTTCGGGAGGGTGGTTGGTTGGAGATGAGCGGAGGAGGAGGGCTTTGTTGGGTTTGTTGGAGATAGGCGGCGATGAAGAGAGCTTCTGCGAGGGAAAAGAGAGAAAGGGAGCCTTCTCGCCTCCCTTCCCCTTACGAGGGTTTCTCAGAAAACCCTAAAAGGAATTTCGATGGGGCCCTCTCATTTTCCAGTTTTTACAAAGAGGGTCCCTCCCCTTTAAAATGGTTTTCTTAAAATGATTTTAAAAGGAGATTTTTAGAAAAGGATATTTTTTAAGAAGGAAATTTTCAAAACTTTTTTCCTTTTCTTTTCTATATTTTCCATATTTTTTTTGATATTTTTGCAAAGATATTTATAAAAGAGAGTTTTCGGAGAATTCGGGTTTTTATTTTTGAAATTTTTCTCAAAGAGGGGATCTGATCCGATTTGGATCAAAATTGGGTCAGAGCTAAGACTTTGGGTCCGAATTCTAACGAATCCAAGGGATGAATGAAATTTTTGGTTAAAAATTTACCCGATTATTCAGAGGATGGAGGTCAGGGGCAAAAAGGTCATTTTTGGATTTTTTGGAAAATTTGGGGTGTTTACAGATGCCCCTCTTTGCTGCTAAGCCGGTTGTAAGCCGAGCTTAGCGGCAAAGAAGACACGCCAAATTTTCTTTTTTTTTTTTTTTAAAAAAATGCCCCAGCCAGAAGGTCTGAACCGAGTGTGGAAGAATTGGCTTTAAAAAGTTTTATTTTTCAGATTTTGTACCTTACTCTGAAAGGGGTTTGGGAAGAGAATGAAATCCTCGAGAATAAAAATATTTTGGACAGAAGAAAATAAGGAAATCGTGATGAGACTTTGGGATAAAGATCCCGAAATAATAAAAGGAGAGATTTTTAAAGAAGTTTCAAGGTTGAGACAAAGATAAGGATTTTTGAAAAGACACAGGCTTAGCCCTTAACCTGGATGGGACGCTTTTGAAAAATACCTCGTGGGACGAGGTTTTTAGGTATAATCTTTATTTGAATGGATATACAAAGCATGGATTCCTTGATGAGGAATACCATGATGGGACTGGGAGAAATACCTCACAAGAATGAGGCAACTCTCTTTGAGAAATATAAAGAATGCTAGGTTGTATCAAAGTAGATATTGAGCATTTATCTCTTTTTTGGATAACTAGAAAATTTTGCCAATAAGATGAAATTGTAATTGATTCAAATGCTTGAAAACGTGCGCGTATGTGCGAAAGATGTTCCCTCTTTTACCTAGAGTATTTCCTCCAAAATGAGGTTAACTCCTTGGATTCTAGAGTTAGATTCAAATTTTAAAGCTGTTGAGTTTCTTTAAGGAAGTTATCCATTTCCTTGACATGAATAGAGAAGAAATACTCTTAATTTCATAAAAGCAAGCAGTGAAAAGACGTTGATGAAAGGATTTCGTATAAGAAAAGATGATTCCTGGCAATTTTGGCAGTTTGATATCCTGAGGCTTTTCCCATAATGATCTTTTTGGTACTCTTTTTGAGACATTGAGCTTTCTTGAGTTTCTACATCATCCTTCATTTGGATGTTTCCTGACTTTTCTCTCTTTTTCGAGGGAGGGTACGTCACAAACTCCGTCATCTTGGAGATGCTTCGATCCTTCTTTTTCTTAGGGATTATATAGGCTCAAAAAATGATAGCAGCAATCAAATATCTTTTAGGGTTTGTCGGGAGGCTCAGCGCAGTCGCCTTCATCTTGGCGGTGATCTGAACGTTCCCTGGAAGGATCCGTCACAAACTCCGTCATCTTGGAGATGTTTCAAATCTTCTTTGGCCCCGGGGGTCTACTCGCTTAATTCGCCTTCATCTTGACGACAATTGAGAGATCCCTTTTGTGGATATTTGATTGAAGCTTGAATGAATGAATGAGGAGATATGGATTGAGTGGATTCTTTTTAACGCTCAGGATATTTCCACTGCCTGATTGCGAGAAAGTCGTCTTAAAGCATGCATCATAGCTATGATCAACATCGATTCGCTTCTAGCTTTTCAACATCATTGAATATTTCTTTTGCTAATCATACCAATGATCTTTCTTGCATCCTCTTGGTTGACCAACAGAGAGAAGATTTGAATTTTCACTCCTTTTCGCAAAAAGGCTTCACCCTTTTGAAAAGAATACTAGAGGTAATATGAGGTGATTCTTTTTGTGCAGTAAAATATTGGAATCAAGACATATTTTAGCAAATTGGCAAAGTTTTCGAGAATCCTTTGTGAAATAATCACTCAATATAGATTTTGATAGGACCTCGAGCTGAACATTTTTTATTTTTGGCAATCTTGATCAGTAAAACTGGGTTTTACGAGGCCAACTTAGAGAATGAGGTTAGGTAAAGAATTTTGGTAAAGAATCTTGTGAAAGAATTGGTAAAGAAATTTTTGGTAAAAAGACTTTGGTAAAGGACCAATGCTAAACTGGAATTTGAGAAGGATTTTGATAAAGGAAGATTTTGGTAAAGGAAGATTTTGGTAGAAGACTTTTGGTAAAGGATTTTGGTAAAAAGACTTTGGTAAGGACCAGTGCTAAATTGGAATTTTGAAGGACCAATATACACATTGGAATTTTTGAAGGACTGATTGAGATTTTGAAGGAATAGCGTAAAACTGGAATTTTGAAGGACCAATTTGTGAAAATTGGAATTTTGAAGGACCAATGTATACATTGGAATTTTGGAAGGACCAATTCGTGAGAGTTGGAATTTTGGAAGGACTAATGTAAACATTGGGATTTTGAAGGATCAATTGGGATTTTGAAGGACCAATTCATAGAAATGGAATTTGGAAGGACCAATGAAAATATTAGAATTTTGACTAAGGACCAATAGGAATTTTGAGGGACCAATTCATGGAATTGGAATTTGAAAGGACCAATGTAAACATTGGAATTTGATGAAAGACCAATTGGAATTCGAAGGACCAGCGTGAAACTGGAATTTTGAAGGACCGATTTGTGAAAATTGGTATTTTGAAGGATCAATTGGAAATTTTGAAGGACCAATGTAAACATTGGAATTTTGAAGGACCAATTGGGATTTTGAAGGACCAATTCATAGAATTGGAATTTGGAAGGACCAATGGAAACATTGGAATTTGATGAATGACCAATTGGAATTTGAAGGACCAGCGTGAAACTTGAATTTTGAAGGACCAATTTGCGAAAATTGGAATTTTGAAGGACCAATGTAAACATTGGAATTTTGGAAGGACCAATTCGTGAGAGTTGGAATTTTGGAAGGACCAATATAAACATTGGGATTTTGATGAAGGACCAGTGTTAAACTGGATTTGGAAGAACCAATGTGAGAATTGGATTTTGACGAAGGATTTTGATGAAGGACCAGTGTTAGACTGGATTTGGAAGGATCATTATAGAAGGCTGCGCTGCTTCTATGAATGGTTTCAGGATTATCCCTTATCCTGAACGGGAATGAAGGGAGAATAAAACTCAATTTGGATATTCAAAGAGATGGAATATATAAAAGGGAAAACCCGAGTCGGAACCCAGATTTTTAAGATAAAAGATAAAAGAGAAAATTGAGTTTTGAAAACTTAAATTTCTAAAGAAACAATTGTTTTCCAATGCGAGGATTGGATTCAAAAGGAAGTCCGAGTCGGAACTCGGAACTTCAAATGAAAAATAATAGAAGAAAAACCCGAGTTGAAATTCGGTTTTCTAAAAAAATGATTGATTTCCAATGCGAGGATTGGATTCAAAAGGAAGTCCGGGTCGGAACTCGGAACTTCGAACGAAAAATAATAGAAGAAAAACCTGAGTTAAAACTCGGTTTTCTAAAGAAATGATGGATTTCCAATGCGAGGATTGGATTCAAAAGGAAGTCCGAGTCGGAACTCAGAACTTCGAACGAAAAATAATAGAAGAAAAACCCGAGTTGAAACTCGGTTTTCTAAAGAAATGATGGATTTCCAATGCGAGGATTGGATTCAAAAGGAAGTCCGGGTCGGAACTTGGAACTTCGAACGAAAAATAATAGAAGAAAAACCAGAGTTGAAACTCGGTTTTCTAAAGAAATGATGGATTTTCAATGCGAGGATTGGATTCAAAAGGAAGTCCGAGTCGGAACTCAGAACTTCAAAAGGAAAGATGAAAGGGAAGACTCGAGTCAGAACCCGAATCTTTAAAAGAAAAGGATAAAAGATAAAAAGAAACGATTGGTCCAATCAGAACCAAAGGGAAGCCCGAGTCGAAACTCGAAACTTCAAAAGAAAAGATAAAGGGAAAGGCTCGAGTCGGAACCCGAATCTTTAAAAGGAAAAGATAAAAGATAAAAGATAAAAGAAAACAATTTGGTTCAATCAGAACCAAAGGGAAGCTCGAGTCGGAACTCGAAACTTCAAAAGAAAAGATAAAAGGAAGACCCGAGTTGGAACCCGAATCTTTAAAAGGAAAAGATGAAAGATAATTAAAATTGATAAAAATGGAAGATGATTCAGGTTTATCCCTTGACTTGAAAGGGAAATGAATAAAAGTTGACAAATTTGACAAAATTAACAAATAGGTTGGTAAAGGATTGAAAGGATTGATAAAGAATGACAAAGAATCAATAAAATTGATAAAAGTTGATAAAGAATAAGAATTAATAAAGAATTGGTAAAAATCTGGCACAAATTGGTGAGAATTGAAGGAGAATTGATAATGCTTGAAAAGATGATAAAAGACTTCAGGACTATCCCTTACCCTGAAGGAAGAAGGACCTCGTAGGACGAGGTTCAGGTTTATCCCTTAACCTGAGAGGGAAATTCAGGTTTATCCCTTAACCTGAGTGGGAAATTGAATAAAATTTATAAAAATGGAGAAGAATTTAAAGGAATTTATTTTGAACAAGAATTCTCACAGGTAGCATTGGTGCTCCTATGAGGGGTCTCAGGATTATCCCTTGTCCTGAATGGGAATGAAGAAGGAAAAAGAAATGCCTCATGGGAAAGAGGCATCAGGTTTATCCCTTAACCTGAAAGGGTAATTTTTGAAAATAAGAATTTGACAAGAAAAATTAACAAAATCAATGAAGGATCAATAAGATTGACAAAATTAATAAAAAATTGGTAAGACTGATAAAATTGCCAAACAAATAATAAAAAGAAGGAGTTGATTGAGAAGAAAAGGAATTTTGTTTGATCCTGCCTGCAGGTGGGATCTTTTAAGAAGTAGGAAAAGAATACAAGGAAATCATTTTTGAAAAGAGGATTAACTGCGAGAGCTTGATTTTTGAAGGGGGATCATTCACGAGAGATCATCATGAAGGTTAATTTTTGAAGCAATGATTTGAAAATCAATTTGTAGAAAATATGATCAACACGAGGGTTGATGTTTGAATGCGATGGTTTGAAAAACTTATTTTTTTGAAAACACGATCAACTCGAGGGTTGATTTTTCAATGCAACGGTTCAAAAACCTATTTTCATTAATATGATCAACACGAGGGATGATTTTGACAAAGGTTGGACCAAAGAATATTTGAACTCTTTGGTCATCATAATGAAGACTTTCAAAATTTCATGATTTTTGGAAAAACCCTCATAGGTAATATCATTTCTCTCATGAATGATGTCAGGATTTTGCCCCGCATTATGAAAAAGAACAGGAATTTAATGACAAGAGAATATTTTGAAGTGTAAACGTAATTTTTAACAAAAGATGCCCCAATATGGCGAAAGAAGTAAGAATTGAACACAAAGGTATGAAGAAAATTGATATTTCATTTATAAGTAACTACTGAAAACAAGAACTTGACTATTTACAAGCATGTGACCCAAAAGATCACAAAAGACTAGGGCTGACTTGCCCCTACAAGACGACGGGAAAAAGTAAAAGGAAGAAAGCAAAGAAAAAAAGCTTTGATATCATCAGTTCTTTGAGTGATCTGGGAAAGGCTTGGTCAGGACGGTGGGCTGCTCTTCTTCTTCGTCCTCTATTAGAAGATTTTTATCAATGCAGTCCTGGATGATGTTCTTTAGGACGAAGCAATGCTCGGTGTCGTGCCCCACTGCTCGGTGAAACTTGTAGAACTTGTCCTTCCATTTTCCCAGGGAGACCGAAGGATCAGCAACTCTCGGGAGTTTAATCATATCTTTGCTCAGCATATACTCCAAAACTTGTTCGAGGGACTGTTCCAGAGCAGTGAATTGGCGGTCATAACCCCAACCTTCATGTTTTATCTTTTCCTTCTGCTTGGCGAGAACTGGCTTGTCATTCTGCTTGAAGGTTTCCTTTTGCTGACCCATCTGCTTGATCTTGTTATCTTTGCTACCACTGCCCCCAGAATTAGCCGAAAATGTATAATTCACTTTCTTTTTGAGGTCTTGGCCGCCCTTGATGAGAGTGATGCCCTCATAATTTCCATTGTCCATTCCCATTTCGAGCCACTCAGCTCGTTCGATAAGCTCTATGAATGATTTTGATGGGTAAGTAGAGATGAGGCTTCTAAGAGGCTGAGAAAAATTGTTCAGGATAACTTGGAGTGCGTGCTCCTCTGAAATGGGGGTTCTCATCTTGTTGCAGGTATCCCTCCACCTCCGAATGAAGTCTACAGCCTTTTCCTTATCTCCTTGTTTCAGGTTATACAGGTGATTGAGGTTTGGAAGTGCCTCAGTGTTGAACATCAATCTTTCCACGAACAGATTAACAACCTTGTCAAAATTTTGCAGCTCGACAGGATTGATATGCTCTGCATACCATTTTGCGGCTACGCCTTCTAAGCTGTGGGGAAAGCACAAGAAGAGGGCTCGATTGTCTTCACTGAATCTGGCATATTTGGCGAAGAACATTGCGAGATGGGCCTTTGGGTTGCCAGACCCATCGAACTTAATAAATTTATGGGGGAGATCTTCCAAGCTGCTGTCCCCATCTAAACCAAGGTAGAAGTCCTATCTGGTATATACCCTCTTTCCCTTATCTCGGATCTGTAGGTCTTTGACCATCTTCGTCAATATTTGAACTGAGTCTTCCGCCGGGACTCCATCTTTAGGCTTGTTGACTGATTCAGGTTCCTCTGCCACCATCTTGACTTGTCGCAGATGTTTTGGGACGAACACAAACTGTTCTTCCTCGGAATCCTCATATTCTGACTCTGTACCTTCAGAGGGGCTGTCTTGCTGAACCTTCTTCTTGCTGATCCTGACATGCTTCTTCACTGGCTTCCTTTTGACCTTGGTTTTAGAGGATGTTTTCTTTGAACCTGCCCCAGCTTGCTCAGACATCATTTTTGCCATCATCTTCTGAAAGATTTTATACATCGCCGGGTCGACATCATCCTCATCTGAATCATGTTTTCGGGACAATCTGGAAGAGTTCATCTCTTCCACTTTGTTGTTATCGCGCTGCTGAGCTGCCCTTCTCTCTGCTCTCGTTTGAACCATGATTGGAACTGTTGGTGTTTTCTGGCGAATAAATGAAAGGTTCAGATCAAAGAAATTTTGGAAGGAAAAAAGATAATGAAAGAGAATTTTAAAGAGATCTCTCGATAAAAGGATTTTATATGAAGAAGATGGAATATACGAGGAAGAGTATTTTTGAAGATGACAAGACCTTGAATATTTTTGAAAATTGCAGGCAGGATCAAAAGAATTTAAATAAATCAGAAGAAGAAGAATACGCCTGGACTTTTGAGAGATAAGGGAAAGAATTTAAAAGAATGTCCAGGGTTTAAGAAATTTATGAGAGAATAAAGAAATAAGAAATATACCAGCCTGGATTTTGAGAAAATAAAAGATTTTTTATAAAATAAAAATCCAGGGTCTTGAAAGATGAGAATTTTCAAGATAATATCTACAAAAGAATCAATTTATACAAGCAATGATGCACAAAATAGCACTCCCTAGAAGCTGACTCTAAATGCAAATTTTGAAAAGGCTCGTAGGACCTTAATCCTAACTCTAAGGTTTAGATCATCTGATTCCGATCAAGATACGCCGATATACTCAAGCCGAAGCTCGAAGTACGTGGCATAGAAATATTTCTCCGGTTCTAAGGTAATGGCTTCCCAACATCCTTGAGCACCTACCGATATACCTCGGACTATGGCCCTTAGGTACGTGGTAGGGGGGCACGAACCCAAATAAGTGGTCCAGTTGTGAGGCTCTCTCCCGAACTATGGTTCAGTGAGACAGCCCAGCAACGTGAAGACCGGGACAATGTAGGTAAGGAGGTTTTCAAAAATATGCTCAATATGCAAGAAATCAGATGACTCTAATGCAAGTCCTAAAGAGATAAATAAAAATGAAGAGAAACATACACTTGCATACATTGTTTTTGCATTCAATCCCTAGAATTGAGGAGAGTTGTATTTCAGACCTAAGTCTAATGTGAGCATGGAATAATCTCCTCAATATGGTCCTACCAAACCATACTTATATCCTATATGCAATGATGTCAGCTTAGGACAGAGTCTAGGCTCCTAAGGTTTGCATGGAGAATATAGCTGACATAGAAAGAATAAAGACTTAGATGATATTACAGCAAAGCAAAAGCGTAGATTCAACCGGACGAAGACGAGTCCCATCACGGTCGCCAAACCTGTGATCATCACAAAATTTTTCCTCTTTCGGGGTTTTTCTCTCTTCCTTCTCTTTTCCTTTTCTAACATCTATTTTCCTCCTTTTTAAAGGAAGAAGAATAAAAAGATAGAAAAGAGAAAGAGAAGAGAAAAGAAAGAAAGAGAAAGAGAAAGAGAAAGAGAAGAGGAACTATTTTGCGCGGTCTCACTTGACCTTGATTTGAAAAGATTTAAAAGATTACTCGCCTTCGTTTTTGAAATATTTGCGGGAAAACTGGGAGACGGAATCCGCTCGTCGGTATGAGGTTCGATCGTTCCTGGTGCCTTTACCAGGGGTAATCGAACCAAGGGTCGAATTAATGCCTTTTGCTTTGCCTAAATATAATCTAAGAATTTATTCTAACTCTAAATGCACAAAGAATCATACTTGTGCAATGCAAGGATGTATGCTCTTTTGAAAATTGATTTAGAAATTTCCAAGCATTCTGAGATGAACTTGGTAAAGGAGTGAAGAAATGATTTAATCTAACTTAGAAGTTGAGATAGATCAGAGGAGTTCTAAGTTTTTGAAGTAAATCAGGATTGGAAGAATAAATGAGAAAGAATGACTTGAAGCTATGAAATGAAAGGAAATGAAGTTTCAAAGTAAAAAATGGACTTTGAATTTGAATTTGAATTTAAGAAAGGAAAATGAATACTTGAAATGGAATTGAATTTTGATTTTTAAGTTTGGAATGGATCTGAGATAGTCAAATGGTATTTAAGAATAGAAATGGATTTAGGGAGTTCAGATGAGATCTGAAAATGGAATTGGATTTGAAATATAGAATTGAGAATGGAATTGGATCTAAAGATGGATTTAAGATATGAGATCTGAGATCCGATATAAAATTGGGTTCTGGATCCTAAGATGGATTTGGATCTAAAGTTTAAGATTCAAAGTAGAATTGGATTCCGGATCCTAGGATGGATTTTGGATTTGTAATTTGAGATCCAAGGTGAAGTTGGATTCTGGATTCTAACATGGATTTGGATCTGTATTCTGAAATCCAATGTGGAATTGAATTTTGGATCCTAAAACGGAATTGGATCTGAAGTCTAAGATCCAAAGTGAAATTAGAGTCTGGATTCTAAAGGGGAATTGGATCTGAAGTCTGAGATCCAAAAGTGGAATTGGACTCTGGATCCTAAAGAGGAATTGGATCTGAAGTCTGAGATCCAATATGAGTGTTGAATCCTGGGTCCTAAAATGGATTTGGAGTTACATTCAGAAGATGAATCAAGAACTTCCAAGTTTAAATTGAACTTGAAAAATGAGATTTAGAATTTGAATATACAAACGCATTTCAAGGTCAAATTAGACCTTGAATTTTTGAGTTTGGAATTTAGAAGATGAATCAAGAGTCTCAAAGCTAAAATTGAACTTTGAGTTTGATTAGGGTTTTGAATATAAAATGAATTTGGAGTTTTCAAAGTCAAATTGAACTTTGAAATCTGATTTGAATTTGAATACAAAAATGACTTTGAAATCTCAAAGTTAAATTGAACTTTGGGATTAAAAATGAAATTGAATTTGAAAATGAAAGGATGAATTGGGTTTTATAAGAATAGATTGAGGAAGATATTTACATCACTTGGAGTTTTTGAAAAAGGAGTTTTGAAAATATGATGCAGTTCTATTCTAAATGATGAATGAATTTAAAGAATTTGAAATTGGATTTTGAAAAGCTATTTCATTCCTTGGATGAATTAAAATAAGATTGAAGATATAATACATCCTTGACTATGGTCATTGGATGTATTATATAATAATCTATGTTTAAATTCAAGTAAAGAATGAAACACATTTGGTGCTTTTATAGAATTTAAAATAAAATTAACTCTCAATATACCCTGACTATGGCCATTGGTATATATTTTGAATTAATTTTAAGTTAAATTCTGATAAAAGAAGAAAATATTTAAGGAAAATATGATGAATTTTGAAAACGGATCCAGTGTGGATCCAATGTTGTTTCGTAAAAGATAAAAATGCTAAGTTTTGTCCACACCCTGACTATGGCCATTGGTGTGGATCATCAACTTAGTATCAATTACCTCTTACGAAACGGTGCACGTGCCATTCGTGTTTCACCATTGTGAGAATTTTGAGGAATAAAGGAAGAAATGCATGAATACAAGTAGTTCAATGCCTTTTACAATGCTCACTCATTCTATCTAAGACTGGAAATGTAGAGTCTTCATCATCTTATTTATTTACAACAATTGGATTTGAGAACATCAAAAAATATTTTGATCCTATCCTTCCTTATATTCCTGCTAGATAGAATTTGCACAAAAGGAGATGAAAAATATGAGTGTAAATGATTATCCAAAATCTTACACAGATGCTTGATTTATATATGGCCTACCCTGTATTTATGAGAAAACGCACATATATGTAGAAATATATGTACGCACGAAGAAAGAAGGAATTTACAGTGGTTCCTGTGAACCACTTGTAAAAGAATGCTAAAAATATGATGATTATGATAGTTCAAGAATGAACTATCATAAAGATAAGAGAAGAATTTGCAGTGATTCCTGTGAACCACTTGTAAAAGAATGATAAAAATATGGTGATTATGATAGTTCAAGAATGAATTATCATAAAAATAAGAGAAGAATTTACAGTGGTTCCTGTGAACCACTTGTGAAAAAAGAAATGATAAAAATATGATGATTATGATAGTTCAAGAATGAACTATCATAAAGAGAAGAGAAGAATTTACATTGGTTCCTGTGAACCACTTATAAAAGAATGATAAAATATGATGATTATGATAGTTCAAGAATGAACTATCATAAAGAGAGGAGAAGAATCTACAGTGGTTCCTGTGAACCACTTGTAAAAAAAGAAATGATAAAAAAAATATGATGATTATGATAGTTCAAGAATGAACTATCATAAAGAGAAGAGAAGAATTTACAGTGGTTCCTGTGAACCACTTATAAAAGAATGATAAAATATGATGATTATGATAGTTCAAGAATGAACTATCATAAAGAGAAGAGAAGAATCTACAGTGGTTCCTGTGAACCACTTGTAAAAAAAAGAAATGATAAAAAAAATATGATGATTATGATAGTTCAAGAATGAACTATCATAAAGAGAAGAGAAGAATTTACAGTGGTTCCTGTGAACCACTTATAAAAGAATGATAAAATATGATGATTATGATAGTTCAAGAACGAACTATCATAAAAAGAAAAAGGGATTATAGTGGGGATTAATAATGAACATCATACTGTTGTGGCACTTGGCATGATTATGAAAACGTGATGAATCACCGCAGTGGTGCTGTGAAGGTGGCTGTAGGAAATTACAGCAACTGCTGTTGATATGAATGGTGGTGGCTGTATGTTAGTAGATGTAGCAGTGCCATGGTGCAAGTGGGGTGAGTGCTATGCTGAGGATGAAAAGAAAGAGAAAAAAAAAAGAAAAAAAGAAAAAAAAGAAAAACTATGCTTTATACATACACTTATGTATATAAAGAAACTAATGCCTGTAACATGTCAAAAAAAAAAGAAAGCTACTCCAGTAAGCAAAGTTTTGAGGAGTTTTTCCATTCACTCGAGCAGCTCATGTATGAGTAAATACAATATAACCATATGCTATTTTCATTTTGGGCTGCTCATAAGATTGAAAATACTGAGTTCAAGCTGACTTTGGATGTCACTGATCAGGAATTTGACCACATATGAACTCATCATGCATAGAGTTCAGACAGTTTGTTATGAACATTTTCAAACATTTCCATCTTCTTGACTACCGGAGACCCAACTCCAACATGCACGACCACAAATGTTGACCTGTCCTTTAGGTTCTACTGGCAGTCATTACATTTCCAACTGCAACCAGTTAATATATGAAATCATGCTAGCAACAATGCAGTCATTATGTGTGTTGTGTGTTGCAGGTAATAAGCCTCAACTATGCACAGGAATGGGCTGTGTGGTGGAATGCTGTGTCCATTTGTGCAGAGACATGCAGGAGGTTAAAAAAATGTGTAAGGACAGGAGATATGGTGAGACAATGGCAGCCTGTAAGTGGAGTGATTGTGAGGTGGGCATATGGATGACATACTGTGACTAAGTTTAAAGTTCTGGATAGCATTAAAAGGTATTACTGAAGTGTCATCATTCACCACACCCAAAAAAAAAAAAACAGATTGTAAAGCAGAGACATTTCTTCCTGTTTAAGCACCTATGTAATGAAAAAAAACAAAAACAAACATAATTGGTTGCAGAGGATATTACTCCAGTTATGAGATAGTTTTCAATATCCAAAGGGGTTGTATCATACCTCTCAAATAGTAATGGTGCTCTGATTAGGATCATGAAAAAAAGAATATTAACTTGCCAACTGAAACCCCGAACTTCTTCCTCCTGTGGTCAGATAAAGTAGTAACCCCAACACATAACCCAACGATAAAGGTTGTAATGGATTTATTTACCCATTTTTTTTCTTCCAACAAGTGACCAATGTTGATGCCAGTACAAAGTTAATACTATAAACAAATGCATGGAGATAACAAGTGCTTGACCAGAAGCGCTTCTTCTAAAAAAAATGACGAAATCATGGAGATCATTCACAGGTAGAGATTTCAACGTTATAAAACTTCCAAAAATCTGTAGGAACTTTTGCAAGATCATTTTCTAACAGGTTTAACTTTACTGGGCCTTTCAGTTGCCCTGCAGAGGTATGTGGACCTTGATATCTCCACGATTTTGTATCAACCACAACTCTAAATCATCCAATAACCCAATGGAGTTCAGCAGATTTGGGGAGTTTATAGTAGGTCCCATCATGAATCAAAGTTGGGTCACGATGAAATCGTGGCAAAAAAAAAAATCTATAAGTAAACCAACATCGAAATGATTGGGTAGACGGATGCAAAACAAAATGCTAACATATTCGAAACATGAATGCATCTGATAAACAGATGATGCTGGATCAATGCTAGCGATATATATGGGCATATATGATAAGAGTGAACGAATGAACTAACAGAGGAGACAAAATGTTGTCAATGAACATAATGATACTGAATAAAGAAATCAGTAAAGGTAATTAATTAGTTAATCAAGAGAAATGAGATGACGAAACAAAAAAATCAATGATGCTAGACGAAAATATCAAGTAGACGATTCTAATAACACGACATGGATGGTTAGATATAAAAACGAATGAATGAAATAGGTCAGCGTATAAGCAGATGCCGATACTTTGTGTGGAGGGATTACACTAATGATAAACGAATACTATGAACCTCATAAAACGAAGAATTGAATATGAACAGGAGATTAGAACTATGGCAGACGATTATGGTCAGCTGATATTCAAAACAGAAACAGTTGAGGAAGAAAACAAAAAAAAAAGAAACAAGAAAACATGAGAATAAAACAGGAATTAGGCGAGCAGAAAGCAAGACAAAATCAGATAAAGAAGACTAACATTAGATTAGATCGAAAAATAGAAAAATTGTAGGGATCAAAAATCCCGTTGTTGTTGCACGGAGATGGGTCGAGGTTACACAAGCAACTCGACCCTATCAATGATGCGCAAATGGGGGTTTAAAAATAAAAGAAAATGTAGAAGAGAAAAAAAAGTACAGGCGAAGAATGCTTACCGGATTTATTGAGCGAAGCCTGAGCTTTTCAAGGAAGAAGCCTTTTGAACGCTGAATGAATCGGGTCCTCGATGGAGCTTCCGCCGTAGGATCTACCTTCTTCAAGCGATAGAAAGAGACTAAAAGAAATATAGAGAAGAAGGGAGGGCGATCTCCAGCCCGTGTGCCACCACCGGTCTGTTGCTCCACCAGAGAAGAGAGAAAGGGGAAAAGAAATCGTGAAGAGGTAGAAAGGGTGAAAGCGGATCGTCGAAGGAGAAGAAGCACATGGGGAGGTAGAAGCTGGGTGAAGCTGTAGGGATTCCTGCGGGCTCTCTTTAAAGATGGGGAAGGAGAAAGTTCGGGAGGGTGGTTGGTTGGAGATGAGCGGAGGAGGAGGGCTTTGTTGGGTTTGTTGGAGATAGGCGGCGATGAAGAGAGCTTCTGCGAGGGAAAAGAGAGAAAGGGAGCCTTCTCGCCTCCCTTCCCCTTACGAGGGTTTCTCAGAAAACCCTAAAAGGAATTTCGATGGGGCCCTCTCATTTTCCAGTTTTTACAAAGAGGGTCCCTCCCCTTTAAAATGGTTTTCTTAAAATGATTTTAAAAGGAGATTTTTAGAAAAGGATATTTTTTAAGAAGGAAATTTTCAAAACTTTTTTCCTTTTCTTTTCTATATTTTCAATATTTTTTTTGATATTTTTGCAAAGATATTTATAAAAGAGAGTTTTCGGAGAATTCGGGTTTTTATTTTTGAAATTTTTCTCAAAGAGGGGATCTGATCCGATTTGGATCAAAATTGGGTCAGAGCTAAGACTTTGGGTCCGAATTCTAACGAATCCAAGGGATGAATGAAATTTTTGGTTAAAAATTTACCCGATTATTCAGAGGATGGAGGTCAGGGGCAAAAAGGTCATTTTTGGATTTTTTGGAAAATTTGGGGTGTTTACAGATGCCCCTCTTTGCTGCTAAGCCGGTTGTAAGCCGAGCTTAGCGGCAAAGAAGACACGCCAAATTTTCTTTTTTTTTTTTTTTTTTAAAAATGCCCCAGCCAGAAGGTCTGAACCGAGTGTGGAAGAATTGGCTTTAAAAAGTTTTATTTTTCAGATTTTGTACCTTACTCTGAAAGGGGTTTGGGAAGAGAATGAAATCCTCGAGAATAAAAATATTTTGGACAGAAGAAAATGAGGAAATCGTGATGAGACTTTGGGATAAAGATCCCGAAATAATAAAAGGAGAGATTTTTAAAGAAGTTTCAAGGTTGAGACAAAGATAAGGATTTTTGAAAAGACACAGGCTTAGCCCTTAACCTGGATGGGACGCTTTTGAAAAATACCTCGTGGGACGAGGTTTTTAGGTATAATCTTTATTTGAATGGATATACAAAGCATGGATTCCTTGATGAGGAATACCATGATGGGACTGGGAGAAATACCTCACAAGAATGAGGCAACTCTCTTTGAGAAATATAAAGAATGCTAGGTTGTATCAAAGTAGATATTGAGCATTTATCTCTTTTTTGGATAACTAGAAAATTTTGCCAATAAGATGAAATTGTAATTGATTCAAATGCTTGAAAACGTGCGCGTATGTGCGAAAGATGTTCCCTCTTTTACCTAGAGTATTTCCTCCAAAATGAGGTTAACTCCTTGGATTCTAGAGTTAGATTCAAATTTTAAAGCTGTTGAGTTTCTTTAAGGAAGTTATCCATTTCCTTGACATGAATAGAGAAGAAATACTCTTAATTTCATAAAAGCAAGCAGTGAAAAGACGTTGATGAAAGGATTTCGTATAAGAAAAGATGATTCCTGGCAATTTTGGCAGTTTGATATCCTGAGGCTTTTCCCATAATGATCTTTTTGGTACTCTTTTTGGGACATTGAGCTTTCTTGAGTTTCTACATCATCCTTCATTTGGATGTTTCCTGACTTTTTTCTCTTTTTCGGGGGAGGGTACGTCACAAACTCCGTCATCTTGGAGATGCTTCGATCCTTCTTTTTCTTAGGGATTATATATGCTCAAAAAATGATAGCAGCAATCAAATATCTTTTAGGGTTTGTCGGGAGGCTCAGCGCAGTCGCCTTCATCTCATATGTGTTCTAAGGCAGTCAAAAAACTGAATATGTGATTATAGCATGCTCATATGTGTTCTAAGGCAGTAAAAAAAACTCTATATGTGATTCTACCATGCTCATATGTGCTCTAAGGCAGACAAAAAACTGTATATGTGATTTTATCATGCTCATATGTGTTCTAAGGCAGTCAAAAACTGAATATGTGATTCTATCATGAATGATATGTGCTCTAAGGCAGACAAAAAACTCTATATGTGATTCTATCATGAATGATATGTGTTCTAAGGCAGTAAAAAAACTCTATATGTGATTATATCATGCTCATATGTGTTCTAAGGCAGTTAGAAAAACTCTATATGTGATTCTACCATACTTATATGTGCTCTAAGGCAGGCAAAAAGCTGTATATGTGATTCTATCATGCTCATATGTGTTCTACGGCAGTAAAAATATTATACTGAAATATTATATAAAAGGTCAGTACTAATAAACAAAATATACTGAAATAAATTATATCCAATGCACCTAAGTTAAGGCAATCAAAGTTACATGAAATCTAACGACATGCAATATATTGCATGAAACTTTCATACCTGAGAGGCACCTGCAATCGAAGTTCTCCTGTTCAGCAAAAAACTGTTGAACTCAGATAGGAGAACGTTGGCTATGGTTTCATGAAAGTAGTCACGCATTGTGTCCTTAACGATCTGGCGTACATCATCACCGGAAAAAATAGGATGCTGCTTGGAGCTTATGTCGGCGGAAGAAGTCTGTGAGTCGTGACTGGAGGAAGCAATGACAAGTGAGGTGTTCATATTACTCCCAAACCCGAACACACGACCCTTTTTGGGTTCACCTGCTGCAGTCACCCATGCTGTAGGATCAAATGATAGATGCTGAGTAGAGTCATCGCCATATCGCTCTACCATCTGTTGCTCATATGCCTCTTACAAAATAATGTTTACAATATGCATTAATAATTAAGAATTATAAAGAAAATGGTAACTTGTATATTACAATGATTATTAATAGAATAAATACATATCGTTGTCGTTCTCGCCTTCTCTGATACGAAGTCGCCTGTGGTCTTCCGTTTATGTGTTTCAACAAATATATCCTTATATGGTAAAATGCCTCCTTTTTTTGCTTCCTGCGAAGTTAAATGATAAAAGATTTAGTTAACAGGTTTGCAACAATACTTATAAAATTGATATTATATATTGATGAGTTACCATTTTCTTCAGGTGACTCCCAAAAGTCTTAGATCCACCTGTGTATAGATGGGCTTTGGGCATTTTCGCTCGATTTTGTGCAGCCTTCGCAGAGCGATTACGAAATGCATCTTCCGACCACTTGTCGCACATTCCCTCCCAATAATCTCTCCTGATAGTAATAGGGCCATGGCCCTTCCACTATAGTGGATCATCTATTCTGCCAGATGTTTTTTTTGCTGCAGTCTTCATATTGTGCAACATGTCTGCAAATCGATTGACAACCACCTTCTGCCACACCTTCCTTGCATCATGTTTCTCCACCGTAGTCGCGAAGCAATTCAAAGCCTATATATATTTTCAAAAAGTTAGTAGACATGACTATAAAAAAAATTAAATATGAAACACATTAACTATGACAAACAACTGTATATCGTGAATGAGGACCACAATCTTCTATCACCTCTTTTGGATACTCTTTTCATTGAGCGACCAGTCCTGATAGATGTTGAAGAAGTGAATTCCTAATCTCGCGTACTACTTCTTTTTGCTCAAACCTCATGCTGCACATGAATTGGTACACAATAAATATCAATATAAAATATTTATAAGATATGTAATAAGTGAAAACAAAATACTTACAGTCGATTATCGATATACACTATTCGAATGAGTCTTTTTGTGTCAGACTGAGAAGACCCTGCATCCTGTGTTGGCTCCTGACTTGTGTGATCAACTGGTGTAGGCGGGTCATGTACAGGCGAAACATCATCTGTAAAAAAATATGTTAGAAATTCTCAGAATGCGCATTTCAACTAATCAAGCATCCAATTAGTTAAATGATATACCTATCACAGGAGCCCGTGAAGATGAAGGCTGGGCCTGGCTACTACTGGGTGAACGACCACTGTAAGCTCCACGAACCATATTCTGACAAATAAAAAATGGCATACAATACATTCAAATAATTCACATCAAGTATTATAATACATTCAAATAATTTAAATCATTCACATCAAGTATTACAATACATTCAAATCATTCACATCAAGTATTAAAATACATTCAAATCATTCACATCAAGTATTGCAATACATTCAAATGATTCGCATCAAGTATTACAATAAATTCAAATAATTCATATCAAGTATTGTAATACATTCAAATCATTCACATCAAGTATTACAATACATTCAAATGATTCACATCAAGTATTATAATATATTCAAATAATTCAAATCATTCACATTAAGCATTGCAATACATTCAAATCATTCACATCAAGTATTACAATACATTCAAATAATTCAAATCATTCACAACAAGTATTGCAATACATTCAAATAGAGGTTTGTATTGCAAGATTTTGCTCACTAGCTTGAGAATTCTTCCTCATCACTTATTTGACTTTCATATTCTTTTTCTCCTTCTTCTTCTTCCTCTTCTTCTTCTTCATTGTTTGCCCATCCACTTGGTATATCATTTGAATCACATTCTTCTATGAATGTTTCATCGGCCAATAGAGATATGACATGCATATCATGCGCAACATCGTGACCATAAGAGAAGTCATGGATATCATCTGATTGATAGTAATCACTGTCTTCAACTAACTTGTCTTTCTGTAACTGATCATACTCAGGGTATAGTTTGGACTTCACCTTGCAAACTGCCCACCATTCATTTCTATCTGACTTTTTTGTACTAAGATATAAAGTATAATAAACTTGTTGAGCTTGCGAGGCTAATATGAATGGTTCATATGCTGCAAACCTTGATTTATGATTCACCTCCACAATGTCTGAGGATTTGTCGAGTCTTGTTGTAGTTGAATCAAACCAATGGCACTTGAATAAAGTTACCATATTATTTATGTCTAAGTCAACTCCATTATTTCCTCTATAACACTGTAGTAATCATGTTCATTTTCACCATAGCTGCTACCATTGACACACACACCACTATTCATCATTGATTTGTTTATATCGTAATCTTTTGTATGGAATCGATAACCATTTACGATGTACCCGTTGTAACATTGCACAACTTTGGTCAGATCATTTTCTAAATCACATATTCCTTGATCTTTAACATCACCATGGAGGACCTACGCACAAACATAAACAATGATTGTGATCACGACCAATTAAGTAACTTAGTGTTGCTTACAAGTACACAATTTATGTTAGCGTCCTTACCAACTGTTTCAACCACTCCACAAACTTAGTTTCACGTTCTTTTTATACTTCTGCATCAGTGAGATATGAAACTTCTCTTCGCAACTCCAGATCAAATCGTCTGCAAACCATAAATACTTATATTACCGAACCATGTATGCACGTATAGAACATAAAAGGATTTATAATTGTGTTGCGTCTACATATACTTATTCGATGTATGGGTCGATCGCAGAACAATTAAAAAGAATATAGATGTGTGATGCGTCTTGCTCTCGATCTGTGATCATGCATATAATTCAGGGTTAATTAACATTAAAATATGCATGATTTTATAAAATAATGTTTCAAAAACCCAATTTTATGTTAGTTTTCGAGTAAATGTGCTAAAATGATTTAAAAATAGAAATTGCATGAAAATTAGTTTTATTTTACATTTTTATGCATATTTTAGTTTTTGTTATAGTCATAGTAGTTTAGTTTTAGTTTTTAATTAAAAAAAAAATTAAAAATAGAGAAAATAGTTTTATATTGTTAATAAAATCATTTTTAAATGTTTGTTTTTTTTAGAATAGTTAGAATAGTTTTTGAGTTTTTTTTATAACTAAGTTTTGTTTTTTTTTTAAAACTTTATAATAAAATGGTTTACATAGCTTTTGATTTTTGAAAACTGAAAAAAAAAAGTAAAAATAAACACAAACCGGTTTAACCGGTTTGCATTTCAAAATAAAAACTGTTACAAACCGGTGAACCGGTTTGAATTGTTTTAAAAACCCAAAAACGAAAATATTTCAGTCGTCTCCCCCTTCCTGAGCCACAGCCCTCTCTTCTTCTCCTTCCTCTCCACTTCTCCTGATCATTTCTTCCCCTTCTCCCTCTTTCTCTCTTCTTCCCTGTTTTCCGGTGGAGAGATTTCCAGCAACGACGGCGGCGTACAGGAGGAGGCCGGCCACTTCTTTTCTAACCCCTCTCAAGGCATGGTGAGTTCTTCCTCTTCTTCTTCCGATCTTCTTCTTTTTCTTCTTCTTCTTCTTCTGCTGGTTCCTTAATGAATTCAGGTTGTATTGCTTTGTAAGAAAAACTAAAAAAAGTTGAAATCAAAACAGAAAGAAAGAAAAAAAAATTTAAACTCGATCATTTCTGTTTCCAAATTGTTTTTTCCGATTTTTGATTTTTGTAATTGATGCTGTAGTTAGATGAATTTTGATTCGAAATTCCAATTTATATTCTGAAATCCATAGTGTCTTTGATTTAAAAACCTGTCACCGGATTACAATACTGTACTTTAAAAATTTTGATCGATCATCTGGATCGATTTTTGTTTTTTTTTGTTCGGTGATAATTTTTCCGGTGATCACTTTTCAAATCTTCTGGAAAGAAAGTTGCCTGTAATCGGAACTATGGATTTGCTGTAGATGCTGCTGGAATCCTCTGCGTTAACCAGAGAGAGACTGATTTTTAAATCAGTTTTACTGTTTTTCCGGTGACTGAATTGTGATTCAGTTTTCTGATTTTCCGGTGGCTAATTGATTTTTACTCATTGATCGATTGTTGAAATTCAATTGAGAGTTGTGTTTTAATGATCTCCAATAGCTGTAACATTTAATTTCCAACTGATTCCACCTGTGTAAGCAAGAAACTCGAGAATTTCAACCGTGATTCATAAAGGAATCTGATGAACTTCAAGGATATTTTTATCATTTTCCGGTGATTACTGTTCATTACATTTTCTGGTGAACAGTACTTCTGTTGGAAATATCAGTGAATGTTTTTTTTTTATCGGATGTCTGAATCCGATGAGTGTGGAAATTACTGATTTTTGAATAAATGAGGAGCTGGATCATTTAGAAACCTGATTTGTGATTAGTTGACCTGGATATTATTTGATCCACATATATTGGTTAAGTTTTTCGGTGATGCTACTGATTGCTGTCATTGTTCAATGATCCTCATTGCAGTTGAAATTTTTGGTGACCATTGATCACATGATCTCAGAATTTTAAAGTGGATGCATGGATTGCTTTTATGTTTACATTTTTGAATCGGTTTAAGTACTATCGAATTTGAGTGCACTATCCGAATTCTGATAATTAGGTGTTAGTTTTTGTTTTTCTTTCGTGTACTGCTCGTGTTTCATTTGAATTGTGCAGGATTGCAAGGGATTGGAGCTGAGGCAATTACGTGACACGACGAAGTACGAAGAATAAATCTTCTTTTTACTTTTTAGTTTAGAATTAGGAATTTAATTGGGTTTGTAAATATTGCACTTTACGCCCTCTGCGAAGGGTATTCATTTGTTGTAATAGTTAGTTGTTTTTACCTTTCTTGAACATTTTACATTTCAAATAATTCGGCAATAAAGATTAGTTTAGATTTGTGTACTTGAATACAAAATATTTCCGTTCCCTGAGTTCGACCCGGTCTCATCCACTAGTGAGAACCGGTTTTTACTATTTGATGTCTGGTTTTCACATGTTTTACATTTAAAAATCTTTTCAAAATTACAACGATTTAAAAGAAGACACCAAATTTTTGGCGCCGTTGTCGGGGAACGACGTAATATTAGTATTCACTTTATTGCCTAGTGTTTGTGTTGCATTTAGGTTTAGAACCATGTATGTGCATATCTTAGAGACGAGCTTACTTTTCTGCACAGCCCACCTATTAGGATCCCCTTAGAGGTGACTGTGTACGATTGGTACCGTACACAGATTTCATATTTCTTATGCATAATCTCTGTTATGTGTAACTGCGTGGTGTTAGTTTAGTTTTTGTTGTTTTTAGTTTACTCGCTTTGTGGTTTGCGTGGTTTGGCCGCTTAGTGCGTTAGTTAGGTAGAAAACCCAAAAGTTAGGACGTGTGCTACACCGGTCTACTCAAAGGTGTACGCAATGGCTGACGATTATCAATTGATCCGTCCTTTGAGGGAGTACTTCATGCCAAATACGTATACTCCCACCTCCTGCATCACGAGACCTGATGTAGGAGCGAGCCATTTTGAGATTAAGGCCAGTGTGATTCAAATGTTACCTTCGTTTTATGGCCTTAGCAATGAGAACCCATATCGTCATCTCGACGAATTCCTTGAGATTTGCTCGACTGTGCGAATCAATAACTTTGGAGATGATGCTATGCGGTTGACTTTGTTTCTGTTCTCTCTCAAATATAAAGCCAAGCACTGGCTAAAATCTCTTGAGACAGTTCATATTACTACTTGGGAAGGAATGCAAAGAGAATTTTTAAAAAAATATTTCCCAATTGGTAAGACGAACCAGTTTCGTAAAGCTATAACCAGTTTTTCTCAAATTGAGGGAGAACAGTTTCACGAGTCTTGGGAGAGATTGAAAAATCTTCTTCGTAAGTGTCCCCATCACCAGGTGCCTCGTTGGCAGTTGGTGCAGTATTTTTATGATGGACTTACTGAAAAACACCGTCAAATGGTTGATTCATCCTGTGGGGGCACTTTTATGCTCAAGAGTGAGGATGAGGCATGGTCTCTATTCGAGACCTTGAGTGAAAACCAGATGCATCATGCTTTGTCTTCACGGCTCGATAGGACTACGTCTCTGTCTAGTGGTCCTAGGAAAATAGGGATTTCCGAAGTTGGGTCTGAGTTAGAATTGCGTACCAAGGTTGACCAGTTGACTAGGAAGTTAGATCAATTCCTAGCCAATTCTTCGAGAAATCCAGTAGAAAGAGTGTGTGAGCTATGTTCTAGCCCTGCACACTGTGTTTCAGATTGTCCGACAGCTCCATTATATCCTGAATTCGTTCAGGAGAAGGTGAATGTTGCCCAAGGTTTCGCTAGATCCATGCATGATTCATTTACACCATCATATAACCCAGGTTGGCGAAACCAGTCCATTTCCCTATCCCATCAGCCCTCCCAGACACATTATAGACCCAGTAACCCTTCACAGGGTTACTCGCATCCCATTTTTTCACAGGTTCATCCCCAGTCTAGTCTACCTTCTCTTCAGGCGCCCATTCCAAGTTTATCATTTCAGGAGAAGATGTTAGAAGCCTTTTCTGATATCAAGGCCACTCTTTGCTCCCATACGCAGTCAATAGCCAAGCTAGAGACTCAAATGAGACAGTTAGCTCAGACATTGAGTAGGCAAAGTCAAAGGAACCTTCATAGTCAGTCTGTTGTCACATCCAAGGGAGAGGATTCCATGTCATTTGACTTGCAACCCACTGCTTCACATCATGAGCAAGTCAAATCTGTTACATCCCTTCAGTATGGGAAGGCGTGTCACTCCACTCAGGAATCGACTCATGAACCTCATATCATTTCTACTGACGAGTCGATCTCCATGATACCTCAACAGAAGGGGCCTTACTCACAACATGCATTATCATCATATACAGGTCCATTATCTCAGCCTTTAGGATCACCGATTGTTTTTAGTAAGCAAGAGGTGCAAATGCAGAAGGTGCTTGACCAAGTCAAGCCTGATCATATTCACCACTTGTCTGAAGTTGCATTCATTGATACTCGGTCGGTCCTAGACTCTCATTTCCTGACCAGTCTCTCAGATGAGACTAATCTCTGTTCTTCACGTCGAGAGAGTTATGATCCTACAGTTAGAGGTAGACGGGATGGAAACACAATGCGTAGTGTCACAGATGACACTCTTTTCTTTATAGAGCCTGACTTCATGTCCATTGATCTCATGGACGATGAAGGTTTTTCCAGGGATCCGTCTGGCTGAGGACGTGAAACTTAGCGCTTTATGGGAGGCAACCCATATTCTGTATAGTATTACATTTGTTGTTAGGATTTGTAGATTTTATTTGGTTTTATTTTTCATTTTCTATCTTTTTCTATGAGTTTCATGTTTTATCATGTATACATTGCATTCATTACATTCAAAGAACATGCATTTTTAATTCATGTCAAGTTGTTTCTACTCTTTTCCCTCATTTATTTCGTCTCATGTGCATTCACTTAGTTTCATATAAGCATGGGGGAATGCCACTAGGACAGTGTCATTCAAGCATGGGGGAAGGTGTAGTTTGCACACCTTGATATTTTTGTTTACGTTCTTGCACATGTTTACACATCTCTCATGAAAAGTAGATTTTTAAAGAAAGAGTTTGAACTTATATGAATGTTATTTCAAATCTGATGTTTTTAGAGGATTTTCAAGCCCCACGAATTTTTTTTTCTGACATAGATCTAAAAATTATGGTTGTTTATGCGGATTTCAAAGAAATGATGATAGATACATGTTAGAATTTATTTTGAATCATAAATATGAATATGCACAGTTCTATTTTTGAAAAACTAAGCAAATGAACAAAAGCGTAAAAATGAGCTCAAAAGTGAAAAAAAAGAAGCATGCGTTAGGTTGTTTGGATAATTCCACAATCCTTAGTAGATGAAACTTAGATGTAAGTTGAAACTTTTAATTCCATTTCGAAAAGGAGAGTGGAAAACTTTGTGATTCTAAGTAACTGAGAACAGATACAAGTTGAAATATTTGACTCTCATGTTATAAAGGTGAATGAAGGAAGTCACTTTTATGTCTTAGTTGATATCTTTCGGTATGTATTGAAAAAGTATAGAAGATATTGACATTGCACAAGGCATAAAAGCAGACCACATGCAAGTTATAAGAGAAAAATAAGTGCGCAAAAAGAAAAAGCGTGAAAAGAAAAAAGAGAGAAAAGAGCTTAAAAAGAAAGAAAAGTTCAATGCTTAGAAGTGTGATTGAGAAAACCTGTGTAGAAAACATATGAGTGAGGATAAGTAAATAATAATATGTTTTTATTGGATTTTCTAAGAATAAAACATAAATAATTGTGATATTTAGAAAAGTAAAAGAAATTCTTTTTCTGTGGTGGTATATAAAAGAATCTAATTATATTTTGATTTTGAAATAACAGGAAATATTGGTAAAAATAAAGTCTTTGATTATCTACTACTTATGAGGATGTGTAATATTATGCATACATGACAGAGATGTTTGTGGGTAGCATCACTGCAAACCCTCACGAGACCTTACTCGTCCACTGGGGTAACCCAGGGGTTGAAAGGGCTTGTTGCATGAGCTAAATGCAACCGTGATTCCTACGAAAGTGAGTTAGGTGATAGTTTGATTTCTTGCATTTTTCTAGTTTGCTCGAGGACTAGCAAAACATAAGCATGGGGGTATTTGATCATGCATATAATTCAGGGTTAATTAACATTAAAATATGCATGATTTTATAAAATAATGTTTCAAAAACCCAATTTTATGTTAGTTTTCGAGTAAATGTGCTAAAATGATTTAAAAATAGAAATTGCATGAAAAATAGTTTTATTTTACATTTTTATGCATATTTTAGTTTTTGTTATAGTCATAGTAGTTTAGTTTTAGTTTTCAATTAAAAAAAAATAATAAAATAATAAAAAATAGAGAAAATAGTTTTATATTGTTAATAAAATCATTTTTAAATGTTTGTTTTTTTTAGAATAGTTAGAATAGTTAGAATAGTTTTTGAGTTTTTTTATAAATAAGTTTTGTTTTTTTTTTAAACTTTATAATAAAATGGTTTACATAGTTTTTGATTTTTGAAAACTGAAAAAAATAAATAAACAAACACAAACCGGTTTAACCGGTTTGCATTTCAAAATAAAAACTGTTACAAACCAGTGAACCGGTTTGAATTGTTTTAAAAACTCAAAAACGAAAATATTTCAGTCGTCTCCCCCTTCCTGAGCCACAACCCTCTCTTCTTCTCCTTCCTCTCCACTTCTCCTGATCATTTCTTCCCCTTCTCCCTCTTTCTCTCTTCTTCCCTGTTTTCCGGTGGAGAGATTTTCAGCAACGACGGCGGCGTACGGGAGGAGGCCGGCCACTTCTTTTCTAACCCCTCTCAAGGCACGGTGAGTTCTTCCTCTTCTTCTTCCGATTTTCTTCTTTTTCTTCTTCTTCTGCTGGTTCCTTAATGAATTCAGGTTGTATTGCTTTGTAAGAAAAACTAAAAAAAGTTGAAATCAAAACAGAAAGAAAGAAAAAAAAATTTAAACTCGATCATTTCTGTTTCCAAATTGTTTTTTCCGATTTTTGATTTTTGTAATTGATGCTGTAGTTAGATGAATTTTGATTCGAAATTCCAATTTATATTCTGAAATCCATAGTGTCTTTGATTTAAAAACCTGTCACCAGATTACAATACTGTGCTTTAAAAATTTTGATCGATCATCTGGATCGATTTTTGTTTTTTTTTGTTCGGCGATAATTTTTCCGGTGATCACTTTTCAAATCTTCTGGAAAGAAAGTTGCCTGTAATCGGAACTATGGATTTGCTGTAGATGCTGCTGGAATCCCCTGCGTTAACCAGAGAGAGACTGATTTTTGAATAAGTTTTACTGTTTTTCCGGTGACTGAATTGTGATTCAGTTTTCTGATTTTCCGGTGGCTAATTAATTTTTACTCATTGATCGATTGTTGAAATTCAATTAAGAGTTGTGTTTTAATGATCTCCAATAGCTGTAACATTTGATTTCCAACTGATTCCACCTGTGTAAGCAAGAAACTCGAGAATTTTAGCCGTGATTCATAAAGGAATCTGATGAACTTCAAGGATATTTTTATCATTTTCCGGTGATTACTGTTCATTACATTTTCTGGTGAACAGTACTTCTGTTGGAAATATCAGTGAATGTTTTTTTTATCGGATGTCTGAATCCGATATGAGTGTGGAAATTACTGATTTTTGAATAAATGAGGAGCTGGATCATTTAGAAATCTGATTTGTGATTAGTTGACCCGGATATTATTTGATCCACATATATTGGTTAAGTTTTTCGGTGATGCTACTGATTGCTGTCATTGTTCAATGATCCTTATTGCAGCTGGAATTTTTGGTGACCATTGATCACATGATCTCAGAATTTTAGGGTGGATGCATGGATTGCTTTTATGTTTACATTTTTGAATCGGTTTAAGTACTATCGAATTTGAGTGCACTATCCGAATTCTGATAATTAGGTGTTAGTTTTTGTTTTTCTTTTGTGTACTGCTCGTGTTTCGTTTGAATTGTGCAGGATTGCAAGGGATTGGAGCTGAAGCAATTACGTGACACGACGAAGTACGAAGAATAAATCTTCTTTTTACTTTTTAGTTTAGAATTAGGAATTTAATTGGGTTTGTAAATATTGCACTTTACGCCCTCTGCGAAGGGTATTCATTTGTTGTAATAGTTAGTTGTTTTTACCTTTCTTGAATATTTTACATTTCAAATAATTCGACAATAAAGATTAGTTTAGATTTGTGTACTTGAATACGAAATATTCCCGTTCCCTGAGTTCGACCCGGTCTCATCCATTAGTGAGAACCGGGTTTTATTATTTGATGTCTGGTTTTCACATGTTTTACATTTAAAAATCTTTTCAAAATTACAACGATTTAAAAGAAGACACCAATCTGTCAAGAGCCTTGATCGGCAACTACCAAATGCATGCCCAAGTGGTTGAAATATCAACAGCTTGTCAGCTACAGTTACTTGTTCTCCATCATTGTTACGAGGCGAACATGTGTAACGTGTTGAAATTTGAGGTTCAAAGTACATAAATGAGAAATTTGAAATCTCTTCTAAAGTGTATGCCTCACAAATAGAGTTGTCTACTCTTGCTTTATTACAAACCTTTTTTTTTGAGGTCAAACATGCATCTGTCAAAAATATTCATTTCAGATTTGAAATATCTGTCATTGAAGAGACAAATATAAGAAAACATATACCTTTCAAATGGGTACATCCATAGATATTGCACAGGAACACCAACCCTTAGTTCATATGGCAAATGTATGATCAAATGTTCCATAACATCGAAAAATGCTGGCGGAAAAATCTTTTCTAGCAGACAAACAATGGTGATGACAGAGTCCTCAAGATTCTTTACATCAGATACTACGACTTTCGATGTGTACAATGTTCTAAAAAATCCACTCAACTCAGACAATACCCCTCATATAGGTTTGTTTAACATACCATGGATTGCTAGGGGTATCAATCGTTGCATAAAAATATGACAATCATGGCTCTTCAACCCATATAACTGTCCATCGTCAATCTTCACAACCCGAACAATGTTAGATACATATCCATCTAAAAATCTCAATTGTCTCAACCATTGACATACATGCTTTATTTGATCAGGTCCAAGCACGTACTTTGCCTTTGGTTTCAGTACTTTGCCATTATACTCTTTGAGTTTCAATTCTGGTCTTTTACATATTACTTTTAAATCCATACGGGCCTTCGGATTATCCTTCATTTTTTCTTTAACATTCATTATTGTATTTAACACATTATCAAACACATTTTTCTCCACATGCATCACATCCAAATTATGTTGTATCAATAGGGTCGACCAATATGGTAGTTCCCAAAAAATAGATTTCTTTGTCCAATTGTGATCCTTCCCAAATCCATGGAAGGGTGTAGAACTGCAGGCATCTGTTAATACATCTGGAAAGTATCACAATCTTCTTAGAATCTCTATGTCAGACAATCTTGTGGATGAACCTTCCATTTCAGTTGTGCCTGCTCTAAACATATTTCTTTATCGTTAGAACGAATGGTCGCTGAGTAGAAATTGATGATGGCACTCAAACCAGCAATGCTTCCTTCCATGCGTCAATCTAAAAGCTTTGGTATCCTCCATGCAGTACGGACATGCCAACCTCCCAAGTGTGCTCCAACCAAATAACATACCATATACAAGAAAGTCACTGATTGTCCATAGAACAACGACCTTCATATTGAAATTTTGCTTTTTGTGGGCATCATACGTGGTAACACCGTCATCCCACAGTACTTTTAGTTCATCAATCAATGGCCTTAAATATACATCAAGATTTTGGCCAGGTGAGGTCAGACCAGGGATCAACATAGACAAGAAAAGATTTGGACGCTTCATACACAAGCTTGGTGGAAGGTTGTATGGAGTTATAAATACTGACCAGCATGAGTATGGAGTTGATCTACCCCCAAATGGATTAAATCCATCTATACATAGACTGAGTCTAACATTTCTCACTTCCATTGCGAAGTTCTGATGAGTACGATCAAAGTGCTTTCAAGCTTCAGCGTCAACAGGATGCGTGATCTTGTCTTTATCGTGTCGAACTTTATTTGCATGCCATCTCATGTGTTTAGCTATCCTTGAAGACATATACAATCGTTGCAATCTAGGAGTGATAGGAAAATAACAGAGCGACTTGTATGAAACTTCCTTTAATCTCATGCTACAATTGCTTCTTGTCTTTGGCTTGAACCAAGGATGCCCACATGACGAACATAATATGTTGTTTTCCTGATCCTTAAAATACAATATGCAGTGATTTGGACAAGCATTAATCTTTTTATACCCGGTACCTAGAGCGTTGACCATAACTTTCGCACGATAGAAATTTTGTGGCAATTTCTCATCTTTGGGAAACATACACTTCACAATCATGCACAAACGGTCAAAACATGATTGACTCAAATTATGCTCGGACTTCAAATTCATTAGTTGAAGAACTGCAGACAAGATAGTGTGACTCTTGCAATCGTTTCAAAGTGGCTCATCAACATCTCTAAGTAAATCATAAAATCTACTAGCTACATCGTTTGGTGATTCTTCATCTACTGCAGTTCTTACATCACTAGGACTCGTAGCAGAACCCAGTTCTGTTCCTGCGACATCAAATATCAAATTCATATATGGATTATCGTGCACCACATTCGCCCGTGCATCAAAATTGTTTCTAAATTCTTCTCTATGAAACGTCCAATTCTGATAATCACTCACAAAACCCTTCATGTATAGGTGATGTCTAACGCCATGAGGTTTTATAAATCGATTATTCTTACAAATCTTGCAGGGACACCTAATCCAACCTATGGGATCCATTGTACTGACATTTGCCATTTTAAATTCAATAAAACTTTCAACACCATCTATATATTCATGCAATAACTCATTGTCCACTATCCTACGGTACATCCATTTACGGTTTGCAGTCATTTTGTCGTATGATGTTACGAATAGTATCCTAACCAGTTAAAATAGAATCATCAGAATGCTATGATGAAGAAAATATCAAATTTATCATGCAATATATGATGTCATACAATCACAAGAATTATGATGCATGCATTGATAACTTAATATTTTCATGTGTAAACTATTCATGACACGATACATTCATTTGAAGCATTCTTTCATTATACAATTTCACATGGAAGCCATAATCAAATTGAAAGTAACTACATGCAAGCATGGATACAATCACATCAAACATTGCAATACATCAAAATCATTCATATCAAACAAATGTCAAACATGTACTTGCAACAAACACACTTCAATATCCCGCTAACTACTATCATGCCTAGCATGAAATCCGTACTCCAAAAATAAGAACACTTCTATTCTCACACATTAAAATCATGCTCAGCATGATCTCCGAGCTCCAACAAAGCAGTCCTAGATATCAACAACTAAGTGAGTGTGTGAACAATAAAGTGTTACATCCAATAAATTAAATAACATGTGATGCGCTTGCATCACTTACTCACCACGAGTATTTACCTGATTTGCATTATTTTTGTCACTTACTTACCACAGATGGCGGGGCACAAGTGAGTTCCATTGAGAAATATGCAAAAAACACTGTGTTAAAATGAAGTCACCACCTGTCGAAAAAAAAAAGCGGCAAATGAAAAAATCTAACATAGGCATTTTATCTAAAAAATGCGGCCCTTCCAGAAGCCGGTCTTTGGTGCACGTATTAGCTCTAGCTTTACTAAAGTTATTCGAGTAGCAGGAACCATCAAACAAACTATAACTGATTTAATGAGTCATTCGCAGTTTCACAGAATGCAGGGGAGCGACCTTCTGCCGGAAACGCAAGCCATTTTCAGTCTTTATTTCGACTTTTCAAAAACTTTGATGTGAGGCCCACTTAGTTGACACCATATCTGGAGGAGTTCTGACTTAGTCAGGACTCTGTGTCGTTTCAAAATTTTTGATTTCAAGTCTACTTTTGAATCTTTTTTGAAAAACCCCTCAGTTTCAAGCTTTAAAATTGTTTTTGAAAATCAAATGGGTCCCACTCGGGGTGGCGCCACATTTGCAGAAGTTAGGGTTAGACTAGGGTTAGTCAGTGTCCTAGTTAGATTAGAAGTTTAGAAGAGTCAAATTTAATTTTTAAAATCCATTTTAACTTTGGTTTTTAACTATTGTTTTTCCAAGTTTTAAATTTGAGTTTTAAAAACCTAATGTGGGCCCACACTTGGTGGCGCCACACTTGAGGTCTTTTAGGTCAATTAGAGGTCTAGGTTATGTGTTAATTAGGTTAAGGGTAGTATGGTAATCATCTAGGAAAATCGCCCCCCCCCCCCCCCCCCACACACACACACATTTGACCTATCTTTAAGAGTTTTAAAACTATGAGAATTCCTCTTAATTAGGTTTAAAATTTTCTATTTAAAGAAGCAAGAGGGGGGGGGGGGTCGACCCCTATTTCTCGCTCACCTCTTTCTTGGAGCTTCTCTCTCCTCTCTACAACCCTCTCCTTCCTCCATTGCAGCTGCAACTTCAAGGTGAGTTACTTAGTAATTATTTCATTATTTTTATTAGTTTTTTTTTGTTTTACATTGAATTTCACCATAGGCGTTTTTCATGATTTTTAACCATGGGTTTCATCTAAGAACACCAAAATCGACCCAAGAAGGTGACCTAACTCAGTTTGATGGGTTTTTCTAGAATTCTAATCCATTATAATCATTTATATTGCTATTTTTTATGTTCTTAACCGATGAAATATGCGTTTTACCCAGTGTTGTGAGAGACGTATGCCTCAGTACCTGAAGCGTACGCCTCAGAGGCGAGGCACACACTCAAGGTACTGAGGCGTGCTAACCCCAAGTGCTGGTGGATCCACCTCCAGAACCCCCTCCTTCATCCCCAAGTCTTCCTCCTCCGCCCGATTCGTCGGCTATGCTAACCCCAAGTGCTGGTGGATCCACCGCCACGTGCCAGTCAACTGCTCCTCCGCCGCTCCCTGCCTCCCCTCCCACTGCTTCACTTCCATACCAGTTGTGAGAGGCGTACGCCTCAGAGGCGAAGTGCAGGCTCAACGCCTCGCTTCGCCTCATCGCATTTAACAACCTTGGTTTTACCTGTTAAATAGGCTAAATCTATATTTTAAAAGGTAAAATCAATTTCAACCATGGATTCTCTGTATTTTTTTTATTCTCTTGTCATATTAATGTTTATTTCATATATTCCAGCATTTAAATAAATTTTGTTATGTTGTTTATGCATTTTCTTATTATTTTCCATGTTTAAACCATAGTTTTTAGTGTTTTATTAGATTTTCATGTGTTTCGATTCTAGGTCTGTAGATATTATGCTATTTTGCATTTAAATCTCTGTTAGAAAATTCGGATTTTTTTATATTTAGTCTGGATGTGTCAGTAAGTCTCTATAAAAAATCAAAGGTTTTTGAAGTCAAGAACCTTGTTAAAAAAATACAAAGTCATACCGTGATTTCTGTTCTTCAAAATCGCTATTGAAATTCAAGTATAACTTGCAGATGCAATATTTCCATCATCCAAGATTCGATTCAAGATCCGTAAATTGCAGTAGCTTTATCTTAATTCCTAGTATTTTTTGTAATTTTATTATATTTTCCTATCACTGTCTGCTATTTTTCCTCTGTCATCAAGTATGATCAACTTCTCAGAACCCGTTATGTTTTATTTAAACCCTAAGCTGATTTGTGTTGATTGTATCTCCCTAACTGGTGGTTTTATAAATGATTTGTAAAAAAGTAAACTCTTTATATATCTGTATGCTATTCACTGCTAAAATTTCAGAATTGTTTGATGACATTTGCTAATTTTCCCTATATTTGCAACTGGAAGTATCTGTTTTGATGTATTCTATATTCGTCAAATTCAAGTACGGATTGCCGGAATGATATCTCCCTAACCGAAAATGATTTTTTCAATCTGTAAAAGGAAGAATCTTTGTTTTTATATCTATTATATCTCTGTAATTTTTTATGAATTTCTATGGTGATTTAGACTTTGATTCGGGTCTGACACTGAAATAAGTATGTGCCCACGGGTAAAAATAGCATATTTTAGGGTTTTATGCAATTTTTGTATTAAAGTTATGTCAAAATTTGATCTTTCTATTTTTAATTTAATTTTAAGGTTATAAGAAGTGCAGATGTTGATTTTTATTGATTTTGGATCTCGTTTGATGCTTGAATGAATTAAATTGTAAAACAAGGTGCCCACAGGATCTCGAAACACTAACAAAATCACAGTTTTTGTGATATTTTTAATTTTTTATATAAAAGTTCATGTTTTTAGGGTTTGTTTATGTTTAAAATCGTGATAGAACACTTCATATTTGATTTGGATTTGTTTTGAGTCTTTTTAAACCCCAAATCCCAAATTTTACCAAAATATTTTTTGAAAAACCCTGATTTCAAGGCCATAGTCTTGTTTTCAGGGGTATTTTTATCATTTTCCCCTAAATTTTGAATTTCAAAGTTGTTTATCTTCATTATTTCTTTAATTTTATTTCATATTTTATTATGTTTATATCAGTGAAATCATGGAAAAGGCTTATATCTAGATAAATCCAATAATTTCCAGATATTACTGGACAAATCTAAAAAAATCCAACATATTTTCACTAACAAGCTTTCTAGTTTTGCAGGGACATTTAAGGATGTATTTTTTTAAATTTCTTTTATTTAAATTCAACTAGTGATGTAAATTAAATTGAATTTGGAATAAGAATTTCAATTTCTGCTTAGATTAGGATTTTGCATTGCATATAGTTTATTCTTCTAATACATATATATGTGTGATGGATGATGATTCATGCATCTTTAAACTCACCATGGTCCACACGAATGGCATGTGCACTAGCTTCTAAGGAGTTGATAAACTCGATCGAGTTCGTATTTATGGCCATAGTCAGAATACGAACAAAATCCAGATTTACCATCTTCTTTTAAGCCACAATTAGCCTACACTCTTAGGCTATTTTCAAAAACCATTGCATATTTCACAGTTTTTTTTTATAAATGTTTTCTCCTTTTAGAATCAAATGAGATACATTTAATCCATATCTGTGGCCATAGTCAGGGATATGAGGCAAATTTATTTCATTGAAGTTCTATAAGGCACATAAAATCTCCTTTTTCAAGCAATTTTCTCAAAATTTCTTTAGAAAATCTCTTATCAAAATCACATTCATGCATCATCTAGGTTTAGATTGCATCATAAACATATTTCACAGAGCCACACGCCTATCTTTTGATGTATTTTCTAAATTCCATATCATAAAATCGATTTTCTCAAATTTGCCCTGATTATCCTCAAAATTGATTTTCTCAAAACCCCTTTGATTTTTTAAAGATCTTTCAGGTATTTCCCAATTCTAATTCACGATTCTTCAAGTTATATTTTCAATTTCCAAGTCCTAACATTTTCAATTTCAAAGTTCAAACTTTTCTTAGGATTATCTAAGTTTCCTTAGAAAGCAACTTCCACAAAACATTTGGATTTCTTCAGAAATCGATTTTTATTTTCTTCAGAAACATTCTCTCAACAAGGCTCACGATTTTCAAAGTGTTACCTTTTTCAAGAATTTTCCAAGTACTTCAAATCTCTAAAGCATGCATCATGTTTTTCAATCAAAATTTTCTCTAAGTCATAGCATATGCCTGATTCTTTGTGCATTTAGGAGATAAAACATCAATATTAGGTAAGTTGAGCAAAGCAAAGTACTAGATTGATTCTTGGTTCAATTACCCCTGGTAAAGGTGCTAGGAACGGTTGAACCTCGTACTGACAGACGAGTCCCATTCTTCAGAATTATCTTGCATTTTAAAATAGAGGCGAGTTATTTTCAAAAACTTTTTTCAAAGGTCAGTTTGACTTGCAAAAGTAAAATTTTGCAATGATAACAGGTTTGGCGATCGAGATGGGACCTGTCTTCGCCTGATCAATCTAATGCTCTACTTTGTTTAAATTATCAAAATCATGTTCTGCAAATGTTAGATTTTATTTCATAATATCATGTGAACCTAGGAGCCTAGATTCAAAGCCAGCTGACATGGATTTCATATAGACTTAGGCATGGTTTGGTAGGACTGATTGAAGAGGCATTATTCATGCTCACTTAGACTTAGAACAAATACAATCCTCCTCAATCTAGGATCTCATTGAAAACAATGTTTTCTTCTCTTAAAATTTTTCAAAATTCTACTTCTTTAGGTCTTAGAGCCCTCTATTTTCTTGCATGTGCTCATATTTCTAAAACACCACCACCTATCTTTACCCGATCTTCACGTTGCTGGGATTTCTTTAAGAACCATAGTTTGAGACAAAGCCCCACAACTGGGTCACTTATTTGGGTTGACGCCCCTCCTGCCACGTACCAAGGGCCATAGCCCAAAGTATATCGGCAGGCACTCAAGGATGTTGGAAAACACAAGCCTAGAACCAAAGAAATTGATTTTATGCTATGTACATCGATCCTCGGCTCGACTATATAGGCATAACATGATTGGACATAGATGATCTGAACCTTAGAGTTAGGATTAAGGTCCTACAGCTATTTCGAAACTTGTGTATCTAGGGTCAGCTTTTAGGGAATACTGTAATATCCAAAATTTGTAATTTGTAAATTCTGAAGATAATTCAAGTCTTAATTCCAATTCATTCTAGATACGAATTATAGTGTTAAAACACTGAATTTTTATGGTTAGTATTATTCAAATTGAAGATTTGGATCTATATTTAAAATCCTAACAAAATTCTGTAGAGGCTTGTCCAAAAACTGGAATCCAGGGACATTTTTGTCATTAATCAAATCATCAAGGATAGCTTAGTAATTTTCCAATCTAGTGGCATTTTTCGATAAAATACTCAACTGTATAAGGTCAAAACAGTAATCTTTCTATTAGAGACGATTTCAGGGAATTAATAAAATTGTCAGGGACAAAAACAATAATTTACCATTTTCAATGGCAGGCTATGTAATTTATTGAACTACAGAAGGACAATTAAGTAATTCTAAATCCCCTTATGGAAATTTTGAAAGATAGGATTGCGCCAAGGTTAAATTAGGTATAAAAAAATAGCAAATTGAATAAAATATGTTATTTTATATTATTTCAATCAAAAGACCATGGTTTTAGAAAACCACTAGCCCAAAACCATGGATAGACCATGGTTTCCCAAAACCATGGGAAAACAAGTGTCACTCATCAGTGAGGAGGTGACACTAACCCTCTCTCTCTCTTTGACACTTGTCAGAAAAAATGACAAGTGTCATTTATAATAAATATTTTATTCACTTTGGTGACAAATTTCACCAAAGTGGGTCCCACAAAGGGGGGACACCCCCTCTCTCTCCTATAAATACCCCCTCACCCCTCTCTCTCTACCCAAGTCCTGAGGTCCCCTCTCTCCCTAAGCTCTCTCTCTCCTACTTTCTCTCTCTACCTTTGAATTTCTCTCTCTAGATTTTAGTTCAAAAACTTTGTCTAATCTCAGATTTTTTCTAAAAAACCTCTTCTATCTCTTTCCCCCTTTCCTTAAGCGAAGTTTGTTCTTCTACAAGAAGCTCCGTCGGATCAAAAACAACCTCGGAAGCGCTAATCACTAAAGGCTGCTAAATTTAGCAGAAAAGTCAATTTTGGATAGCGGAAGCACTGCTCGAATCAACTAAGCAAAGTTAGTGTTCAGAAACTATCTTATGAATTCAAATCCTCCTTCTAAACCCCAATTCTACTTCTTGTGGATTTAAATTTTGGCAATTTTGCCAAAATTTAATCCAAACCCAGCCTCTACGCAAAAGAAACTCTATTCAAATTTTTCTAAAACATTTTTAAATCATCAGAACTACTATAGCAGTAATTCTGGCAAAAATTTTCTAAAAGATTTTGAAAAATAGAGTTTTTATAACAAAAGTTCTGGCAAAATTATTTAAATGATTTATGAAAAGTAGAATTAGTGTAGCAGTAATTCAGACCAATTTTTCTAAATGATTTTTGAAAATTTCAATTATTTTAAATCAAAATTATGACAAAAGTTTTTTAGATATTTCAGAAATCTTGAGTTTATTTGATAGGAATTATATCAAAATTTTTACAACTATTTTAGAAATTTTCAATTTGTATAAAGGAAATTCTATCAAAATTTTCAAAAATCCTTTTTAATATTTGAGTCTAATTTTTGAAAAAAACTTTATTAAAATATTTGTGACGCAAAGTCATGTTTGTATTTTTACAACTCGAATTCAAGTTCAAACCCTTTTTCGAACATTTGAGTTATTACAGAGGAAACTCCGTGGAATTTTTTATGAAAGTTTTATAATCAATTATAAATAAATTTTTAGATTTTTAATAATCCCCTTAAAAAGATATTTCTTTAAATTTATAGAGCAAATACTGCCTGAAATTTGATATAAAAATATTAACTCATATAATGAATTTTATTAGATTAAATCAAAGCACGAGCGCTTTATCCTATTCCCCTTAGTCCTATAAAAAATCAAAGTAAGTTATTCTATCAAAATCTTATAATTTTATATTAGACATGCTTTTGATTCATGTTTTTGATTCGTGTATGATTATTTAAATTTGATTCATGATCAAATGCGTATTTCAATATCTGCATAAATTAAGTACATGTTTTGGTTTCAAATCTTAAGATTTTAAATCAAATACTATGGTTAAGATATTGATGAAAAGAAGAATTTTGTATAGCATGTTGATTTTTGAAAGATTTTATTGTTGCATGAGTCATGTCTACACAAACTTAATTTCCGCCTTCATAGGCGAATGCTCGTTTTATAGAGCAAAATTCTGGATGGGCTGGGTACATATGACCCGTGTATATTTAAAAAAAATGATTTGGCTATTGAAGCTAGTTTTGAAAGTATTAAAAGTCCTATAAAAGAATCCTTCATGCTCATCTAGGTTTAGCCTACCCTAGAAGGGGTAGTGGTACAATCAGTTGTGACAATGTGAAGATGATGATTTTTGGGAGCAATAGATTCCCTGGGCCTCATGTCACTCGGGGGGAGGAGGCCGAGTCCAACGAGTCTCAAGGCTGTCGCATGCCAGTGGATGCATCCAACTCTCCTTGTTTGCTCACCATTATCGAGAATCTTTCCGGTCGATGACCGCTCGCTTGGGAGCCCGTTTCACTCAGGTATCCGGGTAATCCACAATAGAATAATACACCCTCAAAATACTTAGTTTGAGATCAGAGTGCCCTCCACCGTACCAGGAGGACGTTAATATCGAAACAATGACCTTTTCTTTCGCAGAATTTGATATAAAAATATGCCTTGTTGATATAACACATAATCATGTTTTAAATTTATTTTATTTTTCATGTTTTTTAATTGCATAATTATTCTTAAATGTATGCATTTTTATTTGTAAATTATTAAAATCATGCTTAATATTTGAATTGTATAATTTTGATTAATAACTTACCTGGCTATCATAAGTCTGACCCCATTTCATGGGGATTTCAGGTTCAGATATGGAGTAGGCAATGTTATAGTGGATGTTGGACAAGTGTGACATCGAAGAATCCAGATTTCCAAGATCCTGAGATCAATTTAGGATTTATTTTAAATTTAATCCTAAATGTTTTAATTTTTGAGCCTTGTGAAAAGACTATGTATATAGTGTTGATATAAATTATTGTAGCTTTTGTTGTGAATTATGAAATGTGACGTGCTCGAGGTTTAAAAACCAGAAGTCAAAACCATTTTCGCTGTTTAAAAAAAATATTTATTATGCATTTTTAAAGGTTTCAAAACCCTGGGGCATTACAGTTGGTATCAGAGCGAAGTTTTGAGAAATCTGGTTCGAGGTTCACCTTGTCCATACATTGCACTGTAAGTATTTTCTTTAGATTTTTATTTTATTATTATTGTTAAATCATTGTTTTCCTTATAGATGACTCCTCAAGATTTGGTCAATATCATTGAAGAACTTGTCAAGGATGTTCAAAAGCTAGAAGAATCGCATACAATACAAAAAAGGGTTGTGGATAATTTAGAAAATCAAGTTCGAAGTCTCACAAAAGAAAAAAAAATTAGAAAAATGTCATAGGTGTTTACAAACCCATTTATCACAACCTTGCCCACTGGAGTTGGAAGAATGTTTATTTTGTGGAGAAGGTGGGCATATAGAAAAAGAATGTCAAGTTAAGATAGGTTGTATTAAGAGACAGCGAGCTGTTGAGAACTTGCCAGATCAACAGTCCCGTGTGGTTATTCTTGCTCCTTCTCTTCCAATGGAACCTATTATCATTTCATCTGACTCACCCATAATACCTTCTACTGCACCCACCTTAACTCCCTTGGACTTTGTATTTTAAGTCCAACCCCCTGAACCTATATATACCCTAAGGGAACCTACAAACGACCTTAGCTTATATTTAGGAAATCCAGATAAACAAGTTTATGCTATAGATCCAAACGTTGTAGGGCCTTCTCATCCACCAGGGCGGATTAGGAACAAGAGGAATTATATGGGTAAATTGCTCAAGCTTCCATAGGGTATCTTTTATTAACTTTTTGTTAAATATGTAAATTCTTGTAAATATGAGTTTTGATGTATATATATGTTCATATGAATAAATGTTCTTTTCATCTTAATTTGAGTTTAATTATTATTTAATTTTGAATCAAAGGATGCCTAAACAAGTATAGAAAAAAAATCAAAAGAGATGAATGACCAACAAGAATTCATTATGAAAACATTAAATAATTTAGCAGCTACTATAAGAGACCAGAATCATAGTAGGCAAGACTTAGCTACATCTTCAAAAGTCTGTTAAAGCCAGAACGAAGTCTCTTATGAGAAGTTTCTTAAATTAGATCCACCTACATTCTCAGAAAAGACAGATCAAGAAGCAACAAAGGTTTGGATCCGAGAAATAGAAAAGATATTTCGTGTTCTGACAGTACCTAAAGATTGTAAAGTAAATTATGCAGCATACAGATTAAAGGAAGATGCAGAAAGGTGGTGGGCATCCACCTTAGAAATTAAATTTAGCAATGGATCTGTTACTTGGGAACAATTTATTGAAGTTTTCTATGCTGCATATTTTCCCAAGCATGAAAGAAGTCGCAAGTTGAGGGAATTCCTTGAATTACAACAAAAGGATTCTTTATCTGAATACATTACTAAATTCAAAAATTTAGAGAAGTATTGCCCAAATGTCTATAATACGGAAGACGAGAGGGCAATGAAATTTACTAGAGGATTGAAGCGAGTTCTACGAACCAAAATTCTCACTAGTAGGCCAGAAACCTTAGACAAGGTGGTGGAAATAGCTACATTGCTACAAGAAGATTGGGAAGAAATACATAAGAATCAATCTGGCAGAACAATTTCTCAATTCAGAGGCCAAAGGAGTTGGCCTAAAAGGAATTTTGAAGGAAGAAGGTTCATCCCTCCAACAAAGAGGCCGCGACAACAGTTTCAAGCTAAGCAACCACAACTACCAGCTAGATCATGTCAGAGTTGCTATCGATCCCATCTAGGACAACCCTGCCCCCGAACAACTGGTGGTTGTTTATATTGTGGTAAGTCAGGCCATTTTATTAAAGACTGCTATAAAAAGGAAATGGGCGAACATGCTCGAGGCCTTATTAGACCTCACCCTCAATAACAACCCCAATATCTGTACCAGCAACAACAGTAGCAACAACAACAACCACATCAACAACCGTAGAATAAAAGGGTACCAGGTCACGTTTATGCCACCAATGTTGATAAACTATCTAAGGGTGACCTGATTCAAGGTACTTTATCCATAGCTGGACATGCTGCTTTTACTCTATTTGATTGCAGTTCAACTCATTCTTTTATTTCCAAGAAGTTTACTACTTTACTTAATATGCCTATCAAGTCATTGAACTGTGCTCTGGAAGTGGTCAACCTAGTACGATGTAAATATTTTTGTGGGTTATACCTGCCAAATTTAGAAGTAAATATTGAAGGACAGAATTTGCATGCCAACCCAATTCTATTAGATATGTCGGATTTTGATATCATACTGGGTATGGATTGGCTTCATCAATATCATGCAAGAATACTCTGTCAGGAAGGAAAAGTTACATTTTCTCAACCCGAAATTCCTAAAGTAGAATTTAAGCTATCCAATTCTACTCTTAAAAATCGAGTTATTTCTTCATTAAAGGCCCAAAAATATTTGAGAAATGGATGTACGACCTTTTTAGTCAGCATTATTGTTGCCAAGCTAGCAAAATTTTTTCTTGAAAGTCTGGATGTTGTCCGTGAATTTCCAGATGTTTTTCCTGATGAATTACCATGACCTCCTCCACATAGAGATATAGAGTTTGGTATTGAATTAATACCAGGAACTACACCAATCTCTAAAGCTCCATATAGGATGGCTCCAGCGGAACTCACAGAATTAAAAAAACAATTATTGGAATTAATGGAGCTGGGATTTATTAGACCAAGTATGTCTCCCTGAGGAGCGCTTGTATTATTTGTAAAGAAGAAAGATGAGTCATTAAGATTATGTATAGATTACAAACTGCTTAATCAAGTTACCATAAAGAATAAATATCCGTTGCCACGAATTGAAGATTTATTTAATCAATTACAGAAGGCTAAGGTATTCTCAAAGATTGATCTTAGGCCTGGATATCATCATCTCAGAATCAAGGAAGAAGACATTTCTAAGACGGCTTTCCGGATAAGGTATGAACACTATGAATTTATTGTCATGCCTTTTGGACTCACAAATGCAACAACAACCTTTATGGATCTTATGAACCGTGTGTTCAGACCATTTGTAGATACATTTGTGATTATTTTTATTGATGATATTCTAATTTATTCCAAAATAAGGAACAACACCAGAAACATTTAAGGATTATTCTGGATACTTTGAGGAAGAATCAATTATATGCCAAATTTTCTAAGTGCGAAATTTGTCTGGAAAAAGTTATGTTTTTGGGTCATGTGATTTCAAAAGATGGAATCTCGGTGGATCCTGCTAAAGTGGAAGCAGTATTAGAATGGAAACAACCTAAAAATATTAGAGATATTCGAAGTTTTCTTGGACTTGCAGGATACTACCGAAAATTCATTCAAGATTTCTCTCGTATAGCATCACATATGACCAGACTTCTGAAAAAGGGTGTTAAATTCAATTGGGACGCTAAATGTGAAGAAAGTTTCTAAATTTTGAAAGAAAAGCTCAATACATCTCCAGTACTTACTTTACCCTCCGAACATGGCGGATTTGAGATTTATGCAGATGCTCCGGTACCGGTTTGGGTTGTGTATTGATGCAACACGGAAAAGTTATTGCTTATGCATCAAGACAATTGAAAAATCATGAGAAGAATTATCCAACCCATGACTTAGAACTTGCGGCAGTTGTTTTTATACTAAAGATCTGGAGACATTATTTATATGGAGAACAATTTGAGGTATTTAGTGATCACAAGAGCCTCAAATATTTGTTCTCGCAAAAAGAATTGAATATGAGACAACGACGTTTGCTAGAATTTATTAAAGACTATGAGTTCACACTTTCTTATCATCCTGGAAAGGCAAATATTTTAGCTGATGCTCTTAGTCACAAAACTAGAGGCACATTGACAAGTCTCGTAGACAAAGAATGAAAACTCATTGAAGATTTCATTAATTAGAAACCCTTTGCAACTGAACCAGGAAGGATTTTATTATCAAACTTAATTGTTCGACCAGAAATTCTCGTCCGAATTGTTGCTGAACAAAGTAAAGATTCTCAACATGAAGAATTTTTAGTGAGAGCCCAACATGAAGATGACGTTTCTTTCCAACTTAAAGAAGATGGGAGCATTATTATGAAGGATCGAATATGGGTACTGAATAACCCTGAACTGAGAAATGAAATCCTTGAAGAAGCCCATAAAAGCAAATATACTATCCACCCAGGAAGTACAAAGATGTTCAAAGATTTGCAAAGAAAGTACTGGTGGATTGGTATGAAGAAGGATGTGGCAAATTATGTTTCAAAGTGTTTGATTTGCCAACAAGTAAAGGCAGAACATCAGAAACCAGGTGGAATGATGCAACAAATTGAAATTCCATAATGGAAATGGAAAAAAATTACTATGGATTTCATAGTGGGTTTACCGAAGACTTGAAAACAGCAAGATGCAATTTGGGTTATTGTTGACCGATTAACTAAATCGGCTCACTTTCTACCTATTCGTATAAGTCAATCATTGGAAAGTCTGGAAGATTTATATATTCAAGAAATTGTAAGACTACATGGAATACCAATTTCGATTATCTCTGATCGTGATCCCAGGTTTACTTCTCGATTCTAGAACCAACTTCAACAGGCCTTGGGAACAAAATTAAAGTTCAGTTCTGCTTTTCATCCCCAAATTGATGGACAATCAGAGCGTACTATTCAAATTCTAGAAGATATGTTACGCGCCTATATGCTAGAATGGAAAGGAGATTGGGATATTCATATTATGCTAGCTGAATTTGCTTATAATAATAGTTATCATGCCAGTATTGGAATGGCGCCATATGATGCTTTATATGGAAGACCTTGTTGATCATCACTCTATTGGAATGAAATTGGTGAACGAAAGTTAGAATTACCAATGATACTACAACATTATACTTAGCAAGTAAATATGATCCGAGACAGACTTCGTGTTGCCCAAAGCCGACAAAAGGGATATGCTGATCAAAGACAGATGGATCTCACTTTTGAAGTTGATGATATGGTCTTTGTTAAAGTATCTCCAACCAAAAGTGTGTTTAGATTCAGAAAGAAAGGAAAGTTAAGTCCTAGATTTGTAGGACCTTTTAAGATTCTGAAACGAATCGGTAAAACTGCATATAGAATCGAATTACCTCCTCAATATGCACAGATTCATAATGTATTTCATGTTTCAATGTTGCAAAAATACGTTTATGATCCATCTCATATTATCCAGCATCAAGATATAGCAATTTGAGAAGATATGACTGTCGAGGAAAAACCTATAAAAATTATGGATAGAAGGGATCAAATTTTGAGAACAAAGACTATTCCCCTGGTTAAGGTCAAATGGAAGCATCACAGAATTGAAGAATGTACTTGGGAACCTGAAAGCAGCATCAGAGAGAAGTATCCATAATTGTTTATTTAAATTGTACCATAAATTTTGAGGACAAAATTTTTTCTTTTAGGGGGGTAGAATGTAATACCCAAAATTTTTAATTTGTAAATTCTGAAGATAATTCAAGTCTTAATTCCAATTCATTCTAGATACAAATTATAGTGTTAAAACACTGATTTTTTATGGTTAGTATTATTTAAATTGAAGATTTGGATCGATATTTAAAATCCTAACAAAATTCTGTAAAGGCTTGTCCAAAAACCGTAATTCAAGGACATTTTTGTTATTAATCAAATCATCAAGGGTAGCTTAGTATTTTGCCAATCTAATGGCATTTTTTGGTAAAATACCCAACTATATAAGGTCAAAACAATAATCTTTCTGTTAGGGACAATTTCAGGGAATTAATAAAATTGTCAAGGACAAAAATGGTAATTTACCATTTTCAATGGTAGGATATGTAATTTATTGAACTACAAAAGGACAATTAAGTAATTCTAAATCCCTTTATGGCAATCCTGAAAGATGGGATTGAACCAAGGTTAAATTAGGTATAAAAAAATAGCAAATTGAATAAAATATGTTATTTTATATTATTTTAATCAAAAGACCATGGTTTTAGAAAACCACTAGCCAAAAACCATGGACAGATCATGGTTTCCCAAAACCATGGGAAAACAAGTGTCACTCATCAGTGAGGAGGTGACACTAACCCTCTCTCTCTCTTTGACACTTGTCAAAAAAAATGACGAGTGTCATTTATAATAAATATTTTATTCACTTTGGTGACAAATGTCACCAAAGTGGGTCCCACAGGGGGGGGCACCCCCTCTCTCTCCTATAAATACCCCCTCACCCCTCTCTCTCTACCCAAGTCCTGAGGTCCCCTCTCTCTCTAAGCTCTCTCTCTCCTACTTTCTCTCTCTAGCTTTGAATTTCTCTCTCTAGATTTTAGTTCAAAAACTTCGTCTAATCTCAGATTTTTTCTAAGAAACCTCTTCTAGCTCTTTCCGTCTTTCCTTAAGCGAAGTCCGTTCTTCTGCAAGAAGCTCCGTCGGATCAGAAACAACCTCAGAAGCGCTAATCACTAAAGGCTGCTAAATTTAGCAGAAAAGTCAATTTTGGATAGCGGAAGCACTGCTCGAATCAACTATGCAAGGTTAGTGTTAAGAAACTATCTTATGAATTCAAATCCTCCTTCTAAACCCCAATTCTACTTCTTGTGGATTTAAATTTTGGCAATTTTGCCAAAATTTAATCCAAACCCAGCCTCTACGCAAGGGAAACTCTGTTCAAATTTTTCTAAAACATTTTTAAATCATCAGAACTACTATAGCAGTAATTCTGGCAAAAATTTTCTAAAAGATTTTGAAAAATAGAGTTTTTATAACAAAAGTTTTGACAAAATTATTTTAAATGATTTCTGAAAAGTAGAATTAGTATAACAGTAATTCAGACCATTTTTTCTAAATGATTTTTGAAAATTTTAATTATTTTAAATCAAAATTATGACAAAAGTTTTTTAGATATTTCAGAAATCTCAAGTTTATTTAATAGGAATTATATCAAAATTTTTACAACTATTTTAGAAAATTTCAATTTGTATAAAGGAAATTTTATCAAAATTTTCAAAAATCCATTTTAATATTTAAGTCAAATTTTTGAAAAAACCTTTATAAAAATATTTGTGACGCAAAGTCATTTTTGAATTTTTACAACTTGAATTCAAGTTCCAACTCTTTTTCGAACATTTGAGTTATTATAGAGAAAACTCTGTGAAAATTTTTATAAATAAATTTTTAGATTTTTAATAATCCCCTTAAAAATACATTTCTTTAAATTTATAGGGAAAATACTACTTGAAATTCGATATAAAAATATTAACTCATATAATGAATTTTATCAGATTAAATCAAAGCACGAGCGCTTTATCCTATTCCCCTTAGTCCTATCAAAAATCAAGGTAAGTTATTGTATACAAATCTTATAATTTTATATTAGACATGCTTTTGATTCGTGCATGATTATTTGAATTTGATTCATGATCAAATGCATATTTTAATATCTGCATAAATTAAGTACATGTTTTGATTTCAAATCTTATGATTTGAAATCAAATACTATGGTTAAGACATTGATGATATTGATGAAAAGATGAATTTTATATAGCATGTTGATTTTTGAAAGATTTTATTGTTGTATGAGTCATGTCTACACAAACTTAATTTCCGCCTTCATAGGCGAATGCTTGTGTTATAGAGCAAAATTCTGGATAGGCTGGGTACATATGACCCGTGTATATTTGAAAAAAATGATTTGGCTATTGAAGCTAGTTTTGAAGTATTAAAAGTCCTATAAAAGAATCCTTCATGCCCATCTAGGTTTAGCCTACCCTGGAAGGGGTAGTGGTACAACCAGGAGTGACATTGTGAAGATGATTTTTGGGAGCAATAGATTCCCTGGGCCTCCTGTCACTCGGGTTTAGCAGGCCGAGACCAACGGGTCTCAAGGCTGCCGCATGCCCGTGGATGCACCCAACTCTCCTTGTTTGCTCACCATTTTCGAGAATCTTCCCATTCGATAACCGCTCGCTTGGGAGCCCATTTCACTCAGGTATTTGGGTAATCCACAAAAGAATAATACACCCCCAGAATACTTAGTTTGAGATCAGAGTGCCGTCCACCGTACTAAGAGGACGTTAATATCGAAACAATGACCTTTTCTTTCACAGAATTTGATATGAAAATATGCCTTGTTGATATAACACATAATCATGTTTTAAATTGTTTTTATTTGCCATGTTTTTTAATTGCATAATTATTCTTAAATGTATGCATTTTGATTTATAAATTATTAAAATCATGCTTAATATTTGAATTATATGAATTTGATTAATAACTTACCTGGCTATCATAAGTCAGACCCCGTTTCATGGGGATTTTAGGTTCAGATATGGAGTAGGCAATATTACAGTGGATGTTGGACAAGTGTGGCATCGAAGAATCCAGATTTCCAAGATCCTGAGATCAATTTAGGATTTATTTTAAATTTAATCCTAAATGTTTTAATTTTTGAACCTTGTGAAAAGACTATGTATATAGTGTTGATATAAATTATTGTAGCTTTTGTTGTGAATTGTGAAATGTGATGTGCTCGAGGTTTAAAAACTGGAAGTCAAAACCATTTTTGCTGTTTAAAAAAAATATTTATTATGCATTTTTAAAGGTTTCAAAACCCTGGGGCGTTACAAATGTTGTACGTGCATACTTGTTTGTGCAGGATGTGATTGAATATACCTTGGTTATTTCCCTTTGTTCTTTTTATTTTTCTCATATTTCCCATAATTTTTTCAAAAATACTAAATGATTTTCAAAATCTCCTATTTCCATCTGTTTTCATGCATATTTTCCTTATTTTCAAACCCTGAACAATTTTCATAAAGATCCTATATTTTCTTCAAAACTTCAGATGATTTCCATCCTTCCTTTCCTCTGGATCTCGAAGTTCCGACCTTGTTTTTATCCTGCCTGCAATTTCTTAAAAAATCATGTGGTTTCTCTCTCAAAGCCTTATCCTTACTTCTTCTGAATTTTTCAGCCTATCCTGATGGCATCTAGTCAGCTTGATTCAGTCTTTCTTGAAGGCCATATCTCCTATGAGGTGCGGCAAAGTCTCCCCGATTATCGAACTCTGAACCTTCATTTCTCCGGTGGTATTATTCTTGGCTCAAAAACTTCTCTCGTATGTTCCCGGACCATTTAAGTAACTGTGAATTGGAACTGACATTAACAGTGGGTGAATAAATCATCAATGGCAGTTTGATTCAAGCCTTAGCAGAGCAGTGAAATCCACGCACCTACACCTTTTGGTTCCCGTTGGGAGAGATGACTCTACTACTGGACAAATTCTCAGATATCATGGGTCTACTCGAGCCAGCTAGTCAGCCCACGATCTTATAGAGCAATAATTTTTGATCAATGTCTAGGGACTAGATCCCCGAGATGCTTTAGCCCGCACGACTGGACACAGATCTTGGCCATTGATTGAGGCATATGGAAATCAGTACGTAGACCTATTCGAGCTTTATCAACCGCATGAGACATTTTCAGAAGTCGACTCCTTATCCCGAGCAGCGAGAAAAAGGATTCAACATATAATGATCTTATGTACAACAAGACTAGCCTTCTTTCAAGATGGACAAAACTATTGTAACGCCCCAAATTTCCAAAAAAAGCTAAGTTAAAATTTTCATGAATTTCTTTTTTTTTTCTTTACAATGAAACTTTAGAAAGCTTTCAGCAGCGAAATCAACCGATAATGAGTCGTCAGTTTTAGAAAACTCTAAGCACATTACAGGTATGTGGCCAAGCAACTCATTGACCACCAAGATGTTCCATTTTATCGAAAACCACATATTTATTACGACATTACTGCTTGAAAAAACAGAGTAGGTTCAATAAAAAAAAAGCAGTATAACTCTGTCTAGAGAAACTCTGAAACTCGATGCCGCCTTGCTCCACATATCGCAACGTAGGTTTAATACCTGAAATCTCTATAAGTCGGGGTCAGAACCACTGATGATGGTTCATACATCCATTTAACTCAAATAAATATATTGACCACTCAGGGTTGCTGTTTGCAATAACGACGCTCAAGTCTCCATGACTTAGCGTATATCACAAGAGCCTCCTCAGAGCTATGAGTTGAACATCCGCTCAAGTCTTTATGACTTAGCGCAAGCCTCTTCAGGGTTGTGATTTGAATCTTCGCTCAAGTCTCCATGACTTAGCATGAACCTTTTCCGGGTCTCAAAGGGATGTCGAGCTCAAGTCTTCATACTTGGCACATCCGTATCCCACGCATCTAAGGACACCTCGAGCTTCGCTTAGTCGTGCGGATACAACACGGGTCTTTGCCTAGTCGGTCCAGTCATATACCGATCATGACACCTTCACAAAGGTTATGCAGGACTGACTCAACAATGTCCATTCACTCATACATTTAAGCATCGCTGAACCTAAGCTAATGTTTTGTTTCGATAATTAACCCCCCCTGGGCTTAAGGGAGGTATATCTGAGCATCAATGCGATGATTTGGAGGTTGATTATTCTATGTATTTTTAGATACCTCAGAGGCCCATTGACCCCATCCCCCTAGTAGGACGATACATCATACCAGAAGAAGTCCCTACTTAGTATTCAGATGCATCCTGCCACTGCAATAGTTTAGTTCAATCCTTAGATATTTAAGGATAACCATGACCTCCATACCTCTGAGTGACGGAGGCCATTATGAACTCTATCAGGTTCGAAAGTAATATATGTCACTCAAGGCTGCACCATCATCGTCTTCCTCGGTGAGAAATTCTGAAGGGGTCTGCTGGTCTGACAAGCTACTTAATGCATGCCTATAGGGCAACCGTTAAGGAATATGTACCCAACCTCATTCAGTATGCCCTTAACACGGTCATCAACCGCAGGGACTTTTCATTTTATTCATATGCATGCTTGACTCTGCTCTCGGCACTGCGGCCATCACGAGCATCTCACCTCTTTTGGGTGGACAACGTACTCTGGCTCTGCAGCCCTAACAAGTCTAGTTGTATATCAGTCTCTCAATGAGCATGCATATGACACGATTTCAATGGATCAAATGCTCAGCGTATTTTTACGCAACGAGCCCTTAACCTAGTCAAGGCGCAACCACTACTCTAGAGCATCAGCCCTTACGAGCAAGGTGTTCTTACAAGTATCAGAAAGACGAGCCATTCTGGCATCATTCCAATAATGGGCATCATTGTGCCATTTAACTGATTCCGACAGCTTTTCTGCCAACCATTTCGTTAGCGCCTCCCCTGCTCCAATGGCAGGGGTGTGACGATCCTTTCCACGTTGTAGAAAGTGTTTCAACGAACTGGGTAGCAACTCCTCTGTGTGACGAAGTAACCTGCTACGTTCTTTCTAAGCTAGTTCTAGCTTGTTCAGAAATTTCAGCAGCACTTCATCTATTTGATGGAGAAAGCATGCATTTCTTTTAACAATTTCAACGACATATCTTCTCTTTGGCGAGGAAATCACTACGCTTAACTCAGGGATGGATGCACATCGTTGTGCTTACCCCGCATCCATCAAGGTTGATCAGAACCTTGGGCCATAGCCAAGCCATACTCAAATAACTTAGTCTTTACGAAAAAATAGTTTTGCGCAAAAGAGAAGCCTTTCCAATAGGGGCTTCATTCATCAAGAAGAATCTTGAACGAGGAACGGTAAGGGAATCACATCGGTGATTTAGAGTTGATCTTCATTTAAATGCTTACTTACGTGCCATGTATGTAGTATAAGCAAAAGCATATGCTTTATATGACGATGGCGTAAAGGAATGCATATACTTATTGTTTGGGGTGTGTAACCGAACAAAATAATATATATATATATATTTATAAAAAGCAGGAGCCTTGGCGTCATTCAACACGACAACGTAATTTAAATGCATAATTAGAAGTACATAATTGGAAATTACAGAAAGTAGGGAGCCTTGGCATCATACAATGTGACGGCGAATGGTAAATTACACGAGCCTTGGTGATATAAGACGTGATGGCCATATCTAGACGATATACACCAAGATCGGTATTCAACAATAGTTATGAGGCAAGTGAGTGAACACCGAAGTGTCCTAGAGGGCTCAACCAAAAACTAGGGCGAGATACCATTTTTAAAAACACATATACAACGTATTCAAACATATATATCTAATGATAGTTACGAGGTGAGCGCGTGAACACCGAAGTGTCCTACAGGGATCAACCAAGAACTAGAATCATATACTACTTCAGAAAGTATATGCTATATACAAACAAGCAAATACTTGAGAAAGATGGATCAACGAAGCGAACTTACTTCAAATCATGGAAGAAACGACTCCAAAACGCTCCAACTGCTTCAAACGGGGTTCGAGCCTTCCTTCGAAAGGTCAGACTAGGTTAGATGAGGTTGACCTAGTTGAGAATGAGTAATAGCAGGTCAAGCTGCTAAACCTAAGTGGTTTGAACCAAACTAGGTTTGGTCCAAGTCAATTGGGTTCAGCAGGTTCGGACTTAGCCCAAGCTGGCTAGGTCTGGGTTCAGAAAATCAAACCAGAATCTAGGACCAAAAAGGTCTTTGACTTTGACTTCAAACTCAACTAGGTTCAAGTCAAGTCAAGTCAACTGGGTTTGGACTAGGTTAGGTGAGCTAGGACCAAGTCAGGCTGGCTAGGACCAGGTCAGGCAAGTTAGGACCAAATCGGGGAGGCTCAGGCTAGGTCAGGCAGACTCAGACCAAGTGGGCTAGGTAGGGGAGGTTTAGGAGAGAGAAAGAGGAGGCAAAGGGAGGAGGGGATGATTTTTATAAAGGGGGCTCACCTCCTTTTATAGGCAAGATTGCTTAGCCCCTAAGCAACCTCCTTTACCTCAATGCCCTTGCCTTTTCCGAAAATTCCATGTTGAGCTTATTCAGATGACATATTTGATCTTATCCAAATGACATATTTGATCTTATCCAAATAGATTATTTTATGAAATATCCTGTGGGTCCCACTAGATATTTTCATGAGATATTTTGTGAGTCCCACCAGATATTTTCTGAGAAATATTTATGTGGGTCCCACCAATATTTTCGTGAGCCACAAAAATTTTGAGTTTTCGACGATTTTTTTTCTGAAAATTTTTGAGTTCGCCATTCTATTTGTATTGACGTAACTAAGAAAGTTAGCTCGTGAAAATCTCTTGATTTCGTTCAGGTATGAAGTTATGACTTCCAGAGTGTTTAAGCATATATTCACGAAGATACGAATACCCTAAGTGTATCTGGCTCGCAGGAATCAGTTTGATTCGCATTTTGAGTATAAATGCTATTTTCAACTGGAAATGCCTCATGAATTTTATTCAGAAGTTATCTGAAAAATTGCGAGTCTTACATCATTACCCCTTTAAAAGAATTTCATCCGCGAAATTCAGTTAAGAGTGCAAGGCAAAGAGTTGAGGATACTTATCCTGCATATCGGATTCGGGCTCCCAAGTGCAATCATCGATTCCATGATGTTGCCATCTCACTTTAACAAGTGGAATGACCTTATTTCTTAGCACTTGTTCCCATCGGTCTATGATCTCTACTAGCCTTTCCTCCACCGTCATATCTTCTCAAATGTCAATATCTTCATGTTGGATAATGTGAGAAGGATCATGAATGTATTTTCTAAGCATTGATACGTGAAATACATCATGTATTTATGCGTATTGCAGTGACAATGCTTCTCGGTAGGCAGTTTCTCTGATCCGGCTCAAAACTTTTAAAGAACCAATGAATCTGGGGTTGAGCTTCCCCTTCTTTCCAAAAGGAATACACTCTTGGTTGGAGAGACTTTCACAAAAACCTTATCTCCAATAAAAAAGTGAGTTTCCTACACTGTTGATATGCGTAGCTCTTCTGTCGACTCTGAGGAGTCAGTAGCTTCTTTCTGATCATAAGTTCCAATCATCTTTCCATTCCAATATACAGGCTCTTAGCATATCCTCAAGAGTCTGTATGGTCCGCTCAGATTGCCTATCAGTTTGGGGATGGAATGAAGTACTGAACTTGAGTTTCGTCCCCAGGGCTCTCTACAGCTGCTCCCAAAAGTGAGAGGTGAACTTCGGGTCACGATCAGATATGATCAATATCGGCACTTCATGAAGTCTGATGATTTCTCAAATGTAGATTTTTGCCAATCTTTTTGTTGAGTACCAAGTGTTGATTGGCAGGAAGTGGGCAAACTTGGTGAGTCTGTCCCCAATTACCCATATTAAATCATGTTGTCTCTTGGATCAAGGTAATCTTATGATGAAATTCATCGTAATACCCTCTCATTTTCATTCAGGAATTTCGATCCATTGTATTTTACCGTCAGGTCGTTGATGTTCGATCTTGACTTGCTGGCAGGTTAGACACTTTGAGACAAATGTAGCCACATCCCTTTTCATACCCCTCCACCAGTACTTTCTCTACAAGTCTCAAAACATTTTGGTGCCTCCAAGATGGATAGTATACCGACTATTATGTGCTTCATGAAGTATTTCTTCCCTTAGCTCAGGGTTATTTGAAACCCAAATCCTTTCTTCTATCCATATTCCTCTATCTTCTTTCAAATGAAAGAAAGTATCATCCTTTTCAGCATTAGCTCTTAATTCCAAGTATTGGGGGTCCTTGAACTGCTCAGATACAATTCGATCAAGGATCTCGATATGGATTGTCAAACATGACAATCATATCCTTCCTTGATCAGCCATGAATGGCCTCCAGTTGACGAAATCCTCCATCAGCTTCCATTGTCTAGCGAGGCTGGCAAGAGTGCCAACAGTCTTTGGACTAAGAGCATCCGTTATAATATTCGCCTTTTCAGGGTGATAGGAAAGCGTGAATTCATAGTCTTTGAGAGATTTCAGCCATCGCCGTTGCCGCATATTGAGCTCTTTTTAAGAGAAGAGGTATTTTAAGCTTTTATGGTCCGACATGACCTCAAATTTCTCTCCATACAGGTAATGTCGCCAAATTTTAAGTGTGAACACCACCACAACAAGTTTCAGGTCGTGGGTTGAATAGTTTTTCTCATGTATTTTCAATTGTCGTGATGCATATGCGATCACTTTGCCATGTTGCATCAACACACAACCCAAACCCGTCCTTGAAGCATCCGTGTAAGCTATGAATCCTCCTTAACCAGAAGGTAGAGTAAAGACAAGGGCAGTAGTAAGCCTCTGTTTAAGAATCTCAAAGCACTCCTTACACTGGTCATTCCATTCAAACTTGACTCCCTTTTTTAATAATTTCGTCATGGGTATGACGATTCAGGAGAAGTCCTGTATGAACTTTCGGTAGTATCCAGCAAGTCCTAGGTAGCTGTGGACTTAAGTGATATTTTTTGGCTACTTCCAGTCTATTACAGCTTCCACCTTCGTAGGATCCACTGCGATTCCATCTTTTGATATTATATGACCAATGAACATTACTTTTTCTAGCTAGAAATTACATTTTGAAAACTTGGCATAGAGTTGATTATCTTGAAGAGTTTTCAAGACGATTCTCAAGTGTTCGATGTGTTGTTCCCTGTTTTTTGAATATATAAGAATGTTATTGATGAAGACGATGACAAAGCTGTCTAAGTATGGCATGAATACCCAATTCATCAGGTTCATGAAGGCAGCTAGCGCATTCGTGAGTCCGAACGACATTACTACGAACTCATAATGGTCATATCTTGTTCTGAAGTCGGTCTTAGGTATATCTTCCTTTTTAACTCTGAGATGATGATACCCAGACCTGAGGTCGATCTTGGAGAATACTCTTGTTGTTTTGAGCTGATCGAATAAATCCTCAATTCGAGGCAACAAATATTTGTTTTTGATAGTTTCCTGGTTAAGCATCCGATAATCGATGCATAACCGAAGGGATCCATCCTTCTTCTTTACAAATAGCATCGGGGCTCTCCATGGTGATACACTCGGACGGATGAACCCTGGTTCCATAAACTCTTCTAGCTGACATTTTAGCTAACTGAGCTCGGTTGGCGCCATCCGATAGGGGGCCTTTGATATCGGCGCCGTTCCAGGTAAGGATTGAATTCCAAATTCAACCTCACGAAATGGCGAAAGTCCTGACAATTCCTCAGAAAACACATCAAAAAACTCTCGCACCACTTCCAAACTCTCAAGGGACTGGATATTTGAATTTTCTACTGAGAGGCTTAATAGGAAGGCTACACAACCCTTCCTAAGGTATTTTTGTGCCTTAAGAGCTGATATGAGCCATTTCTGCAGGACAGGTTTGGATAACCAGTATTTCACCTTAGGCAATTCTGGTCGAGATAAAATCACCCTGCCCTCACGGCATAAAATCCGGGCATTGTTCTGGGCCAACCAATTCATTTCCAGAATGACATCATACTGTACCATATCGATTAGGATGACATCAGTAGGCAAGTGTTGCCCTGTTATCTCTATATCCAGGTTCTACACACACCAGATACATTTGGTGCATGAACCTAATAGGTTATACACTTCGATCATTTTATCAATCGGTTGCACCGAAGCGTGGAGTTGTTTGGTGAAATCATCAAAGATAAAGGTATGAGTAGCACTACAATCAAACAAGACATAAGTTGTGTGTCTATTAACAAGTATTGGTGCCTTCAATCAGGTCACCAATTTTGACTTGTTCAGTCATTACAACATATACACAACCTGTAACAAGCCTTTTTTCTACTTTAGGTGGTGCTCGTTGGAACTGGGGGTGTTGTGGTACTGGTCGAGAGGGTCCGACAGATCCAGTATTCTTCCTTTGCTCATCCGCAAGCTTCTTACCACATTGCCTCGCATGTGGCCCATTTTGCCACAATAGAAGCAACCACCTGTGTCATGAGGACACGATCTTTCAGGGTGGTTCACATGACACTTCAGGCAGTTGAAGTTGGATTGCTGACTGTTGGGAGCCACATTCTTCCTGGGCCTCATGACTTGCTGAGCAACGTTCCCACCTTGGAACTTCCTCTTTTTAAAGGGTTGTGGTGAACCTTGGCCATTTGGGAACGTTCTTTTATGGTTCCTATAAACACCCCGAATTTCCACTCACCTCCCATAACACTTTTAAGCAGTCATCACAGTTTGTCCTAAGGGAAAAATAGTCAATTTCTGAGCCTAAACCTTACAAAAGTCCAAATTTCATCTCTAATTCTTAGATTTTCCATATTTAGCTCATAAGTCACCTCCAATCACGATTTTTCAAAGTCTTGTTCATACCAGAAGACAAGAATCTCCAATTCCTCGTCCAGAATTACATTTCCCATCACATAGGCATTTCATATCATTTCACTGCACATCTTGTTATTTCGAGGTCCAGAACTGATACATTTCTGAGATCCAGTGCTCGTGCTGGTATGTCTGTAAAAGCCAGTGCTCGTACTGGTACGTTCCCAAAATCTAACTCTCATGGTAGGGTCCCGTCAGCCGCATTAGTCGATCTTTTAGGTTCAGTCTTCACACGAACCTCTCATCAAAATGCAATCCCCAATTTCTACCTTTGGATCACTCTATTTCCAATCTTGACCTCCAGGTCCATCAAACTCCTAATTTCGACCCTCGGGTCCCTCGATTCTCGAAATTTTGACCTTCGGGTCATTCAATTTCCAATTCCCAATTTCGACCTTCAAGTCACCCAATTTCTGATTTCGACCTTAGAGTCATTCAACTCTTCAATTTTGACCTTTGGGTCATTCAATTCTCAATTTTGGCCTTCGGGTCACTCAATTTACAATCACCCAATGTCCAATTTTGACCTTAGGGTCATCCAACTCTTCAATTTTGACCTTCAGGTCATTCAATTCCCAATTTTGGCCTTCGGGTCACTTAATTTACAATCACCCAATTTCCAATTTCGACCTTAGGGTCATCCAACTCTTCAATTTTGACCTTTGGGTCATTCAATTCTCAATTTCGGTCTTCGGGTCACTCAATATACAATCACCCAATTCCCAATATCCAATTTTCAATTTTGACCTTAGGGTCACTCAATTTCCAATTCTCAATTTCGACTTTCGGGTCACTCAATCATCCAATTTCCAATTTCGACCTTCGGGTCACTCAATTCTCAATTTCAAATATTGACCTCCGGGTCACCCAATTCTCAATTTCGATCTTCAGGGTCAACAGATTTCCAATTTTGACCTTCTGGTCACCCAATATCCAATCTCAATCATTTTCTCTTGCAAAAGACCCTTGTTATAGGGAGAGTTTAAGGGAGCTCGCTCTTTTCGCATGCTATCACTCTTTATTCACTTAGCCGCTTTTTAGGGAGAGTTGAAGGGACTCATGTCTTTGTGAATTGCTTGCAAAACAATCTTCCAATTTCACACAAGGAACCCTTTTTATAGGGAGAGACTCGACAGAGACTCGCTTTTCTTGTGGCCACCCCAATTTCCATACTAGGCCATTTCGTCATGAAGGACCCTCCTTTTAGGGAGAGTGTGATGGACTCGCTCCCTCATGACCCCACTATCAACCTCACTTCTATCGGCCCCCTTTCCATAAGAGAAGCCTAACATTAGAGAGCTTTGATGAAAGCTTAATTTCTCTTCGAAAGTTCATTTTGCAAACACCTCCTCTTCAGGGAAGAGAGACATATTTCCCACCTCCCATTCAGGTAAGGGCTAAGCCTGAACCTTCTTCTTTGGGAAAAAGAGAAGGGAATTTTTGTCACAGAAGAGTTAAATTGAACTCCAAATGCTCGCTTTCACCAAGGATTCCAGGAACATTTAGTCAATTTGTCGTCAAACACTTGTTGATTTCAAAATCTTCAGTGCACAAATTTTTACCTCAGTTTACCTCTAGCATTACTTCCAAAACAACGAAGTTTTTGTGAAGAAGGATTCAAAATTCAAATTCTTTCTATTGGTCAACCAAAAGGATGAAGAATAAATCCTCGATATGGCCAGCAAAGAAAATTCAATGTTGTTGCAAAGTCATAAGTGATCGATATTGATCGCAGTCAATGGCACATTTTTAAAGATCATTCTTGAAAAATAAGGCATCCAAAATATCCTAGGTGATACAGAAAAATCCATTTAATTTCCACATCTCATCAATCATTTAAGTTGTAATTAAATATCTGCAAAAGCGATCTCTCAATTGTCGTCAAGTTGAAGATGAATTATGCAAGTTAGACCTCCGGGTTCAAAGAAGATTTGGATCATCTCCAAGATGAAGGAGTTTGTGATGGATCCTTCTAGAGAAAGTTTAGATCACCGTCAAGATGAAGTGACTGCGATGAGCCTACCGACAAACCCTAAAAGATATTTAATTTCTGCTATCATCAAGCGATTTCCAACCAATGAGCCAATACCGCCAAGATAATTCCTGAGGCAAAGAAGGATCAGAACATCTCTAAGTTGAAGGAGTTTGTGATGTACCCTTCCAATAAAAAAAAGAGAGAAAAGTCAAGACATCTCCAAAATGAAGGATGATATGATTCCCAAAAACCTAAGAGAGCTCTAATTCTGCCAAATATGTCAAGAATCCTCTTTAAATTTTGTGAAATTCTTTTATCAATATTCTTTTACCAATTGCTTTCACAATAAGAATTCTTTCTTTTCCGTTCATATCAAGGAAATTGATAGCTTCCTTGAAGAAAGCCAATCACAAGCAATTTGAATTCGAATCTTGATTCTATGAAGTTAACTCGGTTGGAGGTAATACTTCAGGTAGAAAAGAGGAAATATTTTTGCACAAATGTGCATCATTTTCAATTATTTTGAATCAACAATAATTTTCAACATTTTGGCAACAATTTCTAGCTATCTTGGCAAAAAGCGAGAGCTCGAGGCTCGGTCTTACACATTCTGACACCATTTCAATCCCTCTTTAGGACTTGTTAACGGGAGTTTTCAAGATTCTTTTCCTTCTTTTTATAATCTGAGAGCACGAGCTCTCAGATTCGCACACTTCCCTGTGTCCCCACTGTCCAACCATAGACAATCCTATTTTGGTTCGAGGTCAAACCAACAATCATTCTCTAGCAAAAGGCCACCAATTTCAAAAGCTAATTTAGTCTCAGCAATAAGACACTCAAGATCAATCCCTTTTCAAAAATTAGGGACCCCATTTTCTTCCTTTTGCAAAAACCCTTATCGAACTTATTGTGCTAAGCCCGAAGGTTCCATCATGGTCTCTTCTTGCGAGGATTCCACTCTTTCGCCCGATCAGGTTAAGGGTATAAACCTGAGCCTCATTCTGATGGGGTATTTCATTTCTCGATCAGATTAAGGGTATAAACCTAAGCCTCATTCTGATGAGGTATTTCATTTCCCGATCAGGTTGAGGATCAAACCTGAGCTTTGTTCCACCCGAGGTACTTTCGTCCCATCCAGGTTAAGGGCAAAAACCTGAACTTCACTCTCACAGAGTGAATCTTTCATCTCCATTCTCCATTTCATAACTACCATCTTCATCTGGCCAATTCCCTTATACCCAGTCAGATCCTTCTAGCTGGGCCATTTTTATAGCCCAAATTTGGCGTGTTTTCTTTGCCACTAAGCTCGGTTATGAATCGGCTTAGTAGCAAAGAGGGGCATCTGTAAACACCCCAAATTTTCACTCACCTCCCATAACACTTCCAAGCAGTCATCACAGTCTGTCCTAAGGGAAAAATGGTCAATTTCTGAGCCTAAACCTTACAAAAGTCCAAATTTCATCTATAATTCTCAGAATTTCCATATTTAGCTCATAAGTCACCTCCAATCACGAATTTTCAAAGTCTTGTTCATACCAAAAGACGAGAATCTCCAATTCTTGGTCCAGAATTACATTTCTCATCACATAGGCATTTCATATCATTTCATTGCACATCATATCATTTCGAGGTCCAGAACTCTTGATTTTCAAAATTTCCAATTCAGATTCAAGTTTTAACTCTTTCAAAATTGATTTCAAACCCCCGGGTCTTCAAATTGCCAATTCCTCTCATTTTAACCCCCAGAGCTCTGAATTTCAAAATGTTTTCTGAAGAAAACAATCTGGATAATTTTCAATATTGATTTCCAAATTTTGTCAGCTGGACCGGCTCTGCCTGAAGAGGGGGATGAAGCTTTGAATTTAATAAAATCTCTTTATTTTACCCTCTTTATCAGCAATTTCCAAATCATTTTGTAAATTTGCTCTAAAGGGCCACCTCTTTTCAAGTTTTTTATAATTAGGCCAAGTCTTATTTCTTATTTGTCAGTTAGTCTAGGTTTTTATAAAAATTTCAAAAAAAAGGAAGTTTTACTTTTCACTTTTTCACTTTAATCTTGCTTTTTTACTTAATAAAAAAATAAGGTGGGACCTCTTTGAGGTGGCGCCACACGAAAATCAGGCATTTGTTTTATTTAAATCTTTAAAAAAAAAATAGCTCCTGAGGTGGCGCCATCTAGTGTCATCTTCTGCAGCCATGTGACAGAATGTGGGGCCACCCTGGGGTGGCACCACATAGGCTCTCCTTTTGTGAAGTTTGAAATTCGAAAATCCCAAAAAAATAAGAATCTTGTCCCTATGGTGGTGCCATTTGATGCTTCCTCTCCCTTTTGCCACATGGCAATGTGGGACCTCCCTGAGGTGGCACCACATATGCCTTCTTTTTTCTCTCTTTCACTTGCCACTTGGCAATGTGGGGCCACCCTGAGGTGGCGCCACATGTCCCTCACTCTCCCCTTTAGAACAAAAAAGCAAAACCAACATTTGAATTTCAAATAGCATAGAAGGAGGGGCATACCACCCTGAGGTGGTGCCATCTCTAGAAGCCTCCCCTAAAAATAGCCACATTGCTTGATTTTAGGAAAAAGCCAGAAACAAAGATTTAAAAAATTTCAAATCCCTTCTGAGGTGGCGCCAACCCAGAGCTCTTCATTTTATTTTTCTTTTTTTGATTTTATTTTGTTGAAATAAATCAAGGTGGCCCACCATGAGGTGGCGCCACAGGAGGAGCTCCTGCAAAAACCAAATTTTGAAAATTCAAATGCTCCCCTACAACTTAGAAAAAGCAAAATGGCTTTTTGACTTTTCCTAAGAAGTAGCCTATTCTTCTTAAACACCCCAGCCGACCCCTCTAGGGGGATCCATCATCTTGAGCTAGCATTTTTCCTCTCCTCTCTCATCCCACACCTCTTTTAGTTTTGGGTCTTTCACTTTTTTCTCTCTCTCCTATCACACGATTTCCCCTAGCTCCTCATTTCCTTCCACTTGCCATCCTCCATCACGTGTAGCATCCTACCCCCATCCTTCTTCCTTTAGCCAAACAACCAGGGAACATCGAAGTACCTAAAGAGCCGACTTCCATTGTTGCTACCACTCTCAACCGGCGTAGAAGAACATCAAGGTAAGATCTATATCGACTTCATTCTTGGCATTCGAATGGTTTTAAGCCTTCATTTTACATATGATTAACATAAGATTCTATGTCAAACTAGCTTCAAGATAGATTTATCCTGTTTTGAGAGGAGATATATCTATATTAGCTCAACAAGAGCATTCATCCGATCAATGGACTAAATCTCTCCTATTGATAGCTAACATCAATAAAGAACTGTGCTTCCTTTAATCATCTGCATCATGTCACCATCAATATGCATGCCTCATGTTAGATATGATTTTTATTTCTTTATTGGCAACATTTTCATGATTTATTTTGATATATCATGCACGTCATTAGCTTCTGCTTCATTTCTGTAGCATTCTAATTTTTTGTACTCAATCCATTCATCATTTTATGTTCACATTTTATTTCAAAAATACTCAAGAAATCATATATCATGCGGGTAGTTGTTCCTGATATTCTGCAAAAAAATCGAAAGCATTTGAATTCATTTTTTTCATTCAAATCCCAAAGTACTGAACCAGGTTTTAACATCCGAAAAACATCAAGGGTATTGGATCCCGATTTGTAAAATCAATATCTCCATCAGGGGAGATCTGATTTCTGATCTGAAATATGCACTGGACTCAAGATTGAATCTATTTTTTAATATGATTTTATCGGATTTTTACAAAATATGTTATTGCCTGTCAAAAATCCGAGACCACAAGATACGTGTCGGTGCCTGATACGAGCTCTTGAGACTCTGGATCGACTTGAGTCGACTGGTTCTCCCTGAGTATAACTCCAAATCCAGATCTGCAAAAAAGGAAATTCATGTTCTGTGTGTCCACTATTTGAATAAAATTTTTTATAATTTTTAGAGTAGACTGCATCTCCTTTTTATAATTTTAAAGTCAGACTACATTTTCATGGCGCATTCTTAATTTTCTGATTCATGCATGTGCTAGCATATTTATATTTCTCTATCTGTAAGTCGAATGTCATAACTACAAACATGAAAGTTCTTTGTATGTTTGTTAGGGGTGTCCTCTTAAATTTTCAGAAATTTTGTTGGTATAGTATTCTTTATTTATTTATTTTCATAGCAAACCCTGGTAATTTCATGCCTGTCAGAATTAAATCTCTGCTACCGAACTCACCATAGGTCAAATCTCAGAGTTGTAAAAGCCAAATGTGTTCATTTTTATGTTTGTCAGCAGCCTGCAAAATATTAGACATTTCTATGGTGAACTGCTTCATTGTTGTGTTAAATACCATGTTTGGTTCGCGCCCGCAGGCGAAATTTGCATATTTTAGATTTTTATTTAAAATTTTGCATCTAGGTCATACCATTTCATGCATTTTATTATTATATATTGTTCCTAAGGGTAAAGGGATGATCTCTATCGAATTTGGCATAATTTGAAGGTCGTTTGATATTCGGGTTAGTCATATCATCAAAACAGGGCTCCCGCAGGACCCCGATCTAGGCGAAAAACAACCGAAATTCACCATTTCGGCCAAGATTTTGATTTTATTTTCTTATTTTATAATCCCATCAGGGTCAGTAGTATATCATCATACCTCATCATTCATTTCATCATCATTTGATTCATTTTGAATTTCAAAATCCCCAAATTTTATCAAAAACCCTTCAAAAACCCTAATTTCAAAAGGTATAACCTCGTTGTTAGGGGTATTTTGGTCATTCTAACCACACATCTGAATTTCAAATCTTTATTACCCTATTTTCTGACTTCAAATCATATTCATACAAAGGAGGCATCAGATTGGGTTTATATCCAAATAAATCCGATAATTTCTAAATATTATCAAAAAATCTTGGAAAAACCTACATGTCTATACTAATCCAATTTCTAGTTTTGAAGGGACACTAGAGAGGAGGAATTTCTTTCATTTCCATTTCTTTTATTTCATTGATGTAAATGTAAAATAAATGACGGAATAAGAGTTACTTTTTCGCTTAGAGTAGGATGCATATCATATAGTTTATTTTTCTGTAAAATCCTGATGTGTGAATCATGCATTTCCTTTGAAAATCACCATGGATGGATATGAATGACACGTTGCACCAACTCGTAGGGAGTTGACAAACTCGGTGAAGTCCGTATTTTCGGCCATAGTCGGTATACGGACGAGACCCAGATTTGCCATCTTCCTACTAGTCACACCGAGCCTACACTCTTAGGCTATTTTCCAAAAAATCACAACATATTTTTCATTTTTATAAAATATTTTAGAATTAACTAAGTAAATTATAAACATATTTATGGCCATAGTCGGAATATGTAGAAATTTTACCTTAGTCTAATTCTAAAATGCATATTTTCCCAAAATTTCCCTTAAATAGTTTCATAAAAGGGACATTCATTCAATTAGGATAGTTTGCATAATTTCCTTTTTGACAAAAAAAAATTAGAAAGTTGATTTCTCAAGGATTTCCTAAAGATTTTTCAAAAAGTTCAACTTTCTCAAGATTTTAAAACCCTCCTTTTCAAAAGGGGTTTCTCCCCAATCTCTCACGATTTTCTTAGAGAATATTCCCCTTTTAAATTTATTTCTTAGTTTTCCAAGAGAATTTCCAAATATTATCAAGGGTCAAAATTGATTTTTCAAGATCAGATTTCCAAAATTCCAATTTCCTAAGATCTAATTTATTTCCTTCCTCAAAAAGAATTTCCCCATAAATTTCCAACCATTTTCTAAAGACAAATTTCAAAGTTAAAAATTTAAAGACCAACATTTTCTCTCTGAATGTTTATCTTTTCTCGAGAATCCATTGTATTTTCCAAGAATGTCTACTCCTTTTTCATATTCATTCATGATTTTCTCAAGTTTCCTCAAGGTTTTGAAATCCCTTCACTTAGTTTTTTCCTTAGAAATCGATTCTCACCCTTTCTCAGAAATATTTTCCATTTTAAGGCATACATCATGCTTTCCAACTTGCATTTTACAAAATTTCATAGCACATGCCTGAATTCTATGTGCATTTAGGATAGAACATCAATTTTGATAAATAAGCTAAGCCAAGCACACATTTGATCCTTGGTTCGATTACCCCTGGTAAAGGCGCCAGGAACGGTCGAACCTCGTACCGACAGGTCGAGTCCCATTCTACGAAATTTTTCCGCTATTTTCAAAACAGAGGTGAGTATTTCAAAACAATTTTCAAACTTTGGTCGAGTTTGACTCAAGGAATGTTTCCCCTCTCTCGCAGGGAAGGGAAAAATTTTGCGACGATAAGAGTTCCCACCATTGATTACAGGCCTTTTTGCATGCTTGTTATAACTCAAGACCGCAACCCTTCCCGTAGACCGTTGATATACTTGTCGGCTCTCTCCTGGTCTGTCTTAAACAATCGAGAGCAGTATCGCTCTAGATTTTGAAATTTGGTGGTATACTCGATCAGACTCATACCACCCTGCTCTAACTCCAGAAACTTCATTTTTTCTTGTTTTTGGAATATAATGGAAAGTAGTTATCCATAAAAGTTCTCCAAAAGTCCTCCCAAGGAACGACTCTGAGTTATGAGAACTGGATCAACTTAGTGGTATCCCACCACTTTTGTGCATTGTTCTTTATTTCATACGTGCCAAAGTTTATCTTTTTCTCTTTTGGTACTCCTAATACTAGAAAGGCACGTTCTGTCTCTTCGATCCAGCTTTCTGTAAGCTTTGGATCGGCTCTATCAACGAAAACTGATGGGTCAAGCTTGAGGAACTTCTCATAAGTTATTCCTCACAGGTTCTCATTTCGAGGTATAACTGGTTCTACCGTCATTTTACGGATAACTGTGACCACGCTGTTGAGCGTCTCTAGCAGAAATTCTTGCGTATGGGACTCCTCGCTCGACATGGTTCTCCTCATCGTAGGAGCCGTTTATCTATTCACACACAAGCATATTTTTAGTTTCTCGATGTATATAGTGAAGTAAAACTTTATTGACTTATATACATTCCATTACACAAGCATCACCATTATGTACAAGCGTCATGTCACACTGGCAGACATTGGCAGCGAGAAATTATATACATAAGTCTATTGACTCCAAAACATAACCAGTTTCTTAAGAACTGAACTTCTTTTTCGACGAAAATAACCCAAAATATCATCGACTGTCACATTGCCTTGGCTTAGGCACAACTAGAGTTGACTTGGGCGACACTTCTGCACTTTCAAGCGAATCCTGTGGATAGATCAGTTATGCCTGTCTACTTTCTCACTCTGTACCATTATGACTCGGGGAGTCCGAGATCATAACGAGATAATAGAAGTTGTATCCCTCTTCCTAGCCATTCAGGCTTGGCATTTGTGAAGCCGCTCCATTCTCCCATATAATAGCACTATGACTCGAGAAATCTGAAATCATAATCAGATTATAGAAGGAGTTGTTGCATCCCTCATCCCTACTGTGCAAGCTAGGCATATGTGATGTCTATTGATAGCCTTGCATCCGACTGAATCCCTTAATGAAGTTCAAGTCGAATTCCACTAGATGTGGTAGTTCATCTGAAGTCGATGGGGTGTCACTACTCCCAACACTTGTATGATGTGATCCACTAACATGCGAGGTATCATCTCTAAGACCAAGCGATCCCCGTCGACCCATATCGGCGATATACCTCATTTGACATTCCTTGGAAGAATGCTCATCTTCGCCACAATACTGACAGTCTTGGACTTTTAACGGGCATACCCACTCATCATGCATGATTTCGCAACGATAGCAGTATCCACGTGAGTCGTGAGTTGCCATCTATATAAAGATGCACCCAGATCAGAAAAAGTATAAAATGTATACTTACAGTACAATGCCGCAAACATGATGGATCTTGAACCGAGTTTCTCATACACATGCTCTAATACCAATTCTATAACGCCCCAGATTTCCAAAACAGAGCTAAGTTAAAATTTTCATGATTTTTTTTCTTTGTAGCGGAACTTTAGAAAGCTTTTATCAGCGAAATCAGAAGATAATGAGTCATCAATTTTAGAAAACTTCGAGCACATTACAGGTATGTGGCCAAGCAACTCATTGACCACCAAGGTGTTCCATTTTATTGAAAACCACATGTTTATTACAACCTCACTTCTTGAAAAAGCAGTATAGGTTCAATTAAAAGGAAGCAGTACAACTTTGTCTAGAGAAACCCTGGAACTCAATGTCTCCTTGCTCCGCATATCGCAACGCAGGTTAAACACTTGAAATCCTCATAAGACGGGGTCAGAACCACTGATGGTCTAGTAAGAAAGCAATCATACATCCATTCAACTCAAATAAATACATTGACCACTCAGGGTCGCAGTTTGCAATAACAACGCTGAAGTCTCTACGACTTAGCGTATATCACAAGAGCCTCCTCAGGGCTATGAGTTGAACATCCGCTCAAGTCTTCCTGACTTAGCGCAAGCCTCTTCAGGGCTGTGATTTGAACCTTCGCTCAAGTCTCCATGACTTAACACTGCCCTCTTTTGGGTCTCAAAGGGATGTCGAGCTCAAGTCTTCATATTTGGTACATTCGTATCCCACGCATCTAAGGACAACTCCTAGAGCTTCACTTAGTCGTGTAGATACAACACAGGTCTTTGTCCAGTCAGTCCAGTCGTATACCGATAATGACACATTCACAAAGGTTATGCAAGACTGACTCAACAACGTCCATTCACTCATACATTCAAGCATCGCTGAACCTAAGCTAATGCTTTATTTCGATAATTAACCCCTCCCCCTGGGCTTAAGGGAGGTATATCTGAGCATCAATGCGATGATCTGGGGGTTGATTATTCTATGTATTTTTAGATACCCCAGAGGCCTGTTGACCCCATCCTCCTAGTAGGACGATACATCATACCAGAAGAAGTCCCTACTAGGTATTCAGATGCATCCTGCCACTACAGTAGTTGGGTTCAATCCTTAGATATTTAAGGATAACCACGACCTCCATACCTCTGAGTGACAGAGGCCATCATGAACTCTATCAGGTTTGAAGGTAATATATGTCACTCAAGTCTGCTCTATCACCATCTTCCTTGGTGAGAAATTCTAAAGAGGTCTGCCAGTCTGACAAGCTACTTAATGCATGCCTATAGGACAGTTGTTGAGGAGTATGTACCCGACCTCATTCAGTGCGCCCCTAACATGGTCATCAACCGCGGGGTCTTTTCATTTTATTCACATGCATGTTTGACTATGCTCTCGGCACTACGGTCATCATGAGCATCTTACCTCTTTCGGATGAACAACGTACTCTGACTCTGCGACCCTTACGAGTCTAGTTGTATATTAGTCTCTCAATGAGCATGCATATGAAATGATCTCAATGGATCAAATGCTTGGCGTATTTTTATGCAACGAGCCCTTAACCTAGTCAAGGCGCAACCACTACTCTAACGCATTGGCTCTTATGAGCAAGGTGCCCTTACATGTATCAAGAAGATGATTCATTCTTGCATCGTTCCAACAATGGGCATCATTATGCCATTTAACTGGTTTTGACAGCTCTTCTGCCAACCATTTCGTCAGCGCCTCCCCTGCTCCAACGGCAGGGGTGTGACAATCCTTTCCACATTGTAGAAAGTGTTTCAACGAACTGGGTAACAACTCCTCTGTGTGACAGAGTAATCAGCTACATTCTTTCTGAGCTAGTTCTTGCTTCTTCAAAAATTTCAGGGGCACTTTCTCTCTTTGATGGAGAAAGCGTGCATTTTTTTAACCATTTCAACATCTCCCCTCTTTGGCGGGGAAATCGCTACACTTAACTCGGGGATGGATGCACACCGTTGTGCTTACCCCACATCCATCACGCCCTGCACTAGGTGAGACCAATAACCTCGACATTAACCACTTTGAACAGTCTCTTGACTAGGGTAGGAAGATCTATGTTCGAATTAGATATAGATCATGGGTTTAGATATGGGTATGGATCCAAACTATAAGTGGGTATGGATCCAAAAAACAATTAGATCAAGATCATAGTAATGGATCTGAATATCAACTGGGTTTGGATCTGAATAAAAACTAGATCTGGATCCAAACAATAACTGGATTTGGATCTGAACTGAATATGGATTCGAACCAGATTTGGGTCTGAACTAGATCTGGATCCAAAGAATAACTGGACCTGTATCCGAACTGTATTTGGATCTCAACTAGATTTGAATCCAAACTGAATCTGGATCCAAACTTAATTTTGATTTAAATTGGATCTGAATCCAAATTGGATATGTATCTAGATCTAAACTTAATTTGGATCTGAATTGGATATGGATCTGGATTTAAAACTGTTACGTAAAGATGGGTATCAAAAGTGGATAAAAATGATCTTGGAAAGGTAAAAAATGATCAAGACTGGGTCAAGATACACCTTGACTGAGTCAACAGGTCAACATTCAAACAAGAGGAGGCTATTGAATCATTTAGACTATTAAAGCCCCATTTAAAATGTTAAGGCAAGGTTTGAACGGATTCGGGAAGATCCGAAGAGGTTTAATGATGGGTTAAAATCAATGGTTGGATTTAGACTTGGGGATTAGATCCGTCCCAAGTACTAAAAAGATAAGACAAAGTCCAAACCCAAGCCCTATGTAAAAGGTCTATGGTCCAAAGGTTAAGGGTCAAGATCAAGGTCAAGATCCTAGAATAAATTGATGCACAAGCCCATGATCTAATGCCCTTAAGGGCCTTGACCTTTAAGGTGCCACCTCTCTATATAAGGACAAGAGTTTTCCTATAAACCTTCAATGTGGGAGTAAACTTTTGTAGCGAATCTATTACCCACAAACTTAGGAAAAAATTGAAATTAGAAGAAAAACTTAGGAATAGTTTTGAGCCAAATTCCTACATAGAATTTTTGAAGCCTACTAAATTCAATGGTCCACAATATGTCAAAATTTCATGGTTGCTAAAACCATATTTTATGTCCAAACCACTGTATCCAAAGGGCAATTCTTAATAAATAAACCATGTTGAACACATCTATGGAGTCAAATGGATCAAATAAAGCATTCACTTATGAGTTTCAGATGGAGAGTATGATATCTTAGAGTGTATTCAATATATATATATATATATATATATATATATATATATATATATATATATATATATATATATATATATAGATAGAGAGAGAGAGAGAGAGAGAGAGAGAGAGAGAGAGAGAGAGAGATGAGTGGACATTGCAAGTTCAAAACCCGATAGTACATTGTATAACTAGGGGATCTGCCCAACCCCAGCTTGGCTATCAAAAAATAAATATCCCTATATAGATGTATTTGGGATAGTCCATTTGATAGAAATCAATACTTGGATTATATGTCAAATAGGGTTCTAAATTTTAAAGGTTACCGGTTGCATATGTAGTATTCAATGAGTGCATAATCCCTTGTAGTTCCAAATGCTTTTTTTTGCTTGAGTTGAACCCAAATCCTAATATTTTAACCACATTGACGTTGAGTCTACCCTATTCAAATATGTACCATCTGGACCATTAATAAGAGTCGGATATCGGTCGAACTTGGTGAGAGCTTTTTCCTATTTTTTTTATCTATTTATTTTTAGCTAGGCTAAGGAAAAAAACCCCATCATCGATCACATATTGGCTGGTCTCCGGTTGGTAATCATGCATTTTGGATGAAAAAATGATGTTTGAAGCCTCAAAAATTTACAAAGATGGATCACTAGAATATGGGAACAGAAATATGAGAACTAGAAATATGGGCATTTTCTACACTTTTTTTGCAAATCCAACCATGTGGATGTACTTGGCATGATGAATTTGCTAGGCATCAACCATTGGATCGTGTATTTTCAATGAAAAAATATGATTTTTGAATGCTTGAATATTTATTAAGAATATGAGCTATTGACTTTAACTCCCTAAAAAATCTCATTTATGCATCAAAATCGGATGATTCAAAAGCGGGTTCTTATAAAACAAAACATGTAGATCACATCTGTATAATTATATTCAAGAAAAAAAAAACAAAATATCCATGAAAATCATGGTTCACACATTAGTTCTCATATTTGAGCGAAAAAAGAAAAGAAAAAGTTGGGTGCACTGGAACATATTGACAAAAGTTTAAAAACACAAAATAAGGGTAGCCATATTCTAGTGAAAAATTGAAATTTTATTTTTCTCGTGTTTCTATTGGAAAATATCAGCCACAATAAATTAACTGAAAACATATAAAAATGAAAAATAAAAAAGGTAACAAATCAAAATTTCATTTTCCCAAGATACACCAAATAAATATGTAACTATCACAACAAAATTGAGATATTTGCAGAACAAAAATATCATTATCTTTTAAATATCTATATCTTTTAAATATCTATAGGGAAGTTTTCTGAAAGGTGCAAAAGTTGACTTTTTTTCTTCTCTTATGTAGCAATTTAGTTGCTTTGGTCGATGGTCAACCAAGTGTTTGAATTTTTAAGGGTTATGTATATTGTCAATGTTTAGTAAGCTATTCCTTCTGTCAACTTAAGTAATTCTAATTGTTTTTAATATGGTTTATTCTCATATGCCATAGGCTTTTTTATGACATGACAAATTTTTTCCTACATTTGCACATCAAAATTTTGTGGAGCAGCCCTTTGCTTAAGCTTTTGCAAGGTTTTCATTTACATTACTTTCCACCTTTTTTTCAATTGCAAGATTACTTCGCTTTTCTTTTTGTTTCATAACAATCATAAACATCATCGTCGGTTTGAAAATCTTGTGATTTTATTGTTAGTATGTAGGGTGAAAAGATTGTGATTTTTTTAGGTAAACACAATGGATGTCCAAAGCAGGTAAACACATTGTTTCTATATATTATTATAAAAATGTTACATTCATTATGGATATCTTACTACTAATCATAAAAATTTAGGATCCAAAGATTGTGGTTTTTTTCAGTGGTGTGATGAGTATGTAAATCCACACCTAGTGGTGCCTACAAAAGGGGCTCGATAGATGTGATAATTACAAGGCCTTATCTGTGGAGTTTGCGCTAGTGAAAAGGCAACTTGCACAATCCAATGCTGAAAATAAGTACAAGAAAATTGAACTTAAAATTATAGAAACAAAACATGAAGCAGAAAAGCCAGGTTGGGAATACAGGAGGATGAGATTATGTATGCATGCGAAGCAAATTTCAGGTGAGTTTTCATGATTTTTTTTATGCAGCATGCACATAATGCAAAGATTTTGTTCATGTGTTAATTTTCATTTATTTTGATGCTGAAAATTTTTATTTGTTACAGGAAAATAAGGATGTTCATTCTTTTCTTTTGTGGTGGTTCTTGATTTGGGCATGTGATGGTAGATGAGATGATGAAATGTGCGACTTTGGGTTGGTGGCCTTTTTTGTCGTGTGTAGTAGTAGGTCTAAAAATTGACTTGTTTATTGCCTCTTATGTAGCCTACTTGAACATTTGTTTTAAAAGGCAAGCCTACTAGATCATTGTGTAAAACTATGTAACATTATTGTGAAAAATGGGTGCCCTAAACATGTATAAGTGAAAGCATTTATATGATATGGATGGTGATATTTTGGATGACCGAAATATGTATGGATTTCCTGAGATAAATGTTTTTGCATCACCTTTATTTGAATTGTTGAAGTGAGCTCTATTTTGATGTGGCAATCCCACTTTCACAGGGCAACCTGCTCCTATGTCACTAGTTTCTGAAACAACAATTTTGTAGTTGCAGCAAGCATGACAGTTCTGGCTAAACTTTTAGATGTTCTTCACCAACCAGAGAGAGAGTCCAAAATTACACAATCTTGTAGCACAAAGGGTAACTCACTTCATATTCAAAGGAGTTCCATGCTCGTTTCCAAAACAGAAGCCCTCAAAAGAGGCTAGAAAATAAGTGCATAAAAATTAAGGAAACTGATTGCATCACAAAATGAAAGAATACGAGAACTTGATCATTGATTTTGATGTTCATGAACTTGTTTATGCAAATAATGAATAAAATTAATATTTAAATTGATAATTTCAACCATTATTTTTAAAAAATAATGATATAGTTGTGTACCATTAATTGTGTAAAAATTGATGCACTAAGAAGACATTGGAAGAAAGCATACGAGGAAGTGTGACCACCATGAGCATGGTAACTTGGTATTTATCTACTTGTTCCAATTATGTTTGAAGCATATTCTCTAGAGTAACAATAATAAGGCAATTTATAGCAATACATTAGAAGAAAGCTTTCATAAAATTATTATATCCATACCTTTGGCTATTTGCATGAGAAACACTGATTGGGTGAAAAGGTGCTTCACCAAATAGCATCATGGTTTCTAAGATTACAAAAAAATGAAGGGTTAATCAAGAATATAAGGAAAATAAGTGTTCATCTAACCCACAATCATCTAAATTTGAACTTACTTGAGAATTGGTTAATAAGTGCTCTTTTGTGGTATCAAATGTCACATTCATCTGCAATGTTTTTTCTTTCCTTTCTTAAGTACAATTTTGTGCCTACGGGTACCCTTATTACAAGTATTTGTCTTCTTGACACCACCAACCTTTATTGGTTTTACCCTTTCATACTCAAACACATGCTCATGGTAGTTTTCATAGATAACATCTTTGAAAGTTGATTAATTTTGAGAAGACAAAGGAGTAGGAACCTCGATAAGTCCTGACTAGAAATTGGCAACTGGGAATGAAACAAAGGAAATGATCATCTTGTTCTCAGTTCTCAAGAAATAACATGTAGGAGGAGTAATGATAAGTATCATATGAGAAACGTGTTTGAGTGTGGGAATTTATAATCCCATGGACCATATATTTTGGAATAGCATCCATAACTACTTTTATGTAAGATACAACGGTCCGGGAAAAAAATGTGATAAGTCATAAAAAGCCTATGGCATATTGTAAGAAGATTGCATAAAGAAGAACTCAAAACAAAAGGAGTTTTAACATGATTTGGCAATGCCTACCTCCACAATCTAGAACACTTCTTCAATTAAAGGGAATTCTCTTTGTGTGTCACATGTTTCCACTATGTATACTTTGTTTACAAAGTAAAGGATCAACACTCCTAGATTTAAGAGGATTTTTAGGAGAACAAATCTCAACTAATTCTACATTTATCTCATCTTTATAAATAGATTTAGGAAACTGTTGTAAATTAGTTTTCATAGCCTTATCTTGATTCTTATAATGTTGTGTTTGATCTTCTCTAGATGGTTCTTCATATTTGAATCCCAAACTTGGATCCATACATCTAACATGCCCTCGCAAGTCAATCTTTATTGGAATGAGATTGAGCTTGTTACATAAAGCAGAAAATTGAGGACTAGAAAGAGATTTAGTTAAGATATCTGCAAGATGGTCTTCTAACGATATAAACTTGATTTCAAACTCTTTTTGAGCAACTTTCTCTCGCACAAAATGAAAATGAATTTCTATGTGCTTTGTGCGAGCATGAAATATAGGGTTGGCGGCAAGATAAGTAGCTCCCAGGTTATCACACCAAATGACTACTGGTCAAGAAGAAGAAATTCCCAATTCATTCAAGAGTTGTTTCAACCAAATGAGTTATGCAACTACCTCAGCCATGGCTTTATACTCTTGTAAACACCCCAAATTTTCACTCACCTCCCCGACATTTTCACCAAGCATCAACATCCAGCCTCTGAAATCGCTGGAGGGCAAAATGGTCATTTTCTGAGCCGGACCTTGCAAAAGTCCAAATTTCATCTGAAACTCTCAAATTTTCTCTATTTTTAGCTCAGATGTTCAAAATTTTACTCCTGACAGGAGACAGACATCTCCAAGTCTTGATTCAAGATTACATTTCATAAGACATGACATTGTATATCATTGCATGAGCATTTCAAATCACTGCACTGCACAACATGTCATTTTGAGGTCCAGAACTCTTGATTTCAAAATTTTCAATCCAGATTAGAATTTCAACTCTTTTCAAAATTGATTTCAAAACCCTGGGTCTTCAAAATTATCAATTTTTTCCATTTTACCCCATAACTCTGAATATCAAAATATTTCCTCAAGAAAACCATCTAGATAGTTTTCAATATGGATTTCAGTCACTTCACCTCAGATTTTGCCCTTTTTGACAATTTTAAATATCTTTCTTTTACAAAATCGCCCTACAAGGGCCAACTCTTTCCAAAATTCCTGTTTTGCCCATCAGTCAAGATTTTATGAAAATTCCAAAAAGAAGTTGTGGTTTTATCCTTATTCCAATAAAGAAGCAATGTGGGACCCACACTGAGGTGGTGTCACACAAGCTTTTCTTTTGAAAATTTGAATTTTGAAAAACCCAAAAATATAGGAGCCTTGTCCCCCGGATTGGTGCCACTTGTCCTTTCTCTCTCCTCCCATTTCCACCCCAAGTGTCAGTGTGGGGCTACTTTCAGAAGCCGCCACATGTCATCCCATTTATCTGCCATGTGTCACCCTATCCATCCTGCGCCATGTGTCATTTCAAAGACTACCAGGAGATGCCAAGTGTCATAGGTTGTCTTGTCTAGAAAAAGTGGAGCTTGTCTCCTCTGAGGTGGTGCCACTTGAAGTGTGTCTCCTGCAGAGGACACGTGTCAACCTCTCCTTCCTTCTAGAAAAGTAGCCTGACACATGTCCTCTCCCTATTTTTTTAGAAAAGTAGGAGACATGTGTCACTCCTAAATTCCTACAAAAAAGGTAAGCTTGTCTCCTCTGAGGTGGCGCCCTCTGGAGTGTCTCCTGCAGAGGACACATGGCAAGCTCTCATTTCCTCAGAAAAAGCAAGTGCCATGTGTCATTTCCTGCTTTCTCCAGAAAAAGCTAGAATTTAAACATTCAAATCTCCTCATAGGTGGCACAGATCCTGAACTCCTACCTTTTTCATCCTGTCTCAGATGGCGCCACATGGCTTGGCCCACCTTCTCTCCCCTCTGCCAGGTGTCATTCTCTGCTTCTTTCAGAAAAAGTAGATGACACATGTCTTCTCCCTACCTCTTTCAGAAAAGTAGGAGACACATGTCACTCCTGGCTTTCTTCAGAAAAAGCAAACCATTCAAAATTCAAACAAGGCACTAGGTGGCAAAAATCCTGAGCTCTGATCTTTCCAGATGGCCTGAGATGGCGCCACATGTCCCTTTTCCCTCTTTTCCTCCCTCTTGCCACATGGCATTGTAGGAGCCACCCTGAGGTGGCGCCACATGTCCACCCTCCATTCCTCCAGGGCCAACCTCCATTTGAAATTTGAATTCTCCTCTGAGGTGGCGCCATCTGAAGAACCTCCTCCAGCAGGCTGACACTTGGAACCATCCTGGACTGCCACATGTCCAGATCTCCTTTCACCAGAAAAAGCAAAATTCAAATTCCTCTGAGGTGGCGCCTTCTGAGCCCACTGCTCTGTCCTTCTGACATGTGTCAAACACCTTTTGAGGTGGCACCATTCCAGGACTCCACTTGGCTCCATTTTTATTTTTTATTATTTTTTATTTTTTATAAAGGTAGCCCACCATGAGGTGGCGCCACCTGAGGACTCCCTACAAAAGGTGAGTTTGAATTTCAAATTCCAAGAGAGCACCCTCTGAGGTGGCGCCTTCTGGGAGCTCCCTGCAGAGAGAATCAAGCAAACTTTTGAAAAATTCCAAATTCCCCCTGCTGAGGTGTCTCACCCACAAAATTTCCATTTTTTTATTTTTCTCAAAAAAATCAAAATAGCCTTTTGAGGTGGCGCCACCTGAGGGCTCCCTGCAGAAGACAAATTCGAATTTCAAACCCCTCAGATGACACCCCCTGAGATGGCGCCACATGGAGGGCTCAAATTGAACCTGTTTGAATTTCAAAATTTTTCAGAAAAGTTATAAAAACAAGGGTTCACGCCCAGCCTAAAGAAGATCATTTTTTAGCTCTGGTGAACTTGGAAAATTCGACCTAGCCTTTCTAGAATCAGATTTTGAACTGTGGAAATCGTGCCCCCTTTGGCGCATTGAAGAAGGTGGAGTAGAGCTCGTGCTGTGGTCAATCCGATTCCAACAGAGCTCGATTTTGGTGGACCATCTGAAGCCCGGAGCAAAGAACGAAGGAAGCTCGTGATAGCTGCCCATTTCAAGAGCTCCTACACTGCGTAACGAAACAAGGTGCACTTCTTTTCT